>NW_026555139.1:0-1254291 GCF_021234165.1 Pteronotus mesoamericanus
TGCTGGTAGCGAATTCGTACGATGCGGGACTCCTTCCAGACCTCACTTCACAGAATCATAACGTGAAGACTCTTCAAGGAAAACCCTTTCTTCAGTTCGTCTCCCCGAGATCACTGTGTTGCAGAGTTCTCTCACATGCGTTGTGTGAAACGTTGAAATTTCTTAGACGTTTACTCCGCTCCGTTCGTGTTTCCGGACGAGCGGCGTTCATCCCCTCAATCTCTCCGTGCTTCTTGAATGGGCTAGGCAAGAGGCAGAGGCCGAGCATGACGTTCCTACACTTTGGTCTTACCAGGCTCCTGGACATCCTCCAGCGTGACTAGACTGAAGTGATGGTTTTCGGCGGAGATGGAGATAATTTCGTGTGCTGTGCAGTAGGCGTGTTTCAGAAACAACCCGGAAAGTGTCTTTCCTGAAGGAGGCACTGACCCTCGGAGAGCCCTGACGGGGTTTCCTCGGAGTAACAAACTCGAACCAGCAGCAGGCAGGAACTACGTTCCAGGACTTGAAATGTGGACTTTACTGACTCCTCAGAAACTTCACAGTGCTCCGGCTGTTGGATGGGCCCACGGCTTCCCTGCAGTACCACGATGCCTATGTGGAACCGGCTGCATAGAATGCTTTCCGATAGACCTCCTCCGAACATTTCTGAGAAGGAAGTGATTAACTCCACAGATCGGTGTCCGGTAGGGGGGATTGATATCATTCTCCCGTTGAAACTCCTACGCTGTCTATCAGCGAGTTTGAACACTGCCTCTTGGGAAACACGTTTTTAATGGTTGCTATGGCGAGCCACCGTTGTATCGATTGTGCTCAGCTCCAGAGCGCGAGAGGGGACATTGGCCTTTGAGGTCTGAGGAGTGATCCTAGAGTAGTGCCTTGTTGTCCCGGTTGGCAGATTCTGTGTGAGTTCTCAAGGCGCGCACGTGTGAATTGCTGGTAGCAATTCTTAGGATGCGGGACTCCTTCCAGGCCTCACTTCACAGAATCATAACGTGAAGTCCCTTCAAGGAAAATCCCTTCATAAGTTCATCTCCCCGAAATCATTGTGCTGTAGAGTTCTCTCACATGCCCTGTGTGAAATGTTGAGATGCCTTAGACGTTTCCTCAGCTCTGTTCGTGTTGCCGGATGACGAACGTTCATCTCCTGAATCTCTCCGTGTTTCTTGATGTGCTTGTCCAGAGACAGAGGCCGGGCCTGACGTTCCTACACTTTGGTCTTACCAGGTTCCTGGACATCCTCCAGCGTGACTAGACTGAATGGATGGTTTTCGGTAGCGATGGGTATAATTTCATGGGATGTGCAGTAGGTGCGTGTCAGAGGCAATCCCGATACTCTCTTTCCTGAAGGAGGCAGTGACCCTCGGACAGCCCTGTCGGAGTGTCCTCTCAGTGACAAACTTGCACCAGCAGCAGGCAGGAACTAGGTTCCAGGACTTGAAGAGTGGACTTCCCTGACACTTCAGGAACTTCACAGTGTGCCGGCTGTGTGATGGGCCCGAGGCTTCCTAACAGTCCCACGAGCTTCGGTGGAACAGGCTGCATGGAATGCTTTCCGACAGACTTCTTCAAAACATATCCGAGAAGTAAGTGACTAACTCCACAGATCGGTTTCCGGTAGGGGGAATTGATATCATTCTCCCTTTCAAACTCCTAACGGCTATCAGCGAGTTTGAACACTGCCTCTTGGGGAAACACGCTTTTAATGGTTGCTATGGCGAGCCACCGTTGGGTCGATTGTGCTCAGCTCCAGAGCGCGAGAGGGGACATTGGCCTTTGAGGTCTGAGTAGTGTTCCTAGAGCAGTGCCTTGTTCTCCCGCAGGGCAGGTGTTGTGTGAGTCTCAAGGCGCGCACGAGTGAATTGCTGGTAGCGAATTCGTACGATGCGGGACTCCTCCCAGGCCTCACTTCACAGAATCATAACGTGAAGTCCCTTCAAGGAAAACCCTGTCTTAAGTTCCTCTCCCCGAAATCATTGTGTTGCAGAGTTCTCTCACATGCGTTGTGTGAGATGTGGAAATGTCCTAGACGTTTACCCAGCTCCGTTCGTGCTGCCGGACGAGGAGCGTTCATCCCCACAATCTCTCTTCGGTTCTTGAATGTGCTTGTCAAGAGCCAGAGGCTGAGCCTGACTTTCCTACACCTTGGTCTTACAAGGCCCTGGCTCCTGGACATCCTCCAGCGTGACTAGACTGAATGGATGGTTTTCGGTAGCGATGGAGATAATTTCATGGGCTTTGCTGTTATGCGTGTCAGAAACAATCCGGAAACTCTCTTTCCTGAAGGAGGCAGTGACCCTCGGGGAGCCCTTGTCGGGGTTTCCTCTAAGTAACAAACGCGCACCAGCAGCAGGCAGTAACTATGGTCCAGGACTTGAAAAGGGGACTTCCCTGACTCTTCAGAAACTTCACAGTGCGCCGGCTGTTTGATGGGCCCAAGGCTTCCAGCAGTCCCACGAGCTTCGGTGGAACCGCCTGCATGGCATGCTTTCCCACAGACTTCCTCCAAACATTTCCGAGAAGTGAGTGATCAACTCCACAGATCGGTTCCCGGTGGGGAGCGTTGATATCATTCTCACTTTGAAACTCCTACGCTGTCTATCAGCGAGTTTGAACACTGCTTCTTGGGATAGCCGTATGTATTGGTATCCCCCGCGAGCCACCGTTGTATCGATTGTGCTCAGCTCCAGAGCGCGATAGGGGACATTGGCCTATGAGGTCTGCGGAGTGTTCCTAGATAGTGCCTTGATCCCACGCTGGGCAGATGCTCTGTGAGGTCTCAATGCGCGCACGTGTGAATTGCTGGTAGCGAATTCGTACGATGCGGGACTCCTTCCAGACCTCACTTCACAGAATCATAACGTGAAGACTCTTCAAGGAAAACCCTTTCTTCAGTTCGTCTCCCCGAGATCATTGTGTTGCAGAGTTCTCTCACATGCGTTGTGTGAAACGTTGAAATTTCTTAGACGTTTACTCCGCTCCGTTCGTGTTTCCGGACGAGCGGCGTTCATCCCCTCAATCTCTCCGTGCTTCTTGAATGGGCTAGGCAAGAGGCAGAGGCCGAGCATGACGTTCCTACACTTTGGTCTTACCAGGCTCCTGGACATCCTCCAGCGTGACTAGACTGAATTGATGGTTTTCGGCGGAGATGGAGATAATTTCGTGTGCTGTGCAGTAGGCGTGTTTCAGAAACAACCCGGAAAGTGTCTTTCCTGAAGGAGGCACTGACCCTCGGAGAGCCCTGACGGGGTTTCCTCGGAGTAACAAACTCGAACCAGCAGCAGGCAGGAACTACGTTCCAGGACTTGAAATGTGGACTTTACTGACTCCTCAGAAACTTCACAGTGCTCCGGCTGTTGGATGGGCCCACGGCTTCCCTGCAGTACCACGATGCCTATGTGGAACCGGCTGCATAGAATGCTTTCCGATAGACCTCCTCCGAACATTTCTGAGAAGGAAGTGATTAACTCCACAGATCGGTGTCCGGTAGGGGGGATTGATATCATTCTCCCGTTGAAACTCCTACGCTGTCTATCAGCGAGTTTGAACACTGCCTCTTGGGAAACACGTTTTTAATGGTTGCTATGGCGAGCCACCGTTGTATCGATTGTGCTCAGCTCCAGAGCGCGAGAGGGGACATTGGCCTTTGAGGTCTGAGGAGTGATCCTAGAGTAGTGCCTTGTTGTCCCGGTTGGCAGATTCTGTGTGAGTTCTCAAGGCGCGCACGTGTGAATTGCTGGTAGCAATTCTTAGGATGCGGGACTCCTTCCAGGCCTCACTTCACAGAATCATAACGTGAAGTCCCTTCAAGGAAAATCCCTTCATAAGTTCATCTCCCCGAAATCATTGTGCTGTAGAGTTCTCTCACATGCCCTGTGTGAAATGTTGAGATGCCTTAGACGTTTCCTCAGCTCTGTTCGTGTTGCCGGATGACGAACGTTCATCTCCTGAATCTCTCCGTGTTTCTTGATGTGCTTGTCCAGAGACAGAGGCCGGGCCTGACGTTCCTACACTTTGGTCTTACCAGGTTCCTGGACATCCTCCAGCGTGACTAGACTGAATGGATGGTTTTCGGTAGCGATGGGTATAATTTCATGGGATGTGCAGTAGGTGCGTGTCAGAGGCAATCCCGATACTCTCTTTCCTGAAGGAGGCAGTGACCCTCGGACAGCCCTGTCGGAGTGTCCTCTCAGTGACAAACTTGCACCAGCAGCAGGCAGGAACTAGGTTCCAGGACTTGAAGAGTGGACTTCCCTGACACTTCAGGAACTTCACAGTGTGCCGGCTGTGTGATGGGCCCGAGGCTTCCTAACAGTCCCACGAGCTTCGGTGGAACAGGCTGCATGGAATGCTTTCCGACAGACTTCTTCAAAACATATCCGAGAAGTAAGTGACTAACTCCACAGATCGGTTTCCGGTAGGGGGAATTGATATCATTCTCCCTTTCAAACTCCTAACGCTATCAGCGAGTTTGAACACTGCCTCTTGGGGAAACACGCTTTTAATGGTTGCTATGGCGAGCCACCGTTGGGTCGATTGTGCTCAGCTCCAGAGCGCGAGAGGGGACATTGGCCTTTGAGGTCTGAGGAGTGTTCCTAGAGCAGTGCCTTGTTCTCCCGCAGGGCAGGTGTTGTGTGAGTCTCAAGGCGCGCACGAGTGAATTGCTGGTAGCGAATTCGTACGATGCGGGACTCCTCCCAGGCCTCACTTCACAGAATCATAACGTGAAGTCCCTTCAAGGAAAACCCTGCCTTAAGTTCCTCTCCCCGAAATCATTGTGTTGCAGAGTTCTCTCACATGCGTTGTGTGAGATGTGGAAATGTCCTAGACGTTTACCCAGCTCCGTTCGTGCTGCCGGACGAGGAGCGTTCATCCCCACAATCTCTCTTCGGTTCTTGAATGTGCTTGTCAAGAGCCAGAGGCTGAGCCTGACTTTCCTACACCTTGGTCTTACAAGGCCCTGGCTCCTGGACATCCTCCAGCGTGACTAGACTGAATGGATGGTTTTCGGTAGCGATGGAGATAATTTCATGGGCTTTGCTGTTATGCGTGTCAGAAACAATCCGGAAACTCTCTTTCCTGAAGGAGGCAGTGACCCTCGGGGAGCCCTTGTCGGGGTTTCCTCTAAGTAACAAACGCGCACCAGCAGCAGGCAGTAACTATGGTCCAGGACTTGAAAAGGGGACTTCCCTGACTCTTCAGAAACTTCACAGTGCGCCGGCTGTTTGATGGGCCCAAGGCTTCCAGCAGTCCCACGAGCTTCGGTGGAACCGCCTGCATGGCATGCTTTCCCACAGACTTCCTCCAAACATTTCCGAGAAGTGAGTGATCAACTCCACAGATCGGTTCCCGGTGGGGAGCGTTGATATCATTCTCACTTTGAAACTCCTACGCTGTCTATCAGCGAGTTTGAACACTGCTTCTTGGGATAGCCGTATGTATTGGTATCCCCCGCGAGCCACCGTTGTATCGATTGTGCTCAGCTCCAGAGCGCGATAGGGGACATTGGCCTATGAGGTCTGCGGAGTGTTCCTAGATAGTGCCTTGATCCCACGCTGGGCAGATGCTCTGTGAGGTCTCAATGCGCGCACGTGTGAATTGCTGGTAGCGAATTCGTACGATGCGGGACTCCTTCCAGACCTCACTTCACAGAATCATAACGTGAAGACTCTTCAAGGAAAACCCTTTCTTCAGTTCGTCTCCCCGAGATCATTGTGTTGCAGAGTTCTCTCACATGCGTTGTGTGAAACGTTGAAATTTCTTAGACGTTTACTCCGCTCCGTTCGTGTTTCCGGACGAGCGGCGTTCATCCCCTCAATCTCTCCGTGCTTCTTGAATGGGCTAGGCAAGAGGCAGAGGCCGAGCATGACGTTCCTACACTTTGGTCTTACCAGGCTCCTGGACATCCTCCAGCGTGACTAGACTGAATTGATGGTTTTCGGCGGAGATGGAGATAATTTCGTGTGCTGTGCAGTAGGCGTGTTTCAGAAACAACCCGGAAAGTGTCTTTCCTGAAGGAGGCACTGACCCTCGGAGAGCCCTGACGGGGTTTCCTCGGAGTAACAAACTCGAACCAGCAGCAGGCAGGAACTACGTTCCAGGACTTGAAATGTGGACTTTACTGACTCCTCAGAAACTTCACAGTGCTCCGGCTGTTGGATGGGCCCACGGCTTCCCTGCAGTACCACGATGCCTATGTGGAACCGGCTGCATAGAATGCTTTCCGATAGACCTCCTCCGAACATTTCTGAGAAGGAAGTGATTAACTCCACAGATCGGTGTCCGGTAGGGGGGATTGATATCATTCTCCCGTTGAAACTCCTACGCTGTCTATCAGCGAGTTTGAACACTGCCTCTTGGGAAACACGTTTTTAATGGTTGCTATGGCGAGCCACCGTTGTATCGATTGTGCTCAGCTCCAGAGCGCGAGAGGGGACATTGGCCTTTGAGGTCTGAGGAGTGATCCTAGAGTAGTGCCTTGTTGTCCCGGTTGGCAGATTCTGTGTGAGTTCTCAAGGCGCGCACGTGTGAATTGCTGGTAGCAATTCTTAGGATGCGGGACTCCTTCCAGGCCTCACTTCACAGAATCATAACGTGAAGTCCCTTCAAGGAAAATCCCTTCATAAGTTCATCTCCCCGAAATCATTGTGCTGTAGAGTTCTCTCACATGCCCTGTGTGAAATGTTGAGATGCCTTAGACGTTTCCTCAGCTCTGTTCGTGTTGCCGGATGACGAACGTTCATCTCCTGAATCTCTCCGTGTTTCTTGATGTGCTTGTCCAGAGACAGAGGCCGGGCCTGACGTTCCTACACTTTGGTCTTACCAGGTTCCTGGACATCCTCCAGCGTGACTAGACTGAATGGATGGTTTTCGGTAGCGATGGGTATAATTTCATGGGATGTGCAGTAGGTGCGTGTCAGAGGCAATCCCGATACTCTCTTTCCTGAAGGAGGCAGTGACCCTCGGACAGCCCTGTCGGAGTGTCCTCTCAGTGACAAACTTGCACCAGCAGCAGGCAGGAACTAGGTTCCAGGACTTGAAGAGTGGACTTCCCTGACACTTCAGGAACTTCACAGTGTGCCGGCTGTGTGATGGGCCCGAGGCTTCCTAACAGTCCCACGAGCTTCGGTGGAACAGGCTGCATGGAATGCTTTCCGACAGACTTCTTCAAAACATATCCGAGAAGTAAGTGACTAACTCCACAGATCGGTTTCCGGTAGGGGGAATTGATATCATTCTCCCTTTCAAACTCCTAACGCTATCAGCGAGTTTGAACACTGCCTCTTGGGGAAACACGCTTTTAATGGTTGCTATGGCGAGCCACCGTTGGGTCGATTGTGCTCAGCTCCAGAGCGCGAGAGGGGACATTGGCCTTTGAGGTCTGAGGAGTGTTCCTAGAGCAGTGCCTTGTTCTCCCGCAGGGCAGGTGTTGTGTGAGTCTCAAGGCGCGCACGAGTGAATTGCTGGTAGCGAATTCGTACGATGCGGGACTCCTCCCAGGCCTCACTTCACAGAATCATAACGTGAAGTCCCTTCAAGGAAAACCCTGCCTTAAGTTCCTCTCCCCGAAATCATTGTGTTGCAGAGTTCTCTCACATGCGTTGTGTGAGATGTGGAAATGTCCTAGACGTTTACCCAGCTCCGTTCGTGCTGCCGGACGAGGAGCGTTCATCCCCACAATCTCTCTTCGGTTCTTGAATGTGCTTGTCAAGAGCCAGAGGCTGAGCCTGACTTTCCTACACCTTGGTCTTACAAGGCCCTGGCTCCTGGACATCCTCCAGCGTGACTAGACTGAATGGATGGTTTTCGGTAGCGATGGAGATAATTTCATGGGCTTTGCTGTTATGCGTGTCAGAAACAATCCGGAAACTCTCTTTCCTGAAGGAGGCAGTGACCCTCGGGGAGCCCTTGTCGGGGTTTCCTCTAAGTAACAAACGCGCACCAGCAGCAGGCAGTAACTATGGTCCAGGACTTGAAAAGGGGACTTCCCTGACTCTTCAGAAACTTCACAGTGCGCCGGCTGTTTGATGGGCCCAAGGCTTCCAGCAGTCCCACGAGCTTCGGTGGAACCGCCTGCATGGCATGCTTTCCCACAGACTTCCTCCAAACATTTCCGAGAAGTGAGTGATCAACTCCACAGATCGGTTCCCGGTGGGGAGCGTTGATATCATTCTCACTTTGAAACTCCTACGCTGTCTATCAGCGAGTTTGAACACTGCTTCTTGGGATAGCCGTATGTATTGGTATCCCCCGCGAGCCACCGTTGTATCGATTGTGCTCAGCTCCAGAGCGCGATAGGGGACATTGGCCTATGAGGTCTGCGGAGTGTTCCTAGATAGTGCCTTGATCCCACGCTGGGCAGATGCTCTGTGAGGTCTCAATGCGCGCACGTGTGAATTGCTGGTAGCGAATTCGTACGATGCGGGACTCCTTCCAGACCTCACTTCACAGAATCATAACGTGAAGACTCTTCAAGGAAAACCCTTTCTTCAGTTCGTCTCCCCGAGATCATTGTGTTGCAGAGTTCTCTCACATGCGTTGTGTGAAACGTTGAAATTTCTTAGACGTTTACTCCGCTCCGTTCGTGTTTCCGGACGAGCGGCGTTCATCCCCTCAATCTCTCCGTGCTTCTTGAATGGGCTAGGCAAGAGGCAGAGGCCGAGCATGACGTTCCTACACTTTGGTCTTACCAGGCTCCTGGACATCCTCCAGCGTGACTAGACTGAATTGATGGTTTTCGGCGGAGATGGAGATAATTTCGTGTGCTGTGCAGTAGGCGTGTTTCAGAAACAACCCGGAAAGTGTCTTTCCTGAAGGAGGCACTGACCCTCGGAGAGCCCTGACGGGGTTTCCTCGGAGTAACAAACTCGAACCAGCAGCAGGCAGGAACTACGTTCCAGGACTTGAAATGTGGACTTTACTGACTCCTCAGAAACTTCACAGTGCTCCGGCTGTTGGATGGGCCCACGGCTTCCCTGCAGTACCACGATGCCTATGTGGAACCGGCTGCATAGAATGCTTTCCGATAGACCTCCTCCGAACATTTCTGAGAAGGAAGTGATTAACTCCACAGATCGGTGTCCGGTAGGGGGGATTGATATCATTCTCCCGTTGAAACTCCTACGCTGTCTATCAGCGAGTTTGAACACTGCCTCTTGGGAAACACGTTTTTAATGGTTGCTATGGCGAGCCACCGTTGTATCGATTGTGCTCAGCTCCAGAGCGCGAGAGGGGACATTGGCCTTTGAGGTCTGAGGAGTGATCCTAGAGTAGTGCCTTGTTGTCCCGGTTGGCAGATTCTGTGTGAGTTCTCAAGGCGCGCACGTGTGAATTGCTGGTAGCAATTCTTAGGATGCGGGACTCCTTCCAGGCCTCACTTCACAGAATCATAACGTGAAGTCCCTTCAAGGAAAATCCCTTCATAAGTTCATCTCCCCGAAATCATTGTGCTGTAGAGTTCTCTCACATGCCCTGTGTGAAATGTTGAGATGCCTTAGACGTTTCCTCAGCTCTGTTCGTGTTGCCGGATGACGAACGTTCATCTCCTGAATCTCTCCGTGTTTCTTGATGTGCTTGTCCAGAGACAGAGGCCGGGCCTGACGTTCCTACACTTTGGTCTTACCAGGTTCCTGGACATCCTCCAGCGTGACTAGACTGAATGGATGGTTTTCGGTAGCGATGGGTATAATTTCATGGGATGTGCAGTAGGTGCGTGTCAGAGGCAATCCCGATACTCTCTTTCCTGAAGGAGGCAGTGACCCTCGGACAGCCCTGTCGGAGTGTCCTCTCAGTGACAAACTTGCACCAGCAGCAGGCAGGAACTAGGTTCCAGGACTTGAAGAGTGGACTTCCCTGACACTTCAGGAACTTCACAGTGTGCCGGCTGTGTGATGGGCCCGAGGCTTCCTAACAGTCCCACGAGCTTCGGTGGAACAGGCTGCATGGAATGCTTTCCGACAGACTTCTTCAAAACATATCCGAGAAGTAAGTGACTAACTCCACAGATCGGTTTCCGGTAGGGGGAATTGATATCATTCTCCCTTTCAAACTCCTAACGCTATCAGCGAGTTTGAACACTGCCTCTTGGGGAAACACGCTTTTAATGGTTGCTATGGCGAGCCACCGTTGGGTCGATTGTGCTCAGCTCCAGAGCGCGAGAGGGGACATTGGCCTTTGAGGTCTGAGTAGTGTTCCTAGAGCAGTGCCTTGTTCTCCCGCAGGGCAGGTGTTGTGTGAGTCTCAAGGCGCGCACGAGTGAATTGCTGGTAGCGAATTCGTACGATGCGGGACTCCTCCCAGGCCTCACTTCACAGAATCATAACGTGAAGTCCCTTCAAGGAAAACCCTGCCTTAAGTTCCTCTCCCCGAAATCATTGTGTTGCAGAGTTCTCTCACATGCGTTGTGTGAGATGTGGAAATGTCCTAGACGTTTACCCAGCTCCGTTCGTGCTGCCGGACGAGGAGCGTTCATCCCCACAATCTCTCTTCGGTTCTTGAATGTGCTTGTCAAGAGCCAGAGGCTGAGCCTGACTTTCCTACACCTTGGTCTTACAAGGCCCTGGCTCCTGGACATCCTCCAGCGTGACTAGACTGAATGGATGGTTTTCGGTAGCGATGGAGATAATTTCATGGGCTTTGCTGTTATGCGTGTCAGAAACAATCCGGAAACTCTCTTTCCTGAAGGAGGCAGTGACCCTCGGGGAGCCCTTGTCGGGGTTTCCTCTAAGTAACAAACGCGCACCAGCAGCAGGCAGTAACTATGGTCCAGGACTTGAAAAGGGGACTTCCCTGACTCTTCAGAAACTTCACAGTGCGCCGGCTGTTTGATGGGCCCAAGGCTTCCAGCAGTCCCACGAGCTTCGGTGGAACCGCCTGCATGGCATGCTTTCCCACAGACTTCCTCCAAACATTTCCGAGAAGTGAGTGATCAACTCCACAGATCGGTTCCCGGTGGGGAGCGTTGATATCATTCTCACTTTGAAACTCCTACGCTGTCTATCAGCGAGTTTGAACACTGCTTCTTGGGATAGCCGTATGTATTGGTATCCCCCGCGAGCCACCGTTGTATCGATTGTGCTCAGCTCCAGAGCGCGATAGGGGACATTGGCCTATGAGGTCTGCGGAGTGTTCCTAGATAGTGCCGTGATCCCACGCTGGGCAGATGCTCTGTGAGGTCTCAATGCGCGCACGTGTGAATTGCTGGTAGCGAATTCGTACGATGCGGGACTCCTTCCAGACCTCACTTCACAGAATCATAACGTGAAGACTCTTCAAGGAAAACCCTTTCTTCAGTTCGTCTCCCCGAGATCATTGTGTTGCAGAGTTCTCTCACATGCGTTGTGTGAAACGTTGAAATTTCTTAGACGTTTACTCCGCTCCGTTCGTGTTTCCGGACGAGCGGCGTTCATCCCCTCAATCTCTCCGTGCTTCTTGAATGGGCTAGGCAAGAGGCAGAGGCCGAGCATGACGTTCCTACACTTTGGTCTTACCAGGCTCCTGGACATCCTCCAGCGTGACTAGACTGAATTGATGGTTTTCGGCGGAGATGGAGATAATTTCGTGTGCTGTGCAGTAGGCGTGTTTCAGAAACAACCCGGAAAGTGTCTTTCCTGAAGGAGGCACTGACCCTCGGAGAGCCCTGACGGGGTTTCCTCGGAGTAACAAACTCGAACCAGCAGCAGGCAGGAACTACGTTCCAGGACTTGAAATGTGGACTTTACTGACTCCTCAGAAACTTCACAGTGCTCCGGCTGTTGGATGGGCCCACGGCTTCCCTGCAGTACCACGATGCCTATGTGGAACCGGCTGCATAGAATGCTTTCCGATAGACCTCCTCCGAACATTTCTGAGAAGGAAGTGATTAACTCCACAGATCGGTGTCCGGTAGGGGGGATTGATATCATTCTCCCGTTGAAACTCCTACGCTGTCTATCAGCGAGTTTGAACACTGCCTCTTGGGAAACACGTTTTTAATGGTTGCTATGGCGAGCCACCGTTGTATCGATTGTGCTCAGCTCCAGAGCGCGAGAGGGGACATTGGCCTTTGAGGTCTGAGGAGTGATCCTAGAGTAGTGCCTTGTTGTCCCGGTTGGCAGATTCTGTGTGAGTTCTCAAGGCGCGCACGTGTGAATTGCTGGTAGCAATTCTTAGGATGCGGGACTCCTTCCAGGCCTCACTTCACAGAATCATAACGTGAAGTCCCTTCAAGGAAAATCCCTTCATAAGTTCATCTCCCCGAAATCATTGTGCTGTAGAGTTCTCTCACATGCCCTGTGTGAAATGTTGAGATGCCTTAGACGTTTCCTCAGCTCTGTTCGTGTTGCCGGATGACGAACGTTCATCTCCTGAATCTCTCCGTGTTTCTTGATGTGCTTGTCCAGAGACAGAGGCCGGGCCTGACGTTCCTACACTTTGGTCTTACCAGGTTCCTGGACATCCTCCAGCGTGACTAGACTGAATGGATGGTTTTCGGTAGCGATGGGTATAATTTCATGGGATGTGCAGTAGGTGCGTGTCAGAGGCAATCCCGATACTCTCTTTCCTGAAGGAGGCAGTGACCCTCGGACAGCCCTGTCGGAGTGTCCTCTCAGTGACAAACTTGCACCAGCAGCAGGCAGGAACTAGGTTCCAGGACTTGAAGAGTGGACTTCCCTGACACTTCAGGAACTTCACAGTGTGCCGGCTGTGTGATGGGCCCGAGGCTTCCTAACAGTCCCACGAGCTTCGGTGGAACAGGCTGCATGGAATGCTTTCCGACAGACTTCTTCAAAACATATCCGAGAAGTAAGTGACTAACTCCACAGATCGGTTTCCGGTAGGGGGGAATTGATATCATTCTCCCTTTCAAACTCCTAACGCTATCAGCGAGTTTGAACACTGCCTCTTGGGGAAACACGCTTTTAATGGTTGCTATGGCGAGCCACCGTTGGGTCGATTGTGCTCAGCTCCAGAGCGCGAGAGGGGACATTGGCCTTTGAGGTCTGAGTAGTGTTCCTAGAGCAGTGCCTTGTTCTCCCGCAGGGCAGGTGTTGTGTGAGTCTCAAGGCGCGCACGAGTGAATTGCTGGTAGCGAATTCGTACGATGCGGGACTCCTCCCAGGCCTCACTTCACAGAATCATAACGTGAAGTCCCTTCAAGGAAAACCCTGCCTTAAGTTCCTCTCCCCGAAATCATTGTGTTGCAGAGTTCTCTCACATGCGTTGTGTGAGATGTGGAAATGTCCTAGACGTTTACCCAGCTCCGTTCGTGCTGCCGGACGAGGAGCGTTCATCCCCACAATCTCTCTTCGGTTCTTGAATGTGCTTGTCAAGAGCCAGAGGCTGAGCCTGACTTTCCTACACCTTGGTCTTACAAGGCCCTGGCTCCTGGACATCCTCCAGCGTGACTAGACTGAATGGATGGTTTTCGGTAGCGATGGAGATAATTTCATGGGCTTTGCTGTTATGCGTGTCAGAAACAATCCGGAAACTCTCTTTCCTGAAGGAGGCAGTGACCCTCGGGGAGCCCTTGTCGGGGTTTCCTCTAAGTAACAAACGCGCACCAGCAGCAGGCAGTAACTATGGTCCAGGACTTGAAAAGGGGACTTCCCTGACTCTTCAGAAACTTCACAGTGCGCCGGCTGTTTGATGGGCCCAAGGCTTCCAGCAGTCCCACGAGCTTCGGTGGAACCGCCTGCATGGCATGCTTTCCCACAGACTTCCTCCAAACATTTCCGAGAAGTGAGTGATCAACTCCACAGATCGGTTCCCGGTGGGGAGCGTTGATATCATTCTCACTTTGAAACTCCTACGCTGTCTATCAGCGAGTTTGAACACTGCTTCTTGGGATAGCCGTATGTATTGGTATCCCCCGCGAGCCACCGTTGTATCGATTGTGCTCAGCTCCAGAGCGCGATAGGGGACATTGGCCTATGAGGTCTGCGGAGTGTTCCTAGATAGTGCCGTGATCCCACGCTGGGCAGATGCTCTGTGAGGTCTCAATGCGCGCACGTGTGAATTGCTGGTAGCGAATTCGTACGATGCGGGACTCCTTCCAGACCTCACTTCACAGAATCATAACGTGAAGACTCTTCAAGGAAAACCCTTTCTTCAGTTCGTCTCCCCGAGATCATTGTGTTGCAGAGTTCTCTCACATGCGTTGTGTGAAACGTTGAAATTTCTTAGACGTTTACTCCGCTCCGTTCGTGTTTCCGGACGAGCGGCGTTCATCCCCTCAATCTCTCCGTGCTTCTTGAATGGGCTAGGCAAGAGGCAGAGGCCGAGCATGACGTTCCTACACTTTGGTCTTACCAGGCTCCTGGACATCCTCCAGCGTGACTAGACTGAATTGATGGTTTTCGGCGGAGATGGAGATAATTTCGTGTGCTGTGCAGTAGGCGTGTTTCAGAAACAACCCGGAAAGTGTCTTTCCTGAAGGAGGCACTGACCCTCGGAGAGCCCTGACGGGGTTTCCTCGGAGTAACAAACTCGAACCAGCAGCAGGCAGGAACTACGTTCCAGGACTTGAAATGTGGACTTTACTGACTCCTCAGAAACTTCACAGTGCTCCGGCTGTTGGATGGGCCCACGGCTTCCCTGCAGTACCACGATGCCTATGTGGAACCGGCTGCATAGAATGCTTTCCGATAGACCTCCTCCGAACATTTCTGAGAAGGAAGTGATTAACTCCACAGATCGGTGTCCGGTAGGGGGGATTGATATCATTCTCCCGTTGAAACTCCTACGCTGTCTATCAGCGAGTTTGAACACTGCCTCTTGGGAAACACGTTTTTAATGGTTGCTATGGCGAGCCACCGTTGTATCGATTGTGCTCAGCTCCAGAGCGCGAGAGGGGACATTGGCCTTTGAGGTCTGAGTAGTGATCCTAGAGTAGTGCCTTGTTGTCCCGGTTGGCAGATTCTGTGTGAGTTCTCAAGGCGCGCACGTGTGAATTGCTGGTAGCAATTCTTAGGATGCGGGACTCCTTCCAGGCCTCACTTCACAGAATCATAACGTGAAGTCCCTTCAAGGAAAATCCCTTCATAAGTTCATCTCCCCGAAATCATTGTGCTGTAGAGTTCTCTCACATGCCCTGTGTGAAATGTTGAGATGCCTTAGACGTTTCCTCAGCTCTGTTCGTGTTGCCGGATGACGAACGTTCATCTCCTGAATCTCTCCGTGTTTCTTGATGTGCTTGTCCAGAGACAGAGGCCGGGCCTGACGTTCCTACACTTTGGTCTTACCAGGTTCCTGGACATCCTCCAGCGTGACTAGACTGAATGGATGGTTTTCGGTAGCGATGGGTATAATTTCATGGGATGTGCAGTAGGTGCGTGTCAGAGGCAATCCCGATACTCTCTTTCCTGAAGGAGGCAGTGACCCTCGGACAGCCCTGTCGGAGTGTCCTCTCAGTGACAAACTTGCACCAGCAGCAGGCAGGAACTAGGTTCCAGGACTTGAAGAGTGGACTTCCCTGACACTTCAGGAACTTCACAGTGTGCCGGCTGTGTGATGGGCCCGAGGCTTCCTAACAGTCCCACGAGCTTCGGTGGAACAGGCTGCATGGAATGCTTTCCGACAGACTTCTTCAAAACATATCCGAGAAGTAAGTGACTAACTCCACAGATCGGTTTCCGGTAGGGGGAATTGATATCATTCTCCCTTTCAAACTCCTAACGCTATCAGCGAGTTTGAACACTGCCTCTTGGGGAAACACGCTTTTAATGGTTGCTATGGCGAGCCACCGTTGGGTCGATTGTGCTCAGCTCCAGAGCGCGAGAGGGGACATTGGCCTTTGAGGTCTGAGGAGTGTTCCTAGAGCAGTGCCTTGTTCTCCCGCAGGGCAGGTGTTGTGTGAGTCTCAAGGCGCGCACGAGTGAATTGCTGGTAGCGAATTCGTACGATGCGGGACTCCTCCCAGGCCTCACTTCACAGAATCCTAACGTGAAGTCCCTTCAAGGAAAACCCTGTCTTAAGTTCCTCTCCCCGAAATCATTGTGTTGCAGAGTTCTCTCACATGCGTTGTGTGAGATGTGGAAATGTCCTAGACGTTTACCCAGCTCCGTTCGTGCTGCCGGACGAGGAGCGTTCATCCCCACAATCTCTCTTCGGTTCTTGAATGTGCTTGTCAAGAGCCAGAGGCTGAGCCTGACTTTCCTACACCTTGGTCTTACAAGGCCCTGGCTCCTGGACATCCTCCAGCGTGACTAGACTGAATGGATGGTTTTCGGTAGCGATGGAGATAATTTCATGGGCTTTGCTGTTATGCGTGTCAGAAACAATCCGGAAACTCTCTTTCCTGAAGGAGGCAGTGACCCTCGGGGAGCCCTTGTCGGGGTTTCCTCTAAGTAACAAACGCGCACCAGCAGCCGGCAGTAACTATGGTCCAGGACTTGAAAAGGGGACTTCCCTGACTCTTCAGAAACTTCACAGTGCGCCGGCTGTTTGATGGGCCCAAGGCTTCCAGCAGTCCCACGAGCTTCGGTGGAACCGCCTGCATGGCATGCTTTCCCACAGACTTCCTCCAAACATTTCCGAGAAGTGAGTGATCAACTCCACAGATCGGTTCCCGGTGGGGAGCGTTGATATCATTCTCACTTTGAAACTCCTACGCTGTCTATCAGCGAGTTTGAACACTGCTTCTTGGGATAGCCGTATGTATTGGTATCCCCCGCGAGCCACCGTTGTATCGATTGTGCTCAGCTCCAGAGCGCGATAGGGGACATTGGCCTATGAGGTCTGCGGAGTGTTCCTAGATAGTGCCTTGATCCCACGCTGGGCAGATGCTCTGTGAGGTCTCAATGCGCGCACGTGTGAATTGCTGGTAGCGAATTCGTACGATGCGGGACTCCTTCCAGACCTCACTTCACAGAATCATAACGTGAAGACTCTTCAAGGAAAACCCTTTCTTCAGTTCGTCTCCCCGAGATCATTGTGTTGCAGAGTTCTCTCACATGCGTTGTGTGAAACGTTGAAATTTCTTAGACGTTTACTCCGCTCCGTTCGTGTTTCCGGACGAGCGGCGTTCATCCCCTCAATCTCTCCGTGCTTCTTGAATGGGCTAGGCAAGAGGCAGAGGCCGAGCATGACGTTCCTACACTTTGGTCTTACCAGGCTCCTGGACATCCTCCAGCGTGACTAGACTGAATTGATGGTTTTCGGCGGAGATGGAGATAATTTCGTGTGCTGTGCAGTAGGCGTGTTTCAGAAACAACCCGGAAAGTGTCTTTCCTGAAGGAGGCACTGACCCTCGGAGAGCCCTGACGGGGTTTCCTCGGAGTAACAAACTCGAACCAGCAGCAGGCAGGAACTACGTTCCAGGACTTGAAATGTGGACTTTACTGACTCCTCAGACACTTCACAGTGCTCCGGCTGTTGGATGGGCCCACGGCTTCCCTGCAGTACCACGATGCCTATGTGGAACCGGCTGCATAGAATGCTTTCCGATAGACCTCCTCCGAACATTTCTGAGAAGGAAGTGATTAACTCCACAGATCGGTGTCCGGTAGGGGGGATTGATATCATTCTCCCGTTGAAACTCCTACGCTGTCTATCAGCGAGTTTGAACACTGCCTCTTGGGAAACACGTTTTTAATGGTTGCTATGGCGAGCCACCGTTGTATCGATTGTGCTCAGCTCCAGAGCGCGAGAGGGGACATTGGCCTTTGAGGTCTGAGTAGTGATCCTAGAGTAGTGCCTTGTTGTCCCGGTTGGCAGATTCTGTGTGAGTTCTCAAGGCGCGCACGTGTGAATTGCTGGTAGCAATTCTTAGGATGCGGGACTCCTTCCAGGCCTCACTTCACAGAATCATAACGTGAAGTCCCTTCAAGGAAAATCCCTTCATAAGTTCATCTCCCCGAAATCATTGTGCTGTAGAGTTCTCTCACATGCCCTGTGTGAAATGTTGAGATGCCTTAGACGTTTCCTCAGCTCTGTTCGTGTTGCCGGATGACGAACGTTCATCTCCTGAATCTCTCCGTGTTTCTTGATGTGCTTGTCCAGAGACAGAGGCCGAGCCTGACGTTCCTACACTTTGGTCTTACCAGGTTCCTGGACATCCTCCAGCGTGACTAGACTGAATGGATGGTTTTCGGTAGCGATGGGTATAATTTCATGGGATGTGCAGTAGGTGCGTGTCAGAAGCAATCCCGATACTCTCTTTCCTGAAGGAGGCAGTGACCCTCGGACAGCCCTGTCGGAGTGTCCTCTCAGTGACAAACTTGCACCAGCAGCAGGCAGGAACTAGGTTCCAGGACTTGAAGAGTGGACTTCCCTGACACTTCAGGAACTTCACAGTGTGCCGGCTGTGTGATGGGCCCGAGGCTTCCTAACAGTCCCACGAGCTTCGGTGGAACAGGCTGCATGGAATGCTTTCCGACAGACTTCTTCAAAACATATCCGAGAAGTAAGTGACTAACTCCACAGATCGGTTTCCGGTAGGGGGAATTGATATCATTCTCCCTTTCAAACTCCTAACGCTATCAGCGAGTTTGAACACTGCCTCTTGGGGAAACACGCTTTTAATGGTTGCTATGGCGAGCCACCGTTGGGTCGATTGTGCTCAGCTCCAGAGCGCGAGAGGGGACATTGGCCTTTGAGGTCTGAGGAGTGTTCCTAGAGCAGTGCCTTGTTCTCCCGCAGGGCAGGTGTTGTGTGAGTCTCAAGGCGCGCACGAGTGAATTGCTGGTAGCGAATTCGTACGATGCGGGACTCCTCCCAGGCCTCACTTCACAGAATCATAACGTGAAGTCCCTTCAAGGAAAACCCTGCCTTAAGTTCATCTCCCCGAAATCATTGTGTTGCAGAGTTCTCTCACATGCGTTGTGTGAGATGTGGAAATGTCCTAGACGTTTACCCAGCTCCGTTCGTGCTGCCGGACGAGGAGCGTTCATCCCCACAATCTCTCTTCGGTTCTTGAATGTGCTTGTCAAGAGCCAGAGGCTGAGCCTGACTTTCCTACACCTTGGTCTTACAAGGCCCTGGCTCCTGGACATCCTCCAGCGTGACTAGACTGAATGGATGGTTTTCGGTAGCGATGGAGATAATTTCATGGGCTTTGCTGTTATGCGTGTCAGAAACCATCCGGAAACTCTCTTTCCTGAAGGAGGCAGTGACCCTCGGGGAGCCCTTGTCGGGGTTTCCTCTAAGTAACAAACGCGCACCAGCAGCCGGCAGTAACTATGGTCCAGGACTTGAAAAGGGGACTTCCCTGACTCTTCAGAAACTTCACAGTGCGCCGGCTGTTTGATGGGCCCAAGGCTTCCAGCAGTCCCACGAGCTTCGGTGGAACCGCCTGCATGGCATGCTTTCCCACAGACTTCCTCCAAACATTTCCGAGAAGTGAGTGATCAACTCCACAGATCGGTTCCCGGTGGGGAGCGTTGATATCATTCTCACTTTGAAACTCCTACGCTGTCTATCAGCGAGTTTGAACACTGCTTCTTGGGATAGCCGTATGTATTGGTATCCCCCGCGAGCCACCGTTGTATCGATTGTGCTCAGCTCCAGAGCGCGATAGGGGACATTGGCCTATGAGGTCTGCGGAGTGTTCCTAGATAGTGCCTTGATCCCACGCTGGGCAGATGCTCTGTGAGGTCTCAATGCGCGCACGTGTGAATTGCTGGTAGCGAATTCGTACGATGCGGGACTCCTTCCAGACCTCACTTCACAGAATCATAACGTGAAGACTCTTCAAGGAAAACCCTTTCTTCAGTTCGTCTCCCCGAGATCACTGTGTTGCAGAGTTCTCTCACATGCGTTGTGTGAAACGTTGAAATTTCGTAGACGTTTACTCCGCTCCGTTCGTGTTTCCGGACGAGCGGCGTTCATCCCCTCAATCTCTCCGTGCTTCCTGAATGGGCTAGGCAAGAGGCAGAGGCCGAGCATGACGTTCCTACACTTTGGTCTTACCAGGCTCCTGGACATCCTCCAGCGTGACTAGACTGAATTGATGGTTTTCGGCGGAGATGGAGATAATTTCGTGTGCTGTGCAGTAGGCGTGTTTCAGAAACAACCCGGAAAGTGTCTTTCCTGAAGGAGGCACTGACCCTCGGAGAGCCCTGACGGGGTTTCCTCGGAGTAACAAACTCGAACCAGCAGCAGGCAGGAACTACGTTCCAGGACTTGAAATGTGGACTTTACTGACTCCTCAGACACTTCACAGTGCTCCGGCTGTTGGATGGGCCCACGGCTTCCCTGCAGTACCACGATGCCTATGTGGAACCGGCTGCATAGAATGCTTTCCGATAGACCTCCTCCGAACATTTCTGAGAAGGAAGTGATTAACTCCACAGATCGGTGTCCGGTAGGGGGCATTGATATCATTCTCCCGTTGAAACTCCTACGCTGTCTATCAGCGAGTTTGAACACTGCCTCTTGGGAAACACGTTTTTAATGGTTGCTATGGCGAGCCACCGTTGTATCGATTGTGCTCAGCTCCAGAGCGCGAGAGGGGACATTGGCCTTTGAGGTCTGAGTAGTGATCCTAGAGTAGTGCCTTGTTGTCCCGGTTGGCAGATTCTGTGTGAGTTCTCAAGGCGCGCACGTGTGAATTGCTGGTAGCAATTCTTAGGATGCGGGACTCCTTCCAGGCCTCACTTCACAGAATCATAACGTGAAGTCCCTTCAAGGAAAATCCCTTCATAAGTTCATCTCCCCGAAATCATTGTGCTGTAGAGTTCTCTCACATGCCCTGTGTGAAATGTTGAGATGCCTTAGACGTTTCCTCAGCTCTGTTCGTGTTGCCGGATGACGAACGTTCATCTCCTGAATCTCTCCGTGTTTCTTGATGTGCTTGTCCAGAGACAGAGGCCGAGCCTGACGTTCCTACACTTTGGTCTTACCAGGTTCCTGGACATCCTCCAGCGTGACTAGACTGAATGGATGGTTTTCGGTAGCGATGGGTATAATTTCATGGGATGTGCAGTAGGTGCGTGTCAGAAGCAATCCCGATACTCTCTTTCCTGAAGGAGGCAGTGACCCTCGGACAGCCCTGTCGGAGTGTCCTCTCAGTGACAAACTTGCACCAGCAGCAGGCAGGAACTAGGTTCCAGGACTTGAAGAGTGGACTTCCCTGACACTTCAGGAACTTCACAGTGTGCCGGCTGTGTGATGGGCCCGAGGCTTCCTAACAGTCCCACGAGCTTCGGTGGAACAGGCTGCATGGAATGCTTTCCGACAGACTTCTTCAAAACATATCCGAGAAGTAAGTGACTAACTCCACAGATCGGTTTCCGGTAGGGGGAATTGATATCATTCTCCCTTTCAAACTCCTAACGCTATCAGCGAGTTTGAACACTGCCTCTTGGGGAAACACGCTTTTAATGGTTGCTATGGCGAGCCACCGTTGGGTCGATTGTGCTCAGCTCCAGAGCGCGAGAGGGGACATTGGCCTTTGAGGTCTGAGGAGTGTTCCTAGAGCAGTGCCTTGTTCTCCCGCAGGGCAGGTGTTGTGTGAGTCTCAAGGCGCGCACGAGTGAATTGCTGGTAGCGAATTCGTACGATGCGGGACTCCTCCCAGGCCTCACTTCACAGAATCCTAACGTGAAGTCCCTTCAAGGAAAACCCTGCCTTAAGTTCATCTCCCCGAAATCATTGTGTTGCAGAGTTCTCTCACATGCGTTGTGTGAGATGTGGAAATGTCCTAGACGTTTACCCAGCTCCGTTCGTGCTGCCGGACGAGGAGCGTTCATCCCCACAATCTCTCTTCGGTTCTTGAATGTGCTTGTCAAGAGCCAGAGGCTGAGCCTGACTTTCCTACACCTTGGTCTTGCAAGGCCCTGGCTCCTGGACATCCTCCAGCGTGACTAGACTGAATGGATGGTTTTCGGTAGCGATGGAGATAATTTCATGGGCTTTGCTGTTATGCGTGTCAGAAACAATCCGGAAACTCTCTTTCCTGAAGGAGGCAGTGACCCTCGGGGAGCCCTTGTCGGGGTTTCCTCTAAGTAACAAACGCGCACCAGCAGCAGGCAGTAACTATGGTCCAGGACTTGAAAAGGGGACTTCCCTGACTCTTCAGAAACTTCACAGTGCGCCGGCTGTTTGATGGGCCCAAGGCTTCCAGCAGTCCCACGAGCTTCGGTGGAACCGCCTGCATGGAATGCTTTCCCACAGACTTCCTCCAAACATTTCCGAGAAGTGAGTGATCAACTCCACAGATCGGTTCCCGGTGGGGAGCGTTGATATCATTCTCACTTTGAAACTCCTACGCTGTCTATCAGCGAGTTTGAACACTGCTTCTTGGGATAGCCGTATGTATTGGTATCCCCCGCGAGCCACCGTTGTATCGATTGTGCTCAGCTCCAGAGCGCGATAGGGGACATTGGCCTATGAGGTCTGCGGAGTGTTCCTAGATAGTGCCGTGATCCCACGCTGGGCAGATGCTCTGTGAGGTCTCAATGCGCGCACGTGTGAATTGCTGGTAGCGAATTCGTACGATGCGGGACTCCTTCCAGACCTCACTTCACAGAATCATAACGTGAAGACTCTTCAAGGAAAACCCTTTCTTCAGTTCGTCTCCCCGAGATCATTGTGTTGCAGAGTTCTCTCACATGCGTTGTGTGAAACGTTGAAATTTCGTAGACGTTTACTCCGCTCCGTTCGTGTTTCCGGACGAGCGGCGTTCATCCCCTCAATCTCTCCGTGCTTCTTGAATGGGCTAGGCAAGAGGCAGAGGCCGAGCATGACGTTCCTACACTTTGGTCTTACCAGGCTCCTGGACATCCTCCAGCGTGACTAGACTGAATTGATGGTTTTCGGCGGAGATGGAGATAATTTCGTGTGCTGTGCAGTAGGCGTGTTTCAGAAACAACCCGGAAAGTGTCTTTCCTGAAGGAGGCACTGACCCTCGGAGAGCCCTGACGGGGTTTCCTCGGAGTAACAAACTCGAACCAGCAGCAGGCAGGAACTACGTTCCAGGACTTGAAATGTGGACTTTACTGACTCCTCAGACACTTCACAGTGCTCCGGCTGTTGGATGGGCCCACGGCTTCCCTGCAGTACCACGATGCCTATGTGGAACCGGCTGCATAGAATGCTTTCCGCTAGACCTCCTCCGAACATTTCTGAGAAGGAAGTGATTAACTCCACAGATCGGTGTCCGGTAGGGGGGCATTGATATCATTCTCCCGTTGAAACTCCTACGCTGTCTATCAGCGAGTTTGAACACTGCCTCTTGGGAAACACGTTTTTAATGGTTGCTATGGCGAGCCACCGTTGTATCGATTGTGCTCAGCTCCAGAGCGCGAGAGGGGACATTGGCCTTTGAGGTCTGAGTAGTGATCCTAGAGTAGTGCCTTGTTGTCCCGGTTGGCAGATTCTGTGTGAGTTCTCAAGGCGCGCACGTGTGAATTGCTGGTAGCAATTCTTAGGATGCGGGACTCCTTCCAGGCCTCACTTCACAGAATCATAACGTGAAGTCCCTTCAAGGAAAATCCCTTCATAAGTTCATCTCCCCGAAATCATTGTGCTGTAGAGTTCTCTCACATGCCCTGTGTGAAATGTTGAGATGCCTTAGACGTTTCCTCAGCTCTGTTCGTGTTGCCGGATGACGAACGTTCATCTCCTGAATCTCTCCGTGTTTCTTGATGTGCTTGTCCAGAGACAGAGGCCGAGCCTGACGTTCCTACACTTTGGTCTTACCAGGTTCCTGGACATCCTCCAGCGTGACTAGACTGAATGGATGGTTTTCGGTAGCGATGGGTATAATTTCATGGGATGTGCAGTAGGTGCGTGTCAGAAGCAATCCCGATACTCTCTTTCCTGAAGGAGGCAGTGACCCTCGGACAGCCCTGTCGGAGTGTCCTCTCAGTGACAAACTTGCACCAGCAGCAGGCAGGAACTAGGTTCCAGGACTTGAAGAGTGGACTTCCCTGACACTTCAGGAACTTCACAGTGTGCCGGCTGTGTGATGGGCCCGAGGCTTCCTAACAGTCCCACGAGCTTCGGTGGAACAGGCTGCATGGAATGCTTTCCGACAGACTTCTTCAAAACATATCCGAGAAGTAAGTGACTAACTCCACAGATCGGTTTCCGGTAGGGGGAATTGATATCATTCTCCCTTTCAAACTCCTAACGCTATCAGCGAGTTTGAACACTGCCTCTTGGGGAAACACGCTTTTAATGGTTGCTATGGCGAGCCACCGTTGGGTCGATTGTGCTCAGCTCCAGAGCGCGAGAGGGGACATTGGCCTTTGAGGTCTGAGTAGTGTTCCTAGAGCAGTGCCTTGTTCTCCCGCAGGGCAGGTGTTGTGTGAGTCTCAAGGCGCGCACGAGTGAATTGCTGGTAGCGAATTCGTACGATGCGGGACTCCTCCCAGGCCTCACTTCACAGAATCCTAACGTGAAGTCCCTTCAAGGAAAACCCTGCCTTAAGTTCATCTCCCCGAAATCATTGTGTTGCAGAGTTCTCTCACATGCGTTGTGTGAGATGTGGAAATGTCCTAGACGTTTACCCAGCTCCGTTCGTGCTGCCGGACGAGGAGCGTTCATCCCCACAATCTCTCTTCGGTTCTTGAATGTGCTTGTCAAGAGCCAGAGGCTGAGCCTGACTTTCCTACACCTTGGTCTTGCAAGGCCCTGGCTCCTGGACATCCTCCAGCGTGACTAGACTGAATGGATGGTTTTCGGTAGCGATGGAGATAATTTCATGGGCTTTGCTGTTATGCGTGTCAGAAACCATCCGGAAACTCTCTTTCCTGAAGGAGGCAGTGACCCTCGGGGAGCCCTTGTCGGGGTTTCCTCTAAGTAACAAACGCGCACCAGCAGCCGGCAGTAACTATGGTCCAGGACTTGAAAAGGGGACTTCCCTGACTCTTCAGAAACTTCACAGTGCGCCGGCTGTTGGATGGGCCCAAGGCTTCCAGCAGTCCCACGAGCTTCGGTGGAACCGCCTGCATGGAATGCTTTCCCACAGACTTCCTCCAAACATTTCCGAGAAGTGAGTGATCAACTCCACAGATCGGTTCCCGGTGGGGAGCGTTGATATCATTCTCACTTTGAAACTCCTACGCTGTCTATCAGCGAGTTTGAACACTGCTTCTTGGGATAGCCGTATGTATTGGTATCCCCCGCGAGCCACCGTTGTATCGATTGTGCTCAGCTCCAGAGCGCGATAGGGGACATTGGCCTATGAGGTCTGCGGAGTGTTCCTAGATAGTGCCTTGATCCCACGCTGGGCAGATGCTCTGTGAGGTCTCAATGCGCGCACGTGTGAATTGCTGGTAGCGAATTCGTACGATGCGGGACTCCTTCCAGACCTCACTTCACAGAATCATAACGTGAAGACTCTTCAAGGAAAACCCTTTCTTCAGTTCGTCTCCCCGAGATCATTGTGTTGCAGAGTTCTCTCACATGCGTTGTGTGAAACGTTGAAATTTCGTAGACGTTTACTCCGCTCCGTTCGTGTTTCCGGACGAGCGGCGTTCATCCCCTCAATCTCTCCGTGCTTCTTGAATGGGCTAGGCAAGAGGCAGAGGCCGAGCATGACGTTCCTACACTTTGGTCTTACAAGGCTCCTGGACATCCTCCAGCGTGACTAGACTGAAGTGATGGTTTTCGGCGGAGATGGAGATAATTTCGTGTGCTGTGCAGTAGGCGTGTTTCAGAAACAATCCGGAAAGTGTCTTTCCTGAAGGAGGCACTGACCCTCGGAGAGCCCTGACGGGGTTTCCTCGGAGTAACAAACTCGAACCAGCAGCAGGCAGGAACTACGTTCCAGGACTTGAAATGTGGACTTTACTGACTCCTCAGAAACTTCACAGTGCTCCGGCTGTTGGATGGGCCCACGGCTTCCCTGCAGTACCACGATGCCTATGTGGAACCGGCTGCATAGAATGCTTTCCGCTAGACCTCCTCCGAACATTTCTGAGAAGGAAGTGATTAACTCCACAGATCGGTGTCCGGTAGGGGGCATTGATATCATTCTCCCGTTGAAACTCCTACGCTGTCTATCAGCGAGTTTGAACACTGCCTCTTGGGAAACACGTTTTTAATGGTTGCTATGGCGAGCCACCGTTGTATCGATTGTGCTCAGCTCCAGAGCGCGAGAGGGGACATTGGCCTTTGAGGTCTGAGTAGTGATCCTAGAGTAGTGCCTTGTTGTCCCGGTTGGCAGATTCTGTGTGAGTTCTCAAGGCGCGCACGTGTGAATTGCTGGTAGCAATTCTTAGGATGCGGGACTCCTTCCAGGCCTCACTTCACAGAATCATAACGTGAAGTCCCTTCAAGGAAAATCCCTTCATAAGTTCATCTCCCCGAAATCATTGTGCTGTAGAGTTCTCTCACATGCCCTGTGTGAAATGTTGAGATGCCTTAGACGTTTCCTCAGCTCTGTTCGTGTTGCCGGATGACGAACGTTCATCTCCTGAATCTCTCCGTGTTTCTTGATGTGCTTGTCCAGAGACAGAGGCCGAGCCTGACGTTCCTACACTTTGGTCTTACCAGGTTCCTGGACATCCTCCAGCGTGACTAGACTGAATGGATGGTTTTCGGTAGCGATGGGCATAATTTCATGGGATGTGCAGTAGGTGCGTGTCAGAAGCAATCCCGATACTCTCTTTCCTGAAGGAGGCAGTGACCCTCGGACAGCCCTGTCGGAGTGTCCTCTCAGTGACAAACTTGCACCAGCAGCAGGCAGGAACTAGGTTCCAGGACTTGAAGAGTGGACTTCCCTGACACTTCAGGAACTTCACAGTGTGCCGGCTGTGTGATGGGCCCGAGGCTTCCTAACAGTCCCACGAGCTTCGGTGGAACAGGCTGCATGGAATGCTTTCCGACAGACTTCTTCAAAACATATCCGAGAAGTAAGTGACTAACTCCACAGAGCGGTTTCCGGTAGGGGGAATTGATATCATTCTCCCTTTCAAACTCCTAACGCTATCAGCGAGTTTGAACACTGCCTCTTGGGGAAACACGCTTTTAATGGTTGCTATGGCGAGCCACCGTTGGGTCGATTGTGCTCAGCTCCAGAGCGCGAGAGGGGACATTGGCCTTTGAGGTCTGAGTAGTGTTCCTAGAGCAGTGCCTTGTTCTCCCGCAGGGCAGGTGTTGTGTGAGTCTCAAGGCGCGCACGAGTGAATTGCTGGTAGCGAATTCGTACGATGCGGGACTCCTCCCAGGCCTCACTTCACAGAATCCTAACGTGAAGTCCCTTCAAGGAAAACCCTGCCTTAAGTTCATCTCCCCGAAATCATTGTGTTGCAGAGTTCTCTCACATGCGTTGTGTGAGATGTGGAAATGTCCTAGACGTTTACCCAGCTCCGTTCGTGCTGCCGGACGAGGAGCGTTCATCCCCACAATCTCTCTTCGGTTCTTGAATGTGCTTGTCAAGAGCCAGAGGCTGAGCCTGACTTTCCTACACCTTGGTCTTACAAGGCCCTGGCTCCTGGACATCCTCCAGCGTGACTAGACTGAATGGATGGTTTTCGGTAGCGATGGAGATAATTTCATGGGCTTTGCTGTTATGCGTGTCAGAAACCATCCGGAAACTCTCTTTCCTGAAGGAGGCAGTGACCCTCGGGGAGCCCTTGTCGGGGTTTCCTCTAAGTAACAAACGCGCACCAGCAGCCGGCAGTAACTATGGTCCAGGACTTGAAAAGGGGACTTCCCTGACTCTTCAGAAACTTCACAGTGCGCCGGCTGTTTGATGGGCCCAAGGCTTCCAGCAGTCCCACGAGCTTCGGTGGAACCGCCTGCATGGCATGCTTTCCCACAGACTTCCTCCAAACATTTCCGAGAAGTGAGTGATCAACTCCACAGATCGGTTCCCGGTGGGGAGCGTTGATATCATTCTCACTTTGAAACTCCTACGCTGTCTATCAGCGAGTTTGAACACTGCTTCTTGGGATAGCCGTATGTATTGGTATCCCCCGCGAGCCACCGTTGTATCGATTGTGCTCAGCTCCAGAGCGCGATAGGGGACATTGGCCTATGAGGTCTGCGGAGTGTTCCTAGATAGTGCCTTGATCCCACGCTGGGCAGATGCTCTGTGAGGTCTCAATGCGCGCACGTGTGAATTGCTGGTAGCGAATTCGTACGATGCGGGACTCCTTCCAGACCTCACTTCACAGAATCATAACGTGAAGACTCTTCAAGGAAAACCCTTTCTTCAGTTCGTCTCCCCGAGATCATTGTGTTGCAGAGTTCTCTCACATGCGTTGTGTGAAACGTTGAAATTTCTTAGACGTTTACTCCGCTCCGTTCGTGTTTCCGGACGAGCGGCGTTCATCCCCTCAATCTCTCCGTGCTTCCTGAATGGGCTAGGCAAGAGGCAGAGGCCGAGCATGACGTTCCTACACTTTGGTCTTACCAGGCTCCTGGACATCCTCCAGCGTGACTAGACTGAAGTGATGGTTTTCGGCGGAGATGGAGATAATTTCGTGTGCTGTGCAGTAGGCGTGTTTCAGAAACAACCCGGAAAGTGTCTTTCCTGAAGGAGGCACTGACCCTCGGAGAGCCCTGACGGGGTTTCCTCGGAGTAACAAACTCGAACCAGCAGCAGGCAGGAACTACGTTCCAGGACTTGAAATGTGGACTTTACTGACTCCTCAGAAACTTCACAGTGCTCCGGCTGTTGGATGGGCCCACGGCTTCCCTGCAGTACCACGATGCCTATGTGGAACCGGCTGCATAGAATGCTTTCCGCTAGACCTCCTCCGAACATTTCTGAGAAGGAAGTGATTAACTCCACAGATCGGTGTCCGGTAGGGGGGGATTGATATCATTCTCCCGTTGAAACTCCTACGCTGTCTATCAGCGAGTTTGAACACTGCCTCTTGGGAAACACGTTTTTAATGGTTGCTATGGCGAGCCACCGTTGTATCGATTGTGCTCAGCTCCAGAGCGCGAGAGGGGACATTGGCCTTTGAGGTCTGAGTAGTGATCCTAGAGTAGTGCCTTGTTGTCCCGGTTGGCAGATTCTGTGTGAGTTCTCAAGGCGCGCACGTGTGAATTGCTGGTAGCAATTCTTAGGATGCGGGACTCCTTCCAGGCCTCACTTCACAGAATCATAACGTGAAGTCCCTTCAAGGAAAATCCCTTCATAAGTTCATCTCCCCGAAATCATTGTGCTGTAGAGTTCTCTCACATGCCCTGTGTGAAATGTTGAGATGCCTTAGACGTTTCCTCAGCTCTGTTCGTGTTGCCGGATGACGAACGTTCATCTCCTGAATCTCTCCGTGTTTCTTGATGTGCTTGTCCAGAGACAGAGGCCGAGCCTGACGTTCCTACACTTTGGTCTTACCAGGTTCCTGGACATCCTCCAGCGTGACTAGACTGAATGGATGGTTTTCGGTAGCGATGGGCATAATTTCATGGGATGTGCAGTAGGTGCGTGTCAGAAGCAATCCCGATACTCTCTTTCCTGAAGGAGGCAGTGACCCTCGGACAGCCCTGTCGGAGTGTCCTCTCAGTGACAAACTTGCACCAGCAGCAGGCAGGAACTAGGTTCCAGGACTTGAAGAGTGGACTTCCCTGACACTTCAGGAACTTCACAGTGTGCCGGCTGTGTGATGGGCCCGAGGCTTCCTAACAGTCCCACGAGCTTCGGTGGAACAGGCTGCATGGAATGCTTTCCGACAGACTTCTTCAAAACATATCCGAGAAGTAAGTGACTAACTCCACAGATCGGTTTCCGGTAGGGGGAATTGATATCATTCTCCCTTTCAAACTCCTAACGCTATCAGCGAGTTTGAACACTGCCTCTTGGGGAAACACGCTTTTAATGGTTGCTATGGCGAGCCACCGTTGGGTCGATTGTGCTCAGCTCCAGAGCGCGAGAGGGGACATTGGCCTTTGAGGTCTGAGTAGTGTTCCTAGAGCAGTGCCTTGTTCTCCCGCAGGGCAGGTGTTGTGTGAGTCTCAAGGCGCGCACGAGTGAATTGCTGGTAGCGAATTCGTACGATGCGGGACTCCTCCCAGGCCTCACTTCACAGAATCCTAACGTGAAGTCCCTTCAAGGAAAACCCTGCCTTAAGTTCATCTCCCCGAAATCATTGTGTTGCAGAGTTCTCTCACATGCGTTGTGTGAGATGTGGAAATGTCCTAGACGTTTACCCAGCTCCGTTCGTGCTGCCGGACGAGGAGCGTTCATCCCCACAATCTCTCTTCGGTTCTTGAATGTGCTTGTCAAGAGCCAGAGGCTGAGCCTGACTTTCCTACACCTTGGTCTTGCAAGGCCCTGGCTCCTGGACATCCTCCAGCGTGACTAGACTGAATGGATGGTTTTCGGTAGCGATGGAGATAATTTCATGGGCTTTGCTGTTATGCGTGTCAGAAACCATCCGGAAACTCTCTTTCCTGAAGGAGGCAGTGACCCTCGGGGAGCCCTTGTCGGGGTTTCCTCTAAGTAACAAACGCGCACCAGCAGCCGGCAGTAACTATGGTCCAGGACTTGAAAAGGGGACTTCCCTGACTCTTCAGAAACTTCACAGTGCGCCGGCTGTTGGATGGGCCCAAGGCTTCCAGCAGTCCCACGAGCTTCGGTGGAACCGCCTGCATGGAATGCTTTCCCACAGACTTCCTCCAAACATTTCCGAGAAGTGAGTGATCAACTCCACAGATCGGTTCCCGGTGGGGAGCGTTGATATCATTCTCACTTTGAAACTCCTACGCTGTCTATCAGCGAGTTTGAACACTGCTTCTTGGGATAGCCGTATGTATTGGTATCCCCCGCGAGCCACCGTTGTATCGATTGTGCTCAGCTCCAGAGCGCGATAGGGGACATTGGCCTATGAGGTCTGCGGAGTGTTCCTAGATAGTGCCGTGATCCCACGCTGGGCAGATGCTCTGTGAGGTCTCAATGCGCGCACGTGTGAATTGCTGGTAGCGAATTCGTACGATGCGGGACTCCTTCCAGACCTCACTTCACAGAATCATAACGTGAAGACTCTTCAAGGAAAACCCTTTCTTCAGTTCGTCTCCCCGAGATCATTGTGTTGCAGAGTTCTCTCACATGCGTTGTGTGAAACGTTGAAATTTCGTAGACGTTTACTCCGCTCCGTTCGTGTTTCCGGACGAGCGGCGTTCATCCCCTCAATCTCTCCGTGCTTCTTGAATGGGCTAGGCAAGAGGCAGAGGCCGAGCATGACGTTCCTACACTTTGGTCTTACAAGGCTCCTGGACATCCTCCAGCGTGACTAGACTGAAGTGATGGTTTTCGGCGGAGATGGAGATAATTTCGTGTGCTGTGCAGTAGGCGTGTTTCAGAAACAATCCGGAAAGTGTCTTTCCTGAAGGAGGCACTGACCCTCGGAGAGCCCTGACGGGGTTTCCTCGGAGTAACAAACTCGAACCAGCAGCAGGCAGGAACTACGTTCCAGGACTTGAAATGTGGACTTTACTGACTCCTCAGACACTTCACAGTGCTCCGGCTGTTGGATGGGCCCACGGCTTCCCTGCAGTACCACGATGCCTATGTGGAACCGGCTGCATAGAATGCTTTCCGCTAGACCTCCTCCGAACATTTCTGAGAAGGAAGTGATTAACTCCACAGATCGGTGTCCGGTAGGGGGCATTGATATCATTCTCCCGTTGAAACTCCTACGCTGTCTATCAGCGAGTTTGAACACTGCCTCTTGGGAAACACGTTTTTAATGGTTGCTATGGCGAGCCACCGTTGTATCGATTGTGCTCAGCTCCAGAGCGCGAGAGGGGACATTGGCCTTTGAGGTCTGAGTAGTGATCCTAGAGTAGTGCCTTGTTGTCCCGGTTGGCAGATTCTGTGTGAGTTCTCAAGGCGCGCACGTGTGAATTGCTGGTAGCAATTCTTAGGATGCGGGACTCCTTCCAGGCCTCACTTCACAGAATCATAACGTGAAGTCCCTTCAAGGAAAATCCCTTCATAAGTTCATCTCCCCGAAATCATTGTGCTGTAGAGTTCTCTCACATGCCCTGTGTGAAATGTTGAGATGCCTTAGACGTTTCCTCAGCTCTGTTCGTGTTGCCGGATGACGAACGTTCATCTCCTGAATCTCTCCGTGTTTCTTGATGTGCTTGTCCAGAGACAGAGGCCGAGCCTGACGTTCCTACACTTTGGTCTTACCAGGTTCCTGGACATCCTCCAGCGTGACTAGACTGAATGGATGGTTTTCGGTAGCGATGGGCATAATTTCATGGGATGTGCAGTAGGTGCGTGTCAGAAGCAATCCCGATACTCTCTTTCCTGAAGGAGGCAGTGACCCTCGGACAGCCCTGTCGGAGTGTCCTCTCAGTGACAAACTTGCACCAGCAGCAGGCAGGAACTAGGTTCCAGGACTTGAAGAGTGGACTTCCCTGACACTTCAGGAACTTCACAGTGTGCCGGCTGTGTGATGGGCCCGAGGCTTCCTAACAGTCCCACGAGCTTCGGTGGAACAGGCTGCATGGAATGCTTTCCGACAGACTTCTTCAAAACATATCCGAGAAGTAAGTGACTAACTCCACAGATCGGTTTCCGGTAGGGGGAATTGATATCATTCTCCCTTTCAAACTCCTAACGCTATCAGCGAGTTTGAACACTGCCTCTTGGGGAAACACGCTTTTAATGGTTGCTATGGCGAGCCACCGTTGGGTCGATTGTGCTCAGCTCCAGAGCGCGAGAGGGGACATTGGCCTTTGAGGTCTGAGTAGTGTTCCTAGAGCAGTGCCTTGTTCTCCCGCAGGGCAGGTGTTGTGTGAGTCTCAAGGCGCGCACGAGTGAATTGCTGGTAGCGAATTCGTACGATGCGGGACTCCTCCCAGGCCTCACTTCACAGAATCCTAACGTGAAGTCCCTTCAAGGAAAACCCTGCCTTAAGTTCATCTCCCCGAAATCATTGTGTTGCAGAGTTCTCTCACATGCGTTGTGTGAGATGTGGAAATGTCCTAGACGTTTACCCAGCTCCGTTCGTGCTGCCGGACGAGGAGCGTTCATCCCCACAATCTCTCTTCGGTTCTTGAATGTGCTTGTCAAGAGCCAGAGGCTGAGCCTGACTTTCCTACACCTTGGTCTTACAAGGCCCTGGCTCCTGGACATCCTCCAGCGTGACTAGACTGAATGGATGGTTTTCGGTAGCGATGGAGATAATTTCATGGGCTTTGCTGTTATGCGTGTCAGAAACAATCCGGAAACTCTCTTTCCTGAAGGAGGCAGTGACCCTCGGGGAGCCCTTGTCGGGGTTTCCTCTAAGTAACAAACGCGCACCAGCAGCCGGCAGTAACTATGGTCCAGGACTTGAAAAGGGGACTTCCCTGACTCTTCAGAAACTTCACAGTGCGCCGGCTGTTTGATGGGCCCAAGGCTTCCAGCAGTCCCACGAGCTTCGGTGGAACCGCCTGCATGGCATGCTTTCCCACAGACTTCCTCCAAACATTTCCGAGAAGTGAGTGATCAACTCCACAGATCGGTTCCCGGTGGGGAGCGTTGATATCATTCTCACTTTGAAACTCCTACGCTGTCTATCAGCGAGTTTGAACACTGCTTCTTGGGATAGCCGTATGTATTGGTATCCCCCGCGAGCCACCGTTGTATCGATTGTGCTCAGCTCCAGAGCGCGATAGGGGACATTGGCCTATGAGGTCTGCGGAGTGTTCCTAGATAGTGCCTTGATCCCACGCTGGGCAGATGCTCTGTGAGGTCTCAATGCGCGCACGTGTGAATTGCTGGTAGCGAATTCGTACGATGCGGGACTCCTTCCAGACCTCACTTCACAGAATCATAACGTGAAGACTCTTCAAGGAAAACCCTTTCTTCAGTTCGTCTCCCCGAGATCATTGTGTTGCAGAGTTCTCTCACATGCGTTGTGTGAAACGTTGAAATTTCGTAGACGTTTACTCCGCTCCGTTCGTGTTTCCGGACGAGCGGCGTTCATCCCCTCAATCTCTCCGTGCTTCCTGAATGGGCTAGGCAAGAGACAGAGGCCGAGCATGACGTTCCTACACTTTGGTCTTACAAGGCTCCTGGACATCCTCCAGCGTGACTAGACTGAAGTGATGGTTTTCGGCGGAGATGGAGATAATTTCGTGTGCTGTGCAGTAGGCGTGTTTCAGAAACAATCCGGAAAGTGTCTTTCCTGAAGGAGGCACTGACCCTCGGAGAGCCCTGACGGGGTTTCCTCGGAGTAACAAACTCGAACCAGCAGCAGGCAGGAACTACGTTCCAGGACTTGAAATGTGGACTTTACTGACTCCTCAGACACTTCACAGTGCTCCGGCTGTTGGATGGGCCCACGGCTTCCCTGCAGTACCACGATGCCTATGTGGAACCGGCTGCATAGAATGCTTTCCGCTAGACCTCCTCCGAACATTTCTGAGAAGGAAGTGATTAACTCCACAGATCGGTGTCCGGTAGGGGGGCATTGATATCATTCTCCCGTTGAAACTCCTACGCTGTCTATCAGCGAGTTTGAACACTGCCTCTTGGGAAACACGTTTTTAATGGTTGCTATGGCGAGCCACCGTTGTATCGATTGTGCTCAGCTCCAGAGCGCGAGAGGGGACATTGGCCTTTGAGGTCTGAGTAGTGATCCTAGAGTAGTGCCTTGTTGTCCCGGTTGGCAGATTCTGTGTGAGTTCTCAAGGCGCGCACGTGTGAATTGCTGGTAGCAATTCTTAGGATGCGGGACTCCTTCCAGGCCTCACTTCACAGAATCATAACGTGAAGTCCCTTCAAGGAAAATCCCTTCATAAGTTCATCTCCCCGAAATCATTGTGCTGTAGAGTTCTCTCACATGCCCTGTGTGAAATGTTGAGATGCCTTAGACGTTTCCTCAGCTCTGTTCGTGTTGCCGGATGACGAACGTTCATCTCCTGAATCTCTCCGTGTTTCTTGATGTGCTTGTCCAGAGACAGAGGCCGAGCCTGACGTTCCTACACTTTGGTCTTACCAGGTTCCTGGACATCCTCCAGCGTGACTAGACTGAATGGATGGTTTTCGGTAGCGATGGGCATAATTTCATGGGATGTGCAGTAGGTGCGTGTCAGAAGCAATCCCGATACTCTCTTTCCTGAAGGAGGCAGTGACCCTCGGACAGCCCTGTCGGAGTGTCCTCTCAGTGACAAACTTGCACCAGCAGCAGGCAGGAACTAGGTTCCAGGACTTGAAGAGTGGACTTCCCTGACACTTCAGGAACTTCACAGTGTGCCGGCTGTGTGATGGGCCCGAGGCTTCCTAACAGTCCCACGAGCTTCGGTGGAACAGGCTGCATGGAATGCTTTCCGACAGACTTCTTCAAAACATATCCGAGAAGTAAGTGACTAACTCCACAGATCGGTTTCCGGTAGGGGGGAATTGATATCATTCTCCCTTTCAAACTCCTAACGCTATCAGCGAGTTTGAACACTGCCTCTTGGGGAAACACGCTTTTAATGGTTGCTATGGCGAGCCACCGTTGGGTCGATTGTGCTCAGCTCCAGAGCGCGAGAGGGGACATTGGCCTTTGAGGTCTGAGTAGTGTTCCTAGAGCAGTGCCTTGTTCTCCCGCAGGGCAGGTGTTGTGTGAGTCTCAAGGCGCGCACGAGTGAATTGCTGGTAGCGAATTCGTACGATGCGGGACTCCTCCCAGGCCTCACTTCACAGAATCCTAACGTGAAGTCCCTTCAAGGAAAACCCTGCCTTAAGTTCATCTCCCCGAAATCATTGTGTTGCAGAGTTCTCTCACATGCGTTGTGTGAGATGTGGAAATGTCCTAGACGTTTACCCAGCTCCGTTCGTGCTGCCGGACGAGGAGCGTTCATCCCCACAATCTCTCTTCGGTTCTTGAATGTGCTTGTCAAGAGCCAGAGGCTGAGCCTGACTTTCCTACACCTTGGTCTTGCAAGGCCCTGGCTCCTGGACATCCTCCAGCGTGACTAGACTGAATGGATGGTTTTCGGTAGCGATGGAGATAATTTCATGGGCTTTGCTGTTATGCGTGTCAGAAACAATCCGGAAACTCTCTTTCCTGAAGGAGGCAGTGACCCTCGGGGAGCCCTTGTCGGGGTTTCCTCTAAGTAACAAACGCGCACCAGCAGCCGGCAGTAACTATGGTCCAGGACTTGAAAAGGGGACTTCCCTGACTCTTCAGAAACTTCACAGTGCGCCGGCTGTTTGATGGGCCCAAGGCTTCCAGCAGTCCCACGAGCTTCGGTGGAACCGCCTGCATGGCATGCTTTCCCACAGACTTCCTCCAAACATTTCCGAGAAGTGAGTGATCAACTCCACAGATCGGTTCCCGGTGGGGAGCGTTGATATCATTCTCACTTTGAAACTCCTACGCTGTCTATCAGCGAGTTTGAACACTGCTTCTTGGGATAGCCGTATGTATTGGTATCCCCCGCGAGCCACCGTTGTATCGATTGTGCTCAGCTCCAGAGCGCGATAGGGGACATTGGCCTATGAGGTCTGCGGAGTGTTCCTAGATAGTGCCTTGATCCCACGCTGGGCAGATGCTCTGTGAGGTCTCAATGCGCGCACGTGTGAATTGCTGGTAGCGAATTCGTACGATGCGGGACTCCTTCCAGACCTCACTTCACAGAATCATAACGTGAAGACTCTTCAAGGAAAACCCTTTCTTCAGTTCGTCTCCCCGAGATCATTGTGTTGCAGAGTTCTCTCACATGCGTTGTGTGAAACGTTGAAATTTCTTAGACGTTTACTCCGCTCCGTTCGTGTTTCCGGACGAGCGGCGTTCATCCCCTCAATCTCTCCGTGCTTCTTGAATGGGCTAGGCAAGAGGCAGAGGCCGAGCATGACGTTCCTACACTTTGGTCTTACCAGGCTCCTGGACATCCTCCAGCGTGACTAGACTGAAGTGATGGTTTTCGGCGGAGATGGAGATAATTTCGTGTGCTGTGCAGTAGGCGTGTTTCAGAAACAATCCGGAAAGTGTCTTTCCTGAAGGAGGCACTGACCCTCGGAGAGCCCTGACGGGGTTTCCTCGGAGTAACAAACTCGAACCAGCAGCAGGCAGGAACTACGTTCCAGGACTTGAAATGTGGACTTTACTGACTCCTCAGACACTTCACAGTGCTCCGGCTGTTGGATGGGCCCACGGCTTCCCTGCAGTACCACGATGCCTATGTGGAACCGGCTGCATAGAATGCTTTCCGCTAGACCTCCTCCGAACATTTCTGAGAAGGAAGTGATTAACTCCACAGATCGGTGTCCGGTAGGGGGGCATTGATATCATTCTCCCGTTGAAACTCCTACGCTGTCTATCAGCGAGTTTGAACACTGCCTCTTGGGAAACACGTTTTTAATGGTTGCTATGGCGAGCCACCGTTGTATCGATTGTGCTCAGCTCCAGAGCGCGAGAGGGGACATTGGCCTTTGAGGTCTGAGTAGTGATCCTAGAGTAGTGCCTTGTTGTCCCGGTTGGCAGATTCTGTGTGAGTTCTCAAGGCGCGCACGTGTGAATTGCTGGTAGCAATTCTTAGGATGCGGGACTCCTTCCAGGCCTCACTTCACAGAATCATAACGTGAAGTCCCTTCAAGGAAAATCCCTTCATAAGTTCATCTCCCCGAAATCATTGTGCTGTAGAGTTCTCTCACATGCCCTGTGTGAAATGTTGAGATGCCTTAGACGTTTCCTCAGCTCTGTTCGTGTTGCCGGATGACGAACGTTCATCTCCTGAATCTCTCCGTGTTTCTTGATGTGCTTGTCCAGAGACAGAGGCCGAGCCTGACGTTCCTACACTTTGGTCTTACCAGGTTCCTGGACATCCTCCAGCGTGACTAGACTGAATGGATGGTTTTCGGTAGCGATGGGTATAATTTCATGGGATGTGCAGTAGGTGCGTGTCAGAAGCAATCCCGATACTCTCTTTCCTGAAGGAGGCAGTGACCCTCGGACAGCCCTGTCGGAGTGTCCTCTCAGTGACAAACTTGCACCAGCAGCAGGCAGGAACTAGGTTCCAGGACTTGAAGAGTGGACTTCCCTGACACTTCAGGAACTTCACAGTGTGCCGGCTGTGTGATGGGCCCGAGGCTTCCTAACAGTCCCACGAGCTTCGGTGGAACAGGCTGCATGGAATGCTTTCCGACAGACTTCTTCAAAACATATCCGAGAAGTAAGTGACTAACTCCACAGATCGGTTTCCGGTAGGGGGAATTGATATCATTCTCCCTTTCAAACTCCTAACGCTATCAGCGAGTTTGAACACTGCCTCTTGGGGAAACACGCTTTTAATGGTTGCTATGGCGAGCCACCGTTGGGTCGATTGTGCTCAGCTCCAGAGCGCGAGAGGGGACATTGGCCTTTGAGGTCTGAGTAGTGTTCCTAGAGCAGTGCCTTGTTCTCCCGCAGGGCAGGTGTTGTGTGAGTCTCAAGGCGCGCACGAGTGAATTGCTGGTAGCGAATTCGTACGATGCGGGACTCCTCCCAGGCCTCACTTCACAGAATCCTAACGTGAAGTCCCTTCAAGGAAAACCCTGCCTTAAGTTCATCTCCCCGAAATCATTGTGTTGCAGAGTTCTCTCACATGCGTTGTGTGAGATGTGGAAATGTCCTAGACGTTTACCCAGCTCCGTTCGTGCTGCCGGACGAGGAGCGTTCATCCCCACAATCTCTCTTCGGTTCTTGAATGTGCTTGTCAAGAGCCAGAGGCTGAGCCTGACTTTCCTACACCTTGGTCTTGCAAGGCCCTGGCTCCTGGACATCCTCCAGCGTGACTAGACTGAATGGATGGTTTTCGGTAGCGATGGAGATAATTTCATGGGCTTTGCTGTTATGCGTGTCAGAAACAATCCGGAAACTCTCTTTCCTGAAGGAGGCAGTGACCCTCGGGGAGCCCTTGTCGGGGTTTCCTCTAAGTAACAAACGCGCACCAGCAGCCGGCAGTAACTATGGTCCAGGACTTGAAAAGGGGACTTCCCTGACTCTTCAGAAACTTCACAGTGCGCCGGCTGTTGGATGGGCCCAAGGCTTCCAGCAGTCCCACGAGCTTCGGTGGAACCGCCTGCATGGAATGCTTTCCCACAGACTTCCTCCAAACATTTCCGAGAAGTGAGTGATCAACTCCACAGATCGGTTCCCGGTGGGGAGCGTTGATATCATTCTCACTTTGAAACTCCTACGCTGTCTATCAGCGAGTTTGAACACTGCTTCTTGGGATAGCCGTATGTATTGGTATCCCCCGCGAGCCACCGTTGTATCGATTGTGCTCAGCTCCAGAGCGCGATAGGGGACATTGGCCTATGAGGTCTGCGGAGTGTTCCTAGATAGTGCCGTGATCCCACGCTGGGCAGATGCTCTGTGAGGTCTCAATGCGCGCACGTGTGAATTGCTGGTAGCGAATTCGTACGATGCGGGACTCCTTCCAGACCTCACTTCACAGAATCATAACGTGAAGACTCTTCAAGGAAAACCCTTTCTTCAGTTCGTCTCCCCGAGATCATTGTGTTGCAGAGTTCTCTCACATGCGTTGTGTGAAACGTTGAAATTTCTTAGACGTTTACTCCGCTCCGTTCGTGTTTCCGGACGAGCGGCGTTCATCCCCTCAATCTCTCCGTGCTTCTTGAATGGGCTAGGCAAGAGGCAGAGGCCGAGCATGACGTTCCTACACTTTGGTCTTACCAGGCTCCTGGACATCCTCCAGCGTGACTAGACTGAAGTGATGGTTTTCGGCGGAGATGGAGATAATTTCGTGTGCTGTGCAGTAGGCGTGTTTCAGAAACAATCCGGAAAGTGTCTTTCCTGAAGGAGGCACTGACCCTCGGAGAGCCCTGACGGGGTTTCCTCGGAGTAACAAACTCGAACCAGCAGCAGGCAGGAACTACGTTCCAGGACTTGAAATGTGGACTTTACTGACTCCTCAGACACTTCACAGTGCTCCGGCTGTTGGATGGGCCCACGGCTTCCCTGCAGTACCACGATGCCTATGTGGAACCGGCTGCATAGAATGCTTTCCGATAGACCTCCTCCGAACATTTCTGAGAAGGAAGTGATTAACTCCACAGATCGGTGTCCGGTAGGGGGGCATTGATATCATTCTCCCGTTGAAACTCCTACGCTGTCTATCAGCGAGTTTGAACACTGCCTCTTGGGAAACACGTTTTTAATGGTTGCTATGGCGAGCCACCGTTGTATCGATTGTGCTCAGCTCCAGAGCGCGAGAGGGGACATTGGCCTTTGAGGTCTGAGTAGTGATCCTAGAGTAGTGCCTTGTTGTCCCGGTTGGCAGATTCTGTGTGAGTTCTCAAGGCGCGCACGTGTGAATTGCTGGTAGCAATTCTTAGGATGCGGGACTCCTTCCAGGCCTCACTTCACAGAATCATAACGTGAAGTCCCTTCAAGGAAAATCCCTTCATAAGTTCATCTCCCCGAAATCATTGTGCTGTAGAGTTCTCTCACATGCCCTGTGTGAAATGTTGAGATGCCTTAGACGTTTCCTCAGCTCTGTTCGTGTTGCCGGATGACGAACGTTCATCTCCTGAATCTCTCCGTGTTTCTTGATGTGCTTGTCCAGAGACAGAGGCCGAGCCTGACGTTCCTACACTTTGGTCTTACCAGGTTCCTGGACATCCTCCAGCGTGACTAGACTGAATGGATGGTTTTCGGTAGCGATGGGCATAATTTCATGGGATGTGCAGTAGGTGCGTGTCAGAAGCAATCCCGATACTCTCTTTCCTGAAGGAGGCAGTGACCCTCGGACAGCCCTGTCGGAGTGTCCTCTCAGTGACAAACTTGCACCAGCAGCAGGCAGGAACTAGGTTCCAGGACTTGAAGAGTGGACTTCCCTGACACTTCAGGAACTTCACAGTGTGCCGGCTGTGTGATGGGCCCGAGGCTTCCTAACAGTCCCACGAGCTTCGGTGGAACAGGCTGCATGGAATGCTTTCCGACAGACTTCTTCAAAACATATCCGAGAAGTAAGTGACTAACTCCACAGATCGGTTTCCGGTAGGGGGAATTGATATCATTCTCCCTTTCAAACTCCTAACGCTATCAGCGAGTTTGAACACTGCCTCTTGGGGAAACACGCTTTTAATGGTTGCTATGGCGAGCCACCGTTGTGTCGATTGTGCTCAGCTCCAGAGCGCGAGAGGGGACATTGGCCTTTGAGGTCTGAGGAGTGTTCCTAGAGCAGTGCCTTGTTCTCCCGCAGGGCAGGTGTTGTGTGAGTCTCAAGGCGCGCACGAGTGAATTGCTGGTAGCGAATTCGTACGATGCGGGACTCCTCCCAGGCCTCACTTCACAGAATCCTAACGTGAAGTCCCTTCAAGGAAAACCCTGTCTTAAGTTCATCTCCCCGAAATCATTGTGTTGCAGAGTTCTCTCACATGCGTTGTGTGAGACGTGGAAATGTCCTAGACGTTTACCCAGCTCCGTTCGTGCTGCCGGACGAGGAGCGTTCATCCCCACAATCTCTCTTCGGTTCTTGAATGTGCTTGTCAAGAGCCAGAGGCTGAGCCTGACTTTCCTACACCTTGGTCTTACAAGGCCCTGGCTCCTGGACATCCTCCAGCGTGACTAGACTGAATGGATGGTTTTCGGTAGCGATGGAGATAATTTCATGGGCTTTGCTGTTATGCGTGTCAGAAACAATCCGGAAACTCTCTTTCCTGAAGGAGGCAGTGACCCTCGGGGAGCCCTTGTCGGGGTTTCCTCTAAGTAACAAACGCGCACCAGCAGCCGGCAGTAACTATGGTCCAGGACTTGAAAAGGGGACTTCCCTGACTCTTCAGAAACTTCACAGTGCGCCGGCTGTTGGATGGGCCCAAGGCTTCCAGCAGTCCCACGAGCTTCGGTGGAACCGCCTGCATGGAATGCTTTCCCACAGACTTCCTCCAAACATTTCCGAGAAGTGAGTGATCAACTCCACAGATCGGTTCCCGGTGGGGAGCGTTGATATCATTCTCACTTTGAAACTCCTACGCCGTCTATCAGCGAGTTTGAACACTGCTTCTTGGGATAGCCGTATGTATTGGTATCCCCCGCGAGCCACCGTTGTATCGATTGTGCTCAGCTCCAGAGCGCGATAGGGGACATTGGCCTATGAGGTCTGCGGAGTGTTCCTAGATAGTGCCGTGATCCCACGCTGGGCAGATGCTCTGTGAGGTCTCAATGCGCGCACGTGTGAATTGCTGGTAGCGAATTCGTACGATGCGGGACTCCTTCCAGACCTCACTTCACAGAATCATAACGTGAAGACTCTTCAAGGAAAACCCTTTCTTCAGTTCGTCTCCCCGAGATCACTGTGTTGCAGAGTTCTCTCACATGCGTTGTGTGAAACGTTGAAATTTCTTAGACGTTTACTCCGCTCCGTTCGTGTTTCCGGACGAGCGGCGTTCATCCCCTCAATCTCTCCGTGCTTCTTGAATGGGCTAGGCAAGAGACAGAGGCCGAGCATGACGTTCCTACACTTTGGTCTTACAAGGCTCCTGGACATCCTCCAGCGTGACTAGACTGAATGGATGGTTTTCGGCGGAGATGGAGATAATTTCGTGTGCTGTGCAGTAGGCGTGTTTCAGAAACAATCCGGAAAGTGTCTTTCCTGAAGGAGGCACTGACCCTCGGAGAGCCCTGACGGGGTTTCCTCGGAGTAACAAACTCGAACCAGCAGCAGGCAGGAACTACGTTCCAGGACTTGAAAAGTGGACTTTACTGACTCCTCAGAAACTTCACAGTGCTCCGGCTGTTGGATGGGCCCACGGCTTCCCTGCAGTACCACGATGCCTATGTGGAACCGGCTGCATAGAATGCTTTCCGATAGACCTCCTCCGAACATTTCCGAGAAGGAAGTGATTAACTCCACAGATCGGTGTCCGGTAGGGGGGATTGATATCATTCTCCCGTTGAAACTCCTACGCTGTCTATCAGCGAGTTTGAACACTGCCTCTTGGGAAACACGTTTTTAATGGTTGCTATGGCGAGCCACCGTTGTATCGATTGTGCTCAGCTCCAGAGCGCGAGAGGGGACATTGGCCTTTGAGGTCTGAGTAGTGATCCTAGAGTAGTGCCTTGTTGTCCCGGTTGGCAGATTCTGTGTGAGTTCTCAAGGCGCGCACGTGTGAATTGCTGGTAGCAATTCTTAGGATGCGGGACTCCTTCCAGGCCTCACTTCACAGAATCATAACGTGAAGTCCCTTCAAGGAAAATCCCTTCATAAGTTCATCTCCCCGAAATCATTGTGCTGTAGAGTTCTCTCACATGCCCTGTGTGAAATGTTGAGATGCCTTAGACGTTTCCTCAGCTCTGTTCGTGTTGCCGGATGACGAACGTTCATCTCCTGAATCTCTCCGTGTTTCTTGATGTGCTTGTCCAGAGACAGAGGCCGAGCCTGACGTTCCTACACTTTGGTCTTACCAGGTTCCTGGACATCCTCCAGCGTGACTAGACTGAATGGATGGTTTTCGGTAGCGATGGGCATAATTTCATGGGATGTGCAGTAGGTGCGTGTCAGAAGCAATCCCGATACTCTCTTTCCTGAAGGAGGCAGTGACCCTCGGACAGCCCTGTCGGAGTGTCCTCTCAGTACCAAACTTGCACCAGCAGCAGGCAGTAACTAGGTTCCAGGACTTGAAGAGTGGACTTCCCTGACACCTCAGAAACTTCACAGTGTGCCGGCTGTGTGATGGGCCCGAGGCTTCCTAACGGTCCCACGAGCTTCGGTGGAACAGGCTGCATGGAATACTTTCCGACAGACTTCTTCAAAACATACCCGAGAAGTACGTGATTAACTCCACAGATCGGTTTCCGGTGGGGAGCGTTGATGTCATTCTCACTTTGAAACTCCTACGCTGTCTATCAGCGAGTTTGAACACTGCCTCTTGGGGAAACACGCTTTTAATGGTTGCTATGGCGAGCCACCGTTGTGTCGATTGTGCTCAGCTCCAGAGCGCGAGAGGGGACATTGGCCTTTGAGGTCTGAGGAGTGTTCCTAGAGCAGTGCCTTGTTCTCCCGCAGGGCAGGTGTTGTGTGAGTCTCAAGGCGCGCACGAGTGAATTGCTGGTAGCGAATTCGTACGATGCGGGACTCCTCCCAGGCCTCACTTCACAGAATCATAACGTGAAGTCCCTTCAAGGAAAACCCTGTCTTAAGTTCATCTCCCCGAAATCATTGTGTTGCAGAGTTCTCTCACATGCGTTGTGTGAGACGTGGAAATGTCCTAGACGTTTACCCAGCTCCGTTCGTGCTGCCGGACGAGGAGCGTTCATCCCCGCAATCTCTCTTCGGTTCTTGAATGTGCTTGTCAAGAGCCAGAGGCTGAGCCTGACGTTCCTACACTTTGGTCTTACAAGGCCCTGGCTCCTGGACATCCTCCAGCGTGACTAGACTGAATGGATGGTTTTCGGTAGCGATGGAGATAATTTCATGGGCTTTGCTGTTATGCGTGTCAGAAACCATCCGGAAACTCTCTTTCCTGAAGGAGGCAGTGACCCTCGGGGAGCCCTTGTCGGGGTTTCCTCTAAGTAACAAACTCGCACCAGCAGCAGGCAGTAACTACATTCCAGGACTTGAAAAGTGGACTTTCCTGACTCTTCAGAAACTTCACAGTGCGCAGGCTGTTTGATGGGCCCAAGGCTTTCCAGCAGTACCACGATGCATGGGTGGAACCGGCTGCATGGAATGCTTTCCGACAGACTTATTCCAAACATTTCCGAGAAGTAAGTGATCAACTCCACAGATCGGTTCCCGGTGGGGGAGTTGATATCATTCTCTCTTTGAAACTCCTACGCTGTCTATCAGCAAGTTTGAACACTGCCTCTTTGGATAGCCGTTTGTATTGGTATCCATGGCGAGCCACCGTTGTATCGATTGTGCTCAGCTCCAGAGCGCGATAGGGGACATTGGCCTATGAGGTCTGTGGAGTGTTCCTAGAGTACTGTCTTGTTCCACTGGTGGGGAGATTCTGTGTGAGTTCTCAAGGCGCGCACGTGTGAATTGCTGGTAGCGAATTCGTACGATGCGGGACTCCTTCCAGGCTTCACTTCACAGAATCATAACGTGAAGTCTCTTCAAGGAAAACCCTTTCTTAAGTCATCTCCCCGAATTCATTGTGTTGCAGAATCTCTCACATGCATTGTGTGAACGGTTGAATTTCTTAAACGTTTTCTCAGCTCCGTTCGTGTTGCCGGACGAGGAGGGTTCATCCCCTGAATCTTTCCGTGTTTCTTGAATGTGCTTGGCAAGAGACAGAGGCCGAGCCTGACGTTCCTACACTTTGGTCTTACAAGGCTCCTGGACATCCTCCAGCGTGACTAGACTGAATTGATGGTTATAGGTAGCATGGAGATAATTTGATGGGCAGTGCAGTAGGTGCCTTTAAGAAACAATCCCGAAGCTCTCTTTCCTGAAGGAGGCAGTGACCCTCGGACAGCCCTGTCGAGGTTTCCTCTCAATAACAAACTTGAACCAGCAGCAGGCAGTAACTACGTTCCAGGACTTGAAAAGTGGACTTCCCTGACAATTCAGAAACTTCACAGTGCGCCAGCTGTTTGATGGGCCAATTGCTTCCCAGCAGTCCCACGAGGATAGGTACAACCGGCTGCATGGAATGCTTTCCGCAAAACGTCTTCCAAACATTTCCCAGAAGTAAGTGATCAACTCCACCGATCTGTTCCAGTTGGGGAGCGTTGATATCATTCTCTCTTTGAAACTCCTACGCTGTCTATCAGCGAGTTTGAACACTGCCTCTTGGGAAACACGTTTTTAATGGTTGCTATGGCGAGCCACCGTTGTATAGATTGTGCTCAGCTCCAGAGCGCGAGAGGGGACATTGGCCTTTGAGGTCTGAGTAGTGTTCCTAGAGTAGTGCCTTGTTCTCCCGGAGGGCAGGTTCTGTGTGAGTTCTCAAGGCGCACGTTTGAATTGCTGGTAGCGATTTCGTACGATGCGGGACTCCTTCCAGGCTTCACTTCACAGAATCATAACGTGAAGTCTCTTCAAGGAAAACCCTTTCTTAAGTTCATCTCCCCGAAATCATTGTGTTGCAGAGTTCTCTCACATGCGTTGTGTGAAATGTTGAAATTTCTTAGACGTTTACTCAGCTCCGTTCGTGTTGCCAGACGAGCAGCGTTCATCCCCTGAATCTCTCCGTGTTTCTTGATGTGCTTGTCAAGAGACAGAGGCCGAGCCTGACGTTCCTACACTTTGGTCTTACAAGGCCCTGGCTCCTGGACATCCTCCAGCGTGACTAGACTGAATTGATGGTTTCAGTAGCGATGGAGATAATTTCATGTGTTGTGCAGTAGGTGCTTGTCAGAAACAGAATCCGGAAACTCTCTCTCCTGAAGAAAGCAGTGACCCTCGGAGAGCCCTGTTGGGGTTTCCTCTGAATAACAAAATCGAACCTGCAGCAGGCAGTAACTACGTTCCAGGATTTGAAAAGTGTAGTGTCCTGACTCTTCAGAAACTTCACAGTGCGTGGGCTGTTTGATGGGCCCAAGGCTTACCAGCAGTACCACAATGCATAGGTGGAACCGGCTGCATGGAATGCTTTCCGACAGACTTATTCCAAACATGTCCGAGAAGTAAGTAATCAACCCCACAGACCGGTTCCAGGTGGGGAGAGTTGATATCCTTCTCTCTTAGAAACTCCTACGCTGTCTATCAGCGAGTTTTAACACTGTTCTTTGATAGCCGTTTCTAGTGGTATCGACAGCGAGCCACCGTTTTCGATTGTGCACAGCTCCACAGCATGAAAGGGGACATTGGCCTTTGAGGTCTGAGTAGAGCCTCATTCCCCTGGTGGGTACATTTTGTGTGAGTTCTCAAGGCGCGTACGTGTGAATTGCTGGTAGCGAATTCGTATGATGCAGGACTCCTTTCAGGCTTCACTTCACAGAATCAGAACGTGAAATCTCTTCAAAGAAAACCCTTTCTTAATTTCATCTCCCCGAAATCAATGTGTTGCAGAATTCTCTCACATGCGTTGTGTGAAAGGTTGAAATTTCTTAGACGTTTACTCAGCTCCGTTCGTGTTGCCGGAAAAGGAGCGTTCATCCCCTGAATCTCTCCGTGTTTCACTGAATGTGCTTAGCAAGAGACAGAGGCCGAGCCCGACCTTCCTACACTTTGGTCTTACAAGGCCCTGGCTCCTGGACATCCTCCACCGTGACTAGACTGAACTGATGGTTTTCGGCAGCGATGGTGATAATTTCATGGGCTCTGCAGTAGGTGCGTGTCAGAAACAGATTCCCGAATCTCTGTCTCCTGAAGAAGGCAGTGTCCCTCGGAGAGCCCTGAAGGGTTTGTTCTGAGTAACAAACTCGCACCAGCAGCAGGCAGTAACTACGTTCCAGGACTTGAAAAGTGGACTTCCCTGACTCTTCAGAAACTTCACAGTGCGCCGGCTCCAGATGGGCCCAAGTATTCCCAGCAGTACCACGATGCATAGATGGAACCCCCTGCATGGAATCCTCTTCGACGGACTTATTCCAAATTTCTGAGAAGTAAGTAATCAACTCCACAGATCCGTTCCCGGTGGGGAGAGTTGATATCATTCTCTCTTTGAAACTCCTACGCTGTCTATCAGCGAGTTTGAACACTGCCTCTTGGGATAGCCGTTTGTATTGGTATCCACGGCGAGCCACCGTTGTATCGATTGTGCTCAGCTCCAGAGCGCGATAGGGGACATTGGCCTTTGAGGTCTGAGTAGTGTTCCTAGAGTAGTGCCTTGTTGTCCCGGTGGGCAGATTCTGTGTGAGTTCTCAAGGCGCGCACGTGTGAATTGCTGGTAGCGAATTCGTACGATGCGGGACTCCTTCCAGGCTTCACTTCACAGAATCAGAACGTGAAGTCTCTTCAAGGAAAACCCTTTCTTAAGTTCATCTCCCCGAAATCATTGTGTTGCAGAATTCTCTCACATGCGTTGTGTGAAAGGTTGAAATTTCTTAGACGTTTTCTCATCTCCATTCGTGTTGCTGGACGAGGAGCGTTCATCCCCTGAACCTCTCCGTTTTTCTCTGAATGTGCTTGGCAAGAGACAGAGGCCGAGCCTGACGTTCCTACACTTTGGTCATACAAGCCCCTGGCTCCTGGATATCCTGCAGCATTTCTAGACTGAATTGATGGTTTTCAGCAACTATGGTGATAATTTCTTGTGCTCTGCAGTAGGGTCGTGAAAGAAACGGAATCTGGAAACTCTCTCTCCTGAAGAAGGCAGTGACCCTCGGAGAGCCCTGTCAGGGTTTCCTCTGAGTAACAAACTCGCACCAGCAGCAGGCAGTAACTATGTTCCAGGACTTCAAAAGTGGACTTTCCCGACTCTTCAGAAATTGAACAGTGCGCCGGCTGTTGGAAGGGCCCAACGCTTCCCTGCAGAGCCACTATGCACAGGTGGAACCGGCTGCATGGAATGCTTTCCGAAAGACTTATTCCAAACATTTTCAAAAAGTAAGTGATCAACTCCACAGATCGGTTCTCAGTGGGGAGAGTTGATATCATTCTCTCTTTTAAACTCCTACGCTGTCTATCACCGAATATGAATGCTGCCTGTTTGGATAGCCGTTTGTATTGATATCCACGGTGAGCCACCGTTGTATCGATTGTGCTCAGCTCCAGAGCGCGTTAGGGGACATTGGCCTTTGAGGTTGGAGTTGTGATCCTAGAGTAGTGCCTTGTTCACCCAATGGGCCGATTCTGTGTGAATTATCAAGGCGCGCACGGGTGAACTTCTGGTAGCGAATTCGCACGATGCAGGACTCCTACCATTGTTAAAGTTCCCAGACTCATAACTTGAACACTCTTCAAGAAAAACTCTTTCTTAAATTTATCCCCCTAAATCACAGAATAGCAGAATCCTCTCACAAGCGGTGTGTAAACATTTGTAATTCTTGAGGGACATGGAGCTTTTCTCCACCTAGTTCCTGTTGCCGATGAGGTTCTTTCATCCCCTGCATCTTTACGTGTTTATATAAATGTGGTTGGCTAGAGAGATAAGCTCAGTCTGATGTTCCTACAGTGTCATCTTACAAGTCCCTGGCTCCTGGACATCCACTGGCGTGACTAGGGTGAATTGATTTTTATTGGGAGCGAGCCTGATAATTTCATGTATTCCTCATGAATTGCTGGTAAGAAACAGAATCCGGAAACTCTCTCTCCTGAAGAAGGCAGTGACCCTCTGATAGCCCTGTATAGATATCCTCTCAGTAATGAAGTTGCACCAGTATCAGTCAGTAACTACTGTTCCAGTTTGTGAAAAGTGAACTTTACTGATTCTTCAGAAACCTAAAGTGCACCTGCTCTTTGGTCCTTCCAGTGTTTTACATCATTACCAAGGTGCAGAACTTGGAACCAGCTACATGTAATTCTTTCCGACATACGTATTACAAACGTTTACCAGAAGTAAGAGATCAACTTCAGAGACCAGTGTCTGCTTGGGAGAGTAGACATCATTCTGTCTTTTAAACTCCTTCGCTGTCCATCAGAGTGTTTGGACACTGCCTCTTTGGATACCCGTTTGTTTTGGTATCCATTGAGGGCCAGCACTGTAGCGATTATTTTCAGCACCAGAGCTCGAAAAAGGACATTTGCCTTTGAAGTCTGAGATGTTTTCATGGTCTAGTTACTTGTTCACCATTTGGCAGGATTCGGTGTAGAGTATGAAGCCATGGATGAGTTCAATACAGGTAGCAAATTCACACGGTGCGGGACTCCTTCTGTTCTTAAAGTTCACTGAATCATAATGTGAACTCTCTTTAAGAAAATCTCTTTCATAACTCTACCCCCCTTAAATTACTGCGTAGCTGAATCATCTCACAAGCAGTGTGTGAACATTGGTAAGTTCTTTTGGGGCCTGGTCTCCTTCTGAACAAAGTTCCTGTTGCCAGACGAGGTTCGTTCATCCCCTGCATCTTTGAGTGTTTATATGAGTGTTGTTGGCAAGAGAGAAAGGCTGAGCGTGGTGTTCCTACAGTTTTGTCTTTCTATCTCCTGCCATCTTGACATCCTCCAGCGTGACTAGGGTGAATTGATGGTTTTCGGGAGAAAGAGGTAAAATTTTTTTGGTTCTTCAGGAAGTGCATGTCAAGAACAGAATCCAGAAACTCTCCCAAAGAAGGCAGTGACCCTCTGATAGCCATGTATTGCTTTCCTCTCAGTAACACACTCGCACTAGCATCAGGGAGTACCTTCTTTTCCCGGGCTTGAAAAGTGGACTTTACTTACTCTTCAGAAACCTGGCAGTGCACGTGCTCTTTGGCCTGGGTAATGCTTCACAGCATTACCATGGTGCAGAAGTTGGAACCAGCCACATGCAATGCTTTCCAACAGACGCATTACAAACATTTCCCAGAAGTAAGTGATCAACTCCTTAGATCACTTCTCAGTTGGGAATGTAGACATCATTTTCTGTTTTAAAGTTCTAATTTGTCTCTTGGGGAGTTTGTTTCTAACTCTTTGGATAACCATGTGCATTATTATCAGCTGACAGACAGCGCTGTAGCAATTGATTTCAGCACCAGAGCACGAAAAATGACGTTTGCCTTTGAAGTCTCAGGTATTTTCATGGGCTATTTCCTTGTTCTCATGAAGGGAGGATTCGGTGTTCTTTATGAAGCCACACATGGCTTCATTACAGGAAGCGAATTCGCACGATGCGGGGCTTGTACCGCTTTTAAAGCTCACTGATTCATTACGTGAACTCTCTTTAAGAAAATCTCTTCTTACTTAACTTTAGCCTCTTAAAGCACTGCATAGCGGAACACTCAGAAGCAGAGTGTGAATATTTGTAATTTCTTTGGGGATATGGACTCTTTCTCAACATAGTTCCTGTTGCCAGATTACGTTCGTTCTTCCCCTGAATCTTTGAATCTTTATGTCAGTGTTGTTGGCAAAGAGAAAGGTGGAGCGGGTTGCTCCTAGAATTTCCTCTTTCTATCTCCTGCCACCTTGATTTCCTCAGGCATGTCTAGGGTGAATTGATGATTTTCTGGAGCGAGAGTAAAAATTTCATTTCTTCCTTCTGGAAGTTTGTGTCACATTCAGATTCTGGAAACTCCTCTGAAGAAAGCTCTCCTGAAGAAAGCTGTGACCCTCTTATAAGCAATGTATTAATTTCCTCTCAGTAACACACTTGCACTAGCATGAGGCAGTTCCTTGTTTTCCAGTGCTTGAAATGTAGACTTACGGAATCTACAGGAACCTAACAGTGCAACTGCTCTTCGTTCTGGCGAACGCTTCACAGCATTGTCACTATGCAGAAGTTGGAACCAGCTACTTCTAATACATTCCAACAGACGTATTAGAAACATTTCCTAGAAGTAAGTGATCAACTTCTTAGATCAGTTCTTGGTTGGGAGAGTTAACATCATTGTCTCTTTTAAACTTCTAACCTGTCATTCGGGGAGCTTGAACACTGCCTCTTTGGATAGCCATTGTTAGTGGCATCCCCTGAGAGCCAGCACTGTAGCGATTGTTTTCAGCACCAGAGTTCGAAAAAGGACATTTGCTTTTGAAGTCTGAGGTTTTTTCATGGACTAGTTTCGTGTTCACAAGGAGGGAGGATTTGGTGTACTCTATGAAGCCACACATGCTTTATCTAAGAGAAGTGAATTTGCACGAGGTAGAAAAAAGCTCTCAGAAAGAGCAATAAAATGAAAAAAGACTAACAAAAGGGAAGAGGCATTTAGAAAAATGCAGGATAGCCAAAACTTTTTAATACTTATATATGGTTACCAGTAGTAGAAGAGCATAAGGAAAGGATAGAGAAAATATTTGAAAAAGTAATGATGGAAAATTTCCCTAATTAGAGGAGAGAATATGTCACTCAAGTCCAGGAATCACAGAGTATTCCATTCAAGGGGAACCCAAGGAGGCCTACTCCAAGACACATCATCATTAAAATGGCAAATATTAAAGACAAACAGAGAATCCTAAAGGAAGAAAAGGAGAAATAGGTAGTAACATACGATATGTTACTACCCGATAGGGCTATCAGCTGACTTCTCAACAGAAACACTGCAAGCCAGAAGGGAATGGCCAGAAATATTCCAAGTCATGAAAATCAAAGGCCTGCAACTAAGGCTGCTCTATCCAGCAAAGCTCTCAATTAAAATAGAAGATGCTATAAGGAGTTTCCCAGACAAAAGAAGACTAAAAGAATATACCTCCACCAAACCAGCATTGTAAAATATGCTAAAGGGACTGCTTTAAGATGAAGAAAAAGAGTCTATGAATACCCAGTTCCTTTCACATTTGCCAATACATAATATCACCAATGTTTTTAATATGTATGAACCTGATTGTGACAATGTTGTGTTATTTTACTTGTTCCTTTTTTTATTTGTTGAAACTAAGCCTGTTTTTGTATATTTCTTTCCTATGTCTATTTTTTTAAAAGCTTTAAATAAGTTTTTGTTATTCTTTATCCATTTATTGATAAAATTTTTGCATAATTTTTTCCATTAAAAAAAAGAACAACTATTAACCCCTTTTTAAATGTGCGGCAAATACTTTCCTATTGTATTACTTGTCCTTTAACTTTTTAAATATGTATATTACTATATAGTTCTAAAATATTTAATATAATCATGTTGTCAATATTTTACTTTATAGCTTCTGGGTTTGAATATTATACTTCAGGGTAAGAAAAATATTAGTTTGTATTTTTTCCTAAAACTCCTGAGATTTTACATATTGATTTTAACTTACTTGAATATTCCTTGTATAATGTGTGAAATAGGCCTCTGTATTTGTTTTATTTCAACAGTGGTCCATGCACCTTATTAGTTGAATAAGCCTTATTTTACCCATTGACTTGAAATATCAATTTAATTATATATTATGTTGTTAGACAGATATATACTTTTTTTTCTGGAATGCTCATTATATTTTATTGATCTATTTGATTATTCCTATGCTGGTGTCATGTTGTTTTAATTGCTGAGGCTTTATAATGGTTTTAAATTTTTTTAATATTTTATAGTTAATTTGACATTTAAAAAAATAAAATCAATCTGCATTTAAGAAAGAAAGAGAATAAATAAATAAATAAATATGGAACTCCTACCTTTCACAACAACATAGATGGAACTGGAGAATATTATGCTAAGTGAAATAAGCCAGTTGGTGAAAGACAAATACCATATGATCTCACCTATAAGTGGACTCTGTTCAACAAAATAAACTAACAAACAAAATAAACCACAGGTATGGAAACATGGAGCAGACTGTAAGTGACCAGAGGTGATGGGGAAAGAGGACAATGGTGGAAAGAAGGGGAAGGAACTAGACAAAGAACATGTACAAATGACCCATGGACATGGACAATAGAGTGGGAACTGACTGTAGGAGCTGGGGAGTGGGTGTGGGATGGGTGTAGGGGGGCAAAGGGGTAAAAATTGAGACAACCATAATAGAATAAACATGATTTAAATATTTTTTTTTAAAAAGTGTGTGACAACTGCTTCTTCCAACTGCTTTCCAGCAGGATTGCTACAAACATTTACTTTGATATAATTGATGAGGTTAGATAAGCAGTTCATAGGCTGGATAGTTGAAATTTGTGTCTGTTGGAAGTTCAAACATGTCTATCAGGGAGTTTGTACACTGTAACTTTTGTTCTCAATGATCATTAGTGTTCCTCAGATAGCCAAGCATGTAGTGGTTGTTTTCTGAAGCAAATCTCATAATAAGAGATTTCCCTTATGGAACTCTGAGTTGTTTGCTGGCACAATGACATTGTTTACACAGAAGGAGGCTTCAGTTCACCCTACTCAGCAATGTATGCTTTCACTCAGAGAAGCATATTATCATGAAGTTGTGCCTGTGGAGTCTTTTCCAATGCTCAAAATTAAAAGTTTCAAACACCCACAGGGAAAATCATTGAGTTAAATGACTTACATGATTTTCCTACAGTTAACCAGTAGACCCAAAATAGCACTTCATTCCTGGAATAATATTGAAAATTATGTGACATTCTTTCCTTTAACTGGGACCTAGCAAGATTTCTGAATACAGTTAGAGTTGTCTGAGGAGTTTGGCTCTGCCGCTTAGTGGTAGAGAGGCTTGAAATTAGTGTTTGTGTGGAAGTAAAGAACAGTTTATGAGGGTGTTTCTAAAGTATGTTTTTTCATTCTCTAGGAATCTTGTGTGGACCAATAGGAGCTGGTGAAATTGAAACAGTAATCAAAAAACTACCAACACTCAAAAGCCCTGGAGCAGACAGTTTCACAGAAGAATTTTACAAAACATTTAAGGAATGGTTAACCCCTGTCCTTTTCTGTCTATTCCAAAAAAATCTAAGAAGTGGGAGGACTCCAAAACTCTTGCTATGAGGCCAGCATCATCCTAATCCCAAAACCAGATAAAGATACAGCCAAGAAAGAAAACTATAAGCCAACATCGCTGATGTACATAGACACTAAAATCCTAATCAAAATATTGGCAAACCGCATCCAGCAATACATTAAAAGAATCATCCACCATGCTCAAATGGGATTCATCCCAAGGATGCAAGGATGGTTCAATATTCACAAATCAATAAAGGTGATACATCACATAAATGAAAGGAAAGACAAAAACTACATTATCATCTCAATAGATGCAGAAAAAGCATTTGATAAGGTACAGCACCCATGTATGATAAAAAACACTCAGGAAAATGGGAATAAAGGGGGCATATCTCAACATAATAAAGGCCATATATGAAAAACCTACAGCCAACATCATACTCAATGAGCAAAAACTAAAATCTATCCCACTAAGATTGGGAAGAAGATAAGGATGTCCACTTTCACCACTTCTATTCAACATAGTATTGGAAGTTCTAGCCCCAGCGGTCAGACAAGAAAAAGACATAAAAGGCATTCAAACTGGAAAGGGGGAAGTAAAACTATCATTGTTTGCAGATGACATGATAGTGTACATAGAAAACCCTATAGACTCCACCAAAAAACTATTCTACCTAATACATGAATTTGGCAAAACAGTAGGATACAAAGTCAATATTCAGAAATCAAAGGCATTTTTGTATGCCAGCAATGAAATATCAGAAGCAGAAATCAGGAAAAAAATCCTATTTGCTATAGCAACAAGAAAAATAAAGTACCTAGGAATAAATTTAACCAAGGAAGTAAAAGACCTGTACACAGAAGATTATACAACACTGAAGAAAGAAATTAAGGAAGGCACAAATAAATGGAGGCATACACTGTGCTCATGGATTGGAAGAATTAACATCATCAAAATGTCCATACTACCCAAAGCAATTTATAGATTCAACACAATCCTTATTAAAATACCAATGATGTATTACATACAGACATAAAACAAACATTTAAGAAATTTATGTCGAACCATAAATGACCCCAAATAGCCAAAGAAATTTTAAGAAAGAAAAACAAAGCAGAAGGAATCACAATACTGAACATAAAACTATATTACAAAGCCAGAGTAATCAAAACGGTCTGGTACTGGCACAAGAACAGACACATAGATCAGTGGAACAGAGTAGGAAGCCCAGCAATAAACCCATGTCTCTGTCATCAATTACTATTTGATAAAGGATGCAGAAGCATAAATTGGAGTAAGAATAGTCTCTTCCACAAATGGTGTTTGGAGAGCAGGAGAGCTACATGCAAAAAATTGAAATTTGATCACCAGCTTACACCATACATAAAAATAAACTCGAGATAGATAGAAGACTTAAATATAAGTTGCGACACCATAAAAGTCCTAGGGGAGAACATAGGCAGGAAACTCTCAGATATCCCATGCAGCAACATTTTCACCAATTATGTCCCCTAAAGCAAGGGACATAAAGGAAAGAATAAACAAGTGGGACCTCATCAAAATAAGAAGCTTCTGCATGGCTAAAGAAAACATCAGCAAAATGAAAAAGGAGCAAACCATATGGGAAAATATATTTGCCAATGATACATCAGCTAGGGGTTTGATCTCCAAAATACATAAAGAACTCACACAACCCCACTCCAGGAATACATATAATCCAACTAAAAATGCGCAAAGAACCTGGGCAGACACTTCTCCAAGGAGGACATACACAGGGCCCAGAGACATATGAAAGGATGCTCAGCATCACTAGCCATCAGAAAAATGCAAATTAGAACCACAATGAGATACCACTTCACGCTGGTCAGAATGGCCATCATAAACAGATGAACAAACAACAGGTGTTGGCGAGGCTGTGCTGGCAAGACTGTTGGTGGGAATGCAGACTGATGTAGCCACTGTGGAAAACAGTGTGGAATTTCCTCAAAAAGCTAAAAATAGAACTACCCTTTGACCTAGCCATTCCACTGTTGGGATTATACCCGAAGAATCCCAAAACACCGATTCAAAAGGACCTATGCACCCAATGTTCATAGAAGCACAATTTACAATACCCAAGTGCTGGAAGCTACTTAAGTGCCCAACAGTAAATGAGTTGATCAAAAAACGATGGTACATTTACACACTGGAATACTACACAGCAGAAAGACAGAAAGACCTACTAACCTTTGTGACAACATGGATGAAACTGGAGAGAATTATGCTAAGTGAAATAAGCCAGGGGGCAAAAGACAACTACCATATGATCTCAACTATAAGTGGAGCCTAACCAACAAAACAAACAAGCAAGGAAAATATAACCAGCAATATTGAAAAAAAAAAGAAAGAAACCAACAGAATGAAGAGGGAAGGAAGGAGAGGGGTGGGGAAAGGGAAGGGAAGGGTCAAGTCAAGGAACATGTATAAAGGACCCATGGACAAATCCAAAATGGGAAAGGATTGAAGGAGGGAGGTGGGGAAGAGGGGCAGGAGAAAGTAGTGGTGGGAAGGTGGAGACATATGTATTTGAACAATTAAAAAATAAAAATTTAAAAATAATGACAATAAAATAGTTTCTTTTTCCCCATCTGTGGAGTGGATTTTCTGGGTTGACAAGAGACATTTTTATTTCCCCAACACCTTTCATCCAGAAAACTAGTGAGTGTGTGTGCACATATATACAGGGTGGGGCAAAAGTAGATTTATAATTGTAGTACCCAAAACACAGAGTTCATTCTTATTATTTATCAATTATTGAATTATCTTCTATATGAAAAAATAAAATCTACTTTTCCCCCACCCTGAACATATATACACTCAAACTCAAATATATGTACATTTTTTCCCAGGTATGAAGTTTATGTTTTAAAATTAATTTTATTAAGAAGTACAAATAGGTAGTTACAGTACAGCTATAGGGATGTAAAGTATATTATAGAAAATGGAGCATCCAAAAAACTTATATGCATGAACCATAGACATAAACAATGGTGGGAGGATTACCTGAGGGCGTGTGGGGTGTGGGTGGAGGGGGCAAAGGGAGAGAAATCAGGACAACATAATCAATTGCATAATCAATAAAATATAATTTAAAATAAAATTAATTTTATTATGAAAAATATTTTCATAATTATTTTGAATGGAAACACATGTCTACTGCTTGCACAAGAATCAATTGATGTCAAAATGTTACTGACCAGGAAATCAGCATGTGTTTAGTATCTGTTCTTTAGTGAAATGAAGTAGAATATTTTATACCATTAGAATAAAAGTAGAAAAAAAAAATTTCAGAAGAATGTGCATCTAACATTAAGCATTTTGCCCCCTCTTGGTAAGTGATATTGATAGGGGACTCAAGAGTATGAAAATTTTAGTTTAATGTAATAGTTAATAAGCTTAGTAGTTAATTCATGTAAAAAGCTGTTGTTTCAGGAACTACAGGTATGCCCTGTCCTGACTCCAGGAGACCACAAGCAATTGACCTTTGTGCTTCAGAAGAGGCCATAAGAAATCAAAGTGTTATTGGAGCCATTTTATTCCAGGGAGAGACAGTCTGCCTCCCAGGACACAGATAAAGAAAATGACCCATCAGTGGATGAAAGGATGTTAAGGAAATGGCTGGACTGCAGCTTTTATCTGATTAGCCTCTTTCCTGAATTCCAAATCTCTTACCTACAGTTTTGCCCCCAGGTCAAAAAAGGCTGGCTTGAAAGGAAATGTAAGACAGTCTGTTAGGGTACAAAACCACCGACTTCTCATATTGCCGGCCATTTGAATAAAACGTCCATAAAGACTGAATCCCTGTCTGTGTGTTGTATCTGGTAGGAGTCAGGCAGCATGAGCACCGGCTTTTCTGGTTTCAGTATGTGTAGCACTCGTGTTGTTTTGGCGTATACAAAATTTTCTTTATTACATGTTTTCCATATTATTTGAATAAACTTCAAAAGCTAGCATTCCTAAGATGAAGTCGGCTCCTGCAGGGTATTATTCTTTGAATGGTCTAATGTTCTTAGTTTCAAGTACTTTCTTTAACTTATTTATTAATATTCTTTGCACCACAGCTGGGTAGTTGAAAGAGTGTTGCCAGTTCTAATCAACTACCAGTATGAGTAAGGAGAGGAAGGACCAAGACTCCTACAAATGCTAGCAGCAGACACTCAGACCGCTAGAGAAAGCCAACCTCATGACGTCATGTGAAATGAGTTGGCAGCTGGGGCTTCAGGGGTAAGCATAACGCAGAACTAGGCGTGAGAGACTTCTGCGCATCAGCAATTCCACCTCCTTTCAGGGGTCGCCATTTTCTATGTGGCGCCCCAGCGGGGAAGGGACTCGGGGCCCCCTGTTCCGCAGGAGTCATACAGGACCGGGCCTAGACTCTGCGAAGTCGGCGGTGGAGGCCAGGCCCTGGCAGGTGTGCCAAAAGCCTGTCTGGGGCATACAGCCCGAGAAGGGGGATCTTTGTGTCCGCAGCTGCGCGCCAAATCGGAGGACGTGGAGTCGCCACCCCCTCTGAGTTTCGGACTGGCCTCTGAGGGGCACTGAGGAGGGAGCTGGGCAGTGGCCGGCGCAAGGCCGGTTGCCCGCTCGCCCGTTCTTCCCCGGAAGCCGCGTTTCTAGACCCGCGCGAGAGGAGCAGCCCCAGAGATCTGGCCGTGGGGAATCGCAGAGACTGTGCCCAGGAGCGGCTGCCTGTGATACGTCCCGGAGCCCAGCTGTGAAGCTTCAGGGACCTGGGCTCACATCCGGCGCCTGCCAGTAACCAAGAAATTAATCTCGGTACAATTCAGAGACTCGTCTGTAAATCGGTAATACTAATCTTTCGGGTCGTTTTATGTGTTAAATAGAGTGGAATACTTAACGTTTGATGACTCAATAAAGGCAAGCTGCTTTTGTTATTACAAGGTATGATGTTCTTTTTTTATAATTGGCTCATTTAATCCTTGTAATTATCATAGGCGTCCTTTGGATCGGTATTAATCACCTCCATTTTAATAAATTCGAATACTAAAGGTTCAGAGAGAGAAATCGTACCCAGCATTAGCAGATAGGTTTTAAATTCTCACTTGTTTTACTCTGTAGTTCACGCTGTTTTGCACACTAAAATCCAGTCTTGGATTGTATTTAGTACAGTAATTGTCCCAGAACCTAATTGTGGAGTGTAGTGAATTAGGACAACCAGATCTTACCATGTCTGTTCTATTTCAAAAATTTTTTGCGGCTTCCGTGGTAAAATGTTATACCTGCATTCTGCAACCTCTATTCTCACAAAATTGTTAAACGTGTAAATTAAAACCATAGCTTAAGCCCTTTCTTTTAAGTTTTACTGGGGAAACTGGGAATCCATCCTATCCAGGCAAGATGGGAAATGAGACAAACGTTTAAAAAAAATGAAAACTGCAATTTCATCCATGCCTCATATTATGAAAGTGATATAATGCCTCTTTTTGGATTGGCTGGGCTTACTAAGCATTTTGTAAGCACCAAGCCAACTTAACTAGAAGTGTTTCCGCTGCCTGTAGGAAGGATCTCAGCATTATGGACATCCAGGCATCTAGTTAACTTTTGCCACCTACACAAAGTGCCTGTTTGGGGATTATGGTACCAAATTGTTATTTTAGAAGTTAAATTTGTGTCATTGTCAGCAGATTAGGTGGCCATGTCAAAATTCATTAAGGCCTAATTAAATTTTATCCTAGGTTTAGCCCTAGTTTGGAGGGGACAGTGAATTCCATAGTACTGTCTGGATTTGTGGCACTGGGTCAAGAGTTAAAGAATCAGAATAATACATGAAGGCTTGTTCAAAATTATCTAATTCTTCCTCATTTTAAAGATAACATTGACAATAAAACAACATTACATGTGTTAATAGCAGAACCTAACATGGAACAGGTCCACTATATTATATTTAAGTCTTCGGAGGTTATTGGAGAAGTGATTTTTGAGAAACTGCAATTTAGAGAGAAGAAATAACTTATTTTTGAGAGCTTTTGGAGACTTTCTAAAACTTGTGGGGTTTGCGATAGTAATAGGTAAAATTGTTGACTTGTAATTTAAACATTTCTTTTCACCATCATTTGTAGTACCAACATAGAGTTCCATACTTTGGATATAATGTGCCTTGCTTAGCTCATCTATTATTGGATGTTTAAATTTTCAATTCTTTTGTTTTATTTAGTAAACAAACACATAATTTTTTAAATAGCCAATAGGAAAGATGTTTAGATTCACTCAAAAATATCCCAAAGTCATCAAGATTTTTTCAGAGTCACCATGGACAGGTGGTTACTCCTTTATCATGGTCCTTCCTATTCCTTCTCATGTCTCAAAAGACTGTTTTTAAAGAGGTTTACCTTTTACTAAACTATTGTCTGGAAATTTCTCACAGGTGATTTGCTGAGGCTGCAAGATAAGGTCTCATGACTTCTGCTTTTCAACCTTCCCTGTCCTGGCTTCAGAGTTTATCCTTTCCCAAGAGCAGCAGAAAATGAACAAATTCCAGGTGAGTCATTTATTTAGTCCTTTCTTTCACTGTGTTTGTGTGTGTTATTTTCAATGGGTTTTTTGAAAAAAAATTTTATATTTTAAATTTTATTTTATTAAATTATTAAATTAGTAATTTATATTAAATATTAAATTTTAAAAATAAACAGTTAAAAATCACCTTCAAGGAAAATACTGTTTGACTAGCACAACTGTTCTAAAAGTGTAGTCCTCAGACTCCTGGGAGCCCTAAGACCTTTTCAATGGATCTGTGTCAGAACGTAATATTAAGATGCACATTGCAGTTTACAGTGTTGACATTCACACTGATGGTGATAAAAATGGTGAATAGATTTTTGCCTGTTTGGCATAAATTAAGACAGTAACACCAATAATGTTGCATTGCTCTGCAATGTGCATCTTTAAGGATATCCTTGATGAAACAGTAAAAATTGATTTTATTAAATCTTCACCCTTGGGTACATCTCTTTTTAATATTCATTGTGACAAAATGAGAAGTTCATGCAAAGTACTTTTGCTGCACCCTGAAGTATGATAGTTGTGTTGAGGAAAAAAAGGCACTTGTATGATTGTTTGATTTGTGAGTTCATCTAACCACTTTTTTCATGGAATACTACATTTACTTGAAAGAGCAACTGGCAGACAAACTGGTAATTCAGACTTGGGTCAGAACAAACATTTTTTCAAAAGTGAGTGCAGTGAGCCTGTCACTGAAAATAACTGTCACTATTTGTTGCCAAAGTTAAAATGTAAGCTTTAAGTGAAAATTAGAATTTGGGAAAACTTGTATCCTTCACTATCAACTTGACAAATTCTGACTTACAGACTTTTCTGATGAATTGGTGAGGGTATTACAAATGTGATATCTTTTTTTTATGTTATATAATGTGTCAACATTTGAGTAATATTTCTGATATGTGTGCACAGAGGCAAACTCCAGCCATTTATGATAACAGAGGGATACAGTGAAGTAAGAAACAAGGAATAAGTTGGTTAGGGAATGCCCACTCTAAAAAGTACTATTTGAGGAGAATTCTGAATTAAATGAGACAGGGATCCAAGTAGAAATAAGGCAGAAGGGCATTCTAGATAGGCGAAACAGCAAGTACAAACACCCTGAGGAATGTTCCAGAAACAGTATTTAGGGCATGGAAGCTAGAGAAAAATGACTTAGGGAAAGAAAGGAAAGAGGTAAAATCAAAGAGGTAAAAGGAGCTAGAATATGTAAGACCTTGTATGTTGTAGAAAACATTGAACTTTAAGTTTATTTTTTGGTTCATTAGAAAAGGAATGTACATAATGTTTACGTGTAATTTAGGGAACATTGATTAAGTAAACAGCAGCGTATCCCCTCTCTGGCTTCAATAAATTTGCTAATACCTTTGAAGCCCCTGTATGACCCTCTTTAATCTCTAACATTATTATTCAGAGAAAACTAATCTGAATTCAGTGGTAATCATTTGTTTTTATTTTTTTAAATATTTTATTTATTTATTTTTAGAGAGAGGGAAAGAGAGGGAGAAAGAGAGAGAGAAACATCAATGTGTGGTTGCCTCTCACGCGCGCCCAACTGGGGACTTGGCCCACAACCCAGGCATGTGCCCTGACTGGAAATCGAACCAGCAACCTTTTGCTTCTCGGTCCAGTGCTTTATCCACTGAGCCACACCAGCCAGAGCTACTTTTTAAGTTTAATTTTTAAAAACGTAATAGCTTACTTGGCAATCAATTAAATGCCTAGCCCTTTGCAAGCACTTGAGTAGTCTGTTTTACATAATCATCAAAGCCACCTTTTGAAGCATTATTATTACTGTATCATAAATTTTCATTGTGGACATTATCTGTCATTAATTAAAAACCGTAGCCTTTGGACCTGTTGATAGAGACAAACGCACTTTAGAAGGAGGGAGAAATGAAGTAGGACAAAGCTCAAAAAAATTAGCTTATTCTACAGTTGTACATCAACTTTGAACATATTTATATCTGTTATATGAAATTCTCCTAATCCGGAATTCATTCAGGGATGACACATGTTGTTTTTCCCTGCCTTATCTGTGTAACTAACTGCTGAATGGTCTGCGTGGGACAGCGAAGATGCCTAGTGAGGCTGTTTGTTTTTTGAAGTAACTTTATGTGCAATCATCATTGCCAACTCTTGTAAAAGTTTATTTTATACAGATACTAGAATTTTTTTGTTTGTTCACGGTCATTCTGACCAGATTAGATCTCTTTCTTATTTCTTTTTTCATTTCTCAAGTCCTACTGACAAACATTTCTTCTGTTTGGAAATAGCCTTTATAGTTTTTGTTTTTATTCTGTGTGCTTGTTTGTTTTAGTGAGGGTCTGCTGGTGGAAAATTCTCCATTTTGTTTATCTGAAATATTCATGAACTTTTTCACTGTGTATAGAGTTCTTGGTTGACAGTTCTTTAAAACATCGAAAAGCTGTCTTCTACTGTCTTCTACTACTGATGCTACTGAAAATTCACCTGTTGATTTTTCAGACCATTGAAGTAAATTTGTCTGTTTTGCACTAGCAATTTTTAAAATAGCTTTTACTCTCATGTGTTTATGTATGGATTTCTCTTTATCCTAATGAGGTTTATTGTATTTCTTTTAGTCTTAGTATTTGAATCTTTTGAGTGTTATATTGTATCTTCTTTATTGACTTTTAACTCTACTTTTTTGTGTTACTTTGTTTATTGCTTAGTCTAAAGATTACCATATACACCATTAATTTATCATGGTATCTTCAAATATTATACTTATTCATAAATGAGGTCATAAACTTTTATCAGCATGATCCTGTTTTCACCCTTCCCATCCTTGTGGTCACCCATTGTCTTATGTCTTACTTCTATATATATTTTTAATCATAAATACTTGTTATTTTTGTTTTAAACATGTATTAGCCTTTAAAACATTTAAGTATGTGTATATGTGTGTGTGTAAATAAAGTGGTTTTTTGTGTTACCTTTGCTTTGGTGCTCCTTGCCGGAGTCCCACTCCAGCAACCTTCAGGGTCCCACTGGAATGGACGGAGTCAGCACAGTGAAATGATGAGAGGTCAGGTATGGAGTTGCAGGCAGTCTGTCTGGAGCAAGCAGGCAGTCCTTTATTTATATTCAGACATTACATAAGTTGTGGTTAAGTACTAACATAAATCAGACATCGGTTCTTTCAGTTTCCCTCACCACATAGTCATGGGGTTTTAATGTCCCACTTGTTTTTACCTCTATGCTGAACTTTATTTCCATTACTCTTAGTCTGTATTTCTAACTAAGCATGTAAGTCCTAAAGCTTATACTGCTAAAGCATACTCAGCAAAGGTTATTTGCAGAAGCCTTGCAGAAGTCCTGCGGTGACCCCCGTCTGGCACATTTTCACTCATAATTTCTGATACAATACCAGCACCCTATTTCTTTATAATACTTATTTAATTGTTTCCTAATAGCATTCTGAGACCCCTTTGTTCTATAACACAAGGAGGGGGGTCCTGATCATGCCAAAGCCTCTAGGAAGCTCAATTCCTGCCACCTCACACGTTTTCCATTTTTCACTACCATTCTTTCTCCATCCACATATGCCCCTATGTAAGGCTGTTCAACAGTGGTTTCAGGCACCCACATTTACATTCCCCGTTGTACCCGGGCTTTATTTATCCCGGAGCTTCCTGTGTTTCCTCCCCGCCTGGGGGCTGCCCAATAGCCCTCAGGCTTGGGTGATTTTGTGGCTTGTATGAGGGCCTGCAATTCCTACCCTCTAATTTTCTTATAGACTTCTTTAAATGGGGTTCAGGGCTTAGTGGTCAATTCTTTTTTCCCCTGCCCTATTTGTCTCATTCCCTGGAATTCCCGCAACACCATACAAAGGGGCTGTTCTATAAGCAATCAGGCATACCCCCAAGAGGGGGATTATAACCTTAAGTAAACAGGAAAGTCCCAAGAGTCGAGCTTCTGGACGTCTGCCTTGCAATTGTCCATGTCCCTCTGCGACCTTGTCAAACAGCAGGGCTAGGTCGGCTCCTGGCAGCTCCTTATTCCTTTTTACACACCTGGGATTTTCTCTGTATTTTCCCTTTAGACTGAGCAACTTATTTTGTAATTTCATGTAGCTCAGAGTTGATGGTAACAAATTCACTTGGCTTATCTTTCTGAAAATGTCTTTATTTCACCATGATTTTTGCAGGATATTTTGCTGGATGGAAAATGCAATATCAAGTTTTCTTTGTTTTGCATTTTTTAGGATGTCTTTGTCTTCTGACTTTTGCTGTTTCTGATGAGAAGTCAGAATCTTTATCTTACTGTTATTCACCTGAACATAATGTGTCTTTCCCTCAGGTTGTGATTAAGATTTTCAATTAATCTTTAGTTTCCACAGTTAGACTGTAATATACATACATATGATTTGTTTTGCATCATCTTGAAGGATGATAAAAATTTGTGGATTGTTGTCTTTTATCATCTTAGAAAATACTTGGGCATTCTTCACATATTTTCTTTGCCCCATCCCCTTTTGTGTTCATAAAATTCCAATTACACAAACGTTGGACTATATACATATTGTCCCATATGTCTCAGGTGCTCTATTTAGTTTGGCAGGGTATTTATTTATTGCCCTTTAGTTGACATGTTTCTGTTGGACTTTTTTTTTTTTTTTTTTTTTACTTCACGGCTTCCTTCTGCTCTCTCGATTATCTAACTCATAAGTTCATAAAATTCACTTTTGATATTGTAAGTTTTAATTTTAAAAATTCCTGTTTTTTTCTTTTTTGTTTTATTTGCTGAAATTCCCCCATCCTTTTCACTACATCATTTTACATCATTATCGTAGTTATTTTAGTTCTTACCTGCTAATTCTAATTTCTAGCATATCTGTGGATCTGCTTTAATAGGCTTTTTTCTTTGAGTCAAAACTTTCTGCTTCTTTGCATGTCTCTTAATTCTTTATTATGTGCTGGATATGGTGTGTAAAAATACAGTAGAGATTGAAATAAATATTCCTCCAGAAAAAGGCACATCCCTTCTTCTGTCTGGTTGCCAACTCAATCTAATATGTACATAGTTCAGCTGGCCCTGTGCTTTAGTTAGATTCAGTTCACCACCGACTTCAAATATTATACTTTGATTGCAGGATCCAGACTTCCCTTTCAGCAAGGGTTGGGATCTCAGTACCACCAAGGTTCTGTCCATGTGATTTATAGCCTAGTCATTAACTTTTCTTTTGGATGACTAAGGAGTTCTGGCCCTGCAGAGCTTCCACCACCTGAGACCTGGTACTCTTCCTGACCTGGTACTCTGCTCCCAGCCTTTGGAGATTTGTTTTCATGCACTCAGGAAAGGCCTATTGGGGGTGGGGGGGAAACTGGTGGGTGTTTGTATTTCAGAGTATTTATATCTGTAAATGGAGCTTCCTATTTGGCTTCAAGAAACTACTTCTCCAACTTATAATAAACTGACCATTTTGAGACATTTGATGGGAAATAAAAGACATCCTGCAGATGCTAGGCTTCTTTTTGGAGACCTCGTTAATATGAGTCCCACTTAGTGACCATGTAGTATCAAAGGCAGTTTGGTGTTGACTTTTTATGTGATTAGGGCTCTTGGGGATTTTAATACATCACATTGGCCCACAAGAAAACATTAAAAACTTGTTAAAAGTTGAACTGCTTCCCCTTTCCCTCATTTGCCCCCAGGGGTGAAAGTAATGTGTGGTTTTCTTTTCTCTTCTGAGGTATTCATCTCTTCTGAATTTTTTTCTTTATTAATCTTTGGATTTTAAGATCTCTGACAGATTTTAGAAAATATACAATTTTCTAGGTTAGCACCTTGTTGTCATTGTTAGGGTGAAATCAACTTCTCTTTTACCTCTCCACTTTCTATATAGAACTAGTTTTTTAATCTTATTTTAGAGATATGAGGTCTAAGCTGATTTGTGCTCTGCATTTTTGCCCTGAAATTCTAAACAGAGATGTTGGACTCAATTCTGTAGTTTCCTTTTTTTTTTTAAGACCTTGATTCTTCAAATTATGGTGCCTGTGTTACTGGTTGATATTTTTATACAGCTATTTTTAGTGTGTTTTGGGGGTTCTGTTTTTTGCTTTTATTTATTTTTAATTGTGGTAAAATACACATAACAAAGTTTTAAGTGTATAGTGCTATGGCATTAAGTACATTCACGTTGTTATGCAGCCATCATCACCATCCACCTTCAGAACTATTTTCATCATCCCAAACTGAAACTCTGTACCCAAAACATTCATTCCCCATTCCCCTCTTCCTCTATCCTTTGGGAACCACGATTCCACTTTCTGTCTCTATGAATTTGACTACTCTAGGTGCTTTATACAAATGGAATTGTACTTTATATAATTGGAATCATGAAGTATTTGTCTTATTTTAAACTGGCATGTTTCACTCTGTGTAGTCTTCAAGGTTTATCCATGTTGTATCAGGTGACAGGATTTCCTTCCTTTAAAGCCAGAATAATATTCCTTTGTTTTAATTTACCACATTTTGTTTTTCTTTTCATCTGTCACTGGACACTTGGGTTGCTTGCCCCTCATAGCTATTGTGAATAATGCTGCTGTGAACATTGGTGGACAGATACCTGTTTGAGTTTTTGCTTTAAATGTTTTAGGATATATTAACTAGGAGTGAAATTGCTGAATCATATGGTTATTTTGTTTAATCTTTTGAAGAACTGCAGTACTGTCTTCCACAGTGGCTGCACCATTTTACATTCTCACCAGCAGTGCACAAGGGTTCCAGTTTCTCTATGTCCTTGCCAATACTCGGTATTTTTTGTTTTGTTTTGAGAAGAGCCATTCTAATAAGTTTGAAGTAGTATTTGATTGATGCCATGTATTTTTATTTATTTTTTAAACTTACAGTGAAATTTACTCTGGCTATACATTTCAATGAGTTTTGACATGTGCATAAAGGCATGTAATCAGCACCAAGATTTACAACAGTTTCATCACCTCAAAATTCCCTTTTTTAAAAAATTAATTTATTTATTTTTCCAAATACATTTGTCTCGGCCTTCCCCCCACCACTTTCCCCTACCCCCCTCCCCTCACTCCCTCCCTCAATCTTTCCTCACTTTGACTTTCTCCATGAGTCCTTGCTATATGTTCCTTGACTTGCCCCTTCCCTTCCTTTTCCCCCCGCTCACCCCTCCCTCCTTTTCTCTTATCTCTGTTTCTTTTCCTTTCAGTGTTGCTGGTCTTATTTTCCTTGCATCTTTGTTTTATTGGTTAGGTTCCACTTATAGGTGAGATCATATGGTATTTGTCTTTCATCTCCTGACTTATTTCGCTTACCATAATGCTCTCTAGTTCCATCCATGCTGTCACGAAGTGTACTAGTTCTTTTTTTCTTTCTGCTGCGTAGTATTCCATTGTGTAAATGTACCATAATTTTTTGATTCAATCATAAAGTTCCATATAACTTTTTTAAATGTTTGTTCTACGTCTGTGAAATATATCATTGGTATTTTAATAGGGATTGTGTTGAATCTATAAATTGCTTTGGGTAGTATGGACATTTCGATGATGTTAATTTGTTCAATCCATGAGCACAGTGTATACCTCCATTTATTTGTGCCTTCCTTAATTTCTTTCTTCAGTGTTATATAGTTTTCTGCATACACGTCTTTCATCTCCTTGGTTAAGTTTATCCCTAGGTACTTTATTTTTCTTGTTGCTATAGCAAATGGGATTTTTTTTCCTGATTTCTGCTTCTGATATTTCATTGCTGACGTACAAAAATGCCTTTGATTTCTGAATATTGACTTTGTATCCTACTGTTTTGCCAAATTCATGTATTAGGTAGAATAGTTTTTTGGTGGAGTCTATAGGGTTTTCTATGTACACTATCATGTCATCTGCAAACAATGATAGTTTTACTTCCTCCTTTCCAATTTGGATGCCTTTCATTTATTTTTCTTGTCTAGTCACTGTGGCTAGGTTATGTTGAATAGAAGTGGTGAAAGTGGACATCCTTGTCTTCTTCCCGATCTCAGTGGGAAAGCTTTCAGTTTTTGCCCATTGAGAATGAGGTTGGCTGTAGGATTTTAATATATGGCCTCTATTATGTTGAGGTATGCCCCCTTTATTACCACTATAATAAGTGTTTTTTATCATGAATGGGTGCTGTTTTCTGCATGAAATGCTTTTTCTGCATCTATTGATATGATCATGTGGTCTTTAGTTTTGTTTATGTGATGTATTACGTTTATTGACTTGAGAATATTGAACGATCCTTGCATCCCTCGGATGAATCCCAGTTGATCATGGTGGATGATCTTTTTAATGTATTGCTGGATTTGATTTGCCAATATTTTGTTGAGGATTTTACCATCTATGTTCATCTGCAAAATTTGCCTGTAGTTTTCTTTCTTGAATGTGTCTTTATCCTTTTGGGATTAGGATGATGATGGCCTCATAAAGAGACTTTCGGGGTCTTCCCACTTCTTGGATTTTTTTTTGAATAGTCTGAGAAGGACGGGAGTTAGTTCTTCCTTAAATGTTTTGTAAAATTCTGTGAAACCACCTGGTCCAAGGGCTTTTGAGTGCCGGGAGTTCTTTGATTACTGCTTCAATTTCACCAGCTGTTATCAGTCTGTTTAGGCTTTCTGCTTATTCTTCATTCAGTGTTGGAAGGTTATATTTTTCTAGAAATTTGTCCATTTCATTGAAGTTTTCAAATTTCTTCACATATAATTGTTCATAGTAATTTCTTACAATCCTTTGTATTTCTGTCGTATCAGCCATAATTTCTCCTCTTTCATTTTTGATAGTATTTATTTGGGTCCTCTCCTTCTTTTTCTTGATGAGTCTGCTTAAAGCCTTTCTGATTTTGTTTATCTTTTCAAAGAACCAGCTCCTGGATTGGTTGATCCTTTGAATTGTTCTTTTAGTCTCTATATCATTCAGTTCTGCTCTGATCTTGATTATATCTTTTTTTCTGCTCACTCTGGGCTTTGTTTGTTGTTGTTTCTCCAATTCTTCAAGTTGTAGGGTTAAGTTGTTTAATTGAAATGTTTCTATATTTTTTGGGTAGGCCTGTATTACTATGAACTTCCCTCTCAGGACTGCCTTAGCTGTGTCCCACAGGTTTTGGACTGTTGTGTGTTCATTTTCATTTGTTTCCAGAAACTTTTTGATTTCTTCTTTGATTTCATTATTGACTCATTCATTGTTTAATTGGCTATTGGGTTTAATAGCATGCTATTCAGTCTTCTTGAGTTTGAATGTCTTTGAGTTTTTCCCTTGAGGTTGGTTTCTAGTTTTAAGCCGTTGTGGTCCAAGAAAATGCTTGTTATGATTTCGATTTTACTGAATTTGTTGAGGTTTGTTTTGTGTCCTATCATGTGGTCTGTCTTTGAAAATATTCTGTGTGCATTTGAAAAGAATGTGTATTTTGCTTCTTTGGGATGAAATTTTCTATATATGTCAGTTAAGCCCATTTGATCTAATGCTTCATGCAATTCCACGATATCCTTGTTGATGTTTTGTTTCGAAGATCTGTCCATTTTTGACAGTGGGGTGTTAAAATCCCCTACTACCAGTGTGTTGCTGTCTATATCTTTTTTGAAGTCCTCCAAAATTTTCCTTATATATTTGGGTGCTCCCATGTTGGGTGCATATATGGTTACAATGTTTATGTCTTCTTGATGGATTCTTCCTTTAAGTATTATAAAGTGTCCTTCTGGGTCTCTTTTTTGAACTTTGTTTTGTAATTTATTTTGTCTGATATAAGTGTTGCTACCCCTGCTTATTTCCCCTGTCCCCTGCTTGGAACATTTTTTTCCATCCCTTTACTTTCAGTCTCTGTAGGTCCTTTGTTCTGAGGTGGGTCTCTGGTAGGCAGCATATGTGGGGGTCTTGTTTTCTTACCCATTCAGCTATCCTTTGTATTTTTATTGGAGCATTTAATCTATTTACATTTAAAGTTGTTATTGATAGGTACTTACTCATTTTTTCCCTTTGTACATGTGTGATCCTCTCTCACTCTTTTTCTTCATCATCTTAAAGGAGTCCCTTTAGCAAGATAGGCTAAAGAGACTTGATGGTTTGGTGGAGGTGTAGTCTTTTAGCCTTTTTTTATCTGGGAAACTCCTTATTTCGCCTTCCCTTTTAATTGAGAGTCTTGCTGCGTAGAGCAGCCTTGATTGCAGGCCTTGCTTTTCAATACTTGGAATATTTCTTGCCATTCCCTTTTGGCTTGTAGTGTTTCTGTTAAGAAGTCAGCTGCTAGCCTTGTTGGGGCTCCCTTATACGTTACTACCTGTTTCTCCCTAGCTTCCTTTAGGATTTTCTCTTTGTCTTTGATATTTGCCATTTTAATGATGATGTGTCTTGGAGTGGGCCTCATTGGGTTCCTCTTGAATGGGACCCTCTGTGCTTCCTGGACTTGTGTGATTTTTTTCTCTCCTCCAATTAGGGAAGTTTTCCATCATGACTTTTTCAAACAGGTTCTCTATCCCTTCCTCATCCTCTTCTCCTTCTGGTATTCCTATTATATGGATGTTATTACGTTTCAGGTTGTCCTGCATTTCCCTCAATGCCTCTTCATTCTTTTTGTCTTTTTTCATTTTCTTGCTCTTTCTGGGAGCTTTTTTCTACCTTATCTTCCAGCTCGCTGATTCGGTCCTCAGCTTTATGTAGCCTGCTTTTGATTCCTTCTGCTGTGTTCTTCAATTCAGAAATTGTAGTCTTCATTTTCTGTTGTCTCTTATGGATAGTTTCTATGTCCTTTTTCATGCTGGTATAGTTTGCAGTAAGTTCCTAATAGTTTCCCTGTAGTTTTTGGTAATTTTCTCTGAGCTCAGTGAGCTCATTGAGCTTCCTTAGAACCATTGTTTGGAACTCAATATCTGATAGTTTACTTGCCTCTGTTTCTTTTAGTTCTCTTTCTGGGGATTCCTCCTTTCCCTTTGAGTGGGGCATATTTCTTTGTCTTCCCATTATTTGTGAGACTCTTCTCTTCTGCTCTTAAGTTGATCTGTCTTGATTTCCTGACTTTATGGTGTGAACTTCTATGGTTGGAGACCGCTGTTTTTACTTTCTGGATCTGCCTCTGATGATGTCAGATGTTGACCCTGTCTGACCTTAGACAGTCTGTTTGAGACTTCCGGTAATCTACTGTCTGTGGCTATCTCCTTTAGCTGTTAATCTATTCACTCTGCACTCAGCAGGCCTCCTTAGACAACTCAGGGCTGGGCGGAGTCCCTCCTGGAGATGGAGTATTTGGGTCCTTTCACGCTGTTGCTGTATCGGGGAGGAGTCCACACTGGGATCCCGCCAGCTAATCTCTCCATTCTCTCCCCAAAGCCTCTGTCCCCAGTCTCTCCTCAAGTGCTGCCAAACCTCTCTGCGCCCCCTTTAGCCAGGGATCTACTGTCTGTGGCTGCCACTCTGCACTCAGCAGGCAGCTTAGAATGCACAGGGCGCAGTGGAATCCCACCTGTGGGTGGGGCTATTGGGTCTTTTGACATTGGTGCCGCTCAGGGGCATGGTCTCTGCCTGACCAAGATGGCTGCTGCTGCATGGGGGATGAGTCAGCAGTGAGATCCCGCTGGCTACTCTCCCAGTTCTCTCCCCAAAGCCTCCTCCCCCAGTCTCTCCTCAGGCTTCTCTAGCCCACTCTGCCCCCGCCTTTGCCAGAGATCAGGATAAGTGGCTGCAGATAAAAATTTATGCATCAGCCCTTTAAACAGTTCTTTGGATCTCCAGACGCCTGTCTCTGGCAAGAGAGCAACCCTGCCGCTTTTCACAGCTGGCTGTTATCTGTGTACTTTTTGGGCTCTGGTGTTATAGGCTAGAGATCCCCACTTTTGGTTTAGACCCCGCTCTTCTCAGGGGGATCCAGCTGGCCGTTTCAATATCCTTCTGGTACTGCCACTCATGGGCGCCCCACCCACTTTCTCAGGTCTCTACCACAGTCCTTACCAGTTAGATTGCGGTAAAGCTGATTCTTCTGTCTCCAAGGTTACAAGGCTCCTCTCTCACTCTTGTTCAGTTGTTTGTTCCAGGGGATTTCTCCACAATTTAGTTGTAATTCCAGGTTGGTCCTGGGAGGAGGTCAGTGTGACTTCTACTCATTCCTCCGCCATCTTGATTCCTCCTGATTAGAGCTTTGTAGTAAGATTTGAAATTGGGAAGTGCGAGGCCTCCAACTTTGTTCTTTTTTTCCAATGTTGTTTTGGCTATTAGGGACTCCCTACAATCCCATATTAATGAGGATTGGCTTTTATATTTGTGTGCAAAAGCCATTGGTATTTTGATAAGATTGCATCGAATCTGTAGATTCCTTTTGGTAGTATTGTCACCTGAACTGTATTAAGTCTTACATGCTATGAATACAGAATGTTATTTCTTTTACTTAGGTGTCTTTACTACTTTTGGCCTTCTTTTTTCTTTTTTTGCAGTTTTCAATTGCATATCTTAAACCTCCTGGAGTGAATTTATCTCTAGGTATCTTTTTCTTTTTGATACTACCTTAAATGGAATTCTATTCTTTCTTTTTTTTAATGTTCCTTGCTAGTGTATAGAAACACAAGTAATCCTTGTACTTTTGACATTATATTCTGCAACTTACTGACTTTATTAGCTCTGTGAGCTTCTTGCAGTGGGTCTTTTGGGATATTCTTTATGTATCTTTATGTATAGTCATGTCATCTGCAAACAGAAAATCTTATTTTTTTTCTTTCCAATTTTGATGCTTTTTTATCTATTTCTTCCCTAATTGTTCCAGCTAGAACTTTCAGTGTAATGTTGAAAAGAAGTGGCAAAATCAGGCATCCCTGTCTTGTTCTTGATTACAGGGAGAAAATTTTCAGTCTTTCACTATTGAGTATGCTATTAGTTTGGGGAGCAGTGGATTAAAAATGCTACTTATCATGGTAAGGAAGTTCTCTTCTATTCCTAGTTCACTGAGTACTTTTATCATGAAACAATGTTTAAGTTTATTAAATGTTTTTCTTCTGCATCAAAATGGTTATCTAATCCCCCTTTGTTCTATTAATAATATTGATTTCCCTTTTTTCATTAATTTTTTTTCTAATACAAACGTACAAGTTTTTTTATTTTTAAAAAATAATTTTAGACAAGGGAAGGGAGGGAGAGAAACATCAATATGAGAAACAACAACCAGTTACCTTCTTCACGTGCCCCAACTGGGGATGGAGCCCATGACCTGGGCATGTGTCCTAACTGGGAATTGAATCAGCAACCTTTCAGTTTGCAGGACAATACCCAACCAACTGAGCCAAATTTATAAGGTTTTATTGCCAGGTTCAAAACCCTCAGAAACACACACATAAATACATGAGTAATATCTTCTCACTGTGAAAAACATAACAAAAGCACATGATAACAATTTATGGAAACAAAGAGGATAGTCAGATATTAGCTCATCACCATAAATTCCCACTGTTTGTATTGACATATATTTGTTTCCCTCTTAGGTTCTGTGAATATGCATGTTTTAGATGGCTAAGATCATGCAGTAAATAGGGTTTATGTCCTGATTTTTTTAACTTCATTTTGATTTGGAATGTAGGCATATGAGTCTTCACAAAGATAAAAAATATCGAATCACCTTTCCCCACACATTAAACAAATTGTAGTTTTCAAAATGATAAAACTAGCTATAATCAGACCTGTCCCTGAAAATCCAGAGCATTTGAGCTCCATAGGTCTACTGAACTCTGATGGCAGATGAAAAGAGCCTAAAGTCTCTCAGTCATTGGCAAATTGTGGAGTGGGGCTAACAGGGGGAGAAGAAAAGATGGTCTAGGGTTGCCACCTAACACTGTAGCCTCTTGCTCATTTTACCATCCAACTCATACAGAATGAGTCAACACCTGCTCCTCTGCACTCAAAAAAGTTAAAAATGGAGTTGCAATAGAATAAATCCTAATGAGGAATCAAGGAACCAATTGAGAATTGAAGAGAATCTATCCTGATTTCCAAAACTTGTTCTACCTCTAAATAAGGGTCTGCATGGGAAAGAGAAGTGAGGCCACATACATGCAAAGATGCTATTCAAAATAATTCACAAATGGTATGGCCTTTTATATCAATATAGACATCAGCATTTAAGTGAAAAATTCAAATATATTCCTTTTTTGTTATTTTATTTTAATTTATAATATACTTATATTTCCTTTTTTTTAATTTAATGGTGTGACATTAGTGAATAAAATTACATAGGTTTCAGGTGTACGATTCTATAATACATCACCTGTAGATTGTATTGTATGTTCACCACCCTAAGTCAAGTCTCCTTCCATCACCTTTTATCCCCCTTACACATTCTCCTGCCTTTCCTCACCCCTTTTCCCTTTGGTAATCACGATACTGTTGTCTGTGTATATGAGGGTTTTGGGGGGTTTTTTTTGCTTAATCTCTTCACCTTTTTCACCCAGCCCCACAACTCCCCTCCTCCCTGACAACTGTCAGTCTGTTATCTATGGGTCTGTTTCTATTTTGTTAGTTTATTTTATTAGATTCCACATATATGTGAAGTCATATGATACCTGTCTTCTCTGACAGACTTATTTCACTTAGAATAATACTCTCCAGGTCCATCTGATTGATTTACTTTTTATATGTTGAACTACCCTGGGATTCCTGGCATAAAGCATATAAGTTAATGATATATAATCTATTTTTTGTTTTGCTGGATTTGATTTGTTAGCAATTTGTTAAGGATTTTCACCTCTATGTTCATAAAAGATATTATTCTCAGTTGTTTTCTTCTTTGATGTTTTTATCAGGATTTTATATCAGGGTAATGCTGGCCTAATAAAATGACTTAGAAAATGTTCCACCTGTTTTTCTTGTTGGGAGATGTTTGATTAAAAGCTCAATCTATTTACTTATTATGAATCTATTCAGATTCTCCATTGGTTCCTTAGTCAGTTTTGGCACTTTACGTTTTTCTAGGAACTTGAAAAACATTTCATCTAGGTTATCTAATTTATTGGTATACAATTATAATACTTTTTTTTTAATTTCTGAAAGGTTGGTAGCAAGGTCCCCTCTTTGCTTCTCATTTTAATTATATGTGTATTTTTTCTTATCATTATAGCTAAAGGTTTATTAATTTCCTAGATCTTTCAAAGAAATAACTTCTGGTTTTGTTGCTCTTTATTGTTTTTCTATTCTCTATTTCATTGACCTTTTTTGTAAATTTTTATCATTTTCTCCCACTCATAGCTTTGGGTTTGTGCTTATTTTTCTTCTTACTTAAGATATAAAGTTAGGTTATCAATTTGAAATGTGTCTTCTTTTTTATTTCTTTAAATTTTTTTTATTTTTAAATCACATTTATTCTATTACAGTTGTCTCCATTTTTCCCACTTTGCCCTCCTCCACCCATCCTGCCCTGCTCCCTCTTCCCACAGTCAATTCCCACTCTGTTGTCCATGTCAACATACATGTTCTTTGTCTAGCTCCTTCTTCTTCTTTCCACCATTGTCCTCCTTCCCCTTCCCCTCTGGTCACTTTCAGTCTGCTCCATGTTTCCATGCCTGTGGTTTATTTTATTCATTAGTTTATTTTGTTGAATAGATTCCACTTATAGGTGAGATCATATTGTATTTGCCTTTCACCAACTGGCTTATTTCACTTAGCATATTTTCCAGTTTCATTCATGTTGTCACAAAATCTAGAAGTTCCTTCCTTCTCTCTTTTTTTTAATGCAGATTTTTTAAATGCATATTTATTTATTTTTTAAATGTCAAAATCCATTATAAAATATTAAAAAATTTAAATCCATTATAAAGTCTTAGCAATTAAAACAACATGACACCAGCACAGAAATAATCGAGTAGATAAATGAAATACAATGAGCATTCTAGAAACAAACATATATATCTGTCGAACAATGTAATATATGATTCATCTGATATTTCAAATCAATGGGGAAAATAAGGCTTATACAACAAAAAAGATGATGGACCACTATTACTTGAAATAAAACAAATATAGAGCCCTATTTTATACATTATACAAAAAATATTCAGGTGAGTTAAAAATCAATATGTAAAATCTAAAGAGTTTTAGGAGAAAATACAAAATAATAATTTTCTTACCCTGAAGTAAAATATTCAAACCCAGAAGCTATAAAGTAAAATATTGACAATATGACTATATTAAACATTTAAAACTATATAATAAAATACAGATTTAAAAAAGTTAAAGGAGAAGTAATAGAATAGGAAAGTATTTGCACCACATCTAAAAAAGGGTTAATTGTTTTTTTAGGGGAAAAAATTCTACAAAATTTAGTCAAAAATAGATAAAGAATATAAAAAAGTCATTTAAAGCTTTTTAAAAAATAACAGAAATAGGCAAGAAATATACAAAAACAGGTTTAGTTTCAAGAAATAAAGGAACAATTAAAATAACATTGTCACAACCAGATTAATACATATTAAAAATATTGGTAATATCAAGTATTAATGACTGTGAAAGGAACTATGTATTCAGACTCTTTTTCTTCACCTTCTTAAAGCAGTCCCTTTAGCATATTTTGCAATGCTGGTTTGGTGGAGGTGTAGTCTTTTAGCCTTTGTCTGGGAAACTCCTTATTTTGCCTTCCATTTTAATTGAGAGCCTTGCTGGATAGAGCAGCCTTGGTTGCAGGCCTTTGCTTTTCATGACTTGGAATATTTCTTGCCATTCCCTTCTGGCTTGCAATGTTTCTGTTGAGAAGTCAGGCGCTAGCTGTATTGGGGCTCCCTTATATATTACTACCTCTTTCTCCCTTGCTTACTTTAGTATTCTCTGTTTGTCTTTGATATTTGCCATTTTAATGATGATGTGTCTTGGAGTGGGCCTCATTGGGTTCCTCTTGAATGGGACCTTCTGTGCTTCAGGGACTTGTATGACTTTCTCTCCTCCAATTAGGGAAGTTTTCCATCATGACTTTTTCAAACAGGTTCTCTATCCATTCTTCCTCTTATTCTCCTTCTCCTTCAGGTATCCCTATTATATGGATATTATTACGTTTCAGGTTGTCCTGCATATCCCTAAATGGCTCTTCATTCTTTTTGAGTGTTTTTTTCATTCTCTTGCTCTTTCTGGGAGGTTTTTTCTACCGTATCCTCCAGCACATTGATTTGGTCCTCAGCTTCATCGAGCCTGCTTTTGATTCTTTCTACTGTGTTTTTCAATTCAGAAATTGTATTCCTCATTTCCTCTTGTCTCTTATTGATAGTTCCTAAGTCCTTTTTCATGTGGGTATAGTTTGCAGTAAGCCTCATAGTTTCTCTGTCGTTTTCTGTAATTCTCTCTGGGCTCATTGAGCTCATTGAGCTTCCTTAGAACTGTTGTTTTAAACTCAATATCTGATAGTTTACTTGCCTCTATTTCATTTAGTTCTCTTTCTGGGGATTCCTCCTTTTCCTTCAACTGAGGGGTGTTTCTTTTTTTTCCCCTTATGTGTGAGACTTCTTTTTTGCTTCTGCTTCTTAAATTGCTCTGTCTTGATTTCCTGACTTTGTGGTGTGAACTTCTATGGTAGAAGACTGTTTTTTCTTTTCCTTTGTGGATCTGCCTCTGATGATGTCAGATGTTGACCCTGTCTGACCTTAGGCAGGATGTTCAAGACTTCCAGGAATCTGCTGTCTGTGGCTGTCTCCTTCAGCTGTTAATCTAGTGACTCTGCACTCAGCAGGCCAGCTTAGACATCACAGAGGGAGCAGAGTCCCTCCTGGGGGCGGTATTATTGGGTCTTCTCAGTCTGCTGCTGCTCAGAGGAGTGGTCTGTCTGAGCCAGATGGCTGCTGCCATATGCAGAAGGAGTCAGCACCAGGATCCTACCAGCCACTCTCTACATTCTCTTCCCAAAACTTTTATCTCCATTCTCTCCTCAAGTGTCTCTAGACCACTCTGCACCCCCTTTAGCCAGTGATGCACTATCTGTGACTGCAACTCTGTACTCAGCAGCCAGGCCTTAGCACTACCAAGCCAGGGCAGAGTCCTTCCTGGGAGTGGTGTTATTGGGTGGTCTCAGACTGTTGCCGCTCAGGGATGTGTTCTGCCTGAGCAAGATGGCTGCTGCCATATGGGGGATGAGTCAGCACCGGGATCCTGCTAGCTACACTCTCTGTTCTTTCCCCAAAGCCTCCTTCCCCAGTCTGTCCTCAGGTGTCTCTAGCCCACTCTCCCCCACTTCTTTGCTGGAGACCATGGTAAGTGGCTGCAAATAAATTTTATGTGTTGGCTCTTTGAATGGCTCTTTGTGTTTCCCCCTACCTGTCTCTGGCAGAGAGCAACCCTTCCACTTTTCACAGCTGGCTGTTAATCTGTGTACGTTTTGGGCTCTGGTGCTGTAGGGCGGTGATCCCCACTTATGGTTTAAACCCCACTCTCCTCAGGGGGATCCAACTGGCTGTTTTAATATCCTTCTGGTGCTGCCACCCATGAGCATCCCACCCGCCTTCACGAGTCTCTACCTCTCTCCTTATCAGTTAGGTTGTGCTAAAGCTGGTTCCTCTGTCTTTCTGAGGTTTAAAAGTTAAAAGGCTCCTCCCTTGCTATTGTTCAGTTGTTTGTTCCAGGTGATTTCTCCGCAATTTAGTTGTAATTCCTGATTGGCCCTGGGAGGAGGTCAGTGTGACTTCCACTCACTTCTCCACCATCTTGATTCTCTGTATCTTCTTTTTTAAACCAGGCATTCACTACTATAAATTTATCTGTAATTGTTACCTTCATTCTATTCCATTAGTTTTGGTATACTTTTTTTAAAAAGATTTTCATTTATTTATTTTAAGAGAGAGTGGAAAGGAGCAAGAAAAGGAAGAAGAGAACCATTGATGTGCAGGAGAAGCATCGATTGGTTGCCTCTTGCAAGACCCCAACCAGGAAACTGGCCTGCAACCCAGGAATGTGCCCTATCGAAAAATTGAATTGACAAACTTTTGGTTTACAGCACAATGCCCAACCCACTTAGCCACACCAGTCAGGGCTAATTTATTTTTAATTTTCATTTTTCTCTGTTTTCTAATTTCCCTTGTGGTTTTTCTTCAGCCCGTTAATTGTTTAAGACTGTGTTAATTTCCATTTTTTTCCAGTTTTCCTTCTATCATTATTTTCTTCCTTCATTTCTTGTGTTTGGAGAAAATACGTTAGATGATTTCAGTCTTTTTAAACTTACTGAGATAATATTTGTGCCCTTACAAAGCTCTATCTAAGAGAATGTATCATGTGTACTTGAGAAGAGTGTGTATTCTGCTGTTTTGGGTGTAGTGTTCTACATATATGTGTCTGTTAGATTAATTGGTTTATAGCATTAAGTCCTCTGTGTCCTCCTTGTTCCTCTGTCTAGATCCATTACTAGAAATGAGCTCTTGTAAGTCTCTAACTATTATATTAGAACTATTTCTTTATTCAAATCTGTCAGTGCACTTAATATATTTGGGGGCTCCAGTAAATATATGTTTACAAGTGTTATACCTCACTTTTTACCCTTTTATCAACATGTCGTATAATGCCCTTGTCTCTTGTATTAATTTTTGTCTGATATTAAATATAGTCAGCCTACCTCTCTTTTGATTACTATTTTTATAAGTTATATTTTCCATGTATTTCAAACCATGTGGACTTTGGATTTGAAGTATGGTTTGCAATATATTTGGGTTACATATTTTATTACACATTTGCCAACCTCTGTCTTTATCCATTTCTTTTTAAAGTGATTTATGATGAAAAGGACTTCTTCAACTTGAATCTATTTTCTATATGCCTTATACCTTTCCTTAAAATTCCTCCTAAATTGCTTTCTTTTTGTGCTTATTTTTTCTAGTGTACCATCTTGATTTCTTTCTCATGTTCTTTTCTTTATTTTTAAAATTATTTTTAGCAGCTATTTTGGGGATTACAATTAACATCCCTAACTTATAATAATTTAGTTTGAATGATATCAACTTAGGTTCAGTAATATACAAAACTGTTGCTTTAAACCTTCATTTTACCCCTCTTTACATTATCATAAAAAAATTATCTTTCTGTATTGCTTGTTAGTTAACGTAGAGTTATAGTTACTATTTTACACATTTCTTTTTTTAAGTCACATAAGAATTAAAAAGGGGAATTATAACCCCCAAATGCAATAATACAGGCTTTTGTACTTACCTAGGTGGTTACCTTTACCTGTGTTCTTCATGTTTCCTTGAATACCTGTCTAGTAATTCAGGCTAAAGGATTCCCTTAACATTTCTTGTATGAGAGGCCTGCTAGCAACAAACTCCCTCAACTCTTGTTTATTTAGAATGTCTTTTAATTTCTCCTTCATTATTGAAGGACAGTGTTTCTGTATATATGACTTGGTGGACAATTTTTACATTTCAGCACTTTAATATGTATTCATATTGCCTTTTGGCCTCCATGGTTTCTCTTGAGAGATCTTCTTTAATCTTACTGAGGATCTTGCTGGTTTTAAGGTTCTTTCTTTTGTTGGGCTCTTGTTGGGTTTCAGGAACTGTAGCTTCACCAACAGGCAAGAGGGCCCCAAGGCTGGAGCTAAGCAATGAGGCCTTGGGAAAGTAAGCCACTGATGAGATAAAACCTGTTCCCCTGGCAGGGTGCCTCCCTCACATCACCTTGCTTGGCCCCAGAGGATGGCTGGTTAATCAGTGATGGATAAGACCCCTCGATGGCAGGGGCAACCTGACAGGCACAGTCACATGGAGGCTATTAGGAAAGGACTTGGGGGATACGGCAAAGGCGCAAAAGACCCTCACCCCTCTTCTTTGTCATGGCCAGAGTTCTCATTCTATCTGAAAGAAATCTCCTTATTTCTCGGCTGGTCTGCTCTACCCACTTGGCTCAGGCTTGAACATTACTAGACGTTCATACAGCCCTAAACCGGATTGGACGGCCCCAGGGGAAATCAGGCCTAGAAATAAACTACACTCCTTGAAGCATGCTTTATTTGTCCCTCAAGCTATGATAACCAGCTCATGCTGGGAAGGAAATTTACATTATTCATGGACACTGACCCTAAACCATTCGGCACTCTTATGTTAACTCCTCTCAGACCCATACAAGTTGGTGTGTTTCCTGCCATTTGTCTTTTTCAAAACATCACCTATCCTCTGTAAACATTAACATACTGATGTAATGAGATTACCTGTACATTCCCGCTACCTATCCCCCACTGATAACCCTTTCTTTTTTTTTAATTTTATTTTAATTTTTTTCAAATACATTTGTCTCTGCCAACCCCCCACCACTTTCCCTTGCCCCCTCCCTCCTTCCCTCCCTCAGCTCTTCCCCTTTGGTTTTGTCCATGAGTCCTTGCTATACGTTCCTTGACTGTCCCCTTCCCTTCCTTGTCCCCGCCCCCCCTTCCCTCTTGTCTCTGTTGATTTCTTTTCCTTTCAGTGTTGCTGGTCTTAAATTCCTTGCATCTTTGTATTGTTTTTTAGGTTCCACTTATAGGTGAGATCATATGGTATTTGTCTTTCGCCCCCTGGTTTACTTCGCTTAGCATAATGGTCTCCAGTTCCATTCATGCTGTCGCGAAGTTTAGTAGTTCTTTTTTTTCTTTCTGCTGCGTAGTATTCCATTGTGTATATGTACCATAATTTTTTGATCCAATCATCTGCTGATGGGCATTTAGGTTGCTTCCAACACTTGGCTATTGGAAATTGTGCTGCAATGAACATTGGGGTGCATAGGTTCTTTTGTGCTCAATGGCTCAATAAAAGCCATTGAGCACAAGGGCTCAGGGCATTTCCCATTAGAGGGAATCACCATCCCCTTTCCTTGACAGGCAACTGGTGTCTGGAACAATTCTTTCATCCATGGCAAATTGGGGGATTTTGTGAGCCAGCGTCCCCTAAAACTTCTGACAATTTGATTATAATACATTGGGTGTGGAACTCTTTGAGTTTATCCCTCTTTAATTTCATTGTACTTCTTGAATGTGTAAATTAATATCTAGAATCATATTTAGGAAGTTTGGGGCCATTATTTTATTTTTTGAAATATTATTTCTGTCCCTTTCCCTGTCTCTTTTCCTTCTAGGACTACTATTTTACTTCTGTCATTATGCTTAATGGTGTCCTATAGGTCTTTAGGCTCTGCTTGTCGACATTCTTTTTTTCTTTCAGCTCCTCAGACTGAATCATTTCAACTGTCCAGATTCTTCTGCCTGCTCAAATCTGCTGTTCATTCTTTGTAGTGAATTTAAAATTTTAGTAATTTTCCCTTTGAGGTCCATAATTCTTTGATTCCTTTTCATAACTTTTGTCATTTTATTGGTATTCTTTATTTGTTCTTACATAATTCTTCTAATTTCCTTTAGTTCTTTGTGCATGTTCTCCATTAGGTTTTTGAGCATACTTAAAAGAGTTGATTTAAATTGTTTGTCTAGTAAACCAATGTCTGGGCTATCTCAAGGATGAATGCTGTCAATTTTTTTTTTTCCTAGTGAATGGGGAACTCACTTCTATACTTAGCCAGGTCACGTACACTTCTGTCTTACTTTACCTCTTGCTTTTCAAGAGTCCTAAAATCAGCCAGAGGTACCAGCCTACTGACTACTCAGGTATTTTCTGAGCATGTGTTCAGCCCTTGGCATGCATATTGCTCCCTAAATTCTAGGATTTATACTCCATGTTCCTTCAAAACCCGTATTATCCCTTGTATTTTCCTTTTTGCCTTTCTCATTCTCAAGTATTTGGGGTTAGAGTTGTGTGCTGCTTGCCCATCAACACTCCTTGCCCCCATGGCCATGGATAGTATATGTCTTTAAATGATATTAATTGAGCCCCACCCAGGAAGCCGTTCTAGCCCTAGAGGTTTGCCATTGTTTTGCCTAGAGGGGCAAAACAATGGCAAACCTCTGTATTTGCCTGTCAGGAGACCACCAGACAAGTAAAAATGCACAGCAGTTATTTTTTTTAGAACAAGTGTCTGTTCATGTCCTTTTGCTCATTTTTAATTGGATTTTTTGTCTTCCTGGTGTGGAGTCATGGGAGTTCTTCATATATTTTGGAGCTCAGACTCTTGTCTGAGTTATCATTGGCAAATATATTTTCTCATATGATTGGTTCCCTTTTCATTTTGCTGATGTTTTCTGTATGGTCCTGCTCTGGCCCAGCAAATCGCACCTAGAACATGTGTCTTTTCCTTACTGACCCTGCTGAACTGGGAAGAGAGGAATGGTAGGAGGAGGGTAAGCACAATGATATGATGCTTGCTTCAAATTTAGGGGCCTCTTTGTCAAGTAACTCACTGGTTTCTGTAAGTTTTTTTATTAAATCATAGAGTTCCAGAGAAGTTAATTCTCTCAGTTTTTCCTAGTTGAATGGTTGCTTCAGTGGAGGGACTAATTCTAGGAGAAGCCCTAATTCACCATTTCTCATGCTATGACTCATGATGAAAGCTTTTTAACTATAGATTCAGTTTCATTAATAGTTGTAGGACTATTAAACTAAAGTATTTCTTCCTGAATGAGTTTTGATAGTTTATTTCTTTCAAGGAATCGGTCCATTTTGTCTACATTTTCAAATTTATATGCATAGAACTGTTCATTTTATTCCCTGTTACCCTTTTAATGTTTGTAAGGTCTGTAGTAATTGTCCCCCTATTCATATCTGATATTGTTAACTTCTGTTTTCTACAGTTTTCGTCATTGTGGGTGTAGCTTTATCAATTTTCTTAATCTTTCAGAAAACCAACTTTAATTGTTATGTGTTAGAGTTTTTTTTATTTATTGTTTTCAATTACAGGTGTCCCACCTTTTTCCCCATTGCTCAACCCTACCCTGTCACCCACCACTCCCACAGCCAATATGTCCCCCATTGTCCTTGCCCATGAGTCCTCTATACACACTCCTTTGTTTGCCATTTCCCCTTCTTTTCCCCGTTATCCCCTCTTCCCTCCATCTGGTCACTGTCAGTTTGTTCTTTATTTCTAAGTCTCTGGTTCTATTTTGCTCGTTTGCTTGTTTTGTTGATTAAGTTCCAATTATACCAATCACATGGTAGTTTTCTTTCCCACCCAGCTTAATTCACTTAGCATAATGATCTCCAATTTCATTCATGCTTTTGCAAAGGATAGGACTTCCTTCTTTATGCTGCATAGTATTCCATTGTGTAAATGTACTAGTTTTTTGACCCACTCATTTACTCTTGGGCATTTAGGTTATTTCCAGCACTTAGCTATTGTAAGTAACACTGCTATGAACATTTGAGTGCATACGTTCTTCTGAATTGGTGTTTCAGGATTCATAGTGTATAACCCCCACAGTGGAATTGCTGGGTCAAAAAGCAGTTCCATTTTTAGTTTTTGGAGGAAATTCCAAAATGTTTTCCACAGTGGCTGCACCAGTCTGCATTCCCACCTACAGTGAACTAGGCTTCCTTCTTCTCCACAACCTCACTATCTCTCACTATCTGTGGATGGCCATTCTGACCAGTGTGAAGTGGTATCTCATTGTGGTTTTCATCTGCATCTCTCTAATGGTTAGTAAGGCTGAGCATCCTTTCATCTGCCTATGGGTCCTCTGTATGTCCTCCATGGAAAAGTTTTCTCCATGCTGGTGTTTTCTTTAGCCATGTGGAAGATTTTTAGTTTGATGTAGTCCCATTTGTTTATTCTTTCCTTTATATTCCTTGACCTAGGGGATGTATCAGTAAAAATATTGCTGTGTTGGATATCTGAAATTTTCCTGCCTATGTTTTCCTTTAGGACTTTTATGGTATTGCATCTTATATTTAAATCTTTTATCCATTTTCATTTTATTTTTGTGTATGGTGTAAGTTGGGGGTGTAGTTTCATTTTTATGCATGTGCTCACCAGTATCTTCCAGCACCATTTATTGAAGAGGCTACTTTTACTCCATATTACATCCCTGCCCTGTTTGTAAAATATTAATGGACTGTATTGACATGGGTGTATTTCTGGGATCTCTAGCCTGTTCCATGTGTCTGTGTTCTTCTGCAGTACCAAACTGTTTTGATTACAGTGGCCTTGTAATATAGTTTGATATCAGGTACTGTGATCCCTCTTATTTTGTTGTTCTTTCTCAAAATCACTGAGGCTATTTAGGGTCATTTGTGTTCCCATATAAATGTTTTAAATGTTCTATCTTTGTGAAATATGTCATTGGTATTTTTATAGGGATTGTGTTGAGTCTATAGATTGGTTTGGGTAGTGTGGACATTTTAATGATGTCAGTTCTTCCAACTGATGAACATAGTGTATGCTTCCTTATTTGTGTCTTTCTTCATTTCTGTCTTCAGTGTTGTATAGTTTTCTGAGTAAAACTCTTATAGTTCTTTGGTTATGTTTATTCCAAGTATTTTATTTTTCTTGTTGCTATAGTAAATGGGATTTTTTTCCCAAAATTCTTTTTCTGATATTTCATCATTAGTGTACAAAAATGCCATCAATTTCTGAATGTTGACTTTGCATCCCGCCATTTTGCCAATTTCATTTATTAGGCTGAGTAGCTTTTTTTGTGGAGTCTACAGGGTTCTCTATGTATACTATCATGTCATCTGCAAATAGTGACAGCCTTACTTCCTCCTTTGCAATTTGGATATCTTTTATTTCATTTTCTTCTCTGATTGCTGTGGTTAGGACTTCCAATACTATATCAAATAAAAGTGGTGAAAATGGACACCCTTGTCTTGGTCCTGATATTAATGGGAAAGCATTTAGTTTTTGCCTGTTGAGTATGATGTTGGCTGTAAGTTTCTTGCATATGGCCTTCATTATGTTGAGGGATCCTACGCCTACTACCCCTTTGCTAAATTTTTTATCATAAGTGGGTGCTGTACTTTATCAAATGCATTTCAAGCACCTATTGATATGATCATGTGGTTTTTGTATTATGTGGTATACTACATTTATTGATTTGAGCATATTTTACCATCCTTGCATCCCCGGAATGAATTCCACTTGATCATGGTGCATAATGATTTTAATATATTGTGCTAGATCTGGTTTGCCAACACTTTGTTGAGGATTTTAGCATCTATATTTGTCACTCATATTAGTGTGTAGTTTTCTTTCTTTGTTGTGTCTTTGCCTGTTTTTGGAAATAAGATAATATTGGCCTCATAAAAAAGAATTTTGGGGGTCTTTCCTATTCTTGGATCTTTTGAAATAGTTTGAGAAGAATCAGGGGTAGCTCTTCTCTAAATCTCTGGTAAAATTCTTCTGTGAAGCTATCTGACCCAGGGCATTTGTGTGCAGGGAATTTCTTGATTACTGCATGAATTTCATTAGCTGTTATCAATCTATTCAGGCTTTCTGCTTCTTAGTGACTCAGTTTTGGAGGATTATATGCTTCCAGAAATTTGTCCAATTCACCCACACTTTCAAATTTCTTAGAATATAGTTGTTCATAGTAATTTTTTATTATCCTTTGTATTTCTCTAATATCAGTTGTAATCCTGCCTCTTCCATTTCTGATTTTATATTTTTGGCTTCTCTCTCTCTCTCTCTCTCTTCCCCCCTCCCTCTCTACCTCCCTCCCTCCCTCCCCCCCGTCCTTCCTCTCCTCTCCCCGCTCCCAAGTCTGATTTAAGGCTTGTCAATTTTATTTTCTCAAAGATCCAGCTTCTGTATTTATTGATCCTTTAAATTGTTCTCTTAATCTCTATGTCATTTAATTCTGCTCTGACCTTTATTATTTCTTTCCTTCTACTCTCTCTGGGCCCTGTTTATTTTGTTCCTCTAGTTTTTTTTAGATGTAGGGTTAGGTTGCTATTTGAAGTGTTTCTATCTTTTTTAGATAGGCCTTCATTGGGCCCTGTTTATTTTGTTCCTCTAGTTTTTTTTAGATGTAGGGTTAGGTTGCTATTTGAAGTGTTTCTATCTTTTTTAGATAGGCCTTCATTGCTACGAACTTTCCTCTAAGTACTGCATTCACATTGTCCTGTAAGTGTTTGGTGTTGTGTGTTCATTTGTTTCCAGAAACTTTTTGATTTCTTCCTTGAGCTCAATGTTTACCCATTCATTGATTAATAACAATGTTCTGTCTCTATGAATTTGACTATTTTTGAGTTTTTTCCTTGAGGTTGGTTTCCAATGATAAGGCATTGTGATCTGAGAAAGTACTTACCATGATTTCAATTTTCTTCAATTTTTTGAGGCTTGTTTTGTATCCTATCATGTGACCTATCTTTGAAAATGTTCCATGTGCATTTGAAAGGAATGTATATTTTGTTTCTTTGTGGTGAAAGGACCTGTCTGTATCAGTTAAGCCCATTTGCTCTAACATGTTGTTCAATGCCAAAATGTTCTTGTGGATTCTTTGTTTGGAAGATCTGTCCATTGTTGACAGTGGGGTGCTAAAATCCCCTACTATAAGTATGTTGCTATCTATATCTTTCTTGAAGCCCTCGAAGATTTTCCTTATGTATTTCGGTGTTCCTATCCTGAGTGCATATATGTTTACAATGGTTATGGCTTCCTGATGGATTTTTCCCTTTACAATTATGAAATGACCTTTCTTGTGTCTTTTCATAGCCTCTGTTTTGAAATCTATTCTGTCTGATATAAGTATTGCTACCCCAGCTTTTTTTTTTTCCTGTCCAATTCCTTGGAATATATATTTTTCAACCCTTCACTTTCAGTCTGTGTAGTAGGCTTTTTGTTCATAGTTGGGTCTCTTGTAGACAGCATATATGTGGGTCATGTTTAGTTATCCATTCAGCTACCCTATGCCTTTTGATTGGAGCTTTTAATCCATTTACATTTAGTGTTACTACTGCAAGGTACTTACTCATTGCCATGTTTTCCTTTTGTACCTGTGTTCCTCTCTCTCTCACTCTGTACCTTCATCTTCTAAAAGCAGTCCCATTAGCATTTCTTGCAGTGCTGGTTTGGAGAATGTGTATTCTTTTAGCTTCCTTTGTATGTGAAACTCCTTATTTCACCCTCCATTTTAAATGGCAGCCTTGCTGGGTAAGGTAGTTTTGGTTGCAGGCCTTTGCTTTTCATTACTTGGAACATTTCTTGCCATTCCCTTCTGGCTTGTGTTGTTTCTGTTGAGAAGTCCGCTGCTAGCCTTATTGGAGCTCCCTTATATGTTACTGTTTCTCCCTTGCTGGTTTTAACATTCTCCCTTTGTTTTTAAAATCTGGCATTTCAATTATGTTGTATGTTGGAGTGGGCCTCATTGGGTTCCTCTTGAATCAGACCCTTTGTTCTTCCTGAACATATGTGGCTTTTCCTCTCTCCAGGTTATGGATGTTTTATGTCATTTTTTTAAAACAGATTTTCTATCCCTTGCTCCTTTTCTTCTCCTTCTGGTATTCCTATAATTTGAATGTTGTTATGGTTCATGATGCCCTGAAGTTCCCTTATGCTATTCTCATAGTTTTTGAGTCCTTTTTCATGCTGTTGATCTACCTAAGTATTCCTTTCTACCTTGTCTTCCAGTTCCCTGCTTCAGTCCCCTACTTTATGCAGCCTAGTTTTAATTCCTTTAAGTGTATTTTTTATTTCAGACATATTCTTCATTTCTTCCTGGTTCCTATTTATATTTTCTGTTTATTTTTTCATATTGTTGCAGTTCCCACTCAGTTACCTGTAGTTGTCACTTAATTCCCTGGACATTCTTATAACCATTTTTTAAATTCTATGTCAGATAGACTGCTTGCCTCAATTTCATTTATAGCTCTTTTACTGGGGATTCTTCCATGTCTTTTGATTAGAGGTTCTTTCTTTGTCTCCCCATTTTAGATCACTCTTTTCATCTTTTTCTGCATCTCAGGATTCTCTGCTTTGCCTGCCTGTCTTCATGGGTTGTACTTCTTTGGTAGGAGTTCTGTGGGACTCAGTGGTTGTCTCTTTGATCTCCTTGACTGGATCCTCTAGGGTTACCCTTTATTCCATTTGTCTGGGCTATCATGTTGTACTTGGAATTGTTGGTGGATTCTCCCCTCCAGTGAACTTACCGGTAGTCACAACTCTCACATTCTCTTGAATGCTGTTGTACAGGTGTTGTCTAACAAAGCAGTATTACCAAACAACCAAACCTCCACTTGCAAAAAGAACTCCCCCATCACATCAGCAATCTCAATGGCAATTGAGCAAAGATTAATAAATGTGAACTGAGATTATAAATATCATAAGATATTGCAAAGGGAATATGAGATGATTAAAAGAAGGGAAAATGTTTTTGAGAAGGAAGAAGTAGGAGAATTAATAAGAGTAGAGATAAAACCTAGGTGAAGAAAGGGAGAGAACAAATTTTACAATGTTAGTAAAACACAGAATGGCAATGGGAACAATGGGATAAAAAAAAGAAAGGAAGAATATACTATGAGGTTTGAAGTAAAATTGACAAGGTATTGGACCAACAGGAGCAAAATTGAAGAAAAACCACAGCAGAGTTAATAGCAGTGGCAGCTGAATGAAGTTTAATAATGGTGGAACACAAGTAAGAATATTGTACAAATGAGAAAAGTGAATATGACTACAGTAAAGAAAAATGATTTTGAGAGGATGAGGGAAGCAAACTCATAAGATTAAGGAATAAAAACCAGACAGAGAGAGGGGGGAGAATGAAATAAAATTCCTCACTCAGCCGATCCAGGGAGCAGGGGAAGATGAAGTGGAATGAGACTGGGGGGGAATAAGAATACTCTTATATAAGAATGTGATTTTAAAGCACAAACAAATAGTGAACATATAAGAGTTCCATTTTAGAAGTACAGCAATAAATGTGGTATTTCGCCAAACTAGCCACTGTTTATAAAATGTAGAAAGGAAATAACACTTTTGTAGAAGGGAAAAAGAATGTAAGCTGACTTAAGAAAAAAGAGTGCTTATGCGAGGTTAGATGGAGGAGAAATAGCATGAGTAAGGGATAGGAACATGGCGTAATGTGAGAGAAAATAAACATTACAACAACACTAATAAAGCACAGGAAGATGGCGAAATGAATTAAGACCAGGGAATGGTGCTATGTGGGATTTGGAATAATAATGATTAAATATATACAATCTGAATAAAAAGAATAAAGAGTAAAAGACCAGAAGTAATGATTATTTGGAATATGAGTGAAGTGAAAGAAGAAAATTTACAATGTAATATAAAAGGGAGCAAAAAAAACCAGACAAAAACAAAAACAATTAAAAAATGAAAAGAAGAAAGAAAAAACACACACAAGAGGGGCAAGATGGCTGAGGAGTTACTGGAAGTCGCACTGACCTCCTCTCAGGACCAATCTGGAATTACAGCTAAATTGTGGAGAAATCATCTGGATCAAACAATTGACCAATAGCAAGAGAGAAGCCTTATAACCTCAGACAGAAGAATCGGCTTCAGCACAACCTGACTGGTAAGGAGTACAGCGGAGACTCAAGAAGACTCGCTGGGCACCCACAGGCAACAGTGCCAGAGGGATAGTAAATAGCCAGTTGAATCCCCCTGAGAAGATTGGGGTCTAAACCATAAGTGGGGATCGCCAGCCCACAGCACCAGAGCCCAAAAAGTACACAGATTGTAGCCAGCTGCAAAAAGTGGCAGGGTTCTCCTTGCCACAGATGGGTGGCTAGAGATGCCAAGAGCTGTTTCAAGGACCAAGGAATACATTTTTATTGGCAGCCACTTGCCTTCAGCTCTGGCAAAGGTAGGGGCAGAGTGGGCTAGAGATGCCTAAGGGTAGACAGGATGCAGGCTTTGGGGAGAGAATTCAGAGAGTGATGCTGGGATACTGGTGCTGAGTCATCCCCCATACAGCAGCCCCCTTCAAGCTAAGGCAGACCACTCCCCTCTGAGCAGCCTGAAGGGAAACAATATCCCTAAACCCAGGATGGATTCTGCCCCACCCTGTGGTGCTTAAGCCTGACTGCTGAGAGCAGAATGACTAAATTAACAATCGAAAGAGACAGCCACAGACAGTAGATTTCTGGAAGTCTCAAGCATACTACCTAAGGTCAGATGGGGTCAACATCTGATTCAACAGACGCGAACCCAGAAAGAAAAAACAGCGGTAAATACTAGAGACTACCAAGGTGAAATCCACTGTGGTCTTCCCCATCATTTGCAATATTTTCTTTACTACATAGCTTTTTAATGTTCATTTCTGGTGCATCAAGTCAATGCATATTAAGTCATTAGGTTTTATACTAATAGTTTTATTTCTCTCCTTTCTTATAAAAGTCTTAATTTCTTTACAGTCTTGTTAATAATGATTCATTTGCATTGACAGTGGGAAAGCCCGGGGAGCTGTTTTTGTGGATGTGGGTTTGTTTCTTGGGCTTTGTGATTTTATTCTGGCAGGACCTGCACAAAAACACACAAGAAAAGATGGGCAGAGTGACCTTCAATCAACCAGCTAGAGGGAAGGAACCACCAAATAACACCAAACAACAATCAAAACCCAATTATTTCCAGAGAGCCCACCTAAATGACATAAAAGGCATTCAGAGAGCAGCAAGTTCAGGAGATCAAGGAGACTGCACCACTGAATCTCACATGTCTCCTACTATAGAAGATCATACCACAAAGTAAGGAAGTCAAAACAGATCAATTTAAGAAGCAGAAGCAAAAAAGTAGAGTCTCACAAATAAAGGGAAGACAAAGAAACAACCCACAGTTGAAAGGAAAGGAGAAATCCTCAGAAAGAGTACTAAATGAAAGAGAGGCAAGTTAACTGTCAGATACTGAGTTCAAAACAATGGTACTAAGGAAGTTCAATGAGCTCAGTGAACTCAGGGAGAGTTACCAAAAACTACAGGGAAACTATGAGAAACCTATTGCAAAGTATGTCAGCATGAAAAAGAACATAGTAATTATCAACAAGAGGTAAGAAAATGAAGAATACAATTTCTGAATTGAGGAACATTGTAGAAGGAATCAAAGGCAGGCTAGATGAAACAGAGGATCAAATCAGTGAGCTGGAGGATAAGGTAGAAAAAAACTCCCAGAAAGAGTGACAAAATGAAAAAAGACTCAAAAAGAATGAAGAAGGTGTTTAGGGATATATAGGACAACCTGAAGCATAACACTATATAATAGGGGTAGCAGAAGAAGAAGAAGAGCAAGGGATAAAAAACCTACTTAAAAAAGTATTGATGGAAAATGTCCCTAATTTGAGGAGCAAAAATGTCATACAAGTCCAGGAAGCGCAGAGGGTCCCATTCAAGAGGAACCCAAAGAGGCCCACTCCAAGACACATCATCATTAGAATGGCAAATATTGAAGACACAGAGAATTGCAAAGGCAACAAAGGAGAAACAGGAAGTGACATACAAGGGACCCCTATAAGGCTAGCAGCTGACTTCTCAACAGAAACACTACAAGCCAGAAGGAATGCAAAACAAATATTCCAAGTAATGAAAAGCAAAGGCCTGCAACCAAGACTGCTCTGCCCAGCAAGGCTCAATGGAAGGCAAAATAAAGAATTCCCCCAACAAAAGAAGACTAAAAGAATATACCTCCACCAAGCCAGCACTGCAAGATATGTTAAAAGGACTGCTTTAAGAAGATGAAGAAAAAGAGTGAGAAAGAGAGGAACACAGGTACAAAGGGAAAAAATTAATAAGTACCTATCAATAATAACTTTAAATGTAAATGGATTAAATACCCCAATCAAAAGACATAGCATATCCAAATGGATAACAGAAAATGACCCACACATATGCTACCTACAAGAGACCCACCTCAGAACAAAGGACCTACACAGACTGAAAGTCAAGGGATGGAAAAACATATTTCATGCAAATGGACAGGAAAGAAAAGCAGGGGTAGCAATACTTATATCTGACAAAATAGATTTCAAAGCAAAGGCCATAAAAAGAGACCCAGAGGGACACTTCATAATATTCAAATACTTGATGGAAGAATCCATCAAGAAGACATAAACATTGTAAACCTATATGCACCCAATGTAGGAGCACCCAAATATATAAGGAAAATCTTGGAGGATTGAGAAAGACATAGACAGCAAACACTGACAGTAGGGATTTTAACACGTCACTGTCAAGAATAGATAGATCTTCCAAACAAAATATCAACAAGGATATTGAGGAACTGAATGACATGTTAGGTAAACTGGGCTTGACTGATATATATTTGCAATCTTTTATCTCAAAAAAGCAAAATACACATTCTTTTTTAATGCACATGGAACACTTTCAAATATAAACCACATGATAGGACACAAAACAAGCCTCAACAAATTCAAGAAAGTTGAAATCATAGCACACATTTTCTAGGACCACAGGGCTTGAAACCAGAAACCAGGCTAAGGGAAAATTTCAAAAACATTCAAACTCATGGAGACTGAAAAGCATACTATAAAACAATGAATGCGTCAATAATGAGATCAAAGAAGAAATCAAAAAGTTTCTGGAAACAAATGAAATGAACACACAACAGTCTAAAACCTATGGCAGTCCTGAGAGGGAAGTTCATAGCATTACAGGTCTATCTAAAAAAAGATAGAAACATTTCAAATAAACAACCTAACCCTAGACCTTCATGACTGGATGAACAATAACAGACAATGCCCAGAGCAAGTAGAAGGAAAGAAATAATCGAGATCAAAGCAGAATTGAATGACACAGAGACTAAAAGAACAATTCAAAGGATCAACCAATCCAGGAGGTGGTTCTTTGAAAAGATAAACAATATCGACAAGCTTTTAAGCAGACTCATCAAAAAAGAACAGGAGAGGCCCCAGTTATATAAAATCAGAAGTGGAAGAGGAGAAATAACAACTCATACCACAGAAATACAAAGAATTGTAAGAAATTACTATGAGCAACTATATGCTAAGAAATTTGAAAACGTGGGTGAAATGGAAAAATTTCTAGAAAAATATAACCATCCAACACTGAATGAAGAAGAATCAGAAAGCCTGAACAGACCAATGAATGAAAAAGAATCAGAAAGCCTGAACAGGTATGGTGAAATGGGAGCAGTAATCAAAAAACTCCTGGCACACAAAAGCCCTGGACTGGATGGTTTCACAGGAGAATTTTACAAAACATTTAAGAAAGAGCTAACCCCTGCCCTTCTCAGACTATTCCAGGAAATCCAAGAACAGAGAATACCCCTAAACTCTTGTTATGAAGCCAGCATCATCCTAATCCCAAAACCAGATAAAGACACAACCAAGAAAGAAAAACTACAAGCCAATATTGCTGATGAACATAGATGCTAAAATCCTCAACAAAATATCGTCAAACCACATCCAGCAATACATTAAAAAGATCATCCAGCATGATCAAGTGGGATTCATCCCAGGAATGCAAAGATGGTTCAATATTTGCAAATCAATAAACGTGATACATCACATAAACAAAAGGGAAGACAAAAACCACATGATCATCTCAATAGATGCGGAAAAAGCATTTGATAAGGTACAGCACCCATTTATGATAAAAACACTCAGCAGAGTGGTAATAAAGGGGGCATACCTCAACATAATAAAGGCCATATATGAAAAACCCACAGCCAACATTGTACTCAACGAGCATAAACTAAAAGCTTTCCCACTAATATCGGGAACAAGATAAGCACGTCCCCTCTCACCATTTCTATTCAACATAGTATTTGGATGTCCTAGCCACAGCAATCAGACAAGGAGAAAAAAATTAAAGGCATCCAAATTGGAATAGAGAAAGTAAAACTGTCATTGTTTGCAGATGACATGATACTATACATTGATAAACTCATAGACTCAACCAAAAAATTACTTGATCTAATAAGTAAATTTGGCAAAACAGCAAGATACAAAGTCAGTATTCAGAAATCAAAGGCATTTTTGTACACCAAAAATGAAATATCAGAAGCAGAAATCAGGGATAAAATCCCCTTTGCTCTAACAACAAGAAAAATAAGGTACCTAGGAATAAACTTAACCATGGAGGTAAAAGACCTGTACTCAAAAAACTACACAACACTGAAGAAAGAAATTAAGGAAGACACAAATAAATGGCAGTATATACCGTGTTCATGGATTGGAAAAATTAACATCATCAAAATGTCCCTTCTACCCAAAGCAATTTATAGATTCAACACAATCCCTATTAAAATACCAATGACGTATTTCTCAGACATAGAACAAACACTTCAAAAATTTATATGGAACCATAAATGACCCCGAATAGCTGCAGCAATTTTGAGTAAGAAAAACAAAGTTGGAAAGATCACATTACCTGACATCAAACTATGTTACAAGGCCACTGTAATCAAAACAGTCTGGTACTGGCATAAGAACAGACATACAGATCAATGGAACAGAATAGAGAGCCCAGAAATAAACCCATGTCAACCCATGTCTCTATGGTCAATTAATATTCATCAAAGAATGCAGAAGCATAAAATGGATTAAAAATATCCTCTTCAAGAAATAGTGTTGGGAGAGCTGGACAGCTCCATGCAAAAAATTGAAATTTGACCACCAACTTACACCATACACAAAAATAAACTCAAGATGGATAAAAGACTTAATGTAAGCCACAACACCGTAAAAGTCCTAGAGAAGAACATGGGCAGGAAACTCTCAGATATCACACGCAGCAATATTTTCACCAATATGTTCCCTAGAACAAGGGACATAAAGGAAAGAATAAACAATTGGGACTTCATCTAAATAAGAAGCTTCTGCATGACTAAAGAAAACATCGGCAAAATGAAAAGGGGGCCAACCATATGGGAAAATATATTTGCCAATGATACCTCAAACAGGGGTTTGATCTCCAAAATACATAAAGAACTCACAGTCTCCACTCCAGGAAGACAATCAATACAGTTAAAAAATGGGCAAAGGACCTGATCAGACGCTTCTCCAAGGAGGACATACACAGGGCCCAGAGACATATGAAAGGATGCTCAGCATCACTAGCCATCGTAGAAATGCAAATTAAAACCACAATGAGATACCACTTCACACCTGTCAGAATGGCCATCATAAACAGAACAACAAACAACAGGTGCTGGCGAGGCTGTGGAGAAAAGGGAACCCTAGTACACTGTTTATGGGAGTGCAGACTGGTGCAGCCACTGTGGAAAACAGTTTGGAATTTCCTCAAAAAGCTAAAAATGGAACTGCCTTTTGACCCAGCAATTTCATTGCTGGGATTATACCATAAGAATCCCAAAACACCAGTTCAAAAGAACCTATGCACCCCAATGTTCATAGCAGCACAATTTACATCTAAGTGCTGGAAGCAATCTAAGTGCCCATCAGTAAATGAGTGGACCAAAAAACTATGGTACATTTACACAATGGAATACTCTGCAGCAGAAAGAAAGAAAGAACTACTAAACTTCACAACAGCGTGGATGGAACTGGAGAGCATTATGCTAAGTGAAATAAGCCAGACATCTCAATATCTCAGACATCTTGGTGAAAGACAAATACCATATGATCTCACCTCTAAGTGGAACCTAGCCAGCAAAGCAAGCAGGCAAGTAAAATATTACTAGCAACATTGAAAAAAAGAAGAAACTGACAGGGACAGGAGGGAGGGAGGGAGGAGGGTTGGAGGGAGTGGTAGGGGGATGGTTAGATCAAGAAATAGGTGTGAAGGACCCATGGTCGCAGCCAACGTGGGGAAGGATTGAGGTGGGGAAGTGGCAGTGGATGGGGTAGGGGAGAGTGGTGTCGGGTAAATGGAGACAAATGTATTAGAACAATAAAAAGAAATTTTTTTAATGATAAAAATAAACATTTATTCACAAAAAAGAAATAGCCCACATAGTGTGAAATAGAATATAGATTCACATTTTTCTTTTATATAAATAAGAAGAAAACTTGTCAATTTTTAATAAACAGATGTATAGATGTATGCAAAATATATTTCAATGTCCAAAATGACAAATTCAGAATTTCTCCATGTTTTGTAGCTTGACTTCATTGTTGTATGACTAATTTGGTTCTACAGCATGTTCTCATATTATACTGTCTTATATGCATTTCCTAAACTTGCCATTTTTGAAGCATCCATGCCTTTGTCAGTAATTTCCTTAATTCCTGAAACATGCATTGTCAGTTTGACCACCTAACAAAATTTAACTTAATAATATAAAATACATAACAACTGCCCCATTTGTGAACATCTCATTTCTTATACATACCTCTGGCATAGCACCTGCTATGTGTACTGCATTTAAGAATTTACATCTTTGCCTCCCTCTCAGAATGTAAGCTCCTTGATAACAGGAAGAGTTGTTTTCATTCATCTTTCTATCTCCAGCAGAATCCAAGTATCAAGTGATATCTCAGTAAACATATACTGAACAATATTTTATCTATATATAAAGCAGGGTACAGAGTAGCAGTGTATCTTAATTTTCCAGAATAAATTCTATAGTTAGCACAGTAAGACCTAGTTTACATATGTCTCTTCAATGGTACTCTATTCTGATTACTTCAGTTTGAACTGAAATATGTTGTTACAGGAACCAGTAACATTCAAAGATGTTATTGTGGAATTCACCCAGGAGGAGTGGCAATTACTGGACACTGCTCAGAGGACTCTGTACAGGGAAGTGATGCAGGAGAACTATGGTCACCTAGTCTCAGTGGGTGAGAAAAACGCCCCCCTCTGGAACTCCCAGTAGATTGCATTTTCTTTCCCAGTTGTGAAACATGTAAGTTTGAATATTTGCTCTGTTTCAGGGGTCAAAGTTGCTGAATCCATTTTGGGTACCAGAAAAAATATTTGTGTCTCCACCCTCCCAATTGAAAGAATCTAAATATGCCAAGTCTAGTTAGACCTTCATTGTTCTGCTCTGACAATTGTACTTTTTGTCTTTCAGAGTCCCCCAATTCCAAGCAATTTGTATTTTCCTTATTTCTATTAATAGGTTATTGTGTGAATAAGCCAAATGCAGTTTTCAAGTTGAAACAGGGAAAGGAGCCCTGGATATTAGAAGTAGAATATCCACATGGGGACTACCCTGGTGAGTAAAGAAGTATAGCCCTTGTTATTATTAGTGAGGTTGTTGGTATATTTTGCCTTTGGAAATATTTTTCAGGAGTCTTCATTTAAACGCCCTATGTGTTTGGAAATGAATGAGGACACTTGATAGGCATATGCAAGCAACATAAATGACACCTCCAATTTTCATTCTCTCCACTGAAATTTTCCCCTATGCTCAACATTTTTATAGGTTTACCTCTTTTCCCTATACACTAACCTTGACTTAAACTTTTGTCTTTTTTTCCAAGAATTTCCAGTTAGTCTCTACCATCAAAGTATGCAACTATAATCCTAAAGTGTTTATAAGTCTGACTTTTTTTCAAATGCCATTTTTCTCCTTTTATTAATAACAAAATGTTTCACTATTTTCTGCCCCAGCTTTAACTTCCTATTCTCTTTAAACTCTAAATTAGATTATAAATCATTATGCCTTTCATCAATTTTATTATTTCAGAGTTGATACTCTTTTGGATGGTGTTTGTCTTTTACACAAAGTACTGACTATCCTTCTTAAAATAACACTAAGGTTAAAAAAAAAAGGTCATCTCACTTTGCTCCCTTAAATGTTTTTCAGATATTTTCTGACTTGTGTGCTCATGTGCAGAAACAATGCCTGGTATATATTGATTATTCACTAGATGTTTGTTGAAAGATTCAGTTTTCAGTTAACAAGAGACAGACGTCTCTTTTCTGGCTATTTTATGCCCTTTATAGTAACTTCTGCAATGGCTTACGTACCTTCTTTTGGCTTCTAGACCAAAGCTTCATTTTCTAGGCTGAGAACTCCTAATATTGATATCTTCAGCATTTTTCTCTTATTTGTATTCTGGTTACATATTTTACCATTTTACAGAATAGTTCTACTGATCTAAATTCCTTCTTTCTCAGGGTCAAAAACTAATTTTTAATTTAAATCCTTGCAGGAGTTATGTAATGCTGCAAACTTATACTAACTCACTATTACAAAGCACAGTTAATTTTCTGTCAATAACTAATCTGGCCCCTTCTTGCCTACTGCATCTCATTTCGCCTTGTGGCCCTCAAACACATGCTAATCATCACCTCATTGATCTCTTAACTGTCTTTCATAAATAGAATCTTATTTCATGTGTATTCATGTTAACTTTGCACAGGTCCCTATCAAATAATTTTTATGTTCCCCTACAAATGCTATGAACCTCCAATCCCAAGTCTCTGCTCATAACCTTTGACTGACTTTTAAGCATTTAAACATGAATGCATATCAAGGTCAGTAAAGGTTCTAGAATAATGTTGAATAACTAATCTTTAAAGACCATGTAGTAAATTGAACCAGAGATTTAGGAGCTAAGATGAAAGTAAAAAAAAACCATTGTTGAGTCATAGTAACATCACTTTGGAGATGCAGTATATGGTGGTCAGGATTGAACATCCTAGGTGCTGTACCTGGGCATTCATCATGTTATATGGATGACTTGCATTATGCTTTTTAAAACTCTTCCCTTATGGACATATGTTCCTGGGTCCTCTGTCCCAGTTAAAATTAAGCCAACTAAATCTAGAGTGAAAGCCTAAGCTATAGGGCTGTTCCTCAAAACATGAGGACATTCATGTTCTGAAAAAGTCACTTAAGTGTTGATAACTAGGTTGTTGTGTATGGGTAAAGAAGAAATAAAGTAGAACTTTATACTTTGCTAACTACTAGGAATCCTAACACAATAAATTAGGTGTGAGCAGATAAAAGACCTATAATTTTAGCTCATGTATCCAATTTAATCTTCGTCCTGATATTTCCAGTGAACATAGTTGTCTACTAATTTTTCTTACCACCCTACTTACTACTCATTGTCCTTAATGGACTCACTGCCCTCTCTATGAATCTCATATTCCTGTTCAGCAACACTTTAAATAGTTTTTGTTCTCTGCTCCCAGTGTGGTTTGGTTTTGTCTTAACTTTCTCCTCCAAGTTTTTAAGGTCATATTTGTAAACTATAGAGGCATTTGGGTTTAGAAGCACATTCCTTCCCATTTCTGCTATAGCAGTTTTTAGTGTTTGTTATTTTTTTTATACACCAATGAAATAAATGAAATTTGCATTTGAGAGTTTCTTAATTTGTGGACATTGACCTGAAGCCTAAGAATCAACCCTATCCTACAACTATAGTAATGTGTTAAGATTTATGTCGTATCAAATTTTTTTATTCGTTTGTAGACCTATGGAATATTCATGACCTAAGAGCAAGATACCAAGAAAGCCAAGCTCAGAATTCAAGGTAAATTCAAAGTTCAATTTTAAGATTTGAAGTTGTATAAGAAAGGATCTTGATGAGAGTACTGTAATTGGGAGAGCACTAGTTAGTACTTAATGTGAAAAAAATTAACATTGATCAAATTCCAAACAATATAATGCAAATAGGAAAGCCCTTTATCATAATGGATAAGGAGATTCAAATATTGAAGCAGTCTTCTGAGTCTTCAGAATTACACAATAAGGGAGACTTTATTATACAAAGTAAAGTTTGGGCAGTTGAATGAGAGACCCTTTGAATATAATGCAAGTGAAGATTCCTTCTACCACAATGTATATCAGAGAGCACTCACAGTGGAGAAACCCTATGAATCTAATGAATATAGGAAAATCTGTAGAAACCAGTTCTTTTGTTGGCGGTGAGAATGGCACCAGGTGTTAGAGTAATGGAATCAGATTAGAACTTTCTTCAGCAACCTCCGTTCTTGAGTTATGGCTCAGAAAGAATTTAGAGACAAGACTCAATCTAAAGACAATATTTATTTAAAAAGTCACAGAGATAACAGAGACAAACCTTAAGAGAAATGGGGTCAGGAAACAAGTTACAGAGGCAAAAGAAGGGTACTTGGAGCTTAGGAGAGAGGAAGGTAAAGGTAATGCCTGGGGAAAATAAGAAGCAGGGAGGGGGGGAATGGCACAGGCATGCTCCTTAGAGGGAGCCTAGCTGGGTCCTCCCCCTTGAGGGTATTTTTCTGAAGGTCACAAGGGAGGATTCCAATAGAATATTCATCAGCTTCCTAAGTGTGTCCCTGCAAGGTTGCGGTCTCCACTGATTGGTCAGCACCAGGGCCGGAGGTCATTAGTAAATGCCTCTGGTCCTGATGTCAGCCATGGCATCACTTTTCTAGTTTTGCTGCTTTTCTTGGCCTGGAGCTGAAACACAACTGAGGTCTAGGTGTTATTACTAAGGGTTAATGCTTAAGGGAGTGGTTATAAAAGACCTGTATGTGATTTGCATGAGGCCACTCTTTGGCCCCTAGTTCTTCCTTCAGGGGGATCTACCACATGCCCACTAATATGCCAGAGGAGGAAAAGTGAGGGAAGGGTCAGAGCTACATGACCAGCAATATGAAAGGTCAGGGAGTCTAAACTGCATGACCAGTGATATACTATGGGAGAAAAGGTCACCCTGTAAGCAAAGTCCTTGTTTTCCCAGTTTTACCAGTTGCTAGGCACCCAGGGCTTTCTGCCTTGGTGACCTTCTGTGACTGGCTCATCATCCTTGCCCTGGTCATGTTTGTCTACCACACTTAGAGTTATTTGGAAAATATACAGAGCAGGAAAAGAAAATCTTATTCATTAATGAATTTGAAAATTTTTCTCTAGGCCTGGAGAACTCACAAATCAGAAAACTCATACCAGAGCAAAAACCTATACATGCAATGAATGTGGAAAGTTCTACTGTCAGAAATATGCCCTAATAGTACATCAGCATACTCATTCAAAGGATAAACCCCGTGAGTGTGGAAAATCTGTCTCTAGGAATAGGGGCCTCACAAGACATCAGAAGACTTACACCAGAGAGAAAACCTATGAATGTAAAGAATGTAAGAAAACATTCTACCACCTGTCATCTCTCAGTAGACATTTGAGGACTCATGCAGGGGAGAAACCTTATGAATGTGAACAGTGTGAGAAGTCCTTCTACCAGAAGCCACACCTCATAGAACATCAGAAAACTCACACAGGAGAAAAACCCTATGAATGTACTGAATGTGGGAAGTTCTTCTATGTTAAGGCATACTTAATGGTACATCAGAAAACACACACAGGGGAGAAACCTTATGAATGTAAGGAATGTGGGAAATCTTTTTCCCAGAAATCACACCTTACAGTACATCAAAGAACACATACAGGGGAAAAACCCTACAAATGTAAGGAATGTGGGAAATTCTTTTCTAGAAATTCACACCTCAAAACTCATCAGAGAACTCACACCGGAGAGAAACCCTATGAATGTAGTGAATGTGGGAAATGCTTCTACCAGAAGTCAGCCCTCACAGTACATCAGCGAACTCACACAGGAGAGAAACCTTTTGAATGTAATAGATGTGGGAAAAACTTTTACTATAAATCAGACCTTACTAAACATCAAAGAAAACACACCGGGGAGAAGCCCTATGAATGTCATGAATGTGGTAAATCTTTCTCTGTGAATTCAGTCCTCAGGTTACATCAAAGGACTCACACCGGAGAGAAACCTTATGAATGTAAGGAATGTGGGAAATTCTTTTCTCAGAAGTCACATTTTATTATACATCAGAGAAAACACACAGGGGAGAAACCCTATGAATGTCAAGAGTGTAAGAAAACTTTTATCCAGAAATCAGAACTCACTGCACATCAGAAGACACACACACAGAGGGAAAGAGCTCATAAATAGTATGAATTGGGAAATTCTGCCTGAATGCATCCTTCAAAATAATTAGATAATTCCCACAAGACAAAAACCTTATGAGTATCATCAATATGATCAACTTTAGCCACAGTCTTCCTTCACGAAGAGGAAATACACAGAAAAATTCTACAAGGGTGAAATTTTTACCATATATCAGACTTTACTAAATATCAGACAATGTAGATGGCAGAAACACTACAAATGATAAAACATAAGGAAACCTTTCAGAAGTCATACTTTATTTTACAATATAGAAATCACACAGGAGAGAAATCTTTTAAGTAAAATGCATGTCAGGAAATTTTCTGCCAGGGCAGCCATCAGTAGACATTCAAAAGCTCACATGAATTAGAAACTCCTATCAGTATCCTAATCACTCAGAAATCTTTCTACGCTAGTTGGTCTCACATTAGAACACTCAAAGGGAGTAACTGCAAAGATTGGAACAAATACAGATGCCCTTATCAGAAGTGATGTTTCAGTGAATGTCAGATTATTGATACTGGGATAGAACCTTTATATGTTAAGCTTTTAAAAGAAAATTCCCACTGTACTGTGGGAAATTGTTATTCTAGAAGTCATTTACAGAGATCTGATTGTAAGGTACTTTTTAAAAGAAAACTGCATATAAAAAATAAAATTAAAAAAGAGAAGAAAAAAAATAAAAGGCATCCAAATTAAAAAAATAATAAAAGAAAACTGCAAGTGTTTAGATATATGAAGCTTTTGAAAAGTACAAGTAGGCAACATCATTAATACATGGAGAGTCCTGTAGTATATAAGGACTTTTTCATGTATGTAAATGAGCTACAGAATACAGATCGTGGATGTCTGATGTGCATGTGGAATCCATCTATAATTATATATAGGAAATATGTAACATTAGTTCAGTAACTTTTATGTATATGAAGATATTACATATTGAGCTTCAGCAGTGATTCCTATTATTAATGTAATGTGTATTTATTTTTTATTTTTTAAAAGATTTTATTTATTTATTTTCAGATAGAGGGAAAGGGAGGGAGAAAGAGAAGGAGATAAACATCAGTGTATGGTTGCCTCTCATATGCCCCCAACTGGGGACCTGGCCTGCAACCCAGGCATGTGCCCTGACTGGGAATCGAACCAGTGACCCCTTACTTCGCAGGCCAGCACTCAGTACACTGAGCCACACCAGCCATGGCTGTGATGTGTATTTAATGTAATATTTTTGAAATTATAACGCACCTCTTTCTCCTGTTTTCTGTCATTTTAAATGGATATGTAAGCTGTTATTGAACTAATCTTTCAGAAAGAAATTAAAAATGTTTTTGTAAAATTTTCAACTGTCAGCTAAATTTTACAATAGAAACACATTTATTATAGGAAAAGCCTGAGTTTATTTTTTAAAACAGCTGAAAATAGTCTATAGAATAAAAACAAATAATGCTATGTAAAAAAAAATGTTATGTCTCACTATTGATGTTTCAGTAGGGTGCAGTTTTTTGCATCTGTATCTTGCAAGGGAGTCCTAAGTATTCTCTGCTAACTTTGTTTTTCTGGTTGAAGCAACGTAACATAGGCTCATTCCATCATAGGACTTGACTCTTAACCTTTCTATGCCTGTTTTGTTTTTTAGGAGAAGTGATAATAGTATGTTCAGATCACTTTCAGGTATAAATGAGTTAATTTTAACACACTCATAATAATGTCTGGTACACAAAGAGAGCTACATGTTAGATGTCATCATCATTATAATTTGTATTTCTTGAATTCTGCAAAACAAAGAAAAAAGATTGGCTGCTGCTATTTACTGCCCACTTTATTGCTGTGCTGCCATTTGGTTTGGCTGTACATTTTTCCTTGAATGATTCAGAATGGGCCCACTGCCCATATTTAGCTGAAAACTATTTCAAAATAATTGAAAGTATTAGAGACTATTTTGTGATGTGAACATTATGAGTTATTCAAATCTCAGTATCCCATTAATAAAGTTTTATTAGAACACTATTACAGACAAAAAAACATTCTTTTCCATTTTACCTGTAGCTTTTTTCATGCTATAAGAGTTTAGTAGTTCTAGCAGAGACCTTATGGCCCATAGAGTCTAAGATTGTTACATCTGGCACTTTACAAAGTACACTTTTGTTACTTAGTACTAAAAACATCACAATGACTGTAGAGGTACACCTTTATATTTGTGGGGTTTTTTTATTTTTATTGTATTTTTTCCATTACCATTTAGTCCTTTTGTACTCCTATGCCCGGCTGCAATCACCAGTCTGTTTTTCATGTCCATTAGTCCTTTTTCTTTTTTTGCTCAGTATTTGGCATGTGTTTCAGAAATGGTGCATACAGCAATTTGTGGTTGGGTAGCTTTGTGCTGTGTATTTGCTTTGTACAGTATATTTATATGAGAAAACCTTAAGCATTGGAATTTTTCAAATAAATGCATTTTACTTGATGATTTTTCATAACACCAAGAATTTTCCTTATGTACTATTGCAGTATATATAAAAAATAAGCTGTCTAAATTGTTAATCAAGCCCTATCCACAGCATTGATATTCCAAGTCAATGGCCAGTTTTCCCTGTATCATTTTATAATTTTGTCATTATCCCATGATAAAATACTATCGTTATGTCATATTAACTAACAATACAATAACACACAAAAAACTCAATGCCAAACTCCACCAATTACATTACTAGTAATCTACATTACTAGTATATTACTAATAAAACATTTGTTGACCATACGTCATGTAATTGTCAAATGCTGTTTCAATCTAAATGCTACCATCCTCCTTCCTCTTGTTAGTGAAGATGACTTTCAATGATATTCAACTTTTTAAGCATGTTTTATTCTGATTCTGACGTTTAACAGTAATGATCACCTATTATGATGATATTTAGTGATTGCTTGTATCTTACGAATAAAGTATACTTTATATAACTTCTGAGTGTTCCGTGGTAAAATATTGTTACCAATATTCTACTGACATGAGAATTCCATCTTGATAGAGGTTTAAGAGGAATCTTAATGCCTTTAGTTGTTCTTTATTTCAACTGGCTGTGAAAGCAAATACATTTATAACTCCCTCGAGCTTCTCAATCAAAAACTAAATAAAAATTAATTAGTACTTTTTAATCTATGATTCTGTTTCTATTTTGTCAGAGGGGAGGTTGGGGACTGGGTGAAAGATGGTGAATGGATTAGCCAAAGAACATTTATGCATTACCCAAGGACACGGACAACATACGGGAATTGATGGAGGGAAGGGAGAGAGGGTGGGGCTGTGTAGAGTGGGAAAGAGGGAGAAAATCAAGAACAACTGTAATAGCATAAACAAGTAAAAAATAAAAATAATGCATTGCTGAAAAAATTAGTACTTTCCAGGGATGGTCCAATAACTAGAAAATGTTATTAAGGATAAAGTCTATAATAAAATACTTTGAAAATAAATGATATGATAGTAATAAAATCTTCCTAATCTCCAAATTCAATAAAGCCTAGGACTGGTTGTTCTTGGACATAATCTCAAGCCATGAATTAGTAAGCCCGAGAATTGATGGGTCGGGAACAACTGATCAAACATCAATAACAATCAAAAAAAAATTTCATGAGTACACATGCTTATGAAGATCAATCAATCTATGACTTCCACAATTCTGAAAGCCAATCAACAGCTTTCATTCTGACCCTAGTAGAGAAAGTCAGCAAGTCAGCTACAGCCCCACTCCTGTGATTACAGTTACAACTGACAGTCATTCAGTCAGTCCTCATACTCCTGCTTTTGAAAGCTCCCCCCCCCATGTTTGAATTCCTCATTTTCCTAAAACTGTGTGTCATTTCTTTCTTTGACTGATTTACAAGTATAGCACTCCTTTGGCTAGTGAGTGGTCAAAGACAGTCTGAACAAAAAAAGCTATGTACAAATTCAATGACAGAAAATAACCACACAAGATGGTCATATTATAAAATCATAAGTGGTCAGCGCATGATAAGTAATCATGCCCCAGACATACCAGGTCTTTACTAAAAGGTTTATCTTTGCCTTATTCAAGCCCTGTCCATTGTTTTTGTGCACCTAGACCAACACACCTTTGAGATACCTCTTTTTTTTAGATCCCTGGGGATTGTTAATTCCCCCTGATGGGAGCACATAATCTTGTTAACTATCCTATAATCCAGTAATAGAGATTTTTCTGCCTTGCTTTCTCACAAGACTATGTAATCTTTGTTACATTCTCTCCTCAATTCCAAATATACAAAAGAGACTACAACTGGAGAGGCACAAAATGGTGGCAGAGTAGGAGATACATATTGTACATCTCCTCCAAGAACCAAACTGGAAATAAAATGAGAGGAATAGACACCTGAAATAAACCAAAGATTACCTGAAAAAGGGACTTTTAACCAAGGATGGGGGAAAAAAAGAACACCATGACTGGTTTGGAAAGGTAGGGTTGTTAAAGGAAAGGTAGGGTTGTTAAAGGAGCCAGCATCATCCACAAGGGCAGTGGTCTGATGTGGTGGCATGGCTGTGCAAGTGTCCCCTTGAAAGGAAAGAATCTGGGACCACGAACCTGGCCCCCAAGCACAGAGCACCAGTGTTAGGACCAGCAGACCACAGAGCATCCAAAGGCAAAAAGTGGCAGGGTTTGCCTCTGCTGGAGAAACACAAGACCTGCTGGAGACAAAGCCACTATTTTTTCTTAATTCTTAAAGGCGCCAAAGCATAGGTTTTGTATTCACAGCCTCTCACTTTGGGACCCAGTGAAGGAAGGGCAGCATGGACTGGAGTTGTGCGAGAAGACTCTGCAGCAGGAGGCACTGGGGAGAGACATGGTGGCAGTGGCCATGTGGCTTTAATACCTGGATTTCCAGAAGCCATCTTTCTTGAGAAGGACAAGCCCATCAGGGGAAAAGCAATTAACTTACCTGTGGAGTACTGCTCCCCCAACCCTTTGGAAACCTGCTCAACCCAACCTCCATCTTTTTGTTTTGTTTTGTTTTCCTTTTAGTTCTGTTTTTTGTCTTGTTTTACCTGGGTTTGTTTTTTTTCCTTCTTGCTTTACTCCATCCTGCACCTTAACTCTTACTGAGAAGACAGCAACATAGACAGATGCAGGAAGTGTCAGAGATGGGCTGTAGGATGCAACCACACCACACACTTTCCCAGGAAACAGACTGGCACTTCCTTCTCCTGGAAGAGCCATAGAAACACTATCCCAGTTTCCAGCAAACCCAAAATCTAGGCTCTAGAGATCCCACCCATTAGCCTACTAGGAGCCCTTCCCTGCTGCGTTCAGGAGAAAACTCGCAGACAGACTCAGACTAATGGCTTGAGGCAGGGGAACACATGCACCATCTTCCTTGAAGTCTGAAAGGCACCTGCTATGGGAGATCTAGGAGTCCCATCCCCTCTGATTCTACCCAAAGCCCTCTCAGAAACAGTTGGGTCTATGATCAGTCTAAAATGACAGTAGACAACCAGGTAGAGAAGGCAGAAGTGGATCCTATGATGACTTGCATCATTTGCTGATACACCCTTAGACCCAGTGCTGATAAAATCCAGCTTTTCAGGCCAACATGGACATAGCCAAGCCCAGAGGATCTGGCCACAAACTGTGGATCGCTTATAACTTCAAACAGGCTTCTGAGGGATAGACATCGACAATATCAGGTTGGCTTACCCCAGCCACAGAAAACATCAGAGCTGAATCCAAAGGGAGAACCCAGTGGGAGTTCCTTTCCCCTATTCCACAAGAAGCCCTCGCAGAAACAGGTGTGTAACTAGTCTAAGACTGACAGCAAGCCAGCAAGCAGTCAGGCAGAGGTTGATACTATGGTGACTTGGGATGTTTGCTGACACATCCCTGGGCCCAGTGCTGATAAACTCCAGCTTTTCAGAGCAGGTTGGGCCAATTCGGAGCACAGTCAAGTGTGGAGGAATCAACCACAAACTGTGGATTGCTTGCAGCTTTGAACAGGCTGCCAAGGGCTCGACATGTACAGCACCAGTCTCAGACAACATCACAGCTATACCCAAAGTCAGAATTGAGCAGGCAAACACAAAACTCTACTAAGATGAATTCCACTCTGTTCCTGCTCACTATTTATGTTATGATTCCTTTTTCATAATACTTTAAATATTCTTCCTTCTATTTTTATTCCTCTATTTTTATGTCTATTTTATTCTTACTTTTTATTACCCCATTGTTTCCTTCTTTTCTTATTTTTGTTATTCTTTCTCCTTCTCTGTCCCTTTTTCCTGTTCTCCTCTTTGTTTTTTTAAGTTTTTATTTATAAATAAAATATAAATAAATTTTTGTAGAATTTATTTATAGAAAAATATAAATAAAATAACAATTGTAGAGAGAGGGGACAGGAGGGAGAAAGAGGGAAACAATGTTTGGTTGCCTCTCACCACCCCCCCTACTAGGGATGAGGCCGACAACCCAGGCATGTGCTCTGGCTGGGAATTGAACCAGTGACCCTTTGGTTCACAGGTTGGCACTCAATCCATTGAGCCACACCAGCCAGAGCCCGGTTCTCTTCTTTCAGTTCATTATTTGTATTAGCTTTCTTCATTTTTCTCCTCCCATAATCACTTTTCTGTCCTTCGGATTTCTTTTATTATTTTTCTCCCCCCTTCTCCTAATATTGCATATTCCATTTCTCTTTCCACTTTTAATTTCTGATCTTTTTTCTTTTTGTATTATTCTTCATTTACAGCTGTCCCCATTTTCCTACCCATTGTTTCCCTCTGCCCCATCCAACCACCACTATTGTTGATATTACTGTTGTTGAGGGGTTGATTATTTTGGATTTGTATATTTGTGTTGTTTTGATTGTTCTGCCATCACCTGTACTACAGTATACAAAACATGGAGGGGGTTGAGCTTCTCAGTCAGCCTGCTGAAGGGAAGGCACCACCAATGAACAAGTCAAGAACATTCAGGACCCAAATACAACAGCAGAGCCCACATAACCCACACAAAGGACATTCCTAGAGCATCCAGATTAGGAGATCAAGGAGTCTACACCACTGGGTCCCCCAGGAATCCTGACACATAAGCCCACCACACAAGACGTAGTCAAAGCAGATCTACCAGGTACATCAAAACAAACAAAAAGAGACAGCTAATATAGGGAACAAACTCCAAATAAAAGAAAATAAGTAATACCCAGAAAAAGAGCTAAATAAAATTGGGGCAAGCCAGTTATCAGATATAGAATTTAAAGTAATGGTTATAAGGATACTCGAGGGAGAGATTATGGCGGAGGAGTGAATGGGAGTCATGCTGACCTCCTCCCAAGACCAAACTGGAATTGCAACTAAATAGAGGAGTAATCACCTGAAAAACAATGGAACGATAGTGGGAGAGGAACCTTGGTGCTGCGGACAGTGGATTCAACTCTCACACATCCCAATGGGTGAGAAGTGCAGTGGAGGCTCAAGAGGGTGGGCTGGGTGCCCACGGGCACTAGCACCAGAGGGACATTGAAATGGCCAGTTAGCTTCTCCCGAGAAGAACGGGGTCTGAATCGTAAACAGGGACCCCTAAACTACAGCAGCTAAAACCAAGAAAATACAGACAAAACGCAACCCCAAAAAGCTTGGGAGCACTCTCTGCCAGAGACAGGTGGCTGGGGATGCAAAGAGACATTTAAAGGGCCAATGCAAAAATTGCAGTGGCAGCCACCCTCCTTGATTTCTGGGTAGAGGCGGCAGCAGGGTGGGCTGGTGCCTGGGAAAAGACTGGTGAGGAAAACTTTGTGAAGAGAACTGACACGGGGGCCAGTGGAGCCTGAGTGATAATGCACCTCCCACTCTGCAGCTACCATCTCTCTCAGGCATAAGGGAATCAATTAACCTGCCTTTTGTGCGCTCTGCACAAAGCTTGTACAAGTGTGAGCTGCGGGGCTGAGAGCAGACTGGCTGGGAGAGCCTTGAGGAGAGACTGGAGACGGAGGCATTGAGGAAAGAAGGGGAGGAGAAACCGGGGAGTCCTGACTCCCCGTTCTGTAGTCTTCACTGTGGGCTGGAAAGGCGCAACCCCAAAGAGGCAGAAGCGGGGCGCGCATGAACCAGACTGACTGCAATTGAAACGCAGTCCGCACAGGGGGTGGATCCTTGGCCGAAGGGGTCAGGGAACTGCCCGGAGGCCCCTGAGGAGAGTCTGGAAACGGAGGCATTGGGGAAAGAACGGGAGAAGGAACCAGGGAGCCCCACTCCCTCGCTGTTCCCAAGTCTCCATTGTGGGCTGGAAAGGCGCGACCCCAAAGAGGCAGAAGAGGGGCACGCGATTGAAACGCAGGCTGCACAGGGTGTGTATACTTGGCTGAAGGGGTCAAGAACTGCCCAGACCCCTGAGAGAGACGAGAAACGGACGCATTGGGGAAAGAACGGGAGGAGGAACTGGGGAGCCCTGACGCCTTCTCCTTGACGTAGTCTCCATTGCGCGGGAAGAGGCCACACCCCCAAAGAGCCAAAAGCCGAAAAGCACACATAGACACCCCAAAAACACCCAGTGCAGGTGCGCACACTTGCGCCAAGTGACCGGCGAGGGTTGCCGAGCGTGTGTGTGTGACCAGCGCGGGCTGGTGAACGCGTGCACCGGCCGGCAAGGCCTCCCACAGATTGGCACCAATTTGGCCTGCGAGGGAGTGCACTGAGCAGCAAGGGCAGGTGTAAATTGACCCACCCGTCCATGATTGCGGAGCGGCCCACAAAATTAGTAGAGCTGCCCAGAGTCCCTGGAGGAGAGACCGGAGAGAGGATTAACTAAAGAATCCTGGAACTGACTTCCTCCCATTTCCATAGTACCCATTCGGCGAGGGCAAGCAACGCACCCAAAGAGCCAATAGCGGTGAAAACACACAGTAGAAGACCATAAACTGACCAGTGCCCTGGAGCTCGCCGGCCACAGGGGTGAGATGAGTAGTGAGGTCACAAATAAGCCCCCTGGTCTGGGGCAAGCACATGCGAGCCGAGGCAGATGGGGGATCCTGCCATGCCAGGAGCGTGCTCAAGGAGCCCACGTGAGAGTGCAGAAAGATCCCAAAAAATAGCCCAGCCCTGACCGAAGGGGTCACAGAGCTGCCCCAAGCAGGAGTCAGACAAAGACAGTAGACTCCTGGAAGGCTCAAACAAACAACCCAAGGTCCTATAGGGTCAACAACTGACATCATCACAGGCAGGCCCAGAAAGAAAAGTAAGGGACAAAAATACTTAACAAACTTTCACAAAAATGGGAAGAAAAAGAAGTTCCCCCCAAATGAGTGGAAAGGAGGACTTCCCACAGAGAGTGCTAAATGAAATAGAGGCAAGGGAACTATCAGATACTGAATTCAAAACAATGGTTCTAAGGAAGCTCAATGAGCTCAGCCAACTCAAAGATAACTATGAGAAACTGCAGAGAAACTATCAGGATCTTACAGCAAACTATATCAGCTTAGAAAAGGACATAGAAACTATCAAGAAGACACCACAGGATATGAAGAATACCATTTCTGAAATGAAGAACACAGTAGAAGGAATCCAAAGCAGGCTGGATGAAGCCGAGGATTGAATCAGTGAGATGGAGGATAAGGTAGAAAGAAGCTCCCAGAAAGAGCAAGAAATGGAAAAACAACTCAAAAAGAATGAAGAGGCATTTAGGGAAATGCAGGACAACCTGAAACGCAAGAATATCCGTATAATAGGGATACCAGAAGGAGAAGAAGAGGAGCAAGGGATAGAGAACCTCCTCGAAAAAGTAATGATGGAAAATTTCCCTACTTTGAGGAGAGAAAGGCTCTCATGGATCCAGGAGGCACAGAAGACCCCACTCAAGAGGGACTCAAAAAGGTCCATTCCAAGACACATCATCATTAAAATGGCAAATGTCAAAGACAAAGAGAAAAATCTCAAGGCAGCAAGGGAGAAGGAGAGGGTAACATACAAGGGGGCCCCGATACGCCTAGGAGCTGACTTCTCAACAGAAACACTACCAGCCAGAAGGGAATGGCAACAAATATTCCAAGCCATGAAAAGCAAGGGCCTACACCCAAGGCTGCTCTACCCAGCTAGGCTCTCCATTAAAATAGAAGGGGAAATACAGAGTTTCCTAGACAAGAGAAGACTAAAAGAATATATCTCTACCAAACCAGCACTCCAAGATATGCTAAGGGGACTGGTTTAAGCAGATGAAGGAAAAGAATGAGACAGAGAGGAACACAGGTACAAAGAGAAAAGATGAGTAAGTTTCTATCAGTAATATCTCTCAACATGAATGGACTAAATGCCGCAATCAAAAGACACAGGGTAGCTGTATGGATAAGAAAACATGACTCACACATATGCTGCCTACAGGAGACCCACCTCAGAGCAAAAGACCTACACAGATTGAAAGTAAAGGGATGGAAAAAAATATTCCAAGCAAATGGGCATGAGAAAAAGGCCGGAGTTGCCATACTTGTATCAGACAAAGTAGATTTCAAAGCAAAGTCCATAAAGAGAGACCCAGAGGGGCACTTTATAATACTTAAAGGAAGAATCTATCAAGAAGACATCACCATTGTAAACTTATATGCTCCCAACATAGGAGCCCCCAAATTTCTAAAGAAATTGTTGGGTGACTTCAAAAAAGATATGGACAGCAACACACTGGTAGTAGGGGATTTCAAAACCCCACTGTCAAAAATGGACAGGTCTTCCAAACAAAACATTAATAAACATATTGTGGCGCTGAATGACACACTGAATCAAAGAGACTTAACTGACATATATAGAATCTTACATCCCAAAGAAGAAAAATACACATTCTTTTCAAATGCTCATAGAAGTTTTTCAAAGATAGATCATATGATAAGACACAAAGCAAGCCTAAGCAAATTCAGGAAACTTGAAATAATACCAAACCTTTTTCTTGGACCACAAGGGCTTGAAACTCGAAATCAACCTCAAAGAGAAACTTCAAAAACTTGCAGACTCATGGAGACTGAACAGTAGACTATTAAACAATGAATGGGTCAATAATGAGATAAGAGAAGAAATCAAAAATTTCTGAAAATAAATGAAAGTGAACAGACAACAGTCCAAACCTATGGGACACAGCAAAGGCGGTCCTGAGAGGGAAGTTCATAGCAATACAGGCTTACCTAAAAAAGATAGAAACATTTCAAATAAAACACCTAACACTACAACTTCAAGAACTGGAGAAACAACAACAAATAAATCCCAGAGCAAGGAGAAGGAAGGAAAAAGTCAAGATTAGAGCAGAACTGAATGACATAGAGACAAAAAGAACAATTCAGAAGATCAACCAATCCAGAAGCTGGTTCTTTGAAAAGATAAATAAAATTGACAAGCCTTTAAGCAGACTCATCAAGAATCAAAGGGAGAGGATCCAAATTAATAATATCAGAAATGAAAGAGGAGAAATAACAACTCATTCCACAGAAACACAAAGGATCGTCAAAAACTACTATGAACAATTATATGCCAAGAAATTTGAAAATCTTGATGAAATGGACAAATTTTTAGAAAAGTATAATCTTCCAACACTGAAGGAGGAAGAAACAGAAAGCTTGAACAGACTGATAACAGCTGGGGAAATTGATGCAGTAATCAAGAAACTCCCAGCACACAAAAGCCCAGGGCTGGACGGTTTCACAGGAGAATTTTACAAAACATTTAAGGAAGAGCAAACCCCTGTCCTTCTCAGACTATTCCAAAAAAGTCCAAGAGGAGGGAAGACTCCCAGACTCTTTCTATGAGGCCAGCATCACCCTGATCCCAAAACCAGATAAAGACCCTACAAAGAAAAAAAACTACAGGCCAATTTCGCTGATGAACATAGATGCTAAAATCCTCAACAAAATATTGGTAAAACACATCCAGCAATACATTAAAAAGATTATCCACCACAATCAAGTGGGATTCATCCCAGGCATGCAGGGGTGGTTCAATATACGCAAATCAGTAAACGTGATACATCACATAAATAAAAGAAAAGACAAAAACCACATGATCATCTCGATAGATGCAGAAAAAGCATTCGATAAGGTACAGCACCCATTTATGATCAAAACCCTCAGCAAAATGGGAATAAATGGGGCGTTCCTCAACGTAATAAAGGCCACATATGAAAAACCTACAGCCAATGTCATACTCAATGGGCAAAAACTGAAAGCTTTCCCACTTAGATCGGGAACACGACAAGGATGTCCGCTCTCACCGCTTCTTTTCAACATCGTATTGGAAGTCCTAGCCACAGCGGTCAGACAAGAGAAAGAGATAAAATGCATCCAAATAGGAAATGAGGAAGGAAAGCTATCATTGTTTGCAGATGACATGATAGTGTACATAGAGAACCCTGTAGACTCTACCAAAAAACTCCTCAACCTAATAAGTGAATTTAGCAAAACAGCAGGATACCAAGTCAACATTCAGAAATCAAAGGCATTTTTGTACACCAGCAATGCAATAGAAGAAGAATAAATCAGAAAAAAAAATACCATTCGATATAGCAAGAAGAAAAATAAAGTACCTAGGCATAAATTTAACCAAAGATATAAAAGACCTGTATGCAGAAAACTATACAACATTGCAAAAAGAAATTAAGGAAGACACAAATAAATGGAAGCATATACCGTGCTCATGGATTGGAAGAATTAATAACATCAAAATGTCCATACTACCCAAAGCAATTTATAGATGCAACACAATCCCTATTAAGATACCAATGACGTATTTCACAGAAATAGAACAGACATTCAAAAAGTTATATGGAACCATAAACGACCCCGAATAGCCGCAGCAATTTTGAGAAAGAAACAGAAAGTAGGAGGGATCACAATACCAGACATCAAACTCTACTACAAAGCCACTATACTCAAAACAATCTGATACTGGCACAAGAACAGACCCATAGACCAGTGGAACAGAATAGAAAGCCCAGAAATAAGCCCAGGTCTCTATGGGCATCTAATATTTGACAAAGGGGGCAGAAGCATAAAATGGAGCAATAATAGCCTCTTCAACAAATGGTGTTGGGAGAGCTGGACAGCTACATGCAAAAAGTTGAAGTTGGATCATCAGCTGACACCATACACAAAAATAAACTCAAGATGGATAAAAGACTTAAATAGAAGTCACAACACCATCAAAGTCCTAGAGGAGAACATTGGCAGGAAACTCTCAGATATCCCACGCAGCAGTTTTTTCACTGATATGTCTCCTAAAGCAAGGGACATAAAGGAAAGAATAAACAAGTGGGACCTCATCAAAAGAAGAAAATTCTGCATGGCTAAAGAAAACATCAGCAAAATGGAAAGGGAGCCAACCCTATGGGAAAATATATTCGCTAATGATACATCAGATAGAGGTTTGATCTCCAAGACATATAAAGAACTCACTCGACTCCACTCCAAGAAGACAAACGATCCAATCAAAAAATGGGCAAAGGACCTGGGCAGATGCTTTTCCAAGGAGAAGATACAGAGGGCCCAGAGGCATTAGAAAGGATGCTCAGCATCACTAGCCATCAGAGAAATGCAGATCAAAACCACCATGAGGTACCACCTCACACCAGTCAGAATGGCCATCATAAACAGATCCACAAACAACAGGTGCTGGCAAGGCTGTGGAGAAAAGGGAACCCTAGTCCACTGTTGGTGGGAATGCAGACTGGTGCAGCCACTGTGGAAAGCAGTGTGGAATTTCCTCAAAAAGCTGAAAATGGAACTGCCTTTTGATCCAGAGATTTCCCCTGCTGGGACTATACCCTAAGATCACCAAAACGCCAATACAAAAGAACCTATGCACCCCAATGTTCATAGCAGCACAATTTACAATATCCAATTGTTGGAAGCAACCTAAATGCCCATCAGTAGATGATTGGATCAAAAAGTCATGGTACACATACACAATGGAATACTACGCAGCAGAAAGAAAAAAAGAACTACTAAACTTCGCGACAGCATGGATGGAACTGGAGAGCATTATGCTAAGCGAAATAAGCCAGGGGGTGAAAGACAAATACCATATGATCTCACCTATAAGCAGAACCTAACCAACAATACAATGATGCAAGGAAAATAAGACCAGCAACACTGAAAGGAAAAGAAATCAACAGAGACAAGAGGGAAGGAGGGAGCGGGTGCGGGGAAAAGGAAGGGAAGGGGAAAGTCAAGGAACATATAGCAAGGACTCATGGACAAAACCAAAGGGGAAGAGCTGAGGGAGGGAAGGAGGGAGGGGGTAAGGGAAAGTGCGGGGGGAGGCAGAGACAAATGTATTTGAAAAAATAAATTAAAATAAAATTTTTTAAAAAAGGATACTCTATTAACTTAATGAAAACTACAGCATGAAAAAGGACACAGAAGCTAGGAATACAAACCAGCTGCAAATGTAGACTGCAATACCTGAAATAAAGAATACACTAGAAGGGGGAAAAAAAAACAGGCTAGATAAGGAAGAGGACTGAATCAGCAATTTGGAAGACAAGGTGAAAAAACAGTCAGTGGAACAAAATGGAAAAAAAAAGACTTTAAAAGAATGTAGAATATAGTGGAGCAATGAATGGAAGTCACTCTAACCTCCCAGGATCAATCTGGAATTACAACAAAATTGTGGAGAAATCACCCAGAACAGACTACTGAACAATACCAAGAGGGAAGCCTTATAATCTCAGACAGACAGAAGAATCAGCTTCACCACAACCGACTGGCAAGGAGTGCGGCAGACACTTGAGAAGGCTAGCTGGTCACCCACAGGTGCCAGCACCAGAGGGATAATTAAGTAGCCATTTAATTCCCCTGAGAAGAGTGGAGTCTAAACCCTGGGCTGGGATCCCCAGCCTAGGGCATGAGAGCCCAAAAAGTACACAGATAATACCGAGCTGTGAAAAGTGGCAGGGTTGTTCTCAGACAGAGACAGATGGCTGAACATGCAAGGAGTCATTAAAAAGGCCAATGCACAAATTTTCATTTGCAACCATTTTCCCTGGGCTCTGGAAAATGGGGGGCGAGGGGACAGTGGGTTAGAGTCACCTGAGGATAGACTAGAGATGGAAGCTTTGGAGAGAGAACTGAGAGTGTAGACACCTGGATCCTGGGGCTGAGTCATCCCCCATAATGCAGCAGCCATGATCAGGCAGACCACTCCCCTCCAAGCCACAGAAGCCTGAGGGGGGAAAAAAGGCCCCAACCCCAAGAGGGACTCTACTCCACCTTGTGGTGTGAAAGCCTGAATGCTGAATGCAGAGGTGCTAGATTAACAACTGAGGGACACAGCTACAGAGGGTAGATCCCTGGAAGTCTTGGACAGGCTGCCTAAGAGCAGACAGATCAACATCACACAAAACCAGAGGAGGATCCAGAACAAAAATAAAAACTGCACCTGCACAACAGCATACAAGACACGGTGGGTGCAGTTACCCTCAGTCAACTGGCTGGAGGGAAGGACCCACCAAATAACACAAAACAACAATTAAAACCCAATTACTTCCAGAGATCCAACATGTGGCATAAAAGGCATGCAAAGAGCAGCAAGTTCAGGAGATCAAGGAGACTGCACCACTGAATCTCACATGTCTCCTACTATAGAAGTTCACACTGCAAAGTCAGGAAGTCAAAACAGATCAATTTAAGAAGCAAGAGAAAAAAGACTCACAAATAATGGAAAGACAAGGGAAAAAACACCCAATCAAAAGGAAAGGAGAAATCCTTAGAAAGAGTACTAAATGAAATAGAGGCAAGTCAACTATCAGATATTGAGTTCAAAACAATGGTACTAAGGAAGTGCAATGAGCTCAGGGAGCTCAGGGAGAATTACCAAAAACTACAGGGAAACTACAAGGAACCTACTGCAAACTATATCAGCATGAAAAAGGACATAGAAACTATCAGCAAGTATCAAGAGGAAATGAAGAATACAATTTCTGAATTGAAGAACACAGTAGAAGAAATCAAAAGCAGGCTAGATGAAGCAGAGATTAAATCAGAGAGCTAGAGGACAAGGTAGAAAAAAGCTCCCAGAAAGAGTGAGAAAAGGAAAAGAACACTCAAGAAAAATGAAGAGACGTTAACAGAACTGCGTGACAACATGAAACATAAAAATATCCATGTAATAGGGATATGAGAAGGAGGAGAACAGCAAGGGACAGAAAAACTTTTTGAAAAAGTAATGTCAGAAAATTTCCTTAATTAAATGAAAGAAAAATTCACCCAAGTCAAGGAAGCACAGAGGGTCCCAATCAAGAAGAACTCAAAGAGGCCCACTCCAAGACACATCATCATTAAAATGGCAAATACCAAAGATAAACAGAGAATCCTAAAGGCAGCAAGGGAGAAACAGGTAGTAACATACAAGGGAGCCTGGACAAGACTAGCAGCTGACTTCCCAGAAAAAAACACTACAAACCATAAGGGAACGGCAAGAAATATTCGAAGTAATGAAAAGGAAAGGCCTGCAAACAAGACTACTTTACCAAGCAAGGCTTGCAATTAAAATGGAAGGCAAAAAAGGAGTTTACCAGACATAAGGAGGCTAAAAGAATACATCTCTACTAAACCAACACTGCAAGATATGCTAAAGGGACTGCTTTAAGAAGATGAAGAAAAAGAGTGAGAAAGAGAGGAACACCGGTACAAAGGGAAAAAATGAATAAGCACCTAGCAATAATAACTTTAAATGTAAATGGATTAAATGATCCAACCAAAAGACATAGGGTAGCTGAATGGATAAGAAAACATGACCCACATATATGCTGCCTAAGAGACTACCTCAGAACAAAAGACCTACACAGACTTAAAGTGAAGGGTAGAAAAAATTATTTTTAAAAATGGATAGGTAAAAAAAACTAGGGTAGCAATACTTATGTCAGACAAAACAGATTTCAAAACAAAGGCCATAAGAAGAGATGCAGAAAGTCACTTCATAATTCATGAGGGAAAAATCCATTAAGAAGACATAAATATTGTAAACATATATGCACCAAACATGAAGCACCCAAATATATAAGACAATCTTGGAGGACATCAAGAAAGAAACAAACAGCAACACATTTATAGCATGAGATTTAAACACCCCACTGTCAACAATGTATAGGTCTTCCAAACAAAATATCAACAAGGATACGGTGGAACTGAATGACACATTAGATCAAATGAACTTAGGTGATATATATGCAACCTTTCATCCCAAAAAAGCAAAATACACATTATTTTCAAATGCACATGGACTATATTCAAAGACAGACCACATGATAGGACACAAAACAAGCTTCAACAAATTCAAGAAAATTGAAATCACAGGAAGTATTTTTCTCCAACCACAAGGGCTAGAAACTAGAAACTAGCCTCAAGGAAAAAACTCAAAAACAATCAAACTCATGGAGACTGAATAGCATGCTATTAAACAATGAATGGGTCAATAATGAGATCAAAGAAAAATAAAAAAGTTTCTGGATACAAATGAAAATGAAAATACAGCAGTCCAAAACCTATAGGAATCAGAGAAGACAGTCCTGAGAGGGAAGTTTATAGCAATACAGGCCTACCTAAAAAGGATAGAAACATTTCAAATAAACAACCTAACTCCACGTCTACAAGAATTGGAGGAACAACAACAAAGAACAGAGTGAGTAGAAGAAAGGAAATAATCAAGATCACAGCAGAATTAAATGACATAGAAGTTAAAAACACATTTTAGAGGATCAATAAATCCAGGTGCTGTTTCTTTGAAAAGATTTAAAAAATCAACAAGTCTTTTAGGAGACTCAACAAGAAAAAAGAGAGAGGATCCAAAAAAATGAAATAAGAAATGAAAGAGACATAATTACAACCAATACATTTGTATGTACAGAAATACAAATGATTATAAGAAATTACTACAAACAGCTATGTGCCAAGAATATTGAAAACCTGGCCAAAAAGGACAAATTTCTGGAAATAATAAACTCTTCCAAAACTGAATAAAGACGAAACAAAAAACCTAAACAAGCTGATAAGAGTTAGTGAAATTGTAGCAGTAATAAAAAAAAGAAAGAAAAAGAAAAACTCCCAGCACACAAAATCCCTTGACTGGATGTTTTCACAGGAGAATTTTATAAAACATTTAAGGAAGATCTAACCCCTATCCTTCTCATATTATTCCAAAAAATCCAAGAAGAAGGAAGACTCCCAAACTCTTTTTATGAGGCCATCATCATGCAAATCCCAAAGCCAGATAAAGACACAACAAAGAAAGAAAACTATAGGCAATATCACTGATGAACATACACTAAAGTCCTCAAGAAAATATTGGCAGACCACATACAACAAAACATTAAAAACATCACACACAATGATAAAGTGGAATTCCTATAAGGGATGCAAGGATGATACAATATTCACAAATCAATACATGTAATACATCACATAAACAAAAGGAGAGACAAAAATCACGTGATCATATCAATAGATGTGGAAAAAGCATATGATACAGTACAGCACCCATTTATGATAAAAATTCTCAACAAAGTGGGAGTAGAGGGAGCATATTTCAACATAATAAAGGCCATATGTGAAAAACCTACAGCCAACCTCATTCTCAATGGGCAAAAACTGAAAGCTTTCCCACTAAGATCAGGAACAAGACAAGCATGTCCACTTTCACTACTTCTTTTCAACATTGTGTTGTTGAAAGTCCTAGCCACAGCAATCAAACAAGAAAAAGAAAAAAAAAAGCATCCACATTGAAAAGGAAGAAGTAAAACCGTCATTGTTTGCAGATGACATGGTAGTGTACATAGAAAATCCTGTAGACTCCACCAAAAAACCATTCAACCTGGTAAGTGAATTTGGCAAAACAGCAGGATACAAAGTCAATATTCAGAAATCAAAGGTGTTTTTTACACCAAAAATGAAATATCAGAAGCAGAAATCAGGAAAAAATCCCCTTGGCTATAGCAACAAGAAAAACAAAGTACCTAGGAATAAACGTAACCAAGGAGGTAAAAAGATATTTACTCAGAAAAGCACACAACACTGAAGAAAGAAATTAAGGAAGACACAAATAAATGGAAGCACATACCGTGTTCATGGATTGGAAGAATTAACATCATCAAAATGTCCATGCTACCCAAAGCAATTTATAAATTCAGCGCAATCCTCATTAAAATACCAATGACATATTTCACAGATATAAAACAAACATTTCAAAAATTTGTATGGAATCCTAAATGACACTGAATAGCTGTGGTAATTTTAAGAAAGAAAAACTGAGGAGGAGGGTTTGCAATATCTGACATCAAACTATATTACAAGGCCACTGTAATCAAAGCAGTCTGGTACTGGCATAAGAACAGGCACATAGATCAATGGAACAGATTAAGACAGCCCAGAAACAAATGCCTGTCTCTATGGTCAATTAATATTAAACAAAGCAGGCAAGAGCATAAAATGGAGTAAAAGTAGCCTTTTCAACAAATGGTGGTGGGACATCAGGACACTACATGCAAAAACATGAAACTCGACAACCAACTTACACCATACACAAAAATAAACTCAAGATGGATAAAAGACTTAAACAGAAGTCATGACACCATGAAATTCCTAGAGGAGAACATAGACAGGAAAATTTCAGATATGCTATATGGCAATATTTTCACCGATATGTCCTCTAGAGCAAGGGACATAAAGGAAAGAATAAACAACTGGGACTTCATCAAAATAAAACCTTCTACATGGCTAAAAAAAAAATCAGCAAAATGAAAAAAGAACCAATCCTATGGGAAAATATACTTGTCTATGATACCTCAGACAAGGGTTTGATCTCCAAAATATATAAAGAACTCACATGACTCCACTCTAGGAAAACAAACAATACAATTAAAAAATAGGCAACATTCCTGAACAGCCACTTCTCCAGGAAGGATATACAGAGGGCACAGAGACATATGAAAGGATGCTCAGCATCACTAGCCTTCAGAGAGATGAAAATTAAAACCGAATGAGATACCACTTCAAACTGGTCAGAATGGCCATCATAAAAAAATCAAACAACAAGTGCTGGTGAAGTTATGGAGAAAAGTGAACTGTAGCACATTGTTGAGGGGAGGTGCAGCCATTGTAGAGAACAGATTGGATTTTCCTCAAAAAGCTAAAAATGAAACTACCTTTTGACCTGGCAATGCAACTGCTGGAGTTATACCCTAAGAATCCTGAAACACCAATTCAAAAGGACCTGTGCACCCCAATGTTCATAGCAGCACAATTTACAATAACCAAGTGCCAGAAGCAAACTAAGTGCCCTTCAGTAAGTGAGTGTATCAAAAAAACTGGTACACTTACACCATAGAATACTACACAGCAGAAAGGAAGAAGGAGCTCCTACCCTTCACCATGGCATGGATGGAACTGTAGAGCATTATGCTAAATTAAATAAGCCAGGCAGTGAAAGACAAATATCATACGATCTCACATATAAGTGGAACATAATCAACAAAACAAAGAAGTGAGCAAAGTAAAACCAGAGACACTGAAATAAAGAACAAACTGATGGTAACCAGAGGGGAGGAGGGAGGAAGATAACTGGGGTGGAAAGGGAGGTTTGTCAAGGAACATGTATGAAGGAGCTATGGACAAAGCCAAAGGAGGGTAGGATTGAGGGTGGTAGGTGGGGGTTGGTAGGGTATGGAACATTGTAGCAGGAAAATGAAGACAGCTCTACTTGAACAATAAAAAATGAAAATTAAAAATGACATTTGCTAAAGGTAAGTAAATAAATATCCATCAATAGGAAAATTTGTTTAATCTTGAATCCTCTGAGGATGAATTTTAATCCAGTTAGTTCATAGTAATTGCATTAATCACAGGGTTTCAAGAGCAGTACTCCTTTTAAAGGACAGATTTAAATGCTTATAATTTAAGTGTTGGAGGGTCCTGTAGTGGTTGCTGTCAGTGTGGTGAGGAGCTATGTGCCCCTCAACCTGAACCCTTCAGCTCTCAACTTCTGTGCCAACCTACCTTGTTCCTTGGGTACATGACCATCACCACCACATTCAAGGACATCAACCCCAACAGGAGCAATAGCTCCCGGATTTTTGTGGCCTCCTGCTGGCAGATCCAATTTTTCTTTAGGCTTTGATGAAACAACAAAACAACACAGGAGGAAAAACAAATGGCCTCTAGCATCTTTGGGACAATTGAGGAAAGTCCCCCTTCATGGGCCAAGTCAGCATGTGCCAAGTCTACTGGTGGCAGAAAAGATTTTGAGTTATCTGGACCCCAAAGAAGGAACTCTGTTTTTTTAAGATTTCATTTATTTATTTTTACAGAGAGGAAGAGAGGGTCAAAGAGAGGGAGGGAAACATCAATGTGTTGTTGCCTCTCACATGCCCCTAACTGAGGAGCTGACCTGCAACCCAGGCATGTGACCTGCCTGGGAATCGAGTTGGCAGCCCTTTGGTTCTCAGGCCTGCACTCCATCAACTGAGCCACACCCACTGGGGCAGAGGGAACTCTTTTGAAGCAAGCTCTGGAGACTTCTTAGATCTGAAGGTAGAAAGTGACATTCACAAAAAATGGGAACATAGACTTGCAGGCCAGCCTGGGGCAGAATGAGGAGAAGCCTATGCCCTCTGCCCCAGTGCCCAGCCTAGCAGAACCAGCCCCAGTACCACCCTGAAGAAACCCCCCTGATGACATGTCCAGCCTTGTCCTGGGTTAGCTCCAAATGTCCTGAGCTCTGTGATTTAGTTTGTTTTCTCCATGCTTGTGAATTGCATATCTTGAGCTTGACTGTGTATCTTTTGAATTTGTTTCATTTACAAAGAAGCACTTTAAAAATTAAAAATAAAAAAACTAAATAAAAAAAGAATGTAAGTAGCCTAAGAGAGCTTTCAAACATGAAATGTAACAATATTTGCCTCAGAGGAATACCAGAAGAAGAAGAAAGGGAATGAGGGCTAGAAAGCCAGTTTGAAGACATAATGACATAAAACTTCCCTAATTGGTGAGGGAAAGAGTCATACAGGTTCAGGAAGCACAGAGAGTCCCAAACAAGATGAACCCAGATAGGCCTATACCAAGACACATCACATTTAAAATGGCAAAGTTTAAAGACAAAGAGAGAATCTTAAAGGTGGCAAAAGAGAAACAAGAATTTACCTACAAGGGAGCTCCAATAAAGTTATCACCTGATTTCTCAACAGATACACTACAGGCCAAAGGGACTAACATGAAATATTCCAAGTAGTAAAAAGCAAGTAACTGCAACCAAGACTATTCTATCTAACAAGGTCCTCATTTAAAATGGAAGGTGAAATAAAGAGCTTTCCAAAGAAGGGGAAAAGTATAAAGGAGTACATTACCAGCAAACCAGGATTGCAAGAGGTTCCAAAGGGATTTCTTTAAGAAGAAGAAATAGAGAAAGAAAGGAAACAGGTACAAAGGAGAAAAAATGGCAATGAATAGGTACCTATCAATAATAACCTTAAATGTAAATGGATATAATGCTTGAATAAAAATATATAGAGTAGCAGAATGGAAGAGAAAACATGACCTGCATATATGCTGTCTACAAGACACCCACCTAAGAAAATAAGACTTACATGGGTTGAAAGTGACAGGATGAAAAAATATTCCATGCAAATGGAGGTGGAAGAAAAGCCAGAGTAGTAACATTTTTATCTGAAAAATAGACTTCAAAATAAAGAACATGATAAGAGACAGAAAAGGTCACTACATAATACTTCAGGAATTAGTCCAACAAGAGGATATAACCTAGTAAACATATGCACCCAATAAAAGAGCACCTAAATATATAAAGAAGATCTTGGGGGACTTTAAGAAAGAAATTGACAGCACTACAGTCATTGTATAGGATTTTAACATCCCATTGTCAACAATGGACAGATAGATATTCCAGACACAAAATCAACAGGATATAGGGGCATTAAATAACACACTGGATAAAATAAAATTAATTGGTATTTACAGAACATTTCATTCCAAAGAAGCAGAATATATTTTCTTCTGAAATACACCTGGAACATTGTAAAAGACTGACCACATGTTAGGGCACAAAATAAGCCTTAAAAATTAAGAAAATTAAAGTCATATCAAGCATTTTCTTGGATCACAATGGCTTGAAACTAGAAATCAACCTCAAGAAAAAAAAACCCAAAAAACATTCAAATACATGGAAGATAAATAACATCTTATTAAATAATGAATGGGTTAACAATGAAATCAAGGAAGAAATCAAGAGTTACCTGAAAACAAATGAAAATGAACACACACCAATCCAAAACCTATGGAACACAGGGAAGGCAGTCCTGAGAGAGAAGTTCATAGCTATACAGACTTACCTAAATAAGACAGAAATATCTAAAATAAGTAACCTAACCTTACACCTAAAAAACTATAAAGACAAAACAAAGCCCATAGCAAGTAGAAGAAAAGAAATAAGATCAAAGCAGAAAGAAATGTCGTAGACTAAAAAATAAAATAAAATAAAATAGAAACAATATGAAAAAATCAATGAATGCAGGTGCTGGTTCTTTGGAAAGATAAACAAAATTGACAATCTTTAACCAGACTCATCAAGAAAAATAATGAAGACCAAATAATATGATATTAGAAATGAAAGAGAAGTAACAGTTGATCCCACAGAAATACAAAGGACTGTAAGAAATTACTATGAACATATTTTATGCCACAAAAATTGGACAACCTGGGTGAAATGGATACATTTCTAGAAATATATTCTTCCAAAACTGAATAGGAAAGAAGCAGAAAATCTGAAATGATCAATAACAACTAGTGAAATCAAAGCAGTAATCAAAACACTCCCAGCACACAAAAACCCTAGATCAGATGGCTTTGCAGGGAAATTTTTACCAATCATTAAAAGAAGAACTAACACCTATACTTCTAAAACCATTACATAAAGCTCAAGAAGATGAAAGACTGCCAAACTCTTTTTACAAGGCCAGTATTATCTTATCTTAGGATAATAAAGACATAAGAAAGAAAGAAACATACAGGTCAATATCACTGATGAATATAGACGCTAAAATCCTTAACAAAATATTAGTAAACAATATATACATTAGCAATACATTAAAAAGACCAGGCATCAGAAGTCCCATCCAGGAGAGGAGAGGCCTGGATGAATAAAGTCACTAGGAGGATAAAAAGGCAGCAAGTGGCATAGAGATGGCAGTGTACACCAGACGGGAAGCAGTTGCTGGCTGGGACAGTGCCAGAGAGGGAGCTGGGTGACAACTGGAGCTGGGAGAAGACATGGGATGTGACTGGCTGTGACCCTGATAGATTCTCCCCTGGTCAGAGTTGGACTGTGGAAAGCCGGGCAGTGGCTAGAAGTGGCAGTGTTACCAAAGGGGACTTTTTTCCAAAGGAGAACTGAGCTGCTGTGTAGGTTCTATGCACAGGCAGCGGCAGGGCTATCAAAGAAGGAGTGTAGCTGTGATTTGCTCCCACTGGGGAGCAAACCTCATGGATCGATCAAAGGCAGGCAGCAGGGGCTCAGAGAGGCAGTGGCACCCAAAGACGCTTTTTTCAAAAGGGGAACTCAGCCATCGTGCAAGGATCTCATGTATACAGGGGCCAAACCAATATCTAAGAGAGAAGACAGGATGCAATTTGCCCCCATTCAGTGCACCTCAAGGACTGATCAAAGGGGTGCAAAATGAGGTGAATTGCCTGTGCTGGCAGGGCGCAAATGCGTGGAGTGGACAGCGAAGGCAGCACAGTGCTCTGAGAGCATGAACTGGAAACTGAGCACCTGTGATTATTGTAGCCCAGACTGAGCCCCCATCCCTGTGGAACCACAGGAAAGGTAAAATGGAGCTCCACCACCATCTGCCTGCAGGATCCAGGAAGATCTATAAAACAGGTTGGGCAGGTTTTAAATCAGCAGGATGCTTTTTTCTTTCTTTCAAAAGTAAGGCAATAAGACCAGAGACTGCGAGAAAACCAGAGACAAATCCAGAAAGAAGTCAGAAGGCGAGACAAATTTCACTTTCTCTCCTTCAGAACTTACAAGTGTTTTTCATTTTTTATTTCTCTTCTTTTCATTTATTTAGGGTTTTGTTTTGTTTGTTTTTATTGTTTGATTTAATTTTTGTATTCTCCCTTTCATATTGCATTTTAATTTTTCTTCTTTCATTTGACTCATATTCCAAATAACACACTACTCTTGGTCTTTTATTTTTATTTTTTTATTCAGATTATATATTTCCTTTTTTTTTCTCATTAAACTGTTTTAATGGGTCTCAAAATTCTGTGACAGATTTTGGTCAAGTTGTTTCCATTAAAGAGTACTGATTTTAAAAACTAATAACTTAAAAACTGCCACACACAAAAAAACCAAATCGTCCACAAAACATTCTCCTTTCCTTCTGACGGTTTTACAATGCATTGTAATCATTAACCAGTCTTTTACTATTAAACTTAAGTGGCCAAATGAGACAACAGTTCTGAGACTGTTCTTCCACCACTGATTAAGACTGGGGTGGGAGGTGTTGGGGATAATATTCATTTAGCCTTCTGAGCTTTCTGGGCAGACTTGGTGACTTTGCCAGCTCCAGCTGCCTTCTTGTCCACTGCTTTGATGACACCAACAGCAACTGTCTGTCTCATGTCACGAATGGCAAAGCGGCCCCGAGGGGATAGTCAGAGAAGCTTTCAACACACATGGGCTTGCCAGGAACCATATCTACAATGGCAGCATCACCAGATTTCAAAAACTTCGGGCCGTCTTCCAGCTTTTTCCCAGAACGACGATCAATCTTCTTCAGCTCAGCAAATTTGCAAGCAATATGAGCTGTGTGACAATCCAGAACAGGTGCATAACCAGCACTTATTTGGCCAGGATGGTTGAGGATAATCACCTGAGCTGTGAAGCCAGCTGCTTCCATTGGTGGGTCATTTTTTCTGTCACCAGCCACATTGCCATGATGAACATCTTTGACAGACACATTCTTGACATTGAAGCCCACATTGTGCCCAGGAAGAGCTTCACTCAAAGTTTCATGGTGCATTTCAACAGATTTGACTTCAGTTGTAACATTGACTGAAGCAAAGGTGACCACCATGCCAGGTTTGAGAACACCAGTCTCCACTCGGCCCACAGGGACAGTACCAATACCACCAATTTTGTAGACATCCTGGAGGGGCAGATGCAGGGGTTTGTCAGTTGGATGAGCTGGTGGCAGGATGCAATCCAGAACTTCAAGCAGCATGATTCCACTGGCACTGCCATCTTTGCGGGTGACTTTCCGTCCCTTGAACCAAGGCATGTTAGCACTTGGCTCCAGCATGCTGTCGCCATTCCAACCAGAAATTGGCACAAATGCTACTGTGTCAGGGTTGTAGCCAATTTTCTTAATGTAGGTGCTGACTTCTTTAACAATTTCCTCATATCTCTTCTGGCTGTAGAGAGGCTCAGTGGAATCCATTTTGTTAACACCAACAATCAACTGTTTCATACCCAGTGTGTAAGCCAGAAGGGCATGCTCACAGGTCTGCCCATTCTTGAAGATCCCTGCTTCAAACTCACCAATGCCAGCAGCAACAATCAGGACAACACAATCAGCCTGAGATGTGCCTGTAATCATGTTTTTGATAAAGTCTCTGTGTCCTGGGGCATCAATGATGGTCACGTAATACTTGCTGGTTTTGAATTTCCATAGGGAGATGTCAATGGTGATACCACACTCACGTTCAGCTTTCAGTTTATCCAAGACCCAGGCATACTTGAAGGAGCCCTTCCCCATCTCAGAGGCCTCCTTCTCAAATTTTTCAATGGTTCTCTTGTCGATCCCACCACATTTGTAGACCAGATGGCCAGTAGTGGTAGACTTGCTGGAATCTACATGTCCAATGACAACAATGTTGATGTGAGTCTTTTCCTTTGCCATTTTGGCTTTGATTTAGTGGTGGTTTTCTCGACATCTGTGTTCTGGCGGCAAACCCATTGTGAAAAAGCTATCTATTTCTTATTACACAATTGTAATTCCAAATACTACACACACCTTGCCCTGGTTTTAATCCCTTTAGCCATCTTCCTGGGATTTATTACTGTTATGGTAAACTTTATTTTCTCTCACGTTATGCCAGGTTTCTATCCCTTATTCTCACCCGTTCTCTTACATCTAACTTTGCATAAGTGCTCTTCTTTCTTAAGTCAGCTCACATTATTTTTCTCCCTCTAATAAGAATCTTATTTTCCACCTTTTATAAACAGTGGTTAGTTGGGTGAAATACCACAGTTATTTTTGTACTTCTCCAAATGAGATACTCTTTGTTCACCATTTGTTTGTAGTTTAAATCCCATAGAATACTCTCTGGCTGTCTTACTCCATTTCACATTCCCCCTGTCCCAGAGCAGTTAAGTGAGGAATATTATTCCATTGTGTTCTCTCTCTTTCTCTCTCTTTTTCCTTTTATCCACCTCTCTCAACCTGTGCTCTACTCCTTACTCTTATTAGTTTGCTTCCCCCATCCTCTTGAAATCACTATTCTTTACTGTAGGTATCTCATATTCACTATTCACTTTTCTACAATATGATGGGGGGTGGGTACCACGTCCTGCACAGAGTCTCCACTGCGGGTTGCTGCAAATGAAGGAAATAAGTCATTCCAGACACTTCTCAGTCTGCCAGGAAAAGGGGGCGGTGATTCCCTCTAGTAGAGAAAGCCTTGAGCCCTTCTCTTGAAGTGGCTTTTATAAAGAACAACATGCACAGGGGTATACAGCATGCATGCAAAGCTCATCATCAATGTCAAAAGCTTATGATTGAAGGAACACAGAGATTTGCCTCAGGTCAGGGTCTGGTAGATAGGGTGGCACCCATTTGGCCCTGAAACCTGGGAAACTGATTACATTCTATGCTTGACCCCAAGCATGAGTACTCCTTAACTCAAGGGTATTCGTAGCAAAGTAAGTTTCATAGGATTTAATGCATTTATTTTCCAGGCCTAATTGTCCCCAGGAACTGCCCGATCCAGTTTAGGGCTGTACCTGCCTTTACTATTGCTTCACTGACCCAGTCAGGTGGCAGGCAGAGCAGCCAAAGGATTAGGAGACTTCTTTCAGATGGAATGAGGACTCTGACCATGACAAATACGAGGGGCGAGGGTCTTTTGCCCCTTCTCCATGTCCCCCAAGTCCTTCCCTGATGGCCCCTATGTGACTGTGCCTGTCTTAGGTTGCCCCCTGCCATCGAGGAGACTTACCCATCATTGGCTAACAAGCCGTCCTCCCAGGCCAAGCAGGATGATGTGAGGGAGGCAGGTTCTCCACCCCTGCCAGAGGGACAGGTTTTTTCTCCTCAGTGGCCTATTTTACCAAGGCCTCCTTGCTCAGCTCCAGCTTGGGGCCCTCTCTTCTATTGGTGAGGCTATAGTCCCTGAAACCAGGCGGGACAGTTCCCAACAATATCCTTATTCTCATTCCCCCTTTATCAAACTTCATTCAGCTGTCATAGCTATTGACCATGCTGTTCTTTTCCTGCAATTTTGTTCATGTTGGTCTTATACCTTTTCAATTTTACTTCAAACCTTATACTATACTCTTCCCTTTGCTTACCCCATTGTTTCCATCACCATTTTGTGTTTTACATACATTTTGAATTTTGTTATCTCCCTTTCTTTGCCTCAGTTCTATTGCAACACTTATCAAATCTCCTCCCTCTTACCACACAACATGTTTCCACTTTTAGTCATCTCATATTCCCTTTGTCATATCTTACACTACCCACAATCACTCTTCACCTTTATTGATCTTAGCTCAATTGTGGTTGAGATTGCTGATGTGGTAGGGGGTTCTTTTTGCTGGCGTAGGGTTGATTGTCTAGTAATCCTGCTTTGTTATTCAACACCTGTACAATAGCATGCAAGACAATTTGGGAGTTGTGATGCCAATAAACTGCTGGAGGGGAGAAACACACCAACAAAGAAGCCACCAACAGGTAAAGCCCAACTACAACAAAAGAGTCCATGCAAACAGAAGAAAGGTCAACCCTAGAGCATACAGACAACGAGATCAAAGAGACCACACCACCACAGAAACTCTATCACAGAATTTCACCCCACTAAGACAGCTGGCAAAGCAGAGCATCTGAAAGAGGAAAACAAACAAAAAGAGTCATCTAAAATGGAAAGACAGAGAAAGAACCCCCAACTGAAAGGAACAGAAGACTCCCCAGTAAGAGAGCAAAATGAAATGGAGCCAACTATCAGACATAGAATTTTAAAAATAATGTCTTTAAGGATGTTCAAGGAACTCAATGATAACTACAAGAAACTGAGTGGGAACTACAACAGCATGAGAAAGGAAATAAAAGCTATAAACAAAAACCAGAAACAAAATTACAACTGATATCTCAGAAATACAAAGGATTGTAGTAAATTACTATGAACAACTATTTGCCAAAAAAATTGAAAACCTGGGTGAAATGGACATATTTCTAGAAACATAAAATCTCCCAACACTGAATAAAGACAAAGCAGAAAGCTTGAACAGACTGATAACAGCTAGTGAAATGGAAGCAATAATGAAAAAAAAAAAATGCCACCACACAAAAGTCCTGGACTGAATGGTTTCACAGGAGAATTTTACAAAACTTTTCAAAACTTTTCAAAGTTAATCTCTATCCTTCTCAAACAATTTCCAAAAATCCAAGAAGAGGGAAAACTTTTCAAAACTTTTCAAAGTTAATCTCTATCCTTCTCAAACAATTTCCAAAAATCCAAGAAGAGGGAAGACTCCCAAATTCTTTTCATGTGGCCAGCATCAGTCTAATCACAAAACCAGATAAAGACACAACAAAGAAAGAAGACTACAGGCCAATATGGCTGATGAACATAGACGCTAAAATCCTCAACAGAATATTGGCAAACCACATCCAGCAGTACATTAAAAAGATCATCCAATGTGATCAAGTGGGATTCATCCTAGGGCTGCAAAGATGATGCAATATTCACAAATCAATAAATGTAATACCTCACATAAACAAAAGGAAAGACAAAAATCACATGATCATATCAATGCATGTGGAAAAATCATTTGATAAGGTACAACACCTATTTATGAGAAAAACATTCAGCAAAATTGGAGTAGAGGAAGCACACCTCAACATAATAAAGTCCATATATGAAAAACATACAGCTATATCATGCTCATCGTGCAAAAACTAAAAGCTTTCCCACTAAGTTTGGGAATTAGACAAAGGTGTCCACTTTCACCACTTCTATTCAACATAGTATTGGAAGTTCTACCCACACAGATCAAACAAGAAAATGAAGTGAAAGGCATCCAAATTGGAAAAGAGGAATTAATGATGTAACTGTTTTCAGATGACATGATAGTGTACATAGAAAACCCTGTAGGCTTCTCCAAAGAACTACTCGACCTCATAAAAGAATTTGGCATAATGGAGGGATACAAAGTCAATATCCATAAATCAAAGGCATTTTTGTACACTAACGATGAAATATTAGAAACATAAATCAGGAGAAAAAATCCCATTTGCTGCAGAAGTAAGAAAAATAAGGTACCTAGGAATAAACCTAACCAAGGAGGTAAAAAACCTCTACACAGAAAACTACACAACACTGAAGAAAGAAATTAAGGAAGACACACATAATGAAAGCATATAGAATGTTCACAAATTGGAAGAATTAACATCATCAAAATGTCCACACTACCCAAAGCAATTTATAAATTCATCACAATCCCTATCAAAATACCAATGACGTATTTCACAGACATAAAACAAAAATTTCCAAAATTAATATGGAACCATAAAGGACCCCCAATAGCCACAGATATTTTAAATTAGAAGAACAAATTATTAGGAGGAATCACAATACCTAATATCAAACTATATTATAAGGCCACTATAATCAAAACAGTCTGGTACTGTCATAAGAACAGACACATAGATCAATGGAACAGAATAGAGTCCTGAAGTAAACCCATGTCTCTATGGTCAATTAATATTTGACAAAGAGGGAAGAAGCATAAAATGGAGTAAAAATAGTGTATTCCACAAATGGTGTTGGGAGATCTGGACAGGTATATGAAAAAAAAATGAAACTCAACCACCAAATTACACCATACACCAAAATAAACTCAAGATGGATAAAAGACTTAAATAGAAGTCACATCACCATATAAATCCTAAAGAAGAACATAGGCAGGAAAATTTCAGATATTCCATGCAGCAATATTTTCACTGATATGTCCCCTAGAGCAAGGGACATAAAGGAAAAAAATAAACAAATGGGACTTCATCAAAAGAAACAGTTTATGCTCAGCTAAAAAAATTAGCATAATGAAATGAGTACCAACTATATGAGAAAATATATTTGCCAATGATACCTTGGACAAGGGTTTGATCTCTAAAATGTATAAAGATCTTGCATGACTCCACACCAAGAAGATAAATAACCAATTAAAAAATAGGCAAATAACCTGAACAGACACTTCTCCAAGGATATATGGAGAGCACTGAGACACATGAAAGGATGCTCAGTATCATTAGCCATCAGAGAGATGAAAATTAAAGCCACAATGAGATTCCACTTCACACCGGTCAGAATGGTCATCATAAACAAATCAACAAACAACAAGTGCTGGTGAGGTTGTCGAAAAAAAGGGAACCCTAGTATATTCGTGGTGGGAATGCAGACTGCTGTAGCCACTATATGGAAAACAGTATGGAATTTCCTCAACAACTAAAAGTAGAGCTGTCTTTTGACCTGGCAATTCCACTGCTTGGAGTTACACTAAGAATCCTTAAACACCAATTCAGAAAAACGTATGCACCCTAATATTCATAGCAACATTATTCACAATAACCAAGTGCTGGTAACAGCCTATATGGCCATCAGTAAATGAGTGGATTAAAAAATGTGGTAGATTTACATAGTGGAATACAACACATCAGAAAGAAGGATTTCCTACCCTTCATGACAGCATGGATGGAACTGGAGAGCAATATGCTAAGTGAAATAAGCCAGATGGTAAAAGACAAATACCATATGATCTCAGCTATAAGTGGAACCTAAACAACATACAAAGAATCGAGAAAAATATAACCAGAGACATGGAAATGAACTGACAGTAACCAGGAGGGAGGAAAGAGGGTGATAATGCAGGAAAGAAGAGGAAGGATCATCAAGGAATGTGAATAAAGTACCCATGGACAAAGACAAGGGGGGGCAGGATTGAATGTGGGTCATGGGGTTGGGTCAGGTGGAGAAGAATAATGTGGGCATAATGGGGACAATGGTAATTGAACAACAATTAAAAAAAGAGAAACTATTAAAAAAAGAGAGAGGAAAAAAGATATTTCATACTACCGGAAAAGAAAAAAAGGCTAGCATAGCAACACATATCTGAAAAAATGGACTTAAAACTAAGGCTATAGTAAGAGACAAAGAAGGACACTACATCATCATAAAGGGAACAGTCCAACAAGAGGACATAACACTAGCAAACTTTTACACAGTCAAGAAAGGAGCACCTAAATATGTGAATCAAATACTGATGGACATAAAGGGAGAGATTGACAGAAATACAGTCATAGTTGGATATTTTAACACTGCACTGACTTCAATGGATAAATCTTCCAAACTGAATATCGAAAAGGAGATTCTGGCTTTAATCAACACACTAGAGCAAATGGATGTTAATCGAAATCTTCAGATCGTTTCACCCTCAGGCAGCAAAAAATGAATACTTTCCAAGTGCACATGGAACTTTTTTAGAGTGGGCCACATATCAGGACATCAAACAAGTCTCAAAAAATTTAAGAAGACTGAAATCACATCAAGCATCTTCTCTGACCACAATGCTATAAAACTAGACATCAATAACAAGAACACTGAAAAACACAGTAAGACATGGAAGCTAAATAACATGCTATTTAAAAGTAATGTATCAACAATGAAATCAAGGAAGAAATCAAAAGCTACCTTGAAACAAGGGAAAATGAGAATACAGCTATCTAAAATCTGTGGTACACTGGGAAAGAAATCCTAAGAGGGAAATTCATAGCATTTCAGACCTATGTAAAAACAAAAACAAAAAAATAGGCAAAAGCTCAAGTAAACAAACTAGCTTTACCCTTAAGGAACTTGAAAAAGAATAACAAAGCCCGAAGTGAGTAGAAAGAAGAAAATGATAAGGATCAAAGTAGAAATTAACAAAATGCAACCTTAAAAAAGTGATACAAAAGATCAGTGAATCAAAGAGTTAGTTCTTTGAAAAGATAAACAAAATTTACACAGTTTTAACCAGACTCATCAAGAAAAAAAGAAAGAGGACTCAAATAAATAAAATCAGAAATGAAAGAGGAGAAGCAATAACTGACAACAAATATAAGACAATGTAAGTTAATATTATGAACTATATGCCAACAAACTGGACAACCTGGACTAAATGGATAAATACCTAGTAAATACAACCTTCCAAAGCCGAATTACAAAAAATCAAAGAATCCAAATACAGATTACACTTAATAAATTGAAACAGTCATCAAAAAATTCCCCAAAACAAAAGACCTGGACCAGATAGCTTCACAGGTGAATGTCACCAAACATCCACAGAATATCCAGCATCTCTCCTTAAACTATTCAAAAAAAAATCAAGATGAGAAAGTATGCCCAAACTCATTTTATGAGGCCAGCATTATCCTAATTCCAGAACCACATAAAGACACTACAAAAAAAGAAAATTATAGCCAATTTCCCCGATGAACATAGATGCTAAAATTCTCAACAAAACATGAGCAAACCGAATATAGCAATGCATCAGAAAGACACACACCATGATCAAGAAGGGTTATTAATTTTGGGAATGCAAAGTTGGTACAGCATTAGCAAATCAATAAATATGATTCACTACATAAACAAAATGATGGATAAAATTCACAGGATCATATCACTAGATGCAGAAAAAGCATTTGATGAAATCCAGCACCCATTTACTGTAAAAACTCTCAGAAAAATGGGAATAGAGGAAACATACCTAAACATAACAAAGGCTATATATAACAAGCCTACTGCTAGCATCATACTTAAAGGGCAAAAACTACAAGCGTTTCCCTTAAGACCAGGAATAAGAAGGGGATGTTCATTTTCACATCTCTTATTCAACATAGTATGGGAAGTCCTAGCTATAGCAATCAGAGAAGAAGAAGAAATAGAAGTCATCCAAATTGGAAAGGAAGAAGTAAAACTGTCTTTATTTCTAGATGACATGATACATAGAGAACCCCAAAGATTCTACCAAAAAACTACTAGAACTGATAGATAAATTCAGTAAAGTAGTAGGAGCAAAATTAATATCCAGAAATAAGCTGCATTTTTATATGCCAATATTGAACAGAAAGGGAAATTAAGAGAATGAGCACATTCACAATTACTTCAAAAAGAATAAAATACCTAGGAATAAATGTAACCAAATACATAAAACACTTATACTCAGAAAATTATAAGTCACTGAAGAAAGAAATTTAAGAAAATAGAAATTAAGTGGAAGCATATACCATGTTCATGGACAGGAAGAATTAACATCATTAAAATGTCCATACTACCCAAAGTAATTTATAGATTCAATGCAATTTCTGTCAAGAATCCAATGACATATGTCACAGAAGTAGAGCAAATGTTTCAAAATTTATATGTAACCACAAAAGGCATTGTATAGCAACAGCAATCCAGAGAAAAAAACAAATTTAGAGGAATCATGTTACCTAATATGAAACTATACTATAAGGTCATGGTAACCAAAACAGCATCGTACTAGAAGAAAAACAGACACATAGATTAATGGGACAGAATAGAGAGCCCATAAATGAACACACTCCTTTATAGTCCATTAATACTTGACAGAAGCATCAAGTACATACAATGGGCTAAAGATAGTTTGTTCTATAAATGGTGTTGGAAAAGTGGACAAACACATGCAGAAAAATGAAACTAGACCACTTTCTTACACAACAAACAAGGATTCAAGGTTTATGGATGGATTAAAGGTTTAAATGTTAGATTGAAAATATAAAAATCATGGAAGAAAAAAACACTGGTGGCAAATCTTGGACATTGCTTATAGCACTATATTATCAGATATATCTCCCCATGTGAGGGAAACAAAAGAAAAAGTAAACAAATGGGACTACATCAAGCTAAAATTTTTGTACAGAAAAGGAAAACATCAACAAAATAAAAAGACAACCCACATAATGGGAGTGCATATTCACCGATATATCTGATAAGGGGTTAATATCCAAAATTTATAAAACACAAAACTCAACACCAAAAGAAAAAAAAACAAACAATCCAATTAAAAAATGGCAAATAACCTAAATATAGGTCATTTATAATATTTATAATTTAGGTTACTTATTAATTTATAATTTATAATTTATAATTATTAATTTATAATTAAATTACAAATTTAATTATAAATTAAATTTATGATTAACCTAAAATTATAAATAACCTAAAAATTGTATAGGTTATTTATAAATAACCTAAGTATAGGTTATTTATAATATTTATAATTTAGGTTACTTCTTATTAATTTATAATTTATAATTATTAATTTATAAATAAATATTTATAATATTTATAATATAGGTTACTTCTCCAAAGAGGACATACAGATGACCAATAGTCATATAAAAAGGTGCTCAAAGTAACTAATCATCAGTGAAATGCAAATTAATACCATAATGAGATATCATTGTACACCTCTCAGAATGGCTATCACCAATAAATCAACAAACAAGTGCTAGTGAGGAAGTAGAGAAAGAGGAACCCTTTTGCACTGTTGGTGGGAATACTGATTGGTGCAGCCACTACGGAAAGCAGTATGGATATACCTCAAAAAATTAAAAATGGATCTGCCTTTTAACCCAGTGATCCCACTTCTGGGGATATATCCAAAGGAACTCAAAAACACTAATTTGAAAGAAGAGTAGCACCCCTATGTTCACTGTAGCATTATTTACAATCACCAATATATGGAAGCAGTCCAAGTGTCCATTAATAGGTGAGTGGATTAAACAATTATGAGATATTTACAAAATGGAATACTGCTTGGTTATATAAAAGAGGAAAATTTTACCCCTTATGACAGTATGGTTGGGCATAGAAAACATTATACTAAGTGAAATAAATCAGTCAGAGAAATAATATAGCATTTAATCACACTCATATGTAGAATCTAACGAACAAACTGAACTAAGAAAAACAGAGACAGGCTCATGCATAGATAGAGCAGGATGACAGCTAAGGGAACAGGACATTAGGGGGTGGAGGTGTTGAGCAAAAAGAATAAAGGACTCATGGACATAGACAACAGTGAGGTGACTGTGGGCGGGGAGTGTGTAAGGGGACTAAATGGTAATGGGTAAAATACAATAAAAAACTAAAAAATATAAAATAAAAATAAAATAACATTAATATGAAAATGTTAATGCTCAAAGACCCAAACTCCCCAGTGGTTTACATTTGAGGTCTTTTAAAAGAATGGGAAAAAATAATGAGGTAGTCATAGGCTGTGTTGATTGGTTAGTAATGATGTAAGTTCCATGATCTTCTTAATCTGATTTATTTCTCCCCAGGCATCACCCTGATGCAGGCATTCCATTGAAGGTCTGTGACCCACTGCAAGTTCTCAGATTTTCACAGAAAATAATTAAAATGTGAGCTAGCATAGAGTTTAAAGTGAATTAATTAATGAAGCAGAAAAACAAAGAATGGTTACTCCACAGACAGAGCAGCCCTTCCCTAGAAGGATTTGCTTCTTTTATGAGGCTCATCTAATTGATGTTTAGGGCATTCAGTACAAGGGAGGAATATTCATAATTTTTCTGGGAAAGTGCTAGAGACTTCTCAGAAGAGCACCATCGGCCATTTTGTGTCCTTATATGTTGTGTTGCAGCCTCTCTAGGCTGGACAGGTCCACTGGGAGCTTGGCTACACAGAAGAAGATGCATGGAGACTTGGGGATGCTTGACATATCTTTATTTGGGAGAGTCACACAGGTACAAGCCCAGTCTGGGGATATCACACAGGCCACAAAGCCTGTGTCTGTGCTGCACACAGGCCACAAGCCCATGTCCAAGTTGGCACCCAGACTCCCCACCTCATCCAAAGTTCCTATCCCTTAAATACTAGCCCCAAAGTGGGCAACAGGCCAGAAAGGCGAGGTAACTATCATGAGCTGCACATGCAAGCCTACTCAATACTACAGGGCAGTTTATTGCACCCAGGGCTCAAGGCCATGAGACCCAGCTCGAGGCTGTGGGAACACTGCTTTATCAGACCCCTTAAAGGTTGTGAGGAGCTGCTCCCTCCAGTTACCCACACATCTAGGTGAAGGAGTTAGATTGCCTCCACCTACCCTACATATGGGCTTTCAATTTTTGATCATATTGGCTCACGGCGTGTCATTTCAAATGCTAATGTATTACAATGAGTGTTTAATGAGTCCAGGAGGATACTACAAGGTCAAATTCATTGCCGTGTTGAATTGAGCAAACATTCTGCGAGCTGTAAGCCAGGAATTCATCTTACTATGTTAGTTCTTGTGTTGTTGGTGGGACTCAGGCTCTACCATAGAAGTGTGAGGAAGTTATTCCAAAAACTCACACACAGGAGATTGAGATGTGGCAATGTTTATTTGGGTAAACATAAAAGCTGCCTGCTTGGTTTCCAAAGTCTGATCTCCCTTTGCTTCACCACAGAAAACTTCCAACTGTGTCCTCAACAGGCCAAAAATAAAAGCCAGTGTCCTGAGTTTATGCTTCAGAGTAAAGCTTAGTTTTTGGAACTCATGTGATCTGCTGCAGGCCCTGGTGGTTGCTAATCCCACATGATCACTTGCTCCTGGGAAAGACAGCATCTGAACAAACAGTTCTTGTGCATTACTAGATTGACAGGTGAAAGAGCTTCTTGTTGCCCTGGGATTATATTAGCTTGGCTTTGGGATGGACCAAGTGCTTTTGCAAAATGACCAATTAACTTCCCAAGTGTTTGCAGGCTTTTGATAGGTTTAAGCCTCCTAGTGAGACTGACAGGCCTCTATGACCAAGCACTTCTCCATGTACCACTCCCAACAACACAGTACCATAGAGGGAAGGAAGGAGTGTTAATCTCCTTGATGGAGAAATGCTGTAATCCTCTGAGGTGTGAAGCTGTAGCTTTCTGGTGAAGCAAACAGGCTCATGCTCCCCAATTTATTAAGCTCAATGTCTAATTTCCTTTTCTCTGTTTCTTATATTAATAACTAGTTAACTACTTCCAGTAATAATCTCCCCCTGAAGACCTTGAGCCTTGTAATCTTACAAGGGTAAATGGATGAAGGTCTCATCTTCTGTAACTGCCTCTTCCTTCCCATTCTCAGTCCCAGATGGTCTTCTTTCCTGCTAAAGGAAAAAAATGGAGACAAAAAGGGGAAAGGAATCCATGCAGGGAAGAGGAATATTTGCTATCCCTGGAAATGGGCCCATGTGATGTTTGAGGATGGCATTGTCTAGAGGATGACACTGCTGGACAAGTTGGCATGGCTGATGTATTCTAGAGGTAATGAAATTTAACAAGGAAGTCAAGATACGTAGTCCAAAAATGAGAATTATAGCAATTCTCAAAGGTCTGGTGAAAGATAACAACTAGGTGATAGGGAGAGAGACTAACTCTACAGTTTCCCAGTTTAAGTTAAAGGAGTGACTTCCCTAGAAGAAGGTATGTCACACCTGTCTAGAAGCTTACTGTTTACCATACTTAACTCAAATTATACTGAGGGAAACACGAAGATTTCCCATGTGAAGAACAGCGGACATTTTTTGGACAAAAAATGGAAAGTAGATTTAGGTGAAGCCAGTAAGGCCACCCCATACTTCACCCACTCAAGCATCTGGTCCTTACAAGTCAATCCAGCCAAACCAATGAGTCTCATTTCAGAAGGCAGTGATGCAGGGACACTTCTAAAGTGAGGCTTATATTTTGTAAACAAGCAACCAGGTAATTATGGTTATAGTCATAAACTCTATGGAAACAGAAGGAATAACACCAAGGTTGATGAACACAGCAAATCATAAAATGGTTTCTAAGTTTGTGGACTAAGTCAGCTGAGACTTCCAAACAAAAGGCTGGCTGAAATAAAAGCAAGCAGTGACAATTTGATAGATCCTACTTGTCTGCATTTTGAACATCTCTGGTAATGTCATCAAGTGCTGAAGTAAATTCTATATGGCATACATAGACACAGCCTTAGAAAATGCTTATTTCCCAATAATTTCTAGTCCAAAGATGGGAGAAAAAGAGTGAAACATAAGTTTGGAGAGTTGACGACAATTAAAAAGTTTCAGGAACCAGTTTTGCTTACAAGTAAACACAAAACTTTGGAGACAATTGCCTGTACTAGAATTCAATACCCACAATCAGGCATTGTGATTTCCATTGAAACACAATTTTTGTCTTTAAAATTACCCTCATTCACGCTGTTGCAAAATGTAAGAGTTTCTTCTTCTTTTTTTTACAGCTGTGTAGTATTTCATTGTATAAATGTACCACAGCATTTTTATCCACTCATATAATCCCAGAGGGACAAAGATGCTCTCTCTCTCCCCCTCCCTCCAACCTGGTGGCACACTCTCACCCAGGAGTGAGTGACCATGTGGGTCTAGCAGCTACTGGGGCCTGCACTGGAGAGAAAACATTAATTCTTGTAAAAGAGGGAGATAAACCTTCATCCTCATAAAAGAGGGATATTGGGTGGCTGAGGGAAGCATGAGCATCCTCAGTGCTTCCTAACCCCGATCACAGACCAAAACCCCAATCTGTTTGTGTCGGCCATGCAATTCTCCCACGGCAGGGCTCTGCCCCTCCTACCCCAGGGGCAGAGATTTTGCAGAAGCAGTAATATAATTTGTTCAGGTGTAAAGTTTTACCAACAGTCAGTGGTGATAAAGCACTGTAATTTGGTTTATTTAATTCCACATGAGTTATTCTGAAGGTCTCAGGCCCAACTATTGCTACAGATTTACATCCTTGTGTTTGTACCAGGAATGCCTAGTACCTCCAGTGCCTTAAGTAAAAACACTCATAACTTGCCTTTAGCAGCTGGGCAAAGTCTAGTAGCCTTGGTCTTTTAGGAGGTAAAGTTAGGCAGCCTCCCGTAGGACCTAGGATGAGGGGAAGCATTCCCTAATAACCTAACCAGATAGAGAATTAACACCCCAGGCCCTGGCGGTAAATTCCATTGGCCTTCTCCAGAGAGGGATTAATAAACATTCAGTCAATTTCCAAAATTAATGAGCACTTACATCTGAGGCTTTAATTTATTAGGTATACTTATAAAAATTAATGAGAACTAAAATAGTGGTGCCATGGAAGCACAGACAAGCAACTGTGCTTGCATCAGGAGCTGCATGCAGTGGCTGCGAAACCCGAGTGGACAATCTGGCCAACAATGGAGGCTTCTGCCACCTTAGCAACATGTAATTGCTTAGAAACTCTGGCATTGGGATTAGGGCGAGACACCAGGGTGTGGGGCAGCTGCAGCTCTAGCCAGTGGCTTTTTCTGTGCTTAGGCTACATGAGCCTTTCTCCATGTGCTGGAGAAGCACTATAGCCTGCACCCCTCTCCTGGCACCAGGGACCAACTGCCAGAAAAGAAAACATCCCCATGCCACATTCTGAGCAGCAGACCAAAGTGCAGTCTGAGGTACAGGGACCAACAGACCTGTGCTTCTAAGCTGCAGGAAGTTGGGAGACCACACAGTCTGTGACAGGAAGAAGGGAAATGCAAAAAAGGGAGAAAAAAAAAAAGCTGTGTGCCTATGTTGCTCACAGTCTGGGCTGGCATTAGCTATGGGAGGGGCCCCATTTTGTCACTGGGTTGGGGGTGCTGCAGAGAATGGGATGGAGCAGCTAGATGCACTTAGGGTTTGGCATGCCAGGAGTAAAATCCAAGTCAACAGTGGGTGCATGACCACTGTCCTCATTGTGTGTTCTCCTGGTACCCCTCTGCCCACTGCCCCACAGGTTCTCGAAGTGCTGGGGCTGGTCTCTGTGTAAGACAGGGCTTTCTCAAGCCTCTGTCTGAGCTGCATGGGCCTGAAACAGAAAGGAACTAAACCAGAGCAACATGGGTTTTTTGTATTATTTTGTTTTACAAAAAAACACAGCTCCTCTCCCTCTTCCTGGTTCCCCAAATGTTGTCAGTGGAAATCAGTCTCTTCCACAGGATTGCAAACAAAGCATTCCAAAGACCCAAGCAAAGGAGACTGTGGTGTGACAAGGTTTATTTGGGTGGAAAGAGAAGCTGCCCCCAGGGTTTCCCATGTCTCATTTCCCTCTGTCCTGCTATGGAAATAGTCCAACCATGTCCTTAGCAAGGCCAAAACAAAAGCCAGTGTCCTGAGTTTCTGCTTTATATTAAAGCTTAGTTTTTTAGAGCCCACACCAGCTGCTGTAGACCCAGTAGCTGTTAGAGCCACATGGTCACTCACTCCTGAGTGAGAGTATGTTACCAGGAAAGAGGGAGGGAGAGAGAGAGTGTATCTTTGTCCCTCTGGGATTATGTTAGCTTGGGTTTGAGATGGACCACGTGCTTTTGCAAAATGATCAATCATCTGTCCAAGCTTTCTCAGGCTTTTGATAGGTTTACACCCCGCAATGAGGCATATACGGTTTATCGTCTCCCCTTCATCGCCTATGTTCTGGTACTGAAGGGGCAAAGGAGGAGTGTTAATCCCCTTGGAAGAGAAACGCTGTAATCCTGCAAAGTGTAAAGCAATAGCTTTCTTGTGAAGCAAACAGGCTCATGCTCCCCAGATTATTAAGCTCAATATCTAATTCCCTTTTCTCTCTTTCTTATATTAATAACTAGTTAACTACCTATGGTAACACTTGTAGCCCTTATTGGTTACAGCTATTTTGCCACATATCCTATCTAAATCCTGCCCTGGGCCTTTGTTTCTGATATAGAGAGGTCTTACTGTTTGTAGACAACCCTAAGATCTGCAAGCCATCTTGGGGTTGTGTGTCACCGATAGAGAAGGAAAACTTCTACTCCTCTGGTGCTTAGCAGGCTACATTGTTTTTATAACTTAAGCAATATAGTGCCTAAAACCTGTTTTATAGGCCAGTCTCCAGGCTCCAGGACACGGCTGGATTATTTCCTATTGCTTTAACTAGAAATCTTGATGGCCAGTTTTGGGGGTAAAAATATACTTTTTCTCTCTTCTTTAAAGTTCTAGCTGAGCTAAAGATCAAATTAAGAGACAAATTAACAAAAAAAAGTACAAAATTTATTATATAAGTACACATTTGGGGGCCTTAAGAATAGAAACACAAATAAGTATTAAGCAATTGAGATTTACATTCCATTTTGAAGCTAAGAAAAAAGGAAGTTGTTATTCCAGACTTCAAAGGGTAGGAAAGCCATTCACATGGGGATGAAAAAGGAACTGTGTGGTAAATAAGATTGGCTGGGCCATGTCCATGAGAATGACCCTCCTGGAGCAAACTTTCCATCTAAATATCTTTTAGGCAGTTAAGGGGATGATGGAAACATCAAAGATTTTTTTTTCTGAGTCTTTTGTTTCTTAATAATCAGCTTCAAGTCAATATCCCAAAAAGCATATGTAGAAGTCACAAACTCTTCCCTTCACAGTGGAACCACAACTCTTAAGTGGGCTAATTCAATGAGACTACCTGAACTCTAAATTCAAAAATACATAGTCTTTTAATCAAATTTATTGAGTATTTAAATCATTCCCAAGTAAAATAAAATACTGAAACATTGTTATATCAATCTAAAGGTATTGATTTTTGACTTCTTATTCCATAAAGAATAAAAGATACATTTGAATCTGTTAATAAAAATGTCTTGTACATTTGAATCTCTTAATAAAAATGTTCCATGCTTTATACCTTTTGGCATCTCCGGGGTACACTGGAAGAAGAGTTGTCTTGGGATACATACTAAATATATTGCAACACATAATTACAAAAAAATCTCATAATGTTTTAAGTAATTTTTTATTTTGTGTTGGGCTGCATTCAGAACCATCTTGGGCCACATGCAGCATGCAGGACATGGGTTGGACACCCCTGCTTTATAATGTTTTTTTCTGATGGAAGTCCTGTTCCTGAAAAGCAACTTGAGACACGTGTTATATTATCTATAGTAGTTAAGAATTACTATGAGTCCTGTGACCCTGAATCATATCTCAGATTAGTGTTTAGTCTATCATTATACATTGTTTGTTGTGTTTCGCATGTCTCTAATTTTTAATTAGCAATTACTGAGCCTGTTGCCTACCTTACCACTCAAGTCAGCTTCTGCTGTTATGGAGCTGGGAAGGGGTGCTCATAGAAAGGTGCTTGCTGACATTTAAATAGTCATGTATACAAAAACAAAACAAACAAATGTTACAAAGCTCACCAAAACTGTAAGCAAGCAGAGGGCACCTTGGTGAATAACCCAAAGATTAATGGTAAAAGTAGCAAATATTTATTTACAATGTTTCAACCATGAGGGAGCCTAGAGCACTCACTCTCTGAGTGGAGTTTAGAGCACCTCAGCTGGGAGCCCTCCTTTCCCACAAGACCCAGCACTTCCCATGCTCTCCACCAGACTATAAACCACAAACCCTGAAATTTCACCATTTCCTTATCTTAGACTGGCTGTGCAAACAGTTCTCCAGTTCCTCTGTAAGTTACCAAAGTTGCCATCCTCATACAGCAGCTCTCTCTTTCAGGATCTGGTAACATGGTCATCAGTCTCCATTTTAATAGTCCAGAAAGGCATGTGAAGCATTACTCTGGATCATGGTGAAACTCAGAAAAGGCACAGGTTAATAGTCCAGGTAAAGTCCAAGTCTGCAGGGGAGCATGTTGGAAAGAAGTCCTTTGCAGCTCCCCAGGCTGCATGGCCTCCTTCCTCACTATAAACTACATCTTGCTTTTCTTTTCCTTGCTAAGCCACATAGCAGAGAGCAGAGCGCAGAAAGAGAAATCCTCATGGTTCTGCTATCCCTTTCAAGCCGCCTGGTCAAGAGCACATGGCTGCCCCTGCTTGAGTTTAAACCCCTGCCAGGATCTTACTTTGTAACCCCATTTCCGACCCCTCCCACAGGCAGCTGCACCTGCTTATCTTCTGGTTTCTTCCGCTTTTCTTGGCTGCCACTGTTTGTCAGGGCAGGTTTTAACCCCATGACATAGGGGAACCACCTTCTTGCTACTTGTGCAGGTGCAGCAACCAGGGAAGGCTTCCTGGCTATGTCATGGGTCAAAGCTATGCCCATCTCCCTGGATCTAAGTGCCTGACACAGCTACTTAACATAGCTATGAAGCAAGCCAAAATTTATTGATAAGCAAAGTACCTCTCAACTGCAGGTGCAAGTATTGTGGGTTTTTTCCCTATATTCCTGAGCACCCCAAGTTCTGAACCTTGTTCCACACTTGTTACACTACCACCACAACAAAAGAGAATATCAGTCTGTAATTCACATTTGATGTAAAAATTAACTACAAATTGATTTTAGACTTAAAATTACAAAACTTCTACATGACTATAAGAAAATATTTGTGATCTTTACTCAGGCAAAAAGTGTTTTATGTTTGTTTCACACCAAAATTAGGATCCATAAAAGAAAAAGTCAATGTTAGACTTACTTTATTATTTTGAAAACGTTTGCTCTATGAGAGATATTGGAGAATGAAAAGACAGGCACATACTGGCAGAAAATAGTTGCAAGTCACATTTCTGACAAAAATTTATATCAGAATATCTAAAGAGTTCGTTAAAACAACCATAAGATAATAAATAATACAACAGAAAGATTGACGAATGATCTAAATATGTCACTAAGTAAGATACATGGCTAGCATATAAGCATGTGAAAATATGCACAATGTTAGTTCATAGGGAAATACAAATTTAAAATGTTAACATAAGAAATGCCCAAACCTGTGCCCTGGCTGGTATGGCTCAGTGGATTGAGTGCTGGCCTGCAAAACAAGGGGTCACAGGTTGGATTCCCAGTCAGGGCATATGCGTAGGTTGTGGGCCAGGTCCCCAGTAGGGGGTGCTCAAGAGGCAACCACACATTGATGTTTCTCTCCCTCTCTTTCTCCCTACTTTCTCGTCTCTCTAAAAATAATTTATATTATATTTATAGAAATGTCCAAACCTGTAAGAATTTTTTAGTTTATCTGAGCCAAACTGATGACAATTGCTTTGTTGAAGCTAAATCTCAACAAATTGAGAAAATTCTCCAGAAAATGGCAGTTTTACCACTTATTGTATACTTTAGAATCAAAGGGGAAGGTGTAAAGGAGTTACATAAAATTAATTGGTGAGATTTTAGGGAGGGGGGAGAAGCAGAGTGGGAATATTTCGGGGATTGAATAAAAAGTCAAAGAAGTAGACAAATACTTCTTTTACGCAGCTGGGTCAGGATAATTATCAGTAAACAATTAACAAGATAATAATAAAAATGTGGGGAGTTGTGGTCGCTGCTTTCGTGTAGTATTTGTGTCCTGAGAGGTCTGGAAAAAGAAAATTACTTTGGGTTGTATGGACAATTTAATGAGGTTAATTCTTCCAATCCAGGAATTTAATCTCCAAAATATATAAAGAACTCATACAACTCAACACCAGGAAGACAAACAATTCAATTAAAAAATGGGCAAAGGATCTGAATAGACAATTTTCCAAGGAGGACATACAGATGGCCCATAGACATATGAAAAGATGCTCAACATCACTAGCCATCAAAGAGATGCAAATTAAAACTGCAATGAGATTATCTCTTCATACCTGCAAAAATGGTTATCATTAATAAACAAACAACAAGGATGTGGAGAAAATGAACTCTAGTGCCCTCTTGATGGGAATGCAGATGGATGCAGCCACTGTGGAAAATAGTATGGAACTTCCTTAAAAAATTTAAAATGGAATTACCTTTTGACCCAGTGATTCCACTGCTGGGAATATGCCCTAAGAATCCTGAAGCACCAATTCAAAAGAACGTATGCATCACTATGTTCATAGCAGTGCTATTTACAATAGCTAAGAGTTGGAAATAGCCTAAGTACCCATCGGTATATAAGTGGATTAAAACACTGCAGTACATTCACACAATGGAATACCACACAGCAGAGAAATAGAAGAAAGTTTTGCCTTTTACAACAGAATAGATAGAACTAGAGGCTATTACGATAAGTAAAATAAGCCAGCCAGTAAAAGACAAATACCACATGATCTCACTTACAAAGGGAATCTAATGAACATAATAAACTAATAAGCAAAATAAAACCAGAGGCATAGAATGATGGAACAGACTGACAGTGGTAAAAGGGGAGGAGGTAGGTGGGGACTGTTTGAAAGAGGGTGATGGGATTAGCCAAAGAACATACATGAAAGACCCATGGACATGGACAATGATGTGGGGACTGATTATGGAAGTGGGAGACGGGCTGGGTGGAGGGGTGTGAAGGGGGAAAAATTGGCACAACTGTAACAGCTTATATAATAATAATATAATTACCCTGATATCTCAAAAGTATGTTATGTTATTTTATTATTTTTAAGCTATATTTTATTGATTATGCTATTACAGTTGTCCTGGTTTTTTCCCCTTCGCCCACGCTCCATCCAGCAACCCTCACCATTGTTTATGTCCAAGGGTCATGCATATATGTTCTTCGGCTACTCCATTTTCTATACTGTACTTTACGTCCCCATGGCTATTCTCTAACTACCTACTTGTACTTCTTAATCCCCTCACCTCTTCACTCATTCCCCCACACCCTCTACCCATCTGGCAGCCATCAAAATGCTCTCCATATCCATGATTCTGTCTCTGTTCTTATTTGCTTCGTTTGTTTTTTGATTCAGTTGTAGATAGATTTGTATTTATTGCCATTTTATTGTTCATAATTGTGATCTTCTTTTATTTAAATAAGGCCCTTTAACATTTCATATAATAATGGTTTGGTGATAATGAACTCCTTTAGTTTTTATTTGTCTGGGAAGCTCTTTATCTGCCCTTTGATTCTAAATGATAATCATTGCGGGTAGAGCAATCTTGGCTATAGGTCACTGTTTTTCATGACTTTGAATATTTCCTGCCAGTCCTTTCTAGCATGCAAAGTTCCTTTTGAGAAATCAGCTGACAGTCTCATGGGAACTCCCCTGTAGGTAACTAACTTCTTTTCTCTTGCTGCTTTTAAGATTCTCCATTTATCTTTAACCTTTGGCATTTTGATTATGATGTGTCTTGGAGTGGGCCTCTTTGCGTCCATCTTGTTTGGGACTTTCTGTGCTTCCTGGACTTGCATGTCTACTTCCTTCACCAAATCAGGGAAGTTTTCTTTCATTATTTTTTCAAAAAGATTTCTAATTTCCTGCACTTTCTCTTCTCCATCTGTCACTTCTGGGATGTGAATGTTGGAATACTTGAAGTTGTCCCAGAGACTGCTTATACTATCTTCTTTTTTGGGGGGAGGGGGGTATTCTTTTTTCTTTTTTGTTGTTCTGATTGGTTGTTTTTTGTTTCCTTATGTTCCATATCATTGATTTGATTCTTGGCTTCATCCACTCTACGATTGTTTCTCTTTAAATTGTACTTTATTTCAATTAGTGTATCCTTCATTTCTGACTGGACCTTTTTTATGCCATTGAGGTCCTCACTCTCACTATGTTCTTCGAACATCCTTATAACCAGTGTTTTGAACTCTGCATTTGATAGATTATTTCCATTTTGTTTAGCTCTTTTTTTTTTTTTTTAGAGTTTTGAGCTGTCCTTTCATTTGGACCATGTTCCTTTGTCTTCTCATTTTGGCAGCCTCCATATTTTCTTTTCTTTTCTTTCTTTCTTTTTAATTGCTGGATATGGTTTGCCAATATTTTGTTGAGGATTTTAGTGTCTATGTTCATCAGCGAAATTGGCCTGTAGTTTTCTTTCTTTGTAGGGTCTTTATCTGGTTTTGGGATCAGGGTGATGCTGGCCTCATCAAAAGAGTCTGGGAGTCTTCCCTCCTCTTTGATTTTTTAGAATAGTCTGAGAAGGACAGGGGTTAGCTCTTCTTTAAATGTTTTGTAAAATTCTCCTGTGAAACTGTCTGGCCCAGGGCTTTTGTGTGCTGGGAGTTTCTTGATTACTGCTTCAATTTCCCCAGCTGTTAGTGGTCTGTTCAAGGTTTCTGCTTCTTCCTCCTTCAGTGTTGGAAGATTATACTTTCATAGAAATTTGTCCATTTCATCAAGGTTTTCAAATTTCTTGACATATAATTGTTCATAGTAGTTTCTTACAATCCTTTGTATTTCTGTGGTATCTGTTGTTATTTCTCCTCTTTCATTTCTTGTATTATTTATTTGGGTCCTATCCCATTTTTTCTTGATGAGTCTGCTTAAAGGTTTCTCGATTTTATTTATCTTTTCAAAGAACCATCTCCTGGATTGGCTGATCCTTTGAATTGTTCTTTTCATCTCTATGTCATTCAGTTCTACTCTAATCTTGATTATTTTCTTCCTTCTACTTGCTCTGGGATGTGTTGTTGTTGTTTGTCTCCAGTTCTTGAAGTTGTAGTGTTAGGTCTTTTATTTGAATATTTCTATCTTTTTTAGGTAGGCCTGTATTGCTACAATCTTCCCTCTCAGGACAGCCTTTGCTGTATCCCATAAGTTTTGGACTGTTGTGTGTTCACTTTCATTTGTTTCCAGAAATTTTTTGATTTCTTCTCTTATCTCATTATTGACCTATTCATTGCTTAACAGTGTATGTTCAGTCTCCCTGAGTTTGCAAGTTTTTGAAGTTTCTCTTTGAGGTTGATTTCGAGTTTCAAGCCCTTGTGGTCCAAGAAAATGCTTGGTATTATTTCAATTTTCCTGAATTTGCTGAGGCTTGCTTTGTGTCCTATCATGTGGTCTATCTTTGAAAAAGTTCCATGCGCATTTGAAAAGAATGTGTATTTTGCTTCTTTGGGATGTAAGGTTCTATACATGTCAGTTAAGTCCATTTGATTCAGTGCATCATTAAGCTCCACAATATCCTTGTTGATGTTTTGTTTGGAAGATCTGTCCATTTTTGACAGTGGGGTGTTAAAAATCCCCTACTACCAGTGTGTGGCTGTCTATATCTTTTCTGAAGTCCTCCAAGATTTTTCTTATATATTTGGGTGCTCCCATGTTGGGTGCATATATGTTTACAATGTTTATGTCTTCTTGATGGATTCTTCCTTTAAGTATTATAAAGTGCCCCTCTAGGTCTCTTTTTATGGCCTTTGTTTTGAAATCTATTTTGTCTGATATAAGTATTGCTACCCCTGCTTTCTTTTCTTGCCCATTTGCTTGGAATATTTTTTTCCATCCCTTTATTTTCAATCTGTGTAGGTCTTTTGTCTGAGGTGGGTCTCTTGTAGGCAGCATATGTGTGGGTCATGTTTTCTTATCCATTCAGCTATCCTGTGTCTTTTGATTTAGTCCATTTACATTGAGAGTTATTATTGATAGAAACTTATTCATTTTTTCCCTTTGTACCTGTGTTTTTCTCTCTCTCACTCTTTTCTTTCATCTTCTTAAACCAGTCCATTTAGCATATCTTGTAGTGCTGGTTTGGTGGAGACATATTCTTTTAGCCTTCTTTTGTCTGGGAAACTTCTTATTTCCTCTTCTATTTTAATTGAGAGCCTTGCTGGGTAGAGCAGCCTTGGTTGTAGGAATATTACTTGGTTTTTCATTACTTGCTTTTCATTACTTGGAATATTACTTGCCATTCCCTTCTGGCTTGCACTGTTTCTGTTGAGAAGTCAGCTGCTAGCCGTATCAGGGCTCCCTTGTATATTACTCCCTGTTTTTCTCTTGCTGCCTTTAGGATTCTCTCTTTGTCTTTGATATTTGCCATTTTAATGATGATGTGTCTTAGAGTCGGCCTCATTGGGTTCCTCTTGAGTGGGGCCCTCTGTGCTTCCTGGACCAATGAGACCTTTTCTCTCCTCAAATTGGGGAAATTTTCCATCATTACTTTTTCAAACAGGTTCTCTATCCCTTGCTCCTCTTCTTCTTCTGGTATCCCTATTATGCAGATATTATTGTGTTTCAGGTTGTCCTGCATTTCCCTAAATGCCTCTTCATTCTTTTTGAGTCTTTTTTCCATTTCTTGTTGTTTCTGGGAGCTTTTTTCTACCTTGTCCTACAGCTCTCTGATTCGATCCTCTGCTTCATCTAGCCTGATTTTGATTCCTTCTACTGTGCTCTTCAATTGAGAAATGGTATTCTTCATATCCTCTTGTGTCTTCTTGGTAGTTTCTATGTCCTTTTCCAGATTGATATAGTTTGCCGTAAGTTCCTGATAGTTTCCCAACAGTTTCTCATAGTTATCTTTGAGCTCTCTGAGCTGATTGCGCTTCCTTAGAGCCATTGTTTTGAATTAAATATCTGATAGTTCCCTTGCCTCCATTTCATTTAGCTGTCTCTGTGGAGATTCCTCCTTTCCCCTCATTTGGAGAAGAACTTTTTCTTCCCATTTTTGTGAGAGTATTTTTTTTTTTTTTTTTTTGCTTCTGCTTCAATTGATCCATCTAGATATTCTGACTTTGTGGATTAAACCTCTATGGTAGTAGGTGGGTCTTTCTATTTATTTATTTATTTTCTTTATTTTTCTTTCTAGGTCTGCCTCTGATGACTTCAGTTGTTGACATTATCTGACCTTGGGCCGTTTGTTTGAGCCTTCCAGGAATCTACTGTCTGTGTCTGTCTCCTGTAATTGTCAATCTGGTCACTGTCCTCATCTGTCAGGCTTAGGCACCACAGGGCAGAGCAGTGCCTCTTGATGGCAGAACTATGGTGTCCTTATAGGCTGCTGTCACTCAGGGGGATAGTCTGCCTGAGCAAGATGGAGAATGTGGACTGGGGATGGAGTCAGCACCGGGACTCCCCAGTTACTCCTTCAATTATTTCCCTGATACCTCTGTCACCAGTCTCTTCTCGATGGTCTCTGGGCAGTTCTGTGACTCCTTTGGCCAGGGATCCACTATTTCTGTGGACCGCATTGTAATGGCATGCCAACCGGCTCCCACGCCCACTTCTGTATTTTTGGGGACGTGGCCTGCCTGAGCAAAATGGAGACTACAGAATGGGGAGGGAGTCAGCTCCAGGAATCCCGGCTACTCCTCCAGTTCTTTCCCCAATGCCTCCATCTCCAGTCTCTCCTCGAGGGTCTCTAGGCAGCTGTGTGTCCCCTTTGGCCAGGCATCCTCTATTTCTTCCAGCCAGTCTCCACTCAGCCCCCAGCCCACACATATACAGGCTGTGTGCAGAGTGCACAAAAGGCAGGTTTTTTGATTCACTTATGCCTGAGCAACATGGTAGCTGCAGAGCGGGAGGTGAGTTATCACCGGGGCTTCACTGGCCACTGTCTCAGTTCTCTTCACAAAGTTTTTCTCACCAATCTTTCCTCAGACACCAGCCCACTCTCCTGCCGCCTCTACCCAGAGGTCAAGGAAGGCGGTTGCCACTGCAAATATTTTCCTTGGCCCTTTAAATGTCTCTTTGCATCTCCAGCCACCTGTATCTGGCAGAGAGCGCCCCTAAGTTTTTTGGGTTTGAATTTTGTCTGTGTGTTTTCCTGGTTTCAGCTGCTGTAGTCTAGGAGTCTCTGTTTATGATTCAGACCATGTTCTCCTCAGGAGCGATCCAACTGGCTGTTTCAATGTCCCTCTGGTGCTGGTGCTTGTGGGCTCCCAGCACCCCCTGCACTGCATTTCTTACCCCTTCGGATGTGTGAAAGTTGATTCCAATGTCTGTCTGCAGCTCCAAGGCTCCTCTCCCTTTATTGTTCCATTGTTTTCCAGGTGATTTCTCCACTATTTAGTCACAATTCCAGTTTGGTCTTGGGAGGAGGTCAGCGTGACTCCCATTCACTCATCTGCCATCTTTTGTCTTCTAGAGCTGTATTTTCAACTGTGATTTCTTTGGGTATCTCCTCTTGTCACCAAGTCTAATGACTTACGGCAAATAAACTTTTCATTTCAGAACACACAGGAAAGAGCAGTGCTCAGTCATCTGAAGGGATTGTAGATAGAGTCCCAGCTCTGACTCAACCTAGGTGGCACTTCTGGTTCACCTCAGCAGTGTTGAAGCATTTCTTTTTTCAGATTTAGTACCTTACTTGTCAACTATCTTACCTGGAACCCCTGGTATCCTGCAGAGGGAAGGCAAAGTGAAGTAAAGACACATGAGGAGAGTCTCAAGCTGGTGACTATGGTAGAGAATTGAAGGAATAGGCACCAGGATCCCTGTGCTGAGTCATTTCCGATACTGCAGGAAGAATCTTTCTCAAATAACCCTGTGTTTCTTTCTATGCATTAGGTAGAGTTGCTTTGACTCCACATCCTGGTCATGTAGACTAATGTAGTAGGTGTCATGTAGGGTCCAGCAGCATAGCCTCCCCTATCACCCAAGCTGGTACTTGAGGTATATCAAAAAGTATGTCATTTTAGATACAAAAAGATAATAGACAGGCTCAGTTAAAGTAAAGAATGACCTGTATTAGGGAAAAATACTGGCCTAGGACATGACTACCTGCATGACTCTCTTTTAGCTAAGAAGTCTCCATTTCAAATCCTGCTATTTGTTAATTTAGACCTCTGAGTTTGTAAAGCCACCATGCAGGTCTTCCCTGAATTTGACCAGTTTAATTTAATGTGTGGCCCCCTTTTTGTCCAAAAAAGTACCATAAAACCTTTCCATCTTTATTAGAATGGAAAAAAATCAAACAAATACTGAAAATACAAACTGCTGTGGATGTCGAGAAACAAGACCTATCATTTATTGTTTGTGGAATGAGAAAATAATACGTGCACTTTAGAAAACAGTATTACAATAATTACAAAGCTTATGTACTTAAATGTACACTTACCTACTTCTATGTATTTACCCAAGTGAACAAAAACTTATGTTCAAACAAAAACTTCAACACCAGTGTTTATAGCATTTTTATTCATAACTTCCAAGTCAGGTGACAACTCAAATGCCCTTCAGCTGGTGAATGAATAAGCAAACTGTGGTATATCTATACATGGAATACTACTAAGTAATAAGAAGGAATTAACTGGTACCTCATACTAAAATATGAATAAATCTTAAATGATTTTTCTAAGTGAAAGAAGTCAAATAAAGCTACATATTATAGCCCTGGTGTGACTCGTGTGGCTTGGTTGGTTAGGCATTGTTCCACAAAGTGAAAGGTCACCAGTTCATTCTTGATCAGAACACATGCCTGGATTGTGTTTTGGTCCTCAGTAAAGGCACGTGTGAGAGGCAACTAATTGATATTTCTCTCTCATATCAATATTTCTCTCTCATTCTCCCTCCCACCCCTTTCTCTAAAAATAAATAAAGTCTTTAAAAAATTTAAAAGCTGCATATTATATCATTCCATCTATTTGACATTCTGCAGCAGTTAAATTATAAAAAAGAGAATAGGTCACTGGATGTCAAGAGCTGGAAGAGAAAGTATGAATTGAATAACAACAGTTCACTCAAGGCAATATTTATGATAATAGTACTGTTTTGCTTGAAATTTTGGTGATGCATTCATCAAAACATATAAAGTTATAAACCATCAAGAGAGAAACTAATTCTATTCTCCCTCCAAAAAAATCAAACTGTGTATGAATGGAATGCAAACTGTGACACATCACTCTGTTTTTACAAATTAATACAAACATAACTTGATAGAAATTGGAGGAGGGACGAAGCTGACATAAAAAACTGTATTTTTACTTGATACTATGAGACTGAAAACTAAAAGAGCTTTACATAAAACTGTATAGCCTAGCTGGTAAATGATCACAGGAGTTAGCAAATATAAAACTACTTTACATGTATAGTAGTGTTAGTGTAGGTAGCTAGATACAAATAAAGAAAGCAAAAGGAACTCACACAAACAACATTTAGATTGGACTTTAATCAGCCATTCAGAGCATAGAAGGCAAGCCACACAACTGCCCTCTGGCTTTGCCTGCAGTACCTGTATTCCTCAAGTTCTTGAGATTCCCATCAGGTTTTAAGGGTCCTCCGTGCCATCTTACAGGAAAGCAACCTTTGTTCCTTCTGTGGAAAGATTTCCATGAATCAATTGAGCAAACCAATGTACCAGGCTTCCTCTCACTTCAAAAGTCAATCTCAGTTCCTCAAGGCTTTTTGGTAACAATTGAGCCCAGGCATGCCTCCTTCAGGCATGACATTCTAGTCAGTCTTGGTTAGCAAAACCTCCAGTGAAAACTAGTATTATTGATTTTATGGAAAGAAATTTTATGCCATCACTTGCTCATTAAGAATGCCAAATTCAGGTAAGGGAGAAAAATACAAAGCAAAAAGGAAAATCCTTCTCCAATAGCCACCAAAACTGCATCTCCATGCTTTATATCTTTCATTACTTACTTTCTTTCTTAGTGTGATGTTTTAACAAACTCCCAGAAACTTCAAGTTCCTTTCCGAACAGAGACAAAGCAAAATCTAAAGCAAAGACAGAGTTCCAAAGGAGGGGAGTACTTAATAGCCCTAGAAACTTGTCTCATACAAACCAGTTCTATTATCCAGTCATAGATATTACCTCTCCCAGGTCCCAAATGGCTTGAAGCCTCAGTGGTAGAGACATTCTCTTGCCTACCAGTATACCCAGTGGTCTCCTGGCAGACACATGACCTCTCACCAATTGGCTCCATGGCAGAGACAGGCTCTCTCACCCCAGCCAGACTCCAAAGGAACACCAAATGATCTTTCCTATCTCCCAATGGTGGAGGCATTTTCTTTCTCACCAGTCTCATGGTAGAGAGAGGAATCCCAGTATACACAAAACAACAAAGTTGAAACCACATCCCCAAAAAATCAGATAGCAAGCAAAGAACAAAGCAAACAAAGAATAACCATACCCATGAGCTGAGAATCCTTTCCTTTCAGGCTTAAAACTTTCATTATCTTCTATACTCATTCAGATTTAGCCATAACTCATTTTCAGTCTTTGTCCACCAGCTGAGATGGAGTCATTCCCAATGCCCCTTCTAAATGCTGGCGTTTCTTCCTGATATCCGGGGCACTTTTCCCAATAAAAATTGTGTTCACCATCCGAACATTTTCTGGTGCTTTTAGGTCATCTCCAGTGTGCTTTCTTTAGGCCTGACAGATCCTATCTAAAAATTCAGAAGGGTCTTCACCTGGCTCTTGCTGAAGGACCTGCATTATATTCAAGCTTTTTTGTTTAGGCACCCCTTTCTTAAAACCTTCCAGTACGTACTTTCCATAATTTTCCAGAAAGGGTAGGCCCCACCATTTGGGTTCCAGTTAGGTTCAGTCAAGGGAATTGCTCCAGTTGGGTTGAAGATCCCATTGTTATTCTCTTGGTGGAGATGTTGGGCCTCTTCATTAGCCTTATTTATAACCAGCTGTCTTTTATCTGTGATTAACAAGATGTTAAGAAGAGCCTATACACCTACCCAGTCTGTATGATGAGTGGCAAAAAAGGAGGCAATAAGATCTATCCCTTATATAAGGTGTTATAATTCTTCCAATTCATTAAGTCTTAACTGGAGATCAGAGTATGGGCCCAATAGTAGCCAGTAGGCTGGCCTTCCCTAGTTACTCCACCTATAGGGTATTGCCTCAAAGGAAACAGCCTTACTCTGATTCAGGGTGCTTCCTGGCCAAATTGGGTATCCTGATGGGGCTTTGACGGGGAGACTACTCCCTTGTCACATAGGGGTGAGGCCATTGGCTCTGTGGGCCCCACTTCAGGAGTAACTAGCAAAAGGAGTTATGGCAGGGGAGGACCTTCTGCCACTAATCCTGAGTACCTCTGGTTCACAGCATTGATGAGGTTGTCTCTTTATTCTCTTTTTCTTCCTGTGTCTTACAGTCAGGGAGAGGTTTTGATGCCTCTTCCCTTCTCTGCAACTTTAAGTGGTTCTCTGTCCTTGTTGAAACCCTATTATTCAATGATAGAAATGTATTGACAAAATGAATTTCATCCCATCTGTCTGTTGGCAATACTGTTCTAATTGAACGATGGTGCAGTAACTTAGGGAACCATGCACTTGGCCACCTTTCTCCACAATCCAAAAACATACATAGGCCAAACAGTATTATAGTAATAAACCGGTACCTCCTTAGACATTGGATAATGGTTTTACATACTGAGTCCACCAAAATCCTACCCAGTGGGCTCCCTCCAGTAGCCAGCACAGAACAGCACTTATTGGCCCAGATGTACAGCAGTGTAGGGGGGTGCTTTGAGTGGTATCAGGGACTGTAGTTCCGTGAAACCTGGGTTCTGGGAGAGGATCCATAAGTCTTGGCCAGAACACCAGAAATGCAGTTCATAGGCAGGACCCAAGCATAGCTCTGAGGGCCCGCAGGGGAAATCAGGCCTAGATGTAAATTATACTCCTTGAAGCATGCTTTGTTTCTCCCTCAAGCTCTGTTAACCTTATACCAGAAAACCAGCTCAAGGCTGGGAGGGAAACTTACAAAATTCCTGGACCCTGATCCAAATCCCATCTGGCACCATAATGTCTACTCATCTCAGACCCGAGCAGTTCGGTGTGTTCCTGCCTTTGTCTTCTTTAAACATCACCTACTCTCTGTAAGCTTAAGATACTGATATAGTTAGATTTCCCGTACATTCCTGCTACCTATCCTCCCTGCTTTAACCCTCTCAATAAAAGCCATTGAGCACGAGGGCTCAGGGCATTCCCCACTAGAGGGAATCACCTTCCTCTTTCCTTGACAGGCAAACAGTGTCTGGAATGGTTCTTCCATCCGTGACCAATCAGGGGACTTCACGGGCCAGAGTCCTCCATACAGCAGGCTCAAGACTATGGCCAGAAAAATCCAAGGAAGCTGAGAACATATAAACAAAAATGGCAACCAGGACTCCATTATTCCAAAGCAAATATTCTTCAAACAAATCTCAAAAATATAGTCCCCACACAATGGCTTCCTCAAATTAGTCTTCATTCAGACCCTGTTTTGTGCCCCATTCCAGACCCATTTCCTTTTCACCTGCCAAGTGTGTTTAGGCATCTAATGCCTTGAGTGGATATGCAGAAAAATTCCTGGACAATGTGAAACCCTAACAGTCCCATACTTGGTGTCAACCAGCCACAGGCAGCTAAGGTCCCACCTGAGTCGCCACTGCTGTAACCTAACAGCAAGTAGAGTCCCTCTGCACACTGCTACCCTCTAGGCAAAATTCTAAAGGCACAGGTTTGGTAAAAAAAAAAAAAAAAAAAAAAAAAAAAAAAGCATAAATAAAATAAAGGAAAGAAGTCTATTCAAAAGCTCTACAATTTTGGAATAATGGCTTTCCACATGCGTTAGTCACTTAAAGACTATCAACTAAAGTTAAAATCTTTAACTCTTGAGTTCCAGCTTTAATCACTTAAGCCTATCAATTAAGGCTAAAATTTTTAACTTGAGTTCCCCTATCATTCCCCTTGCTGGTGTTTAATTACCTTGTTGGGAAACATCAGGCCTGGTTTCAGGAGCTGTAACCCTGCCAAAAGATTGGAGGGCCCCAAGGCTGGAAATAATCAGGAGGCCTTGGAGAAACAGGCTCCTGAAGAGACTCGGCTTGTCCGCCCACCCCTGCCACCCCTCCCCCGCCCCGCTCTGCACCCCACCCCCAGCAGGAGTGTACACCCTGCCTCTCTGCTTTGCCATGGATGGTCAATAGCCAATGATGGGTAAGTTACCTCGCGCTGAGGTAAACAAACCTAAGACAGGTATTGGCCGATATTGGCAGCAGATAAGAAATTGGGGGACATCGAGAAGGGGGAAAAAGGCCCCCACACCTCTCGGCTTGGCTTGGACACTGCCAGCCGGAGTCCTCATTGCTGCTGACAAGCAGTCTCCTTATCACTTGGTGGTTCCCTACCCACACCTTGCTCAGGCTTGCAGCAGTGCAGGAGTCATCTGTGAATCAGGTCTGATGGTTGCCCAGGAAATCAGGCCTAAAAGTAATTTCTTTAAAATGTGCTTTGTTCTTTCCTCAGATCTCTGGCCAACTCATGCTGCAAAGAACATTCACATTATTTACACCCCTTACCTGGTATCGTTAAGACATTCACTCTACACCTTTTACCCTATATCTTTTAGGCGCCTTTAAGTCTACTTTCCCCTTACCTATAGTCTCTATTGTTGATTCTAGTCTCCTCTTGGACCCATGTAAATCAGTGTACTCCTGTCACTTGTCTTGTTAAAAGCATCATATATTCACTGTGAAACTTACCATACCGATATAAGGAGATAACGTATGCATTCCTGTTACATACCCCACTGATAAGATTTTCAGTAAAAGCCTTGGAAAAAAGGGCAACGGGGCCCTCCCGACTAGAGTGATGTGCCACAGCCTTCTCCGGTAAGAGGGGAGTGCCCCGTTTGTTCTGCTGGCAAACAGAGAAGTGTTTGCGACGTTTTGTGTTTGTCCCCCTTATCCGTGACAACCCCGGCTCTGTCTGTGGGTTTCAGAGACCTTGCTCCCACCTCAGTTGGCCCCAGCTGGTTTCCCTCAGGTTCAGGGGGCACTGCGCTCTCTGCGGCGCTCTCCTGCAGCAGCATGCCTCCTATAGCTCCTGTGCAGTGCCACATTACCTTATTTCTGTAAGATTAGTTTTCAAACTAAAACAACATAAGACACAAAATATAATATTTGGAAGAATAGCAGACTTCTGCCTCAGAGCCTATCCGCTCTAGAACACTCAAAGAAAAATAACCCTTCCAACCTCTCCCAGGCCAGACCAATCCTACGCTGTGCCCAGAGTTCCTTCCCCCTTTGAAAATACTGTCTTTGTGGTAATGCAGGTGGCTACAGCACAATCAGCCAGCCAACATCGAGGAAGAGAAAAAGCCAGTCTCTGCCTGCCTTCTGTTTTAAATCATCCAGCCTACAACTCTTTGCATACGTGAGGTGTTCAGCTTCTCAGCCAGTCCTATCCCAAACTATTTACCATTGCCTTGGACAACCTCCTCTTATGGCCCCTATTCCCCCCCAGTAATCTGATCAGATCTCTTCGTATAAGTATGTGTCTATCCATTTTATTTTTCATTCCCTCTCAGAGATTCCCTGACTTTGCTTTCTCCTACCTCCCTAATCACCAGTGAATTTCACTCCCTATGTCTTCCCCTTTGATTCTGATGTATAAAATAAATGGTAAAATTGCCACTTTTTTTTTAGCACTTTCCCAATTTGTTGAGATTTTGCTTCCAGGCAATTGCCATCAGTTTGGCTAAAATAAAGTCATAGAAATTCTCTGCTGGTTTGGGTATTTCTTACATGGACACAGGCAAGATCCACTAATAAATACTAAAATTAGTGGTCTAGTGTCTTGGCTGGTGTGGCTCAGGTGCATCATTTTACAAAGTGAAATGTTGCCATTTGATTCCTGGTCAGGGAACATGCCTGAGCCTCAGGTTCAGTTCCCAGTCAGGGTATGTACCAGAGGCAATGTTTCTCTGCCTCACTTTCTACCCCCCGCCTTCCCTCCTCTCTAAAAATAAATAATGAAATAAAATCTTAAAAAATAATAAAATTAGCAGCAATAATTTTAAATATACAGTACATTTGCATAGTCTCAAAATTTCTCTCCCAGTTTCTCTGTAATTTACTAATACACAGTGGTTTTAAAATATGACCACAAATTTAAGATGGAACTTATTTCCTCTTCCCCTGAATGCGCACTTGACTTAGTAATCAACTTTGAGATGTAGACTGGAAAGGAAAAATCCTAACTGTATAGTGGTGAAACTTTTCAGACACCACCTTATGCAAGTAACCAAGATTGATAACTCATGTTGATATCATATGTTCCCATGTTATCATAGGAGGGAGAGCAAGAGAACATTCTCTCTGAGGTATTCTTCCTAAAATTTATAATTTCAGAACAATCAGGAGAAAACATCAGACAAATTCAGATTCAGGGACATTTTCAAAATATCTGATCACTATTCTTCAAACATCAAAAGGTCATTAAAGACAAGGAAAGAACAAACAGTTACAGGTTGTGATATTCTGCACTGAATCTTGAATCAGTAAAAGGATATTGGTGAAAAAAAATGATGAAATCTCAATAAACTCTGAAATTTAATTATGTCAGTAGGAATGGGCACCAGACCTTACCAGACCTCACCTCAGTGGTCTTGGTAATTGGGTTCTCGCTAAGAAAGAATTCAGAGTCAAGACTCAAATACAAGCAGTCATTTATTTAGAAAGTCATTGAGGTATGAGAAGTGAGCTGTGGAAGAAGTGAGCCATCTGGGCTGCATGGGCTCAGAAAACAAGTTACAGAGGCAAAAACCAAAACCCAAACACCCCTTGGAGCTTAGGAAAAAGAAAGTCAGGGAGAACATGCCTGGAGGAGGGAGAGTGGAAAGGTGCAGAAATGTTCCAGAGAGAGAAGAGTGCTGAGTCCTTCGTCTTGAGGGTTTTTATCTGCTTCCAAAGGCAGGTACATACGGGTAGTTCCAGAGAAAGGGCACAACAGAATGTTCATCAGCATTCCAGGTATGTCCTTTCAGGGTTGTAGTCTCCACTGATTGGTTGGTGCCAGGGCAGGGGGGTATTAGTCATTGCACTAGTCCTGATGTCAGCCATGGAGTTACCCAACCTGGCCTTGCCCCACCTGACCATGCTGCTTTTCTAGTACTGGAGCTAAACCACAGCTGAGGCCTGGATGTTGTCTCAATGGCTTAGTGTTTAAGGGATTGGTCATGCAAGACTCATATGGGAGTCACACGAGGCTATTCTTCAGCCCCTTGTTCCTCCCTTAAGGGGAACCTACCACATGTCTAGCACTGCCAAGGGAGGGAAGGTGAGGAGAAGGTCCAAACCACTTGACCCATGATATGCTAGGGAAGGAAAGCTTACCCTAGGGGTGAGGTCCTTGCTTCCCAGTTTTGCCTGTTGTTATGCACTTTCTGCCCTAGTGACCTCTTCCTGACCTATCCTCTTTGCTCTGTTCATGCCTAACTGCCTTCTACAGTTATAATAATTGTACCTGGATTACTTTCTTAGTTTTGATAAATGTGCCATGGTTAGGTAAAATGTTAACATTAGGAGAAGCTGGGTAAAGAGTATGTGGAAATTAGCTTTGTAACTTTTCTGTAAATCTCAAGTTATTAAAAAATAAAAAGTAAAAAAAAAAAAAAAAAGACATTGACCAGAAACAGTTCACTACATTTTGTTTCATAGAAAGCTCATCATAAAATGTGCCCCCCACCACAGAAAAATAAAACCCTCATAGACACACACACACACACACACACACACACACATACACACACTATAGTGATTACCAGAATGAAAAGGGGGGTGGGGGAAGTAGAAGAGGGTAGAAGTAGAAGATTAATGTCACCTCAATAAATTCAATAAAAATTAAATAATAAATATAGTAGTAATATGCTCTTATGATCATACTGTGCTAAAAATGTCAGGAGGATGTGCACATAAAAGAATGTATATTTGGTGTCAGGTAAATTTTGGTTGGTTTCAGGAAACGGTGTGTGTCCTCTTTATACGAAGTTTCTTACATATGGGCAATTTTTATTAATTGTAAGATACCAAACTGTTAGTTTGCTTTTCCCTCATTTCAGAGAGTAAGGATGGTCACAAATATTAGTTTAGATAAATTTATTTTCTAACTGCTAAAAATCTTATCTAAAGTATAACGACAACTGTTCACGTTCAGACACAAAATTCTCGCACACGTTTCCCTTCTCTTTGAGAATCCTGCATCCCGACAACAGGAGTCTCTCATACAACCATCACTCAACTCAGTAAACAAGGCAGAAAACTTGGTGATTTCTAAAAGAGCAGGCGTGGTGTACACACCGAAAAAGGTAATCTTGAAAACGTATTTAACAATTTACGTGCCAGACACTGTTCTAAGTGCTTTCATAATGTAAACACCTTTAGTAGTCATAAAAACCTTGTTAGCTAGATACCACTATTAGCGTGCTTTCACAACTTAGGAGCAAGGTATCACTTCACAAGGTACAGCCACTTTTCCAGTCCAAAATGTCAGGAGAGAGGCTCCCCCCGCTCCTCCACCCTTTGCGCCCTGTCCTCCCTCTGCGCATGTGCAACCCCGCCTCCTCCGGCCAGTTCGTCCTTCCGAGCCTCCAGCCCTCGGAGGGGAAACAATCCCAGGCCTCCAGCTCCTTGCGGCAAGGGAGCTGCGGGTGAGCCTCGGAGGGTGGAAACGGTTCAAGGGTGAGGCGGTGCCCAGTTATAGGGAGGTGTCCCACGAACCCCAGCGGGAATCCAGGCGTCTGTGACACCGCTGAAGGGACGGCGGTCGGGGGCTTCCCTATCCAAAGAGGCCTGCGTCTTGGGACGCGGGCTCTCGGGCTGGCGGGGTCCGCGAGTATCTAGCCCCTGTGCTAAACGGGCAGCGCCCTCGTGTGGCCGCCGACGGGGAGTGCGCGTGCGTGACGTGTGCGCTGCGGAAGTATGCGTGCGCGACTTCTGCGCACGCTTGACTTTGCGGCGTGCGTCCGTGCGTGCGTGCGTGCCCGCCCGCGTACCCGCGTGCCCGCGTGCGCGAGCGCGCGGACCCAGTAGCCCGCGAGAGGCTCGGGTTTTTTATCTGTAAAATTCGGGTATTAGGAATACTTGCTGCGTTATGTTCTGAGCCCCTATATTTTGTTAGCCGCTTTATATTTTTTTGGTATATTATACGTGCAACTGGAGCTTGAACAAGTCTTTAGGGCCTCCATCTTTCAGTGAACTCATTAGGGAAATGGAATAGGGAAAGGGCTGGACTAGCTAGCCACAAGGCCCCTTCTTGGCTCTAACATTCTCCGGATCCCAAATTATTATTTATTTTGTTTTCATTTGTTATTTGTTATGTATAATCATGACACAGTATCCTGAAGCCATGGAAGGCTGTGTGGAGCGGAAGGTCTGGGACAAATTTCAGAAGACAGAGGTGAGGTGGAGTTGAGGGGTGGGCGCATAAGCTGTATTGTAACTGTCACCCCTTTGGAGAGTTTGTGACCTTATAGTCAGGGAAGAAACTATGGAAATTCTGTCATAATTCTTCCCTAGATACCTCCTGCTCCCCTCATGCTTGGTTTACTCCGTTAATTCTTTCCAGAGGTGAGGTGCCCTCGGTGTCCCATTGATTGTTAATGGTATCTGGAGAGATGCTTGAGGTTCCCTCTCTCCTGGTCTTACATACACACACAGGGTGGTAGTGCAGGCAGGTTCTTTTTGGATTATCTGGTTTGACCTTATTTGAAAAATTTTTGAAAAATGAGTATGCTCGGATCATGCAATTTGTTAAGTGGTGGAACCAAGATTGAAAGCTAGGTCTGCGGATTCCTGAGCTACTGCCCGTTTTTCTCAGGTCAAAGTTAGTTTCTTATTAAAGGATCCTTTTGAAATTTTAAGCAGCTTAGAACAAATATAAAAAAATTTTCCGTGTCTTAAACATCCCCATCCCTTTTTTCAGAGGTTTCTTGGATTATTTGACCTCAAGGGATCAATGGTGTTAGCAGGTAAATAGATAAACAGTATGGCTTGAGGCCTTTTTTTTCTCTACAACACCAGTTTTAACAAATCCATAGTGCTTCCTTCATTAGATTACTGTTCTATGTTAAACTCATCTTTTTATGTTTTTAATTTTTGTGTCACAGAACCTAAATTGATAATAAATCAATAAGAAACAAATGTTTACATTCACTCAGTGAAAAATATGTCTAAGCTCAACATATATCGGAGCTACACATGGACATGTAAGTATCTTATGTGTGGAACTCTGTAGGCAGGTGAATGCAGGAACTGCAAAGCAGGGCAACTTCTCCTGACTTACTTCTTCCTTTTCCCTCAGCACTGCTTCCTCCATGAACAGAAAATGAACAAATCCCAGGTGAGGTTTTTTTGTTGGTTTATTTGTTTATTAATACCCACTTGTTTAAAATGTGTTTCCTAAAATTTGTAAGTTTTAATGTTTTTCTAATGAAAAAGTAGAAACAGGCATAATTTTACATTAAGGGAAATGTGGGAAGAGTAGAAAATCCAAAGTGGAACAGTTGGTAAAATTAGATGCAGGATATTTAATTTTACAGTTATCCAAGTTATTGTTAAATTTCTTTGATCTTTCTAAATACAGCACTGGAAAAAATGCATTATGTTGCCTGTAGTCATTGCTTGGTGGAAACAGCAACAGTGATAAGGCAGAACTCAGAGCATGTAGTTTTCAGATTTGAGTTGACCTCTCTCTCCTGGTCCTGCCTGATCCAGGAATAAAATCATGTAGATTTGGTTGAACGGAGGTACTTTATGTCCCCAAAATAATGTCCCATAAATGTTGTCAGCTCGTTTGTATTTCTAGCTTGAGTAGTAGACACCTCTTACTTTCATTTCCGCATTTGTCATTTACATTTCAACCTAATGAATGCAGTCTTGGTCCTTCACCATTGCTAACTTGAATCAGTTCTGGAAAAGGTCACCAAATTGTAGTAAAATCCAATTTTTGTCTTTGCCCTACTTGACCCCTCTGCAGTATTTGACACTCTTAGCTATAGTCTGTTTTGAAAGTCTCCTCTGTGTTGTCTATAACACTTTTCTCATAGCTGTCTTTTCCTAACTCTGATGGAATTTCTTTCTACACCCCCACCCCTCCCCATGAAGTGTCTTTTCCTTTTGCTCCAGACATTCTTTATCCTTGGGTTATTCCTTATCCATTGCTTATCTATTCTTGGTCCATTACTCTCCTCGGTTATCTTCTTTTAAATGAAAATTTTTAATTGGTAATATATTAACATGGTTTAAAAAGTGATATAGAAGATGGTAAGTAAAAACTCATACTTCATTCACTCTGTACCTCATGTTCCCTCTAAGTACAGTGACATTTATCATAAAAACTGAAACATTTTTCACTAAGAATGAAAGAGATTCTACAAACAATTTTGCTGGGACAACTGGTATATATTGGAACAGTCCCAGAAAACTGGAGTATATGGCCACCTTACTATTAGTATCCATTATTAATAGTTTCTTGTTTACCTTCCCAGTGTTTCTTTATTCAATTAATAGAAAATATGTTTGCATATTCTTGTATGCCCTCTCTCCACTTAAACAGAAATCCATTATCTTTAAATGCTTCTCAAATTTTGATGCAGCTGCACATCACTGGCATTTTGTTAAAATGCTGATTTTAATGTAGTAGAGCTTGGTGGGGCCATGGATTCTCTATCTCTAATAAACTTCCAAATGAAGATGATTCTGCTGTTAAAGGAACCACGCTTTGGATAGCAAGTCCGTACACTGTTTTCCTTTTCTGTTAGTGGTTGTGGTGTTTTTTTCCACTTCGTTTTTCATCCTGTCTCAGAGATCTCTTTGTAGCAGAACATGGATTGCTGCTTCATTTTATGTTATAACTGTATAGTAATTCAGTTATGGATGTTCCATAGTTTATTCAACTAGTTACTAACTTACTTCCAACCTTTTTCTATTACAAGCCATGTTTTAATGAATAACCTTGTGCATATAGATTTATTCTGTCAGATAAATTACCAGAAGTAGAATTGCCAGATCAAAGGGTGAATACCTTTTGTTTATCAAGTTGATAAACTTGATCAGTTTGGTGGGATTGTAATATCATTTTGTATTCCCTTTACACTACATGAGAGTGCTTATTTCTCCATAGCTATTCGTTATATATCATGTGGCTCAACTTTTGGCCACTGATAGGTAAAAAAGTGATATTTTATGTACTTTGCATCTGCAATATCCTAACTATGAGTGAGGCTGAATATTTTTTGTATCTAAAAGTTGTCTTGTATTTATGTTTCAGTGAACTATATCTGTTCATACCTTTTGCCTATTTTGCTCCTAGGTTTTGGCTTTTATCTATTGATTTTTCAGTGTTTAGTTAGCTCTTTATATACACATATTAGGGATACTAATGCTTGTTTATTATATGAGTTATAATTTTCTGGTATATCATTTGCCTTTTGATAATTGCTCATGGTATTTTCCCTCCGTGCAGATACTCTGTTTCAGAAGACCACGTTTCACTTAACTCATCAGGTTTCCCTAGACTCCAGTTGGTGTGACAGTTTCTCAGACTATCCTTGTTTTTGATGACCTTGACAGTTTTAAGGAGTACAAGTCAGGTGTTTTGTAGAATGTCCCTCAGTTAGGAGTTGTCTGCTCTTTTTCTCATGGTAGACTGGGATTATGGGTTTCTTAAAGGGAGACCACACAGGTAAAGTGTCATTTGGTCATGTCCAGTCAACGGTAAAAGCTCTAACATGACTTCCAAGTTGATGTATCATTGCTGATCACCCGGCTGAGGTCTTGTGGTCAAGTTTCTCCACTGTAAATTTACTCTTATTTCCTTTATTTCCATACTGTATTCTTTGGTAGGAATTTGGGAGTGTTAAAAATAAAAGGGCCTTTTCTTATTGATTTTAGAGAAAAAGAGAATCACTGATTTGTTGTTCCACTTATTTATGCATTGATTGGTTTGATTTTTGTGTATGCTCTGACATGGGATTGAACCTGAAACCTTGGGGTATTGGGATGACACTCTAACCACCTGAGCTACCCAGTCAGGGCAAAAAGGCCTTTTAAAGTGAGAGGCAGAAGGTATTTATTGAGATCAGTAAGAATAACTACTTTGAGAATCATTATTTCAGGCCAAAGTCCAAATAATGTTCCAATTAGGAGACAAAGGCAATGGGTATTTATTTATAAGAAAGGGAAGGGAACGATTACATCAATAGAAGGAGGGCATTTCTGTTGGTGCAGATTAACATAATAATGCTAATTCTACATAATGTTTTTAATTTTTCAGTCCAGTAGTCATAGTACTTTCTTGTAATCTTTGCAGACAATTCTTTGGGAAACAAGATTGCTTAGACCCAGTCTAAAGGTTATTTTGCCCTGTTTTAACAGTCTAAAGGTTTGAGACGTAAGCCATGCTAGCCATTTTCTCTTAGGTGATGGCTCTAGCTCCGTTTCAAAGTGGCTCTATTTATATTATTGTTTACGTGTCCCCCCTTTTGATCAAGATCTTTTGAAAGCATCACTGATTGGTTATTAAAAGCACCATTGGCCCTTCATTTGTCAGGTGGCTCATTTTGAGTATGACATGCCATTTTTGGTCCCGCACCTCAAGGAACGCTCAGTTCCAGTGTGTCTTATACCGCATAGGAAAGTTGTTTGTTTGTTTTTTTTTACTTCGGAGACTTAGTCCACATTTGAGCAACAAAAATGACAGAGCAGAAAAAGGCTTTATGTATGTAGTTACTTGAAGTTTCTCATGTGAATTCTCCACTGGCCTTAGTGGTCATCTCAAAACATTGAGCAACCATTGTCAGCATGGCGTCTTTATAACATTGAGCTATGTAAAACAAAGTTCTGTAACAGCAAAAATTTCTGTAATAACAAACAAGATGTTAATTTCAGTTTGAAGAATAGTTCTGAACCAGGAGGTGCAATCAGCTGAAGATAATTAAAGAACTGTGTGGAGTTAGTGGTTGCTGTATTTAATTACTTGTTTTGTGGCCAGATTTTGTCCTAGTTTTATTCTTTATTTTGCCAGAAGTGTCTTATCCAAGTACAAGATATGGTCAAGAGCAATTCTGTTGTGTGATATAACTTATGTAAGGGCATTTAAAGATTTTTCTGGTAGGCTGTTGCTGTGGTAGTTACTGCAGTATCTGCCCAAGGAAAAAGTTTTTTTTTTTTTTTAATTTGGTAACTTTATTGGGCATGACATCCCCAGGCATTAATCATCCTTAATTATGTGTGTAATCAATTGTACATTTTGCCCTGTAGAGTACGTTCAAAGATGATGCCCAATGTTGAGTTGTCTTCACATACAGAAATTAAAGGGAAAAAGGAAACGATAACTATAGTAGTGCTTGGCTGTTCATATTTTCTTGCAGGATAGGAAGTAATTAAAGTATGAAAAAATGAAAAAAGGTAAATAATGAAGGCATAGATTATATAGGCTTGGTCCAGAATTTTGGGTTAGTTTTCCGTAACAGATGTCATCTGCTTCATGTCCTAGTAATTTAAAAATTTCACATCCTCCATTGGTTGAGATGTCCAGTTAGGTGTAAGAGGTTTTTGTAAATTGGGAAACAAATCCAAGAGTCAGTGCCTTTAAGTTTTATCATACACGGATTAGTTAGGAGTACCTGAAACTTTGTATTATAGAGTGTCAGTCTTCTCCGTGAATTTCTCTGAAGATGAAAGATCTTTGTAAAAATATTTTTTGTAAAAGCATCAGAGTAAAAAAATAGTTATTTGTAAATGACAAAAGACTAAAAATGGGCATGGTTAAAGATCTGGTAAGAGTTCTCTCTCTCTCTCTCTCTCTCTCTCTGGTTAAAGATCTGGTAAGAGTTCTCTCTCTCTCTCTCTCTCTCTCTCTCTCTCTCTCTCTCACACACACACACACACGCGCGCGCGCGCAGTCATGTAAATAATGCAGTTGACTTAGTTATGCATTCCAACCTTAGTTTGACCATATATGAAACTCTTTTCTCAAGATTCTTCCTTCAGGAACCTTCTGCAACATACATAAAAATCTTCTACAACTTATATTTTTCAGTTTTTGTCCTATCTTTTCTTCATTTGAAACAGTAATTTTACTTTGCAGCAAAATTACTTTCTTTTTTCCCCACCCCTAGAAACCAAAAACCATGTCCTTTACATATATCCTTTTCCAAAAAGCTCATTCTGTTTTCCTTTTCCTGAAAAGAAGTGCTTTATGTCATATATCTTTCTCCACCAAAAATACACATGCTATTTTTTATATACAGGAATTTAGTCTCATCCTTATTATTTCCTAGTAATGTTGTAAAAATGTTAGCTCTTTCACAAATTAATATGAGCAAGGGAACTTATACAGCAGTTTGTATTTTTAAAATGCCACTTTTGACTTTTTTTTTTTTTTTTTTGCTTTAGTCTCTGTGGGCAATGTTTTGGGTCCTGAGTGCTTACATTTATTTCAAAGACATTGTGAGAATCACAACTTTAAGAGACAGGGAAATACTGTAAGATTTTTTTGGCATTATTATTTGGCAGTGTTTTCCATGTAATTTAACATACCAAGTAGGCCTAATTATTTTAATGTCGTCCTTTTGTAAAGAGGGAAAAAAATCTTAGAGGTGTTTCAGGGATACTTCTGAAAAGTTTCAAAACATTTGGTCAAATAGAATCACAGGCCATTGTGATTCTACTTAAGATATTTACTTAATCATGGTGCCAAAGACTTTTCAGGCAAATACAGAAAATTAAATAGTTGTAAGCAAAATTTTAGCTTTTCCAATATTAAGAAGACTCAGTGTACTTCCACAATAAAAGATCTGATGATATAAAGCACAGAAAATTATATAAATAAAATCTTTGTTTTCCTTTTGTAATCTTATTAAAAGCTTACCAGTAATACATGAAAATTTTGGTTTTTTTATCAGAGGAATAAAATTTAAGTTGTCACTTTACACAAGTATATCATTGATAGTAAAACTTAATTTTTAAAACACCTTTAGCCAGCTTAATATGTAAGGTAAAATTATTTTTTCTCTTCCTATTCTGAAATAACCAGGAAATAATTATTTTTGTTTTTTGTAATGAAAACATATCTCCATACCTTATACCATTTTTTATTGAAAATACATATCAGTTTTTTTCATATTAGAATTTTTAACCCTTAGAAACCTTAATTTATTGACAAGGAGAAGTAAACATTTAGTATTTTTTAGATTGGCAAATTTACAAACATTTCATATTCTCTGGTGTGTTGTGAGCTTTCAAGGCCTGACAGGTTTACAAGATTCAGGCAAACAGAAGAATATTTATGGAGCCATTGGGATGTTTGACATGCCTTTATTCAAGGGTAGAGGATCCACGCACACTGCCAGCTGCATGTCACATTACATGTCATCTGTTCCCCCGTCGTGGCACCCAGTGGGGATTACCTATCCCCTTAAATACAAGAAACAAGCAAAGCTGGCAGGGTGCCAACAGATTTTACACAACAGAGCTTCATACTACACATGCAGGCCCACTCAAGGCTATGGGAACAGTTTATCCGACCCAGGCTCAAGGCTATGAGAACACTACTTTTTCAGCCCTGTTCCAGATTGTGAGAAACTGCTTCCCTTAGTTACCCAGACACCTTGGTGAGGAAAGCAGACTGCCTCTGTTTACCTTACATCTAGAATATTTTATAATTTCCAGAAACAATTTCATACTATAGCATAGGCATTTTTATTGAGACCCAAGCGTCTTCAGTTTCCCTGTATTAAGAAGCCAATAGTAGATACACCATTCATTTAGAAATTAGTATTTCAGGGATACTGGGGGAAAGAAGGGGGAGTTTCTTCAAGGAACATGTGCAAAGAACACCGATAAAGGGATGAGTGGGAAGGGGGAGTTGGGTGGGGGTGGGGTGGGGAATGGAGACAAGTGTAGCTAAACACAAGTAAAAAAATGCATGTACAGGGGAAAAAAAATAACTTTTTAGAATTTCATTTCATTGTAACAGATAACATGAACTTAGGTTTTTTACACCCAGCTAAAATAATAATTATAGTAAATGTTAAGAAATTTAAAGAAATATCTTTTAATTAAACCAAAAAACTTACATCAGTATTAATATTAAATAATTTCTCAGATCATGTGATAGTAGAAAGCATTTGGGTTAGTTTCTGTTATATTTCTTAATTTATATAAGTAATAAATTTCTTTAAGCTAATTACAAAGAGCTCTTTTTATAAACCAATTTTAATAATTTCCTCCAGAGGTAGGCAAACATATACATACATGGACAGATACAACTAGAGACCTAAAAGTTTTATTTTAAAATTTTAGCTGTGAGACAGGTACTCACACACATACAACCTAAACATTAACTTGTAGCAGTTGGAATAAGTTAAGTGCATTGATTTAGGTGGCTGAGATTTCTATTATTTTTATTTGGCCTTGATAAACATTTTTTTATGGAGACCCGGCCCAGAATATGCTTAAGCAAAGGAAACTTTTCAGCCACCTGTGCCTTTCAAAAAGGGTTTTTCCATTTTTTCCCCTTTGGTTTAGTCTTAGGCAGTGTGGGCAGTGTTTACATTTCTGATAATCTGTAGGAATCCTAGGAAGTTACTGAGTTAGAAAACTGCTATTACACTTCTAATTTTCCAAATTTCTGAAATAGTTAATAGATTCTTTGAAATAAACTCTCAGGTTTTAGCTAGGACAAACAGAAATTTTAAAGCACCTAGCTGTATGGCCATTTTAGGATTCATTTAGAAATTATTTCATCCTTTAGAAACTTCTGTTTACCAATTATGCATTCTGTAGGAGGCAATTAAATGAGTATTTACCCATCTGGAAACAGCCTTCCATGGCTCCTGTGGGTGCATGCAGGGAAAAACCCCTCCCAATCTCAAATGCATTTTGACCTCTACCAGACAAGAACGGAGGTCTGTGAACCTAAGAGAGCTTTACAGTGAAGGAGACTTCAGCCCATGGAAGACATGAACATGAAAGAGGCTCTTTTTGGTACCATACCTAGTTCCAGGGTACACTGAACAATGAGGGTGAGGCCACGTTAGTTCTCTTAGTAGTCTCCAGTATGTTAACCCAGAAATAATATGGGCTTCCAGAGTGAGAAGTAGTCAAGCCTCTCATTTTGATATTAATAAGTTGAGATCAGTAAGAATAGCTCTTTAGGTATCATTAATTCAGGCAGAAGCCTAAATGTTCCAGTTAGGAGACAAATTCAGTGTGTATTAGTGAGAAAGGGAAGGGGGATAATTAACATCAATAGAAGGAAGGCATTTCTATTGTGCAGATACCATAGTGATACTTATTCTAAACAGGTTTTAAAAATTTTCATTCTGGTAGTCATCGGCCTAGTAGTCATACCTGCTTTTGTTGCTGTTGTTTCTGCAACCAGTTCTTTGGGGAAAAAAGTTGCTTAGATTCAGTCCAAAGATTATTTTGTTCTGTTTTAAACATTCCAAAGATTTTGCAGCATTGATGTGGAAGGCAGTTCCTTTGGCGTGGTTCTGGCCTCATTTTAAAGTGATTCTGTGTATAATGCTGTTTACAGGACTTACGCTACACCTCCCTCATGATTGAGTGTCCACATAAATTATTAGAAATTTTATACATAAGTGTTGTCTATTTTCTCTCGTTCATTTATTTATTTAGTTTGTACTCACAACTAGATATTTACTCTTTAGTTTTATACTACTACCTTGTTAATTTTGTTGCTCACATCATTAAGACCACTTTCAATTAGTTTCTTTGCCTTTTTAATATACCTCATTATTGTGTTTTTATATTGTACTTTCTTACTTACAATATTAGAAGATATTCCAGTGTCATTTTACATACTCCTTGCTCTAGAATTAGCCTTTTCTTCCCTGAGGAGCTCTGGTTTCTTTTATTGGAACATGATACTAGAAACCAAGATTGGGCAGCTAGGTGTGCTTATTGCTACTGGTGTGTCATTGCTCGTAGACTCTCAGATGACTGAACAAGGAAGTAGATGTGTATACTAACTCATGTACATATACGCAATCTGTAAATATTTTAGTATACTATCATCTGTATCTATATTATTAATTCATACTGATGTTTCCTGCTATAATCATTGCTACATGCAACATTCAATCTAGTTTTTTCCTCTCGCTTGTGTGTAATCTCCCACTCTAACGATGAGAATCTGGCTATTACCACACACATTTCATTTACGTAACTGTTCAGTTTCAGCATACATGTATAAGTGATTTCAGAGTAGTTAACCCATGAGCTTTTGCTTCTTTTCGGTTTTTGGCCATGGGTGAATTAAGCTTCTAGAAATATACACATGTGGATTTTGGCATGTATGTAAATTTTCAAACACCTAGGGTTTAAAGTGCTGGATCATGCGTTAATACTGTTTATGAGAAACTGCCCAACTGTTTTACAAAGGTGCCAAATCCCTTGGCATTTCTACCAACTATGAATCAGAATTCCTGTTGTTCTGCATTTGGAACTGAAATTGATAATTGTCATTGTTTTGGATTTAACCATTCTAACAAATGTGTCATGGTATCTCATTTTTGCATTTCCCTAATGACAGATCATGTTGAGCATCTGTTCATATATTTATTTGCTATCCATATATCTTTGGTGACATGATTGTTTAGATCTTTTGCCCATTTTTCAATTAGGTCAATTGTTTTTCTTATTGAGTCTTAAGATTTCTTTTGTATATTTTGGATGCAACTCCTTTATTAGACATATGTGTTGCAAGTATTTTCTCCTATTCTGTGGCTTGATTTCTTTTTTTCAGTTTCTTAGAAGTATCTTTTGCAGAGCAGATTTTTTTTTTTAATAAAATCCAACCCATGTGTTTTTTTTCATGTGAGGTGTTTTTTCTGTTGTATCTAAAAACTCAGCACCAAATCCAAGATCACATAGATTTTTTTTGTCCTGTTATGTTTTATGTTATATATTTTCTTCTAAAAGTTTTATAGGTTTCCATTTTATATTTAGGTCTGTGATTCACTTTTTATATTTGTGTAAGTTATAAGGTCTTTGTCTAGGTTCATTTTTTTGTTTCCAGTTGATCAGATACCGTTTGTTGACAGGCTTATTTTTTTCTTCATTTAATTGCCTTTGTGCCTTTGTCAAAAATCAGTTGGCTCTATTTTGATGTATCTGTTCCTGAACCCACTATTCTGTTTCATTGATCTATGTGCTTTTTTCACTAGGAGCACACTGTCTTGGTTACTTGTAGCTTTATATAGTAAGTCTTGAAATCAGGTAATGTGAATCCTCTTTTTTCCTCCTTCCACAATGTGTTGGCTATTCTAGGTCTTTTACCTTTCTGTACGAACTTTAGAATCGTTTTGTGAATATCTACAAAATACTGTTTTATTTTTTATTTCAACAGCATTGAAGTTACAGATTAAGCTGGAAAGAGTTGACATCATAGCAATATTGAGTCTTCCAATTGATGAATATGGAATATCTCTACATTTATTTACATCTTTGATTTCTTCCATTAGTTTTGTTTTCCTTCAAATTCATGAATATATATTGTTAGATTTATACTTGAGTACTTTCTGTTTGTGTGATACTATAATTTTTTTTTCATTTGAAAACTTGAAGTTCCGATTCTTTATGCTGATAAACCAAGGCATGTCCAGAAAAAGTATAATTTTTCAGCCATTGTTAATGTAACAAGAAAGGTTTGCATGAGATTGATGTAACCTGGCAGCCAAGGAGAGTGGACTGGAATGTGCATGAGTGAATGGTGATGACTTCACTGTACTAGTCAGTGGGGCAGTAGACACCGTTGAAATAGCATGTGTACTCTGTGACCATCACATTCAAAATGATTGAGTAGAGCAATGAATCTGCATCAATTATTGCATTAAGCCTGAATAATCCTCCACAATAACTATTCGAATAATTCAGAAGGCCGCAGCTATGGGCAACTGGTGATTGGCAGTTTCATCACAACAATACACCTGCTCATGCATCACATCTCGTGCAGTGTTTTGGTGAAACATCAAATCACTCAGGTGACTCAGCCCCCCTCCAGCCCAGATTTGGTGGCCTGAGACTCCCGGCTTTTCCCAAAACTAAAATCAGATTTGAAAGGGAAGAGATTTCAGACCAGCAGTGAGATTCAGGAAAACATGACAGGGCAGCTGATGGCGATTGTGAGAACTATGTGAGGTCCTACTCTGAAGGGGACTGAGACGATATTGTCCTAGATACAGTGTTTCTTGTATTTGTATGTTTTTCTTTAATTTTTTTTTTATTTATTTTAGAGAGAGGGGAAGGGAGGGAAAAAGAGAGGGAAAGAAAAATCAATGTGTGGTTGCTTCTCACATGCCCCATACTGAGGACCTGACCTGCAACCCAGGCATGTGCCCTGGCAATCAAACCGGCAACTCTTTAATTCGCAGGCCAGCACTCAAACCACTGAGCCACACCGGCCAGGGTAATCTTCAATAAATGTCTCCGTTTTTCATATTACATGGTTGGATACGTTCTAGACAGATCTCATAGGTAAATAGTTGACTTTTTTTATTGTACATTGACATTTTACCCTATAAAATGTTGCTATATATGCTTATAACTTCTTGGGGGGTTTTTGTGTTTAGTTTAGTGTGTTGTTTTGGGTTTTTTTTTTTTTTTTTTTTGAGTCTTTGGGATTTTCTATATAGGTGATCTGTTGACTTCAGATCAAGAGAGTTTTATCTTTCCTTTCGACGTGTATACATTTTATCTGTTTGTTTTTTATCTTATTGTAGCCAGGATTTTCAGTACAAAGTTGAATAGGAGTACTGAGACAGACATCCTTGCCCTGTTCCTTTGCTTAGGGGAAAAGTGTCCAGTCCATTAACATTAAATGTAATATTTTTGTAAGATGGTGTTTATCAAGCTGAAAATGTTCCTCTTTTTTCATAGTTTGCTGAGAGTTTTTATTATGAGTGGATGTAGGATTTTGCCAAATGCTTTTTCTTCATCAGTTGATGTGATTGTGTGATTTTTCTTCTTTGGCCTGCTGATATGCTGGATTATATTGATTGATTTTTTTTTTTTTTAGAAAATATTGACCCAGCTTTCCATAAATGGAATAAATTCCACTTGGTGGTGGTTTCTAATCTTTTTATACATTGTGAAGTTTGATACGCCAGTACTTGAATATTTTTGCAGCTATGTTAATGAGAGATATTGGTCTTTAGTTTTCTTATAATGTCTTTATCTGGTTTTCTTATCAAGGTAATGTTGGTCTCATATAATGAGTACAGAAGTGTTATTTACTAGAGGAGATTGTGGGTACTTGGTAATATTTTTTCCTTAAATAGTAGAATTTAATAGTGATACCATCTGGACTGGTGCTTTCTACTTTGGAAGTATTTTAATTATTGATTCAATTTTTTAACAGGTATAGTTCTATTTAGGTTTTCTATTTCTTCTTTGTTAGCTGTGTCTTTTAAGGAATATGTCCATTTCATCTAAGTTATCAATTTTTCAGAAATAGAATTGTTTGCAGTATTCTCCTACTATTCTTTTAATGCCCTTTAGGGTCAGTAATGTCTTCCTATTTTTCTGAGATTTGTAATTTGTTTTCTCTTTTTCTTGGTGAGATTGTATGGATGTTTATTAATTTTTGACCTTTTCAATGACGCTGCTTTGGTTTCATTGATTTTTATGTATTTTTTTCATGTTTTTAATTTCATAGAGAAGCTGATATTTATTATTTCCTTTATTTTGCTTCCTTTAGGCTTAATTTGAATTTTTCTCTGATTTATTGAGATGGAAGTTTAAGTTACCATTTTTTTAAATTTATTTTAAAATTATAGTTGACATACAATACATTAGTTGTAGGTGGACAACAGAATTCTTACACATTTATATATCTTACAAAGTGATTACCACAATACTCTTGTACCCATCTAGCACCATACATAATTATTACAGTATTATTGACTATATTCCCTATCATGTTCATTACAACTTGTGGCTAATTTTATAACTGGTAGTTAGTACTTTTTATTTTATTCTATTTTATTTTACTTTATTTTTTAAATTAATGGGGGTGTCATTGGTTAATAAGCTAATACAAGTTTCAAGTGTACATTTCTGTGATACATGATCATGTGGTACTGCATTGTGTGCCCACTGCTTAAAGTCAAATCATCTTATGTCACCATATATCAATATTTGGCCCCCTTTACCCTTTAGCTCACCCACCTCCCTTCCCGCTGACAACCACCAAACTGTTGTCTGTGTGTGTGACATTTGGTTTTATTTCTCACATATGAGTGAAATCATATGGTTCTTAACTTATTCTGACTGACTTACTTTGCTTAGCATAGTATTCTCAAGGTCCATCCATGTTGTCGCAAATGGTAGTAATTCATGTTTTCTTATGGCTGAGTAGTATTACATTGTATGTATGGTACTACATCTTCTTTCTCCAATCCTCTATCAAAAGACACTCCAGTCGTTTCCATGGTCAGGCCACTGTGAATGATACAGCGAACATAGGGGTACATATATTTTATAAATAAACTTAAAAATTTTGGGGATAGTTATCCAGAAGAGGGATTGCTGGATCATATTGTAACTTTATTATTAATATTTTGAGGAAGCTCCATACTGTTTTCCGTAGTGGCTTTTCCAGTGTACATGTCCTACACAATCTCTTCAACACTTGTTATTACCTGTCTTTATGATAAAAGCCATTCTAACGGGTGTGAGGTGGTAATCATTGTAGTTTTGATTTGCATTTCTTTAAAAGCTAGTGAAGTTGAGCATTTCTTCATGTGTCTTTTGGCCATTTGTATGTCTTCTTGGGAAAAGTGTTGAGTCCTCTGCCCATTTTTTAATTGGATTGCTTGCTTGTTTGGTGTTGTGTGGTATCAGTTCTTTATATATTCTGCATATTAAACCCTTTTTGGAGCTGTTGCTTGCAAATGTTTTCTCCCATTCAGTTAGTTGCCTCTTTGTTTTGTTGGTGGTTTCTTTGCTGTGCAAAAGCTTTTTGGTTTGATATGGTCCCATTTATTTTTGCCTTTACTTCCCTTGGTTTTTAGGATCAAATTCTTAAAATATTCTCTGTGACCACAGTCCATAAGATTAATAACCTGTGTTTTGTTCTATGTAAGTTGCTGTTTCAGATCTTATATGTAGGTCTTTGATCCATTTTTGAATTAATTTTCCTACATGGGGACAAACTGTAGTCTAGTTTCATTCTTTTGCATGCGGCTTTTCCAATTTTCCCAGCACCATTTATTGAAGACGGTTTTTTTTCCTCCATTACGTTCTTTTGTCTTTGTCAAAAAATTATTTGCCTGTTTAAATGTGGTTTTAATTCTGGCTTCTTGGTTCTGTTTCATTGTTCTGTGTCTTTTTCTGCCAATGCCATGCTGTTTTGATCATTTCTCTGTACTTAATTTATGTCAGGTAGTGTGATACTTCTGGCTTCATTCTTATTTCTGAGGATCGCTTTGGCTATTCAGGTTTCTTTTGTAGTTCTGTACAAATCTGATGATTTTTTGTTGTTCTGTATCATTAAAAAATGTCATTTGGATTTTGAAAGGGACTGCACTGAATCTGTCTATTGCTTTGAATAATAAGGACATTTTTCCCAATTCATGAACACGGACTATCTTTCCGTTTCATTTTGTCTTTTTCAGTCTCTTTTAATAATGCTTTGTACTTTTCACTATGTAGGTCTTTTACATTTTTTGCTAAGTTTATCCCTAGGTATTTTATTCTTTTGGTTACAATTGCAAAAGGAATTTTTAAAATTTCTTCATCTGAAATTTTATTGTTAGTATTTAGGAATGTACATTGACTTTGTATCCTGTAACTTAACCGTATTTGTTTATTGTTTCTAATAGTTTTTGGTGGAGTCTTTAGGGTTTTCTATATAAAGAATCATGTCATCTGCAAAAATGTGACATTTTTACTTCTTCCTTCCCAAATTGTGATGCCTTTTATTTCTTACTTTGCCTGATTGGTCTGGCTAGGACTTCCAGTACTATGTTGAATAAGAGTGGTAAGAGTAGTCATCATTTTGTTCCTGATTTCAGAGGGAAAGCTTTTCACTATTGAGTATAATATTAGCCGAGACTCTGCCATATATGGCCTTTATTATCTTGAGATGCTTTACTTTTATACCTATTTTATTGAGGTTTTTAATCATAAATGGGTGTCATATCTTACCAATTGCTTTTTGTGCATCTATTGATAAGATCATATGATCTTTATCCTTTGTTTTGTTAATGTTGTACCTCACATTGATCGATTTGCTTATGTTGAACCATCCTGTGCCCATGGAGTGACCCACTTGATCATGATGTATTATTTTTTAATGTATTGTTATATTTGACTTGCTAGTATTTTGTTTAGAATTTTTGCATTTGTATTCATCAGAGAAATTGGTCTGTAGTTCCCTTTTTGTGTTATCCTTGCCAGGTTTTGGTATCAGGGTTATGTTGGCCTCATAAAATGTGGGAGGAAATACTGCCTCTTCTTCAGTTTTTTGGAAGTTTGAAAAGGCTAGGTATCATATCTTCTTTGAATGTTTGGTAGAATTCACTAATGAAGCCATCTAGTCCTGGATTTTTATTTTGGGGAGGTTTTTGATGGTTGTTTCCATATCCTCACTGTTGATCAGTCTGTTTAGATTTTCCAGTTTTCATGATTCATTCTAATAAGGTTATATATTTCTAGGAGCTTGTCCATTTCTTCTAGGTTATTGAATTTGCTGGGATATAGTTTTTCATGGTATTCTAGTGTGATCCTTTGTATTTCGGTGATATCTGTGGTGACTTCTCTTTCATTTCTAATTTTGCATTTTATATGAATCTTTTCTGTTTTTTCTTAGTGAGTCTAGCCATGGCTTTGTCAATTTTATCTTTGTTGAATTAATTTTTTTTATAGTTTTTTTGTTCTCTATTTCATTTGATTCTGCTCTAATTTTTATTATTTCTTTTCTTCTGCCTACTTTGGGTCACTTTTGTCCTTCTTTTTCTAGTTCTTTGAGATGTAATGTTAGTTTATTTACTTGCTGTTTTTCTTGTTTTTTGAGATAGGCCTGTAATAATATAAACTTTCATCTTATTACTGCTTTTGCTGCACCCCAGAAGTTTTGCTATGTCCTATTGTCATTCTCACTCATCTATATATCTTTGGTCTCACCTTTGTTTCTTCTTTGACCCAGTCATTTTTAGTAATATGTTACTTAATCTCCACATACCTGGATTTATTTCCATTTTGCAGTTGATTTCTAATATCAAGGCATTGTGGTCAGAGAATATGCTCAGTATGATTTCAGTCTTTTCACATTTGTTGAGACTAGTTTTGTGTCCCAACTTGTGGTCTATTCTTGAGAAAGTTCCATGTGTACAGAAGACTGTATAGACTGATATTTTGATATGAAAGGCTCTGTAAATATCAATTATGTCCATTTGGTCTCATGTGTCTTTGAAGACAGATATTTATTGATTTTCTGTTTGGATGGTCAGTCTTCAGCCATCAACAGTCTATTTAGGTCCCTTACTATAGTTGTGTTTTTGTCAATTGCCCTTTTTAGTTATCTTAGGAGTTGCTTCATGTATTTTGGTGCTCCCTGATTTGTTGCACGTATATTGAGAAGTGTTAGGTTTATTGATGTAATAATGTTCCATTTATCATTATAAATTATGTCTGTCTCTTGCTTCCTTTATTATGTTGAAATCTCTTTTGTCAAGATACAAGTATGGCTACATCTGCTTTTCTGAGGATGCTATTTGCTTAGTAAATCATTTTCTGTGACTCTGTCTTTGACTCTGCAGTTTAGGTGTGTCTCCGGAAGGCAGCATATTTTTTTTAAACAGTCTGCTACCCTGTGCCTTTTATTGATGAATTAAATCCATTTACATTTAGGGTATTGATGTATGAGAATTTCCTATAGCCATTTTATCTTTTGTTTTCTGGTATCTCTGCCTTCATTAGTTTTTTTCCTTTGTGTTTCTATTGTTTTTGTTTGGTGGTATTCCATACTTCTTTCCTCTGTTTTCTTTTTTTTAAGGTATATTTCTCAGTTTGGGGTTTGTTGTGTGTGTGGTTACCTTTAGGTTTATGAAAAAGAAAGTTTCATGTATACAGTATATTTTTTTTCTTTTGAATGCATCTGATCTCCGTCCCCCTTTGCGAATTCACGTTTGCCCCTTCCAGTTTTATGTTTTTGTTGTCACAGATTATCCCTATTTATGCTGTAAGTTTGTTGGTGGTCTTACTTGTAGTTTGTGGCCTTTCTTTTTTTGTTTCAGGTAGAATAATCCCCACAACTATTTCCTGCAGTGGACGTCTTGTGGTGATAAATTCCCTGAGCTTCTGTATGTCTAGAAAAGTCTTTATTTCTCCTTCGTATCTAAAGGATAAAGTAGCCTGATACATTATTGGTAGCTGGTAATTTCTCTCTTTCGGTAGTTTGAGTATTTGGTTCCACTCTCTTCTGTCTTGTAGACTTCTTCTGAGAAGTCTGATGACAACCTAATAGGCTTTTCTTTGTAGGTTACTCTCTTCTTTTCCCTGACTTCCTTGAGAATGCTTTGTCATTAATTTTTGACCATTTTAATACAATGTGCCTTGGTGAAGGCCTTTTTGATTGAGGTAATTAGGTATTCTGTTTGCTTTTTGGATTTGAGAAGCCAGCTCTTTCCATAGATTTGGGAAGTTATTTTCAACTATTTGTTTAAGTAGGTTCAGTTCCTTCTCCCTCTCTCCCTCTTCTGGTATCATTATTATTCTTATATTGGTTTTTTTTTATGGAATCACATAGTTCTTGCAGAGTTCTTTCATGCTCTTTTTTTTTTAATACTTAAGTCTGTCTCTTTTTCCCTCCAGGTTATTTCTAGATTTTTTGTCTTCAATATCATAAATTCTTTCTTTCATTTGGTCAGCCCTATTTGCTATGCTCATTAGTTCTTTCTTGGTTTCTTTTATTGAGCTCTTCATCTCCAGAATGGTTCTCCTTTAAAGTTTTAATCTCTTTGATAAAGTACGTTTTTTGTTTGTTGATATGGTTTCTGAGTTCATTAAACTGCCTTATTGTAATTTTTTTTTACATCTCATTGAGTTTTTTCAGGCATGCTATCTTAAATTCTCTGTCATTTAACTCACATATTTGTATGTCTTTAAGTTTATTTTCTGGAGATTTTTAAAACATTTTCTTTCCAAGCTACCTTGTTACTTTGGTTATTTGTGGCATTTGATGGAATTCTTCTCTGTCTAGTCATCTATACATGAGTGGCACTTCTCTAGTAGATTGATAAAAAGGTCTTTCTGTTGTACGAACAGAAAGTAGGTGGCGCTGACTCAAAAGGTTTTTTTAGCTCTCTTATACTTCTCTGTCTTTTCAGATTTCTGAGGGTGTTGAAAAATGGCTTTTGTTCCCTGGGATGGTAGGCTTATTCTGCATTTTCAGGTTCCCTCAGTCTCCCTCTGAGGCAATGTGGTGGGCGATGGAGCTCCAAATCCTTGAGATCCCAGTGCTATTCCCCCACAACCAGATTCTGCTGCAGTTCAGCCTCAATGTGTGGGGTGAGCTGAAGGAACCCATCTGCTTTTTTGGTTTGCCCCCCCGCCCCCGGCTGTAGACTCAATTTGACCTCCTTGTCATCCTTCCTGTGCCTCCACCTGACCCTGGGATTACTCACAGAGCGTACCCTTTCTGTAGTAACAGTTTTCAGGTTTGCAGATAATGTGCTCTGCAAACTGACACCAAAGAGTGAGGATAAGAGCTTCTGAGAGGTTAAGGGTAGGCTGCCAGGTTCCTGGGCTTTGTTTGAATGCTGATTGCCAGACGACTGTGGCCACATGTCTGTCTGTCTCTGAGCAGGTCACTGGGATCAGCTGCAGCTTATGCTGCCCACAGCTGAAGTAATGCTCACTAAATTTCTTTATTCTTTTTGGTTGAAGGGAGTGCCAGCCACAACCTGATTTCTCCCCTCCTCCTGGCTAGTTCCTGCAGTGACCTCCAGGCCGCAGGACTGTGTCCCTAACTCCTTTGAGCTCTTCTCCCTTCTTGCCTCCCTGGTTCATTCCCACTCGCCCACTTTCAGATATTTAGATGCTCAGATCTGTCAGATGTATTTATGTGTTGAAAAGGGAATTCTTTGTTGAATTATAGCTGTTCAGGTTGAAACTTCAAGGGGAGAGACCTAGGGAGATCTCTCATACTGCCATTTCTCTGACATTACAGGTTACTGATTGTAAAGCTTTTATTTCTAACATACTCATTGGATGGTATAAATTTCCCTTTATGCACTCCTTTTACTGCATTCCATACATTTTGATAAATGGCATTTTCATTTTAATTTTATTTAAAATATATTAAAATTTCTTTTGTGATTTCTTGGACCTGTAAATTATTTATTAATCTGTTCTTAATTTCGAGTGTTTGGGGAATTTTCCAGATGTCACTTGCTTAGTAATTTCTGTTTAATTCCATTGTGGCCTGAGAATATATTTTATTATTATAAATAATTTATAAAATTATTGTATTTATTAATATAAATATTAATTATTAACTTGTTTTAAATTTGTTAAGTTGTGGTTTGTGGTGTATGTTCCATCTTGGTGAATGTTCCATGTGAGCTAGAATAGAAAGATAGAATATGTATTTTACTGTTCGGGATGTCAGTTAGATCATGTTGATTAATAGTGCTGCTTAGTTCATCTATATACTTACTGATTTTCTGCCTGCCTGATCTCTCAGTGCTGAGAGAGGAGTGTTGAGGTCTCCAACTATGATTATAGATTTGTCTGTTTCTCCTTTCAGTTCTATGTTTTTGTTGTATGTATTTTGATACTCTTTTAAAGTTAGATACATACATGTTTCAGAATGTTTCTCCTTTCCATAGTATGATTTTGAACTCATCTGATGAGTTCTTAATTTCAGATACTGTATTTTGCATCTATAGAATGCCATTTAATATATCTGTGAATGTATGTGTCACATGTGTGTATGTATACGCTTGTATCAGAGGAAACCCAAGAGCATTCCCAGGTTTAGTGATTCTAAACTGGGATAACTCTGCATGTAGTTGTACTTACGGTTATGATTTATTAAAATGAAAGGTCACAAAGCAGAATTAACAGAGGGAAAACGAATATGGGGTCCAGATGACACCAGGCACAAGCTTCTAAGAGTCTTCTCCAAGGACACACTTAGTCCTCTAGCAATGTCCTCTATGACAACAAACGAAATGTCTGCCAGGGAAGTTCAATAGACACCCAGTGCTCAGAGTTTTTATCAGGGCCTAGTCACATAGGTACTCTCTGTTTAGCACACAAAATCCCAGACTTCAGAAGGAATGCATGTGTACAACATAAGCCATATTGTTTACACAAATAGTTTAGGTTCAGTGAACCATTCTTATCAGAGGATGGTGAGAACCCTCCTGAAATACAAGTTCGCAGATGCCAGCCAAAGGACCCCCCTTGTGGCAGATCTTTCAAGGGCTAACAGTGTCAGGCCTGCTATATTAATTCTTTTCTGCACAACACACATGCCATATATCTGTTGAACTCGCATTTTTTCATTTATTTTGCTCATATTTTCATCTGTCTTATTGAACATATTCATCATTTATTTTGAAGATTTTGCTTTTCAATTTAAATATCTGGATCCCCTGTGAATCTGCTTCTATTGTCTATTTTTTTCTTGGTCCTTGTCTCTTTACAGAACATGAAATATTTTATTGGATGCCAAACATTATCTTTAACAACAAAAAATGATAGAGGCTCCAGAAAAACTATCTCTTGTAGCAGAGAGGATTCATCTTTTTCTCAGATGGGCAGGTAAAATGCAGGGCTGGTCACCTTAATTAATCATGGGTTGAACTTGGTCAGGGCCTGCACCATATTCATTTCAATACCCACTATTCATTTTAACAACTGACAGTTTTATTTCCTCAGTGGAAGTTAATGTAGTATAAAAAACTTAATTAGAAACAACTAACTTTTCCTTGGTAACCCCAATCTACTTTGTGCATATTGCTAGCTCCTGCAATGTCTAATTTAATAAATGATAATGTATAGGTTTCTTTATGAGGTCATAAGCACTTTGAGAACAGAAACTGTGTTTCTTTTTAATCAGTAGTATTTGCAGTAGTTAGGACAGTTCCAAGCCCTTAGTGGAAATTGTACATAGTTTATCCTACATAGTATAGCACAGAAGAAGGCATCCTGTATGACAATTTTTAGTAAACTCTAAAGAGATTAGTTCTTTCACATTTTTCCCTCATAATATAGTTCTGACAGCTTCATATAGAAAAAGAATATACCGTTACAGGAACCAGTGTCATTCAAAGATGTATGTGTGGACTTCACCCAGGAAGAATGGTTTCTGTTGGATCATGCTCAGAAGATACTGTACAGAGATATGATGCTTGAAAATTATAGCCACCTTGTCTCAGTAGGTAAGAATTTTTCCATGTGACTACACGTAGCAGGCATCTCTTAGTTGATGAAATGTATGAACTTCCTGTAGAATTTTCTGATTTGAAGTTTGAGATATAAGGCTCTGAGATGAACAGTCCATTTTGACCACCATAAAGAATTCTGTCTTCTTACCCCCTCAGGGATTGGTTCATCTGGGTACCTTTCTGAATAGCTCCTTAAGGTTTAACTTTCTTCCCCATCATTTTTCAGAGTCCCTAAAACCAGGCTGTTTAGCAATAGTGCTGTATTATTTTTTGTTAACAGGGTATTGCATTACTAAGCCAGAAGTGATCATCAAGATAGAGCAAGGAGAAGAACCCTGGATATTAAAGCAAGGATTCTCAAGCCAGTGTCACCCAGGTGAGTTCATGAGTACAAGCAGATGAAAGCTATAGTAAATGAGATCTTAAGCCATTGGTTTATGGTTTATCACCTTTCAAATATTTTTCAGAAATTTCTTTTTGTTGCCCCAGACCTTCGGAAGTGACTAAGGACACTTAGCTCATATTCCTCCATTACAATAATCACATTTCTCCATATGTCACTTTCACTCCTGAATGTTTTCCTCTGTTCTTTGACATTTTAATAGTGATTTACCTATACCCGTAATTAAAATCAGTTGACTTCATCTTAGATAATTTTTCTTGGTTAGTTTATCTTTTAGAATTGCTCTTCTTCCCTGTGATGTCTTTGAATACCTTTTGTTAGCTGGTGTGTTTTCATGCAGTACTTCTTTATATTCATTTAACAAATATATGATGAGCATTTACTATGATCCAGTTATATTTTTAGGTAATTAAAAGAGCAATGTGCCTGCTATCATGTGGTATATATTACAGGGAGGGACACAAAGTATACGTGTGTGTGTGTGTATTTTTATCCTCACATGTGGATATGTTTATTTTTTATTTATATTTAGAGAGAGAGGAAGGGGGTGGGGGGAGAGAGAAATATCAGTGTAAGAGAGACAGATCTGTCTGTTGCCCATGATACATGCCACAACCGGAGATTGAACCCACAACCTACGTATGTGCCCTGACCTGGAATCAAGCCCACAACCTTTTTGTTGTATGGGACAGTGTTCCAACCAACTGAGCCACTTGGCCAAGGGCACGCGGGCGTGTGTGTGTAGATATATGTGTTTTCTGGTGTTAGGTACTGTAAAGAGAGTTAACACAGTGGAAAGGGGGTGGAGAATGATGGGATGTATTGTACTATTTGGCAAGAAAGTCAGAGAAAACCTTTTTTGATGAGGTCAACAAAGATGAGACTCTAATATAGTGAAAATATGAGCTAGGTGGATTCTGAGTATTCTAGGAAGAGGGAGCATCAGGTGCTGAACTTCTCGGACAGATGTATTCTTAGAGTGAAGAATAGCAAGGGGGCCAACATAGCTGGAGTCCAGTGGACATGGGGAAGATTGAAGATGGAAGAGATGATGTCATAAGAGGTAGCATGGACTAGGTAGATACGTTAATTTTATTTTGAGTGAAGTGAGAAATTTTGGGGGTTGGTTTTGGGGTTTTCTTTTTTCTGTTTGTTTTGTAAATGGAAACAGATTGATTCATCAAATCTGATTTACAGTTTCAGAGTCTCTCTGACTTCTAAGCAATGAATAAACTTTGGTGAGTGGGTGGTACTTAGACATGAGCAAGAAAGGCATACCACTTGGGACGCTATTACGTACTTTCAAGGGGAGAAGATAGTGGCTAAGGCTGTGTTGGAAACACTCAGACGTGGGAGATTTGTGCAGATATATTGAAGGTGAGACTAAGAGGATTTACTCTTGGATTGTATAATAGCACATGAGAGAAAGAAGACTCAAGCATAACTCCAAAGATTTGTCTCAAGCAACTGGATAAAGTACAGTATCATTTACTGAGATAGAGGAAATTACAGAGGAGAGATTATAGAAGTTATTACAAATTGAATTTTGGACTCAAGAAGCTTGAGATAACTGTTAAAATCTAGTCTGTGTTGAATAGGAGATTAGATGAAAACAAGTATGGAATATAAAAGAAGTATCCATTTGAAAGGCATCAGTTTCGGGTGATGTTAAAGGCTTGGGGCTTCAGGAGCTCTTCTAGAACAAATGTCAGCAAAGTTTTTTATAAAAGACCAGATGGTAAATATTTTAGGCCATGTCCAAATGTGTTCTCAGCTGTTGCTGCTGCTGTTGCTCCTCTTCCTCCTCCTCGTGTTCTTTTTACCTTTTTCTCTTCTTATTTATTCTTCTCTTCTTTTTCCTTCTCTCTTCTTCATCCTTGCTTCTTCCTACTAACTCTTATACTTTTTCCCTCTCAGAAGGTAAAAAACATTCTTAGCTCAAGGACCATTGCCTTGCAGTCATAGTTTGCTCATTCCTTTTCTAGAGAGTGATTGTCTCACAGAAGTAGTCTTGGGGCAGTACACTCTTACAAAGCTTGTAAACCCATTAAATCTCATCATTACAGGAGATTGAGAAGGAACAGTCTGAGTGAAATGAAAACCAGAGAGGCTGGTTTCCCAGGAGTCAAATAAGGGACATTTTACCATCCTTTTACTGTTTTAAGTGGCCCACACAGGTCACTCTACTAAACCTGCTATTTCCTAGTACTAGCCTATTCAGACTCCTATTGTTTTCCTTTCAAAACCATCTACTACATCTTTTTACTTTCTCACTTTACACTGATACTACATAAAACCAGAAATGTGTCTGTGTTTTTTCTTTGCTGGCATGAGCCAACTCCTAAATGACTTTTATTTTTTAACCTAAAGCATCCAGTGTATCATTTACTAGCCTGACAAAGTTGCCCCTTATTAATACATGAAATTAAAGTTTCCTTTCATGACTATTACAATGTGGTTCTGTTCTACATATCTCAGTTTCTTTCTTTCTGCTCTCCAGAATTTATACTAAATACAATACTATCTTATATCTTAAACTTTACTTATAAATGCTTTCTCACTCTTTTTTGACTTTAAAAATGTTTTATGTTTCAATTACAGTTGACATACAGTATTGTATTAGTGGTGGTATACAATCCAATGATTAGACATTATATAACTTACTAAGTGATCACCCTGGTAAATCTAGTACCCATCTGGCACCATACATAGTTATTACAATATTATTGACTATATTCCCTACGCTTTATTTTACATTCCCATAACTGTGCTGTAACTACAAATCTGTACTACTTAATCCTTCATCTTTTTTACTCATCTTTCCAATGGCCCTCCCATCTGACAACCATCAAAATGTTCTCTGTACCTATGAGTCTGTTTCTGTGCTGCTTGTTTGTTTATTTTGTTTTTTAGATCTGTTTTGACTGGTATAAGTATTGCTAACCAGGCTTTTTGTTTTTCCCATTTTCATGAAATATCTTTTTCTATCCCTTTACTTTCAGTCTCTGTGTCTTTCCATCTGAAGTGAGTCTCTGGTAGACAGCATATGTAAGAGTCTGTTTTTGTTATCAATTCAGCTTCCATACGTCTTTTGATTGAAACATTTAATCCATTACATTTAAAGTAATTGTCAACAGATATGTATTTATTGCAATTTTATTATTCATATTTTTCATCTTTTTTTCCTTCTTAAAGAAGACTCTAACATTTCTTGTAATACGAGTTTAATAGTGATGAACTACTTTATCTTTTTCTTTTCTGGGAAGCTCTTTACCTGTCCTTTGATTCTAAATGATAGCTTTACTTGGAAGAGTTATCTTAGTTATAGTTTCTTGCTTTTCATCACAGTGAATATTTTGTGTCAGTACCTTCTGGCCTGAAATGTTCCTCTTGAGAAGTCACCTGACAGTCTAATAGAAGCTCCCATCTAGGTTAATTAACTGCTTTTCTTTTGCTGCTCTTAATATTCTCTTTGTCTTTAACCTTTGGCATTTTAATTGTGATATGTGTTGGTGTGGGCCTCTTGGGGTTCATCTGGTTTGGGACATTTTCTGCTTCCTGGATCCTATACCCATTTCCTTAACCAGAATGGGGAAGTTTTCTGTTATTATTTTCTCTAACAGGTTTTCAGTTCCTTGCTCTCTATCTCCTCTTTCTGGTACCCACATTATGTGATTATTGGTATGTTTGAAGTTGTCCCAGAGGCGCCTTATATCACATTTATATTTTTCTTTATCCTTTTTGCTGTTCTGATCCAGTATTTTCTTCTTCCTTATCTTCCAAGTTTCTGACTTGATCCTTTGCTTTATCTACTTCATTCTTGATTCCCAGAAATGTATTCTTCATTTCAGTTAGTGTTTTCTTTCTTTCTCTTTCTTTTTTTTATTGTTGTGCAGTTATAGTTCTCTCCATTATCCCCCTATTACTCTCACCCACTCTATCCACCCTGACCTCCCACAATTGATCCTCCCTCTATACCTGTTGTCTATGTCCATGGGTCCTTTCTACATGTTCCTCGATGACCCTTCCTCTTCTTTGCCTTGTTATACCCCTCAACGCTTCCCCCTCTGGTTATGGTCAGTTACTACTTTATTTCTATGTCTCTGGTTCTATTTTGCTGTCTTGTTTGTTTTGTTGATTAGATTCCACTTATAGGAGAGATCACAGGGTATTTGCCTTTTACCACCTAGCTTATTTCACTTAGCATAATGCTCTCCAGACCCATCCATGCTCTCTCAAAGGGTAGGAGTCCCTTCCTTTCTGCTGCATAGTATTCCATTGTGTAAATGAACCACAGTTTTTTGATCCATTCATTTACTGATGGACCCTTAGTCTGTTTCCTGCACTTGGCTATTGTAAATAATGCTGCTATGAACATTGGGTGCATAGGTTCTTTTCAGTTGGTGTTTCAGGGTTCATAGGGTATAATCCCAGCAGTGGAATTGGCGGGTCAAAAGGCAGTTCCAGTTTTAGTTTTATGAGGAAATTCCATACTGTTTTCTGTGGTGGCTCAAGCACTCTACATTCTCGCCAAGAGTGTACTAAGGTTCCCTTATCTCCACAGCCTCACCAGCACTTGTTTCTTGATTTCTTTATGATGGCCATTCTGACCAATGTGAAGTGGTATCTCATTGTGGTTTTAATTTGCATCTCCTTGATGGCTAGTGATGCTGAGCATCCTTTCATATGTCTCTGGACCCTGTCTATGTCCTCCTAGAGAGGTGTCCGTTCAGGTCCTTTGCTCATTTTCTAATTGGATTGTTTGTGTTCCTGGTGTGCAATCATGTAAGCTCTTTATGTATTTTGGAGATCAAACTCTAGTCTTAGGTATCACTGGCAAATATGTTTCCATATGGTTGGTTCCCCTTTCATTTTGCTGATGTTTTCTTTACCCATGCAAAAGCTTTTTAATCTGATATAGCCCTATTTCTTTATTCTTTCTTTTATATCTCTTGCTTGAGGGGAAATATCGGTGAAAAGATTGCTGCATAGGAATATCTGAGATTTTCCTGCCTATGTTCTTCTTCAAGGACTTTTATGGTGTCATGACTTATATTTAAGTCTTTTAGCCAACTTGAGATTATTTTTGTGCATGGTGTAAAATCATGGTCAAGTTTTCAATTTTTTGCATGTAGCTGCCCAAATCTACCAAAACCATTTGGTGTTCCGACACCCTTTGTCGAATATGAGTTGGCCATAGAGATTTGGGTTTATTTCTGGGCTCTCTGTTCTCTTCCAATGATCTATGTGTCTTTTCTTATGCCAGTACCAGACTGTTTTGATTACAGTAGCCTTCTAATGTAGTTTGATATCAGGTATTGGGATCCCTCCTACTTTGTTCTTCTGTCTCAAAACTACTGCAGCTATTCAGGTCATTTATAGTTCCATATAAATTTTCAAAATGTTTATTCTGTACCTGTGAAATATGTCATTGGTATTTTCATAGGGATGTGTTGAATCTATAAATTGCTTTGGGTAGTATGGACATTCTGATGATATTAAATCTCCAATCCATGAACACAGTATGCGCTTCCATTTATTTGTATTTTCCCTAATTTCTTTTCTTCAGTGTTTCGTAGTTAGTTCTGAGTATAGGTCTTTTACCTCTGTGATTAGGTTTATTCCTACATACTTTATTTTTCTTGTTGCTATAGCAAATGGGATTTTTTTCCTGATTTCTGATCCTGATATTTCATTGTTAGTGTCCAAAAATGCCTTCAGTTTCTGAATGTTGACTTTGTATCCCAGTGTTTTGCCAAATTCATGTATTAGGCAGAGTAGTTTTTTGATGGAGTGTACAGGGTTTTCTATGCACAGTGTCATGTCATCTGCAAAATGTGACAGCTTTGCTTCCTCCATTCCAATTTGGATGCCTTTTCTTTCTCTTCCTTGTGTGACTGCTGTGGCTAGAACTTCCAATACTATGTTGAATAGAAATGGTGAAAGCTGACACCCATGTCTTGTTCCGATCTTGGAAGGAAAGCTTTTAGCTTTTGCCCATTGAGAATGAGGTTGGCTGTAGGTTTTTCATATATAGCCTTTATTATGTTTAGGTATGCCCCCTTTATTTCCACTCTGCAGAGTGTTTTTATCATAAACGGGTGCGGTACCTTATCAAATGCTTTTTCTGCATCTCTTGAGATGATCATGTGGTTTTTGTCTTCCCTTTTGTTTATGTGATATATTATGTTTATTGATTTGCGAATATTGAACCACCCTTGCACCCTTGAATCCCACTTGATCACGGTCGATGATCTTTTTAATGTATTGCTGGATGCAGTTTACCAATATGTTGTTGAGGATTTTAGCATCTGTGTTAATCAGCGATATTAGCCTGTAGTTTTCTTTGTTGTTGTGTCTTTATCTGGTTTTAGAATTAGGATAATTCTGGCCTCATAACAAGAGTTTGGAAGTCTTCCCTCTTCTTGGGTTTTTTGGAATAGTCTGAGGACAGGGGTTAGCTCTTCCTTCAATGTTTTGTAAAATTCTTCTGTGAAACCATCCAGTCCAGGGCTTTTGTGTGCCGGGAGTTTTTTGATTACTGCTTCAATTTCCCCAGCTGTTATCAGTCTGTTCAGGCTTTCTGCTTCTTCAGTCCATGTTGGAAGGTTATATTTTTCTAGAATTTTTTTCATTTCACCCACGTTTTCAAATTTCTTGGCATATAATTGTTCATAGTAATTCCTTACAGTCCTTTGTATTTCTGTGGTATCAATTGTTATTTCTCTTCTTTCATTTCTGATATTATTTATTTGGGTCCTCTCCCTTTTTTTCTTGATGAGTCTACTTAAAAGGTTGTCGATTTTGTTTATCTTTTTGAAGAACCAGCTCCTGGATTGGTTGATCCTTTGAATTGTTCTTTTCATCTCTGTGTCATTCAGGTCTGCTCTGATCTTGATTATTTCCTTTCTTGTACTTGCTTTGGGCTTTGTTTGTAGTTCTTTCTCCAGTTCTTGGATCTGTACGGTTAGGTCATTTATTTGAAATGTTTCTGTCTTTTTGAGGTAGGCCTGTATTGCCATGAACTTGCCTCTCAGGACTGCCTCACTGTGTCCCATAGGTTTTTGGCTGTTGTGTGTTCATTTTCATTTGTTTCCAGAAACTTTTTGATTTATTCTTTGATCTCATTATTGACCCTTTCATTATTTAATAACATGCTATTCAGTCTCCTTGAGTTCGAATGTTTTTGAGTTTTTTCCTTGAAGTTGGTTTCTAGTTTCAAGCCCTTGTGGTCCAAGAAAATGCTTGTTATGATTTCGATTTTCCTGAATTTGTTGAGGCTTGTTTTGTGTCCTATCATGTGGTCTGTCTTTGAAAATGTTCCATGTACATTTGAAAAGAGCATGTATTTTTCTTCTTTGGGATGAAAGGTACTGTACATGTCAGTTAAGTCCATTTGATCTAATGTGTTGTTCAGTTCCACATTATCCTTGTTGATGTTTTGTTTGGAAGATCTACCCTTTTTTGACAGTGGAGTGTTAAATCCCCTACTATTAGTGTGTTACTGTCTATATCTCTCTTGAAGTCCGCCATGATTTTCCTTATATATTGGGGTGCTCCTATGTTGGGTGCATATATGTTTACAATGTTTATGTCTTCTTGACGGAGTCTTTGAGTATTATAAAGTGTCCTTCTGTGTCTCTTTTCATGGCTTTTGTTTTGAAATCTATTTTGTCAGATACAAGTATTGCTACCCCTGCTTTTTTTTCCTGTCCATTTGCTTGAAATATTTTTTTCCATCCCTTGACTTTCAGTCTCTGTAGGTCCTTTGTTCTGAGGTGGGTCTCTTGTAGGCAGCATATGTGTGGCTCACGTTTTCTTATCCTATGTCTTTTGTTTGGGGCATTTAATCCATTTACATTTAAAGTTATTATCGATAGGTACTTACTCAGTGTTTCATTTTTCATTTTGTATCCGTGTTCCTCTCTTTCTCTTTCTCTTCATTTTCTTAAGGCAGTCCCTTTAGCATATCCTGAGTGCTGGTTTGGTGGAGGTGTATTCTTTTGGCCACCTTTTGTCTGGGAAACTCCTTATTTTGCCTTCCATTTTAATTGAGAGCTATGCTGGGTACAGTAGTCTTGGCTGCAGGCCCTTTCTTTTCATTCCTTGGAATATTTCTTGCCATTTCCTTCTGGCTTGTTCTGTTTCTGTTGAGAAGTCAGCTGCTAGCTGTATTGGGGCTTCCTTATATGTTATTACCTCTTTCTCCCTTGGTGCCTCTGGGATTCTCTGTCTTTGATATTTGCCATTTTAATGATGATGTGTCTTGGAGTGGGCCTCATTGGGTTCCTCTTGAATGGGACCCTTTGTGCTTCCTGGACTTGTGTGACTTTTTCTCTCCTCCAAATAGGGAAGTTTTCCATCATGACTTTTTGAAACAGGCTCTCTATCCCTTGTTCCTCTTCCCCAGAATTCTAGTATCCCTATTATACGGATATTACTACGTTTCAGGTTGTCCTGCATTTCCCTGAACGCCTCTTCATTCTTTTGGATTGTTTGTTCATTTTCTTGCTCTTTCTGGGAGCTTTTTTTCTACCTTGTCCTCCAGCTCACTGATTCAGTCCTCTACATCATCAAGCCCAGTTTTGATTCTTTTTAGTGTGCTCTTCAATTCAGAAATTGTATTCTTCATTTCCTCTTGTCTCTTATTGATAGTTTCTATTTCTTTTTTCATGCTGATATAGTTTGCAATAAGTTCCTCATAGTTTCCTTGTAGCTTTTGGTAATTCTCTTTTAGCTCACTGAGCTCAGTCACCTTCCTTAGAACTATTTGATTTAAACTCAATATCTGACCCTTTACTTGCCTCTATTTCATTTAGTTCTCTTTCTGAGAATTCCTCCTTTCCTTTCGATTGTGGATTGTTTGTCTTCCCATTATGTGTGAGACTTCTTTTTTCTTCTGCTTCGTAAATTGATCTGTCTTGACTTCCTGACTTTGTGGTGTGAACATCTATGGTAGGAAACAGCTTTTTTTTCCCTTTCTTTCTAGATCTGCCTCTGATGATGTCAGCTGTTGACCCCATCTGACCTTAGGCTGTCTTTAAGAGACTTCCAGGAATCTACAGTCTGTGTATATCTCCCCCAATTGTTATTCTATTTAGTCTGCTCTCAGCAGTCAGGGCCAGGCAGAGTCACTCCTGTGGGTAGAGTTATTGGGTCTTGTCATGCTGCTGCCACTCAAGGGTGTAGTCTGCCTGAGCAAGGTGACTGCTGCCGTATGGGGGAGGAGTCAACGCTGGGATCTCCCCTGGCTACTCCTTCAGTTCTCTCCTCAGCGCCTCCATCTCCAGACTTTCCTTAAATGTCTCTAGACCACCCCGTGTCCCCTTTAGCCAGGGATCTACCGTCTGTGACTGCCACTCAATATTCAGCAGTCAGGCTTGCTGATCAATGGGCCGGGACCAATCCTCCTTGTGGCGTGGCTCTTGTGTCTTTTCATGCTGCTGCTGCTCAGAGGAGTGGTTTGCCTGAGCAAGATGGCTACTGACATGTCGGGGAGGAGTTGGCATCGGGATCCTCCCCAACTACTTCCTCAGTTCCCTCCCCAACACCGCTGTATCCAGACTCCCTCAAGTGTCTCTAAACCACTCTGTATCCCTCTTAGCCAGGGATCCTACTATCTATGACTGCCGTTCTGTTCTCAGCACCTGGGCCTGTGCAACACCTGGCCAGGGAAGAGCCTCCTTGGGGGCGTGGCTATTGTGTCCTTTCATGCTGTTGCCACTCAGGGGAGTGTTCTGCCTGAGGAATATGGCTGTGGCCCTGTTTTGGGGGAGGAGTTAGCACTGGGATCGTCCCTGCTGCTCCCTCAATTCTCTCACCAATGCCTCTGTCTCCAGTTTCTCCTCAAGCAACTTTTAGACTATTCTGCATCCCTTTTAGCCAGGGATCTACTATCTGTGTCTTCCGCTCTCTACTCAGCACACAGGCCTGTGCAGTGCCGGGCTGGGGCATAGCCTCCTTGGGACAGGGCTTTGTGTCCTTTCACGCTGCTGCAGTTCAGGGGAATGGTCTGCCTAAGCAATATGGCAACTGCAGCATGAGAGGTGAGTCAGCACTGGGACCCCGCCAGCCACTTTCTCAGTCCTCTCCCCAGTGCCTCCTTCCCCAATCTCTCCTCAAGTGGCTCCTGCCTCCCCTGGAACTCAGGGTAAGTAGCTGCCACTACAAATTTTTGCTTTGGCCCTTTAAATGGCTCTTTGTGTCTCTAGCCACTTATCCCTGGCAGAGAGCACCCTATGCTTTTTGTAGCTGACTGTTGTCTGTGTGTTCTTTGGGCTCTGGTGCTGTAGGCTGGAGATCCCCACTTATGGTTTAGACCCCGCTCTTCTCACGGGGGTCCAACTGGCCATTTCAGTATCCCTCTGGCACTGCCACCCATGGGTGTCTAGCCCCTTTTCTCGAGACTCTGCCACGTCTTCACCAATTAGGATGTGCTACAGCTGATTCCTCTCTCTCTCTGAGGTTTGAAGGCCCTTCTCTCACTATTGTTCAGTTGTGTTCCCGGTGATTTCTCCACAATTTAGTTGTAATTCCAGATTCGTCCTGGGAGGAGGTCTGTGTGACTTGCACTCACTCCTCCACCATCTTGAATCTCCCCATCCTTCATTATCTTAAAGCAGTCGCCTTAGCTTTTTTGTTGGAGGTATATTCTTTTAGCCTTCTTTTCTTTGAGAATCTCCTTATTGCCCCTTCCATTTTAAACTACTCTTGTGGGCAGAGCAGTCTTGGTTGCAGGTGTTTGTTTTTCATTACTTGGCATAAATCTTGCTGTTACCTTCTGGCTTGTAGTGTTACTGTTGAGAAGTCAGTTGCAAGCCTTTATGGAGCTCCCAGTATGTTACTATCTGTTTCTCCCTTTAAGATTCTCTCTTTGTCTTTAAATTTCACATTGTAATTATGATGTGTCTTGAAGTAGGCTTCTTTCATTTCATCTTGATTGGGACCCTCTGTCCTTCCTAAACTTGCATTGCTTTTCCCCTCTCCAGGTCAGGGCAGATTTCTCCCATTTTTTCATATAGGTTCTCTATCCCTTGCTCCTTTTCTTCTCCTTCTGGCATTCCTATGATTCGAATGTTGTCATGTGTCATATTGTCCTGCTGTTCCCTCAAGCAGTCTTCATATTTTTGAAGCCTTTTAATATTGCTCCTCAACCTGGGTATTTCTTTCTACGTTGACTCCTGCTCACTAATTTGCTTCTGTGCTTCATGCAGCCTGCTTGTAATTCCTTCAAGTGTATTTTTTTATTTCAGTTATTGTATTCTTCATTTCTTTCTGGTTCTTGTTTATAGTTTCTTTTTCCTTTTTCATGCTGTTGTAGTTTCCACTCAGTTCCTTGTAGTTGTCACTGAGTTCCTTAAGCATCCTTATAACCATCTTTTTGAATTCTATGTCTGATTGTTTGTTTGTCTCCATTTCATTTAGCTTTTTGTAGGGCATCTTCCATTTCTTTCAATTGTGAGTTCTTTATTTGTCTACCCATTTTACATGACTCTTTGTTTCTGCAATTCCAGAGGCTCTGCTTTGCCCTCTGTCTTTGTGTGTGACTTGTGGTAGGGGTAGTGTGGGACTCAGTGGTATGGTCTCTTTGATCTCCTTGTCTCGGTGTCCTAGGGTTGCCCTTTCTTCTGTTTTTTGGACTCTCCTGTTGTACTTGAGTTTTACCTGGTGGCTTCTTTTTTTGGTGGGTTCTCTCATCCAGTGGGCTTAGTGGTAGTCACTACTCCCACCTTGTCTTGTATGCTGTTGTACAAGTGTTTGTTAACAAAGCAGTATTACAAAACAACCAAACCTATGCCAGCAGAAAGAACCCCCGTACCACATCAGCAGCCTCCACAGCAATTGAACTAAGATCGATAGAGGTGAAGAGAGACTGCAGATATTATGATATGTTAAAAGGAATATGAGATGACTATAAGAGGGGGAAATGTTACTGCCTGGTAAGAGGAAGGAGAACTGATGAGGTGGGATAGAACCGAGGGAAAGGGAGAGAGCCAAATTTAAAATGTAAGTAAAACATGAAAGGGCCATGGCCACAATGGGATAAGAAAACGGTAAAGTATACTATGAGGTTTGCAGTAAAAGTTAAAAGGTACAGGAGCAAAATTGCAGAAGAATTACAGCAGGGTCGATAGCAACAACAGCCGAATGAAGTTTAGTAAAGGAGAGATGGGAATAAGAATATTATAGAAACATGAAGAGTGAATATATGATGCCTACAGTAAAGAAAAATGTTTCTGAGAAGATAAAACAACCTAATAATATTAAGGAGTAAAGCCCAAGTTTAGAGAGGGTGAAAAAAAAAAAAAGAAAGAAAAGAAAGACGAGAGAAAACAATGAAATAGAATTCCTCACTCAGTGAATCGGGGGCAGAGGGTAGGCAAAATGGTGTAAGCAAGAGAGTATTCCATGAGATTTAAAGTACAAATGAATAGTGAACAAATTGGAGTTCCTTTGCCAAGATACAGCAATTACCATGGTATTCCACCCAACTAGCCACTTTTTAGAAAAGGTGTAAAAGAAATAAGACTCTTGATAGAGGGGAGAAAGATTGTGAGCTGACTTAAGAAAGAAGAGTGCTTATGCCAGGTTAGATGGAAGAGAAATAGAGTAAGAGATAGAAAGTTGGCATAGTGTCAGAAAAAATAAAGTTTACAACAACAGTAGTAAAGCTCAGGAAGATGGTGAGATAGATTAAGACAAGGGAAGGGTGCTGTGTGGTGTTTGGAATAACAATTGTATGATAAAAACATACATAATCTCAATAAAAAGAATAAAAGGTAAAAGACCAAGAGTAGTGAGTTATTTGGAATACAAATGAAGTGGAAGAAGAAAAATTAAAATGCTGTATGAAAGGGAGAATAAAAAAACATAACAATAAAAACAAACAAAAACTAAATAAACAGAAGAAAGAGAAATTAAAAAGAAATGAAAGTTCTACTGAAGAGCGAAGTAAAATTTGTCTCAGCTGTTGGTGTTTGCCCTCTGACTTCCTTCTGGATCTGTCTCTGGTTTTCTCTCAGTTTCAGGTCTTATATCTTACTCTTGACTAGGAGGGGGGGAAAAAAAAAGCCTGACCAGCTAGTTTTTCAGATCTTCCAGGTTCCTGTAGGCAGAGGAGGACTGGGCTCTGTTTTTTCCTTTCCTGTGGTTCAGCAAGGATCGGGGCTCAGTCTGGGGTACAATAATCACGGGTACCTAGTTTCTAGCCCACACCCTCAGAGCACGTCTGCACTCTCCACTCTGCTCATTTGGCGCCCAGCCAGTGCTGATAAGCCACCTCACCTTTCACCCCTTTGATCAGTCCATGAAGTGCACGGAGTGGAAGAAAATCATGCCCACGTTTCCTCTTTCTGGCCTGGCCACTGCACCTATTCTTTGTTTCTGACTGGGTCATATTTATGTTTTCTAATTTCATTTTTATTTTTCCTATCTCTTTGTTAAAAGTTCTCACTAACTTCATCTACTCTTCCCCTAAGTCATTGAGCATCCTGATAACTATTCTTTTAACTCTGCATCTAGTACAATGCGCTTGTCTCGATTTTATTTAGTTCTTTTTCTGAAGTTTTGCTGTTACTTCATTTGGTACGTGTTTCTTTGTCTCACTATTTTGGCCATATCCATGTGTTTGTTTTTTTCTTTCTATGTATTGGGTAGAGCTGCTATGTCTCCTGAGTTTATGGATTGGTCTTATGTACTAGGTGTCTTGTAGGGTCCAGTAGCACAGCCTCCTTGATTAACCAGAGCTGGGCACTCCAGGTGCGCCTCCCACCTTGTGTAGGCTGTGTATACTCTGCTATTATAGTTGAGCCATGATTGCTATTGGCACCTTAGTGGGATAGATTTACCCCAGGCCAAATGGCTTCAAGGACTAGCTCCCGCCACCATGGAGGATCAGCTGTGCAGGGGCCAACCCCACAGCAAAGAACTTAGTGAGCCTGCTGAGTCCATCCCATGCATGTGTTCCTTGTGGAAGAGGTTGAGTGGGACTTCATTGTGGTCTGAAGCTGTACACTGGGTGCACTGGCTCCTGGGGCCTTTCAGGTAGTGCAGGCCGAAGTTGACTGCCACTTGTGCCCTGCCTGAGGTTACCTAGCATGGCCTATAAAGTGATCTACAAATTGCTGCTACTTGTACTGGGCTTGGAGTTGCCCAGGAAAGGCCAAGCTCCGAAGCCAGAAGCTGCTGCTTTAAAGAGATTTTAGGAAAGTCTGGAGCATGAGCCAAGAGAAGCCATTTGTATGGAAAGGCCACTGGAAATAGCCTGGGTTGCTCCTAAAAGTCAGGTGGGACAGGGTTTCAGGGAATCACTTGGGCAGGGCCACCAGTATTTGCTAGATTGAAGGAGACTCATATGGTGCCTGCCTACAGGCTGTGGGGAAGATCTCAGGAAAGGAGCAGTGTCCTATGCCAGCCCTTCTGTTTGGGAGAAAGTTTCCCCTCTAGCTCTTGCCCAATGCCAGACAACTTAGTTCTTTCCCATATGTCCCCAGTGCCCAACTCCTGGAACTTAGAGTGAGTCCAAGTAAGTTTGGGCACAGACCCTTTAAGAGGAACACCTGGGACTTCTGAAGCCCTCCATCTCACTCAGCCACAATACAAGCTGTGTCTTGCTACCAGAATTTATGGGAACCTCTCTTCCTTGCATGGATTTGTGGGCAGGGGGGTGCACTGTAGGTTTGGGTCCCCTCGCTCCTCAAGGGAGACCTCTACAGCTGAGATAACCCTCCTGTTTTATTTTTTCTTTTCGTTTTTATTATTTTTCAATTACAGTTGTTTCCATTTTCCCCATTACTCTCCCCTGCCCTACCCCCTCAACCTACCCCAACCTCCCACTTGAATCCTCCCCCACCACTGTCTTTGTCCATGAGTCTTTTTACATGGTCCTTGAGAACCCTTCCCCTTCTTTGCCTTGTTATCCCCCTCACCCCTTCCCTCTGGTTACTGTCAGTTTATTCTTTATATCCATGTGTCTGGTTTTCTTTTGCTCACTTGTTAGTTTTGTTGTTTAGAGTCTACTTATAGGTGAGATCATATGGTATTTGTCTTTCACCTCCTGGCTTATTTCCCTTAGCATAATGCTCTTCAGTTCCATCCATGCTGTCGTGAAGGGTAGGAGTTCCTTCTTCCTTTCGGCTACATAGTATTCCATTGTGTAAATGTACCATAGTTTTTTGATCCACTCATTTAGTGATGGGCACTTCGGATATTTCCAGCACTGGCTATTGTAAATAATGCTGCTATGAACATTGGGCCGCGTAGGTTTTTGAATTGGTGTTTCAGGATTCCTAGGGTATAACCCCAACAGTGGAATTGCTGGGTCAAAAGGCAGTTCCAGTTTTAATTTTTTGAGGAGGTTCCATACTGTTTTCCACAGTGGTTGCACTAATCTGTATTCCCTCCAACTGTACTAGGGTTCCCTCTCCTCCACAACCTCACCTGCACTTGTTTGTTTATGATGGCCATTCTGACAGGTGTGAAGTGGTATCTCATTTTGTTCTAATTTTCCTGGGCTAGTGATGGTGAGCATCCTTTGTTATGTCTCTGGGCCCTCTGTGTGTCCTCCTTGGAGAAGTATCTGTTCAGGTCCTTTGCCCATTTTTTAATTGAATTGTTTGTCTACCTGGGGTGCAGGTGTGTGTTTTTTATATAGTTTGGAGATCAAGCCCTTGTACAAGGTATTGATTAATATATTTTCCATATCGTTGGTTCCCTTTTCATTTTGCTGATGTTTACTTTAGCTGTGCAGAAGCTTTTTATTTTTATGCAGTCCTATTTGTTTATTCTTTCCTTTATGTCCCTTGCTCTATATCCCTCCTCATTTTTATCTGCCACACATGGGTGTGAGACCTGCCCATTTTACTTCTCCACCCCTCTATGAGTCTCAATATGGCTTCTTTATATCTTTAGTTGTAGGACTTTTGTTCAGCTAGATTTCAGGTGGTTCTGAATGATAGTTCTGTAGTTTAGCTGTAATTTTGAACTGATTGTGGGAGGATTTGAGTATCTCATTTTCCTATGATGCCATCTTGACCAGAACCCCTTAAATGCTTTCTCTTTTATCAGTAACTTTTATTCTTATTCACTTGCCTTTTCAGACACTTTAATTAATTAATATTGTACATATAAAGTGCTTAGATATCTCATGGTACATAGTAATGGTTATTATTATTATTTCACTTATTTTAAGTTACAGCTTAATTTTTTTGATGTAACTAATAGTCCATATTTGATGACCCTAACCCACTAGCGGCTTATCCCCCAACACTCCAACCTGATTGTATGTCTTTTGCTAAGGGTTTTTTTCCTATTTCCTAAACAGAAGGCTCTTTCTTACTTTCTTAATTCTATTATTTTAATAATTACTATGTTGTTTAATTCTGGAGTCAAGTTTGGAAGAGGCCCTTCTTTATCTATTCAGAAAGCATTCAGTAGTCTTTTTTTTAAATGCACATCCCATATTTCTTTTTTCTGTATTACAGCTCATCAGGTACAAGTTGGAAATACTTCATATTCACATTGTTTTTTAATAATTATTAAGATACAGTCTTCTCAATGAAGTCAGAGGACATAGGATTTTGTAACATGTGCCAAGATCCAGACTGTGGTCATGACAAAGGACACAGCATTGAACAAGAGATTTATTTTACACTTAAGTGATTTATGCAGACAGTAACTTCTAAAGGCAGCAAATGGAGGCTGAAAATGGTAGGGATGTTATAGAGTTTTTTGATTTTGTTCTTTTATTTTATTTTTGTGGTTTGTTTTTTCAGATTAAAAAAGGTAGCATTTCCTGAAGGATGTCCAGGTTCCAGGGAGAGCCAGGCAGGAGTGCCCCTAATTAAGCCAAAGATGCATTGCTGGAAATGAGCAATGTATAAGAGACCCAGTTACAGCCACAGAGAGAGATTCTTAATGGACTTGTGGAATGGTGGCTTGAGTACTAAATGAGAATCCAGTGGGAATTAAGTTAGTTTGTTCTCATTTTGATTTGTTTTTGCCAGGATAATAACTGTCATCTATTGGTCCTTGGAGCTGAGCTCAGGACAGTTATGGATTTGGTTTTTTTTTGGTTTTTTTCTTAATGTTTTTTAATGTTAATATGAGTAATTTTATTTTTTTTTTAATTTATAAATCATGTTTATTCTATTACAGTTGTCTCAATTTTTACCCCTTTACCCCCCCCCCCCCCAAGCGTATCCCCACCCCACCCCCCACTCCCACAGTCAGTTCCCACTCTGTTGTCCATGTCCATGGGTCATTCGTACATGTTCTTTGTCTAGTCCCTTCCCCTTCTTTCCACCATTATCCTCTTTCCCCATCCCCTCTGGTCACTTTCAGTCTGCTCCATGTTTCCATGCCTGTGGTTTATTTTGTTCGTTAGTTTATTTTCTTGAATAGAGTCCACTTATAGGTGAGATCGTATGGTATTTTTCTTTAATCAACTGGCTTATTTCACTTAGCTTAACATTCTCTAGTTCCATCCATGTTGTCACAAAAGGTAGGGCTTCCATTTCTTCCTTCCTTCCTTCCTTCCTTCCTTCCTTCCTTCCTTCCTTCCTTCCTTTCTTCAATGCAGATTGACTTCATTTATTCTTTAAATGTCTAAGTTAATTATATTAAAAAATTTAAAACCGTTATAAAGTCTTGGCAATTAAACGAGCATGACACCAGCACAGAAATAATCAAGTAGATCAATGAAATATAATGAGCATTCTAGAGACAAATGTATATATCTGTCTAACAATGTAATATATGCTTAAGTTGATAATTCAAATCAGTGGTTAAAATAAGGCTTATTCAACAAATAAGGTGCATGGACCACTATTACTTGAAATAAAACAAATATAGAGCCCTATTTCACACATTATACAAGAAATATTCAGGTGAATTAAAAATCAATATGTAGAATCTAAGGAGTTTTAGGAGAAATACAAAATAATATTTTTCATGACCTAAAGTAAAATATTCAAACACAGAAGCTATAAAATAAAATATTGACAATATGCCTATATTAAACATTTAAGACTGTACAGTAATATACGTATAAAAAAAGTTAAAGGACACGTAATAGAGTAGGAAAGTATTTGCAACACATCTAAAAAAGGGTTAATGGTTTGTTTTGTTTTTTTAGGGAAAAAAATTCTATAAATATTTAATCAAAAAATGGATAAAAAATACCCAAAAGTCATTTACAGCTTTTTAAAAAATAATAGAAATAGGCAAGAAATACACAAAAACAGATTTAGTTTCAACAAATAAAGGAATAATTAAAATAACACATCATTGTCACAATCAGATTAAAAACGTATTAAAAAATGTTGATAATACCAAGTATTGGCAACTGTGAAAGGCACTGGATATTCATAGACTCTTTTTCTTCATTTTCTTCAAGCAGTCCCTTTAGCATATTTTGCAGTGCTGGTTTGGTGGAGGTGTATTCTTTAGCCTTCTTTTATCTAGGAAACTCCTTATTTCACCTTCCATTTTAATTGAAAGCCTTGCTGGGTAGGGCAGTCTTGGTTGCAGGCATTTGCTTTTCATGACTTGGAATATTTGTTGCCATTCCCTTCTGGCTTGCAATGTTTCCGTTGAGAAGTCAGCTGCTAGCCATATTGGGGCTCCCTTATATGTTATTACCTCTTTCTCCCTTGCTTTAGGATTCTCTGTTTGTCTTTGATATTTGCCATGGTGATGTGTCTTGGAGTGGGCCTGATTGAGTTACTCTCGAATGGGACCCTCTGTGCCTCCTGGACTTGTGTGACTTTTTCTCTTCTCCAGTTAGGGGAGTTTTCCATCATTACTTTTTCAAACAGGTTCTTTATCCCTTCCTCATCCTCTTCTCCTTCAGGTATCCCTATTATATGGGTATTATTATGTTTCAAGTTGTCCTGCATTTCCTTAAATGTCTCTTCATTCTTTTTTGAGTCTTTGTTCATTTTCTTGCTCCTTCTGGGAGCTTTTTTTCCTACCTTGTCTTCCAGTTTGCTTATTCGTTCCTCTGCTTCATCTAACCTGATTTTGATTCCTTCTACTGTGTTCTTCAATTCAGAAATTGTACTGTTCATTTCCTCTTGTCTTTTATTGATAGGTTCTATGTCCTTTTTCATGCTGATATAGTTTGCAGTAGGTTCCTTGTAGTTTCCCTGTAGTTTTTGGTAATTCTTTCTGAGCTCACTGAGCTCATTGAGCTTCCTTAGAACCGTTGTTTGGAACTCAGTATCTGATGGTTAACTAGCCTCTATTTCATTTAGTTCTCTTTCTGGGGATTCCTCCTTTCCCTTCGAGTGGGGGGTATTTCTTTGTCTTCCCATTATTTGTGAGACTCTTCTCTTTTGCTTCTGATTATAAGTTGATCTGTCTTTATTCCCTGACTTTGTGGTGTGAACTTCTATGGTTGGAGACTGCTGTTTTTACATTCTGGATCTGCCTCTGATGATGTCACATGTCGTCCATATCTGATCTTAGGCAGTCTGTTCGAGACTTCCAGTAATCTGCTGTTTGTGGTTGTCTCCTTCGGCTGTTAATCTAGTCACTCTGCACTCAGCAGGCTGGCTTAGACAGCTCAAGGCGGAACAGAGTCCCTCCTGGGGGTGGGGTTATTGGGTCCTCTCTAGTTGCAGCTGTATGGGGGAGGAGTCAGCACTGGGATCCCAGTGGCAACTCTCTCCGATTTCTCCCCAAAGCCTCCATCCCCGGTCTCTCCTCGAGTGTCTCCAGACCTCTTTGTGCCCGCTTTATCCAGGAATCTTCTATCTGTGGCTACCACTTTGCACCAGCAAGCAGCTTAGATAGCACAGGGCGGGGTGGAATCCCACCTGGAGGTGGGGCTATTGGGTCCTCAACTGTTAGTAACGCTCAGGGGAAGTGGTCTCTGCCTGAGCAAGATGGCTGCTGCTGCATGGTGGATGAGTCAGCACCGAGATTCAGTGGCTACTCTCTCAGTTCTTGCCCCAAAGCCTCCTTCCCCAGTCTCTCTTCAGGTGTATCTAGGCCACTCTGCCCCTCCCTTTGCCAGAGACCAGGGTAAGTGGCTGCAAATAAAAATGTATGCGTTGGCCCTTTAGAAGGCTTTTGCGTCTCCAGCCGCCTGTCTCTGGCAGAGAGCAATCCTGCTGCTTTTCGTACCTGGCTTTTTTCTGTGTACCTTTTGGGCTCTGGTGCTATAGGCTATAAATCCCCACTTATTGTTTAGACCACGCTCTTCTGAGTGGGATCCAACTGGCCGTTTCAATATCCTTCTGGCGCTGCTCCGTTGGTACCCCGCCTGCCTTCTCGAGTCTGTACTGCACTCCTTACCAGTTAGATTGCGCTAAAGCTGATTCTACTGTCTCCGAGGTTACAAGGCTTCTCTCGCACTATTGTTTAGTTGTTTGTTTTAGGTCATTTCTCGACAATTTAGTTGTTATTCACAGTTGTGCCTGGGAGGAGGTTAGTGTAACTTCCACTCCTGCCATCTTGATTCCCTCTTCTGGTGTTTTTATCATTGCTCCATTAGGTAGCAACAGTGAAGTATAGCCAGAAATTTTTATGATAATGTCTACACTAAGATCTCAAAACTATATAGAGAAATGTGATCTTTATGGATCTTACAAGTGAGTAAAATCCGTAGATGAGGCTAGGTATACAAGCCGTAAACTGAAACTGAATAAAACCTAGAAATAAAAGCAGATTTAAAGAAGCAAAATTATTTTGGGAAGAAGTAAGCTATTAGATTGAAGTGAGAAATGTATGTCTTGATGGTTAAGACAATTTTATTAAGAGCTGTGACGAAACAAAATGAAGCTGGGCCATGACCAGAGGTGGTCTGATACTCATCTGCGTTGTATTTTGTGTGAAACATTTGTGTTCTGGTGAATCACAGCTAGATAGAGGGTTGGAATCTGGTGTAAACCAGTGCTCCTTAAAACATAAGGAAATAGATGCTTTCAGAAATTTATATTGATTTTGTTATATCAAATGGGGAGAAAATGGAATGGCAACATGAATATTAATGAGGATCTTACCATAGTAATCAGGCTGTGAGAAGATAAGGACATAAACCATGATCTGCCTCTGCCAAACCAAATATTCCTCAAACTTGTTTTTCAGTCTCTTTTCCTTAAAAAACAAAAACAAAAAAATAACTTCCCTTGTTGAACTCATCCAATTTTCTGAGTTTCTTGCTTCCTAAATAGACAATGCTCAGAAAACCTCTATTGTGTGTTCACCATGTCTTGAGTTTATTTCACCTTTTCAAACTTGCCTCATGTAGCATTTTTTTTTTTAATAATTATTTTTTGTGAATTAAATTAAAGGAAAATCTAGGTCCTAGGTTTTAGGACTATTTTTTTGAACCTGAGTAAGTTGTGTTTTCAGAGCTCTAGTTTGGTATTGGTGTCTAGAGTAGAGGCATGTATTCTAGTAAAAATCCTAACTCAGTAAGCTGTGTATGATGGAATTAGGACTAAACTGTTCTCCTTTACCGAACGTAATTCATCCTCTTAAGGTCCTTGTCCACTAATCTTCACTGTCACTTTATTCAGTGTTTAATGTCTCTTTTGGGTTCACCCCATTCTCTTTGAGTTTCTGTGTTTCTGAATCAGCCACTCCTCAGTTCCCTGTGCTTTGTATCCAGTTTTGAAGTTTTATATGTGTTAAATGCCATTGACAGTTTCCTTTCACTGTTGCCACTGCAGCATTTTCCACTGAAACCAGAAGGGTAAAAATGTATACTTGGATTTAGTTCATACCGGGAAACTGGACCTAAAACAAAAAAATTGACTATATAATAAGACATTTATTTAAAAGTCCAGTTCCATTAGAAATATACTGACATTCATACATGTGGTTATTTTTCTCATTTCTAGAAAACTGGGAAGTTGATTACCTAATAGAGAGCAGCCAGGAAAATCAAGATGAACATTTTTGGCAGTTTGCGCTCACCACCAACAAAACATTAAGTGGTGATAGAGTAAGGAAAACTTTCGGTCTGGGTACAGACTGTGTTCCTTCAAGAAATGTTTCAAATGAGATATGTGACACTTGTGAAATGAATTTAAAGAATATTTCAGGCTTAATTATTAGTAGAAAGAACTATTCTGGAACAAAGCCTGGTAAGTTTAATTTATATGAGAAATTGCTTTTTGATATTAGGCATGATAAAATTCCTACTGGAGGGAAATCTTTTAACTATAATCAAGAAAGGAATATGCTCAGTCATGTCCAGGATCTTACTCAGCCAATTATTGACAAGACTTTCGAGTATACTGAAAATGGACAAGGCTTCCAAGAGGAGGCAGTGTTTTTCTCAAACAGGAAAGCTCAGATAGGAGAGACACTCTGTAAATATAAAGAATGTCAAAGAGCCGTCATCCAAAGTTTGAAACTCAATTTATCTCAGAGAACTCATTTGAAAAGGGAACAATATGAATGTAGTATTTGTGGGAATTCCATCTGTATGGATTTAAGATTGGGACATCAAAGCGCTCTTACAGGGGAGAATCCTTACGAATATAATGAATATGGGCAAATTTTCTGTGATAATTCAGCTTTCATTATCCATCAGAGAACTTATGCAGGAAATATTCCCCATGAATATAACGTAAGCCACAAAACAGAGAGGAAATCAGCTCTCTTTAAACATCAGATAGTACATATGCGGGGGAAGCCTTATGAGCACAAAGAAAATGGAAATAACTACAACAAGAAGTCACATCACACCCAACCTCGGAGAGCTCACTCAGGAGAAAAAAACTTTGAATGTGCTGAATGTGGGAAAACATTCTGGGAGAAGTCAAACCTCACTCAGCATCAGAGGACACACACAGGAGAGAAACCCTATGAATGTGTTGAATGTGGGAAGTCCTTTTGTCAGAAACCACACCTTACCAACCATCAGCGAACACACACAGGAGAAAAACCTTATGAATGTAAGCAGTGTGGGAAAACATTCTGTGTGAAGTCAAACCTCACTGAACATCACAGAACACATACAGGAGAGAAACCCTATGAATGTAATGCATGTGGAAAATCCTTCTGCCACAGGTCAGCACTAACTGTACATCAGAGAACACACACAGGAGAGAAACCCTTCATATGCAATGAATGTGGGAAATCTTTCTGTGTGAAGTCAAACCTCATTGTACATCAAAGAACTCACACAGGGGAAAAACCCTATAAATGTAATGAGTGTGGAAAAACCTTCTGTGAGAAATCAGCTCTTACTAAACATCATAGAACTCACACAGGGGAGAAACCCTATGAGTGTAATGGATGTGGGAAGACCTTCAGTCAGAGGTCAGTGCTAACTAAACATCAGAGAATTCACACAAGGATGAAAGCTCTTTCAACACCCTAAATATTTAGAAACCTTCATCCACCCCTTCAAATTCATTATTTAGTTTTTAAAAATGAGATTAATGAAACCCAAAGATCATTGCAGATTACTCAAAAGCTATTGTACTTTAGATAATACTTGAATAAAACCTTATTAATGTTTTAAATATGTGGAAGCTTTTAAGAAAAAAGTTTTTCTCAAAAAGATAATACTGGGAAAATTTATTCATTTAAGTAATATGGAAAAAATCTTCATACAGAATTTATGTTGTCTGTCATATTCCGGATGTGATACCAAAATTTTATTGTAAATATAATGTGTGATATTCACTTATATTGGTATTCACAGTGTAATTTGAAGCTTAAAAAATGTTAAATGGCTGTAACGTTATACATTTATGTGAAGAGTCCTTAATGTGTGCAAACCTTATATAAGTATTTTAATATAACAGAAATTTGATGTATGCTTAATTTGTACATTAGAGCCCAACATACTTGTGAAGAGAAAGTAAGAACACTTAGTTAAACACTTATTGTGGTCTATATTAATATTTCCCATACAAAAATACCACCAATATCTTCATAGGTTTACATAATTACACTATGTACATGTAAATATATTTATACACACATCTAGTGGTGTGCTAGAGTGAGATCATACTGGCTTGGAAGTATTGCTGATTGTCAAATTTTCAGGAATTTTGTGAGCCAGGTAAACACAGTCATTGAAAAATTAAATTTATATAAAGTTACAATTAAGTTATATTAAAAACAAAGGTAATAAATACTCAACACTCGTTACTTCCTAATTATTTAATAAAATTGTACTATTCTTTAAGTTACTTAAATTATTGAATCTGCATGTAGAAAATACTGTATAATGGTGTGCTACTGCACAATCTCTTTCCAGCTGTACATTCAGTGCCATCATGTTGGTAGCTTGACTTTAGTGGAAGTATTTACACCATGGAAATTTAGTGGAAATTGTCAATGTCTACAAATTAGGGTTATTTTCTCATAGAACCTGTTGTCAAATATTTACCAGCACACCACTGTGGATATGAGTGTATATTTGGAAAATATAAAGTACAAGCCTCATACCCTTTCTCTTCCTGACATAAATAAATATATGGCTATGGCCATTATTGCTGAACTGCCTCTTCAATGAATAAGGCAAAAATATGTTTTTGTGTCATTTTTAACTACTACTGCATCATTTCTACTCTTAATACTACCTGCATCTTTTTTTAGAGTGTGGCCAGTATGTGTTAATTCACAACCTACCTTCTGACTTTTTTTGGCATATATGAATGAGTACAGCCATTATTACTGAACTACTACTTCCGTTAAAAAGCTAAACTTTTTTCCTGAGGTTTTTATGCTGCCTCTTGGTCAGTCAGGGCTGTAATTGCTGTTAATAATAATGATACTTCCATATATTTCACACAGATTAGCAGTGGTTACGAACAGTAATACTGCACTGTATAAACAAACAATAGTGACATGTAATGAAATACCTCTTATGCTCTTGGTATTTCATAGCTGTATCTATTTAGGCATGATATGTGTAACCCGAGTTTAATGTAATCCAGGGCCTATGTATTTGTTTTTCATATAATAGAATATTATATACTTTCTCCGTTGCCTTTGTCCTTCTGTTCCCTATGTTTCCTTGCAACTTGTTGATAAGCAGTTCCAAGACACTGTACGTCTTAATTGCTGGGCTCTGTTTTGTCCTTGCTTCCTTTTCCCAGATGATACAAGGGTAAATCCAGATTAGTCGGAGTTAATCATGGATATGCTAAGATTGTGTTGGGTGGTCATGTTAGTGATGAGATATTTGGAAAATATGCTGCAGTGCTTCTGGGAAAGATCTCAGCAATAAAATATTGTTATGACATGAGAAGACATGCCTCTATTCTACTGGGCTTTTTCGTATCTATATGTTGTATCAAATTACAGTTTGTGGCCCCAAAGGGCAGTAGCCTGAAGATAACAGTACACAGGATGGGAAAACCCTGGCTTGGAGGTGACATCCACCAAGATGCACAACTCTATCTGGACATTCTCTCTATGTGGACCTTATGATAATATGATAATAATGGTTTCTTATTTATTCTTAGGGCTGTTACTTAGAGCTGAAGGCATTCCCCTCAACAGAGGTGAATTCTAAGTGTTAATGTTCTATACAGTGATTTTTGGAAAGAATTATTTCTTTTGATAATTGTGTCAGCCATGGTTCTGGGGGAAAATAAAATTCTAGATTTTAATAGCAGGCTTGCAGTGGGTGGACTGCACAAGTTCCAGACACAGGAAGCCATTACAATTCTAAATTCTAAAGGGGGCAAAGGATGGAAACAAGTGTTACCAGATCCTAACAAAACTTGGTCTCATGAAGGAGGGGCCACTGTATAGTAGATATTGTCACTACCAGAAATGTGACACCAAATTGCTGGTGCCCCCTTTGGAGAACTCAAGCAGATGCCACCTGCAGGTAAGCCCAAGTGGGCACAGAGAAGATCTGGGTGGAGCCAGTGGAGAATAAGCAGCACAGTATTTTTAATTCCTGTAAATTCCTTTGTAAAGGCTCTGTATTAGAAATCTGTTCTACTAGCTGTGTTTTTGCTTTGTATTGCTCTGGTGTCATAAGTAAATTCCTTTTGGAACTGAGCATTGTGGCAGATATGTCTCTCCTTTAACATGCGTGAAACGTGTATTTTTGCATTATTCAGTGTCCATTTATGGTGTTTTTTGTTACATGTGATGTGAGGGAAACAGCTCTGTATTCCAAATAAATAGCCATTTGTCCCCGCACTGCTGATTTTTTTCACCCTTTTTCTTGCTGGCTTGATAAGGCATTTTTTAAATCACATCCTTACATTTGGTCTTGTCTAAAACATTGACTGAGATATTTGGTCCATACCAAAAGTCCTTGATATTTGGTCTTATCCAAATGTCCATGGAGATACTTGGTTCACACCAAAATGTCTTTGGTATTTGATCCTGTGCAAAACATCCATGGAGGCATTTGGTCCTGTTGAAAATGTCCACTGAGACATTTGGTCCATGGTTCATTAAATAATACACTTAACTGTTAAAATTTTATTCGCTATTACTATAACTTACGATGAATTTTGGATTTCACATTTATTCTTCTTTTTCTTTGTCATGAAGTTTGGCAGGGATACTCTTAAAACTCAATGAGCAATTGACTTAACCTGATTTTTGGCTTTATATTTATTATATCTGTTAACAATTTTAGTTATACAAATTTGATTTTGTCAATATCACTGTGAAGTTGGTGACTGTATTTGCTGTGACCACTAAGTACTTGTGTGATAACTTTATTGCTTTGCTGTTTATCTTTTGACATTTCAGTAAATCTCCAAATTGAAGGAGAATACTCTACCATCAGTTTTGAAATTTGTTATGCCCCTGTTCCACTGTGTTGTCTGTCCTGTGATCAGCCTTCCATACTGATCTGTATGTTCCAAATTTCTGGTGGAAGTCTTGAAAGATTCTGGTCTGCTGCCTGTGCCACACCTCCAAGGACATACCCTCCCTCAACATAATCTGTTAGGTCATGTGAGTTTTCTTCTGCATTCTCCATAATGTACTTCAGTTTTACTTACATCTTCCAAAGGTACAAATTGAAGTCCAAAGAACACGCATGCACTTAACAGGAGTTACTTCTTATTGTCATTTACTTGCGTGTTAGATCCCCCCAAAATTGTTGTTCACCACAGTGGTTGTGGAATGACTCCTTTTACTTGCACATTTGCATTTAGTAGTAGTCAGATCACATTTATATTTGCAATATCAAAATCTATCATGCACAATGAAGGGATAATGTGATTTCTTTCCTGTGCAAATATCTGTAGATGGCTTCTCATCTTTTATTGTTTGGGCATTAATCAATGGCATAGTATAACCCAATACTACACTATGTATAGTAAATAACTGAACTCTGTTGGTGCTCTCTTGAGGGTGTCATCATTCAATAATGTAGTACTGGCACTTAAATATTGAATATTGTCCAGAATTGTGTAAATAAGAATTATTTCATCTCAACAACCAGAATTGTGCATAAGAAGTGGTTATTCATGTCTGGTCACTTCTCTGTAACTTCAGCTTCATGAAATGAAGTTGAGTTTGGTGGTCAATATCTGTTTTTTAATCTTTACATGCCTCTTTAATAAGTTTTCTTTCTGGTAGCATTAACAGGATCTTTTTATCACAAATATGGAGAACTCTTCGAAGTACCCGTGATGGTGTTACATTTGGCTCTTCCACATGTTTTAACTTATTCAGGGTTTTCCTTACTCCCCTTTTAGTACCATCTTTCTGCTGATGTTTTCCATTCTGTCTTGAATTTTATTCAAATCCAGACTAGTTATGTATCAGGAATTACAGATTCTCCTACTTTACAGCATGAATACCTTTTAGTACTATCTTTGTAAAAGGAATGGAAATAGCAGGAAAAACTTGTAATGTAGCACTGGCTTTTCTTTATGTGAGTATACTATTTCTGCCATATTGTGTGGGGAATTTTCAAATGAGGATATCATATTGCTAAGGAACGGAAGGTGTTTTTTTTTTTTCCTTTTCTAGATGACCAATGATTGCTAGTTTACTAGTAGGAATAATTCTTACTAATGTCATACGGATTTGACACCTGGTTGGGCCACCCTGGATCAGCCAGTAGGTAGGCACCAGGCAAGGGCATAGTGGTCCATGCTGTCAGGTAAGTATGGGTGTTACACCTACTAAAACCTCTACAAATAGCAGCAGACTCTTGCAGTCTACTGCAATCATGCCTTTGTAGGACATTGATTCAAGAGACACATTAGACATTAACCCTGAACAATGGGATAGCTTTATTGGGGTTTTGGATATCTGGTATTCCCCACATGACAGCTGTTACACCTGACTGCTAGGTGGTAGGAGAGTGACACCCATTCTCACTCCTGAAAAGCCAGATGCTCTTTTTGAATAATTTTTTTCCTTTTATACTTTATGGTTATTGAAAACAGCCATACCCAACCAAATGCCCAGTGATGCATTAACTGCACAATTGGATCTTGTATTACACGATTCAGTACATGGTTTGTCGTCATCTGTGAATTTCTCTAACTGTGAATTCCTCAGTACACATAGCTAACTCCAGTCCCACTCTTAATGCACAACTCGAAGTCTGACTCATCTGCCTAATCCCATGTACCTTTTCCAGCTTGTATACTGAGGCAAGAAGGATGATTGTGAATATAGCCAAAACACAATTACTGACCAATGAAACATGATAGTATTTTTGTGTATTAATCCTGTAAACCAAAAGTATAAGTAAATATTATAGGCTAAATTTCGAGGACCATTTGGCCTGGACCAAATACACTGATGGAAGCCCTGGCTGGTGTGGCTCAGTGGATTGAGTGCCACCTGGCAAAGCACAGGGTTGCCAGTTCGATCCCCAGTCAGGGCACATGACTGGGTTGCAGGCCAGGTCCCCAGTAGGGGGCGTGCAAGAGGCAACCACAGATTGATGTTTCCCTCTTGCCCTCTCTTCCGCTCTGTCTAAAAATAAAGAATAATTAAAACAACTCTGGAAAAAATAACAAACTGATGGAATGTTTTTTATATGACAAATTTCAAGACATTTTTGCTGTGGACTAAATGTCTCTATGGACATTAGGGACAGGACCAAATTTCAAAAAACTTTTGGCATGGACCAAAAGTCTCCATGGACATCTTTAACAGAACTAAATATCCATTAATTTGATCATGTACTTAAATATTATGTAGTGGCTATTTTGGCTGCTCAATGCAACATTTTTATGTTCTAGTAATATGTCCAGTCCTTCAGAGCAAATCCTGGCTCCACATTTGTATTAATCTAGGAATGATCTTTTTTACAAACTAAACCTATGGGAACCCATCCTAGGATTTTTTTTTTTTTTTTTTTTTTTTTTTTTATTGAGAAGTCTAACTACATACTTTTGAGTCCTTATTGCTACCAGCAACTGTATCAGGAAAATAACATTTGTAGGGGAGAAGTATTATAAAGAAAAATAAAAATCGAAACAGTCACGTAAAGGACAGTTTGATTTTAAAGAGCATGGAGAGGGAAAGACCTCACTGGGAAGGCTGCAGTGGAGAGAGTGAGCTATTTGGATAGCTGGAGGAAGTACGTGTGCACACAACATTTATACAGTCAGATGTCAGTTCTCAACTGTCTAGGTTCTCCAGCAATACTGTTCTCAACCAACTTGTTCAGGGAAAAATGTCTTGGTTGTTGAACAAAACTTTGGTTCTCTATCCTTGACCCAACAACCTTTTCATGCTGATACCTGTATAATTAGTCATGTGTCACTAAGGTGACAAAGGAGATTTGGTTTTCAAACAAAAGTCTTCTTAAACAGTTTTTTGGAATGAATTAAGTTTGAGAACTGAGGTTCCATTGTACATCTATAACCAACAATTTTATGTATCTGTGATTTTTGTTTCATGAAACAACACCCAGATTCACACAGAGAGAGACTGCTGTGGGACTGTTGGGCAAGGGCCATTTTTTCCTGCATCTGAGCAGTGCTACCTTTCTGGTGTTGGACTGGCCCCCACCATCCCAGGCATCAGCCTGGGGAGTGGCACAGCTCCTCCCTGCCAACACCCTGAGGCCCTTCCCTGCCAGGATTGCTCTGGGTGGACATGTCATTTTTACTCTTCCATCCCGAGTTCAAAGTACCGACTTTATTAAGAAGCTCTCGAGGAAGTTTGGGCAAGCTTGCAGAGTGCCAAAGACACTGGCAGAAGTTGAGTTGTGTGACTTTCAGAAGACAAGACATTTTTTCCCTGTGTGCCTGAATGGCACAACTGTTCCTGTGTTGGACCCAACCCAATTCCCCAAAATATCAGCTTGGAGAGAGGCACTGGCCCCACCACCAGAGTTCAGAATGCCTGTGCAGGTAGAGCAACCGGCCTGGGTATACTCTGAAACATTTGCTGAGTGACCTCAGAATTAGCACAGGTGCTAAGTTAGAATCTGTATACACCAAGTGAGTATCATTTCCCCTACATGGTGACACTGAAAATGTGCCTTACACAACTCACAAATTGCCTGAAACTCTTTCAGAGGCTAAGCCTAATGGGCAGCCAGCAAATAGTGATGGGTCTCAGGGTTCCTTGGTACTTTCACTGACCTGCCCAGTACTAAGTATGGGTGAGAGCAAGTCTTGGTGTATGGCTTGACCTTTTCCATAAGAACTCAGTACCACCACAGGCAACTACCACCCAGGGGTGGCCTTGTGGCTACCATTTTAGCCCAAAGCTGGTCACAGTCAGCGTCTGCCATTGATGTCTACCAGAGTTCCTCCCAAGAGGCCCCAGAACCAACATACCCACTAGCTGGCTTCAAATCACATCAGAACACAAATTGATTAGCTCCACAAGTGGCATATCCAAAGGGACATCTAGACAAGCGAGGTGGCTTAGCACCAGCCCAGCACAAGTGTGCAGTTGGAGAGTGTGGGCTGACAGTGCTCTGAGGGCATGGGCTGGAAACTGGGGATCTGTGATTATTGTAGCCCAGACTTGGCCCACTTCCTTGCCATACCACTGCAAAGGAAAAATGGAGCCCAACCCCCCACTGCCTTCAGGAGCCAGGGAGATCTGCAAAACTGGCTGGGCAGGCCTAAGAATCCCAAGCAGGGGGCCTTTTTTTCTTTTGTTAAAATTTTACCAAGAGTAAGACAGTAAGACCTGGGGCTGAGAAAAAAACATCCAGAAAGAAGTCATAAGGCAAAACACCAACAGATGAAACAAATTTGACCTTGCTCTTCATCAGAACTTAGCATGTTTTTTTATTTTCTCTTCTTTTCATGTTTTTAGGGTTTTTGTTTTGTTTTTCTCCTTTTCATACTGCATTTTAATTGTTCTTCTTTTACTTTACTTGTATTCCAAATAACTATTTGGTCTCTTTATTAATTTTATTCAAATTTTATACACACATATAATACATATTATGTATTATATAATACTATATATTCTTTTATATATGTTTTTTTAAATCATATTGTTCTTCCAACACCTTCCCTGGTGTTAAACCATTTCCCCAGCTTCCTGGGCTTAATTACTGTTCTGGTAAACTTTACTTTCTTTCACACTATGCCATGTTCCTATCCTTTATTCAAGCTATTTCTCTTCTGTCTAGCCTCACATAAGCGCTCCTCAGTCAGCTCACATTATTCTTCCCCCAAGAGTCTTAACTTCTTTTCCAACTTTTATAAACAGTGGCTAGTTAGGTGAGATACCATGGCCATTCCTAAACTTCTTCAACAGAAGTCCTATCTGTTCAATACTTGTACTTTAAATCCCACAGAATACTGCCCCTCTTCTTACTCCATTTCGCCTTCCCCTCCTCCCCTGATCAGGAGTGTGGGGAATCACTCATTTTTTTCCACCTCTCTCAACCTGGGATTTAGTTTGCTTGCTACATCCTCTATCATTTATCTTTATGGTAGACATCTCATATTCACTTTTCACTTTTGTACAATTTTCTTATTCACATACCACCTTTATTTAACTTCACTTAGCTGTTGTTGCTATCAACCCTGCTGTGGTTCTACAATTTTGTTCCTGTTGGTCCAATACCTTTTCAATTTTACTTCAAAGCTCATAGATTACTGCTCCCTTTTTTTTTTACCTCATTGTTACCATCACCCTTCCATGATTTACTACATTTTAAATTTTGTTCTCTCCCTTTCTCCGCCTTGGTTCTATCCCTACTCTTATCAATTCTCCTACCTTTTACCACTCAAAAACATTTCCTCCCCTTTAAGTCATCTCTAATCTCCTTTGTCATATCTTAATAATATTCGTACTTTCTCATCACCTTTATTAATCTGCTCAAAGGTGGTTCAGATTGCTGATGTGGTAGGGGCATTCTCTTTTGCTGGCATAGGTTTTATTGTCTGGTAATAGAGCTTTGTTAACCAACACTTCTACAGTAGCATATAAGACAGGGTGGAAACTGTGACTACCACTAAGCCTGCAAGATGGGCAAACCCACCTACAAAGAAGCCACCAAGTAAAACTCAAGTACAACAGGGGAGCCCAAAAACAGGAGAAAGGGCAACCTAGAGCATCCAAACAAGGAGATCAAAGAGACTGCACCCCTGAGTCCCACAGAACCCCTATCACAGAAGATCGCCCCATGAAGACAGCTAGCAAAACAGAACATCCGGAATCCCAGAAACAAACAGAAAGAGTGACCTAAAATGGGGACACAAAAAAAGAACCTGCAGTCAAAAAGAATGGAAGAACCTACAGTAAAAGCGAAGTGAAATGGAGGCAAGCAAACTATCAGACACAGAATTCAAAAGAATTGTTATAAGGATGCTCAAGAAACCTAGTGACAACTACAAGGAACTGAGCGGAAACTACTATGGCATGAAAAAAAAAAAAAGAAACTGTAAACAAGAACCAGGAAGAAATGAGGAATACAATATCGGAAATAAAAAAATACACTTGAAGGAATTACAGGCAGGCTGCATGAAACAGAGGTTGGCTAGTAAGCTGTAAGACAAGGCAAAAAGAAATACCTGAGTAGAGCAACAGCATGAAAAAAGACTAAAAAGTATGAGGATAGCTTGAGGGGATTGCAGGACATTTGAATCATAGGAATACCAGAAGGAGAAGAAAAGGAGCAAGGGATAGGAAACCTGTTTGAAGAAATGACAGAAAACTCCCCTAACCTGGAGAGGAGGAAAGCCATGCAAGTTCAGGAAGCACAGGGGATCACAATCAAGGTGAACCCAAAGAGGCTCACCCAAGACACATCATAATTAAAATACCAAATTTTAAAGAGAGAGAGACAATCGTAAAAGCAGCAAAGGAGAAATAGATAATAACATACAAGGGAGCTCCAATAAGGTTAGCAGCTGACTTCCCAACAGAAACACTGAAAGCTAGAAGGGAATGGCAAGAAATATTCCAAGTAATGAAAAGCAAAGGTGTGAAACCAAGACTACTCTACCCAGCAAGACTTCCATTTAAAATGGAGGGTGAAATAAGGAGTTTCCCAAATGAAAGAAGGCTAAAAGAATACACCTCCACCAGACCAGCATTGCAAGATATGCTAAAGGGACTGCTTTAGGAAGATTAAAGTACAGAGCTAGAGAGAGAGGCACACAGGTACAAAGGGGGAAAAGGGAAACGAATAAGTACCTATCAATAATAACCTTAAATGTGAATGGATTACTTTCCAATCAAGATATATGTAGCTGAATAGATAAGAATACATGACCTGCACATATGCTGCCTCCAAGAGACCCACCTCAGAACAAAAGACCTACACAGACTGAAAGAGAAGGGTTGAAAAAAAAGATTCCAAGAAAATGGGTAGGGAAAAAGAGCTGGGGCAGTGATACTTATAGCAGACAAATTTGACTCCAAAACAAAGGTCATAAAAAGAGAAACAGAAGGGCACTTAATAATACTGAAGAAGAATCCATCAAGAAGATAGAAACATTGAAAACATAGGAGTACCCAAATATATAAGGAAAATTTTGGAGGACTTCAAGAAAGATATAGACAGCAACACAGAGTAGAGGATTTCATTGCCCCATTGTCAATGGATAGATCTTCCAAAGAATATATCAAAAAGGATATTGTGGAACTGAAGGATGCACTAGGTCAAATGGACTTAACTGATACTCATAGAATCTTTCATCACAAAGAAGCAAAATACACATTCTTTTCAAATGCACATGGAGCATTTTCAAAGATAGACCACATGATAGGACACAAAACAAAGCTCAACAAATTCAAGAAAATTTAAATTATATCAAGCATTTTATCTGACCACAAGGGCTTGAAACTAGAAACCAACTCCAAGGAAAAAACTCAAAAACACTCAAATTCATGGAGACTGAATAGCATGCTATTAAACAATGGATGGGTTAGTAATGAGATCAAGGAAGAAATCAAAAAGTTTCTGAAACAAAATGAATGCACAACAGCAAAAACTATGGGACACAGCGAAGGAAGTCCTGAGAGAGAAGTTCATAGCAATACAGGCCTACCTACAAAAGATAGAAACATTTCAAATAAACAGCCTAACTCCACATCTAAAAGAAATGGAGGGACAAATAACAAAGCCCAGAGTGAGTAGAAAGAAGGAAACAACCAAGATCAGAGCAGAATTAAGTGACAGACTAGAAGAACAGTTCGAAGGATGGATAAATCCTGGAGCTGTTTCTTTGAAATATAAGCAAAATCAACAAGCCTTTAACCAGGCTCATCAAGAAAAGGAAGAGAGGATTCAACTAAATAAAATCACCAGGAAGACAAACAATCCAATTAAAAATGGGCAAAGGATCTGAACAGACACCTCTCTACGGAGGACATACAGGGGGCACAGAGACATATGAAAGGATGCTGAGCATTGCTAACCGTCAGAGAGATGCAAATTAAAGCCACAATGATATACCACTTCACACCACTAAGATTGGCCACCATAAACATGTCAACAAACAAATGATGATGGGGCTGTAGAGAAAAGGGAATCCTAGTACACTGTTGGTGGGAATGCAGACTGGTGCAACCCCTTGGAAAACTATGGGATTTCCTCAAAAAACTAAAAATGGAACTGGCCTTTGACCCTGGAATTCCACTCCCCGGATTATACCCTAAGAATCCTGAAACACCAATTCAAAAGAACTTATGCACCCACAATGTTCATAGTGCAATTTACAATAGCCAAGTGCTGAAACAGCCTCAGTGACCATCAGTAAATGAGAGAATAAAGAAACTGGTACATTTATACAATGGAATATTACACAGCAGAAAGAAAGAAGGAACTCCTACCCTTTATGACAGCATGGGTGGAACCGGAAAGTATCATGCTAAGTGTAATAAGTTAGGCAATGAAAGACAAATACCATATGATCTCGCCTATAGTAATACCTAATCAACAACAACAACAAAAAACCAACAGAGCAAAATATAACCAGAGACATGGAAATAAGGAACAAATTGACATTGACCAGAGGACAGGGAGAGGGCATAACGGGATAATGGAGGGGAAGAGTCATCAAGGAACATATAAAGAGGACCCGTGGACAAAGACATAGAAGGAGGGGAGGATTGAAGTTGGGAGTTAGGTTTGGGTAGGTCATGGAATAGTAATGGAGGAAACTGGGAGCAAATGTAACTGAACAACAATAAAAAAGTAAAAATAATTAAACAAAATATCACTTTATAATGATATATGAAGCAACTCAATGAGAAGATCTAACCAGACTTCAGTATGCATTCAATAACAGAGCTGCAACATTCATGAGAAAACTTGATAAGAATGCAAGGAAATTTAGACATGGCCACAGTATAGTTGGAAGTTTTAGTATCATTTTCTCAATAATTCATAGGACAAATAGGCAGGAAATCAGCAATGTTATAGAAGACTTGAACAACGCTATCAAACAACAAGACTTTATTGACATTTGTAGCGCACACCCACAGCCACAGGGAACATATTCTCCTTAGGTGTACATAAAACATTTTCAAGAATAGCCCTAATTCTTTAGCCATAGAACAAGTCTCAATAAATGTATTAATTTTTACAGATTTTATTCATGTATCTTCAGAGAAACAGGGAGGGAGGAAGAGAGAGAGGGAAACATCATCATAGAAGAACTATCAATCAGCTGCCTCCAGTACGCACTCTAACCAGGCACCTTGCAACCCAGGTATGTGCCCCGACTGAGAATCAAACAGGCAACGTTTGGCTTTGAGCAACAATGCCCAAGAAACTGATCCAAACCAGTCAGGGAAAGTCTCAACAAATAGATTCAATTTATACATAATATGAATTGATTCTTGCAGCAACTGGCATGAAACATAATGTGTCCTATTGAATTACAGTGGCAATTCAGTACTGTGCTCACTGGTTAGGCTTAGGCCATGCAAAGAACCAACGAACGATCCATTGAAAGAAAGCCAGAAACCTTCAGTGAACCCAAGAGGGGTTCTTTCTCTTAAAAATTGAGTTTACTTAATCTACATTACATCCACAGCTCTCCAGGGTTCTTTATAATAAAAATTTTATAATTTATCAAGTTTAAAAAATTAGTTTTTTTCTTATAGTTGATGAAGAGGAAACATTGTACTACTGAAACCTACCAACTACATCCTTTTAAAGAGTGGAATTCTTTATGCACATAATTTGAAATAATATGACTTATTAAAATCAATTTGTAATGAACCAGAAGTTCTAGGCTGATGTACAAAATTAATTATAATGTTTTGTTATTATACAATGGTTGTAATTCCTAAGCAACTATAGAAGAGTTAGCTCCACACCTTAGTATCTGTGATTGAACTACACTCTTATTTATGAACTTGAAAATATTGAGAATAAGTTAGTAAACTGTCATGTCATTTAAAGCTTCACTGTTATTATAATTTGAAATACTTTTAAAATATGTAACAGTTTTATATCTAATAATTAACTTTCAATGTTAGTTATTGAGCTGAAAATCATTCCTGAAAGTATATCACTTAGAAACCAAAGCTTGATGTAATAAGATTTATATTAAAACTACCATCACCATGGAATGAACGGTGAATTTAAAATATCCAATTAGGAGAGAGAGAATATGGCGGAGGAGTGAATGAGAGTCACGCTGACCTCCTCCCAAAATCAAACTGGAATTGCAACTAAATAATGGAGTAATCACCTGGAAAGCAGTGGAGCGATAGTGGGAGAGGAGCGATAGTGGGAGAGGAGCCTTGGTGCCGCGGACAGTGGATTCTACTCTCACACATCCCAACAGGTGAGAATTGTGGTGGAGGCACGAGAGGGTGGGCTGGGTGCCCACGGCCACTGGCACCAGAGGGACATTGAAACAGCCAGTTAGCTTCCCCCGAGAAGAACGGGGTCTGAATCATAAACAGAGACCCCCTAAACTACAGCAGCTAAAGCCAAGAAAATACAGACAAAACGCAACCCCAAAAAGCTTAGGGGTGCTCTCTGCCAGAGACAGGTGGGGGGGGATGCAAAAAGACATTTAAAGGGCAAACGCAAAAGTTGCAGTGGCAGCCACCCTCCTTGATCGCTGGGTACAGGCGGCAGCAGGGTGGGCTGGTGCCTGGGAAAAGACTGGTGAGGAAAACTGTGAAGAGAACTGACACAGCGGCAGGTGGAGCCCCGGTGATAATGCACCTCCCACTCTGCAGCTACCATCTCGCTCAGGCAAAAGGGAAACAATTAACCTGACTTTTGTGCGCTCCACACACACAGCTTGTGTGCGTGTGAGCTGGGGGGCTGAGTGCAGACTGGCTGGGAGAGCCTTGAGGAGAGACTGGAGAAGGAGGCGTTGGGGAAAGAAGGGGAGGAGGAACCGGGGAGTCCCGACTCCTTCCCCGTCCTGTACTCTCCATTGTGGGCTGGAAAGGCGCGACCCCAAAGAGGCAGAAGCGGGGCGCGCATGAACCAGACTGCCTGCGATTGAAACGCAGTCTTCACAGGGGGTGGATCCTTGGCCGAAGGGGTCACAGAACTGCCCAGAGGCCCCTGAGGGGAAACTAGAAACGGAGGCATTGGGGAAAGAACGGGAGGAGGAACCGGGGAGTCCCGACTCCTTCTCCTTGCCGAAGTCTCCATTGCGCGGGAAGAGGCCACACCCCCAAAGAGCCAAAAGCCAAAAAGCACACATAGACACCCCCAAAACACCCAGAGCAGGCAAACACACTTGCGCCGAGTGACCGGCGACGGTTGGCGAGCGTGTGTGACCCACGCGGGCTGGCAAACGCTTGCACCGGCCGGCAAGGCCTTCCACAGATTGGCACCCATACGGCCTGCGAGGGAGTGCGCAGAGCAGCAAGGGCAGGCATAAATTGACCTGCCCGCCCGCGATTGTGGAGCAGCCCACAAAATTAGTAGAGCTGCCCAGAGTCCCTGGAGGAGAGACCAGAAACGGGGTAACCGGAGAGTCCCAGAGCTGACTTCCTCCCATTTCCGTAGTCCCCATTTGGCAAGGACAAGCAACGCACCCAAAGAGCCAAAAGCGGGGAAAATACACAATGGAAGACCCTAAACTGACCAGTGCCGCGGAGCTTGTGGGCCAGGGGGGCCAGATGAGTATGTGAGGTCGTGAATAAGCCCCCTGGTCTGGGGCAAGCACATGCAAGCCCAGGCAGGTGGGGGACCCTGCCGTGCTGGGAACGCGCTCAAGGAGCCCGCGTGAGAGGACAGAGAGATCCCAAAAAATAGCCCAGCCCTGACCGAAGGGGTCACAGAGCTGCTCCAGGCAGGAGTCAGACACACGCATTAGACTCTTGGAAGGCTCAAACAAACAACCCAAGGCCCTATAGGGTCAACAACTGACATCATCAGACGCAAGCCCAGAAAGAAAAGTAAACAAAAATACTTAACAGACTCTCACAAAAATGGGAAGAAAAAGAAGTTCCCCCCAAATGAGTGGAAAAGGGGACTCCCCACAGAGAGAGCTAAATGAAATAGAGGCAAAGGAATTACCAGATATGGAATTCAAAACAATGGTTCTAAGGAAGCTCAATGAGCTCAGCCAGCTCAAAGAGAACTACGAGAAACTGCAGAGAAACCATCAGGATCTTACAGCAAACTATATCAGCCTGGAAAAGGACATAAAAACTATCAAGAAGACACAAGAGGATATGAAGAACACCATTTCTGAATTGAAGAACACAGTAGCAGGAATCCAAAGCAGGCTGGAATGAAGCCGAGGATCGAATCAGTGAGATGGAGGACAAGGTAGAAAGAAGCTCCCAGAAAGAACAAGAAATGGAAAAATGGCTCAAAAAGAATGAAGAGGCATTTAGAGAAATGCAGGACAACCTGAAACGCAATAATATCCGTATAATAGGGATACCAGAAGGAGAAGAAGAGGAGCAAGGAATAGAGAACCTCCTCGAAAAAGTAATGGTGGAAAATTTCCCTAATTTGAGGAGAGAAAGGCTCTCATGGAACCAGGAGGCACAGAGGACCCCACTGAAGAGGAACTCAAGGAGGTCCACTCCAAGACACATCATCATTAAAGTGGCAAATGTCAAAGACAAAGAGAGAATCCTCAAGGCAGCAAGGGAGAAGGAGAAAGTCACATACAGGGGGCCCCAATACGCCTAGGAGCTGACTTCTCAACAGAAACACTACAAGCTAGAAGGGAATGGCAACAAATATTCCAAGCCATGAAAAGCAAGGGCCTACAGCCAAGGCTGCTCTACCCAGCTAGGCTCTCCATTAAAATAGAAGGAGAAATACACAGTTTCCCAGACAAAAGAAGGCTAAAAGAATACGTCTCTACCAAACCAGCATTCCAAGATATGCTAAGGGGACTGGGTTAAGCAGATGAAGGAAAAGAATGACAGAGAGAGGAACACAGGTACAAAGAGAAAAGATGAGTAAGTTTCTATCAGTAATATCTCTCAATGTGAATGGACTAAATGCCCCAATCAAAAGACACAGGGTAGCTGACTGGATAAGAAAACATGACCCACACATATGCTGCCTACAAGAGACCCACCTCAGAGCAAGAGACCTACACAGATTGAATGTAAAGGGATGGAAAATAACATCCCAAGCAAATGGACATGAGAAAAAGGCTGGCGTTGCCATACTTGTATCAGACAAAGTAGATTTCAAAACAAAGGCCATAAAGAGAGACCCAGAGGGGCACGTTATCATATTGAAAGGAAGAATCTATCAAGAAGACATCAACATTGTAAACTTATATGCTCCCAATATAGGAGCCCCCAAGTTTATCAGGAAATTGTTGGATGACTTCAAAAAAGATATAGACAGCAACACACTGATCGTAGGGGATTTCAACACCCCACTGTCAAAATGGACAGATCTTCCAAACAAAACATTAATAAACATATCGTGGCGCTGAATGACACACTGAATCAAAGAGACTTAACTGACATATATAGAACCTTACATCCCAAAGAAGAAAAATACACATTCTTTTCAAATGCTCATGGAAGTTTTTCAAAGATAGACCACATGATAGGACACAAAGCAAACCTAAGCAAATTGAGGAAAATTGAAATAATACCAAACTTTTTCTCAGACTACAAGGGATTGAAAGTGGAATTCAACCTCAAAGAGAAACTTTAAAAACTTGCAAACTCATGGAGAGAGAACAGTAGACTATTAAACAATGAATGGGTCAATAATGAGATAAGAGAAGAAATCAAAAAATTTCTGGAAACAAATGAAAATGAACAGACAACAGTCCAAAACCTATGGGACACAGCAAGGGCGGTCCTGGGAGGGAAGTTCATAGCATTACAGGCTTACCTAAAAAAGATAGAAACATTTCAAACAAAAGACCTAACGCTACAACTTGAAGAACTGGAGAAACAACTACAAATAAATCCCAGAGCAAGTAGAAGGAAGGAAATAGTCAAGATTAGAGCAGAACTGAATGACCTAGAGACAAAAAGAACAATTCAGAGGATCAACCAATCCAGAAGCTGGTTCTTTGAAAAGATAAATAAAATTGACAAGCCTTTAAGCAGACTCATCAAGAAAAAAGGGAGAGGACCCAAATTAATAATATCAGAAATGAAAGAGGAGAAATAACAACTGATACCACAGAAATACAAATGATCATCAGAAACTATTATGGACAATTATATGCCAAGAAATTTGAAAATCTTGATGAAATGGACAAATTTTTAGAAAAGTATAATCTTCCAACACTGAAGGAGGAAGAAACAGAAAGCTTGAACAGACCGATAACAGCTGGGGAAATTGAAGCAGTAATCAAGAAACTCCCAGCACACAAAAGCCCAGGGCCAGACGGTTTCCCAGGAGAATTTTACAAAACATTTAAGGAAGAGCTAACCCCTGTCCTCAGACTATTCCAAAAAATCCAAGAGGAGGGAAGACTCCCAGACCCTTTCTATGAGGCCAGCATCACCCTGATCCCAAAACCAGATAAAGACCCTACAAAGAAAGAAAACTACAGGCCAATTTCATTGATGAACATAGATGCTAAAATCCTCAACAAAATATTGGCAAACCACATCCAGAAATACACTAAAAAGATCATCCACCATGATCAAGTGGAATTCATCCCAGGCATGCAGGGATGGTTCAATATACGCAAATCAGTAAACATGATACATCACATAAATAAAAGAAAAGACAAAAACCACATGATCATCTCAATAGATGCAGAAAAAGCATTCGATAAGGTACAGCACCCATTTATGATCAAAACCCTCAGCAAAATGGAAATAAATGGGGCATTCCTCAATGTAATAAAGGCCATATATGAAAAACCTACAGCCAAGATCATACTCAATGGGCAAAAACTGAAAGCTTTCCCACTAAGATCGGGAACACAACAAGGATGTCCGCTTTCACCTCTTCAACATCGTATTGGAAGTCCTAGCCACAGCGGTCAGACAAGAGAAAGAGATAAAAGGCATCCTAATAGGAAAGGAGGAAGTAAAATTATCATTGTTTGCAGATGACATGATAGTGTACATAGAGAACCCTATAGACTCTACCAAAAAACTCCTCAACCTAATAACTGAATTTGGCAAAACAGCAGGATACAAGGTCAACATTCAGAAATCAAAGGCATTTTTGTACACCAACAATGAAATAGAAGACGAAGAAATCAGAGAAAAAATACCATTCGATATAGCAAGAAAAAAAATAAAGTACCTAGGCATAAATTTAACCAAAGACATAAAAGACCTGTCCACAGAAAACTATACAGCATTGAAAAAAGAAATTAAGGAAGACACAAATAAATGGAAGCATATACTGTGCTCATGGATTGGAAGAATTAATATCATCAAAATGTCCATACTACCCAAAGTAATTTATAGATTCAATGGAATCCCTATTAAGATACCAATGATGTATTTCGGAGAAATAGAACAGACATTTCAAAAATTTATATGGAACCATAAACGACCCCGAATAGCCGCAGCAATTTTGAGAAAGAAACACAAAGTAGGAGGGATCACAATACCGGACATCAAACTCTACTACAAAGCCACCATACAGAAAACAAGCTGGTACTGGCACAAGAACAAACCCATAGACCAGTGGAACAGCAGAGAAAGCCCAGAAATAAGCCGAGGTCTATATGGGCATCTAATATTTGACAAAGGAGGCAGAAGCATAAAATGGAGCAATAACAGCCTCTTCAACAAATGGTGTTGGGAGAGCTGGACACCTACATGCAAAAAATTGAAATTGAATCATCAGCTGACACCATACACAAAAATAAACTCAAGATGGATAAAAGACTTAAATATAAGTCGCAACACCATCAGAGTCCTAGAGGAGAACATTGGCAGGAAACTCTCAGATATCCCACGCAGCAGTTTTTTCACTGATATGTCTCCTAAAGCAAGGGACATAAAGGAAAGAATAAACAAGTGGGACCTCATTAAAATAAGAAGCTTCTGCACGGCAAACAAAACATCAGCAAAATGAAAATAGAGCCAACCATATGGGAAAATATATTTGCTAATGATACATCAGATAGAGGTTTGATCTCCAAGATATATAAAGAACTCACTCGACTCCACTCCAAGAAGACAAAGGATCCAATCAAAAAATGGGCAAAGGACCTGGGCAGACGCTTTTCCAAGGAGGAGATACAGAGGGCCCAGAGGCATTTGAAAGGATGCTCAGCATCAGTAGCCATCAGAGAAATGCAGATCAAAACCACCATGAGGTACCACCTCACACCGGTCAGAATGGCCATCATAAACAGATCCACAAACAACAGGTGCTGGCGAGGCTGTGGAGAAAAGGGAACCCTAGTCCACTGTTGGTGGGAATGCAGACTGGTGCAGCCACTGTGGAAAGCAGTGTGGAATTTCCTCAAAAAGGTGAAACTGGAACTGCCTTTTGATCCAGGGATTCCCCTGCTGGGACTATACCCTAAGAACACCAAAACGCCAATACAAAAGAACCTATGCACCCCAATGTTCATAGCAGCACAATTTACAATAGCCAAGTGTTGGAAGCAACCTAAATGCCCATCAGTAGATGATTGGATCAAAAAGTCATGGTACACATACACAATGGAATACTACGCAGCAGAAAGAAAAAAAGAACTACTCAACTTCGCGACAGCATGGATGGAACTGGAGAGCATCATGCTAAGCGAAATAAGCCAGGGGTCGAAAGACAAATACCATATGATTTCACCTATAAGCAGAACCTAACCAACAATGCAAAGATGCAAGGCAAATATGACCAGCAACACTGAAAGGAAAAGAAATCAACAGAGACAAGAGGGAAGGGGGGGCGGTTACTGAAAGGGAAGGGAAGGGGAAAGTCAAGGAACATATAGCAAGGACTCATGGACAAAACCAAAGGGGAAGGGTTGAGGGCGGGGGCAAGGGAAAGTGGTCGGGGGAAGGCAGAGACAAATGTATTTGAAAAGTAAATAAATTTTAAAAAAAAGAAAAAAGAAAAAAAATATCCAACTAATGCCAAAAGCAAAACAAGAAAACAAACAAAAAAAAAATCAGCATCAACAAGTGTGCTACAATGGTTGTAAATGTGTAAGTCCATAGTTCCTATGAGGAAAAACTAGTCTTAAACTATGTGGGTATATATAAACATATACTGGTTGTAGATAGAGCTTAGTTGTTTTTTTTTTAATATTAGGAAAACCTGCAAACATATAACACACTAATAGAAAAATGAATATTTATATTTATTGCCTAGATAAAACACTGTAGATTTTGTTATGTTTGCTTTTTATAACTTTCACACAATGTTTTAAGTACTTCAGTACTCCATTTCTAAAAATTAAGTACATTTTTTATAGAACCACATTGCATATACCATTATCCCACCTAATAAAAATAATAATTCCTTAATATCATTAAAATAGCTTTATTTTGTTTAGTAAAAGTTACCCTAGTTGTTTCAAAAATGTCTTTTGTGACTGATTTGTTTAAGCCAGACCCAATCAATAACTGTGTGCTGCGAGGTTCCAAGGTGGTTGAAGAGTTGGTGGGACCTACACTCACCTCCACCTTGTGCCAATCCAGATATACAGCTAAAGTATAGAGCAATCAACCAGAATAACAGAGAGGATAGCTGAGCCAGAAGTATTATAACCAAGGATTTACAGAAGAAACCACATGGAGACTGGTAAGAATTGAGGAGCCATGGAAAGGGCTGGCCCCCAGCACCCATCTGAGGTGGTTGAGAACTCGGAGGGATGTATCGGCTCCAAATCCCCCCTGAGAAGTGTAGAGTTTCGTCTTCATGCGGGGATCATTGAGCCCAGAGCACCAGAGCCAGAAAGAGAAGCCCACATAGCATCTGACTGAAAATCAGCAGGGACTCTGTCCACATGAAAGGGGAGGGACTCTGCTAGAAACCCAGGTGCTCTTTTAAAAGATCAGTGCAGAGTACCCAGGGCTCTGGTAGACGGAAGGCAACCCAAGGCACATGGGAATCATGAAGAAAAAATCTGGGTGGCATGACCCCAAGAAGAGATCTGGAGGATTTCACAACAAGGTCCTTGTGCTAAGCCATCTTCCCGGGGCCAAGCACTCATATTCTTACAGCACAAACCTGAAGCATACACTACCCCAGTCTCCAGCTACTGACACCAAACTCAAGTCCTACAAAAAGGTCTACAAACTTAACCCAACAGAGATCTTTGGCACTCTTGAAAAGCTCTTGGGAGAGACTCGGACAGTCATTGCTGTGTATCTTCACGTACACAGTGCACACACCCCACAACCCCCAATCTGGTAGTTCTCTTGATCTGTCCTTTTCACTCCCAGTGGCCGTAGCCTGCTCAAATCAGTCCTACACATGGACTGGAGTGCTGCCCAGAGTTAGGACATTCAAAGTGCATCTCCCTGAGAGGCTCTTGTCCAGGACTCAGATCTAAGTGCTGGGCTGTGTTGTGACTTAGGGAGACCATTCTTGCCCCACCCCCTGCAAGTGCAGCCTTTGCCACTCCCACAACTGGAGACTCTCCTGAACTGTCCTTTCTAAGCCCTGGTGATCCTGCACTGCTAAGCTCAGTTTCACAGTGTGGTTGTAGTCCTGTGCAGAGCTGGGACCTTTGGTGTGCTTCTCAAAGGTTCTTGTCTGAAACTCAAGACAGGTATGGGATTTTGTGGCTGTAGCATGGGGGCCCAGTTTAACACCCCTGCAAGCCCAGCCAGTGCACCCCTGCAAGGGTTTTTCTTTTCCAGCACAAAAAGTATTTAGCCTTTTAGAAAGAAAGTCATAGAGGCAGAAAGTGAGACAGCTGGGCTACATAGATTCAGGAAACAAGTTACAGAGGCAAAAGAAGGGTCCTTAAAACTTAGGAGAGAAAAAGCAAAGGATACGTTCCTAGAGGGAAAAGAGGGGTAAGAGGTATGGGTGTGCTTTAAGAAAAAGAATGTGCACTCTGGAGATGCTTTTGACTTGTCTTCTGACTCCAAGGGACTATGCCCTCCTGAGCTTGCTCCCAAAGAGGGGCACGCTGGCTACACCCAAACTGAACCTGCAGATTGCTTCTCATGGGGGAGCTAGGGTCAGAGACTGGCAGGGTCTGAGTGGTATGTCTCTGAACTGGGGCCACATTTCCCCCAATGAGTGCCTGACTGTATTGACCCCAAGAAGGAGTCTCATTAGCCCTGGTCCTCCTGGCACTGGTCCCCCTGCCCTAACAAATGTGGTCTGTGGGTTTTGGCCAGCATGGGCCCATTCTACAGTTTTTCTTGGAAAGGCTCTCAAGGAAGACCAGACAATCCCAGGGGGTGGTAGAGTGGTCATTAGGTGAAGGAAGAACTCACAGTGCCTTGGAATTCTTGTTGATCTGTCCCCAGCTTAGAGCTGGAGGGAGCCAATGCTTATACACAGAATGGCCCTTCCCATACACACCTAGCCCAGTATGGGCAGCCACAAACAGCAAATTGTATGGTAGCTCCAGACAGATAGCCAAAGACCAGTAACAGGCAGCATCTGACATTAACCTGTGCTGGAACTCTGCCCAAGAGAACCCAGAACAGACACAACCAGTAGTGGACTTGTTCCAGTGATTCTACTGTTGGGATTATACCCTAAAATCCTGAAACACCAATTCAAAAGAAACTGCACCCCAATATTCATAGGAGCATTGTTTACAATAGCCAAGTGCTAGAAACAGCCTAAGTGTCCAATCAGTAAATGAGATAAATAAAGTAATAAAACTGGCACTTTTACACAACAGAATAGTATGCAGCAGAAAGAAAGAAGGAACTTCTACCCTTCGGCACAGCATGAATGGAACCAAAGAGTATTATGCTAAGTGAAATAAGCCAGGCAGCAAAAGACATACTGTATGATCTCACCTATAACAGGAACCTAATGAACACAACAAACAAATGAGCAAAATAGAACCAGAGTCATGGAAACAAGGAACAAACTCATGGGGACCAGAAGGGAGAGAGGAAGGGGGAAATGGAGGAAAGAAGGGGAAGGGTGTAGTTGAAGAACAAGTATAAATGACCTATGGACATGGAAATGGTGAGGATTGACTGTGAGAGTGGGGCTAGGGGGTGGGTATGGCAGGGTAGAGCAATGGGGGAAAATTGGGACAACCGTAATAGAACAACAATAAAAATGAAGAATCCTAGAAACACAAGGGCCACAAATGTTTCAGTCCACTTACACTTCACAGTTATTTCCTTGAGTCCTATAAAGACACATCAACATTCAAAGGTATTAAAATTGTACTTGGTTTTAAGCAAGGTGGTTTATTAGTAAAAATATGACGTGCAGAAAAATAGCTGAAAATTAAAAAAATAGATTGCTACTGCTGCTGTGAGATCTTGGGTAAGTCACTTCATCTATCTGAGACTTGTTTTCCTATTTCAAACATGGAGACAGTTAAGCCTACCTGAAAATGGTTGTGAGATTAAAGATCACTGAAAAAAGACAAAAACCTGGAGTTTTCCTTTACAGTGCAGAACCACATGGGTCAGGTACTATAATATTCTTCCTTTGCAGAAAGTGAAACTAAATCTCATGCCGTTAACTGTCATTCCACAAAAGACCCTAAATAGTATCAGCAATCTTGAGAAAGAAGAACAAAGTTGGAGGGGTCACCCTCACTGATATCAAACCATACTACAATGCCATTGTAATCAAAACAGTCTGGTACTGGTGCAAGAACAGACATATAGATCAATGGAATATAACAGAGAGTCCATAAATCAACCCACACATTTATGTTCAATTAATATTTGACAAAGGAAGCAAGAGCATACAATGGAGTAAAACATCCTCTTCAATAAATGGTGGGAAAATTGGACTAGTACATGGAAAAAAATGAATCTTAGACCATCTTATACCACACACAAGAATAAATTCAAAATGGGTAAAATACTTAAATGTAAGTTGCCAAATGATAAATACCCTAGAGGAAAATTTCCCTAGAGGAAAATATAGGCAGTAAAAGCTCAGACATCTCGCCTGACAATATTGTTGCCAACATATCTTTAAGGATAAGGGAAACAGAAAAAAAATGGGAGTACATCAAACTAAAAAGCTTCTGCACAACAAAGGAAACCATTAACAAAATGAAAAGGGAGCCCACTGTATGCAAGAACATATTCATCAATGATACATCAGATAAGGGTTAATTTTCAAAATATATAAAGAACTTACACAACTCAACACCAGGAAGACAAACAACCCAATTAAAAAATGGAAAAAAGGAATGAAATAGACACTTCTCAGAAGAGGACATACAAATGGCCAATAGACATATTAAAAAATGCTCAACATCACTAACCATAAGAGAGATGCAAATGAAAACTACAATGAGTTATCACCCTACACTTGCCAGAGTAGCTACCAATGATAAATCAACAAGTGTTGGTGAGGGTTAGAGGGAAGGGAACCCTAATGCACTGCTGGTATGACCACTGTGGAAAATAGCATGGAGTTTCCTCAAAAAACTAAAAATGGAACTGCCTTTTGATCCAGCAATGCCACTTCTGGTAATATATCCTAATAATCCTGAAACACCAGTCAGAAAGAATATATGCTCCCCTGGGTTCATTGTAGCATTATTTGCAATAGCCAAGATCTGCAAATAGCCCAAGAGCCCATCAGTCAGTAGATGAGTGGATAACAAAGCTGTGGAACATTTATACAATGGAATACTATGTGGCTGTAAAATGAAGGAACTCTTACCCTTCACAACAGCATGACAGATCTGGAGATTATTATACTAAGTGAAATAAACCAGTCAGAGAAATAAAAATAATATATGATCTCACTCATATGTGGAATCTAATGAACAAGATAAACTGATGAACAAAATGAAACCAAAGGCATGCATACATGGAACAGACTGACGGATCTCAGGGAAGAGGGGTTGGGGGGGACTGGAAGAGATTAGCAAAGAAGCCCATGGACACAGAAAACAAGTGGGTGGGAGGTAAGGGTGGCAGCAATAATAAAAAATAAATTAAAAAAAAACTTGATTACAGGTCTTTTACTTCCTCGGTTAAGTTTATTCCTAAGCATTTTATTTTTCTTGTTGCTATAGCAAATGGGATTTTTTCCTAATTTCTGTTTCTGATATTTCATTGTTGGTATACAAAAGTGCCTTCAGTTTCTGAATGTTGACTTTGTATGCTGCCATTTTGTCAAATTCACCTGTTAGGTCAAGTAGTATTTTGGCAGTCTATAGGGTTTTCTATGTACACCATCATATCATGTGCAAACAGTGACAGCTTCTCTTCCTCCTTTCCAATATGGATGCCTTTTATTTCTTTCTCTTGTCTGATTGCTGTGGCTAGAAAGTCCAGTACTATGTTGACTAGAAGTGGTGAAAGTGGACACCCTTGCCTTCATCTTGCTCTTAGCAGGAAAGCTTTTAGTTTTTGCCCATTGAGTATGATGTTGGCTGTAGGTTTCTTGTATCTGGCTTTTATTATGTTGAGGTATTCTCCCTCTACACCCACTTTGTTGAGTGTTTTTATAATACATGGGTGCTGTACTTTGTCAAATGCTGTTTCGGCATCTAGTGATACAGACACTTCTCCAAGGAGGACATACAGAAGGCCCATTGACACATGAAAAAATGCTCAACATCACTAGCCATTGGACAGATGCAAGTTAAAACCACAATGAGATACCACTACACACTGGTCAGAATGGCCATCATAAAAAAAAAAAATCAACAAACAAGTGCTGGCAAGGTTGTGGAAAAGAGGGAACCCTAGTACACTGTTGGTGGGAATGCATACTGGTGCAGCTACTGTAGAAAACAGTATGGAATTTCCTCAAAAAACTAAAGATGGAACTGCCTTTTGATCCAGTGATCCCACTGCTGGGACTATACCCTAAAATTCCTGAAACACCAGTTCAAAAGAACCTGTGCACCTCAATGTTCAGAGCAGCACAATTTACAGTAGCCAAGTGCTGGAAACAGCCTAAGTGCCCATCAGGAAATGGGTGGGTCAAGAAACTGTGGTACATATACACGATGGAATACTATGCAGCATAAAGGAACTCCTATGCTTCATGACAGCATGGATGGAACTGAAGAGCAGCATGCTAAGGGAAATAAGCCAGGTGGTGAAAGACAAGTACCATATAATCTCACATGTAAGTGGAACCTAATCAACCAAACAAGCAAGCAAGCAAAATATAACCAGAGACATTGAAATAAAGACCAAACTGACAGTAATCAGATGGGAAGGAGGAAGGGGGATAGTGGGGAAAAGAAAGGTAAGGGTCATCAACATGTATAAAGGACACATGGACAAAGCCAAAGGGTGGGGGTAGGATCAAGGGTGGGAGATTGGGATGGATTGGCTGGGGGAGCAGGGAATGGAGATAAGAAGCTGCTAAAGAAACATTTATAATGCCTTTTGTACCTGTTCCAGACTTGTCACAGTTTGACCCTGAATATTCAGTTGCAGACTTTTTATGTCCCAGGTGGTCTGCAGATGGTTGAAATGGTATCTGAATCATTTTGTTCCAGGAATAGATAAAGAATTGTTTGATCAGTAGTATAAAGAAATACTATGAAAATCTCCACTGAATTGAAAATCTTATCAGATTAACCTTTTTCCAAACTTCTTCCCTTCCCTTCTTTGCTTCTTATGAAAAGATCAGCTTGAGATGAGATGTTAAGATGGTTTTTAGGGTACATAATCCACTGCCTTCATGGGTTGCCTGCATCTGAATAAAGTGCCCATAAATAGTCAACCCTTGTCTCTGCTTAAAGCTTCTGGTAGTAACAGGCAGCACAAACACTGACTTTTCAGTTTCTATTGGGCAAGTCCTAACAGTCTCAGTTTTCTTAAGGAGGCTTGGCAAAATGAGGCAGCCTCCCGTAGGAGGAGAGGGAGTAATCCCTGTTAAACTGTCCTGAGAATAAACTGAGCTGGCCAGACAGATTAAAACCCTGGCCCCTGGGGAAAATTCTGTTGGCCTTTCCTCTAGGGAGAGATTAAAAAACATTGTTAGTCTCCAAGATCAGTGAACACTTATATTTGAGGCTCTCTACTTATTAGGAATACCTATAGGAGACATAAAGAAGACTAAGAATTTGGTGCCCCAGAAGCTCAGAGAATAAGATGTGTTTGCAGGAGATGCCAAGGTTTACCAGGCTCCAGGCTGCATGGTTGAGCCTGCAGCTGCAGCTGGGGCTCTGGCCATCAGGGCTGCTTTTGCTGCCATAGAAACGTGTATTTGCTAGGGGCAGCACCTTGGCAGCAGCTCCAGCCATAGACTTTTCACCAGAAGATGTGTGCTAAAAGTCTCAGGACTGTAAACCTCACCTTAAGGCCCCAGGTTAGTGGCACAAGACAGCTGGCTGCTTCCAGGACCTGAGTAAATGGGGATGGAGGTAGGGAGCAAGAGACAGCTGGAGCTGTTCTACCCCTGACATGCAGAGCTTAGTTGGGGACCACAACTGAGAAAGGTCCCTCCTGCAAGCTGGGCTGGGAGCATGAGCTACATACTATGATCAAAACCCATGGAATCAGCACACACTTAGCCCCCACACTCTGCACCAACCAGCCACCCATCCCCTGAGGGCTGAAAATGCAGAGAATAAAGTGTGGCAACTTTGCTTCCTTTGGTCCACAGCTGTCAAAAGGCCCTGGGCTGGGCTGAAGAAAAGTACACCCTGCCTTCACTGCAACTGCACACTGATCCATAGGCTATAGCTGTGGTTGGGACTGAGATGCTTAGGCCACAACCACAAAGTTCGTCATGGGTCTGAACCTGAAGTGGCAGCCACAGAGGTGATGGAAGGCAGATCAAAGGGAGCTAGAAGCTCACACAGGCTACCAATATGGGTGAGAGAGAGAAATGATGGATTGAACTCCCACTCCAGGGAGGTGAGGTTCAAGATTTCACCACAATCCATATCCACATCTTCTCTCTCCTTCATCTGGCTCAACAAATTTGGGTATAAATTAGGCTTTCCACAGGATCATGAGGAAAGCATTCCAAGGACACATGCATAGGAGATTGTGGTGTGGCATGGCAAGACAGTTTATTGGTGTGGAAATAGAAGCTGGTCCCCTGAGTTTCCAATTTCCCATCTCTCTCTGTTCCACCATAAAGTCCAACTATGTCTTCAGCAAGGCCAAATCAGAAGCCAGTGTCCAGAGTTTCTGCTTCATGTTAAAACTTAGTCCTTCAAAGCCCAAGCCATCTACTGCAGGTCCTGGTAGTTGCTAGGCCCATGTGGTAATGTGCTCCCTGGCAAGAGAGTGTGCAAACATAGGGGCATGAGTGCAGGTTCCTGAGAGAGAGACAGAGAGACAGAAAGAGAGAGAGCAGGTACCTGACTTTTTTAATGCAATTGTAAATAAGACTGTTATCTTCGTTTGTCTTTCTGATCATTCACTATTGATGTATAAAAATGCTACCAATTTGTGAAAGTTAATTTTGTATCCTGCTACTTTATTGAGTTCATTGATCAGTTCTAGTAGTTTTTTGATGGAATCTTAAGGGTTTTCTGTATACGGTATCATATCATTTGCAAATAATTACAATTTTACTTCCTCTTTTCCAATTTTGAGGCTATTTATTTTTTCCTTCTGTCTGATTACTATGGCTACAACTTCCAGTTCTATGTTAAATTTTGCTATGCTGGATTTGATCAAGTGTCTTTTTAGGCATCTATTAATATAGTCATATGATTTTAATCTTTATTTTGTTTCTGTGATGTATCATGTTAATTGATCTGTGATACTGTGCCAATGTTGCATCCTAGAAATAAAACCCACTTGGTCATGGAGTATAATTTTTTAAACATATTGCTGGATTTGGTTTGTGCTAATATTAATATACTTCTGAGGATTTTTACATTCATATTCATCAGGGAAATTACCTTTTTAAAAATTTCTTTGTATCTTGTTTTGAAATTAGGATAATGCTGGCCTTGTAAAATGAGCTTGGTAGTCTTTCTCTTAAATTTTTTAGAATAGTTTAAGAATTTCTTGCTCTTTCTCTTCTCCTTCTGACACCCCTATGATGCAAATGTTGGACTGCTTGAAGTTGTCCCAGAGGATGCTAACACTATTCTCATTTTTTGGATTCTTTTTTTCTTGTTGTTCTGATTGGTTGTTTTTATTTTTCCTTATGTTCGAAGTCATTGATTTGATTGTTGGCTTCATCCACCCTGCTTTTGTTTACCTGTAAATTGTTCTTTATTTCAATCAGTCCTGATGTTGCTGTGGTTTTTCTCATGAGATTAACCTTTAAATCGGTAGATTATGAGTTAAACCAGTTACCCTCCATAATATGGATAGGCTTCACCCAATCAGTTGAAAGCTTTGAGAGAAGAGTGACCTCCCCCAAAGAAGGAGGAAGTCTGCCTCCAGAGACTTGAACTGCATCATCAACTGTTCTTTGGGTCTGCCCTTACGATTTCAGACTTGGCAGCCTGACAATCATGTTAGCCAATTCCTTAAAATCAATCTCTCTCTCTCTCTCCACCCCCCTTCCATATATATGTACATACTCTTGGTTCTGTGCCTCTGGAGACTTCTAATACATCATTTGTATCCATTTTTGGCCTAACACATTAAAAATTCTGTAAGTCCCTGTCAAATTTTAGATACAAATAAGCATTCATGTTTTTTTTTTCCTCTGACTTTGGCTTTCTATCAGTATTGTTTAAGAGTTTCATGCTTTCTTTTCCTGTATTGTCTAGGTGTTACCGTGTAACTAATTACCTCAAAACTTGGTGGCTTATGACAACACTTTTATCTCATTTTCTATGGGTCAGGATTTGGGCATAGCTTACCTAGATGCTTCTGGCCCAGGGTCTGCAAAGACTGCAACCTCAGAAGTAATCATCTCAAGCTCACCTGAGGAAAAATAATCTTCCAAGTTGTGTGCTGGCTGTCAGCTTGAGAGCCTCAGTACGTTGCTGAGAACCCTCAGGAACTGTCCTCTGCTCCTTGCCATCTGGACCTCCTCACAGAACACCTTGATTCAACAAAGTGTGTGAGCTGAGATGGCAATAGAGAGTATACTCTCAAGATAGAAGTCACAATCATTTAAAACCTAACTATGGAAGTGACATCCCACTACTGCTGCTGGATTCCATTCATTAAAAGTGAGTGAAGTAGGGCCAACTCACACTCAAGGATAAATTCAAAGTTGTGAATACCAGGGGGTGGGTATCATTAGGGCCATATCAGAATCTGCTTATCATACTTTCATTTTCAAATCCATTCATTATTCAACAAATAGGTGTTGAATACTTACTATATGCCAGGCATTGTTCTAGTCACTTTTGACACATCAGTGAGTAAAACAGACAAAATTTCTCCTGCGGTTAGCAAGGAGAGATAGTTAATTACATGCACACATGTTTCAAGTTGATAAACATTGTAAAATATGGTAAGGTAAGGTAAGAGCACTGGAAGACTGTGAGTCAAGGAAAGACTCATAGATAGGAAACAGTGGAACAAAGGTTTAAAGGAGGTGAGGAAGTTGGCTACATGAATATCTGGAGAAAGAGGAACCAATACAAAGACTCCAAAGCCTGAGCATACCAGCATCTTCAAGGAAGACCAAGGAAGCCAGTGACACTGAAATCCAGTGAGCAAAGGAGAGCATAATAGGAGATGAGGTAGCCAAGAAGGAAGGGCCAAAACTTGCACATTTCAGAGGTTAACATAAGGATATTTACTGTTTCTTGAAAAGAAGTGGATGTCATGGAAAGATTCTGAGCAGAGGAATCACATAATCTTACATGTTTTTGTTTTATAAACTTTTTAAAAATTGAAATAAATATACCTTAATAAGAATTGGAAAGCAGTGAAATAAACCAGGTGGTGAAAGACAAATACCATATGATCTCACCTATAACTGGAACATAATCAACAAAACAAACAAGCAAGCAAAAATATAACCAGAGACAGTGAAATAAAGAACAAACTGACAGTAATCGGCAGGAACAGGGAAGGGGATAATGAGGGAAAGGAGGGGAAGGGTCAGGAAGGAACATGTATAAGGGACACATGGACAAAGCCAAAGAAGGGTAGGATTTAGAGTGGGAGGTGGGAGTTGGTGGGGTGGGTGGGGTGGGGGAGAATGGTGGAGGAAAAAATGGAGACAACTATACTTGAACAACAATAAAAAAATAATTATATAGAAAAAAATCACACAAAATACAAATGAATAGCTTATTAAATATTTACCAAATCAGCACTGGCTGGTGTGGCTTGGTTGGGCACTTTCCTGCAAACAGAAAGGTCCTGGGTTCCATTCCTGACCAGGGCACATGCCTGGGTTGCTGGTTCGGTTTCCAGTTGGGGTGCATGCAAGAAGCAACCAATTGATGTTTTTCACATCAGTGTTTTTCTCCCTCACTATCTCCCTCCCTTCCCCTCTCTCTGGAACCAATAAAATTTAAAAAAAATAAATAAATATATCTATGAAGTCAACAATCCATCAACTAGCACCAGATGAGGAAACAGAACATCACTTACACTCAAGAAGCTGTTCACAAGGCTCCTCCCTCCAGGTCATACATCCCCTTCTCTACAAAAGTACAATCATCTTGACTTCAATTGCCACATTTTTCCTACTTCCAAACTTTTTATAAATGGAATCAAACATGTTCTGCTTTGTGTCTAGCTTTTGCTAAACATCATCTATGTAGTTGCTCATGGTTGTTTATTTTCATTTTTAAATATTACTGCACTGTATGAATATACTACAGTTTTATTCATGCTTCTGCCATTGGACTTTTGAAGTTTTCCCAATTTGGACAATGCCATGAACATCTTGTATTACTACATGTTTTTCAGTATATATTTCTGTCAGGGGCTGTGAGTGTATGCTCACTAATAGAAATGCTGTGCCATTTTTCAAAGTGTTGATACTAATTTAAATTCCCAGGGGATCAGAAGATGGCAGCAAAGTAGGTGGGAGCCAAGCCCAGTTGTTCTTGCACCCAGTTTGGATGCTTAGCTGATCTTCTGAAAAATAAAGTGAACACTCAACAGAATCTTAGCTGATAGGATGTTTGGAGGCTGAAGAGTACAGAGAATGCTTCAAAATGAATGGTAAGGAAATTTTATAGGTGGAAGTGGAAAGTCCCCAGTGTAGCACCAGCAAACAGCTGCCACAGGCGCCAACACTTGTGGAGAGTCCAGTCAGAGCTAGCAGCCTAGAGGCTCCCCACCACCCACGCCAGGTCAAGGAGTCCCCAGACCCAACTAGAAGTGACTTGGATATGCAAAGTCACTGGGGAGAAATGGTCTGCACACATGCACACAGCTAGCAGCACACCCTAGATGCTGCAGAGGACATCGACTGGCATAATGCCAGAAAGTGAGAAAGATACTGTCTGCCCCTGCAGCTGGGGGAAGAAAGGGTGCCATGACTGAGAGTGATTGAGTTAGACTTGATGTATTGGAGAGGTGGAGCATGTGTGAGGGAGGATTGTGGGCACGATGTATTACCATTCAGTGCACTTGGGCAGATTGTTAGAAGGAGTGCAAAGCAAGGTGGTTCCTTGGCCCTGGCCCAGTGCAGTAGCACAGAGTGGAGAGTGTAGGCCACAGAGAACTGTGAGGACAGTGGGTAGGGAACTGTGCACCTGAAATTATTGGAGGCCAGACTGGGCCCCCTTCCTTAGAGGAACCTCTGGGAAGGGAAGATTGAGACCAATCCCCACCTCCTTCAAGAGAAGGGAAGATTTGCAAAATCATTTGGGCAGGTTTAACAACCTGCAGGGGGCATTTCTGCAAAAGTAAGACAGCAAGACTAATGCCTAAAAGGGTCCATTTTGAACTCAGGGAGACGAAGTACACTGGGTCCTAGGGCCCTATTTCACTGAGGCCAACAAAGCAGGAAGCTCAAAAAGTGTGCAGCAAGGGGGATTCAGGGTGCCACCCAGCCTCAGCTCACACAAAGAATTTCAGTCTACACCAAGCAGGAAAGAGCTAACACTCTTACACAGATTATCCACTCTCCCCATGCAATGGACAGCTATTTAATCAAAACAAAACAAAACAAAACAAAACAACTATACATTATTGGGAATAAACCAGGACAGACTAAGACAGGAGGTGCAGGAGCTGGGGGAATGCACCCACAATTTTCCCAGAAGACTACACAGTGCCTCCAGGGCAGACACATAGGCCCCACCCTCTTGATTGCAACAGAAGCTACCTCTAAAGGCAGCAGAGGGAACTACAGGTAGAGTTGCCAAAAGTTGGACAACCCACCCCGGGACTCTGAGCTAATAGAAAACCAGAGACAAATCCAGAAAGAAGTCAGAACGCAACCAGCAACAGCTGAGATGAATCTCACCTCGCTCTTCCTCAGAACTTGTGTGTTTTCTTTCTTTATTACTTCTTTTTTCCCTTTCATATAGCCTTTTAATATTTCCCCTTTCATTTCATGCATATTCTAACTCATCACCCTTCATCTTTTCTTTTTTATTCTTTTTATTCAGATTATATATATTTTTCATATTATTATTATCCGAAATTCCACCTAGCACCCTTCCCTGGTCTTACTCCATTTTTCCATCTTCATGACCTTTCTTATTGTTGTTGTAAACTTTATTTTCTCCCACACTACACCATGTTCCCATTCCTTAATATTTTGCCACCATCTATCCTCACAAAAGCATTCTTCCTTCTTTGAGTGAACTCACATTCTTTTTCCCCTCTTATAATACTCTATTTCCTTTCCACTTTTATAAATTGTGGCTAGTTGGGTGAGGATACAATGGTTATTGCTGCTCTTCTCCAATAGAACTATTTGTTCACTGTTTGTTTGCACTTTAAATACCATAGGATACTCTCCTTCTGTCTCACTCCACTTTGCCTTCCCACTGTGATCAGTTGAGCTGGGAATTTTATTTTTCTTTTTTCCCTTTCTTAGTCTGGGCTTTACTCTTACTAGTTTTCCTCCCCCATCCTATCAAAATCATTTTTCTTACTGTAGACATCACATATTCACTTTCCTCTTTTATACAATATTCTTATTCTCTGTCCACCTTTATTAATCTTCACTATGTTGTCATTGTTATTGACCTGCTGTGGTTTTTCTGCAATTTTGTTCCTGTTGGTTCAATACCTTTTTAATTTTACTTCAAACCTCATAGTATACTCTTCCCTTTTAATACTCCATTTTTGCTATCACCCTTCCCTGTTTTACTTGCATTTTAATTTTGTTCTCTCCCCTTCTTTGCTTCATTTCCATTCCCTACATTTTTATTTCTCCTCCCCTTTCCCACCCAAAGTCATTTTTCCCTTTTTTAGTCATCTCATATAGGATCTTTCCTATCTTACAATATTCTTAATCTCTCTCCACCTTTATTAATCTTTGCTCAGTTGCAGTTGATATTGCTGATGTGCTAGGAGGTTTTCTGCTGATATGGATTTGGTTTTCTGGTAATATTGCTTTGTTAACCAACACCTGTACAATAGCATACAAGACATGGCAGGAGTTGTGACTGCCAGTAAGCCAACTGGAGAGGAGAATCCATCAATGAATAAGTCACCAACAAGCAAAGCACTAACAAGAAAGCCCACACAAACTGAATAAAGGGCAACCATAGAGCATCCAGATAGGGAGATCAAAGAAAAGTCACCAGTGAGTTCCACAGAACTCCTAACACAGAAGTCCACCACACAAAGACAGGCAGGAGAAGCGGAGCATTGTGATATGCAGAAACAAATAACAAGAGTCACCTAAAATGGATAGACAAAGAAAGAACTCCCAATCAAACGAAATGGATGAATCCCCAGAAAAAGAGCTAAATAAAATTGAGGCAAACAATCTATCAGATGTAGAATTTTAAAAAATGGTTATAAGGATGCACAAAGAACTCGTTGACAACTATAAGGAACTTAGTGGGAACTACAACAGCATGAAAAAGAAAACAGAAAATATAAATAAGACATAGGAGGAAACGAAGCATACAATACCTGAAATAAAAAATAATACACGAAGAAATTACAAGCAGGCTGGATGAAGCAGAGGACTGAATCAGTGAGCTAGAAGACAAGGTAAAAGAAACACACAGAGAAACAAAATTTAAAAAAGACTCAAAAAGTATGAGGATAACAGAAGGGAACTTTGGGACAACATAAGACATAACAACATTGACATCACAAGAGTACCAGAAGGAGAAAAGGAACAAAGATAAAAACAAATCTTGCTTGAAAAAGTAGTGATGGAAAACTTCCCTATCTAGGTGAATGGAAAAGTCACATAAGTTTGGAAGCACAGTGGGTCCTAATCAAGATGACCCCAAAGAGGCCTGCTCCAAGACACATCATAATTAAAATGTGAATTTTTAAAAGCAAAGAGAATCTTAAAGGCAGCAAGGGAGAAACAGCAAGTAAAATGCAAGGGAGCTCCAATAAGGCTTGTAGCTGATTTCTCAACAGGAACACTACAAGCCTAAAGGGAATGGCAAGAAATATTCCAAGCACTGAAAAAGAAAGGCATGCAACTAAAACTACTCTACCCAGCAAGGCTCTCAGTTAAAATGGAAGGCAAAATAATGAGTTTCCCAGACAAAAGAAAGCTAAAAGAATACACCTCCACCAAACCACCATGCAAGACATGCTAAAGGGACTGCTTTAAGAACATGAAAGAAAAGAGTGAGAGAGAAAAGAACATAGCTGTAAAGGGGAAAAATGTCAATGAATAACTACCCTTCAATAATAACCTTAAGAGAGGAATCAAGATGGTGGAGGGGTGAGTGGAAGTCACACTGACCTCTTCCCAGGACCAACTTGGAATTACAACTAAATTGTGGAGAAATCACCTGGAACAAACAACTGAACAATAGTGAGAGAGGAGCCTTGTAACCTCGGCGACAGAAAAATCAGCGTTAGCGCAATCTAACGGGTAAGGAGTGTGGTGCAGACCTGAGAAGGCAGCCGGGGCACCCATGGGTGGCAGCACCAGAGAGATATTGAAATGATCAGTGGGATCCCCCTGAGAAGAGCAGGATCTAAACCATGAGCGGGGATCTCTAGCCCACAGCACCAGAGCCAAAAAAGTACACAGAAAACGGCCAGCTGCAAAAAACAGCAGGATTGCTCTCTGCCAGAGACAGGCAGCTGGAGATGCAAAGAACTGTTTAAAGGGTCAACGCATAAATTTTTATTTGCAGCCACTTACCCTGGTCTCCGGCAAAGTGGGGGCAGAGTGGGCTAGAGACGCCTGAGGAGAGCCTGGGGAAGGAGGCTTAGGGAAGAGAACTGAGAGAGTAGCAGGAGGATCTCGGTGCTGACTCATCCCCCATGCGGCAGCAGCCATCTTGCTCAGGCAGAGACCACTCCCCCAGAGTGGCCCAGCATCAAAGGACCCAATAGCCCCACACCCAGGTGGGATTCTACCCCGCCCTATGCTGTCTAAGCTGCCTGCTGAGTGCAGAGTGGCAGCCACAGGCAGTAGATCCCTGGCTAAAGGAGGCGCAGAGAGGCCTGGTGACACTTGAGGAGAGACTGGGGACAGAGACTTTAGGGAGAGAATGGAGAGAGTACCTGGTGGGATCCCCATGCTGACCCCTCCCCCATAAGAGAGCAGCATGAGAGGACCAAATAACCTCGCCCCCAGGAAGGACCCTGCCCTGCCCTGAGCAGTCTAAGGCAGCAGGTGGAACTCCCACCTTTTGCGACAACATGGATGGAAGTGGAGAATATTAAGCTAAGTGAAATAAGCCAGTTGATTAAAGAAAAATACCATATGATCTCACCTATAAGTGGACTCTCTTCAACAAAATAAACTAATGAACAAAATAAACCACAGGCACAGAAACATGTAGCAGACTGAAAGTGACCAGAGGGGAGGGGGAAAGAGGTCAATGGTGGAAAGAAGGGGAATGGACTAGACAAAGAACATGTATGAATGACCCATGGACATGGACAATAGAGTGGGAATTGACTGTGGGAGCGGGGGGTTGGGGTGGGATGGGAGGAAGGGGGTAAAGAGGTAAAAATTGAGACAACTGTAATAGAATAAACATGATTTATAAATTTAAAAAATAGAAATTAATAAAATAATAACCTTAAATATAAATGGATTAAATGCTCCAATCAAACACAGGGCAGTTGAATGAATAAGAAAACGTGACCCACACATACACTTTCTAGAAGAGACTTACCTCAGAACAAAAGACCTAAGCAATTGAAAGTGAAGGGTTAGAAGAATATTCAAAGCAAATGGACAGGAAAAACAAGCCGGTATAGCAATACTTATATCACTCAAAATAGATTTCAAAACAAAGGCCATAAAGAGACAAGGAAAGTCACTTCATAATACCTAATGAAGTAATCCATCAAAAAGACATAACATTGTAAACATATATGCACCCAAATAGGAGCACCCAAATATATAAGGGCAATCTTGGAGAACTTCAAGAAAGATTAAGACAGCAACAAACTGATAGTAGGGATTTTAACACCCCATTTTCAACAATGGACATATCTTCCAAACTAAGCATTAACAAGGATATTGTGGCACTGAATGACATTCTAGATCAAATGGGTTTAACTGATACATATGTAGAAACTTTCACCCCAAAGAAGCAAAATATACATTCTTTTCAAATGCACATGAAACATTTTCAAAGATAGACCATATGGTAAGACACAAACAAGAAAACTGAAATCATATCAAGCATTTTCTCAGACCACAATGGCTTGAAACTAGAAACCAACCTCAAGGAAAACAATCAAAAACAATCAAATCCATTAACACTGAATAGTGTGTTATTCAGCAATAAATTGGTAAACTATGAGATCAAGGGAGAAATAAAAAAGTTTCTGGAAACAAATAAAAATGAACACACAACAACGCATAATCTATGGGACATAGCGAAGGCAGTCCTTAGAGGAAAGTTCATAGCACTACAAGCCTATCTAAAAAAGATTAAAAAATTTCAAATAAATAACCTAACCCTACATCTACAAGAACTAGAGGAACAACAGCAAACAAAGCCCAGAGCTAGTAGAAGGAAGGAAATAATCAAGAATAGAGCAGAATTAAATGGCATAGAGTCTAAAAGAACAATTCAAAGGATCAATAAAATCAAGAGATGGTTCTTTGAAAAGATAAAGAAAATTGACAAGCTTGTAACCAGACACATCAAGAACAAAAAAGAGAGGACCCAAATAAAAATAATCAGAAATGAAAGAGGAGAGATTTCAACTGATATACAAAAGATTGTCAGAAATACAAAGGATTGTCAGATATTACTGCAAACAAATATAGGCCAAACAATTTGAAAACCAGAGTAAAATGGAAAAATATAATCCTCCAAAACTGCATCCAGAAGAAACAGAAAGCCTGAATATACCAGTAACAGCTGATGAAATTGAAGCAGTATTCAACTCCCAGGAAACAGAAGCCCTGGAATGGATGGCTTCAAGGAGAATTTTAACAAACCTTAGGGAGGAGCTAACACCAGTTCTTCTTAAACTATTCCAAAAAAAATCCAAAAAGAAAGAAGACTCCCAAACCCTTTTTATGAAGCCAACATTATCCTAATTCTAAAAGACACAAAATGAATAAAGACACAAAAACACAAAAGACACAAAAAAAGAAAGGAAAACACAGGCCAATATCACTGATAAAATACCACAAAGCACCTAGGAATAAACTTAACCAAGAAGGTAAAAGGCCTGTAGTCAAAAGAGTACACAATGCTGAAGAAAGAAGTTAAAGAAGACACAAATAAATGGAAGCATATACTGTGTTCATGGATACTGCTTTGAGGCAAACTCAGATGTTAGGGGCCAGAAAAAGCATATGTTGTTTCTGCCCTGTGGTACAGTTTGAATGTTTTACCAAATGTATGTGTTCTTGATAAATTTTAAGAAGATGTATATGGAAGGCATCTTAATATGTTTATGCTTTTAAAATTAGGACTTGCTATATTTTACATAAAAGAGAAACTGATAACTCATATGCTAAACTTTCAATCATTTCAAATATACGAGATTTAACAAGTTTATACTAGTCTGTGTTGACAATAACATATTTTTATTAATGGCAGCATTACATGTTGAATATGTGAATGTATTTAGCTTTCTGATATTAAAATGGCACAGTATATTAAGTTACTATACTATAGTCTATATTATCTATACTAAGTTACTTTTATATTTTAGCAGATTACCTGAGCCAAAGAATAAAATCTATAACTCTGACACCAAACAGTTATCCAACAAGTGTTAAATCAAAAAAAAAAAAAATCAGGCACAAGACAAGGATGCCTGCCTTCACCACTTCTATTGAACACAGTACCAGTTCTAGACACAGTGATCACACAAGAAAAAGAAATAAAAGGCATCCAAACTGGAAAGGAGGGAGTAAAACTGATATTGTTTGCAGACGACAGATAGTGTACAAAGGAAACCCTGGAGACTCCACCATATTCTCGACCTCATAAATGAATTTGGCAAAACGGCAGGACACAAAGTCAACATTCACAAATCAAAGGCATTTTTGTACACTAACAATGAAATATCAGAAACAGAAATAAGGGAAAAAATCCCATTTGCTCTAGAACTAAGAAAAATAAAATACTTCGGAATATACTTAACCAAGGAGGAAGAAGACCTGTATTCAGAATTAAGGAAGGCACAAATAAGGAAGCACATACCGTGTTCATGGACTGGAAGAATTAACATCATTAAAATGTCCATACTACCCAAAGCAATCTATAGATGCAGCACAATCCTTATCAAAATACCCATGACATATTTCACCAACACAGAATATTTCAAAAATTTATATGGAGCTATAAACAACCCTGAGTAGCTCCAACCATCTTGAAAAAGAAGAACAAAATAGGAGGGATCACAATACCTCATATCAACCTATAACACAGGGCCACTATAATCAAAACAGTCTGGTACTGGCCTAAGAACAGACACAAGACCAATGGAACAGAAAAGAGCCCAGAAATAGACCCATGTCACTATGGTTAATTAATATTCAACAAAGGGAGCAGGAACATTTTTAAATGGGGTAAACATAGCCTCTTCAATAAATGGGGTTGGGAGATCTGGACAAGTACATGCAAAAAAATGAAACTAGACCACCAACTTACAGCATGCACCAAAATAAACTCAAGATGGATAAAAGACTTAAATATAAATCGTGACAGCATAAATGTCGTAGAGGAGAACAGAGGCAGAAAAATGTCAGATATCCCATGCAGCAATATTTTCACCAATACATCCCCTGGGGCAAGGGATATAAAAGAAAGAATAAACACATGGGACTACATCAAATTTAAAAGATTCTGCATGGCTAACTAAAACATCAACAAGATGAAAAGGGAACCAACTGCATGGGAAAACGTATTGGCCAATGATACCTCGGACAAGGGTTTGATCTCCAAAATACATTAAGAACTCACACAACTGCACACCACGAAGAGAAGCAATCAAATTAAAAACTGTGCAAAGGACCTGAACAGACACTTCTCCAAGGAGGACATGCAGAGGGCCCAGAGACTCGTGAAAAAATGCTCAACATCGGAAGCCATCAGAGAGATGCAAATTAAAACCACAATGAGATACCACTTCACACTGGTCAGAATGGCCATTGTAAACAAATCAACAAACAACAAGTGCTGGCGAGGTTGTGGAGAAAAGAGAACCCTAGTACACGGTTGCTGGGAATGCAGACTGGTGCAGCCACTCTGGAAAACAGTGTGGAAGTTCCTCAAAAAACTAAAGATGGAACTCCCTTTTCATCTAGTGATCCCACTGCTGTGATTATACCCTAAGAATCCTGAAATACAAATTCAAAGAAACCTGTGCACCCCAATGTTCAGAGCAGCGCAATTTACAGTAGCCAAGTGCTGGAAACAGCCTAAGTGCCCATCAGCAAATGAGTGGATCAAAACCTGTAGTTCATATACACAATGGAATACTACACAGCAGAAAGAAAGAAAGAACTCCCGCCTTTCATGACAGCATGGATGGAGCTGGAGAGTATTATGCTAAGTGAAGTAAGCCAGGCAGTAAAAGACAAACACCATATGATCTCACCTAGAAGTGGAACTTAATGAACAAAACAAAGAAAAGAGAACTGGAGACACGGAAATAAGGAACAAATCGGCAGTGACCAGCAGAGATAGGGTAGTGGGATAACAGGGGAAGGAAGGAGATGGGGCAAGCCAAGGAACATGTATAAAGGACACCTGGGCAGGGACCAAGGGGTAGGCTTTGACTGTGAGAGCTGCCCTTTTGTCAGGGTGGGCCGCATAGGGAGAGCAATGTGGAAAAATTTGGGACCAGTGTAATTGAACGACAAAAAATAAATAAATAAATAAAATTCCCAGTGGTGCCTTATGTTTTAACAGGATTGCCCTGGCTACTGCACTATGAAGTGAATGCACCAGAGGAAGGGTAGAAGCAGGAAGACCAATCAAGATGTTTTGCAGTAATCCACCTGTGAAAATATGGGGTTCAGTATAGAATGGTAGTATTGGAGATGGTATTAAGTGGTTGTATTCTGGCTATATTTTCAAAGTAAAGTCAACAGGAATTTCCTGATAGGTTGGATGTAAAGAATAGAAAATGAGAGGAGACAAGGTATGCCTAAGGTATTTGGCCTAATAAGCTTTATTGATGAAATAGTCATCAATTGAGATAAAAATTGGGCAGGTTGTTTGAGAGGGTGGATCATGAGATTCCTCATGGTCAGTTACATTTGAGAAGTCTAGTAGGCATCGAAATGGAAGTATCAGAGAGGCAGCTGGAGTTCAAGAGTGAGCTCTGAGTCTTTGATATAAATTTTGGAGTTGTTGGCAAATGATGGGATATTGATCAAAGTCCAATCAGGAAAAAGGAACCATACAGTAATTTGAACAGAAAAAGTTTATATTAGCAATTATTAACTATAAAAGAGAACTAGAGCAATAGGCATGGGCTACAAAAAAGAGAACTTGAAAGAATATAATAGCAGATCTAAGGAGTAGCCACTACCCTGGGGCATAGAGAGAGGGCCCAGGAAGGGTCTCCTTTTCCTTCCACCCAATAGGGATCTACACTTCACTGGAGGGTATGTCCATGGCCCACTGGTGTTGGGGGTCCCTGTGGCGCTGCACCACTGGATCTTGTTGAAAGTCCCTCTCTAGGTATTTGGAAAGGGGAGGTGTCCTGGAAGAGTCACTCCATGACAAACTTGCTGGGAGGTAGTGGGGAGAATGAGCGAGGGTGTTGCTGTCTAGCAAGTACCAGAAAAGTCAGTCCTGGAGAAGTCACCCATGTGCAGAAAGCAGAGCAGAACTATAAAGAAAATCTGTTTGTTCCTGCAAAATCTCTCCATCTCCCTCTATTGACAAAACTTACTATCATGCCAGACTGAAAGGAAAACTATTTTAAGGACTCAACTCCATTTTTGCCGAGTGGGCCATGAAGAATGAACTTGTAGCAGAGATACAAAAATTGATAACTGATACAGATGGCATATAAAAATACAAGACAGGATAACATCATCTAGGTCAGGGAATAAATATAGGGACTGAAAAAAGAGAGAATAAAGTCTAACTTAAATAGGTCAGGTAAGAGTGGGAGAATCAGTAAAGGCAACTGAGGGGGAAAAAATAGTCAGGGCTAGAATGTGGTGTTCTGAGAGCAAAGTGAACCTAACAGTGTAGGAGAGGAATCAGAGAACATAATGACAATTCTTTTGTGAAATTTTGTTACAAAGTAATGTAGAGAAAAGATGTAGTATCTGGCATATTAAATGGGGTCAAGAGGAGTTTATTTGTTTTGAAGATGAAAGAAATAACTGCATGCTACATGATGATGAGAATAGTAAAAACTGATGATGTTGGAGAAAAAACAGACTGGTTGGATTGATGCCCTGGAGATAATAGGATTTAGCACTCAAGTGCAGGATTTGTTTAGGTGGATACAATAAGAAGTTCATCTACAGTAACAAACAGGGAGCAGAGGAAGGCATTAGTAAATATGGTGGCAGAAGTCGGAGGTGGTGAGAGTTTCTACATCCACGACCATAGTGAAGTAGAATGGAAGGGGAGGTAGTGGGAAGGACTGAAGAGAGAAGGGAGGTAAGAAATACTCATTTGGAAGAATGACTTAGATGAAGGAAAAGTTAGAATTATTAAAGTGAGGGCATTCAGCATGGTTCTGGGTTTTCCTCTAGCCATGTTTAGTTGCACTGCTGTAGCATAGAAATGGAGAATTGGGTTTCTCCAGGGTTCTCATTTTACTAAGCAGATATGATGAGGTGACAGGGAGATGAGGGAGTTAAGAAAATATGCAAGAGGTTCCTGATAATGTTTGATCATGGAGTTTAAGCTAGCTTACTAGGGAGGAAGAAGAAGTCATTAACGGAGGAAGGTAGTAAGATGTGGGTTGGAGGTACAGGTAGGGGTACAGAAGTTTTGGTTTCAGGGAGCAACCTAGAAAGGTAGGAGCTGGTAGTCAGAGTGGGATGCTTCAGGGTTTGCAGACCTTAGATCTGGTAAGTTCTAGGACATGAGCACAGAGACAGTGAGATATGTGGAGCCCAGCAGTTGTTGGAAGGATTATCTACCTGTTTGCTGAAATCTCCAAGAAGTAAGATGGATAGCGTTCAAGTTATAAAATTATACGCACTTCACAGATGAGGAAAGTGCACAACCTGGAAGGTAGCCTCTCTAGAATAGCAGAGTGTATAGTGACACTGAGTGGGACATCTGTGGGATACGGAGGGAGAAAACAAGCTTACTGTAAGGGTATGAAGTATGAGGGGCCTCGATTACTAGACTGCGCCTAGTTTTGTGGGGCAGAGGAACTGTGTCCTGGGGGGCAATGATAGGATATCAAAAACCTCCAAGACAAGTGGTAGATGTAAACTCTGTAGGCACAAGGGCATCCAGCTCACCAGAGAAGGGAGTTAGATGAACTCCAAGGCAGTCCTTCAGGTGGGAATGGACAAACCTGTGCTAGAAGAAACCTGCAAGAGGCTACATTCTTTCATGAAAAGCCCCTTTCCCAGGAACAGAGAAAGGCTGAGGCCTTTCATGTGGGGTCAGCTTGTTCCTGCCCTCAGAGTCTGTTGGTCCTGGCAAAAGAGGAAATTACAGCATGAATGGTGCCAAAGAAATGTCCAGCTCTGTCCCCTTTAAGGCCGAACAAGTGGACAAGCCACAGCGACTCCCAACCGAGTGCTATTCCACTTGGCCACTTGGAGGACGGGCACTGGTGACTGTCGGATGACCAGAACAAAATGTTACTCCCGGCTTTGTCCTGCACCAAGGAAGAGGTGCCAGGCTGCACCGTTCCCACAGCCTCGTGGGTCACTCTGGCATCTGTGACACAGAATACTCAGAATCTCAGATCAGTAGCATAGTACCGTATTTGGCCTTGTCAAAAGCACTACCACATATAACGCACAGCCACGTTTTTGGTCCAAACTTTCAGGAAAAAAAAAATCTTTCGTTTTAATTTTTAAATTCAATTATTTATTTATATGTATTTTTAAAAATTACTTATTTATTTTTAGAGGGAGGGGAAGAGAGGAATAAAAACATCAATGTTTTAAGGGGTGCTCCATGGTAGCTTCTTGGGCACCCCTTACTGGGGACCTGGCTCCCAACCCGAGCATGTGCCCTGACTGCGAAACAAACTGGTGACCCTTCGGTTCCTAGGCCAGCACTCCAATCCACTGAACCACAGCAGCCAGGGCTATTTATTTATATTTATATACTTTTTTTTTTTATATTTTAAAGGAATTTCAGCATTTATTTTTAAACATATTATCGTACAATAAATTTTATGTAACATAATTATAAAACAGAACAGATTATCAGTTATTTCAGGTACTATCCATGCATAATGCACATCCTTATTTTCCCCCCAAAAATTTGGGCCAAAAAAGTGTCATTATACACTGCAAAATAGGGTAATTGCTGTGAGGTGCAATGCCAGCGCGCCAGGATTCCTAGGGCAGATGGCAGCTCAAGGCAGAACGCTTTGCGCAGACGCGCCTCACGCCCAACCATTAGCCAATCACAAGTCTTCTTCGTGGCTCTCCCTGGAAAGTAGTCCCCCCACCGGTCGCTTTCTTCTGCCCCTGCCTTGTTTCCTGTCGGGGCTTGGGTACTGGTGTAGGGAGCCTTTCCCTTTCCGCTTGTCCACGCGGACCTGAGGAAGAGTAGCCCCGAGAAGCTAGGTAACTGGCCTCGGCCTGGCGGAGACGGTGGGGGTTGGGGCTCTGGGAGGATCGCGAATCGAGCCGCGAAAGTACTCTTTCAGTCTCTTGGGCACTCTGCTCCCGAGGAGTGACTCAGTTGCAGCTGCGGGAGATGTGCTCCGAAGTCGTTGGCGGTGTGGCTGATGATTTCGCTTGGAAGGCCTAGACTGGGAGAGGGGATGGCAGGGAGAGTTGAGAAGTCATTTCGTGGGGGAGTAGTCCTAGCCGGTGACTTAGACCTGAGCACGTCTCTTAATTCCAAAATACGCTGGCTCCCCCGTCGCCTGTGCCCTCCAAAAGGATAAAGTCTTCAAGTACGTACAAGTTTGAAACCAAAATGTAGTAGAGAAGAAAAGTAATGGCCTGAAACCACACAGCTATTTAGTTTCATCGTGCTCCTAGGATCCAGCTCTTCTAACTCCCGAATAGTATTTCTTGACATTATGTGGTATTCATGGACTTCCTAAATATATCCGCTGGTGTATGTAGAAATCGGATTGATGTACAGTGCATGCAGCCTTCTGATGTTGCCCTTACTGCATGGCTCTGAAGACATTAGTTTGAATTTCCTCCACTGATCAGATCATAGCCGTAGTCATCTGGCACAGTGCTCTGGCTATCTCCTGCACATCATAGGCAGACACATATATTTTTTGAACTGAAGTTAATTCTGTATCTTAATTTGATGACATGAGCCTCTGCTCCCCTTTTTTGTTAATCATGCTCTCATACTGTATGCAGCCTGGTTTCCTTAAAAAACTTAATCCAGTGGTTCCCAATTTATGGGACATGAATTACTGGTATGTTCAGAAATCGTCAGGGTTTCTGCAAATCTGTGTGGTCTCTAGGCATCATCCACAACCAATCATATCTCACACAGGTACACAGTACTGTTTTTTAAATGTATGTAGGTGATTATTATAATTTAAAAGTTGAACAGAATCAAACCAAAAGTAATACTGCTATCATGTTGGAGGGTTATTAAAATGCTTTAATTTTAAAAAAATAAACTGTCTTGAAAATAGTGTACATTTGGAACCACTTCATTAATGAAATTGATACATAGGGCTGAGATGTCCAGTGTGATAGCTACTGATCACATATGACTATTTAAATTTATAATTGAATTAATTAAAATAAAATTTAAGTTTTTCAGTTTCACTTGGTACAGCATGTGGCTAGTGGCTATGGTGTTGAAAATACAGCTATAAAATGTTTCCTTTGTTGCAGAAATGGAACACTGTTGACATGGAAACTTATGATGAATAGATAGTAACCTAAACAGAAGTAACCTAATTTATAGAATAGCAAAGCAGTGAATTTGGGCATAATATTAAGCTGTGCCTACCCATGTTGGGTGAACAAATACGTAACTTCTGAAAGGAAAAAAATGAAATTTACTGTTTTTTCCCTGAGTGTTGTCTGGATTGTAAAATGCTTCCCTCACCCCCACCTCATTCAGTGTAGGTTAGAGTTACTTGTGAATTTGTTAAAAGTCACTATGGAGACTAAGGGCCAGAAGAAACACAGAAAGAAAAACAGTGGGCCCAAAGCTGATAAGAAAAAGAAACGGCATCTGCAGGATCTCCTAGTTGGAGATGAAGACAACACCCAGAAGAGAAACCCCAAAGCATTTGCAGTCCAGTCTGCTGTACGGATGGCTCGATCCTTTCACAGGTATGTTTAGCTGGATTCCAGTGGTTCTTTAATTTTTTTTTTTTTTAATTTTAAACAGTAGGAGTCTCTTCATGTGATTTTTAGATTCATGAGTCTCTTCAGCTCTGATGGACATGGGGATGCATACCATATTTCTTTTACTAAAATTTAAGGAAGCTTTCCTGTGGAAGCTGCCTTGCTACCACCATCTGTATACTAATTGGCTTTTTTTAGCCCAAGAAAAAAGGCTTAGGAGTTTTTCTTTATAGAATTGGTATGTTTGTAAACTTTAAACAGTTTCTATGGTAATCGGTGTGCTTATGTTTTTTTTCCTCGGGGTTTTATGTCATTGTAATATGTAGTAGTAAATTGCTTTACTTAATGAATTTTTATTACGTGCCAAGCTGTGTACTTTAAACATGATTGAGTTAGATTCTCCCAGTAGGAGAGCCAAATGTAAACACCATAGTCTCTGCTCTTATTCATTATGATGCACTGCCTCCATGTTTGTCTTTTTTCTTTTTAAACTGCTGTAATCAACTAATAAAACTATACAACATTCCGCACTGTTGAAGTGGTTATTTGGATTGGAGCCAGAAGTTAACAAGTTGTATCTGTATATTGTCTGTTCTGCTCTCTTTAAAGTCTTTCTTTAAAATCTTTACCTATAAGGATAATGTCTTTTATATTTTGTAAATGAATATACTTTTTTTTTTTTTTTTTTTAATGAATAGGACTCAGGATTTGAAGACAAAAAAGCATCATGTTCCAGTGGTTGATCGAACTCCACTAGAGCCCCCTCCAATAGTGGTTGTGGTGATGGGGCCTCCAAAAGTTGGAAAGAGCACTTTGATTCGGTGCCTTATTCGGAACTTCACCAGGCAGAAGCTGACAGAGATCAGAGGCCCTGTAACAATTGTGTCAGGTAGGGGGGTGCTACCTAAGACTGACATGGCAGGTGGTGGTGTTTGAGAAGCACACATGTCTTTGTTGAACTTTCTTTTACTCTTCATCTGAGGGTATGTTTGTTGACTTTAGAGAGAGAGATGGGGGAATAGGGAGGGAGAGCGAGACATCAATATGAGAAGCATCTATTAGTTTCCTCCTGTATGCGTTCCAACCTAGGATCAAACCAACCTAGGTATGTCCCCTGACCAGGGATTGAACCCGCAACCTTTTGATATATGGGACAATGCTCCTAACCAACTGACTCACATGGCCAGGGTTGTTGAACACTTTTTTTGACTGGTAAATGCTAAAGTAATACTGTCACTGAACTATGAACTACCTCTCTTGTAGTTTTAATAAGTTGGCTGTAGCTTCAGAAAAAGATAGATTCCTAGAGATAATAATGATGTCGATGTATACCTTATTCTGACTGCATTGTGGATATACTGGGTATGTTCCTCTGAAAGGCTTGGCAGGTGTGGGCATGCTGGCTTGGTCATGGTGCGCACCTTCGTTTAACAGAGAGCAAGTACTTCCCTTCTTTTGGAAGTAAGGGAGTTTTTCTCTTCTTTTCCTGTGAGAATTTATCTGCTTTGGGAGATGGTGCCCTGCCTAAATTTGAAGAAAGATGAAAGAAATTCCCAAAATGACAGTGCTAGAATCTGAACTCTTATTATAGCAATGTTTAGTTGACCCTTGAACTGCACAGGTCCACTTATACGTGGATTTTTTTTTTATAAATGTACAGTCGGATCTCTATTCCTACATTTCACGTCTGCAGGTTCAACTAACCATGGATTAAAAAGAGTATTTTTGATCCGTGGTTAGGAATCTGCAGGTGGAGACCAACTCTGTGTATTGTCATATGCCATTTTATGTGAGGGAATTGAGCACCTGTGGATTTTGATGTCTATGGCCATCCTGGAACCAAATCCCCATGAATACCAAGGGATGACTGAAGTTTCTGGGGAGTCAAAAGTAGTAATGTGGATTTTCAACTGCTCAGAGATGTCTTTAGGACTTCTTGTTCAAGGGTCAGCTATAGTTGGACTGAGGCTTTTCTTTGTCTTTAAGGCGTTTCTATTATGGTGATTTTTTTTAAACTTAGTTTAGAAATAAAGATTGTTCCATGAACATTCTGTTACATTAGGTTTGAGGATTTTTTAGCTATAATGGAAACACAGGGCGTTTTGATAGAGATAGAAGCATTGGCCCACTGCAGAACAGCAGGATCAGGGTCATGATGAAACCTACTTGTCTGCCCATTTTAGTTGGAATTTTACCTGTCTGAACACTTTATTCATTTGAGTCGGCATCTGGTGATGCTTTAAAATTAGAGACCATAACAAGAAAACCAAGATGGAATATATTTTATCAGTTTTCACCTATAAAAGTGATCTTTTTGCATACTCCTTCCTGTAAGTGTATATAGTGTTTTACCGGATGCAATTGAAAATGTTAATTAGAGTTAATGGATGTATTTTTTTTCAAGAGTTCTTTGAAAGTACAATTTTCACCTTTGCACTTATAGGTAAAAAACGCAGGCTCACCATTATTGAATGTGGTTGTGACATTAACATGATGATTGACCTGGCTAAAGTAGCAGATTTGGTAAGTTAGTGTGGGCAGTAGAATTTTTGATGGGGATTTTTAGCAATGTGGTAGGTTATTTATCCCATGCTGAAGGGAATAAAGGTTTATAATAAGTAGATAAATGTGTTGTCAGGAATGCAACAGATGTGTTTGAATTGATGATGATGGTCATAATAATTATTTTTATAATAAAACTAGAAGGTGCACAATGAATTTTAAAATCTAAAAGCAAATCACAGGAAGGAAATCTTTAATGATCATAGCTAATAAAAGCTCATTAAGATATACATAGATGCATGCATGCATACATACATACATACAATAATAAGTACCATTTCTTGGATTCTTACTGAGCACTGTGCTCCTGCAAATTTAGCTCATCTAATTCCCCAGTATGCCTTAGAGATAAATAGGTATCATTTCCAGTTTACATAAGATGAAATCAAGGCTCCCAGAAGTTAAATGATTTGTTAGGGAGTGGGAACTCAGCTCTTGGATGCTGCTAGAACCTCCATTCTAAATGATTATGATAAAATAAACACATGGATTGCCCTCGAAAAGTTGTCAGAGTTTGTAAATTAAAAAAAAAAAAATTTGTATAGTACTCAACATGGGAATGTTGTGCAGCTTTGATTTCATTGACAGAAATGATACTGCTCATCAATTATTTTTTAAACTAGCAAAAATAAAACGAAAATTTAAAAAATTAAGCCATATAAAGTGTGGGGAAACATACATTTTTTTCATTTTTGTTCAGTTGCCATTGTCCCACCTTTTGCCCAAGCCCTGTACTGCCCCACAGTCAATCCCCACCCCATTGTCTGTGCCCATGGAACCTCTATATGTTCCTTGGCTTGCCCCATCTCCTTCCTTCCCCTGTTATCCCACTACCCTATCTCTGCTGGTCACTGCCGATTTGTTCCTTATTTCCGTGTCTCCAGTTCTCTTTTCTTTGTTTTGTTCATTAAGTTCCACTTCTAGGTGAGATCATATGGTGTTTGTCTTTTACTGCCTGGCTTACTTCACTTAGCATAATACTCTCCAGCTCCATCCATGCTGTCATGAAAGGCGGGAGTTCTTTCTTTCTTTCTGCTGTGTAGTATTCCATTGTGTATATGAACTACAGGTTTTGATCCACTCATTTGCTGATGGGCACTTAGGCTGTTTCCAGCACTTGGCTACTGTAAATTGCGCTGCTCTGAACATTGGGGTGCACAGGTTTCTTTGAATTTGTATTTCAGGATTCTTAGGGTATAATCACAGCAGTGGGATCACTAGATGAAAAGGGAGTTCCATCTTTAGTTTTTTGAGGAACTTCCACACTGTTTTCCAGAGTGGCTGCACCAGTCTGCATTCCCAGCAACCGTGTACTAGGGTTCTCTTTTCTCCACAACCTCGCCAGCACTTGTTGTTTGTTGATTTGTTTACAATGGCCATTCTGACCAGTGTGAAGTGGTATCTCATTGTGGTTTTAATTTGCATCTCTCTGATGGCTTCCGATGTTGAGCATTTTTTCACGAGTCTCTGGGCCCTCTGCATGTCCTCCTTGGAGAAGTGTCTGTTCAGGTCCTTTGCACAGTTTTTAATTTGATTGCTTCTCTTCGTGGTGTGCAGTTGTGTGAGTTCTTAATGTATTTTGGAGATCAAACCCTTGTCCGAGGTATCATTGGCCAATACGTTTTCCCATGCAGTTGGTTCCCTTTTCATCTTGTTGATGTTTTAGTTAGCCATGCAGAATCTTTTAAATTTGATGTAGTCCCATGTGTTTATTCTTTCTTTTATATCCCTTGCCCCAGGGGATGTATTGGTGAAAATATTGCTGCATGGGATATCTGACATTTTTCTGCCTCTGTTCTCCTCTACGACATTTATGCTGTCACGATTTATATTTAAGTCTTTTATCCATCTTGAGTTTATTTTGGTGCATGCTGTAAGTTGGTGGTCTAGTTTCATTTTTTTGCATGTACTTGTCCAGATCTCCCAACCCCATTTATTGAAGAGGCTATGTTTACCCCATTTAAAAATGTTCCTGCTCCCTTTGTTGAATATTAATTAACCATAGTGACATGGGTCTATTTCTGGGCTCTTTTCTGTTCCATTGGTCTTGTGTCTGTTCTTAGGCCAGTACCAGACTGTTTTGATTATAGTGGCCCTGTGTTATAGGTTGATATGAGGTATTGTGATCCCTCCTATTTTGTTCTTCTTTTTCAAGATGGTTGGAGCTACTCAGGGTTGTTTATAGCTCCATATAAATTTTTGAAATATTCTGTGTTGGTGAAATATGTCATGGGTATTTTGATAAGGATTGTGCTGCATCTATAGATTGCTTTGGGTAGTATGGACATTTTAATGATGTTAATTCTTCCAGTCCATGAACACGGTATGTGCTTCCTTATTTGTGCCTTCCTTAATTCTGAATACAGGTCTTCTTCCTCCTTGGTTAAGTATATTCCGAAGTATTTTATTTTTCTTAGTTCTAGAGCAAATGGGATTTTTTCCCTTATTTCTGTTTCTGATATTTCATTGTTAGTGTACAAAAATGCCTTTGATTTGTGAATGTTGACTTTGTGTCCTGCCGTTTTGCCAAATTCATTTATGAGGTCGAGAATATGGTGGAGTCTCCAGGGTTTCCTTTGTACACTATCTGTCGTCTGCAAACAATATCAGTTTTACTCCCTCCTTTCCAGTTTGGATGCCTTTTATTTCTTTTTCTTGTGTGATCACTGTGTCTAGAACTGGTACTGTGTTCAATAGAAGTGGTGAAGGCAGGCATCCTTGTCTTGTGCCTGATTTTTTTTTTTTTTTGATTTAACACTTGTTGGATAACTGTTTGGTGTCAGAGTTATAGATTTTATTCTTTGGCTCAGGTAATCTGCTAAAATATAAAAGTAACTTAGTATAGATAATATAGACTATAGTATAGTAACTTAATATACTGTGCCATTTTAATATCAGAAAGCTAAATACATTCACATATTCAACATGTAATGCTGCCATTAATAAAAATATGTTATTGTCAACACAGACTAGTATAAACTTGTTAAATCTCGTATATTTGAAATGATTGAAAGTTTAGCATATGAGTTATCAGTTTCTCTTTTATGTAAAATATAGCAAGTCCTAATTTTAAAAGCATAAACATATTAAGATGCCTTCCATATACATCTTCTTAAAATTTATCAAGAACACATACATTTGGTAAAACATTCAAACTGTACCACAGGGCAGAAACAATGTATGCTTTTTCTGGCCCCTAATATCCGAGTTTGCCTCAAAGCAATATCCTTTTAGATGCATATACATGCAACCCTTTAAAGCACACAGTTTTATAAGCACTGGGGTGTGCTTTGTTTTCTTTTTCTGTTACTGTGTCTTGGAGACTTTACTCTTTAAGTGTTCTGTTGTATGTACCATAATTTATTTACCCTGGCTTATGTTGATTGCTCTTCTCTGGGTTGATACAAAGCCTCCTCTAAGTCATAGCCCAGGCATAGATATGTGTTTGCATGCACATGTGTGTTGCATTGTAGGAGTAATACAGGTTTCATTTATCTTTAGTTGAAAAAGATTTCAGCAAAGGGACTGTTTTGCCACCTATTCTTCTGATTCTACAAGTAATTGTTTGCTGCTTGGCATTCCATGTTGTCAGATGATAGATAGGGATGTTCAACAAGTAGCTCACTCACCTTCAACCTCTTCCATGTGGGAAAACTCTGTGCCCACTTGCCGTATGCTCTACAGTGGCAGTTGGACTTTCTCACGATATCTAGTGGCTCACCTTTATGGAGTTCGCAGTTCAGGGTTACGAATGTTCCATAACTGAATCAAAGATAAGCTTTACTCATTTAAAATTATATTTAATTAGCTACAGAAAGATGAAGACAGGGATGTAATATCTTAAAACTAGAAATCTCCAGGAATACACTCTAAAGTTATTTTTCATGTTCGGAGAGTCATAAATTTAAAAAATTGGCCTTATCTGCTTACACTTTCTTATAGATTACCATTTATGACTTTACTATTTTTTGACTCAATTCTCAGCTTAGCTTTTTTTTTTGTTTTGTTTTAAGTTTCTGAGCAATTGTGTGTTCCAGGTTAATATATAAAGTAGAGCTTTTCTACTACATACTTCGCTACAAAAACAATTTGTTTTCTGCATGAGAAGATTGAAACAAATACTTGGTTTTCTCTACATTTTTTATGTTTCTCATTTATTTCCACTTTCATTTTTGAATGTCAAGATCTGTTGTTTTGTTTCCTTGTTAGAGACCTGTTACTTAGCTTAAACACCTTTCTGAACACTTTATTTCTTGAAGTAAGAACTTTTCAGGTAAGGGCTAAATTAGACCCAGCCTTTTCTGAGTTCTTTCTCATACATTTAAATGCGTGAAATGGAAGGGTGGTTTTTTTCTTTGTCTATTGTGGTTATCCCTAACTAATCATTTGATTTAGTCTAGAGCAGGAGTTAGTACTTTTCTCTGTAATTGGCCAGATAATAAATATGTTAGGTTTTCTGGAACATAGCTTCTGTTGCAGTTTCTTTACCTGGCAGTTGTAGTGCAGATGTAGATAATATATAAATGAATTAACATGGCTGTGTCCCAGTAAAACTTTAGTTATGAAACAAGTGATGGGTCAGATTTGGCCCACAAGCCATGGTTTGCTGATGATCTGTTTTGGGTAGTTTCCTTGAAAGATTGTCATCTGTTTTTAGGTTCTGATGCTTATAGATGCCAGCTTCGGGTTTGAAATGGAAACATTTGAGTTTCTAAACATCTGTCAAGTACATGGCTTTCCTAAAATTATGGGCGTTCTCACTCACCTAGATTCCTTCAAGAATAATAAACAACTAAAGAAGACAAAGAAGCGATTAAAGCACAGATTCTGGACAGAAGTCTACCCGGTAGGAAGAGAATTAATTATTGAATACTAATACTATAATCCTTTAAAAATAGACTGGATGAGTATGAGGTGTTAACACGTATCTCTATAGGATTCACCTCCTGAGTTTCTTTTATATACCTGTTGATAGTCCCTGGCATATTTTCTCAAGATAGTCTTTATTCTGGACCTTTTTTGGCGTGTCTATTTATTCCTATTCCCCAGCATCAGGCAGTGTCTGGCTCTAAGTGTTTTAGATTTGTGACTTAATAGAGTTTGTCCAGTTTCTTATATTGTAGTTATAGGACCAAGAACTATAGTGCACTCATACTGCTACTCCTCCTTCCCTCGTACACCAATATGGCCCATTGGTTACAGGATGTTTTCTGTGCCCAGGAGACTCACTGCAATATTCCAGACAGATGCCACTCTTTGACTGGAGAGCAGTTTTGAAACTAAATGTACTTACAGTTTTGCCCTTAGGAAGCCCTAACAAGATGGTTCTTGAAAGAGACCAGAGAGGTTCTGGAAGCATTGGCCCAGAGGTTTCCTAGAAGTCTCCCTTTCTTAGGATTGCTTCTTATTTAGAGGCCTTTATTATCATGCAGTTGTTGATAAGAATTTAGTTGAAATTTAATATTTTTTTTTTGTTTTTAATGTTTAGGGTGCCAAGCTTTTCTACCTTTCTGGAATGGTACATGGAGAATATCAAAACCAAGAAATTCACAATCTGGGTCGTTTTATTACAGTTATGAAGTTTAGGCCTCTTACATGGCAAACCTCTCATTCTTATATTCTGGTAGACAGGTAAAAAGTGAATGTACATTTATTTCTTCCTTGCCCAGATATTTCAAAGCTAAGGATGTTAGAAAAATAACAGTAATAAGAGGTTTATTTTGTGCTTAATTTTGAGTAGTGGGGGGAGAAATGTAGTTGATGGAAAAATACTTTTTTGTATCATTTAAAAATGCTGTGATTTTGGGAATAAAGTATGATATGTTTAGAAAAATATGAGGGTTTTGAAACATGTAGTGCTACGGGATGTGGCTCCATCATGGTGCTCCAGCCACTCAGACGTGTATTGTGTTTTCCTTCCTTTATGCTTTTTTTTCATATTTTCTCAGCCTAGAGTATCGTTTTCTACCTGCCAGAACCTAAGCCACACTAAAAAAAAAAAAAAAAAAAAAACCCAAACAAACCCAGAACAAAACTTAATTCTCTATCATAAATGTTTTTTTCTGTGTATGTTCTCTACTCTTTTCTGACCCCAGGGCATGCATTTCCCATTACTGCAGTCTTATGGAATATATATTACATAGAGTCTTAGAAAGGTGCAATTTTGTGTTTGCTTCTTTTCCTCTGGTAGATGATGAACTGTGCTTCCTTATTTCTGTATTTTCTCTAATTTTCTAAACATGTTTAGTGAACTAGTGAATGTGATGAGTCATTGACACATGAAGGGAGGTGCAAGAACTTTGACATTCATGTTTGCCATGTGATTGAGTTTTATTTTTCTAGGATGGAAGATTTGACAAAGCCAGAAGATATCCGAACAAATATCAAGTGTGACCGAAAGTTGTCTCTTTATGGTTATTTAAGAGGAGCACACTTGAAAAATAAAAGCCATATTCACATGCCAGGTATTCTTTCGCTCATGTTTGTAGAACTTCTGAGATGACTTCATTTCTAAGGCAAACTGAAAAATGGCCAAACAAGATAAAGCTCCCTTGCTGGAGGTTTTGAGAGTAACTCAGCTCTGCACTGGCCAGCAGATGTTGAGTTGATCAGATCTCTTCTGCTCTGATGCTGTTTTTCAGCTAGAGAGGCAAAGTGCCGGTGTTCAATGGTGCTGTTGTCCTGGTTGAAGCTTTCTGACTATGGACTGTTTTTGCTGACAGTTAAATTTTTCAGCTGAAGCAGTCTTCCTGTCTTTCTTCCAGGTGTTGGGGATTTTGCTGTGAGTGACATCAGTTACCTACCAGACCCCTGTGCCCTTCCTGAACAACAAAAGAAGCGCTGTTTGAATGAAAAGGAGAAGTTGGTTTATGCACCTCTCTCTGGAGTTGGTGGTGTGCTATATGACAAAGATGCTGTCTATGTCGACCTTGGTGGCAGCCATGGCTTTCAGGAATCGGTGAGAGGAAAGTTACAGGAAGTAGTACAGTCAGCTTTTATTTACTTAAGGTTTTAAATCTGTATTTATATTTATGATAATAGCTATTGTAAATATGCAGAATACTTAACTGCACCAAGTAGAAAGTGAAAGTCATGTCCTTTGTACCTCTCTGCTGCAAGATCCACAGGAGATCTCTCATCTCCCATTGTGAGCATTGCAGGCAGTTTGGTACCTTGTTCTTCCACCACTCTATATAAAAACAATATGTCTTCTAGCTTTATTTGGTCTTTCTCTTTTTTTCCCCCCTCTTTAAACATATACACACTTATTTAGATTATTACATGTATGTAAATACTACAGTGTTGTTATCGTGTGTGTGTGTGAGAGAGGAAAAAAGTCATATTTGTTATATGAGATCCAAATTTAAATGCTTTTACAAGTTTGGGGGCACATTAGAATAGATGATTCCATTGTTCCCTCTTAGTATTTGTAGAGCTGCTTCTGCCCCTGTACAGTTTTGTAGTATTTCATTGTATGGATAAACTTCATTTACTAAAGCAGTCTTTGGAGTGCCAAGGGGCTCACCCCATATACCCTGGTTTGAATAGTGATGCAGTAAGACCTTCCACATGTAGCTTTGCTCACTGGGCGGAATCTTTCTATGCAGTAAATTCCTTGAAGTGAAATTTTTGACTTAAAAAGTAGGAATTTTTTTAATGGACTCCAGATTTTTATGTCTTTTACTGTTCTGAAATGATATTTTATTGGGCTAAAATGAGTGCATTCTACAGCATCAGCACCCAAGGTTTTTCTAGCTAAGTATTTAGGTTATCAGGTTGTATACTCTGTGAACTTTGGAAAAGTTTAAAAAAGGAAGAAATCAGGTTTAGGCTTTGTTGTAAGAATTTCCTTTTGTGGGGCAGTTAGTAGAGTGTTTTGGAACTGTGTTTTGGGTAATTTTGAAACAGCAATTGAATCCAGTGTCTCTGTCTTCAGAATCCTTGTTCATTCCTCACTTTCCCTTTCTTGGTCACCTTGACAGGATGAAGCTAGGCCCACCCATGAACTGGTCCAGAGCCTCATTTCCACCCATTCCACTATTGATGCCAAGATGGCTTCAAGTAGAGTGACACTTTTTTCTGATTCCAGACCACTGGGGTCAGAGGATATAGATAATCAGTGGTAAGTTTATTATTTTTCTTAAAATTATGTTATAGAAGATTACATCATCCATAACTGCCATCATAACACATTTTGGTGTGATTCATTCCAGGTTGTTTTGTTTTGCTTTCTATGTGCATATGTTTCTGAGGGCTCTTCATTTAGGTGACATTACATGAGACATTACATGACATTCTTTAAATGAATAGAGAGAATTCCATTTTTAACAAACCAAGAATATTCCTCAACTATCACAAAACCTTTTCCATAGATTGCTCTTTAGGAGATCTGGGGCTGTTAGGCTTTTTTTTTGGTCAGGTACTGTATTTATTTTCATACATACGTGGATGGGAAAGATCAAACATCATTCCCATGTTTACAACTTGATTCTAAATAGGTCTCTACCTATAGTTTGTTTTTTTAAATTATATTTTATTATGGTATTACAGTTGTCCTGATTTTTCCTCCTTTGCTCCCCTCCACCAGCACTCCCAATGCCCTCAGGCAATCCCCCCACCCTTGTTCATGTCCACGGGTCATGCATGTAAGTTATAGCAAAGGGAGTAACCCTTTCCTATACTGTACTATATATTCTCATGGCTATTCTGTAAGTACCTATCTGTACTTCTTAATCCCCTCACCTCTCACTTACACCCCTCCCCCATTTTTTTTAATCTTTAACCTTTGGCATTTTAATTATGGTATGTCTTGGGGTGGGCCTCTTCACATCCATTTTATTTGGGACTCTCTGTGCTTCCTGATTTGCATGTCTGTTTCCATCACCAAATTAAGGAAGTTTCTTTCATTCTTTTTTCAAATAGGTTTCCAATTTGTTGCTTTTTCTTTTCTTCTGGCACCCCCATGAAATGAATGTTGGATTGCTTAAAGTTGTCCCAACAGATTGTTTACATTATCCTTGTTTTTTTTTAATTCTCTTTTCTCCTTGTTCTGGTGGGTGGTTTTTGCTTCCTTATGTTCCAAATCATTGATTTGTTTCTTGGCTTCATCCACTTGCTGTATTTTCCCTGTAATTTTTTCTTTTATTTTGATGAGTGTATCCCTTGTTTCTTTTTTTTTAATGTATTTTTTATTGATTATGCTATTACAGTTGTCCCATATTTTTTTTCTCTTCTTTATGCCCCTCCACCCTACACCACCCCACTCCCGGGCATTTCTCCCACCTTAGTTCATGTCCATGGGTTGTACATTTAAGTTCTTTGGCTTCTCCATTTCCTTTACTATTCTTAACCTCCACCTGCCTATTTATACCTACTATTTATGCTGCTTATTCTCTTCACCCTTTACCATATTCTTCCCCCTCCCATCCCCTCTGTTTTACTGTTCATAGTTTTTGGTCTTCTTTTTTTTTATAGTTAAAATCCCTTTAACATTTCATATAATAAGGGCTTGGTGATGATGAACTCTTTTTAACTTTACTTTATCTGGGAAGCACTTTATCCACCCTTCCATTCTAAACGATAGCTTTGTTGGATAGAATAATCTTGGATGTAGGTCTTCGCTTTTCATGACTTTGTAAACTTCTTGTCAGCCCCTTCTTGCCTGCAAGGTTTCTCTGGAGAAATCATCTGATAGTCATAAGGACACTCCTTTGTAGGTAACTGTCACCTTTTCTTGTGCTGCTTTGAAGAGTCTCTCCTTATCTTTATTCTTGGGTAACTGAATTATGATGTGCTTTCGTGTGTGCTTCCTTGGATCCACTTCTATAGGACTCTCTGAGCTCTCTGGACCTCTTGGAAGTCTATTTTCTTGGCCAGATTGGGGAAGTTCTCCTTCATTATTGTTTCAAATAAGTTTTCAATTTCTTGTTCTTCCTTGAGGTGGCGTGGGTCCTGGAGTTCCCTGTTTGGGTGCCCGCTAAAGCGGAGGGCAGACTCTGTCCCATAAAGTAAGCTCTGGGTCATCATGGATGGGGAAATAAAATAAGTCGTCCCAGACACTTTTCTCTCGGTCTGCCAGGGGAAGGGGTAGCAGTTCCCTCTAGTGGAGAAGGCCCTGAGCCCTTCTCTTGAAGTGGCTTTTATTGAGAACCATATGTCCACGGGTATACAGAGTGGATATAAAGCTCATCAATCAATGTCAAAAGGCTATGTTTACAGAAAACAAATAGAGATCATAGATAACAATTTAAGGAACACAAGAGATTTGCCTCAGGTCAGAGTCTGGTAGACAAGGTGGTGCCCATTCAGCCCTGAAACCGGGGAAACTGATCATATTCTCTGCTCAACCCCAAACATCAATACTCACTAACTCGAGGGCACTCTTAGCAAAGTAAGTTTCATAGGATTTAATGCATTCCTTTTCCAGGCCTAATTGTCCCAGGGTACTGCCCAATCCAGTTTAGGGCTATACCTGCCTTTAGTATTGTTCCAAGCCTGAGCCAGGCGGGTAGGGCAGAGCCGCCAAGAGTTAAGGAGACTTCTTTCAGATAGACTGAGGACTCCAGCCATCAAAGCCAAGGGGTGAGGGTCTTTTTCCCTTTCTCCATGTCCCCCAAGTCCTTCCTGTGATGGCCCCTTGGACCTCTGCCTGTCTTAGGTTGCCTCTGCCTTTGAGGGGTCTTACCCATCATTGACTAACCAGCCATCCTTCTAGACCAAGCAGGGTGATGTGAGGGGGACAGGTTTTGTCTCCTCAGTGGCCTATTTTCCCAAGGCCTCCTTGCTCATCTCCAGTTTTGTCGGCAAGGCTGCAGTCCCTGAAACCAGGCGGGATGGTTCCCAACACTTTCTATTCTTCTGGCACCCCTATGTTTCTAATGTTGGAATGAAACATCAGAGGTTCCTAAGTCTCTTCTCATTTTTTTGAATTCTTGCTGCTTCATTCTTTTCTGGTTGAATGTTTCTCTCTTCCTTCTGCTCCAAATTGTTGATTTGTGTCCCTGTTTCCTTCCCTTTACTGTTGGTTCCCTAAATATTATTCTTTGTTTCACTTTGAGTTCCTTCACTTTTTCCTCCATTTTGCGACCATACTCAACCAGTTCAGTGAGCATCCAGATTACCAGTGTTTTGAACTGTGCATCTGATAGGTTAGCTATCTGTTCATCGCTTAGTTTATGTGTTTGGAGCTTTGAGCTGTTCTTTCATTTGGGCCATATTTCTTTGTCTCAGCTTGCCTGTTACATCGAGCCTTAGGAGCCTTAGGTATTTGCCAGGGCGGGGCAACCCAGGTTACTGAGTTGTGATGCTGTCTGTGGGGGAGGAGTCCGAGAGGGAACAATGCCACACACTCAGCTCTTGCCCCATTTTCAGTCACTTCTGTCGCATCCCACAAGCAAATTGGGCCTTTCTGGTGCTGATTCCCAGATGGGCAGGTGTGTGTATGTTCTAGGACCCTGTGGGTTTCTCCAATGGACTCTCCTGTGAGTTTGGGAGTTTTTCTTACTGCTATATCCTCCACAGATTTCTACAGCTGGAGGCTTTGAGGCTTTCTTTTTCCCCACACTGGAACCCTGGGTTGGGTGGTCTGTCTTACTCCCCAGCTGTTCCTCCGGTTCGTTGGCACGCAAACGTGGGACCACCTGGTCTGCCAGTCCCTTCTCCCGCCTGGTCCTCCCACTGCTGCCTTGCCATGTGTCCTCTCAGCTCTGGCTGCCCATCTCCACCTGTCTTACCAGTTTGGATGAATGTTTCTTTAACTCCTTGGTTGTTGGACTTCCATACAGTTCAATGTTCTGGCAGTTCCGGTTATTTTTTGTTTTTAAATTTGTTGTCTTTCTTTCAGTTGTGGGAGGAGGCAGAGTATATCTACCTACGCTTCCGTCTTGGCCGGAAGTCCTGTTTGGCTTTCTTTTTAGTGGTCAAAATAGTGGAACAAGCAGAGTCAGGGAGCTGGTTTATGAGGCCATCCAGAAGCCACACATCTTGTCTCTAAAAGTTTTACTTACGTCGCATTGTAGTATCTCGTGTGGGTGAGTTGCCCACTAATATGTGGTTAATGTGAATTATTTTCAGTCTGGGTTGGGAATTAGTATACATTATACATAGTAGATGTTTTAGTTTTATTGAAGTGACTTATGACTACCAATAAAAATCAGTCTGAAAATGATTATCTAGTTTATAATTACTTATAAATACATACAAATGAAGAAATAATCATCCACTGCCCTTTAATTAGCAAACAGTATAGCATGGTAGTTGAGTGCAGTAGGCCTGCTCTTTGGGGAAATCATCTCTCTAGAAAACAAATAGAGATCATAGATAACAATTTAAGGAACACAAGAGATTTGCCTCAGGTCAGAGTCTGGTAGACAAGGTGGTGCCCATTCAGCCCTGAAACCTGGGAAACTGATCATATTCTTTGCTCAACCCCAAACAGTATAACCATCAATTTTATAATACCTCACAGAAGTTGTGATGATTAAATGCAGTAAGGTATACATAAACTATTTGGCATGATGCAGATAATAAGTATTCCTTGTCTACACAGATATTCTTTCTCAAAAAGTTACAGTCATAATTTATGTAAAATTTCTATACCTATATTGTGAGCATTTCTTTTTTTCTATAGTCTTCTTATATAGTCATCATTTTTTTTGTCATTGGTGTATTCTAGACTGTCCATTCTCTTTTAGTATAATTTTTAGTATTTTCATGATTGGTTTCAACTACATTAAAATAGTTCATAATTTTTTATTTCATCCTGTGGTTTTAGTGTATATATATATATATATATTTTTTTTTTTTTTTTTGAATTTCATTATTTAGATGTTTAAGCTCTCGCACTAGATTTTTTACAAGCTGGTGAACAGTGACAAATTATTTCTCCCACCGAACTATAACCACACATTCCCAGACAGTATAAATATATGGTTGAACTAACATTAATACACATCACCATTTTATCAATTACATCATAAATTATCAAGTATCCAAATATTAAGTTACACACCTCAAAAGGCATATAAAATATTAGATGTCTGCTCAATTCATTAGCAGAAACCCACTTTTTTTTTGCAAGAGAGGGTGGGAAGGAAAAAAATCACACATTAAACAAAAATAAGTTGGTAAACAACTTCAGAATGTATGAAAACAAATACAAGAATTTCAGAATTTTTATGATTAAGAATTGTTTTTAGCTACAACAAAGCATCTCTACCTTTACCTTTAAAAAAAAATTTACTAAAGAGCATTACTCTGCATGTTCCACACAAGACAAAGGCAACATTTTACTAAAAATACTTAATAGCCCCCTCCCACTCTTTGCTCAGGCCCTCCCTATAAGTTGCACCCCAAGTTCAAACATTAAAATTAACTGTAAGGCTTTTTGTCTGGAGACATTAAAGACATGTGCTTCTGTACTAAGTAGATTTTCAAAATGGAGGCTTTCCGTAACAGCACAAAATGAGATTAATAGAAAAACATTAAATAATCACTAAGACCTGGTATAAAAATCAAAAAGTTGAGCAAATCTGATGTATACTTGTATGAATGTGGGAGATGTAAACATGAAGTGAGCAAATAACCATATAGGCCCTACTTTCTATGTTTGAAATGATGGAAGGGATAAACCACATAAGGTCCAGAGTGTTCCTAGTTCCTGGGATTTTAGTTCTGTATGATCGTAAAGTACACAAGTACTGTGCTGGACATTTTGGCACCTCATCTTTCTAAATCACATATATTGATAATATTCTGGCATGGGAATAGATTTAAAGATATAACTCAGTACTGCATGCTTTCAGAAAGAGTCATTTGGTACAAATGATAAGCACATTTTAAAGCTGAACAGTAAGAATCTTTTGCTAAGTGTCAAAATGATTGATCAAAACCCAAACATACAAGTTGCAATTCTGTCAAGCTTGTGGCCTGGTAAAACTGCTTTTTAATACTCCTGTGGAAGCTTCATTAGACTTATTCACCAAGCCAGATGTTGGCTAACGTGTATGACAAATTAGGTCCTAGCTCAAGTTCTACTTCCAAGGCAATGGCATCAGGCACCTGTTTTTATTGAATACAACAGTTGTTTCTATGATCATTGGAGTCTTTGAAGCACAGCCACATTTTAGGACGATACTTCTCCAAATATAAAAACTGCTTGCTGTTAAAAGCTCCATGCTGCTTTTGTCTTACGAACGGTATTGTGTCTTCATATTTCATTCCACCTTCAATTAATGCTAGGGCAACAAGTACCGGAGCCCTCCCAAGGCCTGCAACACAATGAACAGCAATACAACAACCAGGTTCTTCATGAAACTTAATTTTTACAAGACTTAACCAGTCATCAACAATCTGGTTGGATGGTGGTGCACCATCATCCAAAGGCCAATCAAGAACATGGATGCCTTCTTTCTCCACAAGAGTAGTGTCTTAAGTTGCTTCACATAGTCTAAGTATTGTGGTAACTCCATACTTCTTAAGTTCCTCTATAAATTTAAGGTCGCATTGGTTGGATTGTGTGTAGTAAGAAATCTTATATTCTTGAAGGTGACTTCCACAGGAGCGGGGCGGTTCATTCAAGCCATGTTAATTTAGTTAAAAAACACTCAATGGGGTTATGAAAGAATTTAAAAATTGAACACAGAAATGGTGCAAAGAAACTGAGTCTACTTCAGTGTACTCCACGTGAAATTCTCAGTGCTTTCAGTATGAAGTTGGGAGTAATGGAAGATGAAATGAACCTCCTAACAAGCAGCAGCAATTCTTCAATACTGAGGCAATAGAAAGGAAGTGCACGAAGGTTTACCCCATCCAGGTCAAAACTCTTGTAAAATGCTCTGCAGATTTCAATTCAATACTTATGTGTCTAGGTTAACCACTCTTACAGGGGCTTCTTGGTGGAGTAGTAATGAATTTCTACAGTTCACTTGTCTGCATAGAGGTCGTGCTGTGCCTGGCAGTAATCGCCACTGCCCTTCAGAAACTCCAGATGAACAACCAAGATGAACTCCACCAGATGAAACCAAGAACACCACAGAACTGAGGAATATGTTTACTCATTGAAGACTGTGGCCTAATCATATAGCCTGTCCTGAGGCGGCGGCAGCAGGGCAGGGGGCAGCGGTGGTCGTGGCGGCGCAGTGAACGATTTGCAGACCCCGGCGCGGGGTACGAGACTCTACCATGCAGTGAACAGCTCCTAGGAGAGCACGTAGCCAAGCCGGCCCGCAGTTGACCGAGCCAATAGGCGTGCCGAGGCGCCCTTGCGTCATAAATCCTCTTTTTTTATAGCCGCCGCAACGTGCGAAGCCCTGGCCACGAATTAAGGCTGGGAGCCGTCCGCCTCAGTCCCTGTCTCCCCCCCCCCCCCCGCCCCGCCCCGCCCCGAGCGCTGAAGAGCGGGGGCGGAAGTCCGCCTCCCGCGGGATGTCACTGCAGCAGCAGGTTTTATTATTTTGATGATCTTTATCAGGTATTGGTGACATCAAATGTCAATATTCTTAATGTTACTTCTTGTACAGTGTTAGCTGGCGTTCTTTAACAAGGAGCTTTCACTTTCCCCAGTTATTTTAGTACCGCTATTGACTAATGGCCTTTTTTGTTTATTCCGTTTGTTATCCTGTTATAATGCCTATATATTGCCCTTTTGATCTGTCTCTTGTCCTTTTGGTCTGTTCCTTTTGCCCTTTGAGCACTTCCAGGCTTACTTTGTACTTTCCCTGCCTTGAACCTGTAGTTAGCCATTTTCGTGAGGATCATCTTGGAAATGATCAGTTTTCTAAAAGATCTGTTAAACACTCATTTCCATTTTGAGCAGTTTTTCCCTAAAATTAGTCTACTTTTTTAAAGGTTATCTCTTTATTATCTCTCTAAATTTATTGGGAGAGTTTTGTTACGGAACTATGCATAAGTTTGCTTATTAACTATTCTAGTATTTATCGGATAATTCCTTTCTGTGTTGTTGTTTAAAACCATTCCTTGATATTATTTTCTACTTTGCATAGTAATTGATTTGCTATTTCTTGATTAGCAGGTTGTTATACAAATTGAATTATTTTGCTTTACTTGGTAATCTAGGTTGCGGATGCCAAAAGAGGAAAAGCAGGTGGATTTGAAAACTGGTCGAGTACGTCGGAAAGCTGTTTTTGGAGGTGATGAAGATGATGAGTCTGGAGATAGTGATACTGAAGATGATAAAGAAATGTCTGAAGGTGACAGGTCGAAAAATAGCTCTAGTGATGAAACAGAAGAGGAAGAAGATGCTGAAATGATTGGTAAAGTGTATATGGCGGATAAGGTTGTCAAACGACCGAGACTTAAGGAGGTGGAAGAAGACATTGAGGTAGATTTGCCAGCATTTGCTGACAGTGATGATGACCTTGAGAGGAGCTCAGAAGATGAAGAAGTAGAGGAAGCTGCTGAAAGCAGTGAAGAAGAAAGTTCTTCTGCAGAAGGAGAGAAGGATATTTTAGAACCTAAGTCTATAGAAAAAGGCAGTAAACCAGGTGTTTTACAAAGTAATGGTCTGGTTGACAGTTTGAATCTGGAGAAGACAATGAAAAAAGTAACCCTCACTATTTCAGATTCAGGTCATTGCACTGCTGAAGAGGCATTTGTATCTGAAGATGCATCTGAAGAAAGCTCTTTTCTCAGTACAGAAGAAAAGGATTCAGAAAATGAAGAGGTTATTAGAAAAAAGTTTCCAAGGCTTTCTCAGGTGGTCAGTGGTCAGAAACTGGGGTCAGAGAACTGCGTTGATGAGACCAGTGATGTAGAAGATTTACTCAGAGAGGAAGATTACAAGGGAGAAAATACATACTCCACAGAATCATCAGGTATGTAAATTTAATTTAACTGCGATTATAAATGACACTGAAATGTTCTACAAATAGAATATCTGCACTTGGGGGGTCTGCTGTTTTGGATATTTTGTTTACTATTCAAATATACCTCACAAAAGGATTTCAGGATGAATGAGCAGTGCGCTTGAAACACAGGTGACCGGTATACAGACTTAAATGATGTTGGTGTTGGTCCATTCAGGTGCCCTCAAGTGGAAGGAAGACCTTTCCAGGAAGGCAGCTGAGGCCTTTCTGAGGCAGCAACAAGCAACTCCAAATCTTCAAAAGCTTATTTATGGGACAGGTAAAAGAGCTCTGGTTCAGATCTAGAAGCATGGATTCTTAGATTATTTTCTCAAAAGGCAATGAGGAAATTGGTTGGAGGTTTGTATGGTACCTGTGACAGGCATGATACTTCTGGCTGTCAGTTATATTTGGCAGATGTTTTTAAGAATCACTTTATGAGAACCATAAATTGGTTGTATGAAAGAGATTTATGGGTTTGTCATAAAACTTTTGATGTGAATACTCTCCATTATGTTAATTTGTATCCTCTATACAAAGTCCTTTGGGATTATTTTTTAGTAGAATTTAGTGCCAAGAAAATATCTTTCTGGTGAACTTTATACTGAGGTCCCCAGTTATGTGATTAGAGCAAGGCCAAAGGAGTATATATTGAGTTCGGAGCATCAAATCAGGAGGTTGGTGTGTGCTGATTTCCATTTGGTTTTTGTTTAAGCGTTCTTAGTGGCTAGGGACTCAACATTCTTCCAGAGCAACTCTTTGAAATAATTGAAAGTCCTGCCTATAAATGTCCCTCCCCTCCCCCAACCTCTATTTTCTCCCTCCTCAATGGACTCTGCTGCTGCCTTGCAGGAAGGCAGAAGTCTCCCAGATATGGTAAGCAGTAGTTCCCTGGCTTTTCTCTGACTGATGTGTTCAGGGGCACCTCAAAGAGGGACCCTCAGCTCCAAATCCACTCTTCCATCATGTGGTCTCTTTAGTGACACAGGATGATGAAGCAGAAGATGGTGGTAGCAGGGAAGAGCTTGGAGGCTTGTTTCGTGTCACCCAGCCTACCAGAGAGTGTAAGCACAAGGCTGAGTCTTTCGACTGCTCTAGATTTCACGTGGAGATACCCCAGGATTGGGATTTAGAGGAGGTAAGGTTGAATATGAATAGTATCTTTGATTTTTGAGAGAATTAAAGAATTGTTCTAAAAGAAGATCATGTGATTTTAATACTGCCTACCTTGTTATAACAGCATATTTTCCCAGATGTTGGAGTGGATGTTTTGCATATCCTAAGCAATAACATGTTCTGAGTTTAGTCAAACCATATGCATGTGTTAAGGAGAAAAGGAAAATGCTCAGCTTTTAGCATGGGTAGTATTTGATTCATTGCACATAAATTTTATACATTTAAAATATTTTGTTTTATAATTAGCATAAATCCTGTGTCCCCGAGTTAACATTTATAATTTATGCTATTTGTAAACAAATGTATGACATCAGTGGTAGATTTTTCCTTTCTCACCACTGCCTAGTCACACTGGAATTAATTCAGTTTTCAAACTTACCAGGCTTCATCCCACCTTACACCTCTTGCCTGTTTTCCCTTCTAGAATGTTCTGATGTTCCCAGGCAGGCTCCTTTTGATCAATTCAGTTCAGCTTAAATGTCACTCAGAGAGGTCCAATCACCATATTAGTTATAATTTACTGAATGGCACATAGGTACTTTGTGAGTTTTTATGCAACCATTTTTATGGTAAAATTTAATATAGGTTTTAGAAGGCCACATAAAATAGTTGTTTAATTTAATGGATTACTAGGTCAGCACCCTTGTAAGCACTGTGTCCATCCTAGACACAGTCCTTTCTGTCCCTGCAGAAGGAAGCATGACTCTCTGGTAATCATTTTTTTCTTTATACAGTAATTTCATCCTCCAAGGTTGCATCATTAAACACCATGGTTTACTTTCACTGGGTTTTTTGGGGTTTGTTTTTCACTGTGCTTTTTAATCTTTAAATATACAGTTTCTTTTTCTGTGCTCGTCTTTCCCCCACCACTCTTCAATTTAATATGTTTAAGAAACCAAGTATATGGTGTATAGTTTCTCATATTCTAGACTTCATGGATTCCACTGCAGTCTTAATGTGCAGTTTGTCAGGCACCTCTGTCCTCTGTATTTCTTATGAGTTGATACAGAAAAATAGCAATAGAACTCTGTGATGATGGAAATAATCTATATATGAACTGTCCAGTGTGCTTACTTATGGCCGTTGAGCACTTTTATGTCTAGGGAGACAGGAGAACTAAATTTTTAATTCTAAGTTTTACTTAACCTTAATTAGAATTTAAATAACCCACGTGGTTGTAGCTATCCTAAGGACAGCACATCTAGAAGTTTGGATTTAGGTTGGATTTTTATTTTCAGCAAGACTGCTTGCTAGGCGGTGGTATTTTATCATTAGGAGGCACATAAAGTCATCTTGTGATACTAAAAGCTATTGATCCTCAGTGCCATGATCCATTAATTTATAAAGCTATAAAATGGTGATATTTTGTTAAAATTTCTCTGTAGTGTTTATTAACTAGAATACATCTATAAAGGGAAACTTCCCTTCATCTACTCTTTGGTTGCCCAGTTCCATATATAAGCAGGATAAATGGTTGATTTCACTTACTAGTTTTCAGAATGATTATTCAAAGGTGACTTTTTTCTTTTTAAGTATCATTTGAACTCACAAATTTAAATATAGTGGAGTGTTTCTTTCCACTGCACTTGTTTCCCTTTTTGATGCTCAGATTTATTTAACCTGTGGCTGATTGTCTTCATATCGGTCCCTGTGTTCTATTGACATGATCTTACTGGTCTTTGAGTGCTTTATTGCTGTCTGATATAATAAGGTGTTCCAGCATTACCTTGTCATATTTCTGATGCCAGACATGAAGCAGCCATGAAATGTCCTGATTTCTTTCAGTACAGAATGGTATTTCAGCATCATTATCTAGGCATAAGAATATCCATTGCTATAGGTTGGTGATTATTTCTAGGCCATTTCAGTGACCAGATTGAGGAGGATTTATACACATATTTCCAATTCAGATTCAGAACTACTGGGTTTTTATTTAACCTCTTCTATCAGACATTTGTAACTCTGTTTTTCCACTGGAGAAATTATTCCCTGTTTGGTGAAATTAGAAAACTGTATAATTACTCATTTACTTTATTTGATACATTATACATATAACAGTGTCAGCATAACATTACACATTACTATTAATATGGTTACTAAAACAGTTAAAGTTTTTTTTCCTCATATGTTCTCCTATTTCTCTTTTCAAAAGTGACTTCTGATTTTTTCCCACATCCTCACTAACACTGTTATTATCTGTTTTATTACTATTATTATTGCTACCTGAGAGGTGTGAGTGGTATCTTATAGTGGTTGATTTGCCTTTCCTTGATGGCTGATGATGTCAGGCAACTTCTCATATGTGCTTATTGGCTATTTGTATATATTATTTGACTAAATGTCCATTTATATCATTTGTCCATTTTAAAAATTAGGTTATATATCTTTTTATTACTGAGTTGTAAAAGTAGTTTATATATTCAAGATAGAAGTTCCTCATCAAATATATGATTTACAAATATTTTCTTCCGTCCTGTTGCTTGTCTTTTCTGTGCCCTTTGAAGCATAAAGTTTTAAATTTTCATGAAGTTCCAGTCTGTCTATATTTTTGATGTTTGTGTGTTTTGTAACATAGTCAAGAAACCATTGCCAAATTCAAGATCATGGAGACTGACTCCTGAGAGTTTTATAATTTAGCCTTTATACTTTATATTAAGATGATCAGTTCATTTTGAGTTGATTTTTGTATTTGGTGTGAGATAAATCCAGCTTTATTCTTTTGCATGTGGAGATCCAGTTGTCCTAGCACTATTTGTTGAAAAGACTGTTCCTTCCCCACTGCCTTGTCTTAGCACCCTCCACAAAAAAATCGTTCAAGCATAGATATATGGGTTTATTTATTGTCTCTTAAATGTATCTCATCAGTCTATATGTCTGCCTTTATGGCAGCACAATCCTGTTTTGATTACCATTGTTTCATAGTAAGTTTTGAAATCATGAAGTGTGAATCTTCCAACTTATTTTTCAAGATTGTTTTCTCTATTCTGGATCTCTTGAGTTTTCCATATTTTAGGATCAGCTTTTCCATTTCTTCGATGAAGCCAGCCGGGATTTGATAGGGATTGCATTGAATCTATAAATCACTTTGTATAGTATTGCTTTCCTAGCAATATTAAGTCTTTTGATCCATTAACATGGGATGCTTTTCCATTTATTTGGATCTGAAATGTCTTTGAGGAATGTTTTGTAGTTATCACAGTATAAGCTTTGCACTTTTGTTGAATTTGTATCTTACTCTTTTTGGTGCTATTATAAAAGGAACTGTTCTCTCATTTTCATTTTTGGATTGCTCATTGCCAATGTATAGAAATAAAATTTATTATTCTATATTAACCTAGTCTTTTATAACCTTGCTGAACTCATTTATTAGTACTGATAGTTTTTCATTGGATTCCTTAAGATTTCCTGTTTACCAGAATATATTACTCATGTATAGAAACAGTATTCCTTTCTTAAACTGGATGTCTTTTATTTCATTTTCTTGCCTAATTGCCCTGGCTAGAACTTCCAGTACAATGTCGAAGTGAGAGCAGTAATCCTTGTCATGTTTCTGATCGTAGAGAGAAAGGTTCTCAGTCTTTCTCCATTAAATGTGATGTTAACTGTGAGTTATTAAATGGATATCCTTTGTCATGTTGAGGAAGTTTCCTTCTGTTGCTAGTGTATTGAGAGCATTTAATGGAGGTTCTTTCTTTCTTTCTTTCTTTCTTTCTTTCTTTCTTTCTTTCTTTCTTTCTTTAATTTGTTATGTCGTTGGTTTCCCTAAGTTGATTATTAAGCTTAACTTAATAAAGATCATCTGGGAACAGTTTACCCACAGAGCTTCTTGACATAAAATAGATATGTTCAGTAAATACTTAGCAAGTGATTTTAAGTATAAAGGAATGAGTAAATGAACAAGTTTGCTTTAGCATTCATTGTAATCATGCCAGCCTTGAGGCTACTTTTTGAAAGTGAGGTTGTGTATGAAACACATGATTCATAACCAAAATATGATTCAAGAGAAAGTTTAGACCTATGTTAAGATTTACATAAGTGTGGTTTTGAGGCCTTGACAGTGAATGACATGGGCTGTGTTACGTCAGTTTCTTCAAGAAACAGACTCTGAAATGGAGAGTTTGTACAAGGTTTTATTCTGTATTTGATAGGTGCACCAAGCATCCACTACATGTGTATACTAGATGATCTGGCATATCTGAGACTGGGAACCTCATCAGTACTCTTTATACTGTTATGCTCATACAAGACGGTCTGATGTTATGCTCATACAAGACGGTCTGACTTTGTCCGAATATTATAATTGGTCAAAGGGATTAAGTTTTCAAAACAGGCACAATAAGTCTGGAGTAGCAAATAGTAACATTAACTTTCTAAAAATGCTGTTTAACTGCATTGCCTTAAGAACACTAAAAAAACTCTGAAAATTAGTGTTATTAGCAAATATCTGTTTACTTAAGAGGTCAGTGCGCTAGGGCTCATAGGACTTTCCCCACCCACTTTAATAAGTGCTGATGTTTCTTTGTAAGGTTATGAACAGCATCAGAGATTGCTTTGTGACTGGGAAGTGGGAAGAGGATAAAGATGCAGCCAAGATCTTGGCAGAAGATGGTAAGTAAAGGGCTATATTTTTCTGAGAAGAGTGCCTTCTCTTTATTTTCTTCCATATATTTAATGGTTGAAAATAATTGTGAAATGCTTGGGGAAGCACTGACAAGTGTTATGGGTAATATTTTCGTTCTTTCTTCCATGGTGACCTTATTTTCTTCTCCTGGTTAAATGACGTATCAGATACGGACAGTGAAGAAGAGTGGGAAATGTTTCATACATTTTATTATGTATTTGTTAAAAATAGATTAGTGCATGTGTGTGTGTGAAAAACGTACTGAAATAACATATTTTTCTTTTTAATGATAAAGATAGTATGTATTATAAAACACCCAGAATAAAAACATAATACATCATAATCTCTACCACCTATAAAAAAACTTTTGTTAACCATTCGAATCATTTAAAATGTTTATATAGATATAAGTGTGTGTATATATGTAATTTTCCTAGTAATCATATTACATACAGTCAAATATTTTTGAAGATTTTGTTTATGATTTAAGTATTATAATTTAATTAATAGTTTTATTGTTTCACATATTGTTTGACACAGTTTACTTTGCCCGTATTATAAATAACTGCACTGGACCACCTTGATATAACTCGTGAATCACATTTTTTATTTTCATAAGAGATTTATTAAAGTGAGAATTGTGACATAGACATCCTTCTTTGTCACATTATTTGGAGCAACCTGATTCTTTTTAATGGCTGTACATTGTGTTGATGTGCCATCACTTATGTAACCTTTAACTATCATTTAATTACTGTTCAGTTTTTTTTATTCTTACAAATAAAGCCACAGTGAACATCCTTAATAATTTGTGGGAATGTATCTGTAGAGCAGATACTGAGAAATGGATTTACTCTTTCAATCAAGACGGTTGCATAGGCAAATGTGACTCGCCTCCTTGCAGGACCATCAAAACTACAACTAAAATATAGAATAGCCATCACCCAGAACCATCAGAAACTGAGCTGAATGGAAGTCTGACAACTGTGGGATTAAAGAAACCACATCCACAAGACTAGTAGGAGGGGCGGAGATGCAGAATGGGTTGGTTAAAATACCCATGTGTGATGGACATAATACCCATGTGTGATGGATGGGAGGGATATCTCGGGAGCGAGAGGTTCCAGCCTCACAATAGGACCCCCAACCCAAGGTTCCAGTGCCAGGAAGATAAGTGCCAGTAACTCCTGCCTGCAAACACCAGCAGGGATTGATAGGTGGTAGAAATTTCTGGAGTCCCAAGCAGCTCCTCTTAAATAACCCACACATGGACTTATTCAGGCTCATTCCCTCTGAGCTCCAGCACTGGGAGAGTAGCTTGAAAGGCACCGGAAGCATACAGGGAGGAACTGGAGTGTCTGGCATCAAGGCGAGAGCTGGGGGACAGAGAAAGGTGGACAGAGGCCATTGCCCCTTCTGAACCCACCCCCCACAGAGCCACAGAGACAGCAGGCAGGTACCATATCTGAGACTCCATCAACCTGGCTAACACTGTTTGCCCCGCCCTGGAGATCTCCTGAGACTCCCTCCCACCCAACTTACCTGCACACACAACTGTTGAAGTGACTTTTCCATATGAATCCCTGGTCTTGGCTCATGCTTCACAACTTCCTAAATCTTCTCCAATAAGCAACAGCCAGCCTCAGTGAGCCCCCAGCCGCTCGTACCTCTCGCTAAGTGGCCCCAGGCCAGGCACCAACAGCAGACTTCTCAGATTGCCTTATAACCTATGCAGAGTGGGCCCAGACAGAACACAGGTAGGGGCTGACCTTGGCCTACACCACCCAGGAAATCCCAGAGCCTGCACAACCAGTGGACAGCTACAGACCACGCTGGCTCACCGCCACCTTGCCCTCGTGCAGCTGATCCTCTATGGAGGGTGAAGGTTGGTGGTGCGCGGTCACAGCCAGTCCTTGCAGCTGACTGGCCTGGGTAAGTCCCTCCCATTGACCTGCCAACAACAATGAAGGCTCAACTACAAGAGGAGGGTGTACTCAGCCCACACCAAGGGCACGCCCCAAGTACCCAGCTTGGTTGATAGGGGAGGTTGTGCCACTGAACCCTACAGGACACCTACTACATTAGGCCATGCTACCAAGACAGGGAGTCATAGCAGCTCTACCTAATACATAGAAACAAACACAGGGAGGCTGCCAAAATTAGGAGACAAAGAAACACGGCCCAAAGGAAAGAACAGATCAAAACTCCAGAAAAAGAAGTAAACAAAATGGAGATGAGCAATCTATCAGATGCAGAGTTCAAACTATAAGGATGCTCAAGGAACTTAGTGAGGCCCTCAGCAGCACAAAAAAAGAGCCAGTCAGAAACGAAGGACATGCTAATTGAAACAAAGAACAATTTACAAGGAAACAACAGTAGAGTGGATAAAGCTGAGAATCAAATCACTAATTTGAAACACAAGGAAGCCAAAACCACCCGTCAGAATAACAAGAAGAAAAAATAAATTAAAAACTAGGAGTCCCAATAAGAGTTAGGCAAGTTCTCTAACCAATAACCTAAGATAATTTAAAAGTGCAAAATAATCTAAAATAAGCAAGAAACAAATAATAAACAGCAGAAATCAACAATATTGACAATTAGAAGAGTGCATGCACCAAGAAAAGGCCATGTGAGTTGGCTGTCTACAATCCAACAGGAGAGCTCTCATCAGACACCAACCTGCTAACACTGAGCTCTTGATAAAGAATGAAGAATGTTGAATGATCACTCTAATAAAGAAAATTCATCAGAGATGGACCCATTAGAAAATGCCACTGTGTGAGATGAATCTACATTGATACCTGAGGAGAGGCTGGGCTTGAAACAAACAGAAGAATGCTTACAAATCACATTTTTCAACTTCAAAAAATTATAGCGTGGTTTAGTTTCTTGGAGGAAAATGTATTTCATTAGCTTTTCCTTACTAAGTCCAGCTTTTTTTATTTTTCTTCTTTTATACCTAAGGCAGAGAGATAGCATTCATCTTCCCTTCCCTCTTTTCTTTCTTCTTTTCTTCCTTTCTTCCCTTTGTTTAGCAAATCCGTATATCTGTGAATCTGATTTCATTTATTCATCTCAGAGGCTGATTGAAATATTGCCTACCGTTTTATTTTTGGGTTTTTGTTTGTGTGTTTTGTTTTTTTTTTAAGTTGTAAAATACATAGTCCTTTGTTTTTGTAAAGCTGTGTTAGAACACAGCCAAGCCCATTTGTTTACACATTGTTTTTGGCTGCTTTGTGCTATGGCAGAGCTGGATTGAATAGCTGCTACAAGGAATATGTGATCTGCAAAGCGTAAAATACCTACTATTTACCGAAGCATAAAATATTCACTGAAGTATTACTTGGTCCCTTTATGGAAGAAGTTTGCTGACCCTTGATTTATTTACTCATGAAATGTTCTAGGTAATGTACTAGGCAATGGAAATTTATTGGTGAAAACAGCACAATTTTTGCCCATTAGAAGTTAACAGTTCCTTTGGAGTAACAAATGAATTTGAAAATCCTCCATGATGTTCTTGCTTTCCTCCTTTTTTCTCTTGCTTTTAACCTCTTTTTTCTCCCCTATTTACTGAACATCTGTGTTGTAGCCATCGGTATCATGTTCTTCCTGAGTCCTATTTAGTTTCTTAACCTAGAAAAATATGTTTGTAGCCTTAATAAAAACACTGCGAGGTGTTGAAGGAATGAATAATAAATTAATCTGTACACACACATAAACAAATTTAGAAAACTGAAAATCTAAACAAAGCTAGTTATTTGAGGGGAAAAATCAATAAGACTTGTTGACAAAGATAAAAAGAGAGAAGGCACAAATCACAAATACCAAGAATGAAACAGGGTATTACCAAAATAACTGACCCTGCAATAATTAAAAGGGTATTAATACAATACTGTGAATATTATACTCAGAATACCCAATAGGCTGGCCTTTCAGAAAAGACACTTGAAGCTTTCACTTCCCCAGTAGGCCTTGAAATTCTCTGAAAACCATTCCTACCAAAATTCAGGCAAGATGGAATAAATAACCTAAAGTCCTATAACCAATAAGAAAATAAAATGTGTAATTATAAGCTTCCAAAAAGGAAAGTTTCACTGGAGAATTATATCAAACACTTAAATAATTCATCCCAATTCTAAAGAATCTCTTCCAGAAAATTAAAAAAAAAAAAAAAATGGAACACTTTACACCTCAATTAATAAGTCCAATTTTATCCTGATTCTAAAACCAGATGAAGACAAAAAAACAAAAACAAACCAGCAGCATACAGACTGGTATCTCTGATGAAGTTACATGCAAAATTCTTCAACAAAATACTTCAAATAAAATTCAACAACATATAAAGAACTGTATGACATGACTAAGTGGGATTTATTTTAGGTATACAAGGCTGGTTCAACATTCAATAATTAATCATTGTAATCCACTTTATCAAAGGTGTAAAGAATAAAGTTCATATGAGTATATCAGTTGACACAGGCATTTGAGAAAATTCAACACCATTTCATGACAAAAAAAACCAAAATAAAACAAAACAAAAAACCCATTTCTCAGTACACTGGGAATAAAGAGGATCAGAGCAGATAAAAAGCATCTACAGAAAAAACAAACATACATAACAGTGAAAATCATACATAACAGTGAAAAACATTAGGGAAAAGGCAGGTTTTCTTCTCCCCCCCCCTTTGCTGGAAAGCATTTTTCTTTTTTTAAATCATGTTCATCCTTTACAGTTGTCTCAATTTTTCCCCCTTTGCCCTCTTCCACCCATCCCACCCCACCTCCCTCTCCCACAGTCACTTCCCACTCTGTTGTCCATGTCCATGTATCTTTCATACATGTTCTTTGTTTAGTTACTACTACTTCTTTCTGCCATTGTCCTCCTTCCCCATTCCCTCTGGTCACTTTCAGTCTCCTCCATGTTTCCTTGCCTGTGCTTTATTTTGTTCATTAGTTTATATTGTAGAATAGATTTCACTTATAGAGAGATCATATGTATTTGTCTTTCACCAGTTGACATATTTCACTTAGCATAATATTCTCCAGTTCCATCCATGTTGATGCAAAAGGTAAGAGTTCCTTCTTTCTTTTCTTTTAAAATGCAGATTGATTTTACTTATATTTTAAAAGTCAAGATCCATTATAAAATATTAAATAATTTAAATCCATTATAAAGTCTCAGCAATCATGACATTTGCACAGAAATAATCAGGTAGATCAGTGAAATAAAAATGAGCATTCTAGAGACAAATATATATATTTTTCTAACACTGTAATATATGATTAAATTGGTATTTCGAATCAATAGGGAAAATAGGCTTACTTAACAAATAAGGTGCATAGATCACTAATACTCAAAATAAAACAAATATAGAGCCCTAATTCACACATACAACAAATATTCAGGTGAGTTAAAAATCAATATGTAAAATGTAAGGAGTTTTAGGAGAAAATACAAAATAATATTTTTCTTACCCTGAAGTAAAATATTCAAACCCAGAAGCAATAAAGTAAAATATTGACAATGACTATGTTAAACATTAAGACTATAATAAAATACAGATTTAAAAAAGTTAAAGGAGAAGTAACAGAATAGAAAAGTATGTGCACCACATCTAAAAAAGGGTTAGTTGTTTGTTTTTTTTCCAGGGGAAAAAATTCTGCAAACATTTAATCAAAACATAGGTAAAGAATACCAAAAAGTCATTTAAAGCTTTTTAAAAATAATAGAAATAAGCAAGAAATACACAAAAAGGGGTTTAGTTTCAACAAATAATAAACAAAATAACATCGTTGTCACAATCAGATTAATAAGTATTAAAAATATTGGTAATATCAAGTATTGGTGACTGTGAAAGGAACTGGGCGTTCAGACTCTTTTTCTTCATCTTAAAGCAGCCCCTTTAGCATATCTTGCAATGCTGGTTTGGTGGAGGTGTATTCTTCTAGCCTTCTTTTCTCTGAGAACTTACTTCACCTTCCATTTTAATGGAGACCCTTGCTGGGTATGGCAGTCTTGGTTGCAGGCCTTTGCTTTTCATGACTTGGAATATTTCTTGCCATTCCCTTCTGGCTTGCATGGTTTTTGTTGAGAAGTCAGCTGTTACCCATATTGGGGCGCCCTTGTATGTTACTACCTCCTTCTCGCTTGCTGCCTTTAGGATTCTCTATTTGTCTTTGATATATGCCATTTTCATGATGATGTGTGTTGGAGTGGGCCTCATTGGTTCCTCCTGAATGGGACCCTCTGTGCCTCCTGGACTTGTGTGATTTTTTCTTTCCTCCAATTAGGGAAGTTATCCATCATTACTTTTTCAAACAGATTCTCTCTCTCCTGTTCCTCCTCTTCTCCTGATATCCCTGTTATCTGGTTATTATTGTGTTTCAGGTTGTCCTGCTTTTCCCTAAACACCTCTTCATTCTTTTTGAGTCTTATTTCATTTTCTTGCTCTTTCTGGGAGCTTTTTTCTACCTTGCCTTCCAGTTTTCTGATTCGTTCCACTGCTTCATTTAGCCTGATTTTGATTCCTTCTACTGTGTCCTCCAATTCAGAAATTGTAGTCTTCATTTTCTCTTGTGTCTTATTGATAGTTTCTATGTCCTTTTTCATGCTAGTATAGTTTGCAGTAAGTTCCTCATAGTTTCCCTGTAGTTTTCTGTATTTCTCACTGGGCTCACTGAGCTTGCTGAGATTCCTTACAACTGTTGTTTTGAACTCAATATCTGATACTTTTCTTGCTTCTATTTCATTTCATTCTTTTGTGGGGATTTCTCCTTTACCTTCAACTGGGGGTGTTCCTTTGTCTTGCCCTTACGTGTGAGACTCTTCTTTTTTTGCTTCTGATTCTTAAGTTGATCTGTCTTGATTTCCTGACTTTGTAGTGTGAACTTATGTGGTAGGAGACTGTTTTTTCTCTTTGTGGATCTGCCTCTGATGATGTCAGATGTTGACACTGTCTGACCTTGGGAAGTCTGTTCGAGACTTCAAGGAATCTGTTGTCTGTGGCTGCCTCCTTCAGCTGTTAATCTAGTCACTCTACACTCAGCTGGCCGGCTTAGAGACACCACAGGTTTGTGCAGAATCTCTCCTGGGGGCAGGGCTATTTGGTCCTCTCATGCTGCTGCTGCTGCTTAGGGGAGTGGTTTGCCTGAGCCCGATGGCTGCTGTTGTATGGGGGAGGAGTCAGCACTGGCATCCCACCGGCTACTCTCTCAGTTCTCTCCCCAAAGCCTCCTTCCCCAGTCTCTCCTCAGGCATCTCCAGCTCACTCTGCCCCTGCCTTTGCTGGAGACCAGGGCAAGTGGCTGCAAACAAAAATTTATGCATTGGCCCTTTAAGTGGCTCTTTGTGTCTCCAGCTGCCTGTCTCTGTCAGAGAGTAACCCTGCCTCTTTACGGAGCTGGCTGTTATCTGTGTACTTTTTGGGCTATGGTGCTTGTAGGCTGGAGATCCCCACTTATGGTTTAGACTCCTCTCTTCTCAGGAGGATCCAACTGGTCTTTTCTGTATCATTCTGGTGCTGGCCCCTGTAGGCACCTGGCCCGCCTTCTTGAGTCTCTGCTGCACTCCTTACCAGTTAGATTGTGCTAAAGCTGATTCTTCTGTCTGAGGTAAAAGGCTCCTCTCACTAATGTTCAGTTGTTCGTTCCAGGTGATTTCTTCACAATTTAGTTGTAATTCCAGGTTGGTCCTGGGAGGAGGTCAGTGTGACTTGCACTCACTCCTGTGCTATCTTGATTCTCATAGGGACAAGGCAGGGTTTCCACTGTTAGCGTTAGTCCTTGCCATTACAATAAATAAAAACTTTGAAGTATGTAGAAATAAAAGACACAATTCAAAAAAGGAAGAAATACTATTGTTCATTTTTGTAGATAACATGATTGTCTCTGTAGAAAATCCCTAGAAATCGCCCTGTGTGACGCCCAGGGTGTGGCTCCATGGAAGAGTATGGGCCTGTGAACGAAAGGGTCTCTGGTTCAATTCCCAGTTGGGGCACATGCCTAGTATATAGGCCGGGTCCGCGGGAGGGGGGCACTTGATGGGCAGTCACGCATTGGTGTTTCTCTCCCTCTTTTTCCTTCCTTTCCTCTCTAAAAATAAATAAAATATTTTTAAAGAAGAAAGGAAGAAAATCCCAAGAAATCCACAAAAGACAAAACAAAACCAAAGCAACAAAAACTTCTAGAACTAGTGAGTTCAGCAAAATAAAAAACATAATTGTCAATTACAAGGAAGTAGGTAGAAGCTTATACCTAATATATATTCACCATCAGTATGCTGAAAATTACAAAGTGCTGATGGAAAGAAACTGAAGACAAATGAACAGACATACTGTGTTCCTTGATTAGAATATTCAAATTAGTCAAGATTCTCCCCAAATATATCTATAGGTTTAGTGTGACTCCTATCAAAATCAAGGTTCTTTGTAGATGCAGACAAACTTATTGTAAAATTTATATGCAAAGTCACCCTAGGATAGATAGACCAGTATTTTAAAAAAAAACAACAATGCAGTGAGAGCAGTCACTCTCCCCACTATTAATGTTTGCTACATTACTACAAGTAACTAAGACAGTTGGTATTGTTGGAGGAACTAACACACGAATTAATGAAAAACAAGGAACCCAGCAATAGACTCAAAGGTGTTCAACTAATGTGTTACAGAGGTGCAAAAGTCACTCAATGGAAAGAAAAGTGCTGTTGGAATCATATACCCACAGGCAAATATATAAACCTTGACCTAAATCTCACATTTTAGAAGGAAAAAAAATAGATGACAAACAGAAAACCAGAAAAGCTATAAAACTTTTTGAAATCAGCCCTGGCTGGTGTGACTCAGTTGATTGAGCTCTGGCCTGCAAACCAGAGGGTGGTTGGTTTGATTCCCAGTCAGGGCACATGGCTGGATTGCAGGCCTGGTCCCCAGTAGGGGGCGTGTGAGAGGCAACCACACATAGATGTTTCTCTTGTCTCTCCCTTCATCTCTAAAAATAAGTAAATATTAAAAGAAAAAACCTTTTAGAAAACGAAGAAAATTTTCAGAGTCTAGGAATAGGAAATTGTTCCTATTCATCATCTGCACAATCCCTAAAAAAAAAAGAAATGATAAATTGGACCTCATCAAAATTAAAAGCTTTTGCTCTGTGAAAGGCCCTATTAAGAAAATGAAAAGATAAACTGTGGAAGAAAATATTGGCAAACCACACATCTAATGGAATATATAAAAAACTCCCAGTATTCAACAATTTAAAAAAAGTATCCAGTTAGAAAAAGGGCAAAACACATCCATAGGCATTTTAACAACAAATATATACAAATGGCAAGCACACAAAAATGTTCAGCATCGTTAGCCATCAAGGAAATATGGGAGGGGGCAAGTGTAGGTTTACAGTTTTGAGTACACAAAACAGTTTATTCTTGTACTATTATTGTATTATTTTCCATATGAACAACTGTACACTTACTTTTGCCCCACCCTGTACAACTCCACACCTAACCACGATTTATAGCCCCAAAGCTAGTCTCCTTTCCCTGCCTTCTCTTTCAAGCTGTATTTGAACTAGCGAAGTATGTTCTGCTCTCCGCAGATGGCCTCATTATATCAATCCCTTGATTTATTGTGAGTCCTTTTGATGCATATGAGCTCTCATCTGTCTCAATATGCAAACCAAATTTTGAGTGAAAGGTCTATTAGTATATCACATCAATGAATTTAAGAAAAGGAAAAAACACATTAACTTAAGAAATGACAAAAAGGCATTAAAAATTAATCAAAAATATCAAATTGCTAGAATAACAATAAGAAATATATGGTGAGGCACAAAACTAGAGAGAGAGAGGTAGAATGTGTTCCTGGAGAGAACTGAGTACAGCATAAAAGTTTTAATTATTTCGGAATCAATTTTTAATTTTACTGTAATACCAGTAAAAACATAATACACCTTATTTACCAAAATGGTTTGTAAAATTAATTTAGACCACTGCTCACCTATGAACTGGCAAGTAGGAGTGTGAAATACAGGACATTTGTCTAGGGCCACTTGAGTTCAGAATTAAAATGTATATAGTTTTTGAAGAAGTAATTCCATTTTTTAAAACGTTTTAAAACATTTTATTTATACCTTTTTAGAGAGTGGAAGGGAGGGAGAAAGAGAGGGAGAGAAACATCAATGTGTGGTTGCCTGTCATGCACCACCAGCCCCCAGGACCTGGCCTGCAACCTAGGCATGCACCCTGACTGGGAATCCAACCAGCAACTTTTTGATTCACAGGCCGGCACTCAATCCACTGAGCCACACTAGTCAGGGCTGTTGTTTAAAATTAAATTTTATTGATTATGCTACTATAGTTGTCAAAGTTTTTCCACCTTTGCCCCTCTCCACGTAGGCCCCCCGCCCCCACGCCAACAGGCAATCCCCACACCATCGTTCATGTTCACGGCTCATGTGTGTAAGTTCTTTGGCTATTCCATTTCCTGTACTGTACTTTACATCCCCATGGCTATTCTGTAACTACCTATTTGTACTTTTTAATCCTCTCACCTCTTTATTCATTCTCCTACACCCCTTCCCATCAAAACACTCTCCATATCCATGATTCTGTCTCTGTTCTTCTGGTTTGCTTAGTTTGTTTTTTAGATTCAATTGTTGATAGACATGTATTTATTTCCATGATATAGTTCATAGTTTTGATCATCTTTTACTTAAATAAATCCCTTTGACACTTCATATAATGGTGGTTTAGTGATGATGAACTCCTTTGGTGTTTTCTTGTCTGGAAGTTCTTTATCTGCATTTCAAATCTAAATATCTGCATGGTAGAAAAATCTTGGCTGTAGGTCCTTGCCTTTCATGACTTTGAATATTTCTTGTCAGTGCCTTCTAGCCTGCAAAGTTTCTTTTGAGAAATCCACTGACAGTCTTATGGGATCTCCCCTGTAGGTAAATAACTTATTTTCTCTTGCTGCTTTTTAAGATTCTCTCTTTATCTTTAACCTTTGGCGTTTTCAATATGATGTGTCTTGGGTGGGCCTTTTTGCATCCATCTTGTTTGGCATTCTGTGCTTCCTGACTTGCATGTCTACTTTCTTCACTCGCTTAGGAAAGCTTTCTTTCGTTATTTTTTCAAATAGATATTCAATTTCTTGCTCTTTCTCTTCTCCTCTGGCACGCCCATGATGCGAATATTGAGATGCTTGACATTGTCCCAGAGGATGCTTCCACTAATCTTGTTTTTTTAATTTATTTTTTCTTCTTGTTATTCTGATGGGTGGTTTTGGCTTCCTTGTGTTTCAAATTAGTGATTTGATTCTCAGCTTTATCCACTCTACTGTTGTTTCCTTGTAAATTGTTCTTTGTTTCAATTAGCATGTCCTTCGTTTCTGACTGGCTCTTTTTTTGTGCTGCTGAGGGCCTCACTAAGTTCCTTGAGCATCCTTATAGTTTGAACTCTGCATCTGATAGATTGCTCATCTCCATTTTGTTTACTTCTTTTTCTGGAGTTTTGATCTGTTCTTTCCTTTGGGCCGTGTTTCTTTGTCTCCTAATTTTGGCAGCCTCCCTGTGTTTGTTTCTATGTATTAGGTAGAGCTGCTATGACTCCCTGTCTTGGTAGCATGGCCTAATGTAGTAGGTGTCCTGTAGGGTTCAGTGGCACAACCTCCCCTATCAACCAAGCTGGGTACTTGGGGCGTGCCCTTGGTGTGGGCTGAGTACACCCTCCTCTTGTAGTTGAGCCTTCATTGTTGTTGGCAGGTCAATGGGAGGGACTTACCCAGGCCAGTCAGCTGCAAGGACTGGCTGTGACCGCGCACCACCAACCTTCACCCTCCATAGAGGATCAGCTGCACGAGGGCAAGGTGGCGGTGAGCCAGCGTGGTCTGTAGCTGTCCACTGGTTGTGCAGGCTCTGGGATTTCCTGGGTGGTGTAGGCCAAGGTCAGCCCCTACCTGTGTTCTGTCTGGGCCCACTCTGCATAGGTTATAAGGCAATCTGAGAAGTCTGCTGTTGGTGCCTGGCCTGGGGCCACTTAGCGAGAGGTACGAGCGGCTGGGGGCTCACTGAGGCTGGCTGTTGCTTATTGGAGAAGATTTAGGAAGTTGTGAAGCATGAGCCAAGACCAGGGATTCATATGGAAAAGTCACTTCAACAGTTGTGTGTGCAGGTAAGTTGGGTGGGAGGGAGTCTCAGGAGATCTCCAGGGCGGGGCAAACAGTGTTAGCCAGGTTGATGGAGTCTCAGATATGGTACCTGCCTGCTGTCTCTGTGGCTCTGTGGGGGGTGGGTTCAGAAGGGGCAATGGCCTCTGTCCACCTTTCTCTGTCCCCCAGCTCTCGCCTTGATGCCAGACACTCCAGTTCCTCCCTGTATGCTTCCGGTGCCTTTCAAGCTACTCTCCCAGTGCTGGAGCTCAGAGGGAATGAGCCTGAATAAGTCCATGTGTGGGTTATTTAAGAGGAGCTGCTTGGGACTCCAGAAGTTTCTTACACTGACTCAGTCCCGACTGCTTTCTGCATCCAGACACTGGAGCCCAGGTCAGGGCCCTGGTGTGGGACTGGGACTCCTCGGTCCTAAGGTAGCCCTCCTGAATTTTTATCCACCACATGTGGATGTGGAACCAGCCTGTTCCATGTCTCTGTTGCTTGTAACACTCTGGATGGATATGCTTTCTTTAATCCATAGTTGTCAGACTTTCATTCAACTAGATTTCTGGCGGTTCTGAGTGATGGTTGCTCTGTATTTTAGTTGTAATTTTCAAGTGGTTGTGCGAGGACCCGAGTTCTGTCTAACTATACTGCCACCTTGACCAGAAGTTTCTAACACCATACTCATGATTTCAAACTATATAAGTTTGTTCTGATTTGCTTTAATACCAGCTATGCCCTGTCTTGGTAGATGTGCTGTGGACGTATTACACTGTTGTTGAGGATAGTATGCTCTATATGTGTCGGTTTGATTCTGGTGGTTTGACTGTTCAAATCTGTATCTTTGCTGATTTTCTCACTAGTTTTATCACTACCTGGGAGGAGGATATTGAAGTTGCCAAGTATAATTGTAGGTTTATCTATCTGTTTGAGCTCTATCAATTTTTGCTTCATATATTTGAAGCTCTGTTTGGTGCATACACATTTAGGGTTGTTGCATTTTCCTGGTAGATTGATCCTTTTGTCATTATATATGATGGTCCCTTCCTATTCAGTCCATTTGTGAGGGAGGGATTCCAGCCCTAGTGTTATGGGTATGCTTGAACAGCCAACACCTGACACTAGACAGATGAGGACAGCTGCAGTTTATTTGTCAGATACTCTCACAGCTGGCAGGAAAGGGTCACCAGTACACCATGCAGGGATTGCATTTGGGAGGCAGGCTTTGTACTTAAAAGAGCACAGGATAACCATTTGTTTTTGTTTGGGAAGGTGGATTAGCTTTTTAGAATAAATTCGTGTTCTTTTAGGTTGAGGACTAGATGAGGTGCCGCTGCTTCAACTGATAAAGGAACTAGTAGGGTGGCGATCCTTTTCCATAGGTTAGGAGCATATCTGGCAGGCCTACTCACAGCTAGGCCTTTGGACCCTCTGAAGCTCATTGATGTTAGGGTAACACATGAAATTTTAAGTTTTACAGTTAAGTTCCTCTCTGATAATTTTCTTGGCTCTGAAGTTACTCTATAAGATATTAATATAGCACTTAGGCTTTTTTAAAAAGTTGAGTTTGCATGGTATATCTTTCTCCGTCTTTTTACTTTCATTCTACTTAGGTATTAAATTTGAAGTGAGTCTCTTGTAAACCACATGTAGTAAGGATATGTGTTTTTATGTGGCATATTTATTATGCCATTTACATTTAAGGTACCTATGGGTATGTATTTAAGTCTGATATTTTACTTATTTTTATTTATTTACTCTATTTTTAATTTTTCTGTTTTCTTCTTTTCCTTTTTCTTCTATTTTGATTTGTTTACAGTGTTTTTATAGTGTGTAAGATTTTAAAAACTCCTGAGGATAGTTTAATGTATCCATATTTTCTGTCTTTTTTTGTTTTTTCTTTTTTCCTGTTGGTCCTAGATTTTTCCTTTTATAATTTCCCTTCTGCTTAGAAATTTCTTTGTCCATTTTTCTAAGGTAGCTATGCTAATGACAAATTTCTGTAGTTTTCCTTTGTCTGACAGTGTCTTTATTTCCCAAGAATAGTTTCACCAAATACAGAATTTATCATAGATGACAATTCTTGTTCAGCACTTGAAAAATGTGCTTTGTGTCCTCCATAATTTCAGAGGAGAAATATGCTTTTATTGGAATTGGTGTGCCCCTACTAATAATCTGTCGTTTCTTTTTAGCTGCTTTCAAGATTCTTTTTGTTTATTTGTTTTTAGTTTTCAGAAGTTTGATTGGTGTGGAGTTCATTGGATTTACTGATTGAGATTTGCTCAGTAAGTTTATGTCTTTCACCAAATTCAAGAATTGTGAGTCATTATCTCTTTCAGCCTGAGACTCCTTGTAAGGCTTTAATGATATATTTTTTTCTGTTTCACAGGTCCATTAGGCTCTGATCATTTGTTTTTAGGTTTTTCTCCTCTGTGTTGTTTAGACTGGGTAAATTGTATTGATTGGGCCTCAAGGTCCTCTAATTTTATCCTCTGTCATCTGTACTTACCATATTGAGTTATCTAGCAGGTTTTTTTTCTTCTTCCATTAGTTATATTTTTTTAGTTTTGTAATTCCCATTTGGTTTCTTCAGTTTCTTAGGGTTTCAGTTGTTTGTGCTCTTCTATTATTTCTGGAGTTGATGGTTATATACATACCTGGGAGGAACAAAGGAAACCTGTATACACCATCTTTTCCAGACCAGATCTGTGGTGGTGATGTTTATTGTAACTTAATGGGCGAATTGGCATCTTGATGATATTGAGTCTTCCTTTCCAAACACATGGTAATTTTTATTTGCTCAGTAGGTAAAATTAATAATACCTTCTTCACTGGGTCATGTTTAAAAATGTAGTTAAGACATGTAAAGTGCTTTGAGCAGTGTCTGGTATGTAAAGCACGTAAAAGTGTTAGCTAATGTTATTCTGTGTGTCCTTTGGTAGCTTATTAAAGCTTTTATATTATTGAAGTTATTAAAGTTTTATAACATTTCTTGTTTATTTTTAAATACCTTATTTTTTTGTTTTTATTTCAGGGGAATCTTCCCATCTTTTATATTTCCTTTGGTTCTTTCACTGTTTCTTATATGAAAATGTTTTAATACCCTTCTAAAGTTGCTTCCTAGAGGACTTTCCTTATTTCTTTTAAGGGTAAGAATCGTAACTAAACTTAAGAGCTTCAAAAGTGACTGTATGAATCAGTGAACTCTCCATGTGTTATCCCCTTAGGGCTCAGCACTTTTTTAGGTACTATTTTGTAATCTAAGATTTTTCCCTAGGTATGTCACACAAATGTGTTGTGTTGAGCTTACTGGTGAGACTCTTTTTCACATGTGCTGTTCTCTAAGCCGTGGCTTTTCAAGTCATTCTTTGAACTTCTGCTTTTGGGGGCCTCATCTGCAGGGCCATGCATGCCACTCTTTGCGCATCTTTCCTGTAGTGTCTATTACCTATACTGGAAAAATAACTCTTGGCTATGTAGGATGTTGAAGTTAAGTATGAAAATGTGGATTGGGTTTGTTAACCTAAATAGGTGATGAAATACAATTTAACAAAAAGAAGCCTTTGTTGGGGGCAGAGTGGGCTAGAGACGCCTGAGTAGAGCCTGGGGAAGGAGGCTTTGGGGAGAGAACTGAGAGAGTAGCTGGTGGGATCTCGGTGCTCACTCATCCCCCATGTGGCAGCAGCCATTTTGCTCAGGAAGAGGCCACTCCTCCTGAGCAGTGCCAGTGTCAAAGGACCCAATAGACCCGCCCCCAGATGGGATTCCACCCCACCCTGTGCTGTCTAAGCTGCCTGCTGAGTGCAAAGTGGCAGCCACAGACAGTAGATCCCTGGCTAAAGGGGCGCAGAGAGGTCTGGCAACACTTGAGAAGAGACCGGGGACAGAAACTTTGGGGGGGAAATGGAGAGAGTAGCTGGGGAGATCACAGTGCAGACTCTTCCCCCATATGGCAGCAGCATGAAAGGACCCAATAACCCCACCGCCAGGAGGCACTCTGCCCCATCCTGAGCAGTCTAAGGCAGCCTGCTGAGTGCAGAGTGAATAGATTAACAGCTGAAGGAGACAGTGACAAACAGTAGATTCCTGGAAGTTTCAAAGAGACTGCCTAAGGTCAGACAGGGTCAACATCTGACATCATCAGGGGCCGATCCAGAAAGTAAAAACAGTGGTCTCCAAACATAGAAGTTCATACCACAAAGTCAGGAAAACAAGACAGATCAACCTAAGAATCAGAAGCGAAAGAGGAGTCTCACAAATTATGGGAAGACAAAGAAATACGCCCCACTTGAAGGGAAAGGATGAATCCCCACAAAGACAACTAAATGAAATAGAGGCAAGTAAACTATCAAGTATCGAGTTCCAAACAGCAGTTCTAAGGAAGTTCAATGAGCTCAGTGAGCTCAGAGAGAATTACCAAAACTACAGGGAAGCTACAGGGAACTTACTGCAAACTATATCTGCATGAAAAAGGACATAGAAACTATCAATAAAAGAGGAAACAAAGAATACAATTTCTGAATTGAACACAGTAGAAGGAATGCAAAGCAGGCTAGATGAAGCTGAGGACCGAATCAGCGAGCTGAAGGACAAGATAGAAAAAAGCTCCCAGAAAGAGCAAGAAAATGAAAAAAGACTCAAAAAAGAATGAAGAGACATTTAGGGAAATGCAGAACAACCTGAAACGTAATAATATCCTTATAATAGGGATACCAGAAGGAGAAAAGGATGAGGAAGGGATAGAGAACCTGTTTGAAAAGGTCATGATGGAAAACTTCCCTAATTGGAGGAGAGAAAAAGTCACACACATCCAGGAAGCACGGAGGGTCCCATTCAAGAGGAATCCAGTGAGGCCCACTCCAAGACACATCATCATGAAAATGGCAAATATCAAAGACAAACAGAGAATCCTAAAGCAAGCAAGAGAGAAATAGGTAGTAACATATAAGGGAGCTCCAATACGGCTAGCAGCTGACTTCTCAACAGAAACACTGCAAACCAGAAGGGAATGGCAAGAAATATTCCAAGTAATGAAAAGCAAAGACCTGCAACCAAGACTGCTCTGCCTAGCAAAGCTCTCAATTAAAATGGAAGGCGAAATAAGTAGTTTCCTGGACAAAAGAAGGCTAAAAGAATACACCTCCACCAAACCAGCAGTGCAAAATATGCTAAAGGGACTGCTTTAAGATGAAGAAAAAGTTTCTATGAAAGTTCCTTTCAGAGTTGCCAATATTGACAATTACCAATGTTTTTAATACTCATTAATCTGATTATGACAATGATGTTATTTTCATTGTTCCTTTACTGTTTGTTGAAACTAAACCTGTTTTAGTATATTTCTTGCCTATTTCTATTATTTTTTAGGAAAAAAGCTTTAAATGACTTTTTGGTATTCTTTACCCATTTATTGATTAAAGGTTTGTAGAACTTTTTTCCCTAAAAAAAAAACAAAAAACCAAGAAACAAAAAACCTATTAACCATGTTTTAGATGTGTTGCAAGTACTTTTCTATTCCTTGTCCTTTAACCTTTTTTATATGTATATTTTTACTATTTAGTTAAATGTTTAATATGTAGTCATTATCAATATTTATAGCTTCGGGGTTTAAATATTTAACTTCAGGTCATGAAAAATATTAGTTCTATTTTCTTCTAAAACTCCTTAGATTCTACATACTGATTTTTAACTCACCTGAATATTTCTTGTATAATGTGTGAAATAGAGCTCTATGTTTGTTTTATTTCAAGTAATAGTGGTCCATGCACCTTATTTGTTGAATGTCTTATTTTACCCATTGATCTGAAATATCAACTTAATCATACATATATTAATCAGATATATACATTTATCTCTAGAATGCTCATTATATTTCATTGATCTACTTGATTATTTCTGTGCTGATGTCATGTGGTTTAATTGCTGAGACTTCAGAATGGTTTTAAATTTTCAAAAATATTTTATAATTAACTTTGACATTTAAAAACAAATCAATCTACATTTAAGAAAGAACGAGAGATAGAACTCCTACCTTTTGCGATAACATGGATGGAAGTAGAGAATATTAAGCTAAGTGAAATAAGCCAGTTGATGAAAGACAATTCCCATATGATCTCACCTATAAGTGGATTCTATTCAACAAAATAAACTAATGAACAAAATAAACCACAGGCGCGGAAACATGGAGCAGACTGAAAGTGACCAAAGGGGATGGGGCAAGAAGACAGTGGTGGAAGGAAGGGGAAGGGACTAGACAACATATATCAATACCCATGGACATGGACAACAGAGTGGGAATTGACTGTGGGAGCAAGAGGTAGGGGTGGGATGGGTGGAGGGGGTAAAGGGGGAAAAATTGAGACAAGTGTAATAGAATAAACATGATTTATAAATAAAAAAAGAAGAAAAAAATTAAGAAAAAGAAACGTTTGTAAGGGCAGGATTTTTTTCTGGGGTGTATAGCAATAGGAATACTAAAAATGAAGTTTGGTGTGCATAGCACACTCTCCATTTGGTTTTGGGTGGTACTAGAGTTTCACATGCACTCCCTATTCACAAAGGAGTTATTTGGTTGTTCTTTTCCCAGAGGAGCTCTATGGTGACTTTGAAGACCTGGAAACAGGGAATGTGCACAAGGGAATATCAGGCCTGGATACTCAGGTATATCTTTGCCATTGCCTGTGTTAGCCACTGGTCCTTGATCTGTGGTAATTATATTCCAAGAGAGATCTTGTTTTTCAAAAACCTAGTCTTACTATCTGTGTATATTAGAAACTGGATGGATTCCTTCCTGAAAGTGAAGAGGGTGGGGTCATATCAAAGGTTATTGGTTTATTTGTTATTCTTGATCTTTGGAGTAATACCTATTATCTCTTCTTGTCATGATTCTTCAGTCATTGAAAGTTTTAGCTCCTGGGTCACCTTCGTTTCCACTATTCCTTTTGCCATCATTCTCTTCTTAAATCATATGTGGAATCTAATGAACAAAATAAACTAACAAACAAAATAGAAAGAGGCTCATCGAGAACAAATTGACAGCTGTCAGGTGAAGGGTCTTTGTGGGCCTGGGTGAAAAAGATAAAGGGATTAAGCAAACAAAGACAAATCTCATGAACACAGACAATAAATAATATGATGATCACAGGAGGGAAAGTGTGTTAGAAGAGGGTATGGGGGGATAAATGGTGATGAAAGGAGACTTTAACTTGGGATGGTAAACACAGAATACAATATAAAGAGAGGATGCATGATAGAATTGTACACCTGAAACCTATATAATTTCCTTAACCAGTGTCACCTGCAATAAATTCTGTTTTTAAAAAAGGAAGAAAATAGTCATATCTAAGAAAAAAAATTTTTAACGCCATTTAGAAAAACTAATTCTCTGTACTCCCTGAGATTTCTTTAGAACAGTACCTGGCACATCTGGGCTGTTATTTTTTTCATTTTTGGCATTCCCAGATAGATTAAGGAATAGCATGTAATGCAGGTGTCAAATGTCTTGTAGCAGTATATGTTATTTGGTTTTCCCAAGGCTGTATTTTGTTTTCATGATGATCATAACTTAGATTTTTGCAGCTCAATTGAATTTTTTTAATCTGTTTTAATTCTAAAAAATAAATAAGATCTTTACAAACTTTGAAAAAATTTTCTGTTCTGGAAATTTAAGATTGATGATGTAGAGGAAGAAATTGACCCCAGTGCAGAAGAGAGTGCCAAGAAAAAGCATATGGATAAGAAGAGAAAATTGAAGGAGATGTTTGATGCAGAGTATGATGAAGGTGAAAACACGTACTTTGATCATCTTAAAGGAGAAATGCAGAAACAAGCACAGGTAAGAAAGCCAAGATCCTATCAGCCTTATTTCAGGCCTGTGATATGTTGTTGTGAATACTTAACTTTCTCTAGCTCTCTACTCCCTGACCTATTTCCGTGCTTCTCAATTGAACTCCAAGATTGAGGTGCAGCTGAGTGTGTTTATTCATCCAGTCATCTCTTTATTTCAGAGATTCACCAGAAAGATAAAAGCATTAAATGCTGATGAAACAAAAATGGCTGAGACACTACTGCTATTTTTGAGGATCTTGCAGTGTAGTTATTTGAGACAGTGAATTTATTTAAATGACAGCATTGCCTTAGCATTCATATTACTGCTTCCTACAATCATGATCAAATCATCTGAATAAGTAGGTGATTCTTGGCCTATGTGGCTTATGCACATACCAGTGTTCTTCAGGAAAGGTCTTCTGAAAACTCACCTTCGTCAGAGGTCAGGGGATATTTTGAGTTAAGGTCAGATGTAGAAATAGAAGGGGCATGGAAAATGCTGAGAGGGAGACAGCTTAGCCCAGTTGTGGGGGGTCGTTGAGCTTTGAAAGACACAGAAAGATGTGTATGCAGTTGATGGTGAGTGCTTTGACAAGTGGGGGCACCAAGAATCTCTGTAAGCTGGAGCATACCTTAATGTACCTTTTGCAAGTTAAGTATATAATTTGTGAAAACGTGATCAACAGGTTTTACTTAACCTAGGCCTTCATCTAGTCAAAGAAGTATCTCTACTGGTGATTCCTGCTGGAACATGGTGGTTCCAGATCTGTACTGACATTGGACAGAAGTGACTGAGAAATGCAAAGCTAGTTCTGAAGTCTTTGCTTCAGGCATTTACAATTTAAAATTACCTAGAACCCTGTGGGCCATTGTAAAGGACTGACCTTTTTACTCTGAGTGAAATAGTGGCCCTTTGATCAGAGGAGAAATATGTATGATATAATTACCTTTGGAAGGATTACTCTGGCAAGAGTTCAGTAAGATGAAAGGTAGATAACTCACATTGGGGGATGGGGAGGTGTGTGGCAGTGGAAGCAAGAGAGAGTGTCAAATCCTAGGTGTATGCTTTATTTTAAAAGTACATCAGTAGGATTTCCTGGTGGATTGAATGTGGGGATTGGATGTGGGGTATGTGAAAGAGAAAATAAGGATGACTTACTGGGAGAACTGGGTTTTCATAAGTAATACAGAAAAACTTCTAGTTGGTAGAGGTTTGGGAAGATGAAGTTTAGATCTGTTAGGTTTGGGTTATCTTTCAGACAGTAGAGTGGCAAGTAGTGAGTGAGGAGTTCTGGAGAGAAGTTGGGGTCAGGAACTTAGATCTAGATGCTGCTTAAAGGCATTAAATGAATGGGATGACATGGGGAGTGAATGTAGAGACAGGAGAAGAGAGGACCAGTGCTGACACTGGGTACTCCATTATAAGAGGCTGGGAAGAGATGAAGCAGCGTCAGTGGGGATTGAACAGTATTTAGGAGACATCAGAAATCTAAGAGAATATACAGTGTGCTGGAAGCCATTCTAGAAGGAAGTGATAAATTACTTCACATCTCTCTGATGTGTTAACTATGATTAAGACAAAATTGACCACTGGATTAAGAATGTTGAGGCCTGTAAGTGATTCTGTCATGCATTTTTATGGAGTGTGAATTAAAGTCCAGTTTTAGGGCATTTAACAGAATGGAAACAGTAAATGGGGACTGCAACTACAGAAAACTTTTGTGGCTTTTTTCTTCAGAAAGAAGCAGAAAAATGCGGAGTTAGTTGAAGGAAGTAGAGTCAAAGGAAGGTTTTAAGATGAGGGAAATAACAGGCAAGATTTTTTAAAATTTTTATTTAATTTTAGTTAATTTCAATTTAAAAAGCCATTTGTGGCTATCATATTGAACAGTGTAGAGCTATAATAAAAGGCTTGATAATGGGTGTAAACCCTGGTAGGAGGGTTGGCTGTTGAAGTTCTTTTAATTTGCTTAGCTTTTGAGTGAATTAGGAAAAGCAGCTAAGAATGAGGATGAAGAGGTGGATTTTGGGTGTTTGAAGAAAGGAGAAAAAGTGTGAAATAAACTGGGGAGGTTGAGGGTGTTTGCCGATGAGCATTCAGGGATCCTTTTTGGATTGCTTACGTTTGCTACGCCTTGAAACAACAGAAGAAAGTTGTTGCGACATATCCTGAACAAACTGTGAAGATAGAATATATATTATTTTTAATTAGGATAAAGCCTAAATAATCCTGTTCATGGTTCCTTTATTTTGAAATTGATCATTTTTATATAGTAATCTTACATTTATTAAAGATAACAGTATTGTGGAGTTTTGTTTTTTTTTTTAATTTAAAACATTTTTTTCCTCTCATATATAGCTTAACCGGGCAGAATTTGAAGATCAAGATGATGAAGCCAGAGTTCAATATGAGGGTTTTCGACCTGGGATGTATGTCCGAATCGAGATAGAGAATGTCCCCTGTGAATTCGTGCTTAACTTTGACCCCCATTACCCAATTATTTTGGGTGGTTTGGGCAATAGTGAGGGCAGTCTTGGATATGTACAGGTAGGTACCCTTTGTAGTATGGTTGATAATTGAGGTTTTCTTAGACATGCTTTCACTGAATCATCTTATTGAAATCTCTTCTCTCAGATGCGTCTGAAGAAACATCGTTGGTATAAGAAAATCCTCAAGTCTCGAGATCCAATAATTTTTTCTGTAGGGTGGAGAAGGTTTCAGACCATCCCACTGTATTATATCGAAGACCATAACGGAAGACAAAGGCTTCTAAAATACACCCCACAGCACATGCATTGTGGAGCAACCTTTTGGGGTAAAATGTGATTAAGAATAATTTGCATATAGGTTAATTTAAACCTTTTAGGCTTTATCATTGTAGTTTTGTTTTTTTCCTTTTATGAAATCTCAATTCATATTTTTTTCTTTATTTCGGATTGAAGTATGTTTGTAAAACAGATCCCAAATTTGTGGTTCACTATGCATTTTTTTTTCTATTTTATTTAAGGTCCTATTACTCCACAAGGAACTGGAGTCTTGGCAGTACAGTTTGTCAATGGCATAATGGTAAATATCTTGGATGTTTTATTTTATATATTGTGCTCGAGATATACTTTGAATATGGAATATGTACCTGAAACTGTAAGTTGAAAATTACTCGTTCTTAGTGTGTATAGTAAATTTCTCTGTTTTTAATTTTCCTACATCTTTTTAAGATTGTGAAAGTGGAGAAAAGGGAGTTAGAAGAAGAATTATAATGGTACTGATGACATTTTATATTTTTATGCATATTTGGGACTTATTTTTCTAAAAATATTTAAGCAGTGGTTACCATATGCTAAGTACTATACTAGGTCGGGGGATATACCAGATACTAGCTAGACATAAGACCACCTCCCTGTGATGTTTTTTTCCTTTTTTAAAGATTTTATTTATTTATTTTTAGAGGGAAAGGGAGGTAAAAAGAGAGGGAGAGAAATATCAGTGTGTGGTTGCCTCTCACGTGTCATAAATACAAGGATGTATTTATGAACTACCTGGGACCTGGCCTGCAACCCAGGCATGTGCCCTGGCTGGGAACTGAACCAGTGCCCCTTGCTTTGCAGGCTGGCACTCAGTCCACTGAGCCACACTAGCCAGGGCAAGACCACCTCCCTGTAATCTTGCTTTAGCAAAGTATGTTCACACAGTCTTTATCTGATCAATCAGAGCAGGTTTTATTAGCACCATTTAACAGAAAAGAAAACAGAATAGTAAGCAGATGGAGACCAACCTGAAGGTCCAAAACTTAATTTCTTAAACATTGTAACCAAATTTTCATGTTTCTTTTTATTCCAAGTACATCATTGTTGTGAAATTATGTTACTATGAAATCACCCTCAGGAAATTACTGAGGGCATCATCTTTAATTTGACTTATGTGTGTATTATAGATTCAGATTGTTTTTGTTAAAATACTGTTTCACATGTTCAGGTATTCTTTCTCGTTTTTCCTTAGCTGATTGTAAATGCAATATACTTCGTTAATTTATTGTATTATAGAGAATTGACATTTTTCTCTTGCTGATACTATTCCTGAATTCAAATTTTGGGGGTTTCCTTTTTAGCCTGATTTCCGGATAGCTGCCACAGGGATTGTTCTTGATCTGGATAAATCCATAAAAATTGTGAAAAAATTAAAGCTAACTGGCTTTCCGTATAAAATTTTCAAGAATACTTCATTCATTAAGGTCTGTATATCTGTATATTCACATACATATAAATGTATATATACAGGGTGGACAAAAGTAGGTTTATAGTTGTGAATATGCAAAACATAGTTTATTATTTTATTATTATTTAATTATTGTATTTATTTGTATTATGACTGTAAACCTACTTTGCCCACCCCCGTATTGTTAAAGGAGGAATGAAATGCTTCTAAAATATAGGTCTGATGTTTTCAGGAATGGATTTTAAAATTTTTTATGAACTTGATCTTTGATATTTTTAGTTTACTACTTCTGTTGACCTCTGTGTTACTTAAATATTATCAGAAATCTTAAGGTGAAGTAAAATAGAGATATTTAGTAAATGAGGCTATTAACGTAATACTTGAATGTGAAACTGTCATAGAGCTAATATTGAAATGTGTAATCATTCACTGGGTTTTGTTTCCTGCCTCTTTGATTTGTCTCAAGAAAAGAGAAAAACCATAGGTTTGTCAAACAGATCACCAGAAACATAGACAAAGCAGTTCTCAAAAAACTTCTTGGCAAGTGTATAGAGAAATGTACCCTTACATGATATAACATAGGAGAGTGTGTGAGCGACATTTGTTGAAAATTTCATTAGAGGAGGTGTTTCCATTAATGCAGAGTTAAGATGGTATTAAAATATTCTTATAATGTAGCATTTATCTTGCTCTTTTTTTATTTTCTGATTGTGTACACCTTAAGTAATAGGAAATGATCTGCAGTCCAGCCCTGTGAGATGACAACAAAGGTTGTCTAGTCCAGCTCAGTCCCATAAATATCTTTTGATCTTCTATTCTACAATAATACCAGTGATGAGTATGTTAAGGAGCCCACAGTAGAGTCTTAACGTTATTTAGGGGAAGACAAATAGAGTCGTATCCTCTTTGACCTAGAAATTCCACTGTTACAGGGAAAAATACATTTTTATTATTATCTTTATCACCCTTCAGTGTGTTGTTTTATGTTTTTATAACCAAGGATGTCTTTATGAACTAAGAAGTATCTGATTTTGTATGTATGTATTTTTTATATATATATATGTATATATACTGTAGGGAATGTTTAATTCTGCCTTAGAAGTGGCCAAATTTGAAGGTGCTGTGGTTCGAACGGTCAGTGGAATAAGGGGACAGATCAAGAAAGCACTCCGAACTCCAGAAGGAGCTTTCCGAGCCAGCTTTGAGGATAAGTTGCTGATGAGTGGTAAATATCATTTGTGGTATGTTCATGACAGCATGTTACCATGCACTGTTGATTTCTAGCTAGTATGGATTAGAGGTTGTAGTTTAGGTTTTTAGAAAGCTTGAATGAGTCCGAGGTCTCATTCCTCGGTTTGGAGTATCTTGTGCAGTGTGCCAAGTCATGCTTTATCTGGAGCCATGCAGTTGACACCCAGTAAAACTCCTGTGATATTCAAGTGTAGTTCACTTGGTAAAATGTGTCTTCAAATACTGTGCAACTAGCTAGAAAAGTTTGGGGTGAACATTTTGTTCTTTTGTTTGACAGATGGATATAAATCTTCTGAAAATGTTAAAGTAAGTATTCTCTCTTTCCAGATATTGTCTTCATGAGAACTTGGTATCCTGTCTCAATTCCAGCCTTCTATAACCCAGTAACATCTTTGCTGAAACCAGTTGGTGAGAAAGATACCTGGTCAGGAATGCGGACAACTGGTCAGCTCCGGCTTGCCCATCATGTTAGACTAAAGTCCAACAAAGATTCTCTGTATAAGGTACAGTCATGGCTCATCCAGATGCTTTGTGTGTGATATTTTCTGTGCTTTGAATTTTTAAGTAGAAAGTCTATCATTAAATTTGAATGAACATGTTGTATATTCATAGACTTATTTTAGAAGAAACAGGAAAGGAGTAATAGTAGTTTCTGTGATTTGGAAAAGAGACTTTGCATTGTCTATTCTTTTGGTCTATTTTTCCATCATACACATTTATTACTTTTGGAAACAATGTGCTAATTCTTATTGAAGCAATGTAGGCTTGGGGGAAAGTTTTAATAAACATTTTTATAACAGTGTTAACATACATACAGAAAAGTACACAAATCAGAAGTGTACAACTCAGTGAACTTTACACACCCAAATTGCCACCATCTGGATGAAGCAATAGAATTAGTAGCATAGTAGAAGCCCCCCTTGTGACCTCGCCTAGTCACTAACGCTCTTCTTAACTCCTGAGATGTAAATTAGTTTTGCCTGGCTTCTTTCAATAGTATTGTGAAATTCATTCATGTTCTTGTATATAGCAGACATTGATTTGTTGTTTATAATTGAGTAGAATTCTGTTATGTGAAGAGATCAGTTTATCTGTCGATGGACTTTTAATTCCAATGTTTGGCCATTATAAATGCTGCCTTAAACACATGCAACTTATTGGGTATTCATGAGCCCACATATCTGTTACATAGATCCCCAAAAGTGATATTACTGGGTTACAGAGTATGCATGTGTTCAACTTCAGTTTATGATGCCTGTAGTATTTTAAAGTCATACCAGGTTAGACTCCCATTAACAGGTTATTGGAATTCTGATTGTTCCATATCTTTGACAGTAGTTGACCTCATCGATATTTTTTTATTTTAAGTTCTCGGTGCCTTTCTAGATTCTCATTTTCATTTAGATTTTGGTCTCAGAACTTTCTCATTATTTTCTTCACAGATTAACAATATATTTGAAAAGAATTGTTTGTTTTAATGCAGGATATTTAATTGTTTTGTAATAATGGTAGTTCAGGATGTTAGTCTGCCATTCTGCGTGAGGCAGAAGTTTTCCAAGCATTACTTTTTCTATAAAGTAGTTAATAATAACATTTTGAATCATGTTACACGAATGTCTCTTAAAATACACTACAATTCAGTACATGGTACCTCTTGTCCAGTCTGTGGTGCTTATTCTTGAAAAGGTGATTTCTCTGATTTCTTTCATTCTAAAGCATTTTAGTTTTCTAAAGCATTTTAGTTTTCTAAAACAGAATATTGAATATTATTGTGGATGATGATGTTTTTAATGATTTAAGGGCATAGCAGAAATATTCTTAGTTGATGTTGACCTTGGTTAAGGCCTGGGGCAAAACTCTCTACTTATTATTAAGTTCTCAGGCATCTCAATTTATGCATAGAATTTGGATTACTTTAAAAATTGAGTGTAGAGAGTGCCTTGCCTTCATCTGTTGTTTAAATCTTAATTTTCTCAGCTGGTTTTCTACTAGAAATAGAATAAAATTAACCTTCTCAATGAGAATCAAGGATGGGGACATTGGCTCTGATTAGAGGAAGAACTATGTCCTTAAATCAGAGGTTGATAGTCAAGATGAACAGCCAGATTATTTTTGTTAGTCTAGAAAGAAACCACCTCAGTGCCCTAAAGATAAGGACAGAATTTTGCATTACAAACAATTTTGGATATATTCATCTGCTCTATTGAGACTCCCATAATTCATACTGTAGAAAGGAGCACAGTTGAATTTTTGGAAGAATTGTAAATATATTCTGTGTATTTCTCTGTTTTGCCTAGAGCTGTGCTTGTCTACTGAGGCAGTTTGTATTTGATGGATTATTAAATCCTTATTCCTGATGGTGAGCAGATTCTGGTGTTGCTGATCTTCTGGAAAGTCAATTCACTGAGAAGATTTTATGCAAGTGTTAAATGCACTGAGATCCTAACTTAAATGTATCATAGTCTTTTTTTTTTTTTCTTTTCAGCTGATTGTGAGGCAGAAGAAACATTTTAATTCACTGCACATTCCCAAAGCCTTGCAGAAGGCCCTGCCCTTTAAGAACAAGCCTAAGACCCAGGCAAAGGCAGGCAAGACGCCCAGGGACAGGCTGAGACCCGCTGTCATTCGGGAGCCTCATGAAAGGAAGGTACAGTCAATAATGGCTTCTTGCGTGCTGCATTTAGATGTGAAAATAATGCTGTCAGTAGCACACTTGGCATTTCTACTGTATTCTCATTTTTCATCAGGAAAGGATAAGGGCCAGACTTACTCAAGACACTAGAACTGGCAGAGGAAGGGCTAGAGTCCTTTTCTTTTGTTTAGCCATGCTCTGCCTCATGCATTTTAATTGGAAATAATAGGCCCACAGCTCGTAAATCACTGTCTTAATTAGTTGTACTTAGTATCCAAGGGTAGTTTTGTGGTGAAGACCATTATTAAAGTATTTTGCTAAGTAAATAGGCTCCAACTTATATCTTTATTCAAATTATAATTTCCTAGTTCAGGATAAATTTTCATTTGTATCATGAATTGATTCTAGTTTTGATGGTCAGCTGAGGTGTGTAGGCCCCATTAAACTTCGGAAGAAGGCGTGCTGTCACTGCAGGAACAGTCTGATGTTCACTGGGTTTTGTCCTTGTCAGGTCCTGGCTCTGCTGGATGCACTGAGTACGGTGCATGGCCACAAGATGAAGAAGGCCAAGGAGCAACAGCATCTACACAACAAAGAACACTTCAAATTGAAGCAGAAGGAGGAAGAAGAGAAACTGAAGCGACAGAAGGATCTCAGGAAGAAGCTCTTTCGAATTCAGGGTCAAAAAGAAAGAAGAAATCAGAAGTCTAGTCTGAAGGGACCTGAGGAGGAAATGAAGTGAGCTCCAGACAGATAGACCATCATTTGGGTCAGAGCACTGGAGCCCCAGAAGGATCTCTTTGTTGGATTTATTCACAAAGACTGTGCCTTGGAAAAGAGAAATGGAAATCTGCTGATAGGATACCTGTTTGTTCTCAACATCTAGGTTATATCAAGATTTAAAGCAATATAATTTATGGTTTTGTAGATTACCTCACACTTCTCTTACCTGTCTCAGTTTAACTTTTTGTGCTGTAAAAAATATGATTAAAATACTGTCCCTTTAATTTTTGGCTTAGTAGTTTTCATTAGGGATGAATGCTTGATGATTGTGGATAAGTACTTATTCTACCCTTCATGGTGAGTCTTCCAGAAAGGGGAAAAATGTTAACTTGAAACCTCAACTTGAAAGAAAAATTTTAGAGAATAATACATGTACAGTGCACAGACAAGTTTCCTATAGGACATACGTTATGCAGTAATGCTGCAGCTCAACTGCAGATAGAATCCGGCTTCTTCCAGTAAGCCAGACTTAAGGAGACTTGCAAAAATGTAAAACAGCACTACTTTCCTACAAATTATTTTTGCTTTGAAAAATATTTTTCACAAGAATATGCTATTTATGTTACCGTATAATAGCCTGTTTTGGTTTTTTTAGAACTAATTATTAGTTTTTTCTTAGCTCTAATTTCCTGTATAGTAAAAATTTATTCCTACAACCCACATGAAGAAAAACTCTTTTAGGACCTCAGTCATTTGTAAGAGTTTGAAGATCTTGAGGTCCAAATGTTTGGGAACCACTATCCTGAACTACTCACCACCATGTACCTTGAACCTAACTGTTGGTGTCAGCACCTCATAGCTGTGCAGTAAACAGGGGTAAATTAATTAAATACCTGCTCTATCACTGTGCTTTAGTTTTTCCTTACCTGTGAAGGTGCTGTGCACTGGCATCAAGTGCACAGGAAAAGAGGAGCTACTATGAAGCTTTCTCTCTCCTCCCTGTGCCATTCTGAGCACACCTCACCTGCCCTAAACCCCAGGCTGGCTTGCTAGTCTCAAGGTTGAAGGAAGGACAGCAGTATGATAATCTGCTTTAAAAACCGTAAGTTTTTGCAGTTAGTAACACAATAAGACCTTAGTAGGGAAGTTGCTAAGTACAGCGATTTCACCATCTTCTTAATTTTTCATTTTTCTCAAGGAATCGTGACTGAAGAGAGGGAAGAGAAGATGGGCCCTGGTGCACGGATTTGGCCAGACTGGAGGAGAGAGCCCAGCCACAGTCCCACTGCCTTCTGCTGAGAAGCCTCTGCCACAAGGCCTGCATGATTAGGCTTTCCCTCTACCTGATAGACATACAGTGCTATCACATGAACAAAAGGGAAATAAGTTGAAATGAATTTGAATATTTTTATTTTTAAGCCACTATATCTAAATATTATTACAATACATAATCAATATAAAAACCATTAGTGAGATATTTGATGTTCCTATTTTTTGTCAAGTCTTTGAAAATGGTGTGTATTTTACAGCACCTCTCAATTCAGATGCTAAATTTTATGGATGATAATTGATTTCATAAAATTTGCAGTTAAATCTAAAGTAAATTAAAAATGTAAATTAAAGTAAATGTAAAGTAAAATTTACATTAACTCTAGCTATTTCAAATATAACTGCATCCAGTACCAGTTTTTGAATGGAAATAGAAACTAATTAAAATTAAACAAAATTAAATTTTCAGTTCCCTAGCAACAGTTGTGCACTGCAATTTCTTGATAGCCTGTGTGGCCAGTTGTTATGTTGAGGACATAGCATGGCTGTAGACATAGTGTAGGTCAAGGAAGGCTTCCTTAAAGGAAGCAAGTGACCTTTGACCCATGATCTGAAGAAGCAGGTTAACTTGACAAAGAATAGGAGTTTTGGGGAAGAGTGTGTAGTGTGTCAGGCAGCAGGGATGTCTGTTCAGAGGTCCTGTGGCACAAGCCAGTGTGAATGGAGCCAGGACAGTGGCAGAGCATTGCAGTGAGCTGAGGAAGGAAGTGGAGAGGCAGGTAGAAAGGCTGGGGTTATGAGGCTAAATTAGGATGCTATCTTTATTTCAAGACTCCAAGAAGCCCTTGGAGGTCACAGCTGGGAAAACATGGTAAGCTTTGCATCTTTGAAAAATTCCCTTTGCTGCTGGGTAGAGAATAGTTTGGAGGGAGTCTAGGCATAAGTCCTGGAAGGAGGTTGCAGAGAGGCAGAAGTGGAGGACGCTAGGGTTCTAGCCGGTAACTTTGAAAGTATGAGTTTACTGGATATGGGGGATGTTGTAAACAAGGGATTTTCAGGGACCTGCCCCGGAGACTGAGCTAGCTGATAGGTCATGTAGAGTGATGAGCTCATTTTTAGAGCATGTACCTGTGGGGTGGCCTTATAGAGACATCAGTGGAACTAGGAATACTGTTTAAAGCTCAGGTTGATACACTATCTAGGCTTAAAATGCACTTTCTGACAGACATCAGTACCTACCTGGAAGTGGGTGAAACCAGCTAAGTAGGGGTCAAGATTGAACACAGTGGTTCTCAGTCCAGTATTCTTTCCATTAGTTTGATATCTTCACAAAAAATTCAAGCCCTGTATGTAGATCAGAGCCCAACAAGCCCATGTGATCGTCCTGAGGTTCATCTAAGCAACATTGTGCATGGAAGCCAGACATGTAAGTGACATCAACAAGGATGAAAGCCTGTCTTTCCAATGCCTTAGACTACTTAATAAACACGCAGATGACTATGCCAGTGCTGAGGTGCATTGAGGGTCTGGGTGGGGATTCCAGGCTCTGCCACTCACTAGGATGTGACTCTGAGCAAGTTCCTGAGTGTCTCTGATTTCAAGTTTCATGTCTGTAAGATGGAAATGATAAACCAATCTTGCATGTTGTAAGGATTTAATGAGACTACATGCAAAGTTATGGTACAGAACAGATTTTTAAATTTTTTATTTCTTGTCTCATTTTACTTATTTATGTATTTTTAGAGAGAGAGGAAGGGAGGTGGAAAGAGAGAGAAACATCAATGTGTTGGGTGCCTCTCACATGCCGCTAACTGGGGGCCTGGTCCGCAACCCAGACATGTGCCATGACTGAGAATCAAGCCAGCGACCCTTTGGTTTGCAGGCTGGCACGCAATCCACTGAGCCACACCAGCCAGAGCTGTTTCTTGTCTCATTTAAAAGAGATGTATAGGTCTATGAATTTTAACGTATGTCATGCTATGTAGTCCAACCATCCGCCACCTCCAACCCCTGATAATTCCTGATGTGTTTTTCATCATTACAGCTTTGTCATTTTGAGAATGTCATGTAAGTGGAAACATACAGTAATGTAATCTTTTGTAACCGACTTCTTTCAGTAAACATCATGCCTTTGAGATTCATCCCAGTTGTTCTGTATATCAATGATGTGTTCCTTTTGAGTACTAAACAGTGCCCAAATGTACAAACAGACATCCATTGGTTATCCATTCATCAATGAAGGTTGATGTGATTTTTTTCCAGTTTTGGCAATTTTGACTATAGCTGCTATAAACATTTGTGTACAGACTTTTGTGTCAATGTATCTTTTCATTACTCCAGGATGAATGCCCAGGAGTAGGACTGCTGAGTCATACGGTTTCATATAACTGTAACACTTTTTTAGAGTGTCTGTACATTTTGCATTCCTACCAGCAGTGACAGAGAGTTCCAGTACTCTGCCTTTTCACCAACACTAGGTACTGCCAGTACAGTTCATCCTTGAACAACTTGGGGTTTAGGAACATCAGACATCCCCACGTAGTAAACAATCCACGTACAACTTTTGACTAGCCTGAAACTTAACTAGTAATAGCCTTACCAATAATATAAACAGCTGATTAACACATATTTTGTATATGTATTATGTACTGTATTCTTATGATACAGTAAGCTAGAGAAAAGAAGTTATTAAGGAAATGGAAGATAAAAATACATTTACAGTATTGAAAAAAAAAATCCACATAAGCAGAACTGTACCGTTCAAACCCATGATGTTCAAAAGTCATCTGTACCTTTAATTTTAGCTGCTCTAGTGAGTATATTAGGGGTATATCATTGTGGTTTTAATTTGCATTTTTCTAATGACCAATAAATGATATTGAGCATTTTTTCATATACTTATTACCTTTCATGTACAGTCTCCTCTTTGGTGAAGTTTATGTGCAAGACTTTTGCCTACTTTTCATTTGGGCCATTTTCTTAATATTGATTTTTACGAGTTCTTTAATATTTTGAAATAAGGTCTTTGTCAAATATGTGATTTGCAAATATTTCATTCTAGTCAGTAGCAGTCTTTATTCTTTTAACGGTATCTTTTGCAAAAGTTTTGATATTATCGTTTTTTATTTTATGGATTATACATTTGGTATAGTGCCTAAGAACTGTTTTTTCTGAACTCCAGGTCATGAAAATTTTTTCCTGTGTTTTAGTCTAAGTGTTTTATAGCTTTATGACATTCATTTTAAGTAATTTTTACATAAGATGTGAGACTTAGATTAGTATTCTTTTTTTTTTTTTTAACTTTTAGACAATAAATTGTTCTAATACCACTTGTTGGAAGACCGAAAGAATATCCTTTCTCTATTGAAATATCTTTGCACGCTTGTCAAAAATCAATTGGGCATATTTGTGATGATATATTTCTGGTCTCTATTCTGTTCCATTTGTCTGTCCTTTTGCCACACAACCTTGACTGTTGTTGCTTTATATTAGGGCTTAAAATTGGGTGGTGTGATTGCTGTAGAGTTATTCCTCTTTTTCAAAATTGTTGCAGCTATTCTAGGGCCTTTATCTTTTGGCATAAATTTTATTAAACTTGCCTACATTTAATAAAAAAAAAAACCCTTGCGTAATTTGATTGCATTAAATCTGTAGATCAGTTTTGGAGCCCATTGACATCTCTATTAAGTCTTCTGATCATTGACTGTGGTGTATCTCTCCATTTACTTTAGTCTTCCTTGATTTCTTTTATCACCAGTTTTTAGTTTTCATCATAGAAGTCCTGTGCATATTTTGCTAGATTTAGGCCTGAGTTTTTAATAATTCTGGAGCCATTGCAAATGAGACTAATTATGTAAATTATTGTTTCAAATGTTCCCTGCTAGTTTTTAGAAAAGTGATTGAGTTTTGTGTGTTTAACTTATGTTCTATGACCTTGCTAGACCCATTTATTAGTTCTAGGGTTTTTCTTGTTTTGTTTTTTTGCAGATTTCTTGTCTGCAAATGGGGACAGTTTTTATACCTTCCTTTCCAACTGTGTGCCTGCTTTTCTTGATGTATTGCACTGGCTAGGACCTCCAGTATAATGTAGAATTAGATTGGTGAATATGGACATCCTTGCTTGATGCTCAATTTTTTTGTAGATGTTCCTTGTTGAAAAGATGCCACATACTAACCTGACAAGCCCAGGCGAGGCTTGCATGGTGGTCTTACAAACTCAGATACTTAAAGTGACCGCAAAAGGTGGTCTGAAATTAAAACTTAGTAACTAACAGTGAGTCATGATGGGTAGTTATGTCCTAGGCTAGAATCTCTGATAAAAGTTTGTCTTCACTTTAATTGAGCTTGTTTATTGTCTCTTTACATCTACGATAACAGATCTTTGGAATGTCAAATTTCCTTTTTCCAGATCCCTCAAAGTACAGGCACTGCACCAGAGGCAGACCTCAAATTCCCTTCTTGTTATTGTTAGCATGTTAATTGTTGACTCTTAACTATCCTGTATCTACATATATAAAAGAAGTATGTGTCTATCATTTTACTCTTTATCCAATCCCAGAGGTTTCCCTGCTTTGCTTTCTCCTGCCTCCCTAATCTGTCACCAATGGATTTCATGTAACCTGCTTGTGTTTTCTCTTTGGATTGTAATATATAAAATAAGGTGCAAAACTGCCATATTCTTGGAGTATTTTCTTAATCTATTGAGGTGTCCCCCCCAACCCTCCAGTAATTATTGTCAGTTTGGCTCAAATAAACTCAAAAATTCTTACAGGTTTTGACATTTCTTATACCGACATCCTTCTCAGTTTGAGGAATTTTTATTTTGAATGAGAATTGAATTTTTCTAAATGCTTTTCTGTATCAATTTGTGTATGTGTTTTTTTATTTTTATACTATAGGGTCTGGCACAAATAACACCCCTTTTTATTACATAAAAATCTTTTGTTACAAAGTCATAAGCATGTACTTCTGTAACATAACAATACCACACTCAAGCACAACATATGACATTTTAGGTGAAATGTTCAAATTGACTCTCCATTTCATGTGAGACATTCACACTCAGTGGCGATACTTCTGCCAGATCGTGTATTTATGTGGTGGATTACATTGATTTATTTTTTATTTTATTTTATTTTTTTTTACTCATTCAATTTTATTGAAAGCAAATAATTAGATGATTTGTCATACAATTATTAAGTCATTCCCTGTCTCATTTTCTTAGAAGTGTATTGAAAAGGCATGTCTTAACAAATGACTATAAATTACATGTTACTTTTTTACTCGGAGGAAACCTATTTAATATTATATACTTAAAAAGGACTTAGAAAATGGGAACATCAGTTTCAACAAATGTTTTTTCAATACAATATTTTTTTTACAAAAAGCTTATATTATCACATACTTAATATATATTTTTATCAAAATCTTGGAGCTGGAGATTTAATTCATACGTTTCACCATATTTACCTTGTCAGTAAAGTCAGTCCTTGTTGTCAAGGCAATAAGAAAAATTAGATTTGCTTACAGTCAAAATAAAATATAACTACACTTCCAGTTCCAGTATATGTTAATATATGCTTTGAGGAATATTATAAGCTACTGATAAAGTATGGAATGCGTTTTTTTAGGGAAGATTATTAAAAGTAGATGGTGACATGTAAAAAGATTCAGGTCTAATATGATTTTAATATATCCAAGTAATAAAAATAATGCAATGAAATGTATAAACTATCTGTGAAGAGAGGAGTATAATTAAAAAAATGTTCCTTAGTTAAAAATATTCTCAAGTGTCTAGAACTTTAGTGCACTTAACATTGGGGAATAATCAAATAATAATTATATGTAGAAATTAGAAATAATTTCACTGAATTCTTTAGACACCAGCTCAAACAGTCATTATTGATTTAATAAAAGATAAAGTTGTGTGTGGTATAAATTAATTGGGTTGGCAAGCCAGAATAAGGTCATGTTGTAATAGTTTACAACATAAAATAAAGTGAAGACTGGCTGCATCAAGTACATATTTCATCATATGATTGGGTTTAAAAATAAGATTTAAATATCTATTGAATGATGAACACAAAAAAAATTCTTAAGACTTTTATGCACCACTTTTATCCAGTTAATCTTTAAAATTCTAGTAGCTTTGGAAAAGATTCCAGTTACATTTAAAAGAATCAGTATCACCACCCTCTCCTGCTCCCTCTACTCAGAGAAGCTTTTCTTTCCAGCTGACTACATATTCTAGAGATTTTTAAAAAACTGAAAAAATGCTTTAAATCAGTGGGGAAAAGAAGTATTTTAAGCATTCTATATTCCCTGCTCTCTTCCCAGAGGCTTCTCCCTAATGAGGAATGAATGTTTCTAATTTTTAGAAGATGGAAAACTAGATACTACTCTGAGTTTTGCCACTACAATGTACCTAAATTCAGAGCATTCTGCAGAGGTTATAATACCTTGGTTAGAGCCTCACTCTTCCCTCTCTCAGAAGGAGGCATGAGACCTAGGCAAGGGTGCGGAATTGGGTGACAAGGGAGCTGCCCTAAAATCTAGGGCAAAATTTCCCTCCACTAGGCACCTCTCACAGTTGGGGGCTTACCCCAGGTGAGGTCTAATGCACCTTAGAAAGACCCTATGGTGGAATGGAGACGGGAGAAAGGGCTGTGAGGAAGAAAGGACCCAGAGCTATGCAGGTTTGCTCCCAGGCAGGTGCCTGTTAGGAAAGAGTGCACTCAGAAACGGAGATCTGAAAATCAGCCCCTTCAAAGCTACTTGTGCTCTGTTTCCTTTGGAGAATCTTCCTGTACTTGTGATCACTTCCATTTGATTTAGGACCACGCATCTGGATGACAGGTAAAATAGTCATCATCCAGCTGTGTCTCACTTTCCAGATGTATGTTTTCTTACAGACATAATCTGAGCCTAAACCAGCCCTTTTCGGGGGGTAAAAAACCTCAATATGAAATATTTTAGACATACTCATACACAACAGATCTCCAGCTATCACCCAGCTTCAATCATCAAGAACACATGGACACTTTTATGTGCACCCTCCACCCAGCCACCCCACTGGCTAATGTTGAAACAGATTCGAGGTGTTATATATCATTTCAATTCTAAATAATTTTTATGTATCTCTAAAAGATAAGGACTCTTTCAAAATATATAACAATACTACTATGTCACCTAAACTTTTTCTTAATATCAAATATAGCCAGTCAGCAATAGTTTCCCCAGTTGTGTTATAATTTAAAAAATAGTTGGTTCGGAATTACATCCAAATAAGGTCTACACATTCCATTTGGTTATTATATCTCTTACATCATTTAATCTACATGTTTCCCCCTTTTTTCTATGAGAATTTCTTCTACGAAGAAATGGATTCTGGGTTTTTCTGATTTCACTCCCACTACATTATTAAAATATCCCTAGTTTCATGTATTTCCTGTAATCTGACATTCCAGAAACTTCTTCAGATTCAGGTTGAATATTTTAGCAAAAATATTAAATGGATGGTGTTGTACATGCCTATCAAGAACACATAGAACCTGGTAGTCCCTCTTTTTGAGCTGCAAATGAAAACTGCTGATCACTGCCTGGATGCATTATTTCCCTAGGGACTTGCAAAGCACTGATATCCTAATGCTTATATTTCTTCCTTTTATTAACTAGAATACTTCTATAGAGAGAAACTTTTCTTCTCTGGTGACACTGAAGTACTATTTTACAGGAAAGTACTCAGCTCTAAAAATGAATTTTAAAAATTAGTGAATTTCCTATTGTTATTCTTTTATTTTATTTTTTTTGAAAATGAAAAATGTGTCTTTTATTTTTATGAAAAACAAACTTTTTGCCCAAACCAGTATCATCTGCAGCAGAGTCTAGACTGACTGATACATTATTCTTTTTCTTTTTTTTTTAAATTAATTTATTTACTTTTTAAATACATTTGTCTCTGCCTTCCCCCCACCTCTTTCCCTTGCCCCCTCCCACCTTCCCTCCCTCAGCTCTTCCCCTTTGGTTTTGTCCATGAGTCCTTGCTATATGTTCCTTGACTTTCCCCTTCCCTCCCCTTCCCTGCCCCCCCCCTTCTCTCTTGTCTCTGTTGATTTCTTTTCCTTTCAGTGTTGCTGGTCATATTTTCCTTGCTTCTTTGCATTGTTGGTTAGGTTCCACTTATAGGTGAGATCATATGGTATTTGTCTTTTGCCCCCTTGCTTATTTCGCTTAGCATGATGCTCTCCAGTTCCATCCATGCTGTCGCGAAGTTTAGTACTTCTTTTTTTCTTTCTGCTGCGTAGTATTCCATTGTGTATATGTACCATAATTTTTTGATCCAGTCATCTACTGATGGGCATTTAGGTTGCTTCCAAGACTTGGCTATTGTAAATTGTGCTGCTATGAACATTGGGGTGCATAGGTTCTTTTGTATTGGCGTTTTGGTGTTCTCAGGGTATAGTCCCAGCAGGGGAATCGCTGGATCAAAAGGCAGTTCCATTTTCAGCTTTCTGAGGAAATTCCACACTGCTTTCCATAGTGGCTGCACCAGTCTGCATTCCCACCAACAGTGGACTAGTTCCCTTTTCTCCACAGCCTCGCCAGCACCTGTTGTTTGTGGATCTGTTTATGATGGCCATTCTGACCGGTGTGAGGTGGTACCTCATGGTGGTTTTGATCTGCATTTCTCTGATGGCTAGTGATGCAGAGCATCCTTTCAAATGCCTCTGGGCCCTCTGTATCTCCTCCTTAGAAAAGCATCTGCCCAGGTCCTTTGCCCATTTTTTGATTGGACCGTTTGTCTTCTTGGAGTAAAGTCGAGTGAGTTCTTTGTATATCTTGGAGATCAAACCTCTATCTGATGTATCATTAGCGAATATATTTTCCCAAATGGTTGGCTCCCTTTTCATTTTGCTGATGTTTTCTTTAGCCGTGCAGAAGCTGCTTATTTTGATGAGGTCCCACTTGTTTATTCTTTCCTTTATGTCCCTTGCTTTAGGAGACATATCCGTGAAAAAATTGCTGCGTGGGATATCTGAGAGTTTCCTGCCAATGTTCTCCTCGAGGACTTTGATGGTGTTGCGACTTATATTTAAGTCTTTTATCCATCTTGAGTTTATTTTTGTGCATGGTGTCAGCTGATGATCCAATTTCAATTTTTTGCATGTAGCCATCCAGCTCTCCCAACACCATTTGTTGAAGAGGCTGTTATTGCTCCATTTTATGCTTCTGCCCCCTTTGTCGAATATTAGATGTCCATAGAGACCTGGGCTTATTTCTGGGCTTTCTATTCTGTTCCACTGGTCTATGGGTCTGTTCTTGTCCCAGTACCAGATTGTTTTGAGTATAGTGGCTTTGTAGTAGAGTTTGATGTCCGGTATTGTGATCCCTCCTACTTTGTGTTTCTTTCTCAAAATTGCTGCGGCTATTCGAGGTCGTTTATGGTTCCATATAAATTTTTGAAATGTCTGTTCTATTTCTGTGAAATACGTCATTGGTATCTTAATAGGGATTGCGTTGAATCTATAAATTGCTTTTGGTAGTATGGACATTTTAAGGATATTAATTCTTCCAATCCATGTGCACGGTATATGCTTCCATTTATTTGTGTCTTCCTTAATTTCTTTTTTCAATGCTGTATAGTTTTCTGCATACAGGTCTTTTGTGTCTTTGGTTAAATTTATCCCTAGGTACTTTATCTTTTTTCGTGCTATATCGAATGGTATATTTTTCCTGATTTCTTCTTCTTCTATTGCATTGCTGATGTACAAAAACGCCTTTGATTTCTGAATGTTGACTTTGTATCCTGCTGTCTTGCCAAATTCACTTATTAGGTTGAGGAGTTTTTTGGTACGGTCTACAGGGTTCTCTATGTACACTATCATGTCATCTGCAAACAATGATAGCTTTACTTCCTCCTTTCCTATTTGGATGCCTTTTATCTCTTTCTCTTGTCTGACCGCTGTGGCTAGGACTTCCAATACGATGTTGAAAGAAGCGGTGATAGCGGACATCCTTGTCGTGTTCCCGATCTTAGTGGGAAAGCTTTCAGTTTTTGCCCGTTGAGTATGATATTGGCTGTAGGTTTTTCATATATGGCCTTTATGACGTTGAGGAATGCCCCATTTATTCCCCTTTTGCTGAGTGTTTTGATCATAAATGGGTGCTGTACCTTGTCAAATGCTTTTTCTGCATCTATCGAGATGATCATGTGGTTTTTGTCTTTTCTTTTATTTATGTGGTGTATCACGTTTACTGATTTGCGTATATTGAACCATCCCTGCATCCCTGGGATGAATCCCACTTGATCGTGATGGATAATCTTTTGAATGTATTGCTGGATGCGGTTTGCCAATATTTTGTTGAGGATTTTAGCATCTATGTTCATGAGCAAAATTGGCCTGTAGTTTTCTTTCTTTGTAGGGTCTTTATCGGGTTTTGGGATCAGGGTGATGCTGGCCTCATAGAAGGAGTCTGGCAGTCTTCCCTCCTCTTGGATTTTTTGGAATAGTCTGAGAAGGACAGAGGTTAGCTCTTCCTTAAATGTTTTGTAAAATTCTCCTGGGAAACCGTCTGGCCCTGGGCTTTTGTGTGCTGGGAGTTTCTTGATTACTGCTTCAATTTCCCCAACTGTTATCGGTCTGTTCAAGCTTTCTGTTTCTTCCTCCTTCAGTGTTGGAAAATTATACTTTTCTAAAAATTTGTCCATTTCATCAAGATTTTCAAATTTCTTGGCATATAATTGTTCATAATAGTTTCTGATGATCATTTGTATTTCTGTGGTATCAGTTGTTATTTCTCTTCTTTCATTTCTGATATTATTAATTTGGGTCCTCTCCCTTTTTTTCTTGATGAGTCTGCTTAAAGGCTTGTCCACTTTATGAATCTTTTCAAAGAACCAGCTTCTGGATTGGTTGATCCTCTGAATTGTTCTTTTTGTCTCTATGTCATTCAGTTCTGCTCTAATCTTGACTATTTCCTTCCTTCTACTTGCTCTGGGATTTATTTGTTGTTGTTTCTCCAGTTCTTAAAGTTGTAATGTTAGGTCTTTTATTTGAAATGTTTCTATCTTTTTTAGGTAAGCCTGTATTGCTATGACCTTCCCTCTCAGGACCGCCTTTGCTGTGTCCCATAGGTTTTGGACAGTTGTCTGTTCATTTTCATTTGTTTCCAGAAATTTCTTGATTTCTTCTCTTATCTCATTATTGACCCATTCATTGTTTAATAGTGTACTGTTCAGTCTCCATGAGTTTGCAAGTTTTTGAAGTTTCTCTTTGAGTTTGATTTCGAGTTTCAAGGCCTTGTGGTCTGAGAAAAAGTTTGGTATTATTTCAATTTTCCTGAATTTGCTGAGGCTTGCTTTGTGTCCTATCATGTGGTCTATCTTTGAAAAACTTCCATGAGCATTTGAAAAGAATGTGTATTTTTCTTCTTTGGGATGTAAGGTTCTATATATGTCAGTTAAGTCTCTTTGATTCAGTGTGTCATTCAGCGCCACGATATGTTTATTAATGTTTTGTTTGGAAGATCTGTCCATTTTTGACAGTGGGGTGTTGAAATCCCCTACTATCAGTGTGTTGCTATCTCTATCTTTTTTGAAGTCATCCAACAATTTCCTGATAAACTTGGGGGCTCCTGTATTGGGAGCATATAAGTTTACAATGTTGATGTCTTCTTGATAGATTCTTCCTTTCAGTATGATAACGTGCCCCTCTGGGTCTCTCTTTATGGCCTTTGTTTTGAAATCCACTTTGTCTGATACAAGTGTGCCAACGCCAGCCTTTTTCTCATGTCCATTTGCTTGGGATGTTATTTTCCATCCCTTTACTTTCAATCTGTGTAGGTCTTTGGCTCTGAGGTGGGTCTCCTGTAGGCAGCATATGTGTGGGTCATGTTTTCTTATCCATTCAGCTACCCTGTGTCTTTTGATTGGGGCATTTAGTCCATTCACATTGAGAGATATTACTGATAGAAACTTACTCATCTTTTCTCTTTGTACTTGTGTTCCTCTCTGTCTCATTCTTTTCCTTCATCTGCTTAAACCAGTCCCCTTAGCATATCTTGGAGTGCTGGTTTGGTAGAGATGTATTCTTTTAGCTTTCTTTTGTCTGGGAAACTCTGTATTTCTCCTTCTATTTTAATGGAGAGCCTAGCTGGGTAGAGCAGCCTTGACTGTAGGCCCTTGCTTTTCATGGCTTGGAATATTTGTTGCCATTCCCTTCTGGCTTGTAGTGTTTCTGTTGAGAAGTCAGCTGCTAGGCGTATCGGGGCCCCCTTGTATGTTACTTTCTCCTTCTCCCTTGCTGCCTTGAGGATTCTCTCTTTGTCTTTGACATTTGCCATTTTAATGATGACGTGTCTTGGAGTGGACCTCCTTGGGTCCTTCTTGAGTGGGGTCCTCTGTGCCTCCTGGATCCATGAGAGCCTTTCTCTCCTCAAATTAGGGAAATTTTCCATCATTACTTTTTCGAGGAGGTTCTCTATTCCTTGCTCCTCTTCTTCTCCTTCTGGTATCCCTATTATACGGATATTATTGCATTTCAGGTTGTCTTGCATTTCCCTAAATGCTTCTTCATTCTTTTTGAGTCGTTTTTCCATTTCTTGTTCTTTCTGGGAGCTTTTTTCTACCTTGTCCTCCATCTCACTGATTCGATCCTCAGCTTCATCCAGCCTGCTTTGGATTCCTTCTACTGTGTTCTTCAATTCAGAAATGGTATTCTTCATATCCTCTTGTGTCTTCTTGATAGTTTCTATGTCCTTTTCCAGGCTGATATAGTTTGCTGTAAGATCCTGATAGTTTCTCTGCAGTTTCTCATAATTCTCTTTGAGCTGGCTGAGCTCATTGAGCTTCCTTAGAACCATTGTTTTAAATTCCATATCTGATAGTTCCCTTGCCTCTATTTCATTGAGCTCTCTCTGTGTGGAGTCCCCTTTTCCACTCATTGGAGGGGAACTTCTTTTTCTTCCCATTTTTGTGAGAGCCTGTTAAGTATTTTTGTCCTTTACTTTTCTTTCTGGGCTTGCCTCTGATGATGTCAGTTGTTGACCCGATACAGCCTTGGGTTGTTTGTTTGAGTGTTTCAGGAGTCTAATGCCTGTGTCTGACTCCTGCTTGGAGCAGCTCTGTGACCCCTTCGGTCAGGGCTGAGCTATTTTTTGGGATCTCTCTGCGCTCTCACGCGGGCTCCTTGAGCGCGTTCCCAGCGCGGCAGGGTCCCCCACCTGCCTGGGCTCGCATGTGCTTGCCCCAGACCAGGGGGCTTATTCGCGATCTCCCGTACTCATCTGGCCTCCCTGGCACGCGAGCTTCGCGGCACTGGTCAGTTTAGGGTCTTCTATTGTGTGTTTTCCCAGCTTTTGGCTCTTTGGGTGCGTTGCTTGCCCTCACCAACTGGGGACTACGGAGATGGGAGGAAATCACCTCTAGGACTCTCCGGTTAATCCTGTTTCTGGTCTCTCCTCCAGGGACTCTGGGCAGCTCTACTTATTTTGTGGGCCGCTCCGCAATCGTGCGGGTAGGTCAATATATGCCTGCCCTTGCCCCTCTGTGCACTCCTTCGCAGGCCGTATGGGTGCCAGTCTGTGTGAGACCTTGCCGGCAGGTGCAAGCATTGGCCAGCCCGCGTGGGTCACACACACGCTCGCCAACCCTCGCCAGTCACTCGGCGCAAGTGTGCGCGCCTGCTCTGGGTGTTTTGGGGGTGTCTATGTTTGCCTTTGGGTTTTTGGCTCTTTGGCGGTGTGGCCTCTTCCCGCGCAGTGGAGACTTGGCAAGGAGAAGGAGTTGGGACTCCTGGGTTCCTCCTCCCGTTCTTTCCCCAATGCCTCCGTTTCTAGTCTCCCCTCAGGGGCCTCTGGGCAGTTCTGTGACCCCTTCGGCCGAGGATCCAACCCCTGTGCGGACTGCGTTTCAATCGCAGGCAGTCTGGTTCATGCGCGCCCCGCTTCTGCCTCTTTGGGGTCGCGCCTTTCCAGCCCACAATGGAGACTACCGAGAACGTGGAGGGAGTCGGGACTCCCCGGTTCCTCCTCCCGTTCTTTCCCCAATGCCTCCATCTCCAGTCTCTCCTGAAGGCTCTCCCAGCCAGTCTGCACTCAGCCCCGCAGCTCACACGCGTACAAGCTGTGTGCGGAGCGCACAAAAGGCAGGTTAATTGATTCCCTTATGCCTGAGTGAGATGGTAGCTGCAGAGTGGGAAGTGCGTTATCACCCAGGCTCCACCGGCCACAGTGTCAGTTCTCTTCACAAAGTTTTCCTCACCAGTCTTTTCCCAGGCACCAGCCCACCCTGCTGCTGCCTGTACCCAGCGATGAAGGAGGGTGGCTGCCGCTGCAACTTTTGCATTTGCCCTTTAAATGTCTTTTTGCATCCCCAGCCACCTGTCTCTGGCAGAGAGCACCCCTAAGCTTTTTGGGGTTGCATTTTGTCTGTATTTTCTCGGCTTTAGCTGCTGTAGTTTAGGGGTTCCTTTTTATGATTCAGACCCCGTTCTTCTCGGGGGGACGCTAACTGGCCGTTTCAATGTCCCCCTGGTGCTGGTGCCTGTGGGCGCCCAGCCCACCCTCTCGAGCCTCCACCACAATTCTCACCCGTAGGGATGTGTGAGAATCGAATCCACTGTCCGCGGCACCAAGGCTGCTCTCCCACTATCGCTCCACTGCTTTCCAGGTGATTACTCCATTATTTAGTTGCAATTCCAGTTTGGTTTTGGGAGGAGGTCAGCGTGACTCCCTTTCACTCCTCCGCCATCTTTCTCCCTGATCTTATTTTTCAGATATTGAACCACCATTGCACTTGGGCTCTAGTGTATTATTATTTTGATATTTTCCTCGATTTGATGCACTAATGTTTTTTAAATATTTTTGAATCTATATCTTTAATAACAATAGGGCTATTCAGATTATCTATTTTATCTTGTCAACATAAGCAGTGTCCAAACCTGTAAGAATTTTTAACATGATAATAATAACAACGAGATGATTCTGTTCTCCCTTTGATGTGGTGCCTGTGCTTTGAGGGGCCCAGAAAAAAGGAAAGTTGACATTCCCAAGATACGTTATCATAGATGGAAAAAGGCAATAGACAGGCTCAATTAAGGTAAAGATTGACTTTTGTCAGGGAGAACATGACTGCCTGCCATGACCTGCTTTTAGTTAGAAAGTTTTAATTTCAGACCATCCTATATGGTTATTTTAGGTCACTAAATTTGTAAGGCCATCACACAGGCCTCCCCTGAGCTTATCACTAATATTTGGACCCTTTTCCATCCACAATCTCAAGTAAATTGTGATAGACTATTAAATGGAGTTTATTTCATCTAAGTTGTCAAATTTAGGGCATAGAATTAGTTTTAGGATTCCCTTACAATCCTTTTAGGTCAGCAGTGATAGCACCTCTTTCATTCTTCATATTGGTAATTTGTGTTTTCTCTGCATTTGTTCTTTGTCAGTCTTACAAGTTTATCAATTTAATTTATTTTTTTACGAAGAATGAGCTTTTGGTTTTATTGATTTTTCTCTTTCAGTTTTCTGCTTTTTATTCATTTTTTTGTGCATGTCCTAATTTTATTCTTTTTCTAATGACTTAAGGTTAAAGCTTAGAATGATTCCAGATTTTTCTTCTTTATTTTCCTTTTTCCCGTTTTTTAAGGTTTATTTTATTCTCATTCAATAGAAACGGGAAGGTAGAAAGAGAGAGAGGAAAAGAGAGAGAGAGACATTGGTGTGAGAAACATTGATCAGTTGCCTCCCTCATGTGCCTGGACTAGGGATCTAACCTGTAACCTGTGCATGTGCCCTAGTCAGAAATTGAACCAGCAGCCTTTCAGTGTAGGGGACAATACTCCAACCAACTGAGTCACATTGTCCAGGGCAAGATTTTCCTTCTTTTCTAATATAAATATTTAATGCTATACATATCCCTGTAATCACTGTTTAGCTGCAAGTTGCAACCAGCTTTCTATTGGTTGTAGTAATAATGTCAGTTCCACACATTGGACATTGATCTTTTAGGTCCATGCTCAAAGATACATTTATTTAAAATTATGCTTTATTGGTTATGCTATTACTGTTCTCCTAATTTTTTCCCCTTTTGCTCTGCTCCACTCAGCACCTCCCACTCCCTCAGGCAAGCCCCCCACCTGTGTTCATGTCCACAGGTCATGCTTATAAGTTCTTTGGCTACTCCCTTTCCTACACTACACTATACATTCCCATGGCTGTTCTGTGACTACTTATTTATACTTCTTAATCCCCTCCCCCCTCCCCCTTCCCATCTCTTTATCTTTAACCTTTGGCACTTTAATTATGATGCGTTGGAGTGGGCCTCTTTGCATCCATCTTGTTTGGGACTCTCTGCTTCCTGGACTTCACCAAATTAGGTGAAGTTTTCTTTAATTATGTTTTCAAATAGATTTCCAGTTTCTTGCTTTTTGTTTTCTCCTTCCCCTGTGATGCGAATGTTGGATTGCCCCACAGGCTGCTTACATTATCCTTGTTTTTTTTTGGATTCTCTTTTCTTCTTGTTCTGATGGATTGTTTTTTTCTTCCTTATGTTCCAAATCATTGATTTGATTGTTGGCTTCATCCACCTTACTGTTCTGTCCCTGTAAATTGTTCTTTGTTTCAATTAGTGTATCCTTCATTTCTGACTGGATCTTTTTTATATTGTTAAGGTCCTCACTAAGGTCCTTGAGCATCATTATAACCAGCGTTTTGAACTCTGTATCTGATAGATCACTTATCTCCATTTCATTTAGCTCTTTTTCTGGAACTTTGATCTTTTCTTTCATTTGGTCTATGTTTCTTTGTCTCCTCCTTTTGGCAGCCTCCCTGTTTGTTTCTGTGTATTAGATAGAGCTGCTTTGACTCTGTGTTTTGGTAGTGTAGCCTAATGTAGTAGGTGTCCTTTAGGGTCCAGTGACGCAGCCTCCCCTATCACCCAAGCTGGGTACCCCAGGTGTGCCCATCATGTAGGCTGACTACACCCTCCTCTTATAGCTGAATCTTGATGGTTACTGGCAGATTATTGGGAGAGATTTACCCAGGCCAGTCAACTGCAAGGATTGGCTGTGACCACTTACTACCAACCTCTACCCTCCGTGGAGGATCAGCTGTGTGGCAGCATGCCAGTGTGATCTGTAGCTGTCTACGGGATGTGCTGGCCCTAGGATTTCCCTTGTGGTGCAGGCCAAGATCAGCTCCCACCTGTGTTTTACCCTGGGCCACCCTGCCCAAGTTATAAAGCAATCTGAGGTGGCTGTTAACTTGTGCTGGGCTTGGAGATTTCCAGGCTAAGCCAAGTTGTCAATCTAGGCTGCTAGTTCCTGGCCTGGGGCCCACTGAGTCAGCTGCTGCATGTTTGAGAGGATTTAGGAAGTTGTGAAGCATGAGCCAAGACCATCCGTTTATATGGAAAAGCAGCTGGGATGAACCAGTAAGTTGGGTGGGGTAGTATCTTGGAATCTCTAAAGCAAGTCAGTGTTAGCCAGGTTGATGGAATATTAGACACAGCACTAGTCTGCTAGATCTGTTGGCAGGGAGGGCCCAGAAAAGGGACAATGGCCTTTGTTCACCTTCATGCCAGGCACCTCAGCCTCCCTCTGCATGCCACTGGTGCCACTCCAGCTGCCACCCTGGCGCTGGAGCCCAGAGGGAGTGAGTCTGAGTAAGTGAGTCTATGTGTGAATTCTTTAAGCGGAACTGCTTGGGGCTCCAGAAGTTTATTCCACTGACTCAATCCCCATTGGTTTTTGCAGCTAGAAGTTGTGGGGACTTACCTTCCTGGCCCTGGAACCCTGGCTGGGGGGCCTGATGTGGGGCTGGGATTCCTCAGTCCTGAGATATCCCTCCTGAATTTTTATCCACCACATGTGGATGTGGGACCAGCTCCTTCCGCATCTGCGCCCCTCATACCAATCTGGATGGAAGCAGTTTGGATGTGGTTTTTTTAATTCAGTAGTTGTCAGACTTTCATTCTACTTGATTTCTGACAGTTCTGAACGATGGTGGTTCTACATTTTAGTTGTAATATTTTTGTGGTTGTGCAAAGAGGTGAGGCCTGTCTGCCTATGCCGCCATCTTGACTGGAAGTCCTCAGGCAATAGGCTACAGCATCTGGTATTCCCAGGCAGTTTCCCATGTAAATACTAACCAGGCCTGACCCTGCTTAGCTTCCAAGATCAGATGAGATCGGTTGCGTTCATGGTGGTATGGCCGTAGACAAAGATAAGTTCTTTAGGGTTGGATCTGTGCATGCACATAGCTCAGGAGGCCATCCAGGGGCTCATAATATTTTGGGGCCAATGTCCTGAAATCCTCCTACTCTTTTGTTTTTCTGATACTTTCCAGTTCCCTGGTGCTTTCCTTTTTTAGTCCTCTAACCAAGAAACTGGGGCTTCACTTGTCCCACTGTGAAACTTCCTTACCAAGACTATGGCCACATCCAGGGTCAAGGCAATAAAAGAACAGAGAGAGTAAGAAAACAATAGTTTAAAAAAACAAACAACAAAACCCATCCTACTTGGATCATGGTTCTATCAGAAAAGAAGGTACTTGTGGGCTGCACAGAGCTGAGGCATGAAAAAAAATGGGAGTCAAGGAAAAGGTCAAGGGTGAAGGGTGGGGGCTGGGAGAACAATTTCTTGCAGTCTGGGTGTTTGGAGACAATTTTCTGCTTCTCAGCCTGAACGGGAAGGCTTTCCTGGGCTCTCTGTTGCCACTGATGTCCACCTCCATGGTTAAGGTTGCCTGAGGATAGTCTGAGATAATGGGGGAGTGAAATGGTAAAACTCACCACCAGCTCAGTTTTACTTCAAATTATTGTCTCACAATTCTTCTGCTGTTGTTTGATTATAAAACACCTCAAATAGCTTCTCTAGGTGTTCTATCTAGATTTTATAGTCACATTTTATGGGAGGCAGAGTAAAATGTTCTTACTCCATTTTTCCATGAATTGAAATCCCCCCTTTTTTCCTTAAAATAGATTTCTACAAGTGAGATCCTGAGGCCATTTTTTAAAGTGCTTTTTATTTTGAAATAATTTAGATTCACAGGAAGCTTGACACAAAAAATTACACGGCAGCTTTCCTTAATGCTAATAACTGACATAACTACTACTATATCAAAAGTCAAGAAATCAATCTTGGGACAATCTACAGAACTTAGATTTCACAAGTATTCATGTACTCATTTGTGTGTATGTGTATATTGCTCTGTGCAGTTTTATGCATGTAGCTTTGTGTACCTACCACCACAGTCATGATATGTAACTACCATAACCACAAGGCTTCCTTATGCTACCACTTTATAGCCACACACCTCTCACCCCTATCCTCTAGCAACTATTAGTCTGTTTTCCATCTCTATAATCATGTTACTTCACGACTTTATAGAGGCAGAATCATATAGTTCGTATCCTTTTGAAATTGGCTTATTTAACTCAGCATAATTTCCTTGAGTTTATCCAAGTTGTTGCATGTATAATAGAATCTTCTTTTTAAATACAGGATAGTATTCCATAATATGACTGTACCACAGCTTGGTTAACTATTCACCACTGAAGGACATTTGAATAGTTTCCCATTTTGGGATATTACAAATAAAGCTGCTATGAATATTCATGTGAAGTATTCTGTCAAGATAAGTTTGCACTTTTCCAGTATAGAAACCTAAGATTGCATTTTCTGGGTCATATGGTAAGTCCATTTTTAGTTTTAAGAGAAACTGCCAAACTATTTTTCAGTGACTGTACTATTTTATATTGTCACCAGCAATGTATGAGTGCTCTGGTTCTCTCCATCCTCACCAGCATTGACATTATCACTATTTGGTGGTGGTTGTGTGTTTGTTTTGTTTTTAGCAATTTTAATAGGTGTGTAGTCATATTTCACTGTGGTTTTAATTTGTACTTCCCTAATGGCTAATGATGTTGACCACCCTTTCATGAGCTTTTCTTCCCATCTGTATATTCACTTTGTTCATATATCTCTTCATATTTTTATATACTTCAATTTTGCCTATTAATGTTGAGTTCTGATAGTTCTTTATATGTTTTAGACACAAGTTCTTTGTTAGATATATGATTTGTAAATATTTTATCCCAATCTATAATTTATATATAAATCCCAATCTATATTATATCACAAATATAATTTGTCTTTTCATCATCTTAACAGGGTCTTTTGCAGAGAAAAATAATTCTAATTTTAATGTGGTCCAATTTATCAATTTTTTATATGGATGTACTTTTGGTGTCAAGTCTAAGAACCCTTTGTCTAGTTCTTCCCTTCTTCTCTGCCCTCCTCCACCCCCACTTCAGCCAGTACCTTGATCTTGGACTTCCCAGCCTCCAGAACAGTAAGAAATTTGTTGTTTAAGTTACCCAGTTTATGATATTTTTAAAAATAGCAGATGAAATGGACTAGGACCATAGGAGAAGAAAACCCAGGAATTCAGTGCAGTGACACTCCTCAAGTCCTGTACTTACTGGACAGCCTGCCTTCCTCTTTTCACCTTACAGAGTCCTGTTAGGATTATCTATTAGATTATTTCCAGTGCATGTAGTCATATTTAGAGGGAAGAAATAGGGACAGGTGAGTCTATACCATCTTGTCATGAAATGCCCAGGCAATATTTCAAGCATTTGGGACATGTTGCCACAATGTATGTTCCCTGAAGAGGACATAACAATTTATACTTCTACCAGCAGTGTCGGCATGTGTCCATTTTCTTCACCCATGAAAACATTTAATATGATTTTTGTTTTTAAATTTTGCTTTTGGTTCCTAATAAGATGGAAGCCCAGACACTAAAATGAAAACCCATGAGAAATCTCTGGGGAGGCACAGTGTGGTCCAGGTAAGAGGTGACGCATGTTGTGGAGTGGAAGTGGCTATGCAGCCCACCCAGGGTCAGGCTGGAGGAACTCCTACCTGCACCACCTTGGCTCACTGCCTGCACAGCACTGCTCTTGCCAGGGGCTCCTGTACCAGATGCAGGTGTCCAGACAATGCCAGAACAGTCTAGTACCTACCTGGACTGAGTATCACACAGGTTAGCTACCTGCCGCATGACACTTACCTATGCCAAGGGACAGTCAACTGTAATGCAGGTTGTTAGTCCCTAGACAAAGATGGCACCCAGGCTAAAAAGACAGGGAAAGTTTTCTGAGGGCCATATTAGCCCAGTGAGGATGAGCATAAAAGGATAGTTCAACCATATTATCTCACTGTATGCTCTGACTTCAGGAGCATACTGGCCACCTTCTCTGAACTTACATGGAAGGTATTGCTTGGGTATAAGGCTTTCTGCCCCTCCTCCCAAGTATATTTGGCTAACCAAGGTGGCCATGGGGGGAAAATGAGACACATGGGAAGAGTTAAACTCAGAGAATGACCACAAGCAATACCCGAGGAAACAGAACATAGACAAGACAGAAAGCATTTGCATGTGCATAATAAACACCCTCAGGAGGATATTGGAAATATGAGGCTGTATGATGCAGTTATGAAAGAGACCCAGCTTGGGGATATTGGGTATGAACACTGTAAGTGCTGAAATGATGAACTTGTTGGAAAGGTAAAAGAGCAGAAGAACAAATGAATGGGGATGAGGTTGAGGTTTCTTAGGGTAGAGATAAGGAAGAGGCCAATGAGATGAAGAGTTAAAGAGGGACAGAAATGAAGAGAGGCATTCGCATTTACCTGAGTGCTAGAAGGAGAGAAAAGATCAGTAGGTAAGAGGAAATATCTGAAAAATAAAGAGAATTTTCCTAGTTCTTGCCAGTGGTGAATGTGCTCAGTGCTTTTTAATTTCTGCCAGTCTGGTAGACACAAGAAATAATTTCATTTAAATTTGCACTTAGATAACTACAGGGCTTTAGCATACTCACAAATGTTTATTAGCCATCTTTATACCTTCTATGATTTGTGCATATCTTTTGCTCATTTTTCCTGTTGGGTTGTATACCATATTGATTTTGTAAAAGATTCTTATATTAAGGATATAAATCTTGTGGCTGGTTGTAAATCTCATAAGTATTTTTCCTTAGTATGATACTTGTCCTTTGACAAGTCCACAGTGTCATGCTTTGCATAGAGGTTAAATGTTCACACAATGAGATTTTGTTATTTCCCTTTATGCTTTGAGGTTTGTACATCCTGTTTGAGTGAATCATTCCTACCTCTTTAATTACAAACATGACCTGTTTTAAATATTTCTCTATTATAAAAGCTTTTTTCACATGTTCTCTAAATTTTTCATTTTTATTCTTTAGCTTAAAAACATTTAATTAACAATTATTAAAGTGTTACTTTTCAAATCAATATTATCATTTATTATTGGTTATTTTATTTACTGTTATTGATTTACATTTTATTTATTAATTTTGAAGAAAATTTTAGTTTGTAAACATTCCATCAATATAGGAATAGTTTAGAAAGGACGTGTTTTCTCTTTAACTCTCCCTCAAATTTTGCATCGTATTGTCTCTATTGCTGACGTGTATCTTTCAGATAGATCTCTTTGTAGGAGACACAGTCATACACTGATTTTTCTTCCTCCTTGCAGTTTCTTTAAAAACCAAACACAAATAGGATTGTTTTATCTGGACACTTTTGAACTATTACAAGTGTCTTGGGAGATCTTTCTATGTATCATTGTACTGTGTGCATTTATGTATGTGTGTGATACCCTTGTTCAGCCAGTTAATCTTGTAGAAAGAACTGAGGAGCTTCCAATTTTCTCCCATGACTTACAAATGTCCATTGCAGAAATCCCCTCTTTCTGAAGGCAGGTGGACCCACTCTAACACCTTTCTTGCTTGTTTAGTTTATGTTTATTGTTCTTTTCAGTCTTCTGCCTGCTTAAGCCATATATATATATACATACACACATATACTAAATATATATTCATATTCTGAGAAAACCTTTTATTTCATTCAGACAAAACAAAATCAACCAGAATGAACCTGTACCTACTATTATCTTGTGGTTTAAAACATCCCCTTCGTAGCTGTTGTCATGTCACTTTTTTTAACGTAACTTTTCAAATTTATACCATTTTTTTCCTATTGCTTGACTTCCCAGAGTTTTGCTTATTTTAATGATGTTTTCAAAGAATCAGTTTTGGGTTTTATTTGTCAAGCCTACTTTTATTATGGTTGTTTTAAAATTAAATTAGTTTATATCTTATTCCTTTTCAAAAGATCTGCTTATGTTACTTGCTTAGTTATATCTTTCTTATATTTAAGTATATACATATATACTCAGGGCTATACAATTTCCCCTGCATACTTATTTGGACATACTCCATAGGTTTTGATAGGTCATGGTCTTACTGTATTTTGTTTCTAAAGAGTTTTCACTTTAGTTTTTATTTTACTCACCCTTGAACATTTATAACTATATATAACTATATAGTCTTAAATGTTTAATATAGTCATATTGTTAATATTTTACTTTATAGCTTCTTCATTTGAGTATTTTACTTCAGGCTAAGGAAAATATTTTCTCCTAAAACTCATTAGAATCTATATATTGATTTTTAACTCACCTGAATGTTTCTTGTATAATGTGTGAAATAGGGCTCTATATTTGTTTTATTTCAAGTAATAGTGGTCCATGCACCTTATTTGTTGAATAAGCCTTATTTTCCCCATTGATTTGAAATATTAATTTAATCATGTATCACATTGTTAGATATATACATTTGTTTCTAGAATGCTCATTGTAGTTCATTGATATACTTGATTATTTCTGTGCTGGTGTCATGTTTTAATTGCTGAGACTTTATAATGACTTTAAATTTTTTAATATTTTATAATTGACTTTGACATTTAAAAAAATAAAATCAATCTGCATTAAAGAAAGAAAGAAGGAAGGAAGGAAGGAAAGAGAAAGAAATCAGGAATGAATGAACTCTTCTGCCTTTTATGACAGCATGCATGAAACTGGAGAATATTATGCTAAGTGAAATAAGCCAGTTAGTGTAAGACAAATACCATATGATCTCACCTATAAGTGGACTCTATTCAACAAAATAAACTAACGAACGAAATAAAACACAGGCATGGAAACATGGAGCAGACTGAAAGTGACAAGAGGAGATGGGGAAAGAAGACAATGGTGGAAAGAAAGGGTAGGGACTAGACAAAGAACATGTATGAATGATCCATGGACATGGACAACAGAGTGGGAATTGACTGTGGGAGCAGGGGGTTGGGGTGGGATGGGTGAAGGAGATCAAAGGGGGAAATACTGAGACAAGTATAGTAGAATAAACATGACTTAAAAATTTAAAAAATTTAAAAAGTATAACTTTTTAAAAATATAACTATTATTGTAACAAATGGTAAGTTTTGTGTTATGTATATGTTACCACAATTTTTCAAAGGCATGGATTTTGGAACCACTCTGCCTGTTTTAAAACAGTTTACTAAAACTTGTGCCTTGGTCCTCATCTGTTTAGTAGGAACCCTACTATCAAAGCATGATTTTGGGGTAACACTGTCAGATCTGTTAGAGTGCTGGGACCATGACTTAGTGATGGCTGTGGCTTCCTTTCCTGGTTGTTTGCAGGGGTGCAGAGATGGGAGCTCTGATCAGCATCTTGTTTATCCTCAGCCTCCTTCCAGGAGGGCTTTGTCATACTTCTCTCCTTGAAGCCTCAGTAACACTCTCTGCCCATGATGTCCTACTTGTTCCCTGACCTCCTGTCATACCTTGTTTTTCAAGCACAGCTGTAGAGGTGGTTCCCTGGGATGTGTGTGAAGCTGAAACTTCTGGGGAAGCAAGCAGGCTTATGCTCCCTAGTTGATTATACTTAATAATGCCTGATTCCCTTTGCTCCCTTCCTTTATAAATATCTAGCTATCTACACTAACCCCTACCTGACCCTGACCACTGTCATTCCTCTTCCTGGCACAGGTGTCCATTTTCTCTCAACACTTAATATTTGTTGAGACACCTGATTTCCCTCACTTAATGCTAAAGTCCTAGACAAGGTCCTCACTTGTGACTGGCCAAGACTGCAGGAATACCTTCACTGATCTCTACGGTACCAGAGCCAGCAGCCAGCCAGCTGAACCCCAATGCTTCCCTGGTCACAGAACTGACCTCAATGTCAAGTTCCTTGCTGCCCTAATATGTGGTCACGGTACCCTGTCAGCAAATGCTGTGGGATTGGACACAGAGTGTCTTCTTTCTGGGCCTCAGTTTCCCTATCTATGATATAAACAAATAGGGTCATCCAGATATGATGCTGCATACCTTTATAATGGTAAGCTGTGTCAAGCTGTGTGTAAGTGTACTAGGGCCCACTTAGGTGTGATGGAGTGTATGTGTTCATGTGTGAGTGCACATGAGTGAGTGTCCATGTGTATACATGCAAGTAAATGTGCATGTTTGTGTGTTCAGATGGGACAGCCCCAGCTCCCAGCTGGGAGAGTTCCTCTAACCATCTGGGGCATAAAGAAGGAGGAACATTTCGCCCTGCTTGGTGGTCCAACTTCCAAGATAAGTAGCTGCTGAGTTTGGGTTTTGCTCCCAACCAAGAGGGGGTGCCACAGACAAGCAGATGCCAAGAAACAGCAAGAGGCCCCACGGGCTCCTCAGCCTGGTTGGGAGAGAGGAGGCCAAGTGCCACTCTAATTCATGGCAAAGACTGACGATGAGAACAATTATCATCAATTACTACAGCACTTATACCCCCAGGTACAGATAATACACTGACCATATAATGTGCAATCTCATTTCCCCAATATTTGGAATCCTGTGTTTTTGTAAAGTTATGTAAGAAAAGCACCCAGAGGAGAGCTGAAAATAGAGGCCTGAGTTCTTCCAGTCAATAGTTGTGTGACTTTGGACATATTTTTGAAACAGGTTCTTCTGAATAAAATATTTTTGCATAACTACATGTGAATGTGTGCATATGTGTGTTTGTGCTTGCCCATGTGCATTATAGGCTCCTGGGAGTGGAGTTGAGGAGTCAAGGGAAGATGCCTGGAAGGTAGTTGACACATAGCACACTAATTCAATGCAAACAGGATTCCCCAATTTGGGGTGCGGTAAAGAAGAAAGCAATGCAAAACAGTTCAATTGTGATACAGTATAGTTGTGAAAACAGCATGGCTGTGGAACAACTCAACATTGTTATCGCTCAATTATGAAGCAGCGTAGCTGTGAGGCAGCAGGACTGTGAAGAAGCCCTATGACCAGGCCCCATTTGGGTAGGCAGCTCTGCTCTGCTCCAAACCTCTTCAGTGTATCAGCTCCAGCCAGGGAAATATAGGGTTCTGTGGAAAGGGGAAGTGTGCTCCCTGAGCCAGAGGGGAGCTGGCTTATACAGACAGAAGTCCTTGCCTGTGGCCCCTGATTGGTCCATCCTCATGCAAATGAGGACTCTAAATCCTCAGTTTTATTGGCCCAAAAGGCATTGTCCTTATTGGTCAGATGGAGCCTGATTGGTCAGTGAAGATACTGAAGGAGATATAGTTACAAAGCTCCAATTGGATGGGGGAAGTCTCATTCCTATTGGTTGAAATAGGATTCCAGGAATTCCTATATAAGGACTGGCTCAAATATCAGAAGTACAGTGCAGGCAGGCAGTTTATTGCAGAGGTAGTAGATAGCTTAGTGCAGGTTTCTCCCTGAAGTGCAGTTTGCAGCTAGGCTGTTCTAAATTTGATCCCAGTCCTTCTTAGTAGATTTCTTCTTTCCCAGGATCCACAGTGCCTAGGAGAAAAGCCACAGTTCCAGATGCACACTGGGGGCCATGTTTGGGGGTGATAGGCTTGGGGACTGTTCACAGCAAGGAAAGAGGAGTGTTGGGGGTTGGACCAGGGAAGTTCTTATACACCCTGAGAAGTTGGAGAGAGTAATTGGAGAAGCAAGTGGAAACTGGAGCATTCAAGAAATGCACAGGCTGGCAAGAAGGCATCTTGGTGCAGCTGAAGCTGCCCCTTAGGGAGGAGGCTGCTCAGGAGTTGCGCTCATAGAACAGAACAGAGCCCCAAAAAGAAGGCCATGCAGTGTGGACAAACAGGCAGACAACAGTGGTGGTGCCATTTTCAGGCCCCACTGAAACAGGAGAGAGATGGATTATTCAACAAGTGTAGTTGGGACAACTAGATAGTCCACTAAGGAAACAGTCACTCTTCACCTCACACTATGCTTTAAAATAAATTCCATATGGATTAAACCTTTAAATATATATATTAAAAAATGAAAACAAAATAAAAGGCCTGTGATCAGGTGGTTAATTTGAACCCAGGAAGCAGGGGTGAGGGATAGGGTACACAAATCACTATGAGCTTTTGAGGACCACAGAGAACATCCCAATGGCTGTGGGGTATGGGAGCTTCTTCTGCCAATGTGCCTCAGGAATTTCTTTTTGGTATGGACACCTCAAATAGCCAGGCTCCCCGAGTCAGGAAGGAGAAACTCTGAGGTCAGACACAGCATTTGAAATCACAGGGACCATGGAGACCAACCTAGGCATAAGCAGCACCTACTGCCACAGGTTTGGAAAGAGAAAAGTCCTGACCCTCAAGACCATGGCCTGTGGACCAACTTAAACTTGCTTAGACCCTTCCATGCTTTTTTCAGGCCTGCATATTTTTCTATAATTGCAATCATGGAAAGGTGCCCTTCTAAGTAATCTAGACTTACCCACTTAATTTTAAAAGTTGGATCTCTTTTTCTGATGACCCTTAGTCCTGATTTTGCCATTGCTGAAATCTACCCTGTGGCTGGATGTTATGGTTGTTGTCAACAGTCTCCTCTTCATGTCAAAAGGGTTCTTCCACAGGGCCTCCCTGTGGCCAGCTGACATAGACATTCCCAGTGGACCATGCCCAGACTACATTGCCATCTCCATCTTCACCTTCTTCAACATCTGCACCATTCCTGCCAGCATTGATGCACCACACTCAATTCAGGGGGTTTGCAGTAATTTCAGCCCTTGTAGAATGTAGTAGAGGCATGGTTGTACCCCCATTTACTGATGAGGCACTGGAGCTTTCAGAAATTAAGTAACAAGACCAAGAGTATCATCTGTTACCATCCTCCTCTCTAGTTTCCCCCAAGCCCAGCCTTTTTCCCTGCGCACAATTCCCTTCTGAGCTTAACAGATACTACCAAAAGCCTCTTTGGGTCCATTCAGGCAACTTGGGGTGCTCCACTGGCCCATCAGCCCCTGGCTTCCCTGGGGTACTGGAAATGACTAAGTTGTTCTTTCTCTGGGAAAGGGGATTGCCAAGCATGTCTTGCCTTCAGGGTCTCCACAGAGCCTGGTGTGGGGCCAGGCCCACATTAAGGGAGCCATAAATGCTGGCTCTACTGTCACCTTGTAGTGACTTTGGTATAGGGTGGGTCCTATGACCCTCACAGTGCACTCAGAGCCCCATCCCAGCACACACATACATGAAAACGTGTGCATGCATACATACACACACATAACCCCCTATGTCATCTTTTTTCTGCACCTTCAATTACACCCTCCCCTGCCTACTTGGTCATCCTTCCAGGCCTCACTCAGAAACCATCTCAGCTGTCTCTAGTCCTCTTTTCTTCCCTTCCTTTTAGAATAAGCAATGCTCTTCTCAGTCACCAGCACGAAGTGGGTGCTCAAGGTATGCCAGGTCGTCCTGTGCCAGGGCAGCTGCTGTGATCCACGTGCCAAGCTGGGCTCCTCTGTAATTCCAGGATAAAGTGAACCTCATTGTACAAAGAGGTAGAGGAACAGAGAAGCCACGTGACAGAGTCAGGTCTACAGTCAGGATCCCACTGTGTACAGGGGAGCAGAACAAATGCCCTCTCCCATAACTTGGGTGAGGGAGGTGAACATGTATTCCAGAAGGTATGTGGTTCCAGGGCTCTGAGAGCAGACAGCAGAAAGCTGTGGGCATAAAGGAAGGATCCTGTAGTACCAGGGCAGGTGCCAGCGGGAAGAAAGAGAAGAGGTGTGAGTGAGGCCAGAAGTGGGAAAAGGCAGGACCATGCTGGCCCAGGTGACAGAGGCTATGCTGGATAGGACAGGAGGTAGGAGTGCTAGAAGAGATGGAGTCCCAAAGTGAGCACCCTCCATTCACAGCAACAGGTTTACTGAGTTGCTTTGTGTCATATCTCATGTGTTTCTTTATCCCTGCACTTGTACGTTTGTTTGACAAACCTATATTGAGAAATTCTCATATAATTTTTCTCTCCATGGTCAGAACATAGGAATATAGAGTTAGAAAATAAACAAGGAGGCATCATTGGAGTACACTGGCCTTGGATGCATCCCTCAGTCTCCAGTGCTTGGGTTAGTAGGAGTTCTGTCCCTGGGGGAATGGAACTACAAAGTGAAGGGATCAGATTTTGAGATCATTCCCAACCCTGCCCCAGCCACTAACTCCAGTAAGAATTGTCCTGTCTTGTCTTTCTAACAAAAATCAACTTAGCAACAGCCACTGTCATCTACTGAGTGCTTTCTTTGGGCCAGGTTCTGTGTTTAGTGCTTTACATACATTCTGTTATTTCAAACCTCAAAACAAACTTATGATTATCCCCACTGAGGAATCTGAACTTCAGCGAGGTAAGCAGATCCCCCAAGGTCTTCTAGGCAGTAGAAGATGGCAGTGCCTAAATTGGCCCAGCCTGTGGAGCTGATGCTTATACTCACAGACCTGCATTGTGCAATCTCTGTGGTCCTCACAACAGTCTTGACAAGCAGATGTAATTACTCCTGCTCCGCTAAGGCTCAGAGACTGCTGGACCTAAGACGACTGAGCTGGAGTGAGTGCTCACTTTCTTCTTCCTCAGAGTGCAGAGCTCTCTTCCCCCTCAATAGGGTATCTGCTCTGGTGTGGAAGAGTGGGCTACCTGCAGTGTGCAGCTTTTCTTGTCACTTCTGCTTACCTGACAAACCAGGAGGTCCTACAACATGGGGCAGAATTGCAGGTAACTTGCCTTCCTGTTCCAGCTGTCTCCACACATCATCACTGGGAAAGGCTGCCTTTTGGGGCCCAGAAAATAGCACTGCTCACTGACTTTGTGCCACCCATGAGCCTCAGTTGAGGCAGCTTCTTTGACCTCCCACCCTGAGTCCTAAGCATAAGATCTCCCTCCTTCTGCTCTGTCTGGCCCTGGTGGCCCTAATTTTGCCCCATGTGAGCAGCAGCCCTTCTTGGAAGCCACATCCTCCTGAGAAATTTGATTATGTTCTTGGTAGTGATTTTGATTATAATCTTGATTATAATTTGATTATAATCTTGGTAGATTAACACAATCAGGAAGTTTCCTCAACACTTCGACTGCTTTGCTGGCAGCTGGGCCTGGCTCTCCAGCCATCCATGCTGCTCGTGGGCTCACAGCTTCTCTCCAGACTGGAAGGGCCTCAGAGATTACCCACCAACTAGACCAGTGCTCACAGGGAGAGGCCAGTTCTAGGCACGGCCTCACCACAGTGTCTTGTGATCACCCTCCTCCCTTCTTTTCGTGAGGTCCTTGGCTCTGATTTTGTTGAGTCATTGAGAGCCTTCATTTGTTTAGAAAAAGCATTCGGCAATGAGGAATCAGCACTTTGGAGAACAGTCGAGAAAAAAACCATTTTCCATCAAGGTTAGGCTCCTAATTAAAAATTTTAAGAGGAGAGGAAATTTGGGGACAGTTCAGAAATTCTCTCTACTATAGTAAAGCTGTAATCAGAACCAAAGAGTTCCATGGGTTCTCTCCCCTGGATAGCCCAAAGTTGTCACCAACAGACTGTGAGAGTCAGTGTCAAAGGGAACTGATGAGGTCAAATATTCCAGGCAGTAGATTCAGGGAGGGCCAAGGGGTACACATTTCTTCTTGGTTTCTCTGTGCCCCCACTTCCTCATTCCAGTCTGCACCTAGGGCTGACCTTAGAGGCACCGCAGTGTCATACAGTTTGAAAACTTGGGGACCATCCCTTAAGGACAGAGGGATGAGCATGAGCTATGGCCAGGTGCAGGTGGGCAGCAGTCAGGGACTGGGGTGAGTTGAGAGTCTGAGATTTCCCTGTGAGGCAAGGACTAGAGGTTCAAGATGAGGATGCTTCAGAAGAGCAGATTTCTCCAGGAGAGCAGGTTTCCTAGGCAGTGGCTGAAGAACCACTTCTCCAAGAACACATAAATGGCCAGGCATGGCAGTGAGGGCACACAAAGCCTCATTTGCCCTCATGTTTTCACCTGTCTCACGCATCCCCACCATGTAAACCAAATGGAGTTGCCTCTGAGCTGGCTTCAGTGAGGCTGGGCAGGGCTGGCCAGCCCTTCTTGCTCCTGGCAACCTCTGGCAGGTACCCTGTGGTTTCTGTGAGTAGAGCTATCAGGAAGGACATGCCAAGTGATGTCGGCTGCCCCTAAGGGGCTTCTTGAAGCCTGGGCTCTGGGTGTGGATCTGCCCCATGGATGAGGATCCCCAGACAGATTTCACTGGCTTTAGCAGAGTTCCCCACAAACCCATCCACAGTAGCTGCTGGATGGATGGAGAATTCGCAGGGCCTTGGACATGGGGGAGATAACGGTAATGATGCTGATGAAACAGCTACATCATCATTAATTTCCTCTGCTGACCACCGCCACCCCCACAATTCACTGTAAGTCCCACCTGTATCTCCCCTCCCTTCCGTCCTGACTTGTAGCAAGGTGGGTGGGAATGGTTGTTCTCTCTGTGGGTCAAGATGTAACAACCCAGGAAATTAGAAAAAAAAAAATAGTATTTCCACATGTTGAGAGCACACTATGTGCCAGGAACTTTACATACCATCAAAACCCTAAAACAATCTTGTATTTTATACTCCCTAACCCCTCAGGTGACACAGGAAAACACAGGGCTCTAGGAGGCTCAATGATCCACCACAGGTGGCCCATCCCAGATGACACAGCCAATTTGGAAATAGGGCTGGACTTAGAACCAGGTATCTCCAGGCACTTGCCTCCCCTCTCCATGGGGCTGTGCTGTGAGAGGAAAGGTGGTATCACTGGAGGGAAGGACCAGCTCCTTTGGGAGAGCCATGTCTCTAGATCCTGCCAGCTGGCTTCAGATGAAGAACTCATGGGGAGAACTCCATAGCCTGGCAGCTTCCCTCCTTCCTGCTGCCTTTCTGAGGACTCTGGCACCTTCAGGCCAAAGGGTAATAAGATATTCTGTACCATAGAAGGAACCAGGACCCTCAAGAGGCAAGTATCCACCCACCTCCTTGCCCAGAAGTCCAAGAACTACTTGTTGCTCTGTCATTTCATGCCTCCCTTAAGTTTATGCCTATCATGGAATGAAAAACAAGGTTGGGTAAGGGAACCAGGGGTGTGGTGGCCAAAACAGTCATCCATTTCTTTTTTTATTTTTTCCCCCCTCTTTTTATTGAGTTTCTTTGGGTGAGACTGGTTAACAAAATTATACAGATTTAAGGTGCCCAATTCCACAACACATCATCTGTGCACTGTATTGTGTGTTCACCACCCAAAGTCAAATTCTCCTTCAATCTCCATTTATACCCCCTACATAGTTCCCTTCATGTCCCACACCCTCTTCTCCTGCCAGAAATCCCCACACTATGGTCCATGTCCATGAGTTTTTTCTCTTTCTTTCTTTCCTTTTTTCCCCAATCCCTCCATACCCCCACCAAGCCCTCCATGCCTCATGCCCCACATCAACAGCTGTCAGCAGGCTTTCTTTCTATGGGTCTGTTTCTATTTTACTTGATAGTTCATTATATTCATTAGATTCCACATATGAGTGATATTATATGGCACATGTCTTTCTCTGACTTGCTTATTTAACTTAGTATTATGTGCTCCAGGTCCATCCATGCCATGTCAGAGGATAAGATTTCCTTCTTTTTTACAGTTAAATAATATTTTATCCACTCATCTATTGATGGGCACTTTCACTGATTCTAGACCTTGGCTGTTGTAAATAATGCTGCTGTGAACATAGGGGGGCATATACTCTTGAATTAGTGTTTTTGTTTTCTTAGACTTTTCTCCCAGAAGTGGAATCACTGGGTCATGATGTAGTTTATCTTTAATTTTTTGCATTAACTCCATATTGTTTTCCATAGTGGCTGCACCAATCTGCATTTCCACCAATGGTGTACAAAGTTTCCCCTTTATCCACATACTTGCAACACTTGTTGTTCGTTGATTTTGTTGATGTTAGCCATCTTGCAGGTGTAAGGTGGTATCTCATTGTGGTTTTAATTTGCAGTTCTCTGATGACTAGTGACATTGAACATCTTTTCATACATCTATTGACCATCTGCATGTTCTCTTTGGAGATGTGTCTATTCAGGTACATTTTTAAAATTGGATTGTTTGTTGTTGTTGTTGTTTTTGGTGTTGAGTTTTGTAAGTTTTTTATAAATTTCAGACATTAACCCCTTTTCAGATGATTCATTGGCAAATATTTTCTCCCATTCAGTGGGTTGTCTTTTCATTTTGTTGATGGTTTCCTTTGCTGTGCAAAACCTTTTTGGTTTGATGTAATTCCATTTGTTTATTTTTTCTTTTGTTTCCCTCTCCTGGGGAGATACATCAGAAAAAATATTGCAATGAGAAATTTCTGAGATTTTATTGCCTATGTTTTCTCCTAGGATTTTTATGCTTTTGAGTCTAAGATTTAAGTCTTTTATCCATTTTCAGTTTATTCTTATGTATGCTGCAAGAAGGTGGTCTAGTTTCATTTTTTTTTTGCATGTATCTTTCTAATTTTCCCAACACCATTTATTGAATAGACTATCTTTACCCCATTGCATGTTTTTGCCTCCTTTCTCAATTATTAACTATAAAATCATAGGTTTATTTGTGGACCCTCTATTTTGTTACATTGATCTATATGTTTGTTTGTTTTTTCTTTTTTTGGTTGTATAGGGTTTTAGTTTTTAAATATTTTACTGTTTATGCTATTAGAGTTTTCCCCATTTTTTTCCCGCTTTGCTGCCCTCCACTATCCTCTCCCCTTCCTCAGGCAATCCCCATATTGTTGTCCATGTCCATGGGTCATGAACATATGTTCTTTGGTTAAGCCCTTCACCTTCTTTCATCCACTTCCCACACTCCCCTTCAATAGCTGTTAGTCTGTTCTATGTATCTGTGCCTCTGTTTCAATTTTGTTCATTAGATTTCCCATCTATACATTTGTTTTTATGCCAATATCATGTTGTTTTGATTACTACAGACTTGTGATATAGTTTGATACCAGGTAGCATGATTTCTCCAACTTTGCTCTTTTTTCTCAAGATTTCTGCTGCTCTTTGGGGTATTTTGTGGTTCCACATAAGTTTTGGATTATTTGTTCTAGTTCTGCAAAAATATGGCATCGGTAGTTTGATAGGAACTGTAGTGAATCTATAGGTCACTTTAGTATGGATATTTTATTGATGTTAATTCTTCCTACCATGAATATGGTAAATCTTCCACTTATTTGTATCTTCTTCACATTCTTTCTTCAGTATCTTATAATTTTCTGAGTACAGGTCTTTTACATCCTTGGCTAACTTTATTACTAGGTACTTTATTCCTTTTGAAACAATTGTGACAGGAATTGTTTTCTTAGTTTCTCTTTCTGATAGTACATTTTTGGTGTATAAAAGTGCCACTGATTTCTGAATATTAATTTTGTATCCTGCTACTTTATTTATCAGCTCTAGCAGGTTTTTAATGAAATCTTTAGGGTTTTTTTATATACAGTGTCATGTCATCTGCAAATAATGGCAGTTTTACTTCTTCCTTTCCAATTTGGATGCCTTTTATTTCTTCTTCTTCTTCTCTGATTCTGGTGGCTCAAACTTCCAGCAGTATGTTGAATAAGATTGGGGAAAGTGGACGTCCCTGTCTTGTTCTCAGTCCTAAGGAAAACACTTTTAGTTTAGTTTTGCCTCAGTCCTAAGGAAAATACTTTTAGTTTAGTCCTAAGCAAAACACTTTAAGTATGAGGTTGGCTGTAGATTTGTCATATATTGCCTTTATTACTTTGACGTATGTTCCCTCTATTTGCACTTTGCTGAGAGTTGTTATCATAAATAGGTGCTGGATTTTATCAAATGCCTTTTTTTTGCATCTATTGATATGATTATGTAGTTTTTTTTCTTCATGTTGTTAATGTAGTATATCATGTTTATTAATTTGTGGATATTGTACCAACTTGGTATCCCCAAAATAAATCCCACTTGATTGTGGTGTGTAATCTTTTAAATGTATTGCTGGAACTGGTTTGCTAGCATTTTGTTGAGCATGTATGTTAATCAAAGATATTTCCTTATAATTTTCTTTCTTTTTAGTGTCTTCATTTGGCATTGGGATAATGCTGGTTCCATAAAAAGAGCTTGGGAGACTTCCCTTCTCTTGAATTTTTGGAAATACTTTGAGAAGGATAAGTATTAGTTTTTTGATGTTTGGTAAAATTTACCTGAGAACCCATCAGATCCAGAACTTTTGTTTGTTGGGAGTTTTTAAAATTACTTCTTTAATTTCACTAGTTTTAAACTGTCTATTCAGATTCTCTGATTCTTCTAGAATCAGTTTTTGAAGATTGTATATTTCTAGGGATTTATCTTTTTCATCCTGATTGTCCAATTTTTTGGCATGTAGTTGTAATATTTTCTTGTAATTCTTTGTATTTCTTTTTTTATTGTTTTTCAGTTACAATTGTCCCCATTTTTCCCCATTGCCCTCTTTTGCCCCACCAACCCCAGCTCCCAAAGAAAACCCTTACCACATTGTCCTTGATCATGGGTCCTTTGTACTTGTTCGTTGACTTAACCCTTCCCCTTCTTTGCACTGTAATCACCCTTTCTCTCCCATCTGGTCACGGTCAGTGTGTTCTTTTTTGCTTATTTGTTTGTCTCACTGATTAGGTTCTACTTGGTGAGATCATATGGTATTTGCCTTTCACCACCTGGCTTATTTCAATTAGCATAATGCTCTCCAGTTCCATCTATGCTGTCGTGAAGGGTAGCAGTTCCTTCTTTCTTTCTGCTGCATAGTAACCCATTGTGTAAATGTACCACAGTTTTTTGATCCACTTATTTACTGATGGGCACTTAGGCTGTTTCAAGCATTTGGTTATTGTAAATAAAGCTTCTATGAACATGGGGTGCACAGGTTCATTTTAACTGGTGTTTCAGGATTTTTAGGGTATAATCCCAGGTGAGGAATCGCTGGATCAAAAGACAGTTCCATTTTTAGTTTTTTGAGGGAATTCCAAACTGTTTTCCACAGTGGCTGCACCAGCCTGCATTCCTACCAACCATGTACTAGGTTCCCTTTTCTCCACAATATCACTAGCACTTGTTGTTTATTGATTTGTTAATGATGGCCATTCCGACCAGTGTAAAGTGTGGTTTTAACTTGCATCTCTCTGATGGCTAGTGATATCGAGCATCCTTTCATAGCATATGTCTATGGGCCCTCTGTGTGTCCTCTTTGGAGAACTGTCTGTTCAGGTCCTTTGCCCATATTTTAATTAGATTGTTTGTCTTCCTGGTGTAGAGTTGTATGAATTCTTTATATGTTTTAGAGATCAAACCCTGGTCCAAGGTATCATTGGCAAGTGTGTCTTCCCATACTGCAGGTTCCCTTTTCATTTTGCTGCTGTTTTCTTTAGCCATGAAGAAGCTTTTTAATTTGATGTAGTCCCATTTGTTTATTCATTCGTTATGTCCCTTGCCCTAGGGGATGTATCAGTAAAGATACTGCTGCATGGGATATCTGAAATTTTTGTGCCTATATTCTCCTCTAGGACATTTATAGTGTCACAATTTATATTTAAGTCTTTTATCCATCTTCAGTTTATTTTGATATATGGTGTAAGTTGGTGGTCTAGTTTCATTTTTTTTTTTTTTTGCATGTCCCTGTCCAGATCTCCCAACACCATTTATTAAGGAGGCTATTTTTACTACATTTTATGCTCCTGCCCCTTTGTCAAATATTACTTGACCATAGAGACATGGGTTTATTTCTGGCCTCTCTCTTCTTTTCCATTGATCTACATGTCTGTTCTTATGCCAGTACCAGACTGTTTTGATTACCATAGCCTTGTAATATAGTTTGATTTCCGGTATTGTGATCCCTCCTGCTTTGTTCTTCTTTCTCAAAATTGCTGAGGCTGCTTAGGGTTGTTTATGGTTCCATTTAAATTCTTGAAATATTTGTTTTATGTCTGTGAAATATGTCATTGGTATTTTGATAGGCGCTGCATTGAATCTATAAATTGTTCTGGGTACAGGTCTTTTACCTCCTTGGGTAAGTTTTTCTTTGGTACGTATTTTTCTTGTTGCTGTAGTAAATGTGATTTATTTCCTAATTTCTTTTTCTGATATTTCATTGTCGGTGTACAAATATGCCTTCAATTCCTGAATATTGACTTTATATCCTGCCATTCTGCCAAATGTACTTGTTAGGTCAAGTAGTTTTTGGTGGTACCTATAGAGATTTCTATGTACACTACCATGTCATCTGTAAACAATGACAGTTTTACTTCCTAGCTTCCAATTTGGATTCCTTTTAATTTTTTTCCTTGTCTGATTGCTGTGGCTAGAACTTCCAATACTATGTTGAATAAAAGTGGTAAAAGCAGACATCCTTGTCTTCTTCCTGATCTTAGTGGGAAAGCTTTGTTTCGCCTGTTGACTATGATGTTGGCTGTAGGTCTCTCATATATGGCCTTTATTATGTTAAGGTATGCTCCCTCTGCTACCAATTTGCTGAGTGTCTTTATCATAAATCGGTGCTGTACTTTATCAAATGCTTTTTCAGCATCTATTGATAAGATCATGTGGTTTTTGTCTTTCATATGATGTTTATATGATGTATTACATTTATTGATTTGTGTATATTGTACCATCCTTGCAATCCTGGGATGAATCCCACTTGATCATGGTGTATGATTTTTTTAATGTATTGTGGATGTGGTTTGCCAATATTTTGTTGAGGATTTTAGCATCTATGCTCATCAGCGATAATGGCCTGTAGTTTTCTTTCTTTGCTTTGTCTTCACTTGGATATAGAATTAGGATATCACTGGCTTCATAAAAAGAGTTTGGGAGTCTTCCCTCTTCTTGGAATTTTTGGAATAGTTTGAGCAGGATGGGAGTTAGATTTTCTCTAAATGTTTGGCTAAATTCTCCTTTGAAAACTTCCGGTCCAGGGCTTTTGTGTGCCAGGAGTTTTTTGATTACTGCTTCAATTTCACTAACTGTTACTGGTATAGTTACACTTTCTACTTCTTCTTGATTCAGTTTTGGAAGATTACATGTTTCTAGAAATGTGTCCATTTTGCCCAGGTTGTCAAATTTCTTGGCATATAGTTGTTTTTAGTAATATCTGACAATCATTTGCATTTCTGTAGTATCGGTGGTAATTTCTCCTCTTTCATTTCTGATTTTATTTATTTGGGTCCTCTTCCCTTTTGTTCTAGATAAGTTTGCTTAAAGGCTTGTCCATTTTGTTTATTTTTTCAAAGAACCAGCTCCTGTATTTATTGATCCATTGGATTGTTGTTTTAGTCTCTATGTCATTTAATTATGCTCTGATATTGGTTATTCCCTTCCTTCTACTCACTCTGGGGTTTGTTTATTGTTGTTCCTCCAGTCCTATTAGGAGGCGGGTTTGGTTGTTTATTTGAAATATTTCTATCTTTGTTAGGTAGGCCTGTATTGTTATGAACTTCCCTCTCAGTCTTTGCTGTGTTCCATAGGTTTTGGGTTGTTGTGTTTTCATTTCTTTTTGATTCCAGAAACTTTTTGATTTCTTCCTTGATCTTATTGTTTACCAGTTATTTGTTTAATAACATGTTATTTGGCCTCCGTGGATTTGATTGTCTTTGAGTTTTTTCCTTGAGGTTGATTTCTAGTTTCAAGCCGTTGTGATCTGAAAAAATGTTTGATATGATTCTAATTTTATTGAATCTTTTGAGGCTTGTTTTCTGTCCTGTCATGTGGTCTATCTTTGAAAACATTCCATGTGGTTTTGAAAAGACTGTATATTTTGTATGCTTGGGGTGAAATGTCCTGTATCTAACAGTTAGGCCTATTTGATGTACAGTTTCATTCAGTGCCACAATATCCTTGTTGATTTTTTTTTGGAAGATCTGTCCATTGTTGACAGTGGGGTGTAATTCTTTGTATTTCTTTGGTGTGAGTTGTTACTTTCTCTCTTTCATTTCTGATTTTATTTATTTGGGTCCTCTTGTTATTATTATTATTTTTTAGTCTGGTTAAAGATTTGTCAATCTTGTTTTTTCTTTTCAAAGAACCAGCTTTTGATTTCATTGACCTTCATATTGTTTTTCTAGGCTCTATTTCTTTTTTATTCCTGCATTGATCTTTATTGTTCCTTCTTTCTACTCACTTTGGGCTTTGTTCGTCCTTTTCCAAGTTTCTTTAAGTTAGATTGTTTATTTGAGATTATTCTTGTTTCTTGAGATAGTCTGTAATGCTATAAATTCTCCTCTTCAGAAAGCTTTTGGTGTGTTGCATTCCCATTTTCATTTTTTAAAGGTATCTTTTGATTTTTTCCTGATCTCATAGTTAACCCATTTATTGTTCAGTAACATCTTATTATCCTCCTTGTCTTTTTTTTTCAGGTTTTATTTCTTGGGGTTGTTTTTTAGTTTCTTTCCATTGTTGCCAGAGAAGATGCTTGATATGATTTCCTCTTTTTAAATGTATTAAGACTTGTTTTATGTCCTAACATGTGGTCCACCCTAGAAAATTTTCTGTGTGCACTTAAAAAGAATGTATATTCTGCTGCTTTTTTGGGGGGAAATGCTCTGAAGATTACGTCCATCTAATCTAGTTTGTCATTTAGGCCCCTGTTTCCTTGATGATGTTTTGTCTGGAAGATCTATCCATTGTTAAAATTCTCTACTGTAACTATTTTACAGTCAGTCTCTCCCTTTATGTCCAGCAACATTTGCTTTACATATTTAGGTGCTGCTATGTTGGTGCATAGTGTTTACAAGTGTTATATCCTCTTGTTGGATTGCTTTTTTTCTTCTATCATTATGTAGTATCTTTTTTTGTCTCTTATTATAGCCTTTGTTTTAAAATCTATTTTGTCAGATGTAAGTATTGCTTTCACAGCTTTTTTTCCCATTTGTATTAAATATCTTTTACATTTTTTCATTTTTAGTCTGGGTATCTTTCATTCTGAGGTGGGTCTCTTGTAAGCAGAATATATATATGGGTCTTGTTTTCTTTTCCATTCGCTACCCTGTGTCCTTTTATTGAAGCATTTAAGCAATTTACATTTAAAGTGATTATTGATGGGTATGTATTTATTGCCATTTTATTTTTTTAACTGTGTTTCTTTTTCCTCCTCCTCATCCCCCCTCCCCCCTCCTTCTTCTCCTGCTGGTAGTTCTTTAACATTTTTTGTAGTACTGGTTTTCTGCTAACAATCTTTCTTTTAGCTTTTTTTCTTTTTTTGGTCTGGGAATTTTTTTTTTTCAATTTTAAATGATAGCCTTGCTGGATAAAGTGGTCTTGGTTGTGGGTCCTTGCTTTTGATCATTTTGAATATTTCATGCCAATCCTTTCTGGCTTGAATTGTTTCTGTCTTTCTCTTGCTGCTTTTAAGATTCTCTCTTTTTCTTTTACCTTTGTCATTTTAATTATGATGTGTCTTGGTGTGGGCCTCTTTGGGTTCATCTTGTTTGGGACTCTGCATTTCCTGATCTTGCACGTCTTTTTCCTTCACCAGTTTAGGGAAGTTTTCAGTCATTATCCCTTGCTCTCTGTCTTCCTGTTTGCATATCTTTCTGATGTGGATATTGTTACATTTCATGTCCCAAAGTTCCCTTAAACTATCCTCATTGTTTAAATTCTTTTTTTCATTTCCTGCTCTGATTGGGTATTTTTTTCCTACCTTGTCTTTCAAATCTCTGATTTGATCCTTTGCTTCTTTATTTCTTCCAGTGTATTCTTTACTTTAGATATTGTATTCTTTTTTCTGATTTGTTTTTTAACAGTTTCTATGTCCCTTTTTATATTGCTGTGGTTCTTACTAAGTTCCTTGGGCATTCTTATAACCATTTTTTAAATTCTATACCTGATAAGTTGCTTGCCTCTATTTCATTTAGCTCTTTTTCTGGAGATTTCTCCTGTTCTTTCTATGTGAGGCATGTTTCTTTCTCTCCCCATTTGGTTGTCCCTTTGTGCTTGTTTCTATGTATTAGGTAGACCTACCATGACCCAGTCTTGGTAGGGTGGACTTATGTAGTAGGAGATCTGTGGCACTCAGTGGTGCAGCCTCTTTGATCATAATGAGTGGGGTGCCCCTTGAATGTCCCTTTTATGCATTATGTGCATCCTTCAGTTGTAATTCAATCTTGATTGTTATTGGCTCATTCATGCATATGGTCAACTCTCAGGTTGGCTGACTTTGAGGATCAACCCTAACCATATTGTGCAAGCTGCTGTGGAGATGCTGACCACACAAAGTGGATTTCACCTCAGCAGGGTGTGAGGCCTGCCAACATCTCCCGTCGGAGATGCAGCTCGTGAAGCTTATTGAATTCTGTTCTGATGTTGTCTGAAGCTGGCCACTGGGAATGTTGGTTCTAGGGCGCCTTGAGAGGGACTCTGGTGCAGAGTTAATTGCTACTAATGTTAATTGCTGCTTGTTGCTGGCCGTGGACAACCTACTTAAAAATACAAAACAATCCACAGTTTGTTGCTGGCTGTGCTAGGCCTAGGTGTGCACAGGAAGGACCAAGCTGTGTTTCATAGCCAGCCTTTACCAGTTCCAGGACCAGGGCCAGGTCAGCAAAAGACCCAAGGTACCTGAGACCTACCTCTGCCTGCCAGCTTCTTGTTAGGCTCAGTCATTAAAAGTGCCTCTGGTAATACTCAAGTTGCATGAGGTAAGTTATCAATGAGTCACCAGTAGGTGTGTGTGGTGTTCACCAGATTAATATAGTCTCAACCTCGGTCCCAGTGCTGGGCCTTAGGCCACTAAGCAAATGTCACTGGTTATGTCAAGTCTAGCTGTCACCCCCTGGGTATTTGTAGACCTTTGCAGTGTGTAAGGTCTTAGGGAGTTGTCAGGGTGAGGTCAGCAGAGTTTATCTGGCTCAAACATACTAAGAGTTGGCTGTGTGAAGGGAGAACTCTGCACAAGTCAGCCATGTGAGGGGAGAAAAAAACAGCCCCTCATCTTGGAGCCACACAGCTCAGTCTGTCCCAGATTCTGCCTGGAGGAGACAGAACTCAGCACGTTGGGATGATAGGGCTAGTGAGTCTTCCATGATGGGGAGGTGCTGGCCAGGTGTCAGAGAAGTTAGAGGGAATTGTCCCATCTCTGAGTCATACCCACTTGGTCTGTCTTAGATTTTGCTTGAGGTTTTCAGGGAGGAGCTACTGAGTCAGGTGGATGGGGCTTCTGGAGCTGGAGCTGGAGCTGGATCTGGTCCTGGACCTGGACCCAGGAAGGTGGGTCTGCTGGAAGCCTGCAGGAGGGTTCTAGCAGATATCCCATGAAGAAGAAGCACCAGTCAGGTTCACATGAAAGTGGGGTGGGGGGAATGTCTCCCACTCCAAAACCATACAACTCAGTCACTGATATCCCCTGACTCTGCCTAGACCTCTACATCCTGGCCAGAGCAGCTGACTCCTCAGTGAGCCTAAATTCTGCTGAGTGGGACTAGGGGGAGTCCAGAGGATGGAGCTATTACTTTCCTTATCTGAATACTCCATCCAAGAATGATGGCATCTGTAGTATGGGAGAATAACTCAGAGGAGGGCCTGGTGGCTGTTTCCTCAACTCTCTCCCCAGAGCCACCATCACCAGACTCTCCTCACACATGACTCTAGTTTACTCCACTCTTCCTCTACAGCTCAGGGTGAATGGCTGCAAATGAGATTTTGTGTTGACCCTTTAGGAGTGTGCTTGTGTCTCTAGCAGACTCTCTTCTCTCCCTGACAGAGAGAAACCTCATGGCTTCCCACCACCAAATGTTATGTGGGCACCTATCTTGGCTCCAGTGCTCTTGGACTGACGTTTAGACCCCAAAATTTCTCCATAGTTGAGATATCCTTCTGGAACCTCAGCTGCTACCCATGGGAGCAGGGCAAGCTTTTTTTGCATCTCTGCCCTTCCTACTGGTTTCGCTCTGGCTTCCTCTGAACATCCTTGGTTATAAGACTTCTCTTCAGCTACTCTTCAGTTGGTTATTCAGGATGATTGTTTCACAATTTAGTTGTAATTCCAGTTTGGTGCTGGGAGGAGGTGAGTATAGCTTCCATCTACTTCATTGCTATCTTGAAAGTCCTCCTTTCCTCTATTTCTGACAGTATTCACATTTGGATTAGTTCAGAAAGTGACCTACCTTGATTATATTACAGAGTTTCCCCAGAAATATGTAAGAGAATGAGAACTTAACATGCCATTTTGATGAGGTTGAGGTGAGATCACTTGAAGGATGTTTTCATATTAACCAGAAAACCACTGGAGACCCTGAGATGACTTCAGGGCTTTGCATGGAGTAGGGTTAGAAAAATGGTCTTTCTCAGCAAATGGTTATGGCTTCTTGTCCTGGATAATGAGCATTAGAATATGTTCTTTTTTTTTTTTTCCACCTTGGCTCCCAGGAAGTTCAGTGCTAAGTTTTATACTCAAATTCAGATCTACTTTCCTTGAGTTTGTTCTCTGGTACAAGCCCTGGTCTCTCTCCTCTTGATTGCTTGAGCTTGTTGTTTAATATTTGTATATAGTATTCTTTATTGCTGATTGTGGGTGATTCATTCTGGAATGACATAGAGTGAGTAAAAGAGGGTGAGATAAAGAGTAAACAATTATGGGAGGTAACCGTGTCCTTAAAGAGTTCTCTGTAGAGGATGGGTTAGGCATATGGGCTGGAAAGGAGGAGAGGGTACCAAGAGTTTCAGTGATGACAACTAAGAAGTGCACATCCATGGTGACATCATAGCATGTCACGTGACATGAACACTTTTAAAACAAAAGTGTTGTAAGTGAGCATGAATAAATCTCATGTGCACAGAAGGGAAAACCATCCACAGGCTCCTGTTCAGTTGTCATTGCTTTCATATTTTTTGGCTGTCTTGGCTTGTATCTGAGGTGATGATGACTAACCTTGTGCCAGAAAGAAGCCTCAGGTTCTACATGAGCCTACCTCTTGCTGGAATTCATTTAGATTGTACCTCTTTTGCTTTTTTTTGTTTTTGCTATTTGTGTTTCATTATTATAAACTATTTCTTAATACTCATTGTATCTTTATCAATCCTAGACTTAATATTAATTCATTAAAATTTGAGGAAAATTTTTATATATTATAAAATTAGCTAAGGATAGGTCTGTCATATTTAATACAAATGTCTTTCTTTTTAATAAGAAATAGCCTGTATTCTTTCTTATTTTAGTTTTTTCACCAACAATTTCTGGTTATCTTCTAGTGGCCCTGATTTTGCTGGTGAAAGGGGACTGTCCCATTTTAGTTCCCCAACCTGAGTGTGAAGACCAACCCCATACTCAGGCTGCCAAGTCTGACTGGGAGTAGTCTGGACAGGTGTTCTGCATTTTAGGCCTATACCTGGACCATACATTGTGCTTTACTGCCACTTGGACCCCACGGGAGCTGGGAAAAGTTCACACCTGGACAAGGGTTTTGGGCTGCACCATCCTTGGAACTGAAGGACCAGGATGGGTGAGCGACCAACTCAGTCCTGGGAAGGCATCTACAACAGACTCTTTACCTGGCTGTGAGGCTTTCCAAGACACCCCCCCACCCCATGAGAAAATAGGTCTCAAGGACACATCATTCAGTGGCCAGGACAGTTACCCTGGGGTAGAGTCGGGGCATGCCCCCAACAGATGGTTTTGTGGAGCAGAGTCAGAGACAGCTCTTTGCTTACTGTAGACCTCCACACTCAGCATCTACCCAGCCTCCTGCCCACTGTGCTGTCCTCTTGGGTACCCTGGTTACCTTTCAGTTACATTGCTCATGCACCATCCCCTCCTCCAGGAGACTTCCCTTGCTCACTGCTGTAGTCAGCGGCCAGGCCTCTGCACAGTACTTCTTGGTGGTGCATCCCAAAGGACTCCCAGTAGAGGGGTTCCCTGCAAGCACAAACTGGCTATGTACCTGGCCCGCAGAAAGGTGCAGTAGATGGTTGTCAGACTGAATGTATGTATTGGATGGTTAGACCCCAGGCTCGGGCAGGTGAGTGAGTTTCCCCCGCAGTCTCTCTGGGATCCCCTTCCCCTCTTCAGAAATGAATGTGGCATTTGAAAGTGCTCTGGGTGGGATGAGAGTCTGGGAGGTGCTCTCTTGCTGCCTCATTGTAGAGGCTGGGTACAGCTCAGGAAGGCAGCCAGCCATTGTGTCTCCTTGTCTCCAGCTTCCTTTGTGTGTGAGTCACCATCTAGAAGTTGCCTTCATTTGTTTTAATTTAATGGTACTTGACTCATCCTGGGAGCATTGCCATTGGCTTGTCCTTTCTTCTACTGTAGTTTTACACTCTGCAAAGGAAGGGGGCTGGGTGTAGAGTGCTTTGCAATAAAGTATTTCTCCTCATCACCTTTAGAAAATTTTTTCTTAGCAGAAGCAAATGAGAGAAATTTACTGGCCTGTCAGAAAAGCCATTGCTCATCAGACTGGAGAAAGGAAAAGCAGAGGTCATCGATTTATGGGCAGTGTCTCAGAAAGGGATTAAATCATTTAGCAACATGTCCTTAAGAAATCATTGAAGACTCACACTGTACTTTCTTTTCCTAGACCTTCTCTATATAATGTATTTATATATACATTAAATACATTTTCCAAATGCAAAGTCAGTCCAAAGGTAATGGTCAGCTTCCCAGCTGTTCTTGAAACTTTACCTGCACTGTTCCTGGTAGAAGACTGGGCAGAACTATGTGTGGGGGTGTTTGGACGATACACACATGTGTCTGCATATGCCAACTAATAGGTACCTGTGTGACTGATTACATAAACATACACACAACCATTGTCTAGCTATAATTTTCAATTTCCTTATGTTTGTGTTACATTATAAGTTGCCACAAATTCATTCAGATAAATAATGGTATAAACATATCTAAGCCCCTAGCTGCAGGATTCCAGAAGGCTTGTTAGAGTTCCCTGAGCATGTTTCTGTTATAAGCAAGGCTCTGCCTGGCATGGTGTTGTCAGGTGATCAGGATACCAGTGGTTGGGAGCTTTGGCTTTGAAGCCAGCTGTACCTATGTTCAAATTGCAACTTCTCAACAGCAAGTCATGTGACCTACCCTCTTAGAGCCATGTGAGCCTGGACTGTATGGTGCTGGGACTGGTGTTAATGTGCTTGAAATTCTGATAGCCTGTCTTAGCAGGACAGCCAGTCTGCCAAGACACTCAGCAAGCATGAAGCATGAGGTATGGATAACTAAATATTGTGGTGGCTAATTTTATGTATCAACTTGACTAGGCCATAGAATGTCCATGTCATTATTTTTGAATGTGTCTGTGAAGGTCTTCTCAGCAGAGATTTGCATTTTAATTGGTTGAACTGAGTAAAGCAGATTGCCCTCCTCAATGTGAGTGGGCCTTATACAATCAATTGAAAGCTTAAATAGAACAAAAAGTGAAGGGAGAGAGGATTTGTTCCCTTCCTGCTTGCCTGCTGGGCTGGAGATTGGTTTTCTCCTGACCTGGGACTGGGGCTTATGCCCTTAGCTCCCTGATTCTAAGGGCTTTGGGTTCAGACTGGAACATCACCACTGGCTCTCCTCAGTTTTTAGCTTACAGATGACAATTCACAGGACTTTTCAGCCTCTTAACTCACACAAACCAATTCCTCATAATACATCCTTTTTTTATACATATATAATAGTTGTATATGAAAAATATATATCTATTATATAAAAGGAAATTATATATAATTATATGTTTTTCATATATACTTATTTTTATGTATATTTTAATATATCTATTATATATAAAAAGGATATATATAGGAAAGGAAATAAAAGGATATAAAAGGAAAAATATATATTTTTCATACACATCTATTTTTTATATATATTTCATGTCTCTTATATATAGAAGGAAATTATATATAAATACAAATATATATAATTTCCTGTTGGTTTTGTTTCTCTGAAGAACATTGACAAATACAGACAGGAAGGTGGTCAACACAGCCCAGCAACTCAAAGAAAACAAACAAAACATATGAAATATCTATGTTGGAATTAAACAAGAAGACTTTCTAAGCTCTAATCATCCCATTTTGTACATCCAACAAAAAATCACTGAGCACCTCCAGTTCTAGGTTCTGGTCCAGGGATCTAGGGGTGGACCATCTGTCTGTGTGAAACTTTGGTTCTTGAGGGAGACAGGTGGTGAACTGGTGGATGAATAGAGATGTGCAGGGTGAGCACTGTGCAGGCAACAGCAGAGCCATGCACTAGGGAGCTAAGGATAGATATACACTGCACAAGGCACAAAGGCCAGAGCATGATAGGCAAAACTTGCCTCCTGGAGATGGGGTCCAGGTACAAAGGCTGGAGAAGCTCAGCAGGTCTGTAAACAGCAGGGGTTGGGAGGGCTGCCAACCCCAACAGAAGTGGCCCTGGGCAATGTGCTTAGCTGAGCTGACAGGCTGTATCTTCAGATTTATTTTGATTTTACAGGAGGCACTGATGCAGATACCACCCATGGCAGAGCAGGCATACACTGAGGCCCTTGCAGGGTCTGGGTCTCTGACCCATGGATTCTGAGGGCCTGGACCATCCTGCTCTATCTTGCACTCTCTGGAGCACTGTCCATTTTCCTCTCTACATTACAATATCACATTTCCCACTAGCCTCAGTAGGCCCAGCTTGCTACTCCTTCACCTGGTATCTGCAGTGTTACCTGTAGTCTGCCTGTACCCTAGCAGGCAGCAGGAGTGTGGCTCAGGGCCTAGTAAATGAAATATGTCCTTATCCAATGAGAGTTTCAGAATACCTCAGTACTGGCATAGTGCCTGGAAAGGAGCCCCTGCAGCCACCTCAGCAGGTATCACCTGTGGACTGGCCTGCACCCTGGCCCATAGTCACCCCTGGGAGGTTCATGAGGAAGTTCCTGTCTCCACATTCTCACTCCCATGCCTCTGTCCCTATTTAAGTGGAAATGGCTGGAAGTGTCCCTAGGTCTGCTGGGAATAGTGGTAGGTGCGCTTACCACAGGGACAGAAGGCCAGTGTCCTTCAGGATATCCAGAAATATCTTCATATCAGAGGTCAGTGAGGTCCAGAGCCATGAAACCATGCTTACTCACTGCATAAGACAAGAGGTCCTCTGTACTGACTGTAGACTCCATTCAGCCCTGTCCTCTGTTGTGGCCAGGGCAAGAAGGAGAGGATGAAGCCCCCTCACACCTTTGCTTGGTTTCCTTGTGCTGCCTACATCTCCTTCATGAGATCTCTGTCACCAGCTGCTAGCTACTTCCTGCACAGACAGGTGGTCCTTGTATCTGTCTCATATGTAGGAGCTCAGAGCCATCCTTTAAGGTATTGGGACTTCTCCCTTGAGCATCACCCCTTCTCAGGCTCTGAGGACTCACAGCCTAGGCTGAGCTTCCTCCAGGGGACATCTGCCACTGTCCATCCCTCTGTAGGTGGATGTGAGTCATGCAAATCTGGCATGGTCTAATGGTCTCACTTCTCCCAAGAGTGACTAGGGACTGAGGTCAGAAAAACACCAAATCATATTCCATTTTTATCAAACAAGCTGTAAGTGACACCTCCCTGTGCCTGCAGGCACAAACTAGATGAGGGGAGCAAAATTAAAATCTATGTTCTCTTCTCCCCAGGAACCAAAGCATATGGGAACAAGGCACTGAGTTCTTGAGAACTGTGGGAGCACACAGAAGCCCTGCCCCATATGGGGAGGAAACCACTGGCTCTCCTGAGTGAGTCCTGGAGCAGGATGAACAGGCCTTGAAGGGAAGAGGGTGATCCAGGCTGAGGCAACAGCTAGCATAAGCACAGCGCTGGGGAATATGATGGGCACAAAGAGACCAGCTCATCCCTCTGCCCAGGACTCTCCCAGTTTAACACTGAAAGTCCCACAAGTCAGGAAAGCACTCCATCCTGCTCAGCCGGGATGGCTGGTCCTCCTTGCAGGAGTATAAGCATAACAGCCAGGAAAGCAGGCAAGGTTCAAGAGACAAGCATACTTGGGAGCTTAGATTTAGCCCTTGAGGGTGGTGTGGAGTCATGAAAAGTTTAGAAACAGGAGGTCACAGGATCAGATTGTGCTTTGGAAAGCTCCTGAGGCTGTGCTCAAGGATGGTGGGCAGGGGCCAGGCCCTAGTTTTCTGGTGACCAAGGGCTGCAGCAGAGAAGAGGAGGCATGGAGGAGGCAAGGTCAGGGATTTAGAGGACACTACAGGTGTGTTGAGTCAAGGGCCCTGCCCAGGGTCATGGTGTGGGTGTCCAGGGACAGGTATATAGATTCCATTCCTTCAGGGAAGCTGACCGGCTCTCTGTTGAGTCTGTGAAACAGGAGATGTCATTGACTGGGTGAGACTGAAGGTGCAGGGAGACCTAGGCTGGAATGGCTTCAATTCAGGTGTTCACAAGTGAGTGGGTCATTGGAGCAGTTATGAAAATGAACCAGATGAAGGTTGAGAGTGACAAATACAGTATACTTGTTAAAGTGGACTGAAAGATTTCACTGAGGGACTGTTCCAACAAGCATCAGAAAGGGAGAAGATGGAAAGCATAGGAGAAAAGTTGAGAAGTGTGAAAGATAGAAGGAGCATCGCCATCCCTCTATTAGGAGTCTTGGAAAGGCAGAAAGAAGAAAATGGGGGGCAAATATTTGAAGAAATGCTGACAGAGAATTTCCAATAATTAAAGAAAAAAATAATACAGGATAGAAGCATTAAAGTGTCAAAAAAAAAAAAAAAGAAAGAAAAAGAAAAAGAAAAAAGAAAAAAAGAGTCTGCCTCCAACAAAGTGAGAATTCCAGAGGAACAAGTGGTTACTCAGAAACAACAGTGAGTCTGACGTCAGACCTCTCAAAGTCACATGAGAGGCCAAGTCCATTTTAAGGTCCATGGTGAGTGACATGAAGCTAGGATCATCAGTAGGCAGAGGAATGATGGGGACATAGCTAAAAATGGATGCCTTGTGAGAAAGGGAAGAACGAGGAGAAAGCTTATTGCCCAACACCATTAATTTACATAGTAAAAGCCTGTATAAATGATACCTCATAATTTTGTTATCTACCAGTATATGTAAATAGATGGCATGTGGACTGATGAGGCACATAAAAAATAAATGAGAGAGGCTGCCGGGTTGGGGCATGTGAGGAATGGGATCATAGGTGATGAATGAAAGGAAAAACCAACACCAACAATAACTAGTACTGAAGCGCGGCCTGGTGTGGGCTAATTATAGTTGGGCAGGGGTGGGGAGGATTGGGGTAGAGAAGGAAAAGGAGGGGAAGGAGCAAGAAGACATTATATGAACTGAGGAGTGCTCATATTTGTGCATCTGAAAGCTACTAAACACACAAAAAATGAAGTGCATTTAAAAAAGAAATAAAACTTACAACCTTTAGACCAGCAGGGAAGGGAAAGGGAATAAAAGAAAACTCAATCTACTAGAGACAAAAGAAAAAAGTCCTAAAACAATGCTATATAGAAAATTAGATGGTAAAAGTAATTTAAAATGTATTGTTAAAAAAACAGATTCTAAGGCTAGATTTTTTAGAAGCAAACTACATTATATATACAAAGACTATCTGGAAAAAGCCCAGCCATTGTTAATATAATGAAAATGGTTTGCATGGACACTAATGTAACCTGGCAGCTAAGGACTGTGAACAATGATGACTCCACTGTATTAGTCAATGTGGAGAGGTAGATGCTGTTGAATGAGCAAGTGTATTAGCCACAAAGAAAGCTTCAACAAATACCAAAGATGATATATGGAGTATTCTCTCTAATCAAGACCCAATGATATTAGAAGTCAATCATAGAAGGAGAGGCCCCAAACCTAGTACATCTGGAAGCTCAAATAATTCATGAGCCAAAGGAGAAATGATAATGGAAAATGCAAAAGATGATATAAACCAAGCAATAACAGAAGCAACAGATATTGACCCCCATGGGATGCTGGTAAAATGAAACTAGAGAGATATGTATAACCTTAGATACTGTTAGGATAAAAGATAAAATGGAGATTAAAAGCTCTATGTTCAACATCAGATTTTATGGAAAAATGCACAGAATAAACTCGGGGTACAGAAGTGGGTGGGTAGATCAGGAGAAGGGAGTGCCCAGTGAAGCTGAAGAACAGATGTGGGACCCACAGGGGTACTAGATTCTGCTGTCTGAGCCTACCCAGAGGAGGCTGGTCACTGTCTCCCCTTCTCTTGAATCTGGGCTGGGCGTCTAGGGACATAGGCTTCAGGGTGCCCTTCTGACCTTATTTTGCAGTCACTCAGGGCAAAGAACAGGAAACTGGAAGTGCTTGGGGAATAGCAGGGCCCACTGGGCAAGTTGGTTTTGTCAACTAATGGTTGCTATTTCCAATTCAATGCCAACAAGAATCACCAATTTGAAGAAGGAAGCTTTATTCAGGGCTACTAACTCAATTGTGGAAGACTATGGCTGTGAGGTAGTCCTTGAGTGAGACTCCTTTCTGACTAGAGATCTCTGCTCTCATCCACTGTAGTCTGGTCCACTCTGGTCCACTCAGTTTGTTCCAGTTCAGCAAGATATGCCTTTCACCAGCAAGTAAAGGAAGTCCTTAGTCTTCAGTGGCAAGGGAAAGCGGACTTTTGGGAACCAGAGGGGGACTGACTTATATAGAGAAGAGTCCCCGCCCCTGGTCCTTGATTGGTCAGTCCTCATGCAAATGAGGACTCAAAATACTCAGTTTGATTGGTCCAAAAAGCACTGTCCTGATTGGTCAGAATCTGGAGCTGCTCTGATTAGTCAGTGAAGATGCTAATGAGGAGATAGCTGCACAGCTCTGATTGGACAGGGAAAGTCTCAGTCCTATTGGTTGAAGTGGGATTCCAGGAACTCACTTATAAGAGCTGGCTCAGATGGCATAAATACAGTGCAGGAAGGCAGTTTACTGTAGGAGGCAGTCCTCTCTCTGAAGTGGCTTTCATGAGAAAACCCTGTTTAGAAACAGCTGGTAGGTTCTGTTTTATTTTATTTTATTTTTTATTTTGTTATCCAAAGCATCTTTTTATTTCTTTATTTTTTGTTTTTTTATTGTATTTTTTCCATCATATTCCCCTCCCTTCTGGATATCCTCTTCCACCTCCCCTACCTCCATGATCACCAAACTGTTGGTTGTTCATGAGTCCTTTTTCTTTTTTGCTCAATTCCTCCACCACGTACCCCCACCCCACTTCGACCTGTCAGCATGCTCTCTATCTATAAATCTGTCTTTATTTTGCTTCTTAGTTCAGTTTCAAAATTTGAGTTATTCTCTCAGGCCCAGGAGAAGGAGGACTGACTACGCAGCCCTATCCCAGGGGATACCCAGAGCATCACAGTAATGTCAGTCTCCGAATAATTGAAGGATCATGTTCCCTTTTATACAAACTGGCAGAGCTTGTCTGAGATGAGATTATGTATTCTGGAAGCATCTGAAAGTTGCGTGGGTCTCTGGACTGGATTCTGTTGTTGTTTCTGTGAATAGATTTTAAATCTGGACTCCATTAAACATTATGCATAATGTTTAAAACATCTTCAGGTTTTCTATTTCTTTTTTGTGAGACTCTAAAAAGTTTTATTACTTCAAATTATTGTGCACTTTGTCAATGTTTTCTAGTTTATTGGCACAATAATGATCTACAGTTATACATTTTTTATATTTAAAATTATATTCCATTTTGTTTCTTTGTATTATATGCTAATACTTTCTCTCTTTTAATTCTCTTCATCAAGGAGGACAAGATAGTGTAAGAGTTGATGGAAGTTATGAAAAGCATGGGAGTCCCATGCTTGGACCAACCTGGAATTACAACTAAATTGTGGAGAAATCACCTGGAACAAACAACTGAACAATAGTGAGAGAGGATCCTTATAGTCTTGGACAGACAGAAGAATCATCTTTAGCACATCCTGATGGTAAGGAGTGTGGTGGAGACTCTAGAAGGCTGGCTTGACACCCACAGGCAACAGTGGCAGAGAGATATTTAAGTGACAAGTTGGATCACCCTGAGAACAGTGGAATATAAACCATAAGCAGGAATCCCCAGCCCAAAAAGCTTTGGGCTTTGGGCACCAGAGCCCAAAAAGCACACAGATAACAGCCAACTGTGAAAAGTGGCAGAGTTGTTTTTTGACAGAGATGAGTAGTTGGAGATGCAAAGAGCTGTTTAAGGTGCCAACAGATAAGTTTTCATTTGCAGCCACTCACCCTGGCCTTTGGCAAAGGTGGAAGCAGAGTGAGCTAGAGATGCCTGAGGAGACACTGGGGATGGAAGCTTTGGGGAGAGAACTGAGAGAGTAGCCACTGGGATCCCAGTGCTGAGTTGCCCCCCATACAGCAGCCGCCATCTAGCTCAGACAGACCACTGCCTTGAGTGGCAGCAGCCTGAGAGGACACAATAGCACCACCCCAAGAAGGGACTCTGCTCTGGCCCTGTGGTGTTAAGCCTGTCTGCTAAGTACAGACTGGAAGCCACAGGCAGTTAGTCCCTAGCAAAGTGGGGATGTTAAGTGGACTAGAGATGTTTAAGGAGAGGCTTTGGGGAGAGAACTGAGAGAATATCTGCTGGGATCCCAATGCATGAGTCATCATGCCATATGGCAGCAGCCATGCTGCTAAGGCACACAACCCCCATCCTAGTGGCAGCAGCCTGAGGGGAAACAATACCACTGACACCAGGAGGGATTCTGCCCCACCGTGTAGTGTTTAAGCCAGAGTGCTGAATGCAGAGTGACTAGATTAACAACTAAAGGAGACAGCCACAGACAGTAGATCCCTGGAAGTCTTGAACTGACTGCCTATGGTCAGATGGGGTCAACATCTGACAGCACCGGAGGCAGATCCAGAAGGAAAAAACAGCAGTAAATACTAAAGGCTACCAAGACGAAATCCACTCTGGTCTTCTCCATGATTTGCAATATTTTCTTTACCACATAGCTTTTTAATGTTCATTTCTTGTCCATCAAGTTCGTGCATATTAAGTCACTAGATTTTATATTATAGTTTATTTCTCTCCTTTCTTATAATAGTAGTAATCTCTTTACAGCCTTATTGATATTGGTTCATTTGCTGTTGATACTGGGTATATAGGGGGGAGTAATTTTGGTTTCCTGGGCTTTGTGGTTTTGTTCTGGCAACACCTGCACAAAAACAAACAATGCATGGTGGGCAGAGTGACCCTCAGTCAACCCGAGGGAGGGAATGACCTGCCAAAGAAGGATCAAATAACAATCAAAACACAATTACTTCCAGAGAGCCAACAAAAATGGCATGAAAGGCATCCAAAGAGCAGCAAGTTCAGGAGATCAAGGAGACTGCACCACTGAATCTCACAGGTTTCCTATCAGAGAAGTTCACACTACAAAGTCAGGAAGTCAAGACAGGTCAATTTAAGAAGGAGAAGGAAAAAAAAAGTCTCACAAATAATGGGAAGACAAAGAAACAGCCCCCAATTGAAAGAAAGGGAGGAATCCTCAGAAAAAGAAATAAATGAAATAGAGGCAAGTCAACTATCAGATACTGAGTTCAAAACAATGGTTCTAAGGAAGCTCAGTGAGCACTGAGCTCAGGGAGAATTACCAAAAACTATAGGGAAACAATGGAGAACTTACTGCAAACTATATCAGCATGAACAAGGACATAGAAACAATCAACAAGAGGCAAGAGGAAATGAAGAATACTATTTATGAATTGAAGAACACTGTAGAAAGAATCAAAAGCAGGCTAGGCGAAACTGAGGAATCAATCAGCGAGCTGGAGGACAAAGCAGAAAAGAGCTCCCAGAAAGGGCAAGAAAATTAAAAAAGACTCAGAAAGAATGAAGATGCATTTAGGGATATGCAGGACAACGTGAAACGTAACAATATCCATATGATAGGGATACCAGAAGGAGAAGAGGAGGAGGAAGGGATAGAGAACCTGTTGGAAAAAGTCATGATGGAAAACTTCCCTAACTGGAGGAGAGAGAACGACACACAAGTCCAGGAAGCACATAGAGTCTCATTCAAGAGGAACCCAATGAGGCCCACTCCAAGACATATCATTATTAAAATGGTAAATATCAAAGACAAAGAGAGAATCTTAAAGGTAGCAAGGAAGAAACAAGAAGGAATATATAAGCAAGCCCCAGTAACTCTTGTAGCTTATTTTTCAACAAACACTATAATCAGAAGGGAGTGGCAAGAAATATTCCAAGTTAAAAAAAAGCAAGGCCTGCAAACAAGACTACCCTACCCATCAAGGCTCTCACTTAAAATGGAAATCAAAAATAAGCTTTCCTAGACAAGAAGCCTAAAAAATACACCTCCACCAAACTAGCATGGCAAGATATGCTAAAAGGACTGCTTAAAGAAGATGAAGAAAAAGAGTGAGAAAGAGAGGAACACAGGTACACAGGAAAAAAATGAATAAGAACCGATCAATAATACTTTAAACATAAATGGATTAATGCTCCCATCGAAAGACATAGAGTAGCTGAATGGATAAGAAAACCTGATCAGCACATATGCTGCTTACAAGAGACCCACCCCAGAACCAAAGACCAACACAAACTGAAAGTAAAGGGTTGGAAAAAAATATTCCAAGTAAGTGGACATGAAAAAGTCAGGGTAGCAATACTTATATCAGACGAAATAGACTCCAAAATAAAGACCATAGAAAGAGACACAGAAGGGCACTTCATAATATTCAGAGGAAGAATCCATCAAGAAGACATAAACATTGTAAACATATGTTCCCAACATAGGAGCACTGAAATATATAAGTAAAATCTTGGAGGACTTCAAGAAAGATATAGAGAGCAACACACTAATAGGAGTGGACTTTAACACCCCACTGTAACAATGGATAAATCTTCCATACAAAATATCAGCTAGGATATTATGGAACTTAACAGCGCACTAGATCTAATGGACTTAATTGATGTATGAGAACTTTTCATCCCAAAGAAGCAAAATACACATTCTTTTCAAATACATATGGAACATTTTCAAAGATAGAACACATGATAGGAAACAAGACAAGCCTCAACAAATTCAAGAAAGTTAATATCATAACAAGCACTTTCTTGGACCACCAGGGCTTGAAACTAGAAACCAACCTCAAGGAAAAAGCTCAAAAACATTCATACTCATGGAGACTGAATAGCATGTTATTGAATAATGAATGGGTCAATAACGAGGTGAAAGAAGAAATCAAAAAGTTTCTGGGTACAAATGAAAATGAACACAAAACAGTCCAAAACCTATGGGACACAGCAAAGTCAGCCCTGAGACGGAAGGTCATAGCAATACAGGAATACCTAAAAAAGATAGAAACATTTCAAATAAATGACCTAACCCTACGACTTCAAGAACTGGAGAAACAACAATAAACAAAGCCCACAGTGAGTAGAAGGAAGGAAATAATCAAGACCAGAACAGAATTGAATGATTTAGAGACTAAAAGAGCAATTCAAAGGATCAAACAATCCAGGAGCTCGCTCTTTGAAAAGATAAACAATATCAACAAGTCTTTAAGCAGACTAATCAAGAAAAAAAAGGGAGAACACCCAAATAAATAAAATCAGAAATGAAAGAAGAGAAATTACAACTGATACCACAGAAATACAAAGGATTGTAAGAAATTACTCTGAACAACTATATGCCAAGAAATTTGAAAACATGGATGAAATGGATACATTTCTAGAAAAATATAATCTTCCAAAACCTGAATCAGGAAGAAACATAAAGTATAAACAGATAGGAAACAGCTGGTGGAATTGTAGCAGTAATAAAAAAAAAAAAAACAAAAAAACTACTAGCACGCAAAAGCCCTGGACCGGATGGTTTCACAGGATAATTTTACAAAACACTTGAAGAGCTAACCCCTGTCCTTCTCAGACTATTCCAAAAAAATCCAATAAGAGGGAAGACTCCTAAACTCTTTTCATGAGGCCAATATTATCCTAATTCCAAAACCATATAAAGACACAACAAAGAAAGAAAACTACAAGCCAATATCGCTCATGCACATAGACACTAAAATCCTCAACAAAATATTGGCAAACCAGATGAAGCAACACATTAAAAAGATCACACTTCACAATCAAGTAGGATTCACCCGAGGGATGCAAGGATGGTACAATAAATACAAATCAATAAATACAAATCACAGAAAGAAAATGAAAGACAAAAACCACACGATCATATCAATAGGTACGGAAATAGCATTTGATAAGGAACAACACCCATTTATGATAAAAACACTCAGCAAAGTGGGCGTAAAGGAAGTGTACCTCAACATAATAAAGACCATATATGAAAAACCTACAGCCAACATCATACTCAATGGGCAAAAATTTAAAACTTTCCCACTAAGATCAGGAACCAGACTTTTACCACTTCTATTCAAAGTAGTATTGGAAGTCCTAGCCACAGTATCAGACAAGAAAAAGAACTAAAGACATCCAAATTAGAAAGTAGGATGTAAAACTGTCATTGTTTGCCGAAGACATGAGAGTGTACATAGAAAACCTGATAGACTCCAGCAAAAAGACTACTCTACCAAATAAGTGAATTTGGCAAAACAGCAAGATACAATGTAAATATTGAGAAACCAAAGGCATTTTTGTATACCAACAATAGAAACAGAAATCAGGGGAAAAAAAGTTTCCTATAGTAAGAAGTAAATAAAATACCTAGGAATAAACTTAACCAAGAAGACAAAAGACCTGTATGCAAAAAACTACACAACACTGAGGAAAGAAATTAAGGAAGACACAAATAAGTGGAAGTTTATACCGTGTTCATGGATTAGAAGAATTAACATCATCAAAATGGTCATACTACCCAAAGCAATTTATAGACTCAGCGCAATCCTTACTAAAATGCCAATGACATATTACGCAAATATAAAACAAATATTTCAAAATTTATATGGAATCATAAATGACCCTGAATAGCCTCAGCAATGTTGAGATAGAGGAAGAAAGTAGGAGTGAGCACAATACTTGATATCAAATTATATTACGAAACCATTGTAATCAAAACAGTCTGGTACTGTCATAAGAATAGACACATAGCCCTGGCTGTTGTGGCTTAGTGGACTGAGTGCTGGCCTGTGAACCAAAATGTCACCAGTTCAATTCTCAATCTGGGCTCATGCCTGTGTTGTGGGCCAAGTCCTCTGTTGGGGGCATACGAGAGTCAACCAATTGGTATATCTCTCCATATCTTTATACCTCCCTTCTCTCTCTAAATATAAATACATAAATAAATCTTTTAAAAAAAGAACAGACACAGAGACCAATGGAAGAGAATAAAGAAACCTGAAATAAATCCGCATATTTATAGTCAATTAATATTTGACAGAGGCAGCAGTCACATAAAATGGGCTAAAGAAAGTTTATTCAATAAATAAAAATTGGACAGATAAATGCAGAAAAATGAAATTAGACCACCTTCTTACACCACACACAAGAATTAATTCAAAATGGATCAAAGATTTAAACTCAAAACCTTAAATATCCTGGAAAAAAAACATAGGCAGCAAAATCTTGGACTTTGCTTGTAGCAATATTTTATCAGATATATATCCCCAAGGAAGAGGAACAAAAGAAAATGAATAAGTGGGACTACATCAAACTAAAAGTTTTTGCACCACTAACAAAATCATCAATAAAATAAAAAGACAACGCACAGAATGGGAGAACATATTTGCCAATACAACTGATAAGGGGGTTAATATCCAAAATTTATAAAGTACTTACAAAACTCAACACCAAAAATAAGAAAAGCCCAAGTAGAAAGTGGGCAAAAGACCTGAATAGACACTTTTCCAAAGAGGACATACAGATGACCAATAGACATATGAAAAGATGCTCAATGTCACTAATCATCAGATAAATGTAAATTAAAAGCACAATGAGATACCATCTCCTACCTGTCCGAACGGCTATCATCAATAAATCAACAAATAACAAGTGCTGGCAAGGAGGTGGAGAAAGGGGAACCCTTTTGCAATGTTGGTGGGAATGCAGGCTGGTGCAGCCACTGTGGAAAGCAGTATGGAGATACCTCAAAAAATTTAAATGAAGCTCCTTTTGACCCAGTGATCCAGCTTCTGAGAATATATCTGAAGGAACACAAAATACGATTCAAAGGATTATATGCATCCCTATGTTCACTGCAATGTTATTTGAAATTGTCAAGATATGGAAGAAGCTCAAGTGTCCATCAGTAGATGAATGACTAAAGATACTATGGGACATTTACACAGTAGAATACTACTTGGCTGTAAAAAGAAGAAAATTTTGAACTGTGACAGTATGGATGGAACTGAAATCATTATGCTCAGTGAAATAAGCCAGTCAGAGAAAGGCAAATACCATATGAATTCATTCATATGTATAATCTAGTGAACAAACTGAACTAACAAGAAAAATGGGGACAGACTAATAGTTGGAGAGCAGAGTGACAGCTAGGGTGGATGGAAGGTTATATGTGGAGGGATTAAGCAGAAAGAAATAAGGCGTCTTGGGTATGGACAATGGTGTGATGATTACCAGGTGGAAAGGATTACCAGGGGACTAAATGGTAAGGGAAGAAAAATTACAATAAAAAAGTAAGAAATAAATATATATATAGGAGTAAATAAATCTCAAAATTATTGGCATAAAAAAATGAGAGGAACTAAGAAAACAATCCCATTTACTATTAAAACAACAACAACAAAAAAAAATAAAGCACCTAGGAATAAATTTAACCAAGGAGGGAAAAATACCCGTATTCAGAAAACTGAAGAATGGAAATTAGGAAGATACAAATAAATGGAAGCCTATACCATGTTCATGGATGAGAAGAACTAACATCATTAAAATGTCCATAGATTCAATGCAATCTCTATTAAAATGCCTATGGCATATTTCACTGATCTAGAACAAATTCTCCAAAAATGTATACGTACCTGATAAAAGACCTCGAATACCTTCAACAATATTGAGAAAGAAGAATAAAGTTGGAAGGATCAGAATACCAGATATCAAACTATACTACAAGGTCACTGTAATCAAAACAGTCTGGCACTGACATGAGAACAGACATATAGATCAATGGAACAGAATAGAAACTCCAAAATAAACCCATGTCTCTGGGTCAGTTAATATTTGACAAAGGTAGTATGAGCATACAATGGAGTAAAAATAGTCTCTTGAATAAATGGTGTTGGGAGAACTGGGTTGGTACAAGCAAAACAATAAAACTAGACCATAAACTTACACCATACATGAAAATAAACTCAAAGTGGATACAAGACAAATATAAGTTGTGATACCATGAAAGTTCTAGTGGGAAACATAGGCAGTAAATTCTCAGATATCCTACATAGCATTACTTTTGGCAATATAACTCCTAGGGCAAGGGAAATAAATGAATAAATAAACAAATGGGACTACATCAAATTAAAAAGCTTCTGCACAGCTAAAGAAACCATCATCAAAATGAAAATGGACCAGACTGTATGGGAGAACATATTTTCCAGTGATACATCAGACAAGAGTTTAATCTCCAAAATAATAAAGAACTCATATGACTCAACACCAGAAAGACAGTCCAATTTTAAAATGGGCAAAGGACCTGAATAGACACTTCTCCAAGGAGAATACACATATGGCCCATAGACTTATGAAAAGATGCTCTACATCACTAGTTATCAGAGAGATGCATATTAAAACCACAATGAGATATCCCCTCACACTTGTCAGAATGGCATAATTAGTAAATCAACAAACAAGAAGTGCTGGTGAATACGTGGGGAAAAAAAGGAACCCTAGTGCACTGTTGGTAGGAATGTGGACTGGTGCAGCCACTGTGGAAAACATGGAATTTCCTCAAAAAATTAAAAGTAGAACTTCCTTTTGACCCAGCAATTCCACTTCAACACCAGTTCAAAAGAACACATACACCTCCGTGTTCATAGAAGTGCTATTTACAATGGCCAAGTGCTGGAAATAGCCTAAGTGCTCATCAATAGATGAGTAGATTAAAAAACTGTAGTACTTTTACACAATGCAATACTATGCAACAGAAAGAATGAACTGCTACCTTCTATGACAGCATGCAGAGAACTGGAGAATATATGCTAACTGAAATAATCCAGTCAGTAAAAGACAAATACCATATGAACTCACTTATAGGAGGAATCTAATGACCCAAATAAACTAATGAGCAAAATATAACCAGAGACATGGAAACATGGTACAGACTGAAAGCAACCAGGATGGAGGGAAAGGGGGGTCATAGAGAAAGAAGAGGAAAAGACTAGTCAAAGAACATGTATGAATCACCCATGGACATGGACAACACTATGGGGATTGACTGTGAGAATGGGGAGTGGATTGGGTGGAGAAGGGCACAGGGGGAAAATTGAGACAACTGAAATAGAATAGCAATGAAAAAATGATTATACAGCACAATTGACTTTTTTGATGTATAGTATATAAATTGTAATGTGTTGTTTATACAATTACTGTATAAATAAGCAGAATATAGAACTGTTTATGACATAAAACTCTCTACCCTCATGCTATTCACATTCTCCCTTTATTCCAAGTCCCTGTCAACCACTCTGTTATCCACTATATTTTTTATTTTTTAGAAAATTACATATTAATAGAATCATATAGTATTTAACATTTTGAGGTTGGCTACTTTCACTAAGCACCATGCCTTTGAGACTCATCCAAAATTATTCCAGTTATCAATATTTTGTTCCTTTTTATTGCTGAGCATAAGTCCATTTTATGGGTATCTCACATTCATTTTTTGGAGAACATTTGGGTACTTTCTGGCAATTATGAATGGAGTTCCTGAAAATATTTGCGTGCTTGTGTAAACATGAGTTTTCTTTTCTTTAGGATAAATCCGTAAGAGTAAAATTACTAGGTCATATAGTAAGTGTACCTATAAATTTTTGAGAAAATGCTGAACTGTTTTTAAATGTCTGTATTTCCATCATAAATTATATAAACCAAACACTTCTAACAGTGTTTTACAGAGTGAGAGTATGTACATGTTTAAACAATGCATGAGAAGATGAGATGGAGTCATCTCTTTGAAACACTGTGTTCAGCAGTGTGTGCTTCTTATGGTCCTTTCTCCTGTAAGAAATGTTTAAGGAATTTATTTTCCAGAACTAAGTGTGCAAGTAAATAATTTTATTTATTTACATTTGTCTGGTATATTTTCCCCTCTTTTGATGTTTCTTTTGTATTCAATATTGAGTTGGGCTTTACTTTGAGACGTACTCTGAAAATCTTTTTAAAAAAACAGATGAAGAGTTTCAGTAAAGATGGTGGAGTAGGTCAATGCTGTACTTGTCTCTTTTCATTATCACATTAAAATTGCAACCAAAGTATAAAAACCAACCTGGAGAATCATCTGAAGATTAGCTGAACAGAAGTTCTATAATTAAGGATATAAAGAAGAAGCAACATTGAGACTGGTAGGAGGGGCAGAAATGCAAAATGGGCTGGCCCCACACCCACATGTGGTAGCTGAGAATTGGGGAGAGGGATCTCCACTGCAGAGGTACCCCCTTCAAAGTGAAACGTCTCATCCCTACATGGGGCTCCCCAGCCCAAGCACCAGTACCAGAAAGAGGAACCCCCACAACATCTGCCTGTAAAAATCAGCAAGGGTTTTCTCTGTTTGGGTGAAAAAAATGCTGCTAGAAACCCAGGCATCCTTTTTTTTTTTAATATTGAGAATATGACTGTATTAAACATTTAACACTGTACAGTAATATACATATAAAAAAGTGAAAGGACAAGTAATGGAATAGAAAAGTATTTGCAACACATCTGAAAAAAAGTGTTAATAGTTTTCTTTTTTAGGGAGAAAGTTCTTTAAATATTTAATCAAAAAATGGATAAAGAATACAAAAAAGTCATTTAAAGTTAAAAATAATAGAGGTAGGCAAGATATATACAAAAACCGGTTTAGTTTCAGCAAATAATAAAATAACAATTAGAATAATATGTCATTGTCACAAATTAATAAGTATTAAAAATATTGGTAATATCAAGTATTGGTGACTGTGAAAGGAACTGGGTATTCATAGACTCTTTTTCTTCATCTTCTTAAAGCAGTCCCTTTAGCATATCTTGCAGTGATGGTTTGGTGGACGTGTATTCTTTTAGCCTTCCTTTGTCTGGGGAACTCCTTATTTCACCTTCCATTTTAACTGAGAGCCTTGCTGGGTAGAGCAGTCTTGGTTGCAGGCTTTGCTTTTCATTACTTAGAATATTTCTTGCCATTCCTGTCTGGCTTGTAGCATTTCTACAAGCAAGTCAGCTGCTAGCCGTATCAGGGCTCCCTTGCATGTTACTACCTGTTTCTCCCTTGCGTCCTTTCAGATTCTCCAATTGTCTTTCATATTTGCCATTTTAATGATGATGTGTCTTGGAGTGGGCCTCATTGGGTTCCTCTTGAATGGGACCCTCTGTGCTTCCTGGACTTGTGTGACTTTTTCTCCCCTCCAAATAGGGAAGTTTTCCATCAGTACTTTTTCTTTTTTTTTTATTTATTTTTTATTTTTTTAATTTTAATTAATTTATTTACTTTTTAAATACATTTGTCTCTGCCTTCCCCCCACCTCTTTCCCTTGCCCCCTCCCACCTTCCCTCCCTCAGCTCTTCCCCTTTGGTTTTGTCCATGAGTCCTTGCTATATGTTCCTTGACTTTCCCCTTCCCTTCCCTTTCCCTGCCCCCCCTTCCCTCTTGTCTCTGTTGATTTCTTTTCCTTTCAGTGTTGCTGGTCATATTTGCCTTGCTTCTTTGCATTGTTGATTAGGTTCTGCTTATAGGTGAGATCATATGGTATTTGTCTTTCGCCCCCTGGCTTATTTCGCTTAGCATGATGCTCTCCAGTTCCATCCATGCTGTCGCAAAGTTTAGTACTTCTTTTTTTCTTTCTGTTGCGTAGTATTCCATTGTGAATATGTACCATAATTTTTTGATCCAGTCATCTACTGATGGGCATTTAGGTTGCTTCCAAGACTTGGCTATTGTAAATTGTGCTGCTATGAACATTGGGGTGCAGAGGTTCTTTTGTATTGGCGTTTTGGTGTTCTCAGGGTATAGTCCCAGCAGGGGAATCGCTGGATCAAAAGGCAGTTCCATTTTCAGCTTTCTGAGGAAATTCCACACTGCTTTCCATAGTGGCTGCACCAGTCTGCATTCCCACCAACAGTGGACTAGGGTTCCCTTTTCTCCACAGCCTCGCCAGCACCTGTTGTTTGTGGATCTGTTTATGATGGCCATTCTGACCGGTGTGAGGTGGTACCTCATGGTGGTTTTGATCTGCATTTCTCTGATGGCTAGTGATGCAGAGCATCCTTTCAAATGCCTCTGGGCCCTCTGTATCTCCTCCTTAGAAAAGCATCTGCCCAGGTCCTTTGCCCATTTTTTGATTGGACCGTTTGTCTTCTTGGAGTAAAGTCGAGTGAGTTCTTTGTATATCTTGGAGATCAAACCTCTATCTGATGTATCATTAGTGAATATATTTTCCCAAATGGTTGGCTCCCTTTTCATTTTGCTGATGTTTTCTTTAGCCGTGCAGAAGCTTCTTATTTTGATGAGGTCCCACTTGTTTATTCTTTCCTTTATGTCCCTTGCTTTAGGAGACATATCCGTGAAAAAATTGCTGCATGGGATATCTGAGAGTTTCCTGCCAATGTTCTCCTGGAGGACTTTGATGGTGTTGCAACTTCTATTTAAGTCTTTTATCCATCTTGAGTTTATTTTTGTGTATGGTGTCAGCTGATGATCCAATTTCAATTTTTTGCATGTAGCCATCCAGCTCTCCCAACACCATTTGTTGAAGAGGCTGTTATTGCTCTATTTTATGCTTCTGCCCCCTTTGTCGAATATTAGATGTCCATAGAGACCTGGGCTTATTTCTGGGCTTTCTCTGCTGTTCCACTGGTCTATGGGTCTGTTTTGTCCCAGTACCAGATTGTTTTGAGTATAGTGGCTTTGTAGTAGAGTTTGATGTCCGGTATTGTGATCCCTCCTACTTTGTGTTTCTTTCTCAAAATTGCTGCGGCTATTCGAGGTCGTTTATGGTTCCATATAAATTTTTGAAATGTCTGTTCTATTTCTGTGAAATACGTCATTGGTATCTTAATAGGGATTGCATTGAATCTATAAATTGCTTTTGGTAGTATGGACATTTTAAGGATATTAATTCTTCCAATCCATGTGCACGGTATATGCTTCCATTTATTTGTGTCTTCCTTAATTTCTTTTTTCAATGTTGCATAGTTTTCTGCATACAGGTCTTTTGTGTCTTTGGTTAAATTTATCCCTAGGTACTTTATCTTTTTTCGTGCTATATCGAATGGTATATTTTTCCTGATTTCTTCTTCTTCTATTGCATTGCTGGTGTACAAAAACGCCTTTGATTTCTGAATGTTGACTTTGTATCCTGCTGTTTTGCCAAATTCACTTATTAGGTTGAGGAGTTTTTTGGTACGGTCTACAGGGTTCTCTATGTACACTATCATGTCATCTGCAAACAATGATAGCTTTACTTCCTCCTTTCCTATTTGGATGCCTTTTATCTCTTTCTCTTGTCTGACCGCTGTGGCTAGGACTTCCAGTACGATGTTGAAAAGAAGCGGTGAGAGCGGACATCCTTGTCGTGTTCCCGATCTTAGTGGGAAAGCTTTCAGTTTTTGCCCGTTGAGTATGATATTGGCTGTAGGTTTTTCATATATGGCCTTTATGACGTTGAGGAATGCCCCATTTATTCCCCTTTTGCTGAGTGTTTTGATCATAAATGGGTGCTGTACCTTGTCAAATGCTTTTTCTGCATCTATCGAGATGATCATGTGGTTTTTGTCTTTTCTTTTATTTATGTGGTGTATCACGTTTACTGATTTGCGTATATTGAACCATCCCTGCATCCCTGGGATGAATCCCACTTGATCGTGATGGATAATCTTTTGAATGTATTGCTGGATGCGGTTTGCCAATATTTTGTTGAGGATTTTAGCATCTATGTTCATGAGCAAAATTGGCCTGTAGTTTTCTTTCTTTGTAGGGTCTTTATCGGGTTTTGGGATCAGGGTGATGCTGGCCTCATAGAAGGAGTCTGGCAGTCTTCCCTCCTCTTGGATTTTTTGGAATAGTCTGAGAAGGACAGGGGTTAGCTCTTCCTTAAATGTTTTGTAAAATTCTCCTGGGAAAGCTTCTGGCCCTGGGCTTTTGTGTTCTGGGAGTTTCTTGGTTACTGCTTCAATTTCCCCAACTGTTATCGGTCTGTTCAAGCTTTCTGTTTCTTCCTCCTTCAGTGTTGGAAGATTATACTTTTCTAAAAATTTGTCCATTTCATCAAGATTTTCAAATTTCTTGGCATATAATTGTTCATAGTAGTTTCTTACAATCCTTTGTATTTCTGCGATATCCATTGTTATTTCTCCTCTTTCATTTCTGATATTATTAATTTGGGTCCTCTCCCTTTTTCTCTTGATGAGTCTGCTTAAAGGTTTGTCCGCTTTATGAATCTTTTCAAAGAACCAGCTTCTGGATTGGTTGATCCTCTGAATTGTTCTTTTTGTCTCTATGTCATTCAGTTCTGCTCTAATCTTGACTATTTCCTTCCTTCTACTTGCTCTGGGATTTATTTGTTGTTGTTTCTCCAGTTCTTAAAGTTGTAGTGTTAGGTCTTTTGTTTGAAATGTTTCTATCTTTTTAAGGTAAGCCTGTATTGCTATGACCTTCCCTCACAGGACCACCTTTGCTGTGTCCCATAGGTTTTGGACAGTTGTCTGTTCATTTTCATTTGTTTCCAGAAATTTTTTGATTTCTTCTCTTATCTCATTATTGACCCATTCATTGTTTAATAGTCTACTGTTCAGTCTTCATGAGTTTGCAAGTTTTTGAAGTTTCTCTTTGAGTTTGATTTCGAGTTTCAAGGCCTTGTGGTCTGAGAAAAAGTTTGGTATTATTTCAATTTTCCTGAATTTCCTGAGGCTTGCTTTGTGTCCCATCATGTGGTCTATCTTTGAAAAACTTCCATGAGCATTTGAAAAGAATGTGTATTTTTCTTCTTTGGGATGTAAGATTCTATATATGTCAGTTAAGTCTCTTTGATTCAGTGTGTCATTCAGCGCCACGATATGTTTATTAATGTTTTGTTTGGAAGATCTGTCCATTTTTGACAGTGGGGTGTTGAAATCCCCTACTATCAGTGTGTTGCTATCTCTATCTTTTTTGAAGTCATCCAACAATTTCCTTATAAACTTGGGGGCTCCTATATTGGGAGCATATAAGTTTACAATGTTGATGTCTTCTTGATAGATTCTTCCTTTCAGTATGATAAAGTGCCCCTCTGGGTCTCTCTTTATGGCCTTTGCTTTGAAATCTACTTTGTCTGATACAAGTATGGCAACGCCAGCCTTTTTCTCATGTCCATTTGCTTGGGATGTTATTTTCCATCCCTTTACTTTCAATCTGTGTAGGTCTTTTGCTCTGAGGTGGGTCTCTTGTAGGCAGCATATGTGTAGGTCATGTTTTCTTATCCAGTCAGCTACCCTGTGTCTTTTGATTGGGGCATTTAGTCCATTCACATTGAGAGATATTACTGATAGAAACTTACGCATCTTTTCTCTTTGTACTTGTGTTCCTCTCTGTCTCATTCTTTTCCTTCATCTGCTTAAACCAGTCCCCTTAGCATATCTTGGAGTGCTGGTTTGGTAGAGATGTATTCTTTTAGCTTTCTTTTGTCTGGGAAACTCCGTATTTCTCCTTCTATTTTAATGGAGAGCCTAGCTGGGTAGAGCAGCCTTGGCTGTAGGCCCTTGCTTTTCATGGCTTGGAATATTTGTTGCCATTCCCTTCTGGCTTGTAGTGTTTCTGTTGAGAAGTCAGCTGCTAGGCGTATCGGGGCCCCCTTGTATGTTACTTTCTCCTTCTCCCTTGCTGCCTTCAGGATTCTCTCTTTGTCTTTGACATTTGCCATTTTAATGATGATGTGTCTTGGAGTGGACCTCCTTGGGTCCTTCTTGAGTGGGGTCCTCTGTGCCTCCTGGATCCATGAGAGCCTTTCTCTCCTCAAATTAGGGAAATTTTCCATCATTACTTTTTCGAGGAGGTTCTCTATTCCTTGCTCCTCTTCTTCTCCTTCTGGTATCCCTATTATACGGATATTATTGCGTTTCAGGTTGTCCTGCATTTCCCTAAATGCTTCTTCATTCTTTTTGAGCCGTTTTTCCATTTCTTGTTCTTTCTGGGAGCTTTTTTCTACCTTATCTTCCATCTCACTGATTCGATCCTCAGCTTCATCCAGCCTGCTTTGGATTCCTTCTACTGTGTTCTTCAATTCAGAAATGGTATTCTTCATATCCTCTTGTGTCTTCTTGATAGTTTCTATGTCCTTTTCCAGGCTGATATAGTTTGCTGTAAGATCCTGATAGTTTCTCTGCAGTTTCTCATAGTTCTCTTTGAGCTGGCTGAGCTCATTGAGCTTCCTTAGAACCATTGTTTTAAATTCCATATCTGATAGTTACCTTGCCTCTATTTCATTGAGCTCTCTCTGTGGGGAGTCCCCTTTTCCACTCATTTGGGGAGAACTTCTTTTTCTTCCCATTTTTGTGAGAGTCAGTTAAGTATTTTTGTCCTTTACTTTTCTTTCTGGGCTTGCCTCTGATGATGTCAGTTGTTGACACTATAGGGCCTTGGGTTGTTTGTTTGAGCCTTTCAGGAGTCAAATGCCTGTGTCTGACTCCTGCTTGGAGCAGCTCTGTGACCCCTTCGGTCAGGGCTGGGCTATTTTTTAGGATCTCTCTGCGCTCTCACGAGAGCTCCTTGAGCGCGTTCCCAGTGCGGCAGGGTCCCCCACCTGCCTGGGCTCGCATGTGTTTGCCCCAGACCAGGGGGCTTATTCGCGACCTCCCGTGCTCATCTGGCCTCTCTGGCACGCGAGCTTCGCGCCACTGGTCAGTTTAGGGTCTTCTATTGTGTGTTTTCCCCGCTTTTGGCTCTTTGGGTGCGTTGCTTGCCCTCGCCAAATGGGGACTACAGAAATGGGAGGAAATCAGCTCTAGGACTCTCCGGTTCATCCTGTTTCTGGTCTCTCCTCCAGGGACTCTGGGCAGCTCTACTTATTTTGTGGGCTGCTCCGCAATCGCGGCGGGTAGGTCAATTTACACCTGCCCTTGCCCCTCTGTGCACTCCTTCGCGGGCCGTATGGGTGCCAGTCTGTGTGAGGCCTTGCCGGCAGGTGCAAGCGTTCGCCAGCCCGCGTGGGTCACACACACGCTCGCCAACCCTCGCCAGTCACTCGGCGCAAGTGTGCGCGCCTGCTCTGGGTGTTTTGGGGTTTCTATGTTTGCTTTTCGGCTTTTGGCTGTTTGGGGGTGTGGCCTCTTCCCCGCGCAATGGAGACTTCGGCAAGGAGAAGGAGTCGGGACTCCCCGGTTCCTCCTCCCGTTCTTTCCCCAATGCCTCCGTTTCTAGTCTCCCCTTAGGGGCCTCTGGGCAGTTCTGTGACCCCTTCGGCCGAGGATCCAACCCCTGTGTGGACTGCGTTTCAATCGCAGGCAGTCTGTTTCATGCGCGCCCCGCTTCTGCCTCTTTGGGGTCGCGCCTTTCCAGCCCACAATGGAGACTACAGAACAGGGAGGGAGTCGGGACTCCCCAGTTCCTCCTCCCGTTCTTTCCCCAATGCCTCTGTCTCCAATCTCTCCTCAAGGCTCTCCCAGCCAGTCTGGACTCAGCCCCGTAGCTCACAGGCGTACAAGCTGTGTGCGGAGCGCACAAAAGGCAGGTTAATTGATTCCCTTATGCCTGAGCGAGATGGTAACTGCAGAGTGGGAAGTGTGTTATCACCCGGGCTCCACCGGCCGCAGTGTCAGTTCTCTTCACAAAGTTTTCCTCACCAGTCTTTTCCCAGACACCAGCCCACCCTGCTGCCGCCTGTACCCAGCGATCAAGGAGGGTGGCTGCCGCTGCAACTTTTGCGTTTGCCCTTTAAATGTCTTTTTGCATCCCCAGCCACCTGTCTCTGGCAGAGAGCGCCCCTAAGCTTTTTGGGGTTGTGTTTTGTCTGTATTTTCTCGGCTTTAGCTGCTGTAGTTTAGGGGTTCCTGTTTATGATTCAGACCCCGTTCTTCTCGGGGGGACGCTAACTGGCTGTTTCAATGTCCCTCTGGTGCCAGTGCCCGTGCGCACCCAGTCCACCCTCTCGAGCCTCCACCGCAATTCTCACCCGTTGGGATGTGTGAGAGTCGAATCCACTGTCCGCGGCACCAAGGCTCCTCTCCCAGTATCGCTCCACTGCTTTCCAGGTGATTACTCCATTATTTAGTTGCAATTCCAGTTTGGTTTTGGGATGACGTCAGCGTGACTCCCTTTCACTCCTCCGCCATCTTTTTCCTCTCTATCCTATCAGTACTTTTTCAAACAGGTTCTCTATCTCTTCCTGCTCTCCTTCTCCTTCTGGTATCCGTATGATACAGATATTATTACGTTTCAGGTTGTCCTTCATTTCCCTCAGAGCCTATTCATTCTTTTTGAGTGTTTTTTCATTTTCTTGCTCTTTCTGGGAACTTTTATCTACATTATCCTCCAGCTCACTTATTCAATCTTTTGCTTCATCTAGCCTGCTTTTGATTCCTTCTACTGTGTTCTTCAATTCAGAAATTGTATTCTTCATTTCCTCTTGTTTCTTATTTTTATTATTATTATTATTTATTTTTTCAAATACATTTGTCTCTGCTTGGCCCCCACCCCCCTCTCCCTCCTTCAATCCTTCCCCTTTGGTTTTGTCCATGAGTCCTTGCTCTATGTTCCTTGACTTTCCCCTTCTCTTCCTTTTCCTCTGCCCACCCCTCCCTACTTCCCTCTTGTCTGTGTTGGTTTCTTTTCCTTTAAGTGTTGCTGGTCTTATTTTCCTTGCATCTTTGTATTGTCGCTTAGGTTCCACTTATAGGTGAGATCATATGGTATTTGTCTTTCGTCTCCTGGCTTATTTCGCTTAGCATAATGCTCTCCAGTTCCATCCATGCTGTCACGAAGTTTAGTAGTTCTTTTTTTCTTTCTGCTGCGTAGTATTCCATTGTGTAAATGTACCATAGTTTTTTGATCCAGTCATGTGCTGATGGGCATTTATGTGGTTTCCAACACTCAGCTATTGTAAATTGTGCTACTATGAACATTGGGGTGCATAGGTTCTTTTGAATTGGCGTTTTGGGATTCTGAGGGTATAGTCCCAGCAGGGAATCACTGGATCAAAAGGCAGTTCCATTTTCAGCTTTTTGAGGAAATTTCACACTGCTTTCCACAATGGCTGCACCAGTCTGCATTCCCACCAACAGTGTAGTAGTGTTCCCTTTTTCTACAGCCTTGCCAGCACCTGTTGTTTGTTGATCTGTTTATGATGGCCATTCTGACCAGTGTGAGGTAGTACCTCATGGTGGTTTTGATCTGCGTTTCTCTGATGGCTAGTCATCAGGAATCCTCTTAAAAAAAAAACAAACAAAAAATCCCCCCTCACACATAGACTCTTGCTTCCAGGTACTCAACTTTGGCTCCAGCAAAGATACAGCAGCTTGTGGTGGGAGTGCACCAGAGACATAAAGGTAGAAATTGAACTGTTCTTTTAGGGGGAGGAGGTACTATTGCCCCTGTGTTGAGCCCTGCTCCACATGGCTAGATCTGAATCTCAGTTAGCCTGGTAAACTGCATTAGTTCCATCCAGATTAATCCCTGGTATGCTGGTGCACCCAACTCTCACACTGCTCAAGGAGCTTTCAGCGGCAGGCAGCCAGCCATGGCCCACACTGCAGTCTTTATTTAAAAATTTGCAAATGGCCTTGGCTGGTGTGGCTCAATGGATTGAGTGTCAGCCTGAAAACCAAAGGGTCATCGGTTCAATTCCCAGCCAGAGCACATGTCTTGGTTGCGGTCCCAATCCCCTGTAGGGGCCACTTGAGAGGCAACCACACATTGATGTTTCTCTCCCTCTCCCCCTCCCTTCTCCTCTCTAAAAATAAATAAATAAAATCTTTAAAAATAAAATAAAAATTCTCAAATGTATGCAGATCCCAGGAGAATGGTGCCTGGTCTTGGTGTATTCAGTGGCATTCACTGAGTGGTCTCAGTCTCAGCACTGGAAGTAAATCTGAACATGCATTAACCTGGTGAACACCATCACCCCATTCTGGTGACTCCAAGAGACCCTGCCTCATCCAACATGTGTACAACCCCAGGATGTTCAGCAGCTAAACTTTACAAACAGCTCGCAGGCAGCAGAAATCCTTGGAGTGCCCTGTGCCTTTTTGTTACCTGCCCCAGTCAAGGAACTCATAGCAGCCGGCCCCAGTTCTCAGTGTCGTCTTTTCTACATGCATTCAGGTCCAGCATAGGCAGTAACCAACTGCAGATCACTTCATAGCCCCAAACAGGTAGCCCCAGGATGATCACATTCAACATCTGACATTGGCCTGCACTAGAGCCCCTTCCAAGAGGCCCCAGAACACACACACTTGGTGACCAGCATCAGACCACAATAGAGCCCACTCAACAAACTCCACAAGAAGAACACCCAAATAGTAACCTCAGCAGGCACCAGACCCCACTGGGGTGAATCTCATTTCATGGAATCAGTCCTTAGACAGCAGTTTGTAAGCTGCAATTGTAGCCAACTCATAGCCAGTCACCCTGATTGCATTTCCCTTCCACTTATGTGCTAACAGCCATCAAGGCTCAACTACAATAGAAAGGTACACACAAGGGAAACTTCAAAAGCACCCAGCTCTGGTAATCAGGGAGACTAAACCGCTGGAATTGGTAGGATACCTACTACAATACATAAGACCAACCTGTCAAGACTGGGAGGCTAGTAAGTCAACCAGGTGCATAGAAACAAACCCAGCCAAAATGAGGAGACAAAGTAGTATGTCACAGATGAGAGGACAGGGGTAGTCTCCACAAAAAGGACTGAACAAAATGGAGACAAGATCTACCAATTGATGGTATATCTATTCTCTATTCTACCAGATAGAGAATTCAAAACACTGACAATAAGGATCCTCAAGGAACTTAGAGATAACTTCAACACAGAGATAGTAAGCATAAAAAGACATAAAAACCATAAAAAAGAACCAGTAAGAAATGAGAAATACAATAACTGAAGTGAAGAATTCACTAGAAGAAATCAACAGCAGGTTAGATGAAGCAAAGGATCAAATCAGTAATTAGGAAAATAAGGTAACAGAAACCATTCAATAAGAGCAGAAAAAGGAAAAAGAAGTTTAAAAAATTAGAGTAGTTTAATGGACTTCTGTGACAATAGCAAGCAGAAGAATATTTGCATTATTGGGACACCAAAAGGAAAAGAAAGGGAGCAAGGGGATGAAAACCTATATGAAAAATGACTGAAAATTTTCCTAACCTGGTGAAGGAAATAGCCATTCAAGTCCAGGAAGAATACAGTGTCTCAAAAAAAAAAAAAAGGAAGATAAAGAAGCCCACACAATAACACATCATAATTAAAATGGCAAAGTTGAAAACCAAAGAGAGAATCTTAAAGCAACAATAGGACAGTTGGTTACCTACAAGTAAACTTTCATAAGTCGGTAAGCTGATTTGTCAACAGAAACTTTTCTGGCCAGGAGGGACTGGCATGAACATCAAGGTGATGAAAAGCAAAGACCTACAAACAGAGCTATCCCAGCAAGGAGAAATAAAGAGATTCCCAGACAAGAAAAGCTAAGAGTTCATCACCATCAAATCAGTATTACAGGAAATGTTAAAGGGTCTTTTTTAAGAAGAAAAAAAATAGGGAGAATCAAGATGGCAGAGGAGTGAGTAGAAGTCACACTGACCTCCTCCCAGGACCAATCTGGAATTACAACTAAATTGTAAAGAAATCACCTGGAACAAACAACTGTGCAATAGAGTGAGAGGAGCCTTATAACTTCAGAGACAGAAGAATCAGCTTTAGCTCAACCTAACTGGTAAGGAGTGCAGTAGAGACTCAAGAAGGCAGGCAAGGTGCCCACTGGCAGCAGCACCAGAAGGATATTGGAGGGGCCAGCTGGATTCCCCTAAGAAGAGCAGGGTCTAAACCATAAGGTGGGGATCATCAGCCTACAGCACCAGAGCCCAAAAAGTACACAGAAAAAAGCAAACTGTGAAAAGTGGCAGGATTGCTCTCTGCCAGAGACAGGCAGCTGGAGACACAAACAGCTGTTTAAAGGACCAATACATAAATTTTATTTGCAGCCACTTACTCTGGTCTCCAGCAAAGGTAGGGGCAGAGTGGGCTGGAGATAACTGAGGAGAGACTGGGAAAGGAGGCTTTGTGGAGAGAACTGAGAGAGTAGCCACTGGGATCTCAGTGCTGACTCATCCCCCATGTGGAAACAGCCATCTTGCTTAGGCAGAAACCACTCCCCTGAGAGACAACAGCATCAGAGGACCCAATACCCTGGCCCCAGGTGGGATTCTGCCCCGCCCTGTGCTGTCTAAGCTGCCTGCTGAATACAGAGTGACAGCCACAGATAGTAGATCCCTGACTAAAGGGGGCGCAGAGTGATCTGGAAACACTTGAGGAGAGACTGAGCATGGAGGCTTTGGAGAGAGAACAGAGAGAGTAGCCAGTGGGATCCCAGTGCTGACTCCACCCCCATGTGGCAGCAGCCATCTTGCTCAGGCAGAGACCACTCCCCTGAGTGGCAGCAGCGTGAGAAGAACCAATAACCCTGTCTCCAGGTGGGGCTCTGACCCATCTTGAGCTGTCTAAGTGGGCCTGCTGCATGCAGAGTGACTATAAAAAAGCTGAAGAAGACAGCCACAAACAGTAGATTCCTGGAAGTCTTGAACAGACTGCCTAAAGTCAGACAGGGTCAACATCTGACATCATCAGAGGCAGATCCAGAAAGTAAAAACAGTGGTCTCATACCATAGAAGTTCACACCACAAAGTCAGGAAATAAAGACAGATCAACTTAAAAGCAAAAGCAAAAAATAACAGTTTCACAAATAATGGGAAGACAAAGAAATACCTCCCACATTGAAGGGAAAGGAGGAATCCCCAGTAAGAGAACTAAATGAAATAGAGGCAAGTCAACTATCAGATACTGAGGTCCAAACAATGGCTCTAAGGAAGCTCAATGAGCTCAGTGAGCTCAGAGAGAATTATCAAAAACTACAGGGAAACTATGAGGAACTTACTGCAAACTATATCAGCATGAAAAAGGACATAGAAACTATCAATAAGAGACAAGAGAAAACGAAGAATACTATTTCTGAATTGAAAAACACAATGGAAGGAATCAAAATCTGGCTAGATGAAGCAGAAGAATGAATCAGTGAGCCTGAGGACAAGGTAGAAAAAAGCTCCCAGAAAGAGCAAGAAAATGAAAAAAAGACTCAGAAAGAATGAACAGGCATTTAGGAAAATGCAGGACAACCTGAAAGGTAATAATATCTGTATAATACTGATAACAGAAGGAGAAGAGGATGAGGAAGGGATAGAGAACCTGTTGGAAAAAAATGATGGAAAACTTCCCTATTTGGAAGAGAGAAAAAGTCACACAAGTCCAGGAAGCACAGAGGGTCCCATTCAAGAGGAAACCAATGAGGCTCACTCCAAGACACATCATCATTAAAATGGCAAATATCAAAGACAAAGAGAGAATCCTAAAGGCAGCAAAGGAGAAAGAGGTAGTAACATACAAGGGAGCCCCAATACAGCTAGCAACTGACTTCTCAACAGAAACACTGCAAGCCAGAAGAGAATGATAAGAAATATCCAAGTCATGAAAAGCAAAGCCTGCAACCAAGACTGCTCTACCCAGCAAGGCTCTCAATTAAAATGGAAGGAGAAATAAGGAGTTTGCCTGACAAAAGAAGGCTAAAGGATATACCTCAACTAAACCATCACTGCAAAATATGCTAAAGGGACTACTTTAAGATGAAGAAAGAGTCTATAAATACTCAGTTCCTTTCACCATTGCCAATACTTGATATTACCAATATTTTTAATATGTATTAATCTGATCATGACAATGAGGGGTTATTTTAATTATTCTTTATCATTTGTTGAAACTAAACCTGTTTTTGTATATTTATTGCCTATTTCTATTATTTTTAAAAAAGCTTTAAATGACTTTTGGTATTCTTTACCTATTTATTGATTAAAGGTTTGTAGAATTTTTTCCCCTAAAAAACAAAAACAACAAAAAAAAACTATTAACCATTTTTTATGTGTGGCAAATACTTTCTCATTTTATTACTTGTCCTTTAACTTTTTTATATGTATATTACTATATAGTCTTAAATCTCTAATACAGTCATATTGTCAATATTTTACTTTATAGCTTCTGTGTTTGAATATTTTATTTCAGGATAAGAAAAATATTAGTTTGTATTTTCTCCTAAAACTCCTTAGATTCCACATATTGGTTTTTAACTCACCTGAATACTTCTTGTATAATGTGTGAAATAGGGCTCTATATTTTGTTTTATTTCAAGCAATAGTGGTCAATGCACCTTATTTGTTGAATAAGCCTTACTTTACCCATTGATTTGAAATAGTAATTTAATCATATATTACATTGTTAAATATATACATTTATTTCTAGAATGCTCATTGTATTTCATTGATCTACTTGATTATTTCTGTGCTGGTGTCATATTGTTTTAATTGCTGAGATTTTTATAATGGATTTAAATTTTCTAATGTTTTATAATTGACTTTGATATTTTAAAAAATAAGTAAAATCAATCTGCATTTAGAAAGAAAGAAAGAGAGAGAGAGAGAGATGGAACTCCTACCTTTTGTGACAACATGGATGGAACTGGAGAATATTATGCTAAGTGAAATAAGCCAGTTGGTGAAGGACAAATACTTGTGAATTTACCTATAACTGTAACCTATTCAACGAAATAAACTAAAGAACAAGGTAAACCACAGTCCTAGAAACATGGAGCAAACTGAAAGTGACCAGAGGGGGTGGGGAAAGAGGACAATGGTGTAATGAAGGGGCTGGGACTAGACAAAGAACATGTATGAATGACCCCTGGACATGGACAACAGAGTGGGAATTGACTGTGGGAGTGGGGGCTGGGAGAGGGGCAAGGAAGAAAAATTTAGACAACTGTAATAGAATAAACATGAGTTAAAAATTTAAAAAAGAAAAAAGAAAATGTTTATATTAAAACAAAATTAAAAAATAGAATAAGAATCATAAAACAGTAAAATAAAAAAGAAGAAAAAATATATAAATATAAATAGTAAAGTGGCAATAACTACATATCTGTCAATAATTATTTTACATGTAAACAAATTAAATGCTCCTATCAAAAGTCACAAGGTAACTAGAAAATTATAGTCTATTATCACTCATCAACATAGATGCAAAAATACTCAACAAACTGTCAGCAAACTGAATTCATCAATACATTAAAAAGGTCATATACCATAATCAAGCTGGATGAAGCAAACTGAATTAGTGAGTTGGAAGAAAAGGTAGAAATAAATACCCAGGTAGAGCAATAACATAAGAAAAAAACTCAAAAAGTATGAGGATAGCTCAAGGGAACTTCAGGACAACATGAAACACAACATTCAAATCACAGAAATACCAGAAGGAAAAGAAAAGGAGCAATGGATAGAAAACCTGTTTAAAAAAATAATGACACAAAGCATCCCTAACCTGGAGAGGGGAAAAGCCATGCAAGTTCAGGAAGCACAGAGGGTCTCCATCAAAATGAACCCAAAAGGACCTACTCCAAGACACATCATAATTGAAATGCCAAATTTTAAAAACAAAGAGAGAATGTTAAAAGCAGCAAGGGAGAAATAGTAACATGCAAGGGAGTTCCAATGAGGCTAAAAGCTGATGTCTCAACAGAACACTAAAAGCCAGAAGAGAATGGCAAGAAATATTCTAACTAATGAAAAACAAAAGGCTACAGCCAAGACTAAATACCCACCAAGACTGTCATTTAAAAATAGAAGATGATATAAGGATTTTCCCAGAGAAAAGAAGGCTAAAAGTGTCCACCTCCACCAAGCCAGCATTGCAAGACACACTAAAGAGACAGCTTAAAGAAGATGATGATATAGAGTGAGTGAGAGAGGAACACAGGAACAAAAGGAAAACAATGCCAGTGAATAAGTACCCTTCAGGAGTAACATTAAGTGTAAATGGATCAAAAGCTCCAATCAAAAGACATAAGGTATCTGAATGAATAAGAAAACAGGACCCACATATATGCTATGTATAAGAGACCCACCTCAAAACAAAAGACCTACACAGACTGAAAATGAAGGGTTTGAAAAAAATTTTCCAAGCAAATGGACAGGAAAAAAAAGCTGGGGTAGCAATACTTATATCAAACAAAATATATTTCAAAACAAAGGCCATAAAAAGAGACAAAGAAGGTCATTTCATAATTCTAAACAGAAAAATCCACCAGGAAGCTATAAACATCATAAACATATATGAATCCCATTGTAAACAAAGAAACACCCCACTATATATGGAAAATGTTAAAGAAAGATGTGGAAAGCAACACACTCATAGTTGGGGATTTTAACACACCACTATCAACAATGGACATAAATTCCAAACAAAGAATCAACAAGGACATTGTGGCACTGAATGACAGGCTAGATCAAATGGACTTAACTGATGTAGACAGAACCTTTCATTCCAAAGAAATAAAGTGTACATTCTTTTCAAATGCACATGGACAATTTTCAAGGACAGACCACATGGCATGACACAAACGATGCCTCAACAAATTCAATAAAACTTAAATCATATCAAGCATTTTCTTGGATCACAATGGCTTGAAACTAGAAATCAACCTCAAGGAAAAACACAAGTCAAATCCGTGGAGACTGCAAAACGTTATGAAACAATGAATGGATAAACAATGAGATCAAGGAAGAAATTAAAAAGTTCCTGGAAACAAATGAAAATGAACACACAAAACCCAGAACCTATGGAACACAGTGAAGGCAGTCCTGAGAGGAAAGTTTATAGCAATACAAACCTACCAAAAAAAAAAAAAAAAGGTAGAAAAATTTCAAATAAACTACTGAACCCTACATCTACATAAACTAGAGGAACAAAAACAAAGAGGGCTCAGAGTGAGTAGAAGGAAGGAAATAATCAAGATCAGAGCAGAATTAGCCATGGCTGGTGTGGCTCAGTGGATCGAGTGCCGGTCTGGGAACCAAAGGGCCACTGGTTTGATTCTCAGTCAGGACACATGCCTGGGTTGCAGGCCAGATACACAGCAGGTGGTGTGAGAAAGGCAACCACACATTGATGTAATTCACTTTTTACTTCTCTTCCCTTCCCCCTCTCTAAAAATAAATAGTTAAAACATTTTTAAAAGATCAGAGCAGAATCAAATGACATACAGACTATAATAGCAATTCAAACGGTCAATAAACCCAGGAGCTGATTCTTTGAAAATATAAACAAAATAGACAAGCTTTTAACCAGACTCATCAGGAAACAAAAAGATGACCAAAATAAAAAAATCAGAAATGAAAGCGGCAAAATTACAAGTGATACCACAGAAATACAAAGGATGATAAGAAATTATTAGGAACAACTATATGCCAAGAAATTTGAAAACCTGGGTGAAATGGACAAATTTATAGAAACATATAATCTCCAAAACTGAGTCAAGAAGAAGCGGAAAGCCTTGAGGGAGTCCCATCCCACAGAGTCCTCCTGTCCATAGTGGATGAAAATAAGTCATTCCAGACACACTTGATCTGCCAGGAGAAAGGGGTGGTGATTCCCTCTAGTGGAGAATGCCCTGAACCCTTCCATGAAATGGCTTTTATTGGAATCGGTATATGCAGGGGTATACATCATGCATGCAAAGCTTATGACTCCATGTCAAAAGGCTCTAGAAATCAAACTGAAGAAACAGAGATCTATCTTAAATCAGGATCTGTCAGATATGCTGATACCAAATGGTCTTTAAATTGTGGTTCATAAATTCGGGAGTTACTCCTTAGTTGTGAACTTAAGCATTTGTTTTATACTAAAAGAGCTATACAAAGCAAAGCAAAGCAAAGCAGGCTTCAATGGGAATAAGGCATTCTTCAGGCCTGATTTCCCACAGGAACCCTTGGTGCTAGCATCAGGTTCCTTTCAAGGACTGGCTTGCATGGGCCTACAATTCCTGATGCTACACAAAGTGGTCCCCAACAAAACATGAGTACACCAATATCAGCTAGTGAAATTGAAATGATAATAAAAATAAATCTCAGCACACAAGAGCTCTGTGCTGGACAGATTCACAGGAAACTTTACCAAACAGTTAGAGGGAGCTAAACTGATTCTTCTCAAACTATTCCAAAAAGTCCAAGAAGAGGAAAGACTCCCAAACTTTTTATGAGGCCAGTATTATCTAATTCCAAAACCAGATAAAGAGACAAGAAAGAAAGAAAACTACAAACCTATGTTGCTGATTAACATAGGTGCTAAAATTATCAACAAAATATAGGCAAACCAGATCCATCAGTACATTAAAAAATTCATAAACCTTGATCAAGTGGGATTTATCCACATGATGCAAGGATAGTGCAATATACTCAAATCAATAAATATAATACATCACATAAACAATACGAAACACAGAAAACACAAGATTATATCAATAGAGGCTCAAAAAGCATTCGATAAAGCACAGCACCCACTTATGATAAAAAACATTCAGCAAAGTGAGAGTAGAGGGAGCATATCTCAACATAATGATGGCAATATTTGAGAAACCTACATCCAACATCATACTCATGGGCAAAAACTAAGAAGTTTACCCCTAAGATTAGCACAAGAGAAGAATGTCCACTTTCACCACTTCTACTCAACATAGTATTGGAAGTTCTAGCCACAGCAATTGGACAAGAAAAAAAATGAAAGGCATTCAAATTGGAAAGAAGGAAGCAAAATGATCACTGTTGGCAGATGACATGATAGCGTACATATAAAACCCTATAAACTCCACCAAAAAACTACTCTATCTAATAAATGAAGTAGACAAAACAGTGGGATACAAAGTCAACATTCAGAAATCGAAGGCATTGTTGTATACTAACAATGAAGGATCAGAAACAGGAAGGGGAAAAATCCCACTTAACTATAGAAAGAAGAAAAATAAAATACTTAAGAATAAATTTAATCTAGGATATAAAAGAGTTGTACTCACAAAACTACAGAACACTGAAGAATGAAATTTAGGAAGACACAAATAAGTGAAAGCATGTAATCATGTTCAAGGAATGGAAGGATTAACATTTGTAAACAAATGTGTAAATTGTGTACATTTGTACCATTGTGTAAACATGGTACATTTACACGATGGAATACTATGCAGCAGAAAGAAAGAAGGAGTTCCTACCCTTCGTGACAGCATGGGTGGAACTGGAGAGCATTAAGTTAAGTGAAATAGGCCAGACAGTGAAAGACAAATACCATATGACCTCACCTATAAGTGGAACATAATCAGCAAAACAAACAAGTAAGCTTAGAAATTAAGAACAGACTAACAGTGACCAAAGAGGAGGGGAAACGGGGATAATAGGTGAAAGAAGAGGAAGGGGCAAGTCAAGGAACATGACTAGGGGACCCACAGGCATGGATTATGGGTTTGGGATTGATTTATAGGGAAAAAGGTGGGATGACAGTTACTGAACAGTAATAAAAATAAACAAAACTCTACACCAAGGTCCTATTTCAGAGGTATTTAGTAGTGACCTGTGAAACTAATTTGGTCCTCAGGAAATTCTGAAAAAAAATTGTTTTATTTTATAAAATATTTTATTGTTTATGCTATTACAGCTGTTCCTATTTCCCCCCTTTGCCAATCCACCCAGCCTGCCCCCACTTCCATATCAGACTCTTCACCATTTTCCATGTCCATGGGTCCTTCATACACTTTCTCTGACTAATCCCTTCACCTTCTTTCAATCCGTCCCCATCTCCTCCCACCCCTCTTACAGCTATTAGTCTATTCCATGATTCTGTGACTCTGGTTAGATTTTATCCATTAGTTTATTTTGTTCATTAGATTCCTCTTATAAATGAGATCACACGTTATTTGTCTTTAACCAACTGGCTTATTTCACTTAGCATAATGACCTTCAGATTTATCTATGGTGTCACAAATGGTAGTAATTTCTTCTTACTACTGTGTGGTTATTTCCTTCCTTATACTCACTCTGGGCTTTGTTTGTTGTTATTCCTCTAGTTTTTTAGGTGTATGGTTAGGTCATTTATTCAAAATTTTTCTATCTTTTTTCAGTAGGCCTGTATTGCTATGAACTTCCCTCTCAGGACTGCCTTCACTGTGTTCTGTAGGTTTTGGGTTTTGGGTGTTCATTTTCATTTGTTTCCAGGAACTTTTTAATTTCTTCCTTGATCTCATTGTTTACCAATTCACTGTTTTATAACATGTTATTCATTCTCCATGAATCTGAATGTTTTTGAGCTTTTTCCTTGAGGTTGATTTCTAGTCTCAAGCCATTGTGATCCAAGAAAATGCTGATATGATTTAAATTTTCTTGAATTAGTTGAGGCTTCTTTTGTGTCTTGTCATGTGGTCCATCCTTGAAAATGATCCATGTGCATTTGAAAAGTATATTTTATTTTTTTGGGATGAAATTTCTGTCTATATCAGTTAAGCTCATTTGATCTAGCCTGTCATTCAGTGCCACAATGTCCTGTTGATTCTTTGGAAGATCATTCCATTGTTGACAGTGCTGTGTTCTGTGTAGGTTTTTTGTTATGAGGTGTCTTGTAGACAGCATATATGTGGGTCATGTTTTCTAATCCATTTGCTATCCTATATCTTTTGATTGAAGCATTTAATCCATTTGCATTTAATGTTACTACTGAAGGTATTTATTCATTACCATTTTTTCCCTTTTGTTCTTATGTTCCTTTCTCTCTTGCTCTATAACTTCATCTTTTTAAAGTAGTCCCTTTAGCACACCTTTCAGTTCTGGTTCGGTGGAAGTGAATTCTTTTAGCCTTCTTTTGTCTGGGAAAAAAATCTTTATTTCACCTTCCGTTTTAAATGACATTCTTGCTGTGTAGAGTAGTCTTGGTTGCAGACCTTTGCTTTTCATTACTTGGCATATTTCTTGACATTCTCTTATGGCTTGTAATGTTTCTGTTGGTTAATCAGCTTCTAGCCTTATTGGAGCTCCCTTGTATGTTATAATCTCTTTCTCCCTTGCTGCTTTTAACATTCTTCCTTTGTCTTTAAAATTTGGCATTTTAATTATGATGTGTGCTGGAGTAAGCCTCTTTGGGTTCATATTGATGGGGACAACTCTGTGCTTCCTGAAATTGCATGGCTTTTCCCCCCTCCAAGTTATGAAAACTTTCTGTCATTATTTTTTCAAACAGGATTCTATTCCTTGCTCCTCTTTTTCTCCTTCTGGTATTTCTGTGATTTGAATGTTGTTGCATTTCATGTTGTCCTGTAGTTCCCTTAAGCTATCCTCATACTTTTTGAGTCTTTTTTCATGCTGTTGTTCTACCTGGGTATTTTTTTTCTACCTTTTATCCTAGCTCACTGATTCTGTCCTCTGCTTCATCCAGCCTGCTCATAATTCATTCTAGTGTATTTTTCATTTCAGATATTGTATTCTTAATTTCTTCCTGGTTCTTGTTTATAGTTTCTATTTCCTTTTTCATGCTGTTGCAGTTCCCACTCAGGTCCTTGTAGTTGTAACTGAGTTCCTTGAGCATCCTTATAACCATTATTTTGAATTTTATGTCTGATAGTTTGCTTACCTTAATTTCAATTAGCTGTTTTACTTGGGATTCTTCCATTTCTTTCAGTTGGGAGTTCTTTCTTGTCTTCCCATTTTAGGTGACTCTTTTTGTTTGTTTCTGCATCTCAGAATGCTCTGCTTTGCCAGCTGTCTTCATTTGGTGGACTTCTGTGGTAGGACTTCCATGGGACTCAGTGGTGCTGTTTCTTTGATTTCCTTGTCTGGATGCTGTAGGATTGCCCTTTCTTCCGACTGTGTGGACTCTCTCATTGTACTTGGGCTTTACTTCTTGGTGACTGCTCTGTTGGTGGATTCTTCCCTCCAGTGGGCTTACTGGTAGTCACAGCTGTCACTTTGTCTTATGTGACTGTTTTGAAGCACTCCCTGAACACTTTGGCTTCCAAACTTCATATCAGGTAAGATTTTTTTTTTTGTCTGTTCAACTTGTCCTTCAGAAGATCAGCTATGTGTCCCAGTTGTGTACATGAGCAGGTGGGCTATATTCACCACATATTCTCTCCCACCTTATTTCTTTTTCTCATCTTGCCCCTGTGAGTAGAACTTCCAGTATTAGGTTGAATAAGAGTGGTGGTAATAAACATCCTTATCTTGTTCCTGATCTTAAGGAAAATACTTTTCGTTTTTGCCCATGAGTATGAAGTTGGTAGTAGGTTCCTTGTATGTGACCTTTATTATGTTGAGTTTTATTCCCTCTATTCCCACTTTGTTGAGTGGTTTGTTTTTATTTTTGCCATAAATCAGTGCTGGATTTTATCAGATGCTTTTTCACATCTGTTCATATGATCATGTGATTTTTGTCTCCCATTTTTTACGTGATGTATCACATTTATTGATTTTTAGTTATTGTACCATTCTTGCATCTTTATTATTATACCCTTGATCATTATATATGATCTTTTTGATGTATTGTTGGATCTGGCTTGCTAATATTTTATTGTGGAGTTTAACACCTATGTTTATCAGGGATATGGGCCTGTAGTTTTCTATGTTGTGTCTTTACCTAGTTTTGAAATTAGGATGATACTGACCTTGTAAAAAAATTTTGGAATTCTTCCCTCCTCCTGAATTTTTTGGAGTATTTTGAGAAAGATAGGTATTAAGTCTTCATTGAATGATTGGTAAAATTTGGTTGTTCATAGTAATTTCTTACAATTTGTATTTCTGTGGTATCAGTCATTACTTGTCCCCTTTCATTCTTCATTTTATTTATTTGGGTATGTGTCTTTTTTTTTTTTTTTTTTGATGAGTCTGGTTAAAGTTTTCTCAATTTTCTTTGTCTTTTTGAAGAACAAGCCCCTGGATTCATTGATCTTTTGTATATTTTTAAAAGTGTTTATGACATTTATTTCTGCTCTGATCTTGATTATTTCCTTTCTTCTACTCACTCTGGCTTTGTTTGCTGTTTTTGTAGTTCATTTAGTGTAGAGTTAAGTTGCTTATTTGAGATATTTTTTCTTTTTTCAGTAGGGCATAATACTATGAATTTCCTTCTCAGGGCTACTTTTGCTGTGTCCCATAGATTTTGAGTATTTGTCTGTTCATTTTCATTTATTTCCAGGTCCTCTTTGATTTCTTTGTTGTTCTCATTGTTAACCCACTCATTTTTTAAAAAATAACATGTTATTCAGTCTCTTTGTATTTGGATGTTTTGAGTATTTTTCCCCTGAGTTTGGTTTCTAGTTTCAGGCCATTGTGATCTAAGAAAATGTTTGACATAATTTAAATTTACTTGAATTTGTTAATGCTTATCTTGTCTCCTAACACATTGTCTATCTTTTAGAGTGATCGATGTGCATTGGAGAAGAATGTATATTCTTCTTGATTCTTTGGCATGAAATGTTCTGTAAGTATCAACTAAATCCAATTGATTGCTCTATTGTGTCATTTAATGCTGCTATATCCTTGTAAATTTTTTTTCTAGATGATCCATCCATTGTTGACAATGAGGTGTTAAAGTCTCCAACTGTGACTGCATTGCTGTTGATATCCTTCTTAAAGTCCTTCAAGATTTTCTGTATATATTTAGGTGCTCCTATATTGGGCATATATATGTTTACAAGGGTTATATCCTCTTCTTGGACTGAACCCATAAGTATTATGTAATGTCTATCTTTTTCTCATATTATGGCCTTTGTTTTGAAGTCTATTTTGTAAGACAGAAGTATTGCTTCCCCATTTTTTAAAATTTCTATTTGCATGGAATATTTTTTTTTTATCCTTTTACTTTCAGACTGTGCAAATCTTTTATTCTAAGGTGGTCTCTTGTAGACAATATATATGTGGGTCATGTTTTCTTGCATTCAGCTACCCAATGTCTTTGGATTGGAGCCTTTAATCCATTTACATTTAATGTTATTATTGATAGGTAATTATTCACTGCACATTTTTTCCCTGTACCTTTATTCCTCTTTCTCTATTTCTTCTTCCTCTTAAAGCAACCCCATTAGTATCTCTAGCAATATTGTTTTGGTAGAAGTGTACTCCTTCAGCCTTTTTTTTTTTTTAATCTGGTAAGGTCTTTATTTCATCTTCCATTTTAAATGAGAACATTCCTGGATATAGTAATCTTGGTTGCAGGTCCTTGTTTTTCATTACTTGGAATATTTCATGTCATTCCCTTCTGGCTTGTATTGTTTCAGTTGAGAAATCAGCTGACAGCCTTATTGAGTTCTCTTGTAGGCAACTAATTGTTTCTCTCTTGCTGCCTTTAAGATTCTTCTTTGTTTTTAAAAACTTTGCCACTTTGAATTGATGTGTCTTGGTGTAGGCTTCTTTGGACTCATCTTGATTGGGACTCTCTGTGTTTCCTGAACTTGCATCACTTTTTCCTATACCAAGTTAGAGAAGATTGCTATCATTTCTTCAAACAGTTTTCTATCCCATGCTTCTTTTCTTCTCCTTCTAGTATCCCTATGATGTGAATATTGTTATATTTCATGGTTCCCCAAGTTCCCTTAAACTATCCTTATCCTTTTTGTCTTTTTTTCATATTGTTGCTCTGACTGGATGTTTTTTTCCTACCTTGTCTCCCAAATCACTGATTTGATCCACTGCTTTCAATTTCTTCTAGTATGTTCTTCATTTCAGATATTGCATTTTTCATTTCCGTCTGGTTATTACTTATAGTTTCTATGTGCTTTTTCATACTGATGTAGTTTTCACTAAGTCTTTGTAGTTCTAAGTTCCTTGAGCATCCTTATAATCATTACTTTGAACTCAATGCCTGATAATTTGCTTGCCTCAGTTTCATTTAGCTGCTTTTTTCTGTGGATCCCTCCTTTTGTTTCATTTGTAGGTTATTTCTTTGTATCTCTATTTTAGCTGTCTCTTTTTGTTTGTTTCTATGTTTCTGATAGTTCTGCTTTGACTCTCTGTCTTGTATGGTAGCCTGGTGTTGTACGAGTTCTGTGGTACCCAGTGATGTAGACTCCTTGATCTCCTGATCTGGATGTTCTAGGAATGTTCTTTGTGTGGGTTATGTGGGCTCTCCTGTTTTATTTTTGTCCTGGTTGTTTTGGGCTTGTTTGTTGGTGGGCCAGGCTAAATGAGAAACTCCAACTCCACCATACCTTGTAAGCTATTGTAGAGGTGCTGGCAGAACAAAGCAAAGCAACACAAAAAATGAAACCAAAGCAAGCAAAGCTGCCACCACCACAACAACAATTTCAATGACAAAAGATCAGAGAATAGCAAAAGTGGAAAGAGATCATTAGGGAAAAGGGATAATAGAAAACAAATAATACCAGAGGACAGAATAGTAATTATGGGAGGAGAAGAAGGGGTAGAACTAATACAAATAATGAATTGAAGGAGAAAAATATGAAAAGGGACAAGAAAGAGAAAGAATAACAAAAATAAGAAAAGGTAAGAAGGGAACAATGGAATAATCAATAATAAGAGTAAACTAACAGATATGACAGGAAAAGACAGAGTGATAAAAAATGGAAGAAAAGTAAAAATAAAAAATACTAATGGAAAAGTTATGAAAATGAAAAAATAATGAACATAATGAAAAAGAACTAAGTGATTCTTTTCACTAAGTTCACTTAGTGAACTGAGAATTCTTCTCAGCAGGGTTTAGTGCTTGTTTGCTGGGTTTTCCCTATGGATATGGCTCTGCTGTAATATGAAACTGATGTATGCCGACATCAGTTGCTCTCCACATCTAGTTCTCAGCAGCCTGTTTGGAGCTACCAGTGCCCACAGTTGTGGCTGATTCCTCCATGTTTGGCTGTGCCCAGGATAGGCCAAGCTTCTCTGCACAACTGGGTTTTAATAGTGGGTCCAGGAGTATATCAGCAAATGACCCCAAGTCATTGATGGATCTACCTCTCTCTGCCTCTGCATCCCAGTCTGCTGTCAGCCTTAGACTAGGTGTAGAACTAACTGTTTTTAAGAGCGCTTCTGGTGCAATTGGGGGTGGGATGGGACTCCTGAATTTACCATAGCAGGTGCATTTCAGACTTCAGAGAAGATGGTTGGTGTGTCCCCCTGTCCCCAAGCCACTAGTATGAGCCTGTTTGGAATTATTTCCCTGTACTCAGCAGGGTAGGGCCCTTATTAGGCTATTGGGTAGGGCCTCCATATTCCACATTTTGGATCTGCCAGAAACTTGGAGGGTGTTGCTAATAACTCTCCTAGGAAGGGCAAGTGTCAGTCTGTTTCCCAGGAGAGTACTTGGTATGGCTTCGCCCTATAGCCAATCTCTAATACCCTCTGAGTCTGTGTATGCTGTTGTTTCCTCAGCAGGGGTTAAGATGCAAGATGGGAGAAAAGAAATAATAAAAGAAAAAATCTCACACAAAACAAAAAAATGAACAAACCACATAAAAGGAGAAAAAGATGCAGAGTAGAGAGAGCATAATTTCAGAATGTGGATAGTGTGAGTGATATCCCACAGGGTATGGTAATTGCTCTTCCCTTGGGAGGGGTTTGCTCTTCTCAAGCAAGATGGCTTCTGTGGAATCCAGGTATATCCCAGCACAGAAAGCCCCACTCTCCCACGTTATTCCCCGGTGCCTCCCACACTAGGCTCTCCATGTGAGACTGCACTCTGCGCCACCTTTCCTTTGCTGGGGCCCAAGGTGAGTGGTTGCAAACACAAGACCTGTGCTTTGTTCCCTTTAAGAATTAAGAAAGAAAATAAAGTAGTGGCTTTGTCTGCAGTGGGTCTTGTTTCTCCTCAGCAGAGACAAACCCTATGGTCTTTCACTGTAGGGTGCTACCTCGTCTGCTGATTCTGGCACTGGTGCTTTTCGTTTGGGAGCCTGGTATGTGTTCCCCACTTTTCTCCCTTTGAGGGGAAGCTCCAACAACTGCACCTCTGTCCACTACCCTTGTGAATGGGCTGGGCCCTTTAATTATCTCACCCTGAAAAGAACATTTTAATATCCTCATTTGCTGAGGCTCATAGACAAAGCATGGGGGGGAAGTGTCTTCCAGGACCATGCAGTCAGCCTGGAGGAAATTATGGCCTGCGTCCATTGCTGAAGAGATTTTGAGGGCTTCTAGGATGAGCCTGTATTTGTTAGGGAAGATATTGTGACTCTGGGAAAGTCCATGGGGTTGGAGGTAGATAATGATAATGTGGAGGAGTTGGTGGAGGACCACAACACTGATTTGACCATGAAGGAATTCACAGACCTTCAGAGGGAACTGCAGCAGATGGCAGCTGAGGAATTTTCTTCAGAGGAGGAGGAGGGAAGGGAGGGTATTCTTACTTCCCTAATCAAGGAAATCCTTGGGAAATGGGGAGAAATGCAAATTTTTATTGAAATATCGTCCTGACAAAGAAGTAGGAAACTATGATTAACTTGTTCTATTAAAATGCAGTGTTTCCCTTCAGGCATATATGAAAAGTTAAAACATGGAATTATTTGAGGGTCAGGAGCAAATTAATTCAATTTACATTATTTCTTTTCTTTTATTATTTATTTATTTAAAAGTTATAAATCATGTTTATTCTATTACAGTTGTCTCAGTTTTTATGTCTTTACCCCCCTCCGCCCACCCCACCCCCACCCCCTACTCCCACAGTTAATTTCCACTCTGTGGCCCATGTGCACGGGTCATTCATACATGTCCTTTGTCTAGTCCCTTCCCCTTCTTTCCATCATTGTCCTCTTTCCCCATCCCTTCTGGTCACTTTTAGTCTGCTCCATGTTTCCGTGCCTGTGGTTTATTTTGTTCGTTAGTTTATTTTGTTGAATAGAGTCTACTTATAGTTGAGATCATATGGTATTTGTCTTTCAACAACTGGCTTATTTCACTTAGCTTGTTATTCTCTAGCTCCATCCATGTTGTCACAAAAGGTAGGAGTTCTACCTCTCTTTCTTAAATGCAGATTCATTTTATTTATTTTTTTAAATGTTAAAGTTAATTATAAAATATTAAAAACATTTAAAACCATTATAAAGTCTCAGCAATTAAACCAACATGACACCAGCACAGAAACAATCAAGTAGATCAATGAAATATAATGAGCATTCTAGAGACAAACGTATCTGTCGAACAATGTAATATGTGATTAAATTGATGTTTCAAATCAATAGGTAAAATAAGGCTTATTCAACAAATAAGGTGCATGGATTACTATTACTTGAAATAAAACAAACTATAAAGCCATATTTCACACATTATACAGGAGATATTCCGGTGAGTAAAATATCAATATGTAGAATCTAAAAGTTTTAGAAGAAAATAGAACTAATATTTCTCATGACCTGAAGTTAAATATTCAATCCCAGAAGCTATAAAGTAAATATTGACAATATGACTATATTAAACATTTAACTATATAGTAATATACATATAAAAAAAGTTAGACCACAGAGAGGAAGATGGTGGAGGAGTGAATGGGAGTCACGCTGACCTCCTCCCAAGACCAAACTGGAATTGCGACTAAATAGTGGAGTAATCACCTGGAAAACAATGGAATGATAGTGGGAGAGGAGCCTTGGAGCCGCGGACCGTGGATTCGACTCTCACACATCCCAATGGGTGAGAAGTGCAGTGGAGGCTCGAGAGGGAGGGCTGGGTGTCCACGGGCACTAGCACCAGAGGGACATTGAAATGGCCAGTTAGCTTCCCCCGAGAAGAACGGGGTCTGAATCATAAACAGGGACCCCTAAACTACAGCAGCTAAAACCAAGAAAATAAAGACAAAATGCCACCCCTAAAAGCTTGGGGGTGCTCTCTGCCAGAGACAGGTGGCTGGGGATGCAAAGAGACATTTAAAGGGCCAAGAAAAAAATTGCAGTGGCAGCCACCCTCCTTGATCTCTGGGTCGAGGCAGCAGCAGGGCGGGCTGGAGCCTGGGAAAAGACTGGTGAGGAAAACTTTGTGAAGAGAACTGACACAGTGGCCGGTGGAGCCCCAGTGATAACTCACCTCCCACTTGGCAGCTACCATCTCACTCAGGCATAAGGGAATCAATTAACCTGCCTTTTGTGCACTCTGCACACAGCTTGTGCATGTGAGCTGGGGGACTGAGTGCAGACTGTCTGGGAGAGCCTTCAGGAGAGACTGGAGATGGAGACCTTGGGGAAAGAACGGGAGGAGGAACCGGGGAGTCCTGACTCCTTCCCCGTTCTGTAGTCTCCATTGTGGGCTGGAAAGGCACGACCCCAAAGAGGCAGAAGCGGGGCACGCAAGAACCAGACTGCCCGCGACTGAAACGCAGTCCGCACAGGGGTTGGATCCTCGGCCAAAGGGGTCACAGAACTGCCCAGAGGCCCCTGAGGAGAGACTAGAAACGGAGGCATTGGGGAAAGAACGGGAGGAGGAACCGGGGAGTCCCGACTCCTTCTCCTTTCGTAGTCTCCAGTGTGTGGGACGAGGTCATACTCCCTAAGAGCCAAAAGCCGAAAAGCACACATAGACACACCCAAAACACCCACTGCAGGCAAACACACTTGCGCCGAGTGACCGGCGAGGGTTGGCGAGTGTGTGTGTGACCCATGCGGGCTGGCAACTACTTGCACTGGCCGGCAAGGCCTCCCACAGATTGGCACCTATAAGCCCTGTGAGGGAGTGCACTGAGCGGCAAGGGGAGGCATAAATTGACCCGCCTGCCTGCGATTGCGGAGTGGCCCACAAAATTAGTAGATCCCCGACCGAAGGGGTCACAGAGCTGCCCAGAGTCCCTGGAGGAGAGACCAGAGACAGGATTAACTGGAGAGTCCTGGAGCTGACTTCCTCCCATTTCCGTAGTCCCCATTTGGCGAGGGCAAGCAACACACCCAAAGAGTCAAAAGCAGGGAAAATGCACAATAGAAGACCCTAAACTGACAAGTGCTGGGGAGCTCGTTGGCCAGGGGAGCCAGATGAGTATTCAAGGTCGCGAATAAGCCCCCTGGTCTGGGGCAAGCACATGCGAGCCCAGGCAGGCCGGGGATCCCGCCGTGCGGGGAGCAGCCTCAAGGAGCCAGCATGAGAGTGCAGAGTGATCCCCCAAAATTGCCCAGCCCTGACCGAAGGGGTCATAGAGCTGCCCCAAGCAGGAGTCCAACACAGACAGTAGACTCCTGGAAGACTCAAACAAACAACCCAAGGTCACATAGGGTCAACAACTGACATCATCAGAGGCAGGCCCAGAAAGAAAAGTAAAGGACAAAAATACTTAACAGACTCTCACAAAAATGGGAGGAAAAAGAAGTTCCTCCCAAATGAGTGGAAAAAGGGACTCCCAACAGAGAGAGCTAAATGAAATAGAGGCAAGGGAACTATCAGATATTGAATTCAAAACAATGGTTCTTCAGAGAAATGCAGATCAAAACCACCATGAGGTACTACCTCACACCGGTCAGAATGGCCACCATAAACAGGTCAACAAACAACAGGTGCTGGCGAGGCTGTGAAGAAAAGGGAACCCTAGTACACTGTTGGTGGGAATGCAGACTGGTGCAGCCATTGTAGAAAGCAGTGTGGAATTTCCTCAAAAAGCTGAAAATGGAACTGCCTTTTGATCCAATGATTCCCCTGCTGGAACTATACCCTAAGAACACCAAAACGCCAATACAAAAGAACCTATGCACCCCAATGTTCATAGCAGCACAATTTACAATAGCCAAGTGTTGGAAGCAACCTCAATGCCCATCAGTAGATGATTGGATGAGAAGCCCATGGTACATATACACAATGGAATACTACACAGCAGAAAGAAAAAAGGAACTACTAAACTTCGTGACAGCATGGATGGAACTGGGGAGCATCATGCTAAGCGAAATAAGCCATGGGTCGAAAGACAAATACCATAAGATCTCACCTATAAGCGGAAGCTAACCAACAATACAAAGATGCAAGGGACATATGACCAGCAACACTGAAAGGAAAAAAAAAAATCAACAGAGACAAGAGGGAAAGAGGAAGAGGGGGCAGGGAAAGGGAAGGGAAGGGGAAAGTCAAGGAACATATAGCAAGGACTCATGGACAAAACCAAAGGGGAAGAGCTGAGGGAGGGAAGGAGGGAGGAGGCAAGGGAAAGTAGTGGTGGGGGAGGCAGAGACAAATGTATTTAAAAAATAAAGAAAGAAAAAAAGAAATGCTTGAAAAGAAAAAAAAAACAAAAAACAAATCAATGGTTCTAAGGAAGCTCAATGAGCTCAGCAAGCTCAAAGATAACTATGAGAAACTGCAGAGAAACTATCAGGATTTTACAGCAAACTATATCAACCTGGAAAAGGACATAGAAACTATCAAGAAGACACAAGAGGATATGAAGAATACCATTTCTGAATTGAAGAACACAGTAGAAGGAATCAAAAACAGGCTGGATGAAGCTGAGGATCGAATCAGTGAGATGGAGGATAAGGTAGAGAGAAGCTCCCAGAAGGAATAAGAAATGGAAAGACAACTCAGGAAGAATGAAGAGGCATTTAGGTAAATGCAGGACAACCTGAAACACAATAATATCTGTATAATAGAGATACAGGAAGGAGGAGAAGAGGAGCAAGGGATAGAGAACCTCCTTGAAAAAGTAATGATGGAAAATTTCACTAATTTGAGGAGAGAAAGGCCCTCATGGATCCAGGAGGCACAGAGGACCCCACTCAGGAAGAACTCAAAGAGGTCCACTCCAAGACACATCATTATTAAAATGGCAACTATCAAAGACAAAGAGAATCCTCAAGGCAGCAAGGGAGAAGGAGAAAGTAATATAGAAGGGGGCCCCAATATGCCTAGGAGCTGACTTCTCAACAGAAACACTACAAGCCAGAAGGGAATGGCAAAAAATATTCCAAGTCATGAAAAGCAAGGGCCTATAGCCAAGGCTGCTCTACCCAGCTAGGCTCTCCATTAAAATAGAAGGGGAAATATGGAGTATCCCAGACAAGAGAAGGCTAAAGGAATACATCTCTACCAAATAGCACTCCAAGATATGCTAAGTGGACTGGTTTAAGCAGATGAAGGAAAAGAATGAGAGCGAGAGGAACACAGGTACAAAGAGAAAAGATGAGTAAGTTTCTATCAGTAATATCTCTCAACGTGAATGGACTAAATGCCCCAATCAAAAGACACAGGGTAGCTGTATGGATAAGAAAACATGACCCACACATATGCTGCCTACAAGAGACCCACCTCAGAGCAAAAGACCTACACAGATTGAAAGTAAAGGGATGGGAAAAACTATTCCAAGCAAATGGGCATGAGAAAAAGGACGGGTTTGCCATACTTGTATCAGACAAAGTAGATTTCAAAACAAAGGCCATAAAAAGAGACCCAGAGGGGCACTTTATAATACTTAAAGAAAGAATCTATCAAGAAGACATACACATTGTAAATTTATATGCTCCCAATATAGGAGCCCCCAAGTTTATAAGGAAATTGTTGGATGACTTCAAAAAAGATATAGACAGCAACACACTGATAGCAGGGGATTTCACACCCCGCTGTCAAAAATGGACAGATCTTCCAAACAAAACATTAATAAACATATTGTGGCACTGAATGAGACACTGAATCAAAGAGACTTAACTGACATATATAGAACCGTACATCCCAAAGAAGCAAAATACACATTCTTTTCAAATGCTCATGGCAGTTTTTTAAAGATAGACCACATGATAGGACACAAAGCAAACCTCAGCAAATTCAGGAAAATTGAAATAATACCAAACTTTTTCTTGGACCACAAGGGCTTGAAACTGGAAATCAACCTCAAAGAGAACTTCAAAAACTTGCAAACTCATGGACACTGAACAGTAGACTATTAAACAATGAGTGGGTCAATAATGAGATAAGAGAAGAAATCAGAAAATTTCTGGAAACAAATGAAAATGAACAGACAACAGTCCAAGACCTATGGGACACAGCAAAGGCAGTCCTGAGAGGAAAGTTCATAGCAATACAGGCTTACCTAAAAAAGCTAGAAACATTTCAAATAAAAGACCTAAAACTACAACTTCAAGAAGTGGAGAAACAACAACAAATAAATCCCAGAGGAAGTAGACGGAAGGAAAGAGTCAAGATTAGAGCAGAACTGAATGACATAGAAATGAAAAGAACAATTCAGAGGATCAACCAATCCAGAATCTTTGAAAAGATAAATAAAACTGAAAAGCGTTTAAGCAGACTCATCAATAAAAGGGAGAGAACCCAAATTAATAATATCAGAAATGAAAGAGTAGAAATAACAACTGATATCACAGAAATATAAAGGATCGTCAGAAACTACTATGTATAATTATATGCTAAGATATTTCAAAATCTTGATGAAATGGACAAATTTTTAGAAAAGTATAATCTTCCAACACTGAAGGAGGAAGAAACAGAAAGCTTGAACAGACCGACAACAGCTGGGGAAATTGAAGCAGTAACCAAGAAACTCCCAGCACACAAAAGCCAAGGGCTGGACGGTTCACAGGAGAATTTTACAAAACATTTAAGGAAGAGCTAACCCTGTCCTTCTCAGACTATTTCAAAAAATCCAAGAGGAGGGAAGACTCCCAGACTCTTTCTATGAGGCCAGCATCACCCTGATCCCAAAACCAGATAAAGACCCTACAAAGAAAGAAAACTACAGGCCCATTTCGCTGATGAACATAGATGCTAAAATCCTCAACAAAATATTGGCAAACTGCATCCAGCAATACATTAAAAAGATTACCCACTACGATCAAGTGGGATTCATCCCAGGCATGCAGGGTTGGTTCGATATACACAAATCAGTAAACGTGATACATCACATAAATAAAAGAAAAGGCAAAAACCACATGATCATCTCGATAGATGCAGAAAAAGCATTCAATAAGGTACAGCACCCATTTATGATCAAAACACTCAGCAAAATGGGCATAAAGGCGGCATTCCTCAATTTAATAAAGGCCATATATGAAAAACCTGCAGCCAATATCATACTCAACGGGCAAAAACTGAAAGCTTTCCCACTAAGATCGGGAACACGACAAGGATGTCCGCTCTCACCGCTTCTTTTCAACATCGTATTGGAAGTCCTAGCCACAGCAGTCAGACAAGAGAAAGAGATAAAAGGCATCCTAATAGGAAAGGAGGAAGTAAAGCTATCATTGTTTGCAGATGACATGATAGTGTACATAGAGAACCCTGTAGACTCTACCAAAAAACCCCTCAACCTAATAAGTGAATTTGGCAAAACAGCAGGATACCAAGTCAACATTCAGAAATCAAAGGTATTTTTGTACACCAACAATGTAATAGAAGAAGAAGAAATCAGAAGAAAAATACCATTCGATATAGCAAGAAGAAAAATAAAGTATCTAGGCATAAATTTAACCAAAGACGTAAAAGACCTGTATGCAGAAAACTATACAACATTGAAAAAAGAAATTAAGGAAGAACAAATGGATTTTTGTGCTCATGGATTGGAAGAATTAATATCATCAAAATGTTCATACTACCCAAAGCAATTTATAGATTCAATGCGATCCCTATTAAGATTCCAATGACACATTTCACAGAAAGAGAACAGACATTTCAAAAATTTATATGGAACCATAGATGACCCCGAATAGCCATAGCAATTTTGAGAAAGAAACACAAAGTAGGAGGGATCACAATACTGGACATCAAACTCTGCTACAAAGCCACCATACTCAAAACAATCTGGTACTGGCACAAGAACAGACCCATAGACCAGTGGAACAGAATAGAAAGCCCAGAAATAAGCCCAGGTCTCTATGGGCATGTAATATTTGACAAGGGAGGCAGAAGCATAAAATGGAGCAATAATAGCCTCTTCAACAAATGGTGTTGGGAGAGCTGGACGGCTACATGCAAAAAATTGAAATTGGATCATCTGCTGACACCATACACAAACATAAACTCAAGGTGGATAAAAGACTTAAATATAAGTCGCAATACCGTAAAAGTCCTCGAGGAGAACATTGGCAGGAAACTCTCAGATATCCCATGCAGCAATTTTTTCATGGATATGTCTCCTAAAGCAGGGACATAAAGGAAAGAATAAACAAGTGGGACCTCATCAAAATAAGAAGCTTCTGCACGGCTAAAGAAAACATCAGCAAAATGAAAAGGGAGCTAACCGTATGGGAAAATATATTTGCTAACGATGCATCAGATAGAGGTTTGATCTCCAAGATATCTAAAGAACTCCCTCGACTCCACTCCAAGAAGACAAACGATCCAATGAAAAAATAGGGAAAGGACCTGCGCAGATGCTTTTCCAAGGAGGAGATACAGAGGGCCCAGAGGCATTAGAAAGGATGCTGAGCATCACTAGCCATCAGAGAAAGGCAGATCAAAACCACCATAAGGTACCACCTCACACCGGTCAGAATGGCCACCATAAACAGGTCAACAAACAACAGGTGCTGGCGAGGCTGTGGAGAAAAGGGAACCCTAGTACACTGTTGGTGGGAATGCAGACTGGTGCAGCCACTGTGGAAAGCAGTGTGGAATTTCCTCAAAAAGCTGAAAATGGAACTGCTTTTTGATCCAGTGATTCCCCTGCTGGAACTATACCCTAAGAATACCAAAACACCAATACAAAAGAACCTATGCACCCCAATGTTCATAGCAGCACAATTGACAATAGCCAAGTGTTGGAAGCAACCTCAATGCCCATCAGTAGATGATTGGATGAAAAGCCCATGGTACATATACACAATGGAACAGTACGCAGCAGAAAGAAAAAAAGAACTACTAACTTCATGACAGTATGGATAGAACTCGAGAGCATTATGCTAAGTGAAATAAGCCACGGGGCATCTCACCTATAAGCGGAACCTAACCAACAAAACAAAGATGCAGGGAAGATAAGACCAGCAACACTGAAAGGAAAAGAAATCAACAGAGACAAGAGGGAAGGAGGGAGTAGGGGTGGGGAAAAGGAAGGGAAGGGGAAAGTCAAGGAACATATAGCAAGGACTCATGGACAAAACCAAAGGGGAAGAGGTGAGGGAGGGAAGGAGGGAGGGGGCAAGGGAAAGTGGTGGGGCGGGGGAGGCAGAGACAAATGTATTAGATAAAATAAATTAAAATAAAATTAAAAAGAAAAAGAGAATGACCAATCAGCAGATGAAAGGTTATTAGGGAAACTGCTGGACTGCAGCTTTTATCTGATTAACCTCTTTCCCAAAATCCAAATCCCTTACCTACACTTTTGCCCACTTTTAAAAAAGGCTAGCTTGAAAGGAAGTGTGAGATGGTCTTTTAGGTACAAACTCACCTATGGGCCATCTGAATAAAGTGCCCATAAGGATTCAATCCCTGTCTCTGCTTATTGGGTCTGGTAGGTGACAGGAGGCATGAAGGCCGGCTTTTCTAGTTTCAGTATGCATCTTTTCAGACATTTTTTATTCTAAGTGTATACGTATGTGCATATGAATATAAATATGCCTTCACAAATACAGCATATATGGCATTTTAGAACTCTTTAAACCAAAATTTTGAAAATATTTAAATGGGCCTTTACAGTTAAGGAACTATAGAACATGAAATTAAAAAAAGGAAAAGAGCTGAGTTAGATAAGAAAAAAGGTAAGTTAAAATTTAAAATATAGTTGTTGAATGTGGCTTTAAATCATGCCTAAGTTGGGGAATGTATAAAATGTAATATTAATTTGCAGTAGGCACTTCTTGGGGTGGTAGAGAGCCTACAATTTTTTTTTTTTTTTGTAGTAGCATGGAAGGTCAGAGGATTAAAAAAAAGTTAAAGGACAAGGAATAGAATAGAAAAGTACTTGCAACACATCTAAAATATGGGTAATAGTTTTTTTTTTTTTTTTTTTAGGGAACAAAGTTCTACGAACCTAATCAATAAAAGGATAAAGAAAGCCAAAAAGTCATTTAAAGCTTTTTTTAAAAAAAAAAAAAATAGGCAAGATATATATTAAAACAGGTTTAATTTCAACAATAATTAAGGAACAATTAAAATAACATCATTGTCACAATCAGATTAATGAGTATTAAAAATATTGGTAATATCAAGTATTGACAACTCTGAAAAGAAATGGGTATTCATAGAAACTTCTTCATCTTAAAGGAGTCCCTTTAGCACATTTTGCAGTGCTGGTTTGGTGGAGGTGTTTTCTTTCAGCCTTTTTTTGTCTGGGAAACTCTTTATTTCGCCTTCCATTTTAATTGAGAGCCTTGCTGGGTAGAACAGTCTTGGTTTGCAGGTCTTTGCTTTTCATTACTTGGAATATTTCTTGTCATTCCCTTCTCGCTTGCAGTGTTTCTGTTGAGAAGTCAGCTGCTGGCCATATTGGGGCTCCCTTATAAGTTACTACCTCTTTCTCTCTTGCCTGCTTTAGGATTCTCTGTTTGTCTTTGATATTTTCCATTTTCATGATGATGTGTCTTGGAGTGGGCCTCTTGAATGGGACCCTCTGTGCTTCCTGGATGTGTGTGACTTTTTCTCTCCTCCAATTAGGGAAGTTTTCCATCATGACCTTTTCAAACAGGTTCTCTATCCCTTCCTCATCCTTTTCTCCTTCTGGTATCCCTATTATAAGGATATTATTACATTTCAGGGTGTCCTGCATTTCCCTAAATGTCTCTTCATTCTTTCTTGAGTCTGTTTTCATTTTCTAGCTCTTTCTGGGAGCTTTTTTTCTACCTTGTCCTTCAGCTTGCTGATTTGGTCCTCAGCTTTATCTAGCCTGCTTTGCATTCCTTCTACTGTGTTCTTTAATTCAGAAATTGTATTCTTTGTTTTCTCTTGTCTCTTATTGATAGTTTTTATGTCATTTTTCATGTGGATACAGTTTGCAGTAAGTTCCTCGTAGTTTCCCTGTAGTTTTTTGTAATTCTCTCTGAGCACACTGAGCTCATTGAGCTTCCTCAGAACCATTGTTTGGAACTCAATATCTTATAGCTTACTTGCCTATATTTCATTTAGTTGTCTTTGTGGGGATTCTTCCTTTCCCTTCGAGTGGGGGGTATTTCTTTGTCTTCCCATTATTTGTGAGACTCTTGTCTTTTGCTTCCAAGTCTTAAGTTGATCTGTCTTGATTTCCTGACTTTGTGGTGTGAACTTCTACGGTAGGAGACTGTTTTTTTTTCCTTTGTGGATCTGCCTCTGATGATGTCAGATGTTGACACCATCTGACCTTAGGCAGTCTGATCAAGACTTCCAATAATCTACTGTTTGTGGCTGTCTCCTTCAGCTATTAATCTATTCACTCTGCACTCAGCAGGCCACCTTAGACAGCTCAGGGCAGGGTGGAGTCGCTCCAAGGGGCAGGGTTATTGGACCCTATCATGCTCCTGCCCTATGGGGGAGGAGTCTGCAGTGGGATCCCGCTGGCTACTCTTTCCTTTCTCTCTCCAAAGCCTCCATCCTCGGTCTCTCCTCAAGTGTCTCCACACCTCTCTGCACTTCCTTTAGCCAGGGATCTACTGTCTGTCGCTGCCCCTCTGCACTCAACGGGCAGCTCAGACAGCACAGAGCGGGGTGGAATCCCATCTGGGCATGGGGCTATTGGGTCCTCTGATGTTTGTGCCACTCAGTAGGAGTGGTCTCTGCCTTTGCAAGATGGCTGCTACTGTATGGGGGATGAGTCAGCACTGAGATCCCGCCAGCTACTCTCTCAGTTCTCTTCCCTAAGCCTCCTTCCCCAGTCTCTCCTCAGGCGTCTCTAGCCCACTCTGCCCCCATCTTTGCCAGAGACCAGGATAGGTGGCTGCAAATAAAAATGTGTGCATTGGCCCTTTAAACAATTGGCCCTTTAAACAGTTCTTTGCGTGTCCAACCACCTGTCTCTGATAGAGAGCAACCATGCCGCTTTTCGCAGCTAGCTCTTTTCTGTGTATGTTTTGGGCTCTGGTGCTGTGGGCTAGAGATCCCCGCTTTTAGTTTAGACCCCGCTTTTCTCAGGGGGATCCCACTGGCCGTTTCAATACCCTTCTGGTGCTGCCACCCATGGGCACCCCGCCTGCCTTCTCAGGTCTGCACCGCACTCCTTACCAGTTAGATTGTGCTAAAGCCAATTCTTCTGTCTCTGAGGTTACAAGGCTCCTCTCTTGCTACTGTTCAGTTGTTTGTTCCAGGTGATTTCTCCCCAATTTAGTTGTAATTCCAGGTTGTTCCTGGGAGAAGGTCAGTGTGACTTCCACTCACTCCTCCACCATCTTGATTCTAAATTTATATTATTTCTAATGGGAAATAATAATTTAGTTCTTGAACAAATCACTCCTCAGCCTTCTGGAACAAATTAAGTTTGAGAACCAAGGTTCCACTCTAATATTTTTTTGACATATCTCCTCGGGCAAGAGAAACATGTAAAAAAGTAAACAAATGTGACTAAATCAAACTAAAAAGTTTTGCAAAGGAAACCATCAACCAAATAAAAAAACAACCTATTGACTGAAAAGATATTCACCAATGATACTTCCACTAGTGGTTAATATTCAAAATTTATAAAGATCTCACACAATTAATAAGTGAGCAGGGCACTTGAACAGACTTTTATACTAAGAGGACATACAGATGACCAATAGATATATGAAAAAGTGCTCAATATCACTAGTCATCAGAGTAATATAAATTATAGCCAGAATGAGATATCATCTCACACCTGACTGAACGGCTATCATCAATGAATCAACAAACAAGTGCTGACAAGGATTTGGAGGAAAGGGAACCCTTGTGCACTTTTGGTGAGATTGCAAATTGGTGAACGCATTATGAAAAACATTATGGACGTTCTTTAAAAAATTAAAATTACAACTACTTTATGGCCCAGCAATTCCACATCTGGGTATTTATCCAAAGAAATCCCAAAACTTATATATGTACCCTCATGTTCATTGCAGTGTTATTTACAGTAATGAAGATATGGAAGCCACCCAAGTGCCCATTGATAAATTAGTGGATAAAGAAGTGGTACATATATACAATGGAATATTATTCAGTCATGAAAAGAGTGAAATCCTACCATTTGCTACATGGGTGGACCTCAAGTGTATTATGTTAAGTGAAATAAGTCAGACAGAGAAAGACAAATGCCATATGATTTCACTTATATGTGGAATCTAAAAATAAATAAATAAATGAATGAATAAACAAAACCGAAACAGTCTCATAGCTACTGAGAATGAACTGACTGTTGCCAGATGAGGGGAGGTAAGGGGGCTGGGAGAAAAAGGTGAAGGGATTGAGAAGTACAATTAGGCACGGAATTTAAATTACAGCCTAGGGCCCTGGCTTGTGTGGCTCAGTGGATTGAGTGCCGGCCTGCAAACTGAAGGGTTGCTGTTTCAATTCCCAGTCAGGGTACATGCCTTGGTTGTGGCCCAGGTCCCCAGTTAGGGGCATGCAAGAGGTAACTGATCAAGAGGCAGCTGATCAATGTATCTCTCACATATCAATGTTTCTCTTCCTCTCTTTCTCCCCCCCACCCCCTCTCGAATAAATAAAATCTTTAAAGGAAAACGTAGGGAAATATAATCAATAATATTGTAATATTGTAATATTGTATGATGCTAGGTGGGTACTAGAATTATAGGATAAACCACTTCATAAATTATATAATGTAGAGCCTAATATGTATGCTGTACATTTGAAACTAATACAAAACAGCATTGAATATAAACTGTAACTGAAAAAGAAAATAATTAAAAAATTAAAACAGATGAGTTGAATTTCATTAACAATTATTTAGAGGTTAGTTGTAATGTCTGAACTCTCTCAAATCCTTTTTATATAAGATTGTATTTATTTATTTTTAGGGAGAGGGGAAGGGAGGGAGAACGAGAGGGAGAGAAACATTAATGTGCGAGAGATATATCGATCAGTTGCCTCTCACACATCCCCAGACAGGGATCTGGCCTGCAACCCAGGCATGTGCCCTAACTGGGAATCTAAATGGCAACCTTTTGGTTCATAGGCTGGCACTCAATCCACTGATCCATACCAGCCAGGGATCAAATCTCTTTCTTTTAACTCAAATTCTTATTAGCTGTTTAAAGTGCAATTGAACAATAATAAAAAAATTAAAAAATAAAGTGTATTTCATTTTGTTTGTTTCATCTCTATCCCCCATGTCCCTTAATATGTTCTCCTCATATCTACACTCTTTTTTCCTTTTTTTAGTTTTCTGACCATTATGTACCTCTGCCTTGTGATTTTCCTTCATTTGTTTTTGCTTTATAGTGTCATTTTTTAATTCATAGAAAGTTGTTTTGTTATTAACAATTTTATGGAAAATTTTCAGATGGGTAGTTTTGCAGATCTTACCTTTTTTTCTGATTTTTTCTTTGTATAGATGCCATATCAGCAGCCCTTTAGCTCATTGTGCAATTAGTTGACTTTTCCTTGCTTACTTATGTGCAAGAGGTTATTTTAAATAATGGGTTTTTCTCTGGCAATTATGAGAACTGCAACCTAATTGCTTTGGATGATTTCATAACACTACTTTTTTGTCCAGGGGTGTAGGTCTGTCCCCTGTGAGTGCCCCCCTTACCTACAGGAAAGTCAGTTTTTGTTATTGTCTCCTGACAGCTGCAATGACTCTGCTCCAGCTTCAGTTTCTCCTGTACTTGCTCTGTTTGGTTTCTGGACAGGTTTCGGTTTATTTTTGTAGTCCTTACACAAATTTTGAGCCTCTAGATCATTAGTGTGTCCTACTTTTGCTGTTGATGGAGTCTGTGTCTTTTTTCCATTATGCTATAATTTTTGTAGTTTACCTGGAAAGAGACGGGGGAAATTACTGTCATATACTACCTCATGTTTGTACCTCAAGTCTCAGCTTTCCATTCCATGAAATCTGGCAAACATATTAGTGATCTGTGTGATCCACTGACATCATTTTTAAACTAAGGTCCATAGTCACTCATAATAACTTGTCTTTAACCAGTTATCTGTATGCCCAAGCATCTTTTTGTTAGTTCCAGCTGTTATCATTCCTAACAATGGAGAGGAAAATTGGCTCTGCATATTCAGATTTTAGGGTGTAACACTTATACATTTTTTGCTTTCTCGTGTTATTAATCCATTTACCATTAATACTTCCTTTTCATTTCTTGACATCATACTTTTCCAACAAGGTTGCCAAAGTATAGAAATATTTCATAGAGGGGGTTCTGAGTAGCTAATGCAGGAGTTTGGCTGACTCTTCTGGAATCATCAGTGTCTCTTGGAGAATGACTCTTCTGCTCAGTCATGCTTACAGGCTCATTTATATCAATGGCACATATTCTCTAACACTATCCACGTTTTTGAATCTTACCAGAGCCATTTGCTTAAGTGCCATTATAATCATATGACATGTTGCTACAGATTTGTCAAGCACTTTCAAGGTTGCCTTAGATTTACCATATTACAAGAGTGGAATATCACCACTCTTACAAACTACATGTTTGTGTATCACTCCAAATTCATATGTTAAAACCCTAACTTCCAGTAGAATGGTATTAGGAGGTGGGGCCCTTGGTAGGTGATTAGGTCATAAAGGGGAAGATTTCAGAGTGAGATTAGTGCCCTTATAAAAAACGAAGAACTGACCCTCTCTTTTTTTCTGCCATGTATGGAGACAAAAAAAAAGGCAGCTGTAAACCAGAAAGAAGGCTCTCACCAGAATCCAATTGTGCTGACATCCTAATCTTGGACCTCTAGCCTCCAGAACTGGGAGGAGTACAGTTTGTTACTTAAGCCACCCAGTCTATAGTAGTTTGCTATAGCAGCCCAAGCTGACTGAGGTAGACACGAACAGGTGGTTGCTTCATCTCTGAACCAGCAGACAGTGGACAAGTCTTCCACTCCATGCTGCGGTGGCTGTGGCCCGCTTCCCAGTAGTCTGGCTCTCAGCATGGCTCCCATCCCCTGATGAGGACCAAGATATTGCTAGGGTAGAAGGCACAGGGGATGCTTGGCTGTGGCAAGGATTGGGTGCAAGGACTCTGAGGCCCATGGGGCTAGTCTCCTCTGCAGCTGCCTGGTCACCACCTACCTGTCTCTACCCACAACATCCAAATAGGCCAGGCTGTATCTCTGTAGTTGCGAATAGGAAACACCCAGCAGCAACAAACCTAATATCTGACAGGCTCCTGTTCTCCCACCTCATGACAATGTGTACAAACTCCCAAGAAGGAACACTCAACCCTTAGCATAACTTCCTTAAGACTCTTGATTTATTCTTCCATTCCAAGAGAAAGGAAAAATCGTTCATTATTGAGTGACTGTGGAGGTCAAGGTTAGAAGGGTAGTCTCAATGCCCCTCAAAAGGGGGGATTTGTAATGAGGTCCAGGACTTTGGGTGTCCAAGAAAAATTTAGGATATTCTCCCACCTCACCCCACAAGGTGTGCTGCCAGGGTATTGGAGACATGGACGAGGGCCACTGAGAGTTACTTTGCATATCGATAACAGACCAGCTTCATACCTGACCTACAGCAGGGTCATTGAGTTATTTTGCATGTCAATAACAGCAGGATAGCTTCATACTTCATATGCAAAGACAGTTATTTTGCATCTCAACAAGGCTAACCAGGAAGGTTTGCATAACTTTAATGGAGGAGTTACAGGCCTATGCAAGAGATAGTGGGACTCAGACCTGGGGCAACAATGCAAAGACATGTGGAAAGGAAAGGGGAGAAAGGACTCCTGCTAGTAGGCCATGAGGAAGTGCCCCATGGTTTTGGATTAAGAACTGGAGATCCCAGCAACACAGCTGACAGTGCTGGGAACCACAAGAGGCCTGCCTAGAAAAGCTCCGAACTTCTGTTCTTTTTCTTCTGAAAGATGGTACCCTTGACTGGCCTGACTGGCCTGACTGGCCTGACTGACCTGACTGGGCAAAGGAGGGGAAAAGCATGACTATGTGTGTTGGTGGGTGTTTTAAAGGGGTTTTGAGACTTACAATGACATTTAGTCATTATTCAAAACCCGTATAACTTTTGGATGCAGAGTTCCTTTCCTTTTCACCAAACTCTGCTGTTGAGAATCATAATTTCCAAGGGTTGCAGGCAAAGAACCTAGAACAGAGAAACCCCAGGTAAAGGGGGTGTTTACCTGGTAACAGTATCTGGGCCCCCCCAGTGGGGCCCAGTAAATGACTGTATTCAGTGATATCAGCCCAAGAAAGGATGAATTTGTTGAGGGTCCCTGTATCACCAGGCGTGGCTTCTATCCACCATCCCGTTCTTCAACACATTTTGCCTGACTGCTAGCCTTGGCCCTCCAGTGTTCCTGTGAACTGACCTCAACCACCGTGCAGTTAAGAGCTTTATCAGATGCACCACAATGTTCTTCTCCGTTTTTAGATGGCTTGGATTGTCTGCAGCTTTTAATGCTGGCCAGCCTCCTTTAAAAAAAGAAAGTAATATATGACGGTTGCAAGAAAATACAACTAATATAAAATTATATTAAGTGAAATAAAAATTTCCTCTCTTATTGTCCTCCTCCAGTCCCGGTTTTCATTTTCAGAAGTAATCACTGTTGATACCTGTAGAATATTCTTCCAGGTTTTTTTTCTGAGCGCTTGCAAAGACACACAGACACACACACACATACCTGTACATCTGTATTAGATACAGTTGGTGCTGCTGAGATTTTCTTCATCAGGTCAATGAACCTATTACCTGAGCAGAAATAATTTGCCTAATGCAGCAATAATTGGGAGGTTGTGCTCATCCCATCGAGTAGCCCCCAAACAATGACTAAATAATACCTTCAAGGTGGGGCAGCTCTGCCTTGCCATTCTCACTGCAGAGCCCCCAGTGGGATCAGGAGAGGCCAGACCCATGACAATGCCTGGTGTCTTCCCCTTCCCTTTCTCAACAAATCCCTTGCACATAAATATAAGTGTATAATGTATAATATAGATATATATGCATGTATACATAGATATTTTCAGAAAAGAGCCCATGCTTACACAAAGCATTTGGTAACTTGCTTTTATCATTTTGCAGTACACCATAGGCATCTCTGAATATGTCTTCTTTGTTTTTTTTTTTTTTTAATTTTGTGGCAGCAGAGTTCTTCTGGCATTGATCACTCATAATTTAGATAATCAATAGTCCTACAAATGAAACTGAGTTTAATCATTTATTTAACAAATGGTGTATGAAGTACTAGTGCATTCCAGGTGCTTTCTTGAGCACAAGGGTTGCCTCCAATTTTTCTGTCTTACAAAAATATTCATATTCATATTTTTGTAAGCATATTGAAGCATTTGTGCAAGTGATTTTGAAGGACAGAATCTTAGAGGTGTATTTGTGAGTCAACAGGAAATTGCATTTACAGTTTTAATGGGTCTTTTCCAGAAAATATTCCTACTTCAGCTTTCCCAATAGCTCCTTGTTATGTATTTACTTTTCTCTTTCTGACCCTACTTTGCAACCTGTCCTCCTGGATACTTTCTCAGCTGCCAGGTGAATGCCCAGAAACTCTGACTATGGAGGAAAGGGCACGGCTTTCCACTCAACTTTTTTCACTCTGGTGCTGCTCCTCCCCAGGGCTGTGTTCATTCACCCCTCCTGCTTCATCAATACAAATGTATACCAAGGACTCCTAGGCCAACACTCTCTCCAGTCCCATTTTACGTAGGGGGACACTGATTCAAGAAGGGTAAATGACTGTATTAGTTAGGGCACTCCATAGAAATAGAACCAATTATCTCTATATATGTGTGTGTGTGTTTGTATGTGTGTGTGTATATATACACACAGGCTTCCTGAGGTTCTCAGGTAGGGGAGCAAGGAAGGTGCCCAGTGTACGTGTGTGTGTATGAATATGAGGGGTTCGAAACACAGATTTTATTTATTAAAAAGTGTGTATTTATTCTTACGTGTTTTAATTTCAGTCTCCTTCAGGGTACTCTTCATCTGACGCACTACACTTATGGAGACATTTTTCTACTGCTCAGAACAGTTTTTGAACTTGTCAATTTTGATGCCTTTTAGTGCTTCTGCCATTTTTTGTTTCACCTCTTCCACATGGGCAAAACGTTTCCCTTTAAAGACTTTTTTCAACCAGAGAAACATAAAAAAGTCACTTGGAGCAAGATCCAGTGAATAGGGAGGGTGGGGCATCAGGGTCATGCCATTTTTTGCTCAAAAACTGTGGAACATTCAGCACAGTTTCAGCAGGTGTGCTCATAAAATCATCCATCATGAAATGGGCAAACACATTGAAAGAGTCTTAAAAAAATTAAATGAAGCCAAATGAAACCCCTCACAAGAATGTCAGCTGGTACGTTGATACAGATGGGTTCTTAGAACACTCATCTAGTGGGAGAAGACTGTACTATAAGATGCCCACCCTCTAGACTATAACTTTGTTTTATTTTGGGTATCCCCATATACATGTATTCAGGTATATATGTATATATACACATAAATATGTGTATATACATACATGCATGCATATACACATGCATGCATACATGTGTGTGCATATGTATATATACAGATTTATTATAGGAATTGGCTTATGCAGTTATGGAGACCAAGAGCTTCTGTCTGCAAGCTGGAGAACCAGGAAAGTCAGTGGTATAATAGTTCAGTATGAATCTGAAGGCCTGGGAAATCAGGTGGCTGATAATACAAGTCCCAGTCAGAGTGTGCAAGACCAAGAACCAGAAGCACTGATATACAAGGGCAGGAGAAGATGGACATCTAAGCTCAAGCGAAGAGAGCAAAGTCACCCTTCTTCTGCCTTTTTGTTCTATTTAGTCCCTCAATATGAGTGGATGACACCAACTCACATTGAGGAAGATCATCTGTTTAACTCAGTTCACAATTCAAATGTTAATCTCTTACATAAACACCCTCACACATCCACAAATAATATTTTACCAGCTACCTGGGTATCCCTTAGTCCAGTCAAGTTTACACATAAAAATTAACCATCACAGTGACCTACTTTTCCAGACACGTGTCCAGATTTCTGCCAAACACTTCCACTGAGCTGTTTCAGAGACACTTCAAATTCATGATGTTACAAGTTATTCTTTTAACCTCTGTCCTTAAGCTTGCCTTCTCCATTTCTTATAATGTCTAAGGGGAAATGTTCCTCACTTAGACACCTTGCTCTCCCCCTCCTGCACATCAGGCATGGGTCCTCTCATCTGGGCCTCTGATACACATCTAGGGCTGTCCTCTGGAGGGAATCCCTTCATTTCTGTCCTGGTCCAGGCTCTGGCCTGGATTCATGGCCTCCCACTAGCTTGCTTCTCCACTGGCAGAATAGTTCATCCTTCTCACAGTCATTTGAGAGTCCAACACTCCTGAGCTCACACAGCTCTTCCTGAGGCTCTCAGGTAGGGGAGCAAGGAAGGTGGACAGTGCATAGGAGGTGGCACCATCTGACTAAGTTCATTTCTACCAGGAGTGTTTTGGGTTCCCAGGCACCTGGAACCAGCACCATGCATGCTGAGTCCCTTGAGTTGTTTGACATGGCTCAGCCACTCCAGGTCTCTCTGTGGCAGCTTCTCATTTTGCACAGCCTCCTCCCTGAGCCACTGGGACAGCCCTGTGCCTCAGTGAGATTCCCTAGCCCATCATGTGAGGAATCAGAGGGCTGGAATACTTGCATCGTAGAGACAGGGAGCACACAGAGGTGCCCTCTTGTGAGGGTTGTCAAACAGGTGTGGCAGGAGTAGAAGAGCTTGTTCAGGCGTGGGGTCATGCTGGACATGGCTCTCCTATTGGACCCCAGCCCTGTGATGGAAGACTGGCAGAGGTCCCCTGGCCAAAAAGAATGTTTATTGTCTTGAGGGACAATGTGTGGCTCCCACCCTATCTCCCTTGGGGACCAGTAGCTTACTTGACTTCTTGATCTTTCGCTTTTGAATAAACACATTGATGCATTGTAACATAGCTTAAGGCCCCATGAAAGCTTGTGTGACTTTGTCTCATGTCACCTTTGTCTGAGACCCCTTATAATAGGTCTCCGATGGTGTATGGGGTGACCACAAAGTGAATTGTCACCAATTTTCTGTCAGGGCACATGCTTGGGTTGCAGATTTGATGCATACCAGTTATGGTGCATATGAGAGCCAACTAACTGATGTTTCTCTTCCTCTCTTCCCCTCTCTCTAAAAATAAATAAATAAATAAAATCTTTCTAAAAAGTCCAACATCTGTGTGTGGGGTTATGAGGGATTTCTATTTCTCCTTTTTGCTTATTCATTTGTGACATGTTAGGATAATGAAGAAAAACAGGGATGAATGTTTTATGAAGCACATGGGTGGGCTTCATTGTCATCGATCCTTTTTTGGCTCTTTCCTATCTGAGAGTGGACAGGTGGTCCAGGTCACTGCAGTCTGGGTTCTTGCTGCCTACTTTCATTTTAAGCCTCATTCCTTCTTGGGTGTATTTCACTCTTCCAGGTTGTATCTTGGCTTAAAAAGTGGTGTTTTTAGAACTGCCTCTGCTTTCAAAGGGGCTCTGCTGTTCCTGAGCCAGGGCATAAGGTGGGAGGCACTTGCCTGGACATAGAGCAGGTCCTTTTGTGGGCCTTCCCACCCCACAGCACAGTCTCCCCATGAAGCTTCAGGCTGACTTAGTGGATTAGGTAATTTCTTTTCCAGAAAATGATTTGATTGCTTATCTATTCTCTTACAGACACACCCCTCACTCCTCCTCTGCTGGTGGGACAAGACCAAGAATGGGCCATTTCTACCTTCCTTACCTCAATCTGCAGGCTGTGGCAGGTGGCTCTGTTGGAAGGCCACCACATTAGTCCCTGGCTGTCCAGGAGATGGTCTGCCTTCAGCTCCAGTGACATCAGGCAGATGCTCTACCTCTGCATGAAAACAACTGTCTCTCTACAATGAAACTCTGTGCTCATATCCCAACATGCATAGTGTGATAATGACAGTCGCTGTCAGTTCTCAGTGTACATTCACACAGGGTGGGTGATATTCTCTAAAGCCTCTGAAACAAGCCTGCTGTTTCTTCTAGTTGAGTGAGCAGGGACCCAGGTGCCCATCCAACTCTTGTTCTAATGGCAGGTGACCTGGAGTGGAGTTACCTGCACAAATATTTGATTATGTTTATGGTCCCATGGTCAGTATAACCACGCTTTTGAAGACCTCAGGAAAGTGCTGAGCACAGTTACCCAATTTTGTTTTTATTCATTGCTGAGAACTGATTTCCCCTCAAGTTTAGGGCCAACTTGTTTTGGGGAGGGCAGAGAGAACCAAGATTCCTAACATGGGTTTGCACCTCAAGGAGCCTGTCATGAAGATGAGGCGGTCATGCTGGTTGAACAGCACCTGACATAGACCTTTCTCGTACTTTTTTTGCCCATGAGTCTCCAGGGAATCCTGGGGAAATGCAGATCCTGGTCTGGGGGTCTGGGCTGTGCCAAGTTCATGGTGCCAATTATGTGACTGCTTTAAGGACACATGCTGTGGAGCAAGGTGTGGAAAGACATCTGTGTTCATTTTCAAAAAGGTCCACCCAGGAAACAGGGGAGGCTCCATGCACATCATCTGTGGTTGTGTTACCAAATAGCAAGTGGGATCCTGTTGTCTGCATCCACCCTGTAGATGCAGAGGTATGCAGAGATGCAAAATTCCAGAGGTAAAGATTTGGTGATAAAGGAAAGGAGTCTTCATTCAAAAGCTACACAGTTTTGGAATAACAGCTTTCCACATGCATTGCTCACTTAAACCTATAAATTAAGGCTAAAGTCTTTAACTCTTCTGTTACAGCTTTAATCACTTAAGCCTATTAATTAAGGCTAAAATCTACCTGAGTTTCCCTAGCATCTCCTCTGTTAGTTTTTTAATTAACATTTCTATAGGATTAGTTTACAAACTAAAAAAAAAACAAAAAACAAAAAAACCCCCCAAAAAACAACCCCCCCCCCCAAAATATACAACATAAGATACAAAAGCTATACAGTTTTGGGAAAATGGCAGGCTTTTGCCTCAGAGCCCATCCCCGGTAAAACATCCAAAGAAAAAATAACCCTGTCACCCTTTGCCAGCCCAGCCTGATCCTGAGTTGTGCCCCCTCTTTCCTCTTCTACCACTTCACACATGTAGCATCCTGTGGTTAGCAAATATTCCTATGTGGCCTGTGTCTGCCTAGGGAATTATAAGAGAATCTGTCCCTACCCTCAGCACTAGCACAACCTGTCCTTGCCACTCACTCCAGGAACCTGGCCCTGTACCATGGTACTTCTGAGGGCAGCACAAATGATGCCTCTGGCTTTCACCAGAGCTGAGTGTGCCAGTACTGCCAGAAAGACACAGGGAAGGACAGGGCATATTTTTCTAGTACTTTCTTGTATGTTCCAAAAATGTCTGACAAAACCAGAGAACATATCAGGATTCTTTGGCAACTAGCTCTCTTTCTTCTATTGTCTTTGATTTCCTCCCCATCCCCATTTCTCACTACTCTTTTCCAAGAACACTGTGTTGGCCTTCAGGGCTTGGGTCTTCTGCTGACCCTTGGGCAGCCTCATTGATTCCTTAGATGTAGGTCACTTTAGGGCTGAAATCCATACTGTATTAAATACACAGCTTAATCAGCAACATTAATTGTCCTCATAAACATGACCCCTTGTAGTCTGCACACGAAGATGTCATAATCCCAGAGCTTTGGCAGAAGGAACAAATTTGCCTCTAGGTACTCTTCCCAGAGGAAAGAAGGAGAGATGAGGGAAGTGATTTCAACAACATCTATTGATAATACTGAAAAATCCTTGTGCTGGGTCTTGTGGAATAGGGTGGGGTTGAAGAGGATATAGAGTCAAATCAAACCTGGAACTCTCCCTCAAGGAGTATCTTTGGGGGTAATGGAGAGTATCTGCCTGAAAGCAAGAAGGCGTGCAATACAGATACAATGCCCATCTAGAGTGAGTCATCCTGGCTGAGATCAAGATAGGCCTCATAGAAGAAGCAGCATTTGAGACTTTGTTGATGAGTTAGAATTGACTGGATAGAAGAAATGAGAGAGGACACTCTGGGCTGGACAAGGGCTGAGGCAAAGGCAAAGAGGCCTACAATAAGCTACGGTTAGAGAATAAGGGAAGGCCAGGCTGTTGGCCTATGTGAAGGGTATAGTGTGAGATGAACCTAGGCTGAGAGGTCAGGAGAGATTCAGGAGGGCAGGCACAGCAAGGGACTTGTGTCCTGAAAGCAAGATAGAAATTACCAAAGCCAACAGTGTGTCTCTCAGGGGCTGAAAAGATAGGTCCAAGGAGGAACCCGATATTGAAGGAAGAAATGATCAGACCAATACTTTAGCTTTTCTCAAAATGTGGTAGAAGTGAAAGGACTTCATGATTAATTAGATGTAGGAAATGCTGCATAACCCCAATTAAATGTTTATTTGCTGCAGAACCTCAAAACATTTTAATCAGTGAATCTACATTAGAAACTGAGAAGAAAAAAGTTGGCAAAAGTTGAGCCAAGGGGAAGCACAACCATTCCAATGCATGTCATAAAAGGATTGTGGGTCATTGATCTCACAGAACACATTTCTGTGAACTGCGGCTCCCAGAGGCTATCAGTCAAGAGCTACTGGAGGGTAAGAGGGGGCTGATGTGGACACTGAGGGAGAGTCCAGAGCCTGCTCCAGAACAGTATCCCATGGATAACACTTGGTCATTGTGTGTTCCCTGCCCCTTGATGGGCCCAGGCACTTTAGAGTAAGACCACAGACAAAGGAGGCTTTGAAGATACCAGATGAGGTGGGACTCGACTCCCTCAGTTCCTGCAAAGCATGGACCAGGCAAACCCTGGCTGAAGCCCCATTCCTGCTCTTTACTTTCTTTCTGGTCATGGTTCTCCTTTACCAGCAGATGATTTTCCTGCCTAGGCCACACCAAGGCTCCTTCCAAGGGGCCTAAACCTGCAGCACCCTGAACAGCCTGTTGGGAGTCAGCTCCATTTAGTCTCTAGCCCTGCCCCACAAGGTCTCTACCAGTGGGGTCCTAATCTTGACCACTTCTCTCTAAGAAGATGAAAGGGCCCCTAGGATAGGCCCGGTTTTTATTCTGTGATCCTTTATCTTCCACTCCGACCCCAGGCTCACCAGGGTCCCAAGACCACCTTCCCATCTCACTGCTACTTAGCATGCAAGATCTTGGTCTTTCAAACACCCAGCACCATCTACTAATTCCCCGTCTCCAAAGGCAGGAGAACCAGGTTTGTGAGGTAGGAAATGTGGGACTTTTGGCAGGGAAGGATGGGGCCTATATGGTGGGTCCCAGAGTAGGGGGCTCCTGTAGGGATGGAGGTATCCTTGGGGAAGGGTCTATTCTTTTGGGAGGGATGGGTGCTGCTGGGAGAGGTAGGTGATGCCTCCACTAAGAAAAAGCCAGTTCTCTATGTTAATATGCACTGGTTCACTCAAGCATGCTGGATGAATATTCCTGAATGCTCCATCCTGGCCCCTGCAAAGTGTCTGGCACAGTGGCCATCATACCCACACGCTGCCTGGGGCCTTCTTCCCTGTGCATGAGCCACCCAGATGAGCAACTCGTGTGGCTCTGTTTCAGCCTGGCACCATTTCTTGCAGATGTGGGTTTCTGTTCAGAGTTGCACTATGGGCCAGGGCTCTCTGCATTCAGACCTGGGTGGCCCTGACTGTGGTAACCCTCCTTAGGAGGCAGTGCTACCCTGGCAATCACTTGGCCTGTGTGGAGGAAGCATGCAGATGATCAGTCAGGCCCCTGAGGCAATGGGAAGTTAGGGCCAAGGTGACATTTCAGGAGGGGTCTTGGGAAAGTCTAGAGAGCCTTGACTATGTGGGGGAGATAGGAATGTGGGGCTGAACTTAAAGGACAACAGGACATATAGGCAGCTGGCAGATGGCAGGGAGAGAACAGACAGCAAAGGCCAAGTGTGTGGCACTGCCAAACAGGAATATAGGTGTGGCACTCAGAGGCCATACCTCCTCTGATCCCTGGTTCAGCTCCATCAGCCCGGTCTGTAGGAGACTTGGGTCTTCTGCTGAAGAAAAACTCACAGACATTCTTAGAACTCACTAGGAGTGCCTGTTGTCCTCCTCCCTTCCCCCACCAGCTCTGGGCTTTATTCTGAGGCAGGGAGAGCAAGGACAGCTCTGAATGAGCTCTAAACTTTTGTTTTGGAGACTCTGTGGAAGATGGTGCAGAGGGGAGAGACTGGAGCAGGAGAAGAGGAGAAAGGCCTACAGATCAAAAGGAGGTGCCTGGGCTACAGACAACAGGTGGGGACTGACCTCTACCTCAAATATGACAGGGGGTGAGGTGGGGTCCTCCCTTTCTGAAAAAGACAAGTATCCCACAGTCTTTCTGTTGGAAGGATGCACCTGTGGAAAGTTAAATGTCCTTTACCTGAAGTTTCTGTGTAGTTCCCTGCACTGGGCCCAGGTATCCTTCCCCACACCACACACACATATACTTTCAATGAGCCCAGCTGTGCACAGACTCTTCCTGGTCACACAACTGGGGTTACCACCTCAGAAAGCCATCCAAGGCTCTGGCCTCCTACTGAGGCCCCCATAACAACAAACAGGAGTATTCCTAGTACAGCCCCTACTGTTAAAGACATCTCTCATACATTCCACCCCGTAATGAGTTATTTGAACTTCTGATATCCTCCACCTGCAGGGCCACCCCAGTGATGTCGCTGGCTGATGTCACTAGCCATAGAGGAACAAGAACACACTTCAGTTCCCCCACCCTACTGCACCTGGCCAAATGATCAGGTACACACTCCATCCCCCAATGCTGCTGGAGTGCATTGGGGTTGCGGGCAGCCCTGAGGTGCTTATAGGGAACTTCTGAGATTCTGAAGTCACCCAGTTCAGACTGCAGGTGGAAGCTTTAACAAGCCTCAGGAAAGGCTTGCTTCTGCTGTTGGGAGGTCAGGGACAAAGCCCAACCTCTTCCTCCCACACTTTAGATGGCTCCTAGGAGCTGAACCTGCCAAATGTTCATGGTACTTCTGTCCCCTCAAAGGCCTCCTGGCCTCTGGCACACTCTAGACACAGACATTGGGAGGTACTAACAGGAAGCAAAATGACCTGGTAACTTTTCCTGATTCCTCCACCACCGGATTGCTATAGGTGGCAGCACCCTCTACCAAATGCCCAGTTTCTGTCAATCCCCAGGGCAATGCCCTATCCCTTCACACCTCAAGAGGTCAAGGTTCTGCTCTTTTTGGTCTCCTTAGCCTCTTTCCCACCTGTATAAATAGACTCTACTATCAGATGCCCCTTTGGAGTGTGCTGTGGTCTTAAGTGGTTTTAACTGTCATTTTAGTATAGGGTAGGGGAAAGTGTGCTTTAATTAAATATACATTATGCCACTAATGCTGGCAAGGTTGAACTTATCCCTAATGTTGAGAGCTATAAAAACCAGTTTGTACATGACAAGACAATGAGAGAAAAAAGCAATCCCTTTAAAACAGATATTAAAATTTTTAAAAAAGTTGAGTTGTTTGTATCAACAATATGCATTTTATGACAAGAACATGTGCAGATTGAGCATCCTATGGGTCTCTTTATATCTTAAGGAAAAGAAGCATTTACATTATCCATGGGTTGTATTAAATTTTTAAAAAGGTCACTTGTACCCTTACCTCTTAGATAGGGTAAACTATTCTGGGGTGTACAGCTTTAGCATGATCTTTAAAGTTGTTTGCAAAAGAATTGAGAATTAAAAAACAAAGCACTTGAGGAGTGGGAATTATAACCAGCAAATGCCATTCATTAACTGAAAATGGAAGAGAGGGCCCCACAAACACACTATTTGAGCAAGCTGACTGATACACACTGCAGTTTTAAAACCAAAGGTTATATACTATCTGTTACAAGTCCCAACTAGGCAGTGTCAAAATGACATCTAATTCTTTGCTTGCTTTGATCATACCCCTTGGAGATGTTATGGGCCTTGTGGCATATGGCTTCTTTTTCTCTGCAGCCTTTAAATAGGAAAAGAACACGTTAATGTTTTATCCACACTAATCACGGCACCTGCATTGTCAAACTCTCCACAATAGTTGGGTGCAGAAAACATAATGACTAACTGCCTTTTTTGCAAACTTCATATCCATCTTCAATCTCCTGATGAGCTCTACATATAAGATCGAAATCATGCTTATAGAGAAATTATGCAACCACTTGTGCACTAAATGTGAAAGACACTGTCATTTTCACCCCAGCCTAAGTTATCTTTATCGGGGTCAGACTACGAAAGATCACAAGAAGACCTTGATCTTATATGTCAGTTGGTCACATAATTTACAAATCTGTTCCATTGACTGAAGATCTGATGATAAACACTCATGACAACAAAATATTTTCTCATCCATGATGGCTACTGTCAGTAAACAGTTAAAGCAGTCCATGAAAGTTTTCCAGAATTTTTTATATCTCCTTTTATATTTATCATAAAACCCATAAATTCTGTTGATGCTAGTGTATTTGTGGTCTCCTCTGAGAAGAGAAAAATTATCAGGATATTTAATTTTGTAAGTCAATTTTTTTTTTGCTTATACAATGCCTCCTGGGTTCATCAAGGACTTGGGCCCCTACTCTGGGACTAAACTAGGTCAAAGATTCATCCCAGTGTCTGGGAAATTTCAAACCATGGGTGGTGCCCCTTGCATGACACCCTTCCAGAAGCATTTGGGGAGGGTACTGAGGATGGTTCCCTACTAAAGATGCTGAGATGTCACCACCTCCACTTTCTTCCTCAGCTTTACTCTCACAGTCCACCACACTACAGCCTGCTTTCTCAGGTTGCCAGGAACCAGGGATAAGCCCAGTGTGCTTTTCTCCCTCTCTGAGACTGTCAGCAGCAATGGTGGCTCAAGGTCAGTTAAGAGCTGCAGGAGAGGAGCCTGTCAAAGGCAGTCATATGAAAGGACTTTCATCTGACCGTAATTGGAATTAATATTGAGGCTTCACTTCCAGGAACTCCTCCAGCAGACAAATAAGGGCCACAGAAGTCTTGGCTGCAATGCTCCAAAAGCCAGCCATAAATTTCCTCCCAAAATGACGATGCACAAGCTAATTGCTCTGGAAGCATACAACACGGCATTCTGCCTCCTCCCAGTCTCCCTGGAAATGGGGCCAGGGATAGGTACAAGGGAGTTGGCAAAGTCACTGTGAAGGAAAGCATTTTAATCCACTTAATTATGAGCCTCTCAGAAAATAGAGCTCTGTTTCTTGTTAAACTGGTCAAGGGAAATGAAAAGTGACACTCCCTTACCCCTAATTTTTCCTTGGCTGAGGAAGCTCAGAGTTAGAAGTTCTGGATGTGGGTAGCACTAGGTTGTGTGCATCCAGGAGCAGGACTCTAGGGGAGTGTAGCCTGTCCATAAGCTTGCTTTCTCTCTCTCTCTCAGTCTCTCTTAGGCCCTTTGCCCTGTCTCTCTCTCTCACTCATACACACAGGCAGTCAGCATTATCTCCTCTTTGTTCCCTCTACAATGCAGAAGGTTTTGTGTGGCTGTACCCTTTGGTACTATGTTAAACTTTTGTATTCTTCCTTCCTTAATCTAAGCCTGTCCTTGATAGAAAGATAGTCACAGGTATAAATGTTCAAATAATAATCATAAACTTTTAAATAATAATCAGTAAATCTTTAAGTGATAAGCATAAGACTTTCACTAGATTATCTTTAGCCTATCAGTTCCTCCATCTATACATAACACATTTGTTAACAAGCCCACCTAAGAATCAGGCATTGTTAATTACTGAGCATGTGGACAAGGCCCCTGTAACCTGGAGCTTCTATCTCCTAGAGGAGATCACCAAGGAAAGGAAAATGTCTACATTAGGAGTGGTACATACACAAATGAAGTGGTCCCCTAACCTATACTTGACTTTGTGGGACACTCAGTGACTTGGAGGGAACAGGCCTCATTTTGCTCCATCTCTCCCCCATGCTATAGACAGAAACTTGAGGACCCAGAAGGCACGTGGGGCTTGTCTGGGTTCAGAAAGTACTAGCAGAAGAACCCAGATTTCCCAATTTCTCCCTCAGGATGTTTTCCCCAAACCACACTGCTTCATTTTAGTGAGCAGTTATTGGCTTCCTGGGTTGCCATGGGCTCTGGGCAGCTAAATTGTGCTAGCAGGTGAGGCGTGTGCTGGGGGAACATTAGGGCTTGATGCCTCACTTTAAGGGGCGGCTAGTGGAGGCCAGTGAGGGAAACACACATAGCCTGGCTGTGTAGAAGCTGGACCAAGAGGTGGGTCATGGTGCCACCCTATACGTCCAGGGCTGGACCCACCTGTTCTAGGCAGAGCCAGGAGTTGGAGATGGGAATAATCCATGCATAGAGGATGGCAGCTGGTTCTCCCCAGGAAAGTCAAGGACCCTGCTCTCTGGTCAAGGCTGCATCAGTGAAGGGTATATATACTCAAGGCAGATTCTTAGTTCTGCCTCAGTCAGCCTCCCACTGAGAATCCTGGCCTCCACATGAGTTTGGACATGCCAAGGCAGAGGCTCAGGTCAGCCTAAGCCTACTCCAGATCGACCAGCACATAGCACCCAGCCAGCCCTGAGAACACATCCATTAATTTGTTTTGATTATTGAGTCTGGGCCAAATAATGATGACCTTGTCCCATTAACCAGTTCAACAGATTAACATATAAAACAATTTCAGAAAAGGACGTGTGCTGTGAAGAAAATAAAACGGTAGGGGAACAAGAGTGACAGTACAGGCAAGGTAGAGTGGCTAGCTAGGTGATGGGGAGGGCTCTCTATTGAGGCAGCCAACAAGGAGAAGTCAGCCATACAAACTATAGTCTAGGATGAGGAAACAGCTGAGAAAATGCCCTGAGGCAGGAATGGGCTTGGAGTGTTCCAGGAGAGAAGAAGCAAGCAGGCACCATTGGAGCCAAGTAAACCAGGAAAGTACAAAGACCAACAAAGCAGGTGGCTGTACCCAGAAGGTTTGGGACTTGGATTCCATTCTAAGTGAAGGACAGAGTTTGGAATAAGAAGTGATCTGGCTGACACTTTCAGAAGGGTCAGTCTAAGGGGCCCTGGATGCCAATGTGAGGAGGTGAGATTTTTCTCCAGGAAGCCAAAAGAAGTTTTTCTGCAGGGAACCTGCAGATTGTTCTCTCTCCTTAGGCCCCTTGCCCTATCCAAGTGCAAATCCCTGCAGCCCTCAGACCTGGCAGCTGTGGGAATGAATACAGAAGAGCTGGTATTTGTGCTGCCTGTCACGTACCAGACCCAATAAGCAGAAATGGGGATTGAATTGTTATGGGTGCTTTATTGAGGGGCTAGCAATCTGAGAAGACTGCAGGTTGGTACCCTAACAGACAATCATATGTCCTTTTGAGCTAGCCTTTTTATGAGGGAGTAAAATTAGAGGTAAAAAAAAAATGTAGGTAAGGGGTGGGGAGAGAAGATGGCAAAGTAGGTCAGAGTTGAACCAACTTGCCCATGCACCCAGCAGGGCCACTTAGCTGAGCTTTTGTTGTTGTTGTTGTTCGAATACATTTGTCTCCATTTTCCAGCCACCACTAACCTTGTCCACCCACCACCACCTTCCACCATCAATCCTTCCCCACGTGGCATTGTCCATGGGTCCTTTATACATGTTCCTTGAATTGACCCTTCCCCTTCTTTTCTCCATTATCCCCCTCCCTCATTCCCTCTAGTTACTGTTGGTTTATTGTTTCTTTCAATGTTGCTGGTTATATTTTTCTTGCTTGTTTGTTCTGTTTATTAGGTTCCACTTATAAGTGAGTTCGTATGGTATTTGTCTGTCACCCCTGGCTTATTTCACTTAGCATAATGCTCTCCAGTTCCATCCATGCTGCCATAAAGGATAGTAGCTCTTTGTTTCTTTCTGCTGCGTAGTATTCTATTGTGTAAATGTACCATGGTTTTTTGGTCCACTCATTTATTGTTGGGCACTTAGGTTGCTTCCAGAACTTGGTTATCGTAAATTGTGCTGCTATGAACATTGGGGTGCATAGGTTCTTTTCAATTGGCATTTTAGGATTCATAGATTATAATCCCAGCAGTAGAATTGCTGGGTCAAAAGGCAGCTCCATTTTTAGCTTTTAGAGGAAATTCCAAACTATTTTCCACAGTGAGTGTACCAGTATGCATTCTCACCAACAGTGTACTAGGATTCCCTTTTCTCCACAACCTCTCCATCTGTTTATAATGGCCGTTCTCACTGGTGTGAAGTGGTAACCCATCGTGGTTTCAATTTGCATTTCTCTGACAGCTAGTGATACTTAGCATCCTTCCATATGTCTTTGGGCCCCATGTATGTCCTCCTTGGAGAAGTGTCTGTTCAGGTCCTTTACCCATTTTTTAACTGGATTGTTTGTCTTCCTGGAGTGGAGTCATGTGAGTTCTTTATATGTTTTGGAGATCAAACCCTTGTCCAAGGTACCATTGGCAAATATATTTTCCCATATGGTTGGTTTATTTTTCATTTTGCTGATGTTTTCTTTAGCCATGCGGAAGCTTCTTATTTTGATGAAGTCCCATTTGTTTATTCTTTCCTTTATATCCCTTGCTGTAGGGGCCATATCATTGAAAATAATGCTGCATGGAATATCTGAATTTCCTGCCTAGGTCTTCATTTAGGACTTTTATGGTGCTGTGACTTATATTTAAGTTTTTTGTCCATCTTGAGTTTATTTTTGTGCATCATGTAAGTTTGTGGTCGACTTTCAATTTTTTGCATGTAACTGTCCAGCTCTCCCAGCACCATTTGCTGAAGAGGCTATTTTTACTTCATTTTAAGCTTCTGCCCCCTTTGTTGCACATGAATTGACCTTAGAGACATGGGTTTTTTTCTGGGCTCTCTATTCTGTTTTGATTACAGTGGCCTTGTAATAAAGTTTGATGGCAGGTATTGTGATCCCTCCTACTTTGTTGTTCTTTCTCAAAATTGCTGCAGCTATTTGGGGTCATTTATGGTTCCATATAAATTTTTGAAATGTTTATTCCATATCTGTGAAATATGCCATTGGTATTTTAATAAGGATTGCATTGGGTAGTATGGACATTTAGATGATGCTAATTCTTCCTATCCATGAACATGGAATATGCTTCCATTCATTTGTCTCTTCCTTAATTTTGTTCTTCAGTGTTGTGTAGTTTTCTGAGTACAGATCTTTTACTTATTGGTTAAGTTTATTCCTAGGTATGTTGTTTTTCTTGTTGCTATAGCAAATGGGATTTCCTGACTTCTAATTCTGATATGTCATTGTTGGTGTACAAAAAATCTTTGGATTTCTGAATATTGACTTTGTATCTCACTGTTTTGCCAAATTCACTTATTAGGTTGGATAGTTTTTTGGTGGAGTCTATGGGGTTTTCAATGTACACTATCATGTCATCTTCAAACAATGACAGTTTTACTTCCTCCTTTCCAGTTTGGATGCCTTTTATTTCTTTCTCTTGTCTGATCACTGTGGCTAGGACTTCCAATACTATATTGAATAGAAGAGGTGAAAGTGGACAATCTTGCCTTGTTCCTGATTTTAGTGGGAAAGCATCTAGTTTTTGCCCCTTGAGTATGATGTTTATTGTAGAATTTTCATATATGACCTTTATTATGTTGATTTGTGCCCCCTTTATTCCCACTTTGCTGTCTGTTTTTATAAATGGACACTGTACCTTATCAAATGCTTTTTCTGCACTATTGATAAGATCATGTGATTTTTGTGTTTCCTTTTGTTTATGTGATGTATTACATTTATTGATTTGTGAATATTGAACCATCCTTGCATTCTTGGGATGAATCCCACTTGATTATGGCGGATGATCTTTTTAATGTATTGTTGGATGCGGTTTGCCAATATTTTGTTGAGGATTACAGTGTCTATGTTCAACAGAGATATTGGACTGTAGTGTTCTTTCCTTGTTGTGTCTTTATCTGGTTTTGGAATTAGGAGGATGCTGGCATCATACAAAGAGTTTGGGAGTCTTCCTTCTTCTTGAAATTTTTGGAATAGTCTAGAAGGACAGGGGTTAGCTCTTCCTTAAATATTTTGTAAGATTCTCCTGTGAAACTGTCCAGTCCAGGGCTTTTGTGTTCTGGGAGTTTTTTAATTACTGCTTCAGTTTCACCAGCTGTTACCGGTCTATTCAGGCTTTATCCTTTTTCTTCAATCACAGTTGGAAGGTTATATTTTTCTAGAAATCAGCCCATTTCATCAAGGTTTTCAAATATCTTGTCATATAACTCTTCATAGTAATTTCTTACAATCCTTTGTATTTCTGTGGTATCAGTTCTTTTTTCTCCTCTGTCATTTCTGATTTTATTTAATTGGGGCCTCTCCTGTTCCTTCTTGATGAGTCTGCTTAAAGGCTTGTTAATATTATTTATCTTTTCAAAGAATAAGTTCCTGGATTGGTTGATTCTTTGAATTGCTCTTTTAGTCTCTAAGTCATTCAGTTCTGCTCTGATCTTCATTATTTCCTTCCTTCTACTTGTTGTGGGCTTTGGTTATTGTTGTTTCTCCAGTTCTTGAAGATGTAGGGTTAGGTTGTTCATTTGAAATGTTTCTATCTTTTTTAGGTATCCTGTATCGTTATGATCTTTCGTCTCAGGGCTGACTTTCCTGTGTCCCATAGGTTTTGGACTGTTGTGTGTTCATTTTCATTTGTACCCAGAAACTTTTTGATTTCTTCTTTCATCTCATTATTGACCCATTCATTGTTCAATAACATGCTATTCAGTCTCCATGAGTTTGAATGTTTTTGAGCTTGTTCCTTGAGGTTAGTTTCTAGTTTCAAGCCCTGGTGGTCCAAGAAAATGCTTGTTATAATATCAATTTTCTTGAATTTGTTGAGGCTTGTCTTGTGTCCTGTCATGTGCTCTATCTTTGAAAACATTCCATGTGCATTTGAAAAGAATGTGTATTTTGCTTCTTTGGGATGAAAGGTTCTATATATGTCAGTTAAGTCCATTTTATCTAATGTGGTATTCAGTTCCAAAATATCCTTGTTGATGTTTTGTTTGGAAGATCTACCCTTTTTTGACAGTGGGGTGTTAAAATCCCCTACTCTCAGTGTACTGCTGTGTATATCTTTCTTGAAGTCCTCCAAGATTTTCCTTATATTGTTGGGTGCTCCAACTTTGGGCACATATTGGTTTACAATGTTTATGTCTTCTTGATGGATTCTTCCTTTGAGTATTATGAAGTGTCCTGGGTCTCTTTTTATGGCCTTTGTTTTAAAATCTATTTTGTTTGACATAGGTATTGCTACCCCGGCTTTTGTTTCCTGTCCATTTGCATGGAATATTTTTTTCCATCCCTTAACTTTTAGTTTGTGTACGACTTTTGTTCTGAGGTGGGTCTCTTGTAGGCAGCATATGTGCAGGTCATGTTTTCTTATCCATTGAGATACTCTATGTCTCTTGATTGGAGCATTTAATCCATTTACATTTAAAGTTATTATTGATCAGTACTTATTCATTTTTTTCCTTTGTACCTGTGTTCCTCTCTTTCTCACTCTTTTTCTTCATCTTCTTTAAGCAGTCCCCTTAGCATATCTTGCAGTGCTGGTTTGGTGGAGGTTTATTCTTGTAGCCTTCTTTTGTCTGGGAAACTCCTTATTTTGCCTTTTGATTTGGTTGTGAGCCTTGCTGGGTAGAGTAGTTTTGGTTGCAGGCCTTTGCTTTTCATTACTTGGAATATCTCTTGCCATTCCTTCCTGGCTTGTGGTGTTTCTGTTGAGAAGTCAGCTGCTAGCCATATCAGGGCTCCCTTGTATGTTACTATCTGTTTCTACCTTGCTCCCTTTAAGATTCTCTCTTTGTCTTTGATATTTGCCATTTCAACGATGATGTGTCTTGGTGTGGGCCTCACTGGGTTCCTCTTGAATGGGACCCTCTGTGTTTCAGGGACTTGTGTGACGTTCTCTCTCCTCAGATTAGGGAAGTTTTCCATCATTACTTTTTCCAACAGGTTCTCTATCCCTTCCACATCCTCCTCTCTTTCTGGTATCCCTATTGTACGGCTCTTATTATGTTTCAGGTTGTCCTGCATTTCCCTAAATGCCTCTTCATTATTTTTGAGTCTTTTTTCATTTTCTTGCTCTTTCTGGGAGCTTTTTTCTACCTTGTCCTCCAGCTCGCTTATTTGATTCTCTGCTTCATCTAGCCTGCTTTTTATTCCTTCTACTGAATTCTTCAATTCAGAAATTGTAGCCTTCATTACTACTTGCCTCTTGTTTATTGTTTCCATGTCCTTTTTTATGCTGATATAGTTTGCAGTAAGTTCCTTATAGTTTCCCTGTAGTTTTTGATAACTCTCTCTAAGCTCACTGAACTCATTGAGTTTCCTTAGAACCACTGTTTTGAACTCAGTATCTCAAATTAATATCCAAAATTCATAAACTCAACTTAAAATTCAACTTAATGCCAAAACCCTCAAATAATCCAATTAAATAATGGACAAAGGCCCTGAGTAGACATTTTTCTAAGGAGGATATACAGATGGCCAATAGACACATGAAAAGATGCTCAGCATCTCTAATCATCAGAGAAATGCAAATTAAAACCTCAGTGAGATGTCATTTTACACAGGCCAGGATGGCTATCATCAATAAATCCAAAACAGCAAGTATTGGTGAAGATGTTGAGAAAAGGGAAACTTTGTGCCCTTTTGGTGGGATTGTACAATAAGTTGGTATGACAACTATGGAAAATAGTGTAATAGTTCCTTTAAAATGAAAGATAGAATCACCATATGACCCAATGGTTCCACTTCTAGGGATTTATTTGAAGGAATCCAAAATAGTCCTTCGAAAAGATATATGCACCCACATGTTAATTGCAGCATATTTACAATGGCCAAGATATGGAAGCAACTAAGTGACCACCACTATAATTTGAATAAAGAAGATGTGGTACAGGAGAGAATCAAGATGGCAGAGGAGTGGAAGTCACACCGACCTCCTCCCAGGCCCAACCTGGAATTACAACTAAATTGTGGAAAAATCACCTGGAACAAAAACTGAACAATAGCGAAAGAGAACCTTGTAACCTCAGATATAGAAGAATCTGCTTTAGTGCAGTCTAATTGCCATGTACCCTGGTCTCCAGCAAAGGTGGGGGCAGAGAGGGCTAAAGACACTTGAGGAGAGACTGGGGAAGGTGGCTTTGGGGAGAGAACTGAGAGAGTAGGTGGCAGGATCTTGGTGCTGACTCATGCCCCATGGGGCAGCAGCCATCTTGCTCAGGCTGAGACCACTCCTCCTGAGTGGCAGCAGCATCAGAGGACCCAATAGCCCCACCCTCAGGTGGGAATACACCCTGCTTTGTGCTGTGTGAATGCAGAGTGGCAACAACAGAGTAGATCCTTGGCTAAAGGGGGTGCACAGAGGTCTGGAGACACTTGAGGAGAGACTGGGGATGGAGGCTTTGGGTAAAGAATGAAGAGAGTAGATGGCGGGATCTCAGTGCTGACTCCTCTCCCATAGGACAGCAGCCTGAGAAGACCCAATAATCCCACCCCCATGAGGGACTCCACCCCACCCTGAGCTGTCTAAGGCAGCCTGCTGAGTGCAGAGTGAATAGATTAAATTCTGAAGAAGACAGCCACAGAATGTAGATTCCTGGAAGTCTTCAATAGACTGCCTAAGGTGACACAGGGATGACATCTGACATCATCAGAGGCAGATCCATAAAGTAAAAACAGTGGTCTTCTACCATAGAAGCTCACATCGCAAAGTCAGGATATCAAGACAGATCAACTTAAGAATCAGAGCAAAAAAGAACAGTCTCATAAATAATGGGAAGACAAATAAATATGCCCCACTTGAAGGGAAAGGAGGAAACCGCAGAAAGAGAACTAAATGAAATAGAGGCAAGTAAACTATCAGATATTGAGTTCCAAACAACGATTCTAAGGAAGGTCAGTGAGCTCAGTGAGCTCAGAGAGAATTACAAAAAAAACTACAGGGAAACTATGAGGAACTTACTGCAAATTATATCAGCATGAAAAAGGACATAGACACTATCAATACAATAAGAGACAAGAGGAAATGAAGGCTGCAATTTCTCAATTGAGGAATGCAGTGGAAGGTATCAAAACAGGCTAGCTGAAGCTGAGGATGGAATCAGTGAGCTGGAAGACAAGGTAGAAAAAAGCTCCCAGACAGAGCAAGGAAATGAAAGAAGACTCAGAAAGAATGAAGAGGCATTTAGGGAAATGCAGGACAACCTGAAACATAATAAGAGCCATACAATAGGGATACCAGAAGAAGAGGAGGATGAGGAAGGGATAGAGAACCTGTTGGAAAAAGTAATGATGGAAAACTTCCCTAATCTGAGGAGAGAGAACGTCACACAAGTCCCTGAAACACAGAGGGTCCCATTCAAGAGGAACCCAGTGAGGCCCACACCAAGACACATCATCATTGAAATGGCAAATATCAAAGACAAAGAGAGAATCCTAAAGGGAGCAAGGTAGAAACAGATAGTAACATACAAGGGAGCCCTGATATGGCTAGCAGCTGACTTCTCAACAGAAACACCACAAGCCAGGAAGGAATGGCAAGAGATATTCCAAGTAATGAAAAGCAAAGGCCTGCAACCAAGACTGCTCTACCCAGCAAGGCTCTCAATTAAAATGGAAGGCAAAATAAGGAGTTTCCCAGACAAAAGAAGACTGAAAGAATACACCCCCAGAAAACCAGCATTGCAAAATATGCTAAGGGGACTGCTTTAAGAAGATGAAGAGAGAGAGTCTATGAATACCCAGTTCCTTTCAGTCACCAGTACTTGATATCATCATTTTTAATATTTATTAATCTGGTCAGGGCAATGATGTGTTCTTTTAATTGTTCCTTTATTATTTGTTGAAAATAAACCTGTTTTAGTATATTTCTTGCCTATTTCTATTATTTTTAAAAAGCTTTAAATGACTTTTTGGTATTGTTTATCCATTTTTTAATTAAATGTTTTTAGAATTTTTTGCTAAAAGAAAACAAACTATTAACCCTTTTTTTGATGTGTTGCAAATACTTTCCTATTATTTGTCCTTTAACTTTTTTTATATGTATATTACTATATAGTCTTAAATGTTTAATTTAGTCATATTGTCAATATTTTACTTTATCACTTCTGGGTTTAAATATTTTACCTCAGGTCATAAAAAATATTATTTTGTACTTTCTCCTAAAACTCCTTAGATTTTACATATTGATTTTTAACTCACCTGAATTTGTTGTATAATGTGTGAAATAGGGCTCTATATTTGTTTCATTTCAAGTAATAATGGTCCACGCACCTTATTGTTGAATAAGCCTTGTTTTCCCCATTGATTTGAAATATCAATTTAATCATATATTACATTGATAGGTATATATGGTTGTTTCTAGAATGCTCATTTTATTTCATTGATCTACTTGATTATTTCTGTGCTAGTGTCATGTTGTTTTAATTGCTGAAGCTTTATAATGGTTTTAAATTTTTTAATATTTTACAATGGATTTTGACATTTAAAAAAATAAATAAATAACATCAATGTGCATTTAAAAAAAAAAGAAAGAAGGAACTCCTACTCTTTGTGAAAATGTGGATGGAACTGGAGAATATTATGCTAAGGGAAATAAGCCAGTTGATGAAAGACAAATACCATATGATCTCATATATAAGTGGAATCTATTCAACCAAATAAACTACAGGCATGGAAACATAGAGCAGACTGAAAGTGACCAGAAGGGATGGGGAAGGAGGACAATGATGGAAAGAAGGAAAGACTAAACAAGGAACATGTATGAATGGCCCATGGACATGGGCAATAGAGTAAGAATTGAGTGTGGAAGAGGGGGGAGGGGTGGGATGGGTGAGGGCGGGCAAAGGGGGAAAAATTGAGACAACTGTATTAGAATAAACATGATTAAAACATAAAAAAGAAAAAGAAAAGAACTAGGAAATTCGTTCGTTTGAAAAAGTGCCTGATCTTTCCGAAACCTGAGACAATAAATCCAATCTCAGTAACACGTTTGCCCTGTTTGTTTACGAGTTCTCTCTCCATGTCAGCCATGTGGCCCTACTAGCCTCCTGTGACCTGGCAGCCTTGTGAACTCCCAGTGTTGGCTCCAAGAGCAAGCCAGGGTACGGCAATGCAGCGCCAGCTGGAGTGCAGCAAGGAACAGAGGCTAAGCTAGCCAGACAAGATCAAAGTGTGAACTAGACTAAATTTTGATATGGACTAAACCTATGGCACAGAATTTCTGGACACTCATGCTATTTCTGGGTCTGATGAAGACAAAGCTGGACTTTTTCTACCATGGCACGGACAGAGATGAGACACTGGGAACCTGAGGGCAGCCTTCAATTTCTGTCCCAATAAGCCTTATTATAACACCTCAACTTCCCATATGTAGGTTCTAGGAAATGTTTTTCTTGTGACTCCATGAAAGGACTCTATTTTGTCTGGAAACACCTTGAACTTTAATGGGAAAAACATTATATTTTTAGGTGTATTAATATCTAATGGAAATTTAGCATCTAGACAACAAACTACAACAATATAAGCAGTAATGATGGCTTGGCATCATTCTTTCTTCAAATCAACTTGATTTGATGCCAAGCTTGGAACTTTCTTGTGGTGAAAGCCCCATGTCCTGGGGTCTCTTACTCAGCCTTCCAGCCTCAGTGACTCACCTGCACTGGTTCCCATGGACATCTCCCCAAGGTCCTAGCATGCAAGTATGCTTCAGTTTTACCGTCCTTACAGACCTGCCCCGCTTTGTATATAAAGCCCTTTCCCCAGCCACAAGGCCCACTTCACCAAAGAGCAGGACTCTAAATCCCTCAGGACCAGCATCATCTATTCAGGGCATTAGGCTGTTAGGGGAATGGCTGCCCACTGCATCTTCCCAGTTCCTGAGAGGGCAAACAGAAAACATACAAATTAGCACCTCAAAAATCATCTACTGCATGAGCCAGTTTCTCTAGGCCTGCCTGCCTCCTCTGTAATGTGACTGCTTCTGTTCCCAGCTTACATTTATCCCCTTATTGAATTACAAGAGCTTTTTATACATTAAGGGCAATGACCTTGTGGTTATTATATGTGTGACAACATTTTCCCCCAGGAAGACATTATTTACCCTTGAACTTTGCCTTAGAGCTTTGTGTTTATTTTGTTTTGCTTTTTAATTTTGAAGTGAGTTGCGTCCTTCACCTTTTCAATAATTCTCCCTTTGTTTTTATGATTGGAAAGGCCTTCCCCACCCTCACTATTTAGCTTTTTGTGGTTTCTTTGTTGATTTGAAAACTTTAATTGCTCTGGAAAGTGTTTTAGGGTATTATGGGGTGGGAGCATTCCCCTTCTCTCACTATTACCTATTAGATGTGTCAATACCAGCTATAAAAGCACCTTCTGTTGGCATTTGACAGGTTGAGCATAAGGCCCTAGGTCTCCCGAGAAGCAGAAAGGAGATGATGCTGAAGCTAGGAGTCATTGAGGAGCTTTCCTCCAGCATCCCATGGTGACATCACCCTGTAGTGGCTGAGGCCTAGCCCCTACAGATGCACTAAGCTGTGAAGAGGCCCTTCATTCCTTCCTCCCTGTGAAATGGAAGATGAGGGGCTCACCTCTCTTCTGACATCAGGAGCCACATAGTGGCTCCTTTCTCCAAAGGCTGGGTAGGACCCTCTGAAATGGTTTCCTTCTTTCTCCCAGGCCTGGTGAACATTATCAGTGCCCAACAGATTTTTTTCTCAAAGAAAACTTGTCACCTAGGGTATAACAGAAGCCATTAGGTTTCTGTGTCACAGCAACTAGAGCTCAGATCTCCCAGCTTCTGGCTGTGTCAAGGCCCAGGGCTCTCTAGGACAAATCCCCTCCTGTTGTCTGCTTCCCACTTGAGTCTCTACCAGAATTGTTTGCTGGGTTGGCTGGGGTGAGTAGATTATCTAGGAGCAGATGTGGGAACAGAAGTGAAGAACAGAGCTGTGGTCTTTGAATGTTTGCCAAGGCAAGCACCTCTTCCCAGGCCCATGCTGGGGAGCGGATGCAATTCTTCTTAAGATGTCATCTGAGGGTCCTAAAGTAAATTAGGAAGCACTTTAGTCACTGTAATTAAAGGGGAGACAATTACCAAACAAGGAGCTCTTTACCACAGTTCTGCCTGTGGGCCCTGCATTTGCTGTCACTTTCCCAGTAACATCAATGACTGAGCCTGCTCTCTGGCCTGCAGCAGCTCCTGCCAGAGTGTGCTTCATGGGGGCCCAGTGCTTCAGCTGAAGCCAGGGAAGATGTTGAGGACCAGGATGCCAAAACCTCTGTGTGGAGCAGCCATTTGCTGACCACAAAGCACCAGCTTGGGGCCCAGGTGCAAAGAGGGGGCAGCTCTCTTGTATCTGGCATCTGAACAGATGAAGAGATCCATCAAATGCAATTAGGTGAACAGCTCCTTCCTGCTCTGTTTAGCTGACTAATTCAATAGGAGCCAAACCAGAGGCCTGGGCTGGGAGAGGCACTCCCAAATCGAATGAAGGCCTCGCTTCTGCAGCCCAGCATACCAGCATTAACATGTCAGCTTCCGCTCAGCCCCAGACTCTCCAAGGAGTCAGGCTAGGGCCACCCTCTTTCTCAACAGGCACCAAGGCCATGCTGCCAGCATCCAGCCTCCACCCAACAAGCAAGCTTTCATCAGACACAGGTTCAGAGCTGTGTAACTAGGGAGGAAAGCAGACTTGTAAAGCTATCAACAGGACCCAGGACAAAACACAGCCCCCTCCCCAGGTCTGTTCATTGCTGATTATAGTGTTCTTTTTTGATTAGAGTGCTATGCTCTGAGCAACCAGCATTGCTCTGGGCCATTCCAAGGGGCCACAAGAAATAACCATGGATGGATTTGCCAGGTGGCAGTGTAGGAGGGACTCGGTGCACCCCCAGATTTAGTCTCCAATCAGTCCTTCAGACAGAAGGTATGAGAAAAAGGAAGTGTGGCTTCCCTCACAAGGCTAAAGCCCAAGGCTGTGTCCCAAACATCTCATGTCCCTCACCACCCAGCCTAGGTGTATTGAGTTCCTTTAAAAATTTATTTAAAAAATCTTAAACTGGGAGAGGCCTGGCATCTCAGCATTCAAGGGAATTACAGTAAACGTCGAGTCTAATTCCCACTCATTCAATGTCAGAATGCCATAAAGAACAAGGTCCAACCAAGGGGTACCAGGACTACTAAGTCTAATTGAGGGTCAGGAGACATGGAGACATCAGATGTTTATGATTTACTAAGAACAAGGCATTGCAATGTTTTTTTTTTTAACTTCTTGCTCTGTGTTTTATAAGTCATTTGGATTAAAGTGTTTCCCAGTGAGTCATTCAATCTCACTGAATTTTAGAGGTACCTTCTGGAGAGACAGGTGTGGCATAACATCAAAGGGGTAAACTGGTGCAAGAACAAGTCTTCGTCCCTCACATAGTCAGGTCAAGTTCCTGCACCCTGCTCCAGGGTGCCTCTAACACAGCTGGGACCAGACCCACTGCTCCGAGTGTGCTCATTCCATCCCTGGATCAGCATGACTGACCAAGAGCTCTTGAAGTGATGAATTATCTGTAGACATTTTAGGATAAATAGGTCCATATTTCTGGTACCCTCTGTTGAAATAATGGTTTTTTATTGTTTCATTTTGCTTACTGTATTTTTATTTTTATTGTTTTGATTTGCATTTTTTAATTAAGTTTTTCAAATACATTTGTCTCTGCCTTCACCCCACCACTTTCCCTTGCCCCCCGCCTTTACTCTTCCCCTTTGGTTTTGTCCAAGAGTCCTTGCTATATGTTCCTTGACTTTCCCCGTCCCTTCCTTTCCACCCCCCCTTCTCTCTTGTCTCTGTTGGTTTCTTTTCCTTTCAGTGTTGCTGGTCTTATATTCCTTGCATCTTTGTATTGTTTCTTAGGTTCCAATTATAGGTGAGATCATATGGTATTTGTCTTTCACCCCCCGGCTTATTTTGCTTAGCATAATGCTCTCTAGTTCCATCCATGCTGTCACGAAGTTTAGTAGTTCTTTTTTTCTTTCTGCTGTGTAGTATTCCATTGTGTAAATGTACCATAGTTTTTTGATCCAATCATCTATTGATGGGCATTTAGGTTGCTTCTAATACTTGGCTATTGTAAATTGTGCTGCTATAAACATTTGGGTGCATAGGTTCTTTTGCATTGGTGTTTTGGGATTCTGAGGTCCCAGCAGGGGAATCACTGGATCAAAAGGCAGTTCCATTTTCAGCTTTTTGGGGAAATTCTACACTGCTTTCCACAATGGCTGTACCAGTCTGCATTCCCACCAATAGTATACTACCTTTCCTTTTTCTCCACAGCCTCGCCAGCAACTGTTTTTTGCTGATCTGTTTATGATGGCCATTCTGATGGGTGTGAGGTGGTACCTCACGATGGTTTTGATCTGCATTTTTCTGATGGCTAGTGATGCCGAGCATCCTTTCTAATGCCTCTGGGCCCTCTGTATCTCCTCCTTGGAAAAGCATCTGCGCAGGTCCTTTCCCTATTTTTTCATTGGATCGTTTGTCTTCTTGGAGTGGAGTCGAGGGAGTTCTTTAGATATCTTGGAGATCAAACCTCTATCTGATGTATCGTTAGCAAATATATTTTCCCATATGGTTGGCTCCTTTTTCATTTTGCTGATGTTTTTTTTTAGCCGTGCAGAAGCTTCTTATTTTGATGAGGTCCCACTTGTTTATTCTTTCCTTTATGTCCCTTGCTTTAGGAGACATATCAGTGAAAAAATTGCTGCATGGGATATCTGAGAGTTTCCTGCCAATGTTCTCCTCTAGGACTTTTATGGTATTGCGACTTATATTTAAGTCTTTTATCCACCTTGACTTTATGTTTGTGTATGGTGTCAGCGGATGATCCAATTTCAATTTTTTGCATGTAGCCGTCCAGCACTCCCAACACCATTTGTTGAAGAAGCTATTATTGCTCCATTTTATGCTTCTGCCTCCTTTGTCAAATATTAGATGCCCATAGAGACCTGGGCTTATTTCTGGGCTTTCTCTGCTGTTCCACTGGTCTATGGGTCTGTTCTTGTGCCAGTACCAGATTATTTTGAGTATAGTGGCTTTGTAGTAGAGTTTGATGTCCGGTATTGTGATCCCTCCTACTTTGTGTTTCTTTCTCAAAATTGCTGCGGCTATTCGGGATCGTTTATGGTTCCATAAATATTTGAAGTGCTTGTTCTATGTCTGTGAAATACGTCATTGGTATCTTAATAGGGATTGCGTTGAATCTATAAATTGCTTTGGGGAGTATGGACATTTTGATGATATTAATTCTTCCAATCCATGAGCATGGTATATGCTTCCACTTATTTCTGTCTTCCTTAATTATTTTGTTCAATGTTGTATAGTTTTCTGCGTACAGGTCTTTTACCTCCTTGGTTAAATTTATTCCTAGGTACTTTATTTTTCTTCTTGCTATATCGCATGATATTTTTTTTTCCTGATTTCTTCTTCTATTTCATTGCTGGTGTACAAAAATGCCTTTGATTTCTGAATACTGACTTTGTATCCTGCTGTTTTGCCAGATTCACTTATTAGGTTGAGGAGTTTTTTGGTAGTGTCTACAGGGTTTTCTATGTACACTATCATGTCATCTGCAAACAATGATAGTTTTACTTCCTCCCTTCCTATTTGATGCCTTTTATTTCTTTTTCTTTTCTGATCACTGTGGCTAGGACTTCCAATACCATATTTAAAAGATGCGGTGAAAGCGGACATCCTTGTCGTGTTCCTGATCTTAGTGGGAAAGCTTTCAGTTCTTGCCCGTTGAGTATGATGTTGGCTGTAGGTTTTTCATATATGGCCTTTATTACGTTGAGGAATGCCCCATTTATGCCCATTTTGCTGAGTGTTTTGATCATAAATGGGTGCTGTACCTTATCAAATGCTTTTTCTGCCTCTATCGAGATGATCTTGTCGTTTTTGTCTTTCCTTTTATTTATGTGATGTATTACGTTTATTGACTTGCATACATTGAACCATGCCTGCATCTCTGGGATGAATCCCACTTGATCGTGGTGGATAATCTTTTGAATGTATTGCTGGATGCGGTTTGCCAAATTTTGTTGAGAACTTTAGCTTCTATGTTCATCAGCGAAATGGGCCTGTAGTTTTCTTTCTTTGTAGGATCTTTATCTGGTTTTGGGATTAGGGTGATGCTGGCCTCATCAAAAGAGTCTGGGAGTCTTCCCTCTTCTTGGATTTTTTGGAATAGTCTGAGAAGGACAGGGGTTAGCTCTCCCTTAAATGTTTTGGAAAATTCTCCTGTGATACCGTCTGGCCCAGGGCTTTTGGGTGCCAGGAGTTTCTTGATTACTGCTTCAATTTCCCCAGCTGTTATCGGTCTGTTCAAGCTTTCTGTTTCTTCCTCCCTTAGTGCGGGAGGATTATGCTTTTCTAGAAATATGTCCATTTCATCGAGGTTTTCAAATTTCTTGGCATATAATTGCTCATAGTAGTTTCTGACGATCGTTTGTATTTCTGTGGTATCAGTTGTTATTTCTCTTCTTTCATTTCTGATATTATTAATTTGGGTCCTCTCCCTTTTTTCTTGATGAGTCTGCTTGAAGGCCTGTCGGTTTTATTTATCTTTTCAAAGAACCAGCTCCTGGACTGGTTGATCCTTTGAATTGTTCTTTTTGTCTCTATGTCATTCAGTTCTGCGCAAATCTTGACTATTTCCTTCCTTCTACTTGCTCTGGGATTTATTTGTTGTTGTTCGTCCAGTTCTTGAAGTTGTACTGTTAGGTCTTTTGTTTGAAATGTTTCTATCTTTTTTAGGTAAGCCTGTATTGCTATGAACTTCCCTCTCAGGACCGCCTTTGCTGTGTCCCATAGGTTTTGGACTGTTGTCTGTTCATTTTCATTTGTTTCCAGAAATTTCTTGATTTCTTCTCTTATCTCATTATTGACCCATTCATTGTTAAATAGTCTACTGTTCAGTCTCCCTGAGTTTGCAAGTTTTTGAAGTTTCTCTTTGAGGTTGGTTTCCGGTTTCAAGCCCTTGTGGTCCGAGAAAAAGTTTGGTATTGTTTCAATTTTCCTGAATTTGCTGAGGTTTGCTTTGTGTCCTATCATGTGGTCTATCTTTGAAAAACTCCCATGAGCATTTGGAAAGAATGTGTATTTTGCTTCTTTGGGATGTAAGGTTCTATGCATGTCAGTTAAGTCTATTTGATTCAATGTGTCATTCAGCTGCACAATATCTTTATTAATGTTTTGTTGTGGAAGATCTGTCCATTTTTGACAGTGGGGTGTTAAAATCCCCTGCTATCAGTGTGTTTCTGTCTATATCTTTTTTTTTGAAGTCATCCAACAATTTCCTTATATACTTAGGGGCTCCATATTGGGAGCATATAAGTTTACAATGTTTATGTTTTCTTGATAGATTCTTATAAAGTGCCCCTCTGGGTCTTTCTATGGCCTTTGTTTTGAAATCTACTTTGTCCGATACAAGTATGGCAACCCTGGCCTTTCTCTCTTCCCCATTTGCTTGGAATATTTTTTTCCATCCCTTTACTTTCAATCTGTGTAGGTCTTTTGCTCTGAGGTGGGTCTCTTGTAGGCAGCATATGTGTGGGTCATGTTTTCTTATCCATTTAGCTATCCTGTGTCTTTTGATTGGGGCATTTAGTCCATTTACATTGAGAGTTATTACTGATAGAAACCTATTCATTTTTTCTCTTTGTACCTGTGCTTTTCTCTTTCTCACTCTTTTCCTTCATCTTCTTAAACCAGTCCCTTTAGCATATCTTGGAGTGCTGGTTTGGTAGAGATGTATTCTTTTAGCCTTCTTTTGTCGGGGAAACTCCTTACTTCCCCTTCTATTTTAATTGAGAGCCTTGCTGGGCAGAGCAGCCTTGCTTGTAGGCCCTTGCTTTTCATGACTTGGAATATTTGTTGCCATTCCCTTCTGGCTTGTAGTGTTTGTTGAAAAGTCAGCTCCTAGCTGTCTCAGGGCCCCCTTGTATGTTACTTTCTCCTTCTCCCTTGCTGCCTTGAGGATTCTCTCTTTGTCTTTGATAGTTGCCATTTTAATGATCCTTGAGTCCCTCTTGAGTGGGGCCCTCTGTGCCTCCTGGATCCATGAGACCTTTTCTCTTCTCAAATTGGGGAAGTCTTCCATCATTACTTTTTCAAAGAGGTTCTCTATCCCTTGCTCCTCTTCTTCTCCTTCTGGTATCCCTATTATGTGGATATTATTGCGTTTCAGGTTGTCCTCCATTTCCCTAAATGCCTCTTCATTCTTTTTTTGAGTCTTTTTTCCATTTCTTGCTCTTTCTGGGAGCTTTTTTCTACCTTATCCTCCATCTCACTGATTCGATCCTTGGCTTCATCCAGCCTGCTTTGGATTCCTTCTACTGCGTTCTTCAAGTCAGAAATGGTATTCTTCATATCCTCTTGTGCCTTTTTGATAGTTTCTATGTCCTTTTCCAGGTTGATATAGCTTGCTGTGAGATCCTGATAGTTTTTCTGCAGTTTCTCATAGTTCTCTTTGAGCTGGGTGAGCTCATTGAGCTTCCTTAGAACCATTGTTTTGAATTCAATATCTGATAGTTCCCTTGCCTCTATTTCATTTAGCTCTCTCTGTGGGGAGTCCCCTTTGCCACTCATTTGGGGGGAACTTCTTTTTCTTCCCATTTTTGTGAAAGTCTGTTCATTCATTCATTCATTCATTCATTCATTTATTTTTGCTTCTGCTTCAATTAGGCCATCTAGATTTCCTAACTTTGTGAATTAAATTTCTATGGTAGTAGACAAGTCTTTTTATTTATTTAGTTAGTTAGTTAGTTAGTTTTCTTTCTGGGCCTGCCTCTGATGATGTCAGTTGTTGACCCTATATGACCTTTGGTCATTTGTTTGAGCTTTCCAGGAGTCTATTGTGTGTGTTTGTCTCCTGCTTTGGACAGCTCTGTGACCTCTTCAGCCCAGGATCCACTATTTCTGTGGATCGCTTTGCACTCACTCACTAGATCCTTGTGCGTGCTCCCCGGCCCCACAGGATCCCCGGCTGGACAGGATCTCCAGCCTGCCTGGGCACTTATTCACCCAACCTCGCGCACTCCTTTAGCGTCCACGCCCAGAAGGTGCCTGGGAATGGTCAGTTTAGGGTCTTCTGTTGTGTGCTTTCCCCACTTTTGGCTCTTTGGGTGCGTCAACTGTCCACGTAAAATGGAGATTACAGAAATGGGAGGAAGTCACCTCCAGGACTCTCCAGTTAATCCTGTCTCTCCTCTAGGGACTCTGGGCAGCTCTGTGACCCCTTCAGCCTGGGATCCACTATTTCTGCGGACCGCTCTGCACTCACCGGCTCCCGCAGGTTGGTTTACACCTGTCCTCGCCGGTCTGTGCACTCCCTCTCAGGCCCCATGGGCGTCCACCTTGCGGGAGGCCTTGCCAGCCCACACAAGCCCTCACCAGCTCGCTCAGGCCCACACACACGCTCGCCAACCCTCGCCTGCCACTTGGCGTGAGTGTGTGTGCCTGCACTGGGTGGTTTTGGGCTGTGTATTGTGTGCTTTTCAGCTTTTGGCTCTTTGGGGGTGTGGCCTGTTCCCGCACAATGGACACTATGGAAAGGAGGAGGAGTCGGGACTCTTCAGTTCCTCCTCCCGTTCTTTCCCCAACACCTCTCTCTCCATTCTTTCCTCAGGAGTCCCTGGGCAGTTCTGTGACCCCTTTGGCCGAGGATCCACTATTTTTTCGGACTGTGTTGCAATCGTGGGCAGTCTGGTTCATTTGCACTCTACTTCTTCCTCTTTGGGGGTGCGTCCTGCTTGCCCAAAATGGAGACTATGGAATGGGGAGGAGGTCTGGACTCCCCCGTTCCTCCTCCCATTCTTTTCCCAGTGCCTCCATCTCCAGTCTCTCCTCAAGGCTCTCAATGCAGCTGTGTGACCCTTTTGCCCAGGGATCCTCTATTTCTTCCAGCTTGTCTGCACTTAGCCCCCCAGCTCACAGGCATACAAGCTGTGTTCGGAGCACACAAAAGGCAGGTTAATTGATTCCCTCATGCCTGAGCAAGATGGTAGCTGCAGAGTTGGAGGTGCGTTATCACTGGGGTTCCACCGGCTCCCGTCTCAGTTCTCTTCACAAAGTTTTCCTCACCAATCTTTTCCTAAGCACCAGCTCACTCTGTTACCGCCTCTGCCCTTAGATCAAGGAGGGTGGCTGCCACTGCAATTTTTGCATTGGCCCTTTAAATGTCCTTATTTATCTTTTCAAAGAACCTGGTTCATTGATTTTTTTTTTGTATCATTTTTTTAGACTCGATTGCTTTTATTTCTGTTCCAATCTTAATCATATCCTTCCTTCTGCTTACATTGGGCTTTGTTTGTTTTTCCTTTTCAAGTACATTTAAGTGTGTTATTAGATTGTTTATTTGGGCTTTTTCTTGGGGGGGGTGTGTGTGTGTGAGAGATATTCCTGTAATGCTATGAATTTCCATCTTAGGATTGCTTTCCCAGTGCTCCAAAGATTTTAGATTTTTGTGTCCTCATTTTCATTTGTTTCACAGTATCTTTTCATTTCTTCCTTGGTCTAATTTTTGACCCATTCACTATTTAATAACATTATTTAGCTTCCATGTCTTTGTGTGTTTCTCAGTGTTCTTGTGGTTGACTTCTAGTTTCACAGCATTGTAGTCAGAGAAGATGCTTGATATGATTTCAATCTTCTTAAATTTATTGAGCCTTGTTTTGTGTCTTAACATGTGGTCCATCCTAGAAGACATTCCATGTGCACTTGAAAAGTATGTATATTCTGCATATTTGGGGTGAAATGCTCTGAAGAAAGCAATTAAATCCATTTGATCTAGTGTGTCATTTAAGGCCACTGTCTTCTTGTTGATTTTCTGTCTGGAAAATCTATCCATCCAAGTCAAGGGGTGTCAGAATCCTCAACTATGACTGTATTTCTGTATATCTCTCCTTTTATGTCCATCAAGGTTTGCTTTACATATTTAGTTGCTCCTATGTTAGGGGTGTGTTTACCAGGGTTATATCCTCTTGTTGGATTGTTCCCTTTATCATTATGTAGCATCCTTTTTTATCTTTTACTATACTCTTATTTTTAAAGACTATTTTGTCAGATATAAGTACTTCTATCCCAGCTTTTTCTTCTTTTCAATTTGCATGAAATATCATTTTCCAACCCTTTGCCTTTAGTCTGTGTGTATCTTTCAATCTGAGAAAGGTCTCTTGGAGGCAGCATATACATGGGTCCTGTTTTCTTATCCATTCAGCTACCCTCTGTCTTTTGGTTGGAACAGTGAAGACATTTATTTTAAGGTGATTATTGATAGATTCATATTTAATGCCATTCCATTGTCAGACTATTTTCCTCGTTTTTTAATTTCTATTTGTTTTTTTCTTCTTAAAGCAAACCCTTTATCATTTGTTGCAGTACTGGTTTGGTGTTAACAGACTCCTTTAGCTTTTTCTTGTCTGGAAAACTCCTTATTTCTGTTTTGATTTTAAAAGATAACCTTGATGGATTAAGTAGCCTTGGTTGTAGGTCCTTATTTTTCATCACTTTGAATATTTCACACCATTTCCTTCTGGCCTGAAATGTTTCTGATGAGTAATCAGATGACAGTATAATTGGTGCTCCCTTGTAGGTAACTACCTTCTTTTCTCTTGTAGCTGTTAGTATTCTCTTCTTTTCTTTAAGCCTTGTCATGTTAATTATGATGTGTCTTGGTGTAAACCTCTTTGGGTCCCACTTGTTTGGGACTTTCTGTGCTTCCTGGATTTGGGCTACTTTTTCCTTCACCAGCTTAAGGAAGTTTTTGGTTATTTATTTGAATAGGTCCTCAATCCCCTACTCAGTCTCTTCTCCTTCTGGTATCTTCATGATGCAGATGTTGTTATGCTTCATGTTGCCCAAGATGTTTCTTAAGCTCTCTTCCTTTTTTTTAAATACTTGTTTTTCCTTTTTCTGCTCTGCCTGATTGTTTTTTTCTACCTTGTCTTCCAAAACACTGATTCAATTCTCTGATTCATCTAACCTACTTTTTTTTTATTCCTTCCAGTGTATTATTAATCTGAGATTTTTGCATTCTTTATTTCTGACTGATCCTTTTTTATGGTTTCTATGCTTTTTATGCTGTTGAATGTCCTTATAATAATTATTCTAAATTCTCTAACAAATTGCTTACTTCCATTTTATCTAGTTCTGGAAAATTCTCCAGTCCTTTCATTTGTGGCTATTTTTTTGTCTTCCCATTTTGGCTATTTCTTTGTATTATCTGCTTTGGATGTTAAACTAGTCAGCTGTTAATCTTATCAGTTGTTAATCTCATTAACCTGTAATCAGCCATCAGGCTTAAGCACCAGAGTGGGGCAGAATAATTCCTGTTTGGTGGGGGGGGGGGCAGTGCTATTGCTTCCCCTCAGGCTGATGCCATTCAGAGAGGAGTACTCTGCCTGAGAGTATGGGGGCTGACTTGCACATGGATCCTGGTGGCTATTCCCTCAGTTCTCTCCCCAGTGCCACCAAGTCTAGACTCTCCTCAAGTGTCTCTAATCTACTCTGACCTCTCTTTGCTGGCACACAGGGTAAGTGGCTGCAAACAACCACTTTAAAAGGCTCTCTGTGTCTCCAGCTGTCTCTCCCTGGCTGATAGTATTACTGCTGGTTTGCACAGCTGGATGTTACCTGGGTTCCTTTCTGGCTCTGGTGCTGTAGACTGGGGAGTCCAGCTGGGGGGTTTAGATGCCACACTTCTCAGGGAATACCCACCCCCAGATCTCAAATATCTCTCCAGTATTTCAGCTGCTACCTGTGGGAACCCAGTCAGCCCCTCTAGCACCTTCTCTGCACTCCCTACTATTCATGTTGTGGTGAAGCAGTTTTTTCTGTCTCTGTGGTTGTAAGGCTTCTCTCCAGCTAGAGTTCAAATGGTTATTCAAGACGATTTCTCTACAATGTAGTTGTAATTCCAGATTTTGTCATAAGAAGAGATTAGTGTAGCTTTCACTTACTCCTCCATCATCTTGGAACTGTGTATTGTGTTCTTATCCATTCAGCCACTGTATGTGTTTTTATTGGATATCATTTGTATTTAAAGTTGTTGACATATATGTATTTATTGCCATATTATAATACTTTGTTTAAATTTTTTTTCCTCTTAAAGAAGTTCCTTTGAACATTTCTTATAATGTTGGTTTGGTAGTGATGACTTTCCTTGGTTTTTTCTTGTGTGGGAAGCCCTTTATCTGTCCTTCAATTCTAAACGATAGTTTTGGTGGGCCATCTTGGTTGTAGGTCCTTACTTTTCATTGCTTTGAATATTTTTTGCCAATCCCTTCTGTTCTGAAAATTTTCTGTTGAAAAATCAGCTAATGATCTTATGGGAGCTCCCTTGTATGTAACTAACTGCTCTCCTCTTGCTGTTTTTAAGATTCTCTCTTTGTCTTTAATCTTTGCCATTTTAATTATGATGTCTCTTGATGTGAGTCTTTTGGGTTTATCTTGTTTGGGACTCTCTGCACTTCCTGGCTTGTAGTCTATTTCCTTCACTAGGTTAGGGAAGTTTGGTCATTATTTCTTCAAATAGGTTCTTAGTCCCTCACTCTCTCTTTTCTCTTTCTGGTACCCCTATGATGCAAATGTTCTTTTACACTTGATATTGTCCCATCAGTTCCTCAAACTATTCTCATTTTTTAACTTTTTTTCTGTTCTGGTCGGGTGTTTTCTGCTACCTTATGTTCCAAATTGCTTATTCAGTCATCTGCTTCATCTAACCTTCTGTTGACTCCTTCTAGGGTATTCTTCCTTTCAGTTATTGTTTTCTTCATTTCTGACTGGTTCTTTTTGTGATTTCTTTGTTCTTTTTTATGCTGCTCAGGTTCTTTCTAAGTTCCTTGAACATCCATAGAACCATTATTTTGAACTATGTATCTGGTAATTTGCTTGTCTCCATTTCATTTATGTCTTTTTCTAGAGATTTCTTCTGTTCTTTCATTTGAGACATGTTTCTTTGTCTCCCTATTTTAGCTGAATCTGTGTTTGTTTCCATGTATTTGGTAGATCTGCTATGTCTCCCAGTATTGGTAGGATGGCCTTATGTAGTAGGTGTCCTGTGGAACTCAGTGGCCCAGCATCCCCAGTAACCCAAGCTGGGACCTTCAAGCATGCCCCCATGTGGGCTGTGTGCACCGTCCTGTTATAGTTGAGCTTAGATTGCTATTGGCATATCAATGGGAGGGATTGACCCACCAGGCTGATCTTCTATGAGGAACGACCACAACTACAGCAAAGGAGCTTCTGTGCTGGGGTCTACCCCACAGAACAGGACTACCTTCAGTGAGGCTATTGTGCCCACTGAGTCTTCCATTTGGGTGTGTCACTCATGGAGGTGGTTAGGTGGTTCTCCAGCATAGTCTGAAGCTGGTCCTGGCTCTGGGGCCACCCAGCATAAGCTACAAGCAATTGTGCTGGGTTTGGAGGTGCCCAGAAGAGACTAAGCAAAGTAAGCCTTTTTAAGTTTCTTTTGCCTCTGTGGTAATTTCCTCTTATTTATTACTAGTTTTCTGTCTCCTACAATTGCCACATACTTTCTCTTCTTCTCTTTGCCAGAAAACAACGGAGGCTGGCCTGGCTGGCCTGGCCAGCCTCTGACTCCAGGAGAACTGCTGGGCATGTGCCCTGCTCCAGTCTAAGATGGTCAGAATACAGCCCAGCACAATCCAGGCTGAGGAGCTGTGTCCTGGGCCATGGTAGGTTCTAAGACCAGGATGAAAGAACTGTCCTTTGATTGGGAAATGGGCTAGAGAAACTGCTGCTGGAGATATGGACTAACATCCACCATCATTTGGGTTTTATTTTATTTGGCATTATGGAGAATGCCAAACATACATAAAAATAAACAGCATTGCATAATGAACCCCTATGTACCATAATGTAGCCTCCTGTCAACCAGCAGCCCTTCCTACCCTCTCCACACCTTGACTATTTCCCCTTTTTATTATTTTGAAGCAAATGCAGTACATGATGTCATTTCATTCATAAACATTTCAGCACAGATCTCAAAAATATAGACAATTTAAAAACATAGCCATAATAAGGGATTAACCATAATTCCTTATTTTCATCAACTAACTATCCTCCCCAAAAAGTCTTTTTTTTAACAGTATGTTTGAACTGGATTCAAGTAAAGTCCACTCTTTTGATCTATCATTGCTGCCCCTCCCCCATCTTTTTGCTCTTGTAATATTCATTGAGGAAATACTTGTTTGTAGAGTTCCCCCATCTGCCTGTGGCTGGTGGCACCTCCAGGGTGGTATAAAACATACTCCTCTGTCCTGTGTATTTCCTCCTATTTGGAAGTTGGATCCACACGACCAGCATTATTCAGGCCTATCATAGTGTGTGCTTCTAATACAGGGGCTGGCAAATATTTCCTTGGAGAAACACGTAGTAAATATTTTCAGCTTTGCAGACCATACAGGTCTCTGTAGCAGCTACTCAAATGAAAACAGCTATAGACAATGGACAAATGAATGGGTGACGCTGAATTCCAATGAGACTTCAGTTACAAAAACTGACAGCCTCCAGACCAAACTCACAGGTAGTAGTTCATCAGCACTTTACTGTTAATTACAACAGCAGGAAAAGTCAAGTCTCCTTTCAGCTTTGGCCAACACAGGCCCATGTCTTCTGGAAATGACACCCAGTAGGAGGATGCAGAAGCCATCCCTTCCTACACCATGGAGAAGGTACATAGGGTCCTGATAGTGCTTTCTATTTCTCATATAAATATGATGTGCCCCTGCCAGAGGAACCCCCAGGAAGAAAATATCTATTTCTCTGGACAAGAGGAAAGCTGTGGGCTAGGCAAGGGGCTTTCTTGAGAAAACTGGCACTGATGGCTTGGCCAAAGACCAATTCCCTGGCCTTGTCTCCTATGCTGTCAAGTGGGCTGGGAGTAAACTGGCTAGGGGTTCTGTTGGCCCCTGCTCTAGTTCCTACACAGTCCTGACCTTCCCAGAGTTATTCCACTGTAATTACACCAATTACAGGCACTCAGGCCAGGACACATATTCCAGGGGCTGGACCCCAGGGGCACTAGGGGTGCTGTCTTTTCAGAGCAGTGGTAAGCAGCCTCTTTGTTGACTCAGTGGGTTTTCACCAGGTATTCTTCCTGAGTGTGGAGTCCTACTTTCTTACCATATTTCCTTTAGGCTTGTGGACTCACTGGGTTGCCCCTCTGCAAGTTTTCTGGGCAGCCCAGTCAGCCCAGTTCTCCTATGTCTGCAACATGGACCCTATCATCAGCATGAACCATGGGAAGGCTGGGCTACTGAGGTAAACTTAAGGAGGCCTGGATGAATTGTCCCCAGCAGGCTTCAGCATATTCCTGGGGTGTATCTTCCCAGCTGCTGAGGTTGGTAAGGAAAAGCGGAGTCCATATGGACACACGGCGGGTGGGGACCCTGCAGTGTTCTCTCTCCTGGGTCCAGAGGTGATGAAAAAGTCCAAATCATGCACTTGTCCATTTCCTGTACCCTCTGGACACCCCAGCCTTATAGTTCCTCACAAAAACATGCCAGGCTAAACAGAAGGAGTGTCGGGCTTGGTCTTTGTATAGCCTCCAAGGTGATGCTTCACATCTCAGATCTGAATCCTTTATTTCTCTGATCCTCAGTTCTTCACCTGTGAAGTGGAGAGTGTCTATCTTTGCCCCAAAGCTGTAATTAGGGTAAATGAGTGGAAGTGTGCACAATGACATTTCCTAACCTACAGACCTGCACACCTCTCTAGGATACACTAGGGAATGAGAGGCCCTAGTACTGGCCAAACCTGGTGGTTTCCAGCCTTCAACAGGAGGAAAGTGCTGCTATGAGAAGAAAACTGGCCCCAGGCAAGGGCTGGCATAGGCATGGGCCTCTTCTGTCAGGGGCCTGGATTGAAGCATCAGCCTTTCCTTGACCTGCTTTCACTGCTGAGTCTCACTTGCACCAAGGTGACCTATGTGAGGAGAGCTCTGGACTTGGAGGTCAGAGCCAGTCATAAGGCAATTTTGCTGTGTCCCTACAGGCCCAAGGTCAGGGGTTGACCTGAGTGCATCCAAAGGGAGGAGGCAGCCTCATGAGGTTTGGGCCTGGGTTCTTCTCCAGAGGCAATTGAATGGGTGGCTGTGGAAGTGTGGACCACAGGCTTCCCACCAGGATCCATTTGGCTGAGATCTGGAAGACAAGATGAGTTCCCAGTGTCCCCAGCAGCTTAGCCCATACCATTCTTCCTGGTAGTACCTGCAGTTCTGGGTGGGGCTTTGGCCCCCAACTTCTGTGGTAATAAATGCTGTGGTTAGGCCTTACCTTCACAGAGCACTCACTTACCTGGGGCATTGTGTGCTTGGTGCTGTGCATGGCTCATGTCAGCCCACCCTTCTGAAGACCTAAGGAAACAATTGTTCTGGTTTTCCAAACCTGTAAAAAAGAGACAGAGGCTCATGGAGACCTCTCAGAATGAGCAGAGAGTCACAGAGTTAGGTTTATGACCTGTACATGAGTATCCATCCCTGATTGGATCCCATTCAGGTAAAATGTGGGTTCTCCTCTTTGAGCATAACTCAATCTAAATAATTTTGAATGTCAGTAACCTCTCATGACTGAACTCATCATTGCACAATAAACAATTGAAGTGAACCCCTTCCACTCCCTCTCTTCTCAACCCTGAATAAGGAAGGGAAAAGTGTACCTTTCTGGTTCACCAGGAAGCCAAGAAGCCTGTGCTGAGTGTTCTGAATCCCTGCTGGTCCCCTCCTGAAGCCACAACACAGCAACTCTGATCTTCTGTAGGTATGAGCCAGACTTTACTCTTGGCCAAAGGGAAGCCAAGGGAAGTCAAGGAACTGCAGATGTGCCTGAGAGGAGGCTGAATGCTGACTGTGGATAGATTTGCCCCCTGGGCACCCTCAGGTTAGTTGAGCCTGGGGAGGGGTGACCTGGGGTGCATTGTCCACAGCACAGCACAGGCTGGGGGGCTTGTTAAGCAGTGGGGTCTGGGACTTTCATTCTTTTATCAGAAAGCTGCCACACCCCCCAGTAAGAAGAACTAATCATTATCAAATTCAATTCTATTTATTTCTTTTCAGAACACATTTAATTTGCACGAAATGAAAAATACCCTTGAATGAGGTGCTGTACCACCTGGAGCTGCACTTGGGCCCCACCAGGTGGTTTATAGGGAAAGGAACAGTAGCCCCAGAGCCCTGCCCTGGAGAGGAGGAGGCCTGTTCTGAGCCCAGAGGACATGGGCTTTCCTATCTCTAGGACACAACTAGGAAACTTTAACCTGGTGTGACCCAAGGAGTCTGGGACCTGATCTTAAGAGTAGCTTTAGGAAGAATATGACCCAGAATGGGAAATGAGTGATGCCCAGGGACTCTGGGGATGGGCAGACCAAACATAAGTAAAACCAGTGCAATCACGTGGTTTAGAAGAAAGACAGAGCATCAAGAGGGATCTCCCCATGGCTTGTGTTAGCTTCCCTCATAGCATCCCCAATTTCCAGCTAGCCTGGCAACTGCCATCCATGATCCCCAGTCATCAGGTTCTGGTGTGGCAGACAGCAATCCAATCACCCCCTCAGCAAGCATGGCTGGACACAAACACAGCCCCTTCTAATCTAGTGGAAAATAAGGGGGACATCAAATGAAAAAGGACGGGACCTTACAATGGAACCATAACAACTCAGCCCAGCAGCTAGAAAAAGCTCCTTGGTTAAGTGATGTTCACAAGGATGAAGGGTGGAATGGGAGTTAATAAGGAAGAAACAACAGTAATAGGTTTCTGAGGCCAAAGGCACTTACTGCACACAGCAGGACTGATGGGCTCTGTGTGCAGGCAAGGAAGTCAGGAGAGAACAGGGAAGCAGGGCCACCTGGCTCCAGCTGAAAGAAGGCCACCTGGGGGAGGTGCCTAGAGGCACATATCCTATAAGTCCAATGAGGCTAGCCCTCGCTGACACTTTTGTACCCAGTATTTATTATGAAGAATAGCAAGTGCAGAAGTTGGAAGAGTTGAAAGAATAGTATAAGCACACCCAGACTAAACAACTTTTAAAATTGTTAATGTTTGCTATGCTTTCCTTCTTTCCCTCCCTCTCTCTCTTTCCACACACACATATACACAGATGCATAGACATTTTTACTAAATAATTTGAAAATAATATGCAAATATCATGACATTTCACCCCTAAATATTTCAATTTCCATCACACAGAAGTGAGGACATTTCCTTAAATAACCGCAGTTCCACTATGATACCTAAGAAAATTAAGAATGAGACCAAAATATCACGCAATCTTTACTCTACATTCATACTTCCCAAGTCAGCCAAGAGTCTATTTTGTGGCTTTTAAAAAAGTACAAACCAATCTGGGACCATGACATCATTTGGTTATGTCTCTGTGATCTTCTTTTATGGAAACAGCCCTTCTCAAAGATTCTTTTTGAAGAATCCAGGCCGTTGTCTTATGGATAAGACCTGCCTGATTGTTGCCTCATGGTGTTATTGAACTTTCTGCTCTGTCCCTTATATTTTCCTATAACCTAGAAGTTAGGCCTGGTGACATGAATAGCTACATTCTAGCCCATTTAAGGAGATTATCCCATTGGCCGGCATTTCCTTGGTTTTGATTAGGCGGTTCTTAGTGAGGTTGTCCACTGCCAATTCAATCTCATGATTAGGTGCTGACCACCAGGTCTCCCCACTGTAATGATTCAGTTTCCTTGAAGGGAAATGTTTACACCTCTCTTGGATTGACAGCTGGAGCCTAGTGGGAGCTTCCAAATTGGAATGTTAGTATGACTGACAGAGTCAGAGTATCGGGGCCTCCGTGGACAACTGCCTAAGAACATCTGCCCAGGGCAAGCGGAGGCTGACATCCAGCTCTGCTCCAAGCTGGTACCTGGCTTCAGGCTGGCTTGATCCTGGTAAGGTCTGATTGTGATAAAGTGTCCTATCAACTATTGGCCATACCACTGGCTCTGACACCCCTGCTTTTCCCTTGAGGTCAGGGGACTGGTGTCTTGAATTTCCTGCTCCCCACCTGCCAGGCCTATTATATTATTTTGTAGAGTCACCATCACCTTGATTCTATGCTTGAGAGATGGTCACCTTCCTCTGAGATGGAGCAGAGTGGCAGGCAGCAAGGAGTAAGAATTTGTTATTGTTCTATATCACTCCCAATTGCTTGGAGGCTCTTGCATGGATGGACACAGACCTGGGTGGGTCAGCAGAGGGTGGGCTGGTGGGGAGCAGCAGGAAGGATCAAGGAAACATGTCCCTACATTGGGGTACCTAGAAAAAGAAAGAGGCAGTCTGAGTCTGCAGTTTGTTTGGTGTCTTCTCTTTCCCATTCCCATCCTGATACCCACACCCACCCTTGCAAGAGGGGAACTGGGCACTAAGACACACACACTCTCCCTTTCCCCCCAACACACACACACACATACTTCATACATCTCTGTTCATCAAGCTTTCATCACTGAGAAGGTAGGGGGTTTCTTGGCTGAGGGGTAGAGCCCGGTAATGAAAGAGAAGGAGAGGTAGGGAGGGTCTCCATTTGTCCCTTGAAGAGAGGGTTATAAAGGCAGCATCTAGTGGACTATTCAGAAAAACTTGGAAAGACTGGGTCTAGCAGAACCGCTTTAGAGCCCACCAGTGTGGTTCTTCTACCCACCCCAGGGCTGGACACTCAAGATGCTTACAGGCAACCCCCTCAGCAGGCAGCAGCTAAGGCCAAGGGTGAAGCAGGCAACAAGAAGCCAGCGAGGCCCTCCAGCTTGAGGCTGGGCCTGCTGGGACCCCAGTAATGACATGGAGGCCTTTGAAGAAGCTTAAGAGCATGCTGTCAAGAGTGTCAGGCTCTCAAGACAGTCCACTCTGAGACATCTTTGCTGTTCAAAATGTCCCCTCAAGGACTGCTCTAGTCCCTCTTCACAGAAGTTCAAAATTCAAGGGAGGTAGCCTCACTGTGGCTCTGACTTCACACTCTGCCCTCTTTAATTTCCAAAATCCATGGCCTTCCCATTGGCCTCCTTCAGGGCTTTCCAGAAGTCCTTCCTAAGGCCAGGAGTCAGAGCTCAGACCACTCCCTGAACAAGAAAGGAGAGAGAATGTTGAACACAGAGGGCCGATTTCCCCATTCTCACTGGGCTCTGAGTGCCAGGGGACAAAGTAGATGCCCTAGGAGGAAGGGGATAGGCCCAGGCACACACCAGCTGGGCAGCCTGCAATGGTCACTGGAACTTGCCCCATATTAAGGCCAGATCTGAGGGCTGCATGGGAAGAGGAGGGCCAGGTTCTCCAGGCATTGGTAGGTAGCACCTCCCTCCACATTACCCTGAGCTAACTCTGAGTGATTTGAAAGGGACCCTGAGATTTCCTGAGAACAAATGCCCGGAGCTGAGCACAGCCTAGAGTCATCAAACAGGCCATCAGTTATGGGAGTTTTGAGAGTCCCAATTGCCTCCTTGCAGACAGTCCCCACCTCTGAAGAGCCTGGAGCACCCCATGTTACTTCCCTAAACCCCAAGTTTTGCACCTTTGAGACTTCCGACACTAGTACCAACACCAGCTCAAAATCACCCTGGAGGGGAAAGAGGCATGAGGTGCAGAGAGGCAGGGACTAACCTGGAAGCAGAGGGCAGAGGGAGGCATAGGTAGGGAAGTACCCTGCAGTAGGAGTTGCAGGAGTCTTCCATGTTGACCTGAGCCCACCCAGACATCCAATGATCTACTTTCCCATGCCAGAAACCTCAGGAGGGACTGAAACCGTCAGGGCAAACAAGTAACAAACTGACAGCTCTAGGTCCTTCTAAAGTCCAGAGAATAGGCTACTAAGACAGAAGCGGGACAGGGACAGGAGTTCCACCTCATTTTAAGATGCAGAAACTGAGGCAGGGGCTGAGAGACTGCTGAGGAACTCAGAGCAGTTTAAAATCAGGATTTCCTCACCCCCAAACCAGTGACAGTTTGCATGGCTCATCTGTCCCTGGGGACATGTGCAGTGCCCACCCTCAGTGCCAGTGTGAGCAGTTTGGAGATGCTGACCAGGTTGGGGCTAGTAATTGCCTGACAGGGAGCTCAGGTGTGAGGATGCATATTTCCTGGGCAGAGGTAGAAGATTTCTTATCATTTCAAAGCAGTCCACAGCCCAAAGATCTCATCTCACAGGACAGGGAACACACCTCCTGTGAGCATAATGAGGCCATTTTTAACAGGCTATATATCCAGATGAGGTCAAAGATTGTACCTATTGATTAACATTCACCTTGGGGACAGATTATGGGCAGATGAGAAATTCCTGGCAGCTTGATGGTTGAGATTCTTGTTCCCCTATATATCAAGGCAAAAGAGATGGCTTCCTCTACCAACTGCCTGCCTGCCTGCCTGCCTGCCTGCAGCCTCCTTATTGACAGCTACTGCTGAGGGCGATTGATGGAGGCTGTGACTATTACTGCACTGCTTCCTGAGCCTCTGTAAAGCACAGGGAGAATTCCAGCCAGGATCAGGGTTAATGCAGCCCTCTTTGTCTCCAGCTCCACTGGGAAAGAACCATTCCTATAATTCAGCTGCCAGCTCTCCCTTCTGCCGGCTGACAAGATTGATACATCAAGGCTGTGCTCCTGAGAAGCAAAGCCATTTGGGGGGCATCTCGGAAGAAAAAGGAGTGACTGCCTGTTCCTGCCTAAGGCGAAGATGTATTCAGGGGCAGGTGCTGCCTTTCTCTCTTGAGGGAGGGCCAGGACAAGCTGGGGCCTTTGTGGTAGGCTGGAGGAAGGGAGCCAGAGTGCCCAGTTCAAACACCCACTCCATTTTATTGCACTGTGTTCATGGACAGGTCACCTATCATCTCTGAACTGTAGTTGCCTCATCCAGGAAGTGGGGATGATGTTGACATAGTATCTCATGAGATGGAAAAAGAGAAAATACACTTAACTGGGAAAGTATTTGGTGAGGAGCTTGCAGCAGAATGGCATTTTATGGAAGCTCTTACTATTTACATTAAAGAAACAACCCGTTTGGAGGCCAAGATACTGTTACTGAAACAGGCCCCCTCCCCTGGAGTCTTTCTTTTCTAGGTTCATCTTGCCCACAACCAGTAGGAATTGTGGCTCTTAATACCAGAGTTTGGTAAAAAAGGAAAAGAACTATTTATTCAAACGTTATACAGATTTAGAGTAATGGCAAATGTCACTGTTAAATTTCAAAGTCCCTTTAAAACACACACAGTCCTGCCTCCCCTTGCCAAACCAGGCCAGTCAGGGGTACAGTATCTCAGGAAAAAAAAATAGAAGTCCATAGCTTGGCTAGGCTCCCCTTAATCCAAAACTGCATCCTCATGCTGAGCAAGGGAATCCTTCTGCATCCTTCCAAACCACTAAAGAGAGAGCTCCACATCGCTGCTACATCTTGCTTTCCCACTTTCTAAGCTGTGTCATCAAGGGAGTGGCCTCTCGCTCCCAAAACCACTAGTTAGACTCCCACAGAGCTGCCACACCTGGGTTTAAATATCAGTGAGGATCTTCCTCTGAAACCAAATTTCTGACTCTTCCCACGACCGGCTACACCTGCCAGTATTTGGTCTCTTCTGCCTTTCTCTGCTGCCGTTGTTAGTCCTGGCAAACGGCCCATGGCGTGGAGTGTTCCATTTTCAAGCTCTCACACAGGAAGTAAAGCAGGAGGAGCTGTCTCGCAGTTACATCATGGGTCCAAGGCACGCCCATTTCCTGGCTGCCATGCTGTTATTGATATGTAAAATAACCATTTTTACATATAGGTATGATGCTAGCCTGCTATTATTGATATGCAAAATAACTCTCAATCTCTGTGCTGCAGCTTTTCCCAGCCCCCAAGCTAGGCTTGTGGGGGGCTCTGGGGCCGCCCAGCTTACACCCCATTACATTAGGTGGCTGGAGGAAAGGCGAGGGTGAAGGGGGTGGGGGTGATTGGCTTTTATTCTACAAAGACCCCAAGAAAACAGGCCTCTAAGCCTGTGGGCAGCCCTTCTTTGTTCCTGTCTTTAGGAAGGAATGTCTGCTTTCCACAGGCACCTGGAGTCAGAGCACCTGAAGGACTTTGATCAGGGCTAGAGGCTACAACTAGACACAGTCCTATCCTCTGATCCTTTTATCTTCTAGGACAGCACTGGGAGGCCTCCTCTTTGCATGCTGGGAGGCAGGAGTGCAAAATCCAGATTTTATTTTCTTCTTCACAAGCCTGGCATAGCACTTGTTGACTCAATCAACAAGTTGAGTGAATACAGAGCTGGGCAAGTGTTCATTTTCATTAAACTTCTTACATGTTACATGCCACTTCATATTAAATGTTGCATGTCACATAGAGCTTGTGGATTGATCAAGTTACCCTCAACTCTCCTTTGCTTGCCCTGTATCCCTGAGAAAAGGCAGGGCAGAAACAAGTGGAATTACTGTCACTAGTTGTACAGACCACAGGCTGTCTGAACTGCAAGGCCTTAGAGAGAATTCAGGTGCCCTGAGAACTAGAAGGGGTCAGAGAACCAGGTCTGGAAGGGGAAAAATGGGGCCAAGGGAGGAGGGGAGGTGCTTGGGTTCTCAGAACAGGGTTTATTTCTTTCTACTTTATTGATTTCATCAGTATTTTTTTAAAAATAGAAATAACTTTCAGCCTCACTTGTGCTATTGTTTCTCTTTATAATTTTTATTAATTTCTCTTTTTACCACTGCTTTACTTACTTTTTCTGTTGTTTAATTTAAATACTTAAAAAATCTTTGTTTCTGTTTATTTAATGCATTCAGTGCTATACATTTTCTTCTAAATACTGCTTTAGCTACATTCCATAAGTTTTAATATGTAGTAATTTTGAAACCAGAAAAGTTAGTGTGCATGCTGCCTGTCACTACCAGAACCAATAAGTAGACACAAGGATTGAATCTTTATGGGTGCTTTATCCAGATGCCAGCAATCTGAGAAGATAGTGGGCTATGTGTCCTCAAAAACTGTCTTAACATCTCACCTCAAGCCAACCATTTTTTATAAGGGAAAGAAAGGATACGTAAGTGGTTTAGAAAAAAGGTTAATTGGATAAGAGTTGCAGTCAGGCAGCAATTTTCCTAGTGCTTCTTTATCTGTTCATCAATAATTCTTTACCTGCATTCCTTCCCTGGAACACAATGGCTCAGATACCATCTCCATCCTTGCAGAGCCCCCGAAGCAAAAATATTGAATTGCTTGTTGACCTCCTGGAATCACATAGGTCATGCACTCCAGTTCCTGGAATAACAGCTTTCCACATGCATTAATCACTTAAGCTTATCAACTATGACTGAAACTAAAATCTTTAACTCTTGAGTTCCCCTATCAATGTCTTAACCTACAATGCAGAATGATTTGAAATTTCTATCTTGATTTCAGTCATTTAGGAGTACATTCATAAGTTTCCAAGCATACTTTTATGTATTTCTTAATTGTTGATTTCCAATTTGTTTCACTGTGGTCAGAGTGTGGGCTGTATGATATCATTCTCTGAACTTTCATGAGACTTCCTTTCTTTTTACTATTTTTTTTTGTCCTCTTATGCTATCCATTTCTGATTTTAAAAATGCGTTGAAAACTTCCACTGAGGTGGCAAATTTGTTGGTTTTATATGAGTTCTTTAGAATTTTCAAGATTTTGTTATTAAATCCACACAGTTTATGGTCAGTGAATCTTATTGGTGGACATAACTGCACTGTCTTTCTTTATTCTCATTGTGTTCTGCCTTGCAGCCTGTTGTGTCTGCTATTACTAGTTCTGTGTCAGCTTTTATGACATTTTGGCCTAGGATTTTCTGGGTATATCTTTTACCCCTCTACCTTTCTTTATGATCTGGTTTTATGTGCATTTCATTCATGGGGAATCAAGTTCTTCTCTGTTATAGAGACCTTAACTGGTCTTCAGCCCTCAGGAGCAAAGACCCTAGAAGTGTATTTCCTTGTTTGTGCTGCATCCACACTCATGCATACCCATACTTCATATGTATTCTCACATACACAGATACACTCACACATTCACATATATACAACAGAACCTTGAATAATGTCATTTAGTTCAGGAACTTAATTATTGTTTATAATTAGACTATGGTAAGGCTACTTTGTTATATTTCTTTTTACTTAAAATTACAGAATCTGTCACTGACATCAAATGAGGACTTATCCACATACACACACACACACCCACACAAATACACCCTCAAAGCAGTTTTAATTAATAGGGAATTTCAGTTTAAAATAGCTCCAGGCTTCTACATGGGTATTTTAGACCCTGAAGGAAATGAAGAAGATCCCTGTAATTAACACAGTTCATTACACACAAAGAAGGAGCCTTGGTGAGTGGGCTGGATTTTAGTCCCTTTGTGTGACTTTGCTGGCTGGGTGAAACTCTTCTGTCAGGGGCCTTTATTTTCCCTTACCTAAAATAGGCTCATCTGAGGGCATTTCCTGCTAAACTGCTTCTCCCTACCCTGAAGGGCTGGCTAGGAGGGAGAAGTTCCCCCCTGGGGTATTTGTTAGAAGGATGTTAACTGGATAGAAAGGGTGGGCGGGGGGCCTTTAAATAGAGCGGCCAGTTGAGTCTGTGGTCCCCTTATCAGTCAACCACATACCATTGACATATGGACACATGGTTCTGCCTTCAGGTGTCAGACCAAGCAACTTAATTAAACATAATTGAGCAGCTACCAACATGTCATCATAGTTCCTGGAAGCTGAACTGTAGCCATAACTCCAGCAGCTCTTTATGTCCTTCTAGAGTTCTAAAAAATTTTCCATATGTATATTTTTTCAGTTCTCTGCGCTTCACTTAGTTACCCTCATAGCGACTGGCCTTCGAGGGTTAGGCCCACCTGCTTTTTAGCAGACCCTCTAGCCTCACTGAGGGAGCAGTAATTAAGTCTTTAAAGAGATGTGGAAGCTTTGATATTAGTAACTCAGTCTCCCCTGTTTGCTGATCTCTGCCATCAATAGAATTGATAGCAAGATGCTTTAATTAAGATTATTGTCAATAAGTTGGTATAATGCCATAAATTTGCAAAGAGTCACTTCTAAAAATGTCATGGTAGCTATGAGAACTAATAGACATGATTGTTGCAGTGTGAGAAGCTGCAAGTGTAGTGGGAAGAAGAAGGAGGAAAGGGGGCTTCTGCTGGGGTACAGAGCTAAGAGGTAAAAAGGCCAGGTGTCTCTATGAGCTCCAAGAGAGTCTTTCTACTCAAAAATTCTGTCTAGCATCTTTGCTGCTATCCCATTTGGCTTGAGGAGTCCATGTCCCTGGCCAAGTATTCGCCAGAGTTTCTATCACTGGCCATGACAGCTGGGCTGGACAGTCCAGCCTGGAGGAGGGGATGAAACTAGTGGCAGTTCACCTTAGTGCAAGCCAGGGAGCCTCCTTGCCTCCAAGCTACATAGCTGCTCAGAGGAGCAATGGAGGCTTCCAATGAAGACACTGTGTGCTGTACCCTTCTATACCCCTTCCCCGTGCAGAGATGGCCATGACCAGGTAAAGGGACACCTGTCCTCAGTGTGCTGAATGTTGGCCAGGACACCTAGGGGGTTAGGGAGCTGGCCTAGAAAGAGCAGACTAAGGGACCCAACAGTTTGCAGGTCCCTTTCAGATGCTTGTAGAGCTGATGTTCACTCAGTGTCTCACTATGGAGGCAGATCCACCTGGAAGAAGTAAGCTCCTTGTGATAGTGAAGGAGGAGAGGCCTCATGAAAAAGGCCAGGGGATTCTGAGTCTTTATTCCTCATCTATGAGATGGGAATAAAATTATCTTTCTCCCAAAGTCACTCTAAAGATTGATGGAGACCCCACGCCCCGTTCAAGGTGTTCTGTAGCTCTGCTGGTGAAAGTTTGGGGTAGGGGAAGATAAACCCCTCTGCTAGGCAGGCTAAGATCCCCATCCTCGGCTCAGCCCCATTCTGCACCAAGGTCCCCATGACAGAGTAGGGGGCTCTGAAAGAGCAGGACACAAACTGCTGGAAGTCTGGGCTTGAGCGCCTGCAGAGGACAAGCCAAAACACAAGTAAAATAGAGACCATGAAACAGGATACAGCTCTGAATCCTCACACAACACTGCTTGTGGACTGTCTGTGCTTCCTGTGGCATCAAATCCAATGCTTGGTCCTTGGTGATTTGAGCCACAGTTCAATGTGAAATGGGGACTGATGCCTCAGGAAGAGAAGCAGAGACTTCACACTCCTGGCCACTCTGAGTTCTGCCACACCTTGTCCTACACTGCCAGGGAAGGGGCCTCTATTCTGATGGGTCCATGCCAGGGGTCACTCTTCAGGAGGTGACACCCTGAGAGTGGAAGATAGTGACCCTGTGCACTGTGGTGATGACTTGTGGATAGAGGCTAGGCCATTTTTAGATGGTAACTTCAGACCCAATAGTAATGAATGGCATGAGAACAAATGGCACATGGTGTCATCTACTCTCTGCTCAAGAAGTCAAGGAGGGGTTACCAGTGGACGTCTGGCATCCCAGCATCCTCCACTATGATCTGAGCCACCTCACTCCCAGGTCAGCCTCAAGATCAGATCCTAGGAACTGCAGTGTCACCACCTCATGTTGCTACCATAGGTTCACTTCCACACCATTTCTGAGAGTCATAGCAGAGTTGGAGATGGGGATTGTCTGGTGGAGAGCAGCTTTCTGGAGTAGGGAGCAGAGCTGGCCAGTGCCTGAGGAGGGCTTGTCTGCTTCAGCAGAGAATGCCCTTTTCAGCAGCCAGGAGGGCAGTGGCGCGTACTGTAGTGCTCTGGTGTGGAAAGACAATAAAACAGATACTGACCTCAATCTTAATCTGGCACATTTGAGCCTCTGAGCCCCACAGCTTTAATAAAGCACTATAAATGATGGGTCCATAAGCAAGTGGAAGCAGAAACATGATAAGAAAATACTCTGATTTATTTAATTTAATGGAACAAGCATTCAGAGAGTCTGCTATTTGTTAAGTGCTATAGGGTACAGAGACAAATGAGATACAGTCTAGCATTTTCAAGTCTGACAGGTGAGTTCATGGCCCCACCCTGGTGGGCGTCAAAAGGGGCAGGGTGACATATATATGTCCTGGGGCCCCTTTAGAGATCCAGACTCAAGGCAGGAGTAGGAAAGGGAAGGAAAAGAAAGGGAAGGACAGGGAAGGGAAAGGAAGGAAAGGACAGGGAAGGGAAGGGAAAGAAAAGGAAGGGAAGGGAAGGGAAGGGAAGGAAATGTTAAGTGGGGAGAGCTAGGTGTAGTTGTATTGAGGAAGCACCAGCCTTGGCCAAACCCAGGAGTATGTGTCCCCTAGCTTACTGCAGACAAGCCCTTTGCCAGAGATAGCTCTTTCTGTGCTCACTCATCTGCAGACTTTACCCTTGTCTCCCTCATAGGCAGAGGTAGGAGACCCCAAGTCCTTTATGTTTGCTTCTGTGTTTTCATTTAGCCTCAGTATCTATTGCCACCTCCTTCTGGCAACTCAGATCCAAGCCCTGAGTCCTGCCTCCCCACCAAACTGCCTCTCTCTGGGTTGTAGTCTCCCTGGGCCCTACCTCTCTACTCCCACCTCTCCTCAACTCTGGACTCTTGAGTCAACTACACACTCTGGGTCACTTGATGCCTACAGTATCTGGTATCTAGTGTCAGATTGGACCAGGCTTCATCCCATATTTCCTCTCTCTCTGAATTGACCCACCTCTGCTACTCAGATCAAAATCCCTTTGAGTCCTCCCCCACCACCATGTTCCCTCACTTTCCACATCCAATCCAAGGTCATCCTGTTGACCACCTCCAGAATATGCACACCTTCACTTGGGTCCTTCCCTCACCTGGACTCATTCACTCTATCACCTCAGCTGCCCCCCGAGTCCAACTAGACTCTGCTCTATCTCCATCCAGCAGCAAAAGAATCTTTTGAAGGCGGTATGTGGTCCCGTTGCTTCTCAGCTTAATTCAGCAGTAGTTGCCACTGTATCCAGGCCAAACTCACCCTCACTCCTCTGCACAGCCATCTACAGGACCTGCTCACCCTCCAATTTCATCTCCTTTCCTGCATTAATACCCACATCAGATGCTCCAGCCACTGTTGCTTTTGTCACCCTCACATTTGTTAAGTCTCTGGGTTTTTGCTCAGCTGTGCCTTCTGTGTGGAACCCTTTATCCTGTATCCCTGCAAGCTGCCTCCTTCTCTCCACTCAGACATCCCCTTAGGGGTATTTTCTCCAGCCCAGCCAGAGGCCCTCCACTGCCTGAGCAGAACCAGTTTATATATTTGCCTATACAATGGCAGCCTGTCTCCTCTTCCACCCTGATATGTCAGCTGTTTGACTTTCCATCACATTTACCATTAGATCTCTAATGCCAAAGAAGAACCTCAAAGGAGCTCAGTGCCCCTGATGAGCCCAATGAATGACCTTCTGTGCCTCAGTTTCCTCATCTTTAATCTTTCAAACAGAATTTGATGTGATTACTATTAATGACATTAATGAGACACAGTTGAGGGTCCCAATGATCCCCACTTACATAGGTACCCCATGGAACCCAGGGATAGACCTATCTACAAAGAGCCAGACCCCTGATTTGATTTGGCTTTGATCTCCCAGCACCTTTCACCCATATCCTGGGGCCTGTCTCTTTACAGGGTAATTGTAGGAAGTAATTCCTTTTATGGAACAATTGCTCCAGCGATATGATGGTGCACTCAAAGCTAATGGATCCCAGCATCCTTCCATACTAAGGACATGTTTCAGCAGAGCATAGCATATTCTTTGAAAAAAGCCTCATTACACAACAAGGTCTGCCCTCACTGAGCTCTCAGCAAGCAGGCTGAGACCCTGAGGGGAGGTGAAGGCTCAGAGATGCTGTGTGTACTTGGCTCCTTCTTAGGGATGTGGCTGATTGGGGTAGGGGGTCAAATTGCAGGGAGTGTGGCTCTGAGCAGGTGCTCTGCACACTTACCTCATCTAACCTCCATTTGCCCTTGTGATACTGTCATTGTTAGTCCATGTTACATGTGAGAACTCTGAGGAGGAAAGATAAAGGAACACACCCATATCTGCACAGCTGGTGAGTAGGGGAGCTGGGAACTTTCCTAGAAATTAATCACATGCTCCCCAACTCCCACTCTCCTTTTTCTGGCTTAGCTTCCCACTTCCTAGCTGGCCCATGGCACTGTCTCCTCACTGTTCTCCCTGAATTTCATCAGCCCTCCTATCTACCACAAGCCTAACTCTTTAAATACAAAAATCATATTGTCATTCATCCCCCCCTATTAAAATTCTTCACTGCATTTCAAGAGATACTGGGACTCCATGTTGTCTTCACACCCTGTAACTAGTCCCCACCTGCCTGCCTCAGGTACACCTCTGCCAGCCCTCTCCTGGCACACTTCCATGGGCCCCACCATACCGCACCTCATGCAGGCAACTATTCAGGCCTAAACACTTGGGTCCTTCCAGTCCTGGTACCTGCTGATCTGTCAAGGTGAAAAGCCTTACTCATGTCCTGCCCAGGAAATATCCCCTCACCCTTGGGAAGGATGCCACAAGCATTTTTTGCCCAGGCTTATGTACACAGGAGCTTCTGCTCCTATAGCTGCTCCTCATCTGCCCTGGAGGTTTCCCCATGGCAAGAGAGTTGGGTGCAGGGGCTAAGAGCAGGCCCCACCCTCACATCCTCTGGGCTTAAGCCTATCACTGTGCCTGCCCAGCTGATTCATCTCACAGATGCTGATTAAGGGCTCACTATATGTCAGGGCCTGTGCTGGGCCCTGGGACACAGCAGTTACAAAACAAACATAAATCCTGTCCAATAGGATATTCACTAGGACAAGCATCATTGAGACAGAGGAGATACCAGAGCCAAGGCCTTCACTGGGAGTGACCTGGAAAGGGCTAGTGGAGTGGAGGGAGACTGAGGGAGAGCAGGGTGTGGTCAAAGAAGCTGCTGTGCATAGGGGGAGCAGCCTCTGCAGGGGTTCTTACTTCTGCCTCAGAAAAACCACTGTGGCTCCTCGGTGATGATAGACCACAGGGCAGGGAAGCACAGAGGAATAGGCATAGGCTAGCACAGGAATCAAGCAAGGGACAACAGGGGACAGGCAGGGTGGACACAGAGAGGTGAGCAGAGGACGATTCTGAGTTTATTTGGAAGGTACAAGGCATGGAATCTAATGGAAGATGGGATGTGGGGGATGAGAGGAGTCACCAGGGCTTCTTGTCTAAGAAACTGGAAGGAAAGATATGCTGTCAGCTGGGGCGGGGGACAGAGAGGTGCTTGTTGGGAAGGGAGATCAGAACATGTCACGTCTGTATACTTACTCGATATAGGGTAGAAATGTCTGTGCCTGGACATTGGATCTGTGAAGCCTGCTGTGATATTTTTGCTCTGGGCCCCTATCCCTGGCCTCCTCACAGGATCACCTCAGCACCAGCATTTGGCCATTCCTTCCTCCACCTTCCCCAATCAAATGTCAGTCCTAGGGACCTGAGATGACTGTGATGAGACCTGGGCACCATGAACATGGGTGCCTAGTACATGTATTGTCCCCAAGGGCTGTTCCTGCCTCAGTGGACATCCTTCAGGAGCTAGTACCTGGGCTATGGTGAAGTGAGAGATGTGTCCATGCCTTGGATTATAGCAGAGGGAGGGCAACCTGGAAGCCATAGCCCTCAGACACCTGCCAGCTGCTACACATCCAAGCCCTCTACTCCCAGGAGGGCTGCTAAATGCAATCCCTGGAATTAGGCCCCAGAGGAGTGAATTGAGGAATGACTTTTCTTCTTTCCACAAACCGGCTAATTAATTCATGCCATCTATATTCCTGATTCAGATCAAAGGTTGTCAAATTCCTTTACCCACTTAATGATCTATAATATAACTTTTCATTTCCTGAATAGGCTATTAGATGAAATAGAATTCATAATCACCTCCCAATAGCATCTGTGCACCTGTGCAGAGTCAGGCAGGGGATCCTAGGAGCTTTCTCAGCCAAGATGTAACTTTTTTAAAGAGATTCTGCAAACTAGATTTCAAGCCACATGGTACTTTTGATACCAAACAGATTCTGTGGTTCATATGAAGCTGAAAATATATACATATGTACCACTACTGTCCCTGCCATGTCCATGGCAGACATTATTAATCAATTATAGGCACTCTTCACCACTGAGTTCAGACATGACTTCCCTACACAGCCATCAAGAGATAATACAAGTCCCAGCCTGGACAAGGCAACCTCTTGACTATCTAGACAAGAGGAATTAATTGATAGCTCTTACCGCACTGCCTTTTTCCCCTTTTTGCTTGTGTGTGTGTGTGTGTGTGTGTGTGTGTGTGCGTGTGTACACGCGCACGCGTGCGTGTACACACACATACATTGTGGCTTTTGGGTATGGATCTGGTATAGGTGACTGGGATTCTCAAGCTGAACCTCCTCCAGGCTATTCAAGTAGGCACAGCCAGGGCCCTTTTCTCCAGCCAGGAGAGAGCAGCCCCAAACCTGCCACAGAGATGGACCACCCAAGCTTAGTTGTACAGACCAGCTAAGCTTCTGGCATATAAAAACCTTGCTAGACAGTGCCAGGACTCAATAGAGAGTCAGCAACAAATAATGTGATTGTTAGAAGATATACACTGAGGAACTAGCCACCCTTCACTGGCTTCATAACATCAGAGAGTGAACATCAAGGCTGGCAGTCTTAGTTGAGAAAAGCACATGGCCACCTCATCCTGCCCTCATTATGCTGCTCTGCTCTGCTCCTGTAAGACATCTTTAGTGTTCTAGCTTCAGCTGGGCAAATGCAGTCTTTAGTCTTTGGTGGAAAGGGAAAGTGCACTCCCACGCCAGAAGGGAGTTAGCTTATATAGACAGAAGTCCCCACCCCTATCCCTTGATTGGCTCATCCTCATGCAAATAAGGATTACAAATCCTCACAGTTTAATTGATCTAAAAGGCACTGTCCTGATTGATCAGACTGGAGCTGCTCTGATTGGTCAGTGAAAATGTTGATGGGGATATAACTGCACAGTTCCAACTGGATGGAGAAAGCCACAATCTTTTTGGTTGATATAGGACTCCAGTAAACTTTTATAAGGGCTGGATCAGATGGCAGGTTGTTCAGTAAAGAGGCAAGTAGTTCAGTGCAGGCTTCTCCATGAAGTGAGGTTTGTGTGAGACGCCCCTGTGTAGAAATGGTTGATACACTATGTTTCTCCTGTTTGTTTCTTTCTTATTTTGAGCCCAGTTAAGCCACTGGGAGCCCTTCTTAGTAGACATCTTCTTTCTCTGGGTCCACACCCTGAACTGGCTGCCTGGGAGGTCAGCTGACCTGCTACATATCCCTTTGTGACCTAGCCTTTCCTGGACCTTGGTGATTTTCATTGAACATTCAGCCATGTTCTCTGAAGCAGTGAGGCTTGCTTCCTTTATCCCTGCCCAAACCTGAGCCTTTTAAGAAAATAGGCAATGTAATTATTGATCTTTAAGAGAAAAGAAATTAATACAGCTGCCCACATCCTTTGTACATAAGAGTATTTAACAATGAACTCTGCTTAAACTTCATAAAAGCCTCTTCAGCAAATCAGCACACAGGTATTGATCTGGAGCCTGCCTGTAAGTCCCAGCTTTCTGCCTCACCCACTGAAGGACCATCCCTTTGTCTTTCCTGACTCTCCTTCTACATTTATGGCCTGGTGCTTACATGGTTCCCCCAACCCCCTACCCCACCCTCTAATTTTGATAGTTCCACTGCCTCTCAGCAAGGGCTGAGCTGCAGTTCTGCTGACCCACCTTTTCCTGGAGACCAGGTATCAATTCAGAAGGTCTGCAAGCTTGTGCTAGGCTGGCATGCTGAGGCTCAGGCCTGCCCAGGAGATGCCTCTGAAAAGCAGCTGGGACACTTAATATGCATCTTCTCTTTTACCCTCCCAACAACTCTATAAAATAGACATTCCCACCTCCACCTTACAGAGGAGAAAACCAAGGCTCAAGGTATAATGACCCTTGCCGAGTCAGAGAAAGTGAGGGCCAGGCACTGGAATTCAAGCCAATGTTCCTAGCAACTTTCTTCTCAGAATGTGAGCCGGTGCTGGTATTGCTCACAGTAGAGCAAATTCAGCTCACTACCCATGAACTTTGGGCTCTAGAGGTGAATGTGCTTCTAAAGAGGCCTTGTCCATGTACCCACGGAGGCCAGGGAATCCAGCAGATCTCAGTCAAAGCACCTGCTGGACCTGGTTCCCTCAAGATGACTCAGACCCTTGACACCTTTCTGTCCAACTTTGCCCTAGCCTCTCAGCCTACCCATGTCACCATGACATGATATGGGGGCCCATCATGTCTAAGTGGGGAGTGGCAGGGTGCCCCACTGAGCAGGGTCAAGCTTTGAGTTCACCACCAGCTGCTCAGTGGGACATGGTGACCTGTGCCCCATGGCCTCTTCATGTCCACTCTCCCAGCTTGGGCTTTGTGTTAGGGATGGGTAGGGTGCCTGCAGTTGAGGTAGAAGGTGCAATAGTAGGAACCTGAATGAGGACTCAGGGTCTCTGGGTCTGTCCTGGCTCAGGACTAACTTCCAGGGTCCCCCAAACCCCTTTCTTCTGGCCCAGAGGTTTCCCTTGTGAAATGAGCTCAGACCTTGGTCTCTTAGAGCCCTACAGCTCTGGCACTATGCACAGCAGCATAGCAGGGGCTCTAAAAGCTTCAAGTCACAGACCTCAAGTTACTTACCCAGTCCATCAGAAATGCTCAGTGCCTAGAGGAGCTAGAAACCCTGATGCCCTGGGACTGGCTGTCATGTTGTACACCAGCTGTCCATCCAGGCCTCTCCATGAGATACCAGCTCACTCCTCATCTCTGTGTCTTGGCTTTGACCTTTGGGTTCTCCCTTTCTTCTCCCCTGGTCTCCCTCACACTCTCCTCTCTGTCTCTCTTTTGTGTTTGCCTCCTCATGTGTCTTTCTATTTCTCCTTTTTTGTTTTTTTATCTGCTGGTCTTTTTTTCTTTTTTCTGAATTTCTTTCTGATTTTTCTCTGCTTCTCTTTCTGACATTCTGTTTGTCTATGTGACACATACCCTCGACTACCCAATTCCAGTGTTTCCTGGACCTGATTGGTATATGAATGGCCAGGTCTGGGGGAAAGCACTTGGCACTGAGGATGCCTGAGACCCGGGGCAGGCAATGGACCAGCCTGTGTGGATGGGTGCCTCTACCCCAGTGCTTCAGAGAGGCTTCTCCTGAGAGCGCTATTGAAACTAGGACTCACTCCTCCTAGTGGGCCAGGGACCTCCTGGGGGTCACCTAATATGCCCTATCACAGCCTCTGGGGAACTGCACTGGGTATGGCTCCCCTCAGGTAAGCTTGCATGGCATCCCTCTTGTTCCTACAGTCCCCACTGGCCCCATAGCCAATCGTTGCACCTTGTAGGCCTACAGTCATGGTTTGGGAGGGCTCTAGTCCAGATGATTCTAAGGAAACCAGAGAACCTAGTGGGTGACACATTTCACAGCATCTTTTCCCCACCCCCTTCTAGTCCTGGCTTCTGCTGCCAAGGAGAGGAAGGTCAGATTCCAGGGATGACCAGGACTCTGCTTCTGTATGGACCATCTGAGGGCCAGTTGGATGAGGTGCTGTCTTCAAGGTCAGACAACAAATTCCCAAAGGCATGTTTCTTGGTGAGAGAATATTTAGGGGTCATTTGCATGTGGATACCGCATCGTGCTGAAAAAGGGGATCTACACAGGGTCAAGAACTAGGAACTGAAGCCTTTGTGACCTGCACCCATGACAGCAAACAAAGGTGAGCCAAGCAGGAGCAGCCTGATGCCAGGCTCTAGTCAGGGTCTGCAGCTGGGGAAGAGGGTACCATGCTACAGAATGCCCTACCAGCTCAGAGTCTGGGTCCCCATGCTTTGTCAGCCTCTGTGAGGTGCTTCCGCACATGTAAGCTGCACTGGGAGGGCATCGGGCCTGGACACAGGGTAGCTAAGGGGCAGGTACACAGATTTCTTGAGAAGGAAGCTGAGGTGGGGCAGTCCAGAGGACAATGCTCTTAGCTCTCTGGGTCTCAGACGTGCAGCATGGGAATCACTTTGAAGAACCTCAGTATAGCTTGGTGTCACTTCAGGGTCTCTCTTAATGGCTGTCACTGTTGTAAGGAAGAGAGAATTCTAAGAGGCATTCTGGAAAATGAATAGTCCCACTTTCCCAGAACTGACAGCACTAGGCAGTAGGCATTGCTCAAAACATACTGGGACCTGCTGAGCCCCCTCTGAGTTGCCATCCCAGGACCACTCTGGGGCCATGCCTTTGCTCTATAAACAGTCCCACCCAGGTCAGAGGCCTGCTTCTCATCGCCCTAAACCTGCCCTCTCTCCTGCCACTAGCAGATCGAGGACACTTGGAGAGCCAGTCAACACAACTGTCAGAGAATCATTCCCCTTTCCTGACCCCTCTGCTTCCTCACTCTCAGAGATCAAAGGGTGTCTCCTGGGTGATGGTTCTTGTCATTGGCCTTAATGGAAGCTCTATTAGCTTAGGAGTTAGGAGGAGTGGTAACCAGGAGGGAGGTTGAAGCCTCACATCTAGGCCCCCAAGAGGTAGGGCTCAATCCTGTTCCAGGTCTCAGAATTTAGAACTGATGCCATGGGACTGGGTGGGCCTGCCCCTCACTGGACTCATCCAGATCATGGGCCATAGACAGGATCACTCTGGGCCCCTAGGGTCTTAGAGCCTTACTATGTGGAGGGCATGTGGAATGAGAAGATTAGGGGAGTGACACCTGAGTTCCAGATACATCCTGCTGCTTCTTTCCAAAACCTCAAGTAGGTAGCCATGAATGTACAAGGAGCATGTCCACGGTTGAAAGCCCAAACATGTGCCTGAGTTCTTCCTCCCTGTGAGCTGAGGTCTACAGTCCCACCTTTCTTAACTCATCTCCCCATAGGTGCTGCAAGGATGAAGCAAGTGATTAGATTAGTGAGGATTAGCTGAGACCCTGAGCTCAGCCAGCGTTGGCCTCATGGCTCTCTTTGCTCTTGTCCTTCTGTGAGCCCCATGTTCAGGTGGTGTCATGTCACAGATAAAAGTGAAAGCCCTGCCCTGAAGATGCTCTGGGTTTGCTGGGGTGCCACACAGTGGCTGCGTCCCTGACAGAGCTTGATTTTGGGATGTCCTATAGGCAGAGAGCTCAGGGACAGCTTCCAGGAAGGCTGTGAGTATCTGGCAGGGAGCCATACGGAGAAGTAAGGGTCTCTATTTTTGTTGTGTTCAGAAAGCCTCAGACCCAGCAGCCTATAAGATTAAGTACAGGAGGGAGGCTGGGTGGTAAAGATGTCTCCAGCTAAGCCTGGAAGGACCCTACATGCAGACTTTAAGAAGAGGTGTCCTTCAGCAGTCTTGGAGGTGAGGGATGGCCACCCAGGACTGTGTTCTGCAGGACTATAACACATACACCCCTCCAGGAGACACCTTATAAGACAGCATCTGGCTCACTGCCTCGATGGATGCCCAGGGCTATAAGGTTCAGGCTTGTTACATGCCAGCTGATAGGTTATTTGAGACATCATGATGGCCAAGTCCACCTAACCCTGTCAGGCCCATGAACAGGGTTGAAGGAGGCTATAGTGACCACACCACTGCCCAGGACCATCCAGGCCCACAGAGTGACAGGTCCTCTTCACATGGGTGGTGCCCCTAATGGGGAAGCCCACAGTTGCCAGAGCAGTAGGTAGGGCTGCTTACTCTTTGGTCCACTGAAGAGCCATTGACAATTTGCTGGCCCTCTCTGGACTCAAGGTGGGTTTTTTTTCTTTTTTTATACACAAAAGTATATTGTAAGGACCAGTCCAAGAAATAGAAACAATGATAGGTAGTTATAATAGAGAAAATGTAATTTGAGGAATTGGTTACCCAGGAAATAGAAATGGCAGTGCTGAGAAGTGAGTAACTCAGAGATCAATGCCAACAGGAAGCTATCCCCCACTCCACTCCACCCAGGACACAGCCCCAGGACATAGAGCTACCTGCAGAATTGGAGGCCCCACCATGAAGATGGTGTGCCAGACCAATCTGTACACATGAGGATTCAAGGTGTGGAGAATTGTCCTCAGGATGCAAACTTAAAAAAAAGCACCAGTAGGATTTACATGGGAGGGGCACAGATCAGAAGCAGAGAAAGGTGGGAATGAAAAATGGGGAAAAACCCACAGCAATTATACAAACCTTCCATCTCAGCCTTAATGGACTGTTACAAATATATAATTGCAAAAATCTGCTCCTCCTTATGTGTTCATGGTTCTGAATAAGCAGTGTGATGTACCACACAAACCAGGGTAGTCCAGGAAGCCACTCAGGACATTGGACATGCCTTTTGTGGGTCTCTAGGATGCCTGATTCCAGAAAGTCTGAGGGGACCCAAAAGGCAGATTATGTAACAGGCTGGGCATAGTCCTAGTGCACATGTGTGGGGTTGCCGTGAGAGGATGGGGCAGGGCCTCAAGAACGAATGGGGCTATCCTCAGGTGGGTGCACCTGGAGGCCAGGTGAATCTAAGAAAGAACATAGCCAGCAGCTTCAGGGATGAGCTTGGGGCATGGGCAGGGCCTCCAGGCTTCTAAGCCTCCCTGCCAGGTTTTTCTCCTCCCTGTCCTGGCTTTGCACATCCCATGCAAAGAAAGCATCTTTTGATGGTAGCTTCTGGCAAGACATTCTGGTGCTCGACAGTCCTGGTAGCTACTGTCTTTTCCTCAGCTCAGACCCTGCAAGCCTCTGAATGCAGTGTTGCTGCTTAGAAGGCTATGGGGATTCCTGGTATATACTAGGAGAGTGGAAGAAGCAGTGCATAAGAGCAATAGTGTGCTATCAGGGAAGGGAAAGAGTTCCCTGTCACTAGGGATGTACAAGTCCTCACTTGTAGAGGACACAAACTTATCCCCATGGCACAAGCTGGTGAGGGGCTGAGCCCCCACCAGTCCAGACTTGCTGCCATTTTATGCTGTGAGTTGCCTTGCACTCCTAGAGATGGGCACCAGAGCGACAGCAGGAGAGGCAGTCTGAGTGGCCTCCAGTCCCTTATGTCAATGGGAGAAGGCTCCACAGTGCTTTTTTGGGGCTAGGGCACCCAGGGATCCAGAAGAGGGAGGATCACAGAGATCAGCCTCCCTTCTTGGTGGGTAGTACTGCCCCTCAGCCATCACTTGACTTTCCTAATTGGGCCACCAGTAGGATAGTCATTATACCTGCTGAGATACGTGCTAACAGTGTCCAAAATAGAATCTGATTTAGTGGACAGTGCAGCGCCTGGGTGGTCAGTCAACCCTCACAGCACCAGCCATGGCCAACATCCTGCTGGCTCCAGTCCTGTGAAGCTGGACAACCACTGTATTTGCCCGAGGGTACTCAAAACCCCAGCAGACACAGAAGCACATGGATATTGAGTCTGACCAGGGAGCAGAGTCCAGGCTGGGCAGCAGGAGGCTGCCAGCTTGTAACTCAAGTGTCCCTAGACCCTCCCAGCCCAGCTGGCTGTGCAGTCTTGAGGGTGCTCTTCCTTGGCTATCATATCCTTGCCAGGATGTGAGGGTCATGGCACAACCTGGTCCTATGGGCACTCTGCCAGCTAAGTGGGGCCCAGGGCTGTTATCCCTGGTTCCCTCCAGCAAGGCTGGATCTGGAGTCAGGGCCAAAGAACCTCACCAGGCCAGGAGGTTCATATCTGTCTTCTGGCAATTTGCTGCCTCTAGCCAGATCCCTTCATAATTCAGTTTAATAAAATATAATGACAATTTTATTGACAATGTACTTATCTGGAGACTAGTAAAGTGATGATCAGCTGCATCTTCTTCCACATTGCTGGCCCAGGGCTGGCATCCTGTAATACCCTCCAAGGACAGTATTAATAGAAGCCTGTGTGGCTATCCTAATGTGCTTCCTGATATTTTCTGGGAGTGGGAGTTGGGCAACGCAGTCTCTAGGATGCCTGATTCCAGAAAGTCTGAGCTGTGCTGGAGGCTCAAGCTAAGAGGTGGGTGAGCTGCACCCTGGCACCAAGTGCCAGCCCAAGCTGAGAGGCCTAAGAGTCAAAGGGCCTATGCAATGTGGTAAGGCAACTGGCACTCAGGATTTTGCAGTGGGGTGGAAATTGGGTGCCAGTCAGCTCCTTGGAGGAGGATAAACCCACATCTTAGCCACAGTGCCAGTCCTATAGCTGCAGATGTCCTTCCTGTGTCCCCATCTTGCACCACTGCTTGCTATAAGCCACAGGGTAAGCCCTATGTGATGCAGGCACTAATGTCGCTTCCTTAGAATTATCAGCTCAGGAACACCAGCTTGAGAACTTAACCCCCAACTTAACCTTCAGCTCAGCAGAACATGAACACCCTGGGGTGGACCCTGAGAATGTTGTGGGGACTCCTTATCACCTCTAGGCAGGGGCAGGTCCAGCAGGGCTTGCCATGTGTGGGTAAATGCAAGTCCATAGGGAAGAAGGGAACTTCATTCAATGGCCACACTTTCTGTGAGGTCCAAGCCCAATATCCCCCACAGCTAGCCAGCCTAGATCTGGCTCTTTGGCTTAACAATGTGCACCTAGGGACATCTGTGCCCACTATCCATCCTGAGGGCTGCTCTTAGGATTACCAGAAGGTAGTCCTAAGGGACAAGGAGGTGGTCAGGGACTCCCAGAATTGCCCGTATCACCACCACCACCAAGCAAGCCCCCACTTTGTCATTTTATCCAAACAGGTTCAAGAAAAAGGCAATTTCAACTGTGGAAAGTGTGGCCAGCAGGGAAGTCTAATAAAGCTTGTGTTGCTCTGCAAGTGAAACAGAGCCATTGTCAATAGTTCTGGACAAGATGAAGCCTGCAGACTAAAACATTTGTGAGAACTCCTCTCACCAGGTGAGATGTCTGAAATGTTGGCCACTCACAAGAACAGTCTGTGATGTGTGTCATCTGAGCTTGCTCAAGGCAGAGGTGTTCAGTGGCTAAAACAACGAATGATCGAAGCAACTAAGTCAGAGGCTGGAGAAGTGGCATAAAAAGGGTATAGCCCTAAGCAGGGGTGGGTGAGGCAAGGCACATCAGAACAGGTCATGACAGGCCAGGGATACTCTTTCTGGGGGGAAGGGGCTCTGAATCAAGTTCCACATTCACCTGACCCTGTCCTACTAGCTGGACATGGCTCTGCTCTACTTCCCAGAGCACACGGCTAAGGTAGCCTAGGAGAAAGCTATGTCCATGAGCTCCTCCTAGCACTAAGCCTCAACCCAGCCAGGCTTTCCCAAGGGGTGGCCAACCTGCCCAGTCAAGCTAATGGGACCCTCTGGGCACTGAGTTCAGAGGCAGGGTTGTCTGTAAGCCAGAATCATAGTGCTTCATCAGCACGTTGCTTCTTGCATGATATAATGGCACATTAACCTGTACTCCCAGGGTTGACCCAGCATGGTAGAATCTGCTGTACTTAGAAGAAGATGCACAGGAATGGGCTTGGGTAGTTACACAGTATGCAAGTCTGGGGGCAGGAGCCTAGGTCCCATGGTAAATCCCACAGGCCCTTGCCTTTCTTACTGTACCTCCATTGAATGACTTCATCTAGGGAGATTAGATGGGTGACAAAGCCAGCACTGACACCAGAGTTAGACTTGCCTTTCCATGGAGCTCCCCCTCCACTGATGCCAGATGAATCTCAGGACCTTTCTTAACACAGCACTCCAGGCAGCCAAAACCAAGCCACCTGAGTAGATGAACAAAGTCCAAACTAGTGGCCACTCCAGACATCCATTCCAGTTCTGACCCACCCCCATGATTCTGGGAGGTTTCTGTTAGGTACTGCACCTGACATCTGCTCCTTGCTTCCCCCTCCTGACATTCACAGTTTCTGCACTGTCACCTCAGCATCTCAAGAAACAAGGACCAGAAAAACGTAAACTTAAGAGAAGACACAAGGCAGGCAATATGATCCTATTTTATATGCCAGGATACTAAGATCCAGAGGGAACCCAGTGCTGTGCCACTTTACTAGGCATTCATGTGGGAGTCAGAGGTTGGAGGCATATTCCTGACCTAGCTTCGAATTTCCCACACAAGTCCCCAGCATCCATTTTCCCCTGGCCTGTGGGAGGCATCTCTACTGCTTCTTCCCTCAGTGAGGAGATGGCCCTGCAAGCTGTGAGCCAAGCATCAGCTGTTGCTCCTTAGGCCTGGGAACCCCTGCTCTATGCTTCATAGGCCAGCTTGTGCCAGAGTGTGAGATGTAAAACTATGCACCACTGTGGGGACGGTCAGACTAGAGGTCAGGAGAATGAGCAAATGTTCCAGCTCTGTTGGCGCCAACTAGGGGAAGGTGGGAAACCTTCTGTCACTTTGGGCCTCAGTTACCTCATCAACAAATGGCACCAGTATTGTGGGGTTACAGTTGCTGTGAGAATACACTGGAAGTGCATGTTGGAGGTGCCCAGGGTCTGGCAATGAAGAGTTAGATGCCTAGAGACCTTTGGGGCCTCAGTGGTTCACATCTCCCCCTCTTCAAAGCCACTGTGTGAATCACAGAGAATATTCAAATATTGAAAGGGAGCTCCTTTTCATCAGCTCAGGTGGAAGAAAGAGGCAGAACCAACTGCAAACCAGGCACTGCTTGGACAGTCATGAGTGGGTTTCCTGTTGCAGGCCTCTGCTTACTGGTCTACAAAAAGAGCACAAGAAGGCTCCATTTCAACAATGCTGTATCCTGAAGACCCTGAAAATCCTGTCACACACACCACCTCTCCCACCTCCACCCCAACACACATATACAACTTAGAAAAATTGAGCAAAATATAACAAACATTTAAATGCATGGCTGAGCTTTTGAGAAAGTAAGGGGCATGTCCAAGGACAAATAAAGAACAAGAAATCACAAAGTGTAAGCCCATCTACTGACATGATGCTGTGACTAGGAGGGTGGCTACCCAGCCCAGGACAGGGGCTGGAATGTGCTCTCCGAAAGCCTGACTTCTCCCTGTGCTTTTGCATCTGGCTAGCTGAATCCTCCTTAGGGGCTGCCAAAACAATAGTCAGTCAGTTAAAACTTGATAAAAATCTTTAGAAACCATTAAAACAATATCATCCAATAGTTGTTAACTTTATTATAATCAAAGAAGCAAACTTTGGTCATCTGGAATTTCTGTCTTTTTGGCAAATTGATTTTTTGAAAATTGGCTTGGAAAATTAATTTCTAGTGAATTGGTCTTTTGGTAACAGTTTGGCCTGCTTCCAGTTTTCAAGGTCCTCATAGAAGAGAAGTCAATACTACCTAAAGCAATCAACAGATGTAACAAAAACCCTATCAAAATTCCAACTACCTTTTCTGAAGAAATTAAAAAGCATATTCTGATCAGAAAAGATGGCGGAGGAGTGAAAGGGAGTCACGCTGACCTCCTCCCAAAACCAAACTGGAATTGCAACTAAATAATGGAGTAATCACCTGGAAAGCAGTGGAGCGATAGTGGGAGAGGAGCCTTGGTGCCGCGGACAGTGGATTCGACTCTCACACATCCCAACGGGTGAGAATTGCGGTTGAGGCTCGAGAGGGTGGGCTGGGCGCCCACAGGCACCAACACCAGGGGGACATTGAAACGGCCAGTTAGCGTCCCCCCGAGAAGAACGGGGTCTGAATCATAAAAAGGAGCCCCTAAACTACAGCAGCTAAAGCCGAGAAAATACAGACAAAACGCAACCCCAAAAAGCTTAGGGGTGCTCTCTGCCAGAGACAGGTGGCTGGGGATGCAAAAAGACATTTAAAGGGCAAATGCAACAGTTGCAGCGGCAGCCACCCTCCTTGATCGCTGGGTAGAGGCGGCAGCAGGGTGGGCTGGTGCCTGGGAAAAGACTGGTGAGGAAAACTTTGTGAAGAGAACTGACACGGCAGCCGGCAGCCGGTGGAGCCCGGGTGATAACGCACTTCCCACTCTGCAGTTACCATCTCTCTCAGGCATAAGGGAATCAATTAACCTGCCTTTTGTGCACTCTGCACACAGCTTGTACGCGTGTGAGCTGCGGGGCTGAGTGCAGACTGGCTGGGAGAGCCTTGAGGAGAGACTGGAGACGGAGGTGTTGGGGAAAGAACAGGAGGAGGAACCGGGGAGTCCTGACTCCCTCCCCGGTCCGTAGTCTCCATTGTGGGCAGGAAAGGCGCGCCCCCAAAGAGGCAGAAGCGGGGCGCGCATGAACCAGACTGCCTGCGATTGAAACGCAGTCCGCACAGGGGTTGGATCCTCGGCCGAAGGGGTCACAGAACTGCCCAGAGGCCCCTGAAGGGGGACTAAAAACGGAGGCATTGGGGAAAGAACGGGAGGAGGAACCAGGAGTCCCGACTCCTTCTCCTTGCCGAAGTCTCCATTGCGCAGGAAGAGGCCACACCCCCAAAGAGCCAAAAGCAGAAAAGCAAACATAGACACCCCCAAAACACCCAGAGCAGGCACGCACACTTGCGCCAAGTGACCGGCGTGGGTTGGCGAGCGTGTGTGTGACCCACGCGGGCTGGCGAACGCTTGCACCTGCCGGCAAGGCCTCACACAGACTGGCACCCATACGGCCTGCGAAGGAGTGCACAGAGGGGCAAGGGCAGGCATAAATTGACCTACCCGCCGCGATTGCGGAGCGGCCCACAAAATAAGTAGAGCTGCCCAGAGTCCCTGGAGGAGAGACCAGAAACAGGATTAACCGGAGAGTCCTAGAGCTGATTTCCTCCCATCTCCGTAGTCCCCATTTGGTGAGGGCAAGCAACGCACCCAAAGAGCCAAAAGCGGGGAAAACACACAATAGAAGACCCTAAACTGACCAGTGCCGCGAAGCTCGCTTGCCGGGGAGGCCAGATGAGTACGGGAGATCGCGAATAAGCCCCCTGGTCTGGGGCAAGCACATGCGAGCCCAGGCAGGTGGGGGACCCTGCCGCGCTGGGAACGCGCTCAAGGAGCCCGCGTGAGAGCGCAGAGAGATCCCAAAAAATAGCTCAGCCCTGACCGAAGGGGTCACAGAGCTGCTCCAAGCAGGAGTCAGACACAGGCATTAGATTCCTGAAACACTCAAACAAACAACCCAAGGCTGTATAGGGTCAACAACTGACATCATCAGAGGCAAGCCCAGAAAGAAAAGTAAAGGACAAAAATACTTAACAGGCTCTCACAAAAATGGGAAGAAAAAGAAGTTCCCCTCCAATGAGTGGAAAAGGGGACTCCCCACAGAGAGAGCTCAATGAAACAGAGGCAAGGGAACTATCAGATATGGAATTTAAACCAATGGTTCTAAGGAAGCTCAATGAGCTCAGCCAGCTCAAAGAGAACTATGAGAAACTGTAGAGAAACTATCAGGATCTCACAGCAAACTATATCAGCCTGGAAAAGGACATAGAAACTATCAAGAAGACACAAGAGGATATGAAGAATACCATTTCTGAATTGAAGAACACAGTAGAAGGAATCCAAAGCAGGCTGGATGAAGCTGAGGATCGAATCAGTGAGATGGAGGACAAGGTAGAAAAAAGCTCCCAGAAAGAGCAAGAAATGGAAAAACGACTCAAAAAGAATGAAGAAGCATTTAGGGAAATGCAGGATAACCTGAAACGCAATAATATCCATATAATAGGGATACCAGAAGGAGAAGAAGAGGAGCAAGGAATAGAGAACCTCCTCGAAAAAGTAATGATGGAAAATTTCCCTAATTTGAGGAGTGAAAGGCTCTCATGGATCCAGGAGGCACAGAGGACCCCACTCAAGAGGGACCCAAGGAGGTCCACTCCAAGACACATCATCATTAAAATGGCAAATGTCAAAGACAAAGAGAGAATCCTCAAGGCAGCAAGGGAGAAGGAGAAAGTAACATACAAGGGGAACACGATACGCCTAGCAGCTGACTTCTCAACAGAAACACTACAAGCCAGAAGGGAATGGCAACAAATATTCCAAACCATGAAAAGCAAGGGCCTACAGCCAAGGCTGCTCTACCCAGCTAGGCTCTCCATTAAAATAGAAGGAGAAATACGGAGTTTCCCAGACAAAAGAAAGCTAAAAGAATACATCTCTACCAAACCAGCACTCCAAGATATGCTAAGGGGACTGGTTTAGGCAGATGAAGGAAAAGAATGAGACAGAGAGGAACACAAGTACAAAAAGAAAAGATGAGTAAGTTTCTATCAGTAATATCTCTCAATGTGAATGGACTAAATGCCCCAATCAAAAGACACAGGGTAGCTGAATGGATAAGAAAACATGACCCACACATATGCTGCCTACAAGAGACCCACCTCAGAGCCAAAGACCTACACAGATTGAAAGTAAAGGGATGGAAAATAATATTCCAAGCAAATGGACATGAGAAAAAGGCTGGCGTTGCCACACTTGTATCAGACAAAGTAGATTTCAAAGCAAAGGCCAAAGGCCATAAAGAGAGACCCAGAGGGGCACTTTATCATACTGAAGGAAGAATCTATCAAGAACACATCACCATTGTAAACTTATATGCTCCCAATATAGGAGCCCCAAGTTTATAAGGAAATTGTTGGATGACTTCAAAAAAGATATAGACAGCAACACACTGATAGTAGGGGATTTCAACACCCCACTGTCAAAAATGGACAGATCTTCCAAACAAAACATTAATAAACATATCGTGGCGCTGAATGACACACTGAATCAAAGAGACTTAACTGACATATATAGAACCTTACATCCCAAAGAAGAAAAATACACATTCTTTTCAAATGCTCATGGAAGTTTTTCAAAGATAGACCACATGATAGGACACAAAGCAAGCCTCAGTAAATTCAGGAAAATTGAAATAATACCAAACTTTTTCTCAGACCACAAGGCCTTGAAACTCGAAATCAACCTCAAAGAGAAACTTCAAAAACTTGCAAACTCATGGAGACTGAACAGTACACTATTAAACAATGAATCGGTCAATAATGAGATAAGAGAAGAAATCAAAAAATTTCTGGAAACAAATGATAATGAACAGACAACTGTCCAAAACCTATGGGACACAGCAAAGGCGGTCCTGAGGCGGAAGTTCATAGTAATACAGGCTTACCTTAAAAAGATAGAAACATTTCAAATAAAAGACCTAACACTACAACTTCAAGAACTGGAGAAACAACAAATAAATCCCAGAGCAAGTAGAAGGAAGGAAATAGTCAAGATTAGAGCCGAACTGAATGACATAGAGACAAAAAGAACAATTCAGAGGATCAACCAATCCAGAAGCTGGTTCTTTGAAAAGATTCATAAAGTGGACAAGCCATTAAGCAGACTCATCAAGACAAAAAGAGAGAGGACTCAAATTAATAATATCAGAAATGAAAGAAGAGAAATAACAACTGACACCACAGAAATACAAATGATCATCAGAAACTATTATGAACAATTATATGCCAAGAAATTTGAAAATCTTGATGAAATGGACAAATTTTTAGAAAAGTATAATCTTCCAACACTGAAGGAGGAAGAAACAGAAAGCTTGAACAGACCGATAACAGCTGGGGAAATTGAAGCAGTCATCAAGAAACTCCCAGCACACAAAAGCCAGGGCCAGACGGTTTCCCAGGAGAATTTTACAAAACATTTAAGGAAGAGCTAACCCCTGTCCTTCTCAGACTATTCCAAAAAATCCAAGAGGAGGGAAGACTCCCAGACTCCTTCTATGAGGCCAGCATCACCCTGATCCCAAAACCCGATAAAGACCCTACAAAGAAAGAAAACTACAGGCCAATTTCGCTGATGAACATAGATGCTAAAATCCTCAACAAAATATTGGCAAACCACATCCAGCAATACATTCAAAAGATTATCCACCATGATCAAGTGGGATTCATCCCAGAGATGCAGGGATGGTTCAACATACGCAAATCAGTAAACGTGATACAGCACATCAATAAAAGCTAAGACAAAAACCACATGATCATCTCGATAGATGCAGAAAAAGCATTTGACAAGGTACAGCACCCATTTATGATCAAAACACTCAGCAAAATGGGAATCAATGGGGCATTCCTCAACGTAATAAAGGCCATATATGAAAAACCTACAGCCAATATCATACTCAACGGGCAAAAACTGAAAGCTTTCCCACTAAGGTCGGGAACACGACAAGGATGTCCGCTCTCACCGCTTCTTTTCAACATCGTATTGGAAGTCCTAGCCACAGCAGTCAGACAAGAGAAAGAGATAAAAGGCATCCAAATAGGAAAGGAGGAAGTAAAACTATCATTGTTTGCAGATGACATGATAGTGTACATAGAGAACCCTGTAGACCGTACCAAAAAACTCCTCAACCTAATAAGTGAATTTGGCAAGACAGCAGGATACAAAGTCAACATTCAGAAATCAAAGGCGTTTTTGTACACCAGCAGTGCAATAGAAGAAGAAGAAATCAGAAAAAATATACCATTCGATATAGCACGAAAAAAGATAAAGTACCTAGGGATAAATTTAACCAAAGACACAAAAGACCTGTATGCAGAAAACTATACAACATTGAAAAAAGAAATTAAGGAAGACACAAATTAATGGAAGCATATACCGTGCTCATGGATTGGAAGAATTAATATCCTCAAAATGTCCATACTACCCAAAGCAATTTATAGATTCAACGCAATCCCTATTAAGATACCAATGACGTATTTCACATAAATAGAACAGACATTTCAAAAATTTATATGGAACCATAAACGACCCTGAATAGCCGCAGCAATTTTGAGAAAGAAACACAAAGTAGGAGGGATCACAATACCGGACATCAAACTCTACTACAAAGCCACCGTACTGAAAACAATCTGGTACTGGCACAAGAACAGACCCATAGAGCAGTGGAACAGAATAGAAAGCCCAGAAATAAACCCAGGTCTCTATGGACATCTAATATTCGACAAAGGGGGCAGAAGCATAAAATGGAGCAATAACAGCCTCTTCAACAAATGGTGTTGGGAGAGCTGGACGGCTACATGCAAAAAATTGAAATTGGATCATCAGCTGACACCATACACAAAAATAAACTCAAGATGGATAAAAGACTTAAATAGAAGTCGCAACACCATCAAAGTCCTAGAGGAGAACATTGGCAGGAAACTCTCAGATATCCCACGCAGCAGTTTTTTCACTGATATGTCTCCTAAAGCAAGGGACATAAAGGAAAGATTAAACAAGTGGGACCTCATCAAAAGAAGAAACTTCTGCATGGCTAAAGAAAACATCAGCAAAATGAAAAGGGAGCCAACCATATGGGAAAATATACTTGCTAATGATACATCAGATAGAGGTTTGATCTCCAGGATATATAAAGAACTCACTCGTCTCTACTCCAAGAAGACAAACGATCCAATCAAAAAATGGACAAAGGACCTAGGCAGATGCTTTTCTAAGGAGGAGATACAGAGGGCCCACAGGCATTTGAAAGGATGCTCAGCATCACTAGCCATCAGAGAAATGCAGATCAAAACCACCATGAGGTACCACCTCACACCGGTCAGAATGGCCATCATAAACAGATCCACAAACAACAAGTGCTGGCGAGGCTGTGGAGAAAAGGGAACCCTAGTCCACTGTTGGTGGGAATGCAGACTGGTGCAGCCACTGTGGAAAGCAGTGTGGAATTTCCTCAGAAAGCTGAAAATGGAACTGCCTTTTGATCCAGCAATTCCCCTGCTGGGACTATACCCTGAGAACACCAAAACGCCAATACAAAAGAACCTATGCACCCCAATGTTCATAGCAGCACAATTTACAATAGCCAAGTGTTGGAAGCAACCTAAATGCCCATTAGTAGATGATTGGATCAAAAAATTATGGTTCATATACACAATGGAGTACTACGCAGCAGAAAGAAAAAAAGAAGTACTAAACTTTGCAACAGCATGGATGGAACTGGAGAGCATCATGCTAAGCGAAATAAGCCAGGGGGCGAAAGACAAATACCATATGATCTCACCTATAAGCAGAACCTAACCAACAATGCAAAGAAGCAAGGAAAATATGACCAGCAACATTGAAAGGAAAAGAAATCAACAGAGACAAGAGAGAAGGGGGGGCAGGGAAGGGGAGGGAAGGGGAAAGTCAAGGAACATATAGCAAGGACTCATGGACAAAACCAAAGTGGAAGAGCTGAGGGAGGGAAGGTGGGAGGGGGCAAGGGAAAGAGGTGGAGGGGAGGCAGAGACAAATGTATTTAAAAAGTAAATTAAAAAAAAAAAAAGAAGCATATTCTCAAATTCACATGAAATTGCAAGGGGCCCCAAATAGTCAAAATAATCTTGAAAAAGAAAAGCAAAGTCATACTTCTTGATTTCAAAAGTCACTGCAAAGCTTCTATAACGAAAACAGTGTGGGACTAGCATTAGGATAGATACACATGTCAATGGAATAAAATTGACAGTTCAGTCTGTGTTCAATAGATCTTTGGCAAGGGTTCCAAGTTGGGCAGAGGAAAAAATAGCCTCTTTGATAAATAGTGCTGGGACAACTGGATTTCCACGTGCAAAACAATGAAATTGGACCCTCACAGCACACTATGTGCAAAAATAATGAACTCAAAATGAATCAAAAACCTAAATATAAGAGCTAAAATCATAAAACTTTTAGAAGAAAACATAGTGAATCTTCATGACTTTCAATATGGCAATGGATTTTTAGTTATGACATTAAAAACATAGGCAACAACAAAACCATATATTTAACCTAATCAGATTTAAAGCTTTTAAGCATCAAAAGACATCATCAAGAAAGTGAAAAAAGAGTACACAGTTTTATTGAAAATTATTAAATCTTTTCAAATTCTTATGTCCTATTTATACTCTAAAATAACATTCATACAATGACATACTTATTAAATTAATATAAATATATAAAGTGTTTTCAAAAATTGCTTTGAACAAATAATAAAATATTAAATTCTATTTATTTAATCTGGAAAGTTAATGGACCTGCTAAACAAGGACCATACAGTGAAGAGGTGAATTTGTCTATCAGTAAAATTGTTTTGTAGATTCTAAAAAAAATATTTTTTAAATGTTTGGAAATATTTAATCATTTTTTGGACTATATATTTTATTTTTATTTTTATTTAATATGGGTAGTGTTACATTAATATCTGTAAAATTTTCTGAACTGTTCTATATTTTATTTAAAAAAATTATTAATTGTTGTTCAATTACAGTTGTCCCATTTTTCCCCAATTACTCTCCTCTGCCCAACCCAGCCCCCACCTCCCACATTCAATCCTCCACCCAACCCATCGTCTTTCTCCATTGGTCCTTCATACATGCTCCTTGACTTGACCCTTCTCCCTTTTCCCCCGAGATGCCCCTCTGTCTCCCCTCTGGTCACAATCATTTTGTTCTTTATTTCCATGTCTCTGGTTCTATTTAGCTCCCTTGTTTGTTTTGCAGGTTAGTTTCCACTTATAGGTGAGATCATATGGTATTTGTCTTTCACCACCTGGCTTATTTCCCTTAGCATAATGCTCTCCAGTTCCATCCATGCTGTTGCAAAGGATAGGAGTTCCTTCTTTCTTTCTGCTGCATGGTATTCCATTGTGTAAATTTACCACAGTTTTTTGATCCACTCATTTACTGATGGGCACTTAGGCTGTTTTCAGCACTTGCTTATTGTAAATAACACTGCTATGAACGTTGAGGTGTACATGTACTTTTGAATTGGTGTTTTCAGATTCTTAGGGAATAATCCCAGCAATGCAATCTCTGTGTCAAAAGGCAGTTCCATGTTTAGATTTTGAGGAAATTCCATACTGTTTTCCACAGTGCCTTCACCACAGTCTGTATTCCCACTGACAGAGTACTAGGGTTCTCTTTTCTCCACATCTTCACAAGCACTCATTTGTTGATTTGTTTAGGATGGTCACTCTGACTGGTGTGAAGTGGTATTTCATTATGGTTTTAATTTGCATCTCACTGATGGCTAGTGATGTGAGCATCCTTTCATATGTCTCTGGGCCCGGTGTATGTCCTCCTTGGAGAAATGTCTGTTCAGATTCTTTGTTGATTTCTCAATTGAATTGTTTGTCTTCCTGGTGTGGGGTCATGTGAGTTCTTTATATATTTTGGAGATCAAACCCTTGTCCAAGGTATCATTGGCAAATATATTTTCCCATATGGTTGGTTCCCTTTACATTTTGCTGATTCTTCCTTTATCCATTCAGAAGGTTTTCATTTTGATGAATTCCCATTTGTGTACGTTTTCCTTAATATCCCTTGCTCTAGGGGATATACTGGTGAATATATTGCTGTGTGGGATATCTGAAATTTTTCCTGTCTATGTTTTCTTCTAGGACTTTAATGGTGTCACAACTTATATTTAGGTCTTTTATCTATCTTGAGTTTATTTTGGTGTGTGGTGTAAGTTGGTGATCGAGTTTCATTTTTTTGCATATAGCTGTCCCAATTGCCCAACACCATCTGTTGAAGAGGATATTTTCCTTCCATTTTATGTTCCTGCCTCATTTTTCACATATTAATTGATCATAGAAACATGGGTTTTTTTCTGGGCTCTCTATTGTGTTCCATTGATCTACGTGTCTGTTCTTCTGTCAGTGCCAGACTGTTTTGGTTACAGCGGCCTTGTAATGTAGTTTGATATGAGGTATCGTGATCCCTCTTACTTTGTTCTTCTTTCTCAAGACTGCAGCAGCTATTCATGGTAATTTTTTGTTCTATGTTGATTTTTAAAATATTTGCTCAAATCTGTGAGGTATGTCATTGGTATTTTAATAGGGATTGCATTGAATCTATAAATTGTTATGGGTAGTATGGACATTTTGATGATGTTAATTTTACCAGTCCATGAACATGGTATATGCTTCCATTTATTTGTGTCTTCCTTAATTTCTTTCTTCAGTGTTCTATAGTTTCCTGAGTACAGGTCTTTTACTTCCTTGGTTAGGTTTATTTCTAGGTACTTTATTTTTCTTGTTGCTATAGCAAATGGGATTTTTTCCCCTGATTTCTCTTTCTGATGTCTCATTGTTGGTGTACAAAAATGCCTTCTATTTCTGAATATTGACATTGTATCCTCCTGTTTGGCCAAATTCACTTATTAGGTTGAGTATTTTTTCAGTGGAGTCTATGGGGTTTTCTATGTATACTACCATGTCATCTGCAAACATTCACAATTTTACTTACTCCTTTCCAATTTGGATGCCTTTTATTTCTTTTTCTTGTTTGACCACTGTGGCTAGGACTCCCAATACTATGTTGAATAGAAGTGGTGAAATTGGATACCCTTGTCTTGTGCCTGATATTAGTGGGAAAGCTTTTATTTTTTTCCCATTGAGTTGATGTTGGTTGTAGGTTCTCATATATGGCCTTTATTATATTGAGGTATGCTCCCTCTACTTCCATTTTGCTGAGTGTTTTTATCATAAGTGGGTGCTGTACTTAATCAAAGGCTTTTTCAGCATTTATTGATATGATCATGTGATTTTTGTCTTTCCTTTTGTGTATGTGATATATTATATTTCTTGATTTGCAAATATTGTAAAATCCCCCACTATAAGTATGTTGCTGTCTATATCTTTCTCGAAGTCCTCTAAGATCTTCCTTATATATTTGAGTGCTCTATGTGGGGTGCATATATGTTTTCAATGTTTATGTCTTGATGGATTCTTCCCTTGAGTATCATTACTTGTCCTTCTGGGGTTCTTTTTATGCCCTTTGTTTTGAAGTCTATTTTGTCTGATGTAAGCATTGCTGCCCTGGCTTTTCCTTCCCTGTCTATTTGCTTGGAATATTTTTTCTGACCCTTCACTTTCAGTCTCTGTAGGTCTTTTGTTCTGAGGTGGGTATTTTGTAGGGAACATATGGGCAGGTCATGTTTATTTTATCTTTTCAGGTTCCTATGTCTTTTGATTGGGGCATTTAATCCATTTACATTTAAGGTTATTATTGATAGGTACTTATCGATTGCCATTTTCCCCCTCTGTACCTGTATTCCTCTCTCTCTCTCACTCTTTTCATTCATCTTCTTAAAGCAGTCCTTTTACCATATCTTTTAATGCTAGTTTGGTGGAGGTATATTCTTTTGTCCAAGAAACTCCTTATTTTGCCTTCCATTTTAAATGATAGCCTTGCTGGGTAGAGTTGTCTTGGTTGCAGGCCCTTCCATTTCATTACTTGGAATATTTCTGGCCATTCCTTCTGGCTTATAGTATTTCTGTTGAGAAGTCTGCTGCTAGCATTATCGGAGCTCCCTTGTATGTTACTTCCTGTTTCTCCACTTTTGCCTTTAGGATTCTCTTTTTGTCTCTCTCTGAATTTTTCCATTTTATTTATGATGTGTCTTGGAGCGGGCCTCTTAGGGTTCATCTTCATTGGGACCTCCGTTCTTCCTGGACTTGTGTAACTTTTTTTCTCATCAAATTAGGTAAGTTTTCCATCATTACTTTTTCAAGCAGTTTTTCTATCCCTTACTCCTCTTCTCCTTCTGGTAACCCTATTATACTCATATTATGTTTCATGTTTCCTGCAGTTCCCTTAACACTTCTTCATTCTTTTTAAGTCTTTTTCCTTTATTTGCTCTTTCTTGGAATTTTTATCTACTTTGTCCACAAGCTCATTGATTCAATCCTCTGCTTCATATAGCCTGCTTTTGATTCTTTCTACTGTGTTCTTCAAATCAGAAGTTTTTTCTTCATTTCCTCCTGGCTCTGATTGATATTCTATGTCCCTTTTCATGCTGATGTAGTTTGCAGTAAGTTCCTGTAGCTTCCCTGTAGTTTTTTGTAATTCTGAACTCACTGAGCTTCCTTAGAACCATTGTTTTGAACTCAATATCTGATAGTTTACTTGCCTCTATTTCATTTAGCACTCTTTCAGGGGATTCCTCTTTTCCTTTCAATTGGTTTCTTTTTCTATGTCTTCCCATTCTTTGGGAGATTCTTTTTGTTTGCTTCTGCTTCTTAAATTGATCTGTTTTGACTCCCCGAGGTTGTGATGTGAACTTCTATGGTAGAAGACCAGTGAGCTTTAGTGGTGCAGTCTCCTTGATCTCCTGAACTTGATGCTCTTGGGATACCCTTTATGCCATTTATGTTGGCTCTCTGGATGTAATTGGGTTTTGGTTGTTGCTGGGTCATTCTTTGGTGGGTTCTTCCCTCCAGCTGATTGACTGAGTGTCACTCCACCCACCACATCCTATATGCTATTGTGCAGGTACTGCCAGAACAATACCACAAAGCCCTGGCAACAAATCCATACCCGCAAAAATAAATCGCACCAACAATCCTACTATCAACAGCAAATGAATGTATTAATAATGGTGTAAGGAGATTAAGACTATTATAAGAAAGGAGAATGAATATTAGATGACCTCCTGAAAGAAAAATGATTTTGAGAGGGTAGTGGGAGGAGCACTAATAAGAGTAGGGAATCAGAGCTATGTGAAGAGAGAAAGTAAAAGTTTGTATCATAAATAAAAGGAGAAAGAAAAAGGTAGAATGGAGTAAGAGAAGAGAAGCATATAGTTTTAGCTTTAAATAGAAATTAAAATAAAATAAAATAAAGAGATAAAAAATTAAATAAATAATAATAAAATAGGGACCAAATTAGAGAGAAAGATCCACCACAGCACTATCAACAGGAAATGAGCTAAAATCAATATAGGTGGGATGAGAATAAGAAGGAAAAAAAGAAAGAAAGAAAAGTTTAAGGATGTCTAGAGGAAAGGGAAGTGATTATGAGATTATGGAAGGAGAGGGAACACTAAGAGTGAGGAACGAAAACCAGGCTAAGTGAGCGAAAAGTAAAAATTTGAGACAAAGAGAAAAAGAAAAAATGAAATTAAAGGAAAATGGGCAGAATGAAAGAGAAAAAAACAGGCTAAGACAGGGAAAAAATAAAATTTGAGATGAAAAAAAGGGTAGGAGAGGGGAATAGTAAAATTTGATATATGAAATACAAAATTAGTGAAGGTCTAGAAATAAAATGGAAGAAAGGCAACAACAACTACCCTATCCATAGCCAATGAGGTAAGGTTGCTAAAGGTGGGGAGAGAACACAGGTAATTTAAGAGCAGGGAAAAGAATGTGAGATACCATTGACAAGAAAATTGGTTTTGAGAGCCTGGAAAAGGGAGAAATAGTAAGAATGCAGAATGAAGACAAGTTGTAGCTGGAGAGAAAAGAAAATTTAAAATGAAAATAATAACAGGAAAGAAGAAAGTAAAATGGGCTAAGAGAAGGGAGGGGCAAAATATGTGAATTGATGTAAACTATATATAAAATCTAATGACTTAATATGCACAAACTTGGAGGACAAGGAATGAATGTTCAAAAGCTATGCAGGAAAGAAAATATTGCAAATCATGGAGAAGACCATGGTGGATTTCATCTTCATAGCATCTAGTTTTTTCTTTCTGGATCTGCCTCTGGTGATGTCAGATGGTGACCCTCTCCAAACTTAGGCAACCTGTTTGAAGTCTCAAACAAGGATCTACTGTCCGTGGCTGACTCTTTCAGTTGTTGATCCAGTGACTCTGCACTCAGCAGTCAGGCTTAAGCACCACAGGCAGGGCAAAATTCCTCCTGGGGTGGGGACTATTGTTTCCCCTCAGGCTGCTGCCACTAGTCGGGGAGTCAACTGCCTGAGCAACATGGCTGCTGCAATATGGGGGATAACTCAGCACCAGGATCTCAGCAGCTACACTCTTAGTTCTTACCCCAAAGCCTCTGTCTGCAGTCTCTCCCCAAATATCTCTAGTCCACTGTACAACCCACTTTGCTGGAGCGCAGTGTAAATGGTTGCAAATGAAAATTTACGCATTGGCCCTTTAAAAGGCTCTTTGTGTCTCCATTAGCCCATCTCTGGTAGTGAGTAACTCTGCCACTTTTCGCAGATGGATGCTTCCTGTGTACTTTTTGGGTATCCCAGCTTAGGGTTTAGACCCCACACTTCTCAGGGGGATCCAACTGGCCACCGAAATGTCCTTTCGGCACTTGAACTGCCACCTGTGAGTGCCCAGTCAGCCCTCTCACTTCTCCACTGCACTCTCTACCAGTCATATTGTGCTGAAGCTGATTTTTCTGTATAAGGCTTCTTTCTTGTTCAGTTGTTTGTTCCAGGGGATTTCTCCACAATTTAGTTGTAATTCCAGATTGGTCCTGGGAGGAGGTTAGTGTAACTTCCACTCACTCCTCCATCTTGGATCCACTGTCTGAAAAAATATTAAAAAAGAAAGCATTGCCTAATGATATCAAAACTATAAAACATTTTTTCTATCTGAAAAGAAAGCACTGTAAAAAATAAAATTTTGATCAGGCTATGAAATACAAAAAAGTGAAAAAACAGCCTATGGAATGGGAAAATATACTTTTCAATTATATGTTCACTAAGAGTTTAATATTTAGTATATATAAAGGGTTTAATATCGGGTATATATTTCTAAAACTTAACAGGAAAAAGACAAAACAACCCAATGTAAAAATAAGCAAAGAACTTGAATAAACATTTGTTTGAAAAAGATATACAGGGATTTCAAGATGGCTCCTGAGTTAGTGCGGAAACCGCACTAACCTGCTCCTGTCCCCAAACCCAATTTACAGCTAAATTATAGAGAAATCAATCTGAATAGTCAACTGAAGCCTAGATGAACTGAAATATTATAACCAAGGATTTACAGAAGTAGCCACATAGAGATTGGTAAGAAGTGCAGAGATGCTGAAAAGATCTCCACCCAAGTACAGTGTAGGTCTCCAGCCCAGTGCAGTGGCAACCAGAGAAATATCATAGCTGCAAAACTCCCTCCTCCCAGGAATGTGATGTCCCCAACCCAGAGGAATAGAGATGGAAGAGGAGCCCACATTGCATCTGGTAGTGAAAATCAGTGGGGATTTAGTTTGCTTGCAAGACCCAGACACCAACTTTTTAGGGACAAGCACTCCTAAGTTTAAAGCACCAGCCTGGGGAGTACACTGCCCAGTCTTCAACTGCTAGTGAGTATATTCCGCTTTACTCAGGTCCTGTAGAAGGATCTGCTGTCTGCAACCAGCAGTGATGTTTGGGGCCATTTTTTTCTGGAGGGGCTCTTGGCAAAGCCCCAGGAAGTGACTAAACTATGTGGCTTTGGAAAAAGTGCTGGTCTCCTTCACCTGAAGTGTACAACTGGCACCCCTCTCTCCAGTCTGGTGAAATACATAGCTGGCCCCATCCTACTGAGTTCAACCAAGAGATGGGACTTTCAGACCATGTCTCCCAAGAAACTTTTTTCCAGGAACCAGGCAGGCAGGGGCTAGGGTGTGTGGCTATATCATAGTCGGGGGCACTTCCATCTCCCCAGTGAACTCAGCTGCACTATCCCAGGAAGGAGAAGAAATGCCTGTCCCCATTTTACAGGCTTGCAGGCACCAACATAAGTCTGTTTGGATTAGTCCTGCCAAATCCCAGATACCCTGCCCCACTAGGCTCAGTTCCACAGTGGGAAGGGAGAGTGGCTCCAAGCAGTGATATTCAAAGGGTGATTTCCTCAGAGACTATTGTCTGAAACCAGAATAAAGGACTTAGCCTTCTCTTGTGGACAGGGCCAGCATCCTCTCTGGCAATGAGAGACTCTTTTGATTTGTTCCCCTGAGTCCAGGGCAGCTGAGCTTGCTCCTGCAGAGGCCACAACTGGCTGCACCCATTCTGAACCTCCAGCAAGCCCCTCTTGGGGAAACAAAAATTAGTAACTCTGGCAGAGGCTGAGTGTTTTGGCTTTGGAGTAGGGGCCACTTTTCCCTCACTGAGTGCCTGAATGCATGATCCCAAAGTAGGAGACCCACTCTCCCTGTCCTTCTGATCTTCGTTGCCATATCCTACCAAGCTCAGAAACTGTGAAATGTGCTGCGGTTAGTGCCCAGCCTGGACCCACTCTAGTCTCACTTAAGAAGGCTCTGGAGGAAGACCAGGCAACCTCAGGGGGAGGCAAAGTAGCTGACATGTGGAGGCAGACCTCAGGGAGTCATTGTCTTCTTACAGATCTTCCCCCATGTCTAACCTGGTAGAAGCTAGCCCTTATACACAGGTTGCCCCCCCCCCCACCATGCACACCTAAGACACAACCACAGTGAACAACATGGTAGCCCAAGGCTGGTTATACATGTTAGACATTGACTAGTACCTGAACCCCACCCAAATGGACTCAGAACCAATACAACTAGTGGTGGACTTCAGACCACACCAGAGCTTGATCCAACTAGGCGCAAAAGTGGCACACACAAAGGGGGATTCTGGCAGGCACCAGAATATCCTGGGAACAACCTCACCTTCAGGGGGAAGTCCTTGCACAGTGTCTCATACACAGTTATTGAGGTTTACCCTTACAGTCATGCAGCCTGAAAGATTAACTCCACTCACAAAAGGGCCAAATAGTATTCAAGACTCAATTACGACAGGAGAGGTCACATAACTTACAAGAAACATTCCTGGAGCAGAGCTCAGAAGATCAAGAAGATTGTGCCACTCAGCACAAGAGACTATCATAATGAGTTTGGGAGTCTACCCAATACACAGAGACAAAATGGGGAAACAAAAAAAATGTGCCCTCGTGAAAGAATAGGGAAATCCCCAGAAAAAGAATTTAAAAAAAAGCAAACAAAACACCACTCACAGAGTTTAAAACATGGTTATAAAGCTTCTCAAGAAACTTAAGGAAGAATATATTATATCAGTGAAAATTTAACCAAGGAGATAGTAAGCATTAAAAACATAGAAGTCATAAAAAAGAACCAGTCACAAATGAAGAATATAATATCTGAAATGAAGACTACAGTAGAAATAATCAATGGCAGATTAGATAAAGCTGAGAGTCTAATTGGTGGTTTAGACTACAAGATAGCACTATGCACCAAACAGAACAAAAAAAAAAGGAAAATTAAAAAAAAGAAAAGTCTAAGGGACCTCTGGGACAACATCAAGAGCAATAAAATACACATCAGAAGGGTACCAGAAGGAGAAGAGAGTGAGCAAGGGATAGAGAACCTGTTTCTAAAAATAATGGCAGAAAACTTCCCTAACCTAGTGAAGAAAATATCACAAAAGTTCAGAAAGCACAGACAGTCCCAATCAAGATAAACCCAAAGAGATTCACACAAAGAAACATCATAATTAAAATGGCAAAGAATCTTAAAGGCAGCAAGAAAGAGACTGTTAGTTACGTACAAAGAAGTTCCCATAAAGCTGTCAGCTGATTTTTCAACAGAAACACATCACCTACAAGGGATTGGCATGAAAAATTCAAAGTAATGAAGAATCAAAGCTTCAACCAAGGCTATTCTGTCCAGCAAGGCTATCATTTAAAATTGAGGCAAAATAAAGAGCTTCTCAGAAAACAAAAAAAAAGGGCTAAGAGAGGTCATTATCACCAAACCAGTATTGCAAGAAATGTTAAACAGCCTACTTAAAAAAAAAAAAAAAGGAAACTAGAGTTAGAGAGGGACATATGTATACAGAATAAAATGGCAATAAATAAGTACCTATCAATAATAATCTTAAAAGTAAATGAATTAAATGTGGCAATCAAAAGACATATAGTATCTGAATGGATAAGAAAACATCACTTAAAAGGCAGCAAGGGGGAAAAAACAAGTAATATACAAAGGAGCTCCAATAAGGCCATCAGCAGATTTCTCAACAGAAATACTACAAGCCAGAAGGGATGAGCAGGAAATATTCCAGATGATGAAAAACAAGGCTCTGCAACCAAGACTACTCTATTCAGCAAGGCTCTCATTTAAAACAGATGGTGAAATAAAGAGGTTCCCAGACAAAACAAGGCTAAAAGAGTGTGTCTCCACCAAGCCACCACTGCAAGGGATAGTAAAGGAACTGCTGTAAAAAGAATAAAGAGATAGAGACAGAGAAAGGAGTGGGGGGAGAGAAGCACAGGTACAGAAAAAATGGCAATGTATAAATATCTATCACTATCAATAATAACCTTAAATATAATTGGATTAAATATTCCAATCAAAAGACATAGTATAGCTGAATGGATAATAAAACATGACTACATATATGCTGTCTATAAGAGACCCACCTCAGAACAAAAGATCTCCACAGACTGAAGGTGAAGGGATAGAAAAAAGTATTACAAGCAAGTAGACACACACAAAAAGCCAGGGTAGCAATACTTATATCAGACCAAAGTTATTTCAAAACAAAGGCCATACAGAGAGACAGAGGATATTTCATAATAATTAAGGGAAGCAGTCATCAAAAAGATATAACCATTGCAAACTTATGTGCACCTAACATAGGAGCACACAATATGTATGGAAACTCTTGCAGGACTTCAAGAAAGATATAGACAACAACACACACATAGCAGGGGTATTTTAACACCCCACTGTCAACAGTGGATAGATCTTCCAAACAAAGAATCAACAAGGATATTGTGGCACTGAATGACGCCCTAGAGCAAATGAACTTCACTGATAGATACAGAAGCTTTCACCCCAAAGAAGCAAAATATACATTCTTTTCAAATGCACATGAGACATTTTCAAAGATAGACCACATGGTAGGACACAAAACTAGCCTCAACAAATACAAGACAGTTGAAATCACATCAAGCATTTTCTCAGATCACAGTGGCTTGAAACTAGAAACCAACTTCAAGGAAAAAGCACAAGAACATTCAAATTCATGTAGACTCAATAGCATACTATTAAACAATAAATGGGTCAATAATGAGATCATGGAAGAAATAAAAAAGTTTCTGGAAACTAATGAAAATGAATGCACAACTACCCAAAACCTATAGGACATAGTGAAGGCAACCCTGAGAGAGAATTTCAGAGCAATATAGGCCTATCTAAAAAAAAGAGAGAAAATTTTCAAATAAACAACCTAACCTTACAGCTATAAGAACTAGAGGAACAACAACAAACAAAACACAGAGCAAGTAGAAGAAATGAAATAAGATCACAGCAGAATTAAATGACATAGAGACTAAAAGAACAACTCAAAGGATCAATAAATCCAGGAGCTGGTTCTCTGAAAAGATAAACAAAATCGACAAGCCCTTAACCAGACTCATCGAGAAAAAATGAGAGAGGAACCAAATAAATAAAATCAGAAATGAAAGAAGGGAAATTACAACCAATACCAAAGAAATACAAAGGATTGTAAGAAATTACTATGAACAACTATATACCAAGAAACTTGACAACCTGGGTGAAATGGACAAATTTCTAGAAACATATAATCTTCCAAAACTGAATCTAGAAGCAGCAGAAAGGCTGAACATACCAATAACAGGTAATGATATTGAAGCAGTAATCAACAAACTTCCAGGACACAAAAGCCCTGGGCTGGATGGTTTCACAGGAGAATTTCACAAAACATTTAAGGAACAGCTAACCCCGATTCTTGTCAAATAGTAAAAAAAAAAAAAAAATCCAAGAAGACGGGAGACTCCAGAACTGTTAGTATGAGGCCAGCATCATCCTAATCCCAAAACCAGACAAAGGCATAGTGAAGAAAGAAAAGTACCAGCAAATATCGCTGATAAACACAGACACTAAATCCTCAATGAAATATTGGCAATCTGCATCCAGCAATACACATTAAAAAGAAAACACACTATGATCAAGTGGGATTCATCCCAGGGATGCAAGGATGATATAATATTTGGGAATCAATAAATGTAATACATCACATAAACAAAAAGAAAGACAAAAATCACATGATCATATCAATAAATGCTGAAAAAGCCTTTGATTAAGTACAGCACCCATTTATGATAACAGCACTCAGCAAAGTGGGAGTAGAGGGAGCATACCTCAACATAATAAAGGCCCTATTCAAGAAATCTAAAGCCAACATCTACTCAATGGGCAAAACTAAAAGCTTTCCCACTGAGATTAGGCACAAGACAAAGGTGTCAACTTTCACCACTTTTATTCAACATAGTATTGGAAGTTCTAGCTACAGTGATCAGACAAGAAAAAGAAATAAAAGTCATCCAAATAGGAAAGGAGGAAGTAAAAATGTCATTGTTTGCAGATGACAGTGTACATAGAAAATCCCATAGGCTCCAACAAAGAACTATTTGACATAATAAATTAATTTGGCAAAAACAGTGGGATACAAAATCAATATTCAGAAATTGAAGGCATATTTTTTATAGCAACAATGAAATATCAGAAACAAACTAGGAAAAAATCCCATTTACTATAGCAACAAGAAAAATAAAGTACCTAGAAATAAACTTAACCAAAGAGGTAAAAGACCTGTACGCAGAAAACTATACAACACTGAAGAAAGAAATTAAGGAAGACACAAATAAATGGAAGCAGATATTGTGTTCATGGATTGGAAGAATTAACATCATCAAAATGTCCATATTACCCAAAGCAATTGATAGATTTAACGCAATCCTTATTAAGATACCAATGACATATTTCACAGAAATAGAATAGACATTTCAAAAATTTATATGGAACCATAAACAACCCTGAATAGACACAGTAATCTTGAGAAAGAAGAACAAAGTAGGAGGGATCACAATACCTGATATAAAATTATATTACAAGGCCTCCATAATCAAAAATATCTGGTACTGATATAAGAGCAGACACATAGATCAATGGAACAGAATAGAGAACCCAGAAATAAACCCATGTCTCTAATGTCAATTAATATTCAACAAAGGGGGCAGGAGCAGAAAATGGAGTAAAAAATAGCCTCTTCAGAAAATGGCACTGGGAGATCTGGACAGGTACATGCAAAAAAAAAAAAAAAAAAAAAAAAAATGAAGCTAGACCACCAACTTACACCATACGCCAAAATAAACTCAAGGTGGATAAGACTTAAATAGAAATCATGACACCATAAAAGTCCTAGAGAAGAACATAAGCATGTCAGATATCCCATGCAGAAATATCTTCACTAATATATATCCTGCAGCAAGGGATATAAAGGGAAGAATAACCAATTGAGACTATATCAAATTAAAAAGGTTTTTCACTTGTATTTTGCTAAGTTAAAAAGACACTCACAAAAGACTACAACTTTTGTATGTTTACCTTTGTATTAAATGTCCAGTTAGGCAATCTATAGAGACAGAAAGTAGATCAGTGTTTGGCAGGGGCTGGGGGCGGTGGGAATGGGGAATGACCACTAATGAGTTTGGTGCCTATTTTTGTATTGATGAAAATGTTCTGAAATTAGTAGTGCTCGTTATACAACTCTGTGAATATACTAAAAACCAATTGTATGGCATGAGTTATATCTCAATATAGATATCACTTTTAAAATGTCATGCGTTTCAGTAATTAGTTTAAAATTTCTGGCACTTTGTTTAAAAGTGATTAAGTGGGTTTCCTGGAATCTGGCTAGAGCCCAGTGGGAGTTGATACACTCCAAATCATTATTCCTCTTCTTCCCTTTGCTCTCTTACTCTTAGGCCAGGACACTGGAAACTTCAAAAACAAACAAACAAAAACAAACAAACAACCCTCACAAAGTCTAGGGTTCTGGAGATCCCCAAACCAAGCTTTCCATTCTGCAGGCTCTGTGAGCCTCTTCCATTTCCCTGAACAATGCCTAGCCCCCAAATCCATCACATCTGAGGTCCACTGAGCAGCCCTAAGTGCCCACCCCTCTTATGAGCTGGGCACCCAGGGTGGCTAACCCCAAGACCCTTCAGCACCAAAACCACAGAATCTATGTCCACATTTCTCAGAAATCTTTCTTGAAAATCCTCACTTTTTTTTCTAATAAATGCTTGTGGCATCTGCCTATGGCATTGAGAAGCAAGCTCTGGTGAGAGACTGGGCCAAGTTGCTGAAAGAGCCATTGGCCATCTCTGTTCTGACATCATTGGGACTGTAGGCAAGTGGACACCCTGGGCAACTCCGCTTGCTAAGGATGGACCTGGGCTTAGGGTCTGGGATCTAAACCAGCTGTCCTGAGGACTCTAATGGAGACCTCAGGCCTTGTTGCCCTCACTGGGCCTGTTTCTCCTCTGTATATCTGAAGGGTGAGGGTGGGGGGTAGTTGTTTGAGTTCAGATTCCCACAGAAGCAAGCAGATCCTGAGATGAGGGTTCGATTCAAGGCATTTATTTGGGAAGTGTTTTCAGGAAGCACGGTGAGTGAGAAATGCAGGAACTGAAGCAAGGAGGGAGGGAAAGTTTTAGGGTCCTGAAGGGTGCTCAGGAACAGGTTGGGAAGTCTGGCTTCTGAGCACACATGCATGAGCTCTGTGCCTACCTCTCCTTGGTCTGTTCAAGTCACTTGAAAATCTGAGAGAAACGGGGAAAATCCCTGGCAAAGTGTCAATACACTGGAAACAGAAGTTGATATGGTGATGGTTCTGAGAATGCATGTGTGGATTAAATAAATGAGGTGATACATTTAGACAGCCTAGTCCAGCATGGACACACAGGAAGCCTGAGTTCACTTGATTCCCACTTCCCTAATCCCTCTGCCCAGCCTCACCTTGCTGACCAAGGGGTCCTGGGGCAGTGTGTGCATGCATGTGTGTGTGTGTGATGGGTGCCTCCCCCAGGAGCCTGTTCTGGATCCCTGTAGAGGACCTAGAGCAAGCTCATAAGGGAGAAAGCCATGTGCCACCTGCCCTCAAAGCTAATGGAGCTGCTTCCATCGCCATCAGCCTAGGCTTTAATCATCTATGCTTTCAAGTGGAAGGCAGCCCTCCCCAGACACCAGACAGGCCATCATCTTCCAACTGGCGGGCAGAGCAACACTGATGAGTGAAAAGACATTGGACCTTCTTTGCAGACATATCCCACTGGGGGCCAAGATTGCCTCCAGGCTAGGGGTGGGGTGAGGTGGGGAACGACAGCCAGAGGCGGTGAAATTAAGTGTTTCCCTTAACCACAGCTCCAGCAGCTGTCTGTTGGGAGAGGGATCGCCCAACCTCAACATAGTTCTGGGGCATAGGCTGGCAAGGCTCAAGGCCAGTCCTGAACTAGGCTCAAAGATCACCTACTCCACAGGTCTCAAAACACTTCTTGGCCTCAGAATCTTGTTTAAGTGAAATGTTACATTGGCAGCCCAAGGCATAAAGCTGGTCCAGCTTATACTACGCAAGGGTCTGCTTCCTTTCTGCTCTGCACCTCCACTCTCAGGCTGTCCCTAAGAGGGTACTAAATAGCATGACTTCAGTGGTCCACTTTCACCCTGCCCCTCTTCCCTACAGGGACCACACCTGGTGGGGAGCCTGCCTCTCCTCAGACCACATGACCCCTTCTCACAGCCTCCTCTCTGACCACCTGCCTCCCCCTACATCCTCCCACCTGCTCTTTGCAAGGGCTGTGGCCATGCTAGGATGCTTACCCAGGCACAGCGCAGAATCAGGCTATGCCTTTAACCCCACATTCTAAGTGCAGGGGAAATGTGAGGTTAAAGGTATAGATGTGCGAAGCTTCTACCTTTTTCCTCAGTCTTCTTTTTTTTTTTCATAGTGTTTTAATTTGCTATTTAATGTCGATCTAAGAAAAATAAAAAAATTTAGCATTAATTTTACCATTTATCTTTCTATTGTTCAATGCCAGTTTTGAAAGCAAACATAGCATTTAACTCATGTGAATCACCAAAATTACTGTAACTCATACATGCATATGTATTTTTTTCTCAGAATAGTACAAACACTTCACACAACTAACTCAACTGTTTTCATTTTACTTCTTGACTCCCAGGTTTATTCTACTAACACTGTTAACCTCAACTTACTGTCCTGGAAAGGAGTAAGTCCATTCTCTTTCCTTTTCCATCTGTGTCATCATTTTCATCATAAGTGGCTGGCTGATATAGGAAGGTGACATGAGTGAGAAAGAATATAATAGGGCTCCTTGTTTGTGTTTCTTAGAACACACTGTCCAGCACATCCTGGTTATAACAGAAAGTGTGACCTCCTGCGGCTGTCTCGCCCCAACCCTTACTCAATCAGCAACATGACACACTCTCCTTGTTTTCCCTGAGTTGCTGGCCCCTCACAGTCCACAAGCACTGTGTGCTCATGAGACTTCATGAAGATATATGCAAATGGGGCTACACACATATTCATGTATGTCCCCTGATCATGTGAACTCCACTTTCCCAGGACGTCACTTAGAGAACACAAGTTCAAATATAAAATCATTAAGAATTTTAAGATGGCTACAGACCAGCCTTTCTGCAGGTGCAGCCTGTGGGACTGTGAGGTTGCCACCACCGTGGGACTGTGCCTGCCACCATACTTTCTCCCTTGGTTGACACGGCATACACACCATTGGGACCTCATGGGGCGGGGGCTCCTTGTGCTGCCTAGATTGTTCTAGTTCTGAGTCTATCTCTCCCACTAGAATACTAGCTCCTAGGGGCAGTTGCTCACTGGCCCCAGTCCCAATCCTGGCACAGTCACTGAATAAATATTTGATGAATAAACACATCATCTACCCACTGAGTATTTGATGAGCACCTAAGATGGGACAGGCACTTCTAGGGCCCAGAGATAAAGACAACACAGCAACTTCTGCCCAGGGATTCACAACCTCTTTCCCACTTGGAGAGCCTCTAAATTCAGACTTTGTGAGGTGAGTAGGGTCCATAGGGTTGACCTATCTTGCTAATGTACAGCCTGAGGCCAAAAAGGTAAGATGTGTCTGCAGCAGTCTGATTGCCAGGTGCAGACATAGGATGTGTGATGGCTGCTCAAGAGCCAGGCCCACAGGAGCCTGGGAATGAGAGGGCTGGGCAGACCCTTGACCCAGCCAGACTCCCATTACCTGGCAGTTCCCCCAGTCCCCCATTAGCTCTCCACAGCTCCCCCACAGCTCTCGGGCTGCCAGGGTGGGGAGGAGCAGCCTGTTCCAGGAGGCCTCTCTGACTTGGAGCTGACTTGCTTGTCCTGCACATTGATTTTCAGTTGACCTCTCTCCACCTTCTACCTTGTACTTCAAAGGCTCTGCAACCTGAAACCTCCCTGAATAAGCCTTCAATACTCTGGGAAGACCAACTAGACACCTGGGTCTCAGGGCACAGCCCCTTCCTTATCTCCTGAAGGGTCCTCAGACCTTCAGTTGTCAACACCCAGATCAGGACTTCTTTTCCTTCCCTTCTTTGTTAATTACACAAATAGCATAGTACTGACTATAAAGGGCATTTTGCCTTTTTAACTTTTTATTTCGAAAATAAATGCAAACCAACAGAGAAGTTACAAGAAGAGTACAATATATTTCTGTTTACCCTTAAATTCAACAACTGTAAACAAGATATTCTCTTGCATGAATGCAGTATCATTATCAAAGCCAGGAAATTTAACAATGATGCAACAATGTTTTCTTTTTAAAAAAAAAATTTTATTTTTAGTTTTAGAGAGAGGGGAATGGAGGAAGAATGAGAGAGTGAAAAACATTAATGTGAGAGAGAAACATCAATTCGTTGCCTTCAGTCTGCCCGCCAGGGGACCAAACCTGCAATCCAGGCATGTGCCCTGACCAGTAATCAAACCAGTGACTTTTCAGCTCACAGAACAATGCCCAACAAACTAAGCCACACTAGCTGGTACCAACACCGTTTTCTAAAATTCAGTCCAGATTCAATTTTTACACACTGTCCCAACATAGTTCTTTATAACACAGGTTTTTTTCCTAATTTGGGATCCAACTCCAGATCATGCACATCACTTGTCATACCCCTTCATTAACATTTTTAGATATAAAAGAGGAGTCACAGCCCTGCCACCCTGACAATCCCCTTTCTCTATTCTCATGTCCAAGCTCTTACATACATGCAACATACCTGCCCAGGGTGGGTTCTTGAAGTCTGCATGCCAAGCCCTGTGGTCACCACCTTCTCTGCACATTACCTCATGCGGGGCAGCCATGAATCCTAACTCCCTCTTGGTGGCTACATAATGGTCTCCATGGTAGATGTGCTGTGCTTTATTTGTTTGTAGATTTTTCCAAAGAAGGATGGAATAACTCTACCTCTCGTGATTCCTACTGGGTCTGAGAGGGGGTCTCTCTGAGTAATCTCCCTGTGGGGCTAGGGCCCAGTTGTCCCTGCCATGGGTGTGCCAATCCAAGTCAGCCATGTTCAGGGCCAGCTTGCTTGTCCTGGTGGACCCTGCTCCCAGGGACATCTCATGACAGAAGGAGTAAGTCTGGGGTACACAGCAGTTCCCCTGACTTATAGGAGGCGGAAGCCTCCACATTACAGGAAGATAGTGGCACCCAAGTGATTCTGAGACTCTCAGCTGTGTGTGACCTCTGGCAGGTCTCTTGGTTTTGGCAAACTTCAATTTTTGCCATCTGAAAAATGGAAATAATGTTGTTTATCAAGTGAAGATTAAATAGGACCAGGCTCAAAAAATTCCTATCTAAAAAATACCCTTTATAATAGCATTCAAAACAATGAAATACTTTGAAACTATAATGAAATACTTTGAAACTATACACTGAAAGCTATAAAACATTGTTAAAAAATTAAACAAGACCTAAATATATGAGAGAATTTATTTTATGGATTTGAAAATCAATATTGTCAACATAGCTATTGTTCCCAAATTGATATATAATTTTAATGTATTTTCAATCAAAATCCCATCAAGCTTTTTTTGGTAGATATTGTCAAAAATGATTCTAAGATTATATAACAAACAATGAACATAGATTGGCCAATATCTTGAAAATTTGGCAGCTTACACAGATTTCAAGACTTACTGTGAAGCTACAGTTATCAAAACAATACATTATGGCATAAAGATAGACATATAGATTAATTGAAAAAGTAGAGAGTTCAGAAAGAGTTCTAATTAATGGTAAATTGATTTTGACAAAGAAACCAATTCATTAAGAAAAGAATAGTATTTTTAACAAATGGTGTTGGATTAACTGAATAGTCATATAGAAAACGTAGATCTCATTTTTTGAGACTTAACCTCCTACCAATACAAAAATTAACTCACCTGGATCTTATACCTAAAAGAAGCTAAAGTTCTAAACTTCTATAATAAAACATAGGAGACAACATTTATAAACAAGTTACATCTTATTTTTTAAATAAGATCTAAAAAACTAGAACTACAAAGTAAAATAATAAATAAGACTTCATCAAAATTAATAACTTTGGCTTTTTGAGAAACACCATTAAGAAAATGAGGAGGCAAGTTGCCGCTTGAGAGAAAGTATTCTCAGTACATATATACAACATAAGATTTGTATCTATAATATATTAATAACTATTATAACACAATAATTAGAAGATAAATAACTCAGTTAAGGATTGTCAAAAATTCTAACCAACAATTCTCAAAAGAAGATATATAAACGGCCAAAAAGCACATTGAAAGATTATCAGTAAAAATGCAGTTTAAAACCAGGATGTGTTTTGGTAACCTTGGTTACTTTCACTGTCATTATCGCTTTTTTCCCTGCTGAGAGGAAGCACAGAACCCAGAATAGTTGTGTTGTCCCAAGTCACTCAAGAACTCAGAGCATCTGCACTCCTTTCCCCTTTATACCATCTGAGGCCAGGAGTCAACTCCTGCCCTGACAAAAAGGTTTTTCAGGAGGCTCCCAGGCTTTGCAAACATGGCCCCTTTCTCTGCATACCTTCCAACTGTCCGTGCACACCTGCACATGCAGGGCCAACCAAGGGCCAGGGCCCAAGACCCGTGTGTCTGCAGCCTCAGGCCTCAGAGTCCAGCCTATCAAACAGCCACATGAAGCCCACCCAGGGCAAAGAAGGGCCAGGTCTGCCCACACTTATCATCCAGATGAGGTGTGGAAGAGGAGGCTTTTCCCTCCTTGAGAGTGGAAAGGAAAGGGGAAAGAGCAGCCCAACACAGTGACACTGCCCAGTTTAAGTCACAAGCTCTTTGGGACACACTCCAGCCTACAAGAACACCAGTCCATTCATGATAATGTGCTTGAGGTGAACTTTTGGGTCACCAGCGAGGCTGGGCCTCAGTGCCTCTGGAGATCATATGTGCACGGACTTACATACGAAAACCAAGCCCAGCTCCAACTACTCTGTTGCCTGGGCAGCCACTCTGTGCCACTTTCCTCTGCTGCAGGCCTGTGCCCTACCCAGGGTCAGGTGCATTAGTTGCATACTCAAGGGCTCCAGGGCCACCTTGTGTGGCTCTACCCAGGCCACTCTTGGTGATAAGCCAGAAGGCTACTGGTTTGCCCCCAAGCCTGTGCAGACACAAACACAGAGCTTAGCCAGGATTTTGCAAAGGACTGGCATTCACTGGTAAAGCACGTGCTGGTGTTCAGCTGTTCTATTTTTCCTGGCTCTATACTTATTTTTAATATAATTTTGTTGTCCCAAGGATAAATATGACTATCTTTAATATATTATTTGACCTTGAGCATACTCACATGTATTTGCCAGACACCAGGCTTGTAGATGAGATGCCATTCTGAGATGAGAGTTTGCCCTTGCAAAGGCAATCACCCAGGAAGACATTCTGGGAAAAGTGGCTTGGAGTGTGGTCCCTGGCTTAGGGGCAGGCAGAGTGGAAAGGGTGACCTGCAAGAGCAGAGGTGTGAAGGTAGGAATAAACATGGGCTGTCCAAGAAATGTTCTAAGGGGGCATGGCAGAAGGCAATGCTGGACAGATGGATGGAGCCAGCCCCAGAAGGACCTGAGCTCCAGGTCTAGCCATGTGCTGGGGTCACAAGGCATAAACATGATACCATGGTGAAAGCTCTCAGCACACAGTTTTGAAGTGGTGATTGCATTACTATCCTTTCAGGTTCTCCCCAGGAAGCACAACAGCTCTGAGCCTCCCTCCCTGGGGTCCATTGTGAGCAGACAGTATGGTAGCTTCTTGGGAGGGGGTGGTGTAGAGAGGGAGTGCAGGCCCCAGAAAGGCAGCCCCAGCTTCATCACCATTGCAGCTCTGACATGCAAATATGGAAGGGCTCCAACTCGAGAAAGCAGACCTGACCACAGAATTCTTTGAGTCCAGAGAGAGTCATAGCCTTTGGAGAGCATATTATGATGCCGGATCCTTGGAACTTAGAGTACAGCTCCTGACCCCTGTTGTGGGGGCACATATCTAGCCCTGACCCTTGAGACCTGAGTAGACCAGCTGAGGGCTAGGGTCAGGCAGAACCTCCAGCTGCCTGTGTCACAGGGCTGTGAAGGAAGACTGGAGTTGGCATGCAGGGTAGCAGTAAGTGTCATCCTGGGACACTTGGAGTGCCCACCTTAGTCATCCAGGGACACCCTTGGCCATGCTGGCCAGTACCCTGCCTCTCCTGACCATAAGGCAACTCCTTGCTTTCCTAAGCCTGTTTCTCTCAAAGCAAAAGGGAGGAGGAGGGAGGCACCCAACCCTGGGAAGGGGTTCTGCATTGGAAGACTCAACCAATGGCTCTCATGCATTTTTTACAATCACTCAGATATGAGGTCATCCTGTTTTCTGTGTGTCAGCCTCAAATAGTAGATTCCTGGAAGTCTCCAACAGACTGCCTAAGTCAGACAGGGTCAACATCTGACATCATCAGAGGCAGATCCACAAAGAAAAAAAACAGTGGTCTCCTACTATAGAAGTTCACACCATAAAGTCAGGAAACAAAGACAGATCAATTCCAGAAGCAGAAACAAAAAAGAAGAGTCTCATAAATAAGGGGAAGACAAAGAAATACCCCCCAGTCAAAGGGAAAGGAGGAATCCCCAGAAAGAGAACTAAATGAAATAGAGGCAAATAAACTATCAGATATTGAGTTCAAAACAACAGTTCTAAGGAAGCTCAATGAGCTCAGTGAGCTCAGAGAAAACTACAGGGAAACTACAAGGCACGTACTGCAAACTATATCAGCATGAAAAAAGACATAGAAACTATCAGTAAGATAGTTTCTTATCAATATTGATAGTTTCTTATTGGTAGTTCAGAGGAAATAAAGAATACAATTTCTGAATTGAAGAACACAGTAGAAGGAATCCAAAGTAGGCTAAATGAAGCAGAGAAACGAATCAGCGAGCTGGAGGAAAAGGTAGAAAAAAGCTCCTAGAAAGATCAGGAAAATGAAAAAAAGACTCAGAAAGAATGAAGAGGCATTTAGGGAAATGCAGGACAACCTGAAACCTAACAATATCCATATAATAGGGATACCAGAAGGAGAAGAGGGTGAAGAAGGGATAGAGAACCTGTTGGAAAAAGTAATGATGGAATTTGAGGAGAAAAAAGTCACACAAGTCCAGGAAGCACAGATGGTCTCATTCAAGAGGAACCCAATGAGGCCCACTCCAGACACATCATCACTAAAATGGCAAATATCAAAGACAAACAGAGAATCTTAAAGCAAGCAAGGGAGAAACAGGTCGTAACATATAAGGGAGCCACAGTACAGATAGTAGCTGCCATCTCAACAGAAACATTATGAGCCAGAAGGAAATGGCAAGAAATATTTCAAGACATGAAAAACAAAGGCCCGCAACCTAGACTGCTCTACCCAAGAAGGCTCTCAATTGAAATGGAAGGTGAAATAAGGAGTTTCCCAGAAAAGGGAGGCTAAAAAAATACACCTCCAGCAAATCAGCATTGTAAAATATGCTAAAGGAACTGCTTTAAGAAGATGAAAAAAAAGAGTTTATGAATATCCAGTTCCTTTCACAGTCACCAATACTTGATATTATCAATATTTTTAATACTTATTAATTTGATTGACAATGATGTGTTATTTTCATTGTTTATTATTTGTTAAAACTAAACATGTTTTTCTATATTTCTTTCCTATTTCTATTATTTTTAAAACTTTACATGACTTTTTTGTATTCTTTATCTATTTTTTTATTAAATGTTTGTAGAATTTTTTCCCTTAAAAAAACAAACAAACTATTAACCCTTTTTATGATGTGTTGCAAATACTTTCCTATTCTGTTACTTGCCCTTTGACTTTTTTAATATGTATATTACTGTGTAGTCTTAAATGTTTAATAGAGTCATATTGTCAATGTTTTACTTTATCGCTTCTGGGTTTGAATATTTTACTTCAGGGTAAGAAAAATATTATTTTGTATTTTCTCCTAAAACTTCTTCAATTTTATATATTAATTTTTAACTCACCTGAATATTGTTTGTATAATGTATGAAATAAGGCTCTATATTTGTTTTATTTCAAGTAAGAGTGGTCCATGCACCTTATTTGTTGAATAAGCCTTATTTTCTCCATTGATTTGAAATATCAACTTAATTATATATTACATTGTTAAACAGATATATACATTTGTTTCTAGAATGCTCATTTTATTTCATTGATCTACTGGATTATTTCTGTGCTCATTTCATGTTGTTGTAATCACTGAGATTTTATAATGTATTTAAATTTTTCAATATTTTATAATGGATTTTGACATTTAAAAAATAAATAAAATCAACCTGCATTTAAAAAACAGAAAAAGAAAGAAGGAACTCCTACCTTCTGTGACAACAAGGATGGAACTGGAAAATATTTTGCTAAGTGAAATAAGCCAGTCGGTGAAAGACAAATACCATATGATCTTGCTAATAAGTGGACTCTAGTCAACAAAGTAAACAAACAAAATAAACCACAGGCATGTAAACATGGAGCAGACTGAAAGTGACCACAGGGGATGGAGAAGGAGGACAATGGTGGAAGGGAAGAGAATGGACTAAACAAAGAACATATATGTATGACCCATGGACACGGACAACAGAGTGGGAATTAACTGTGGGAGCAAGGGGTGGGGATGGGATGAGTGGAGGAGGGCAAAGGGGGAAAAATGGAGACAACTGTAATAGAATATACATGATTTAAAAATAAAAAATTAAAAAATAAAAATAAAAGAACTGTGATACATTTACACAATGGAATATTATGCAGAAGAAAGAGAGAAGGAACTCCTACCCTTTGTGACAGCATAGATGGAACTAAAGAATATTATGCTAAGTAAAATAAGCCAGGCAGCAAAAGACAAATACACCATTTGGTCTCTCCTATAAGTGGAACCTAATGAACAAAAAAAAAAAACAACAAATGAGTAAAATAGAACCAGAGACATGGGAGACTGATAGCAATAAGAGGGGAGGTACGAGGGGCATCAGGGGGAAAAAAAGGGAAAGGTCTAGTCAAGTAGCAGGTAGGTATAAATGACACATGGACATGGACAACAGGGTAGGGATTCTGTGGGAGCCAGTGGTGAATAGGGAAGGGGAGAGCAATGGGGGGAAATTGGGACAACTGCAATAGAACAACAATAGAAAAGAAAGAAGAAGCTTGAAGGAATAAAAAAAATTTTAAATAAATAAATAAATAATAATTAAAAAGAAAAACAAAGGATATCATAGTAATAGTCTTCCCAGCCTTTCCCCTCTCCCTGCCTGTTCTGAGTTCTTTCTTTTCTCCTGGGCCTTGACTAGGCTGAAAGAAACAGATTTCTTTTGTGAGGTGTCCTGGCATCTTGGTGTTCACTTCCATGGCAGGTGGCTGTGAGGGGTAAATCAGATGATGGTAGCAAGTGGCCAGTGTCTGCCTGGTGAATCCTAAGCACATGATAAGTGAGTGCTGTTATTTTTAAATCTCTGGTATACACCTAACACCTATCCAGTCTGAAATAGGAGGGGCATATGGAGTGCTGCATGGAACTCTGAGCTGGCTTGGGTTCTGGAGTAAGGTGTATGTGGGAGTGGGCAGTGCTAACATCTGGCTGGTGCCTGAGCCACTAGGTTCATAAGCAGCTTCCTGGATGAGGATAAGCTGGAGATCAAAGGCCAGAGGCCAGAGGCCAGAGGCCAGAGCTGGACCCAAAATGAGGACCTGCGCAGCCTGAGTGAACAGTGACCAGAACTATAATCCAAGGCATTCACAAGCACTGTCTTCCAGGGGCCTTTGTGGGCTCAGATCCAGCCATGGGCTCAGACCCAGCCATGGCCTGGGCAAATTCATGAGTGTTGAGTGTCTGAGATCCGGGCTGGGCAGGGTCTGTACTCTTCTGGGAGTAGTGGTAAATTCCATTTGTTTTCTATTGTGTTCTTTTCTTTTTCCTGCTTAGTTTTATAACTATGTAAAAGTGCAGAATATAACAGATACCAGTGTCAGAATTTATAAATGTTGAGACCTACTCATGTTTACTTCAGAAGTTTAAATTCATGTGAGAGCAATACAATATTGCAAGGGACCTTCTTCCCTCCTGACTCAAGGTGCTTTTCCTCGCCACTGGAAGCAAAGGCTGGCAGCTTCAGGGGCAACTTTGCAGTCTACTTTCCAAGCCCATGTGGATATGGGGTCCATAAGCACCAGTGAATGATAAAGGTCCATAGGTGCTTCAAGCTATAACCCATTTTATCCTATCTATATTGCTACAAATACATCTAATTTGCTGATTTTAACTTCTCCTTAAGGATTTTAACTCCTAAGTATCTCGCTTGTTTATCTACTTCCCTAATGATTTAAATTACTGCCAGTTTTGTGCTATAAGGAACTATACTACAATGGACATCTTTATTCAGCCTTCCAGTTGTACCCAAAGGTATGAACACAGAGTGGAATTTCGGCATCTTCAGGAATGCAATTTTCCAAATTCACATATTTTGTGCTCTGCTCCTCTGAGTGATTGGATTAATTTATACCCCTGCCTATAGGTGTGAAATTTCCTACTGCTCATTATTTTATACACCCTGGGGATTATCAGACACAACTTTTTTCCCCCCCGAAATGATGAATATGAAATGATATTTCCTTTTTAATTGTATTTTCTTGATAATTAGTGATGTTGAACATCTGATTTTGTGTTTCCATTGGCCATTCATGTTTCCTTTTCAGTAAATTGTTGTGTTTTTTTTTTCCTTTGGCCACATTTCTTATAGGTTGTTTGTATTTTTTCTTATTGAGTTTTTAGTGGCTAATCCTCAGTTTATTATATATACAGCAAACATCTTTTCCCCACTGGTTGTTTTTCTTCTTAAATGATTTTTGAAGTGTTATACTCTACAGTGACTGCACATAGTCACAGTGACTTCCTAGATGTGAAGTTCCATGAATTCTTCACAAGGCATGTGGCCCACCCTGGTCAAAGCACTGGTTCCCTGAAGCCCCTTCACACCCCTCCAGTCACTACCCACCATCTTACCCATTAGAGAGTGGACTCTGCTAATACCTTTCCTAATACTACACACTGTTACTCACCAGAGGGACACCCTTCTGGTTGTGAGGTATTCTTTTGATGTCTGGTGTATTATATTTGCTAACAATTTACTTAAAATTTTTGTATTTATCTTCATAGAGGAAAACAGTGGCCTGGATAAATAAATAAAAAAATAGCATTTTTTGCTATTTATTGTGTTATGGTATTCATGATGGGCTGGCTGTATAACAACTATTTTTAAAATATGAATTTATTGTTAATCCTGGATGCTGTGTTGCAGAAAACAGAAAGCAGCAAAGAAATGAGGTTCTATGAGGATTTCTTGATGGCCCCTGAGCCTGCAGCTGGGAATCAGGAGGAACTATGATAGGTTTCCCTGGTCACCCAGAACAAGCAGTGCTCTCCTCAGGCAGGGTGAGGACTCTCCTCCACTCGTAACAACCTGACACCCTTAGCCCAGTGCTGCCCAAAATGATCTCCAGGATTGCTGGCTTTGTGGGGTATTAATAAGTGTGGTGGCACTCTCACTGTATTAGTTAGGGTTTCCTAAAGGAACAAAACTAATAGCATAGATAGAAAGAGATTTATTATAAGGAATTGGTTCATGCAATCTGCTGTCTGCAAGCTGGAGACTCAGGAGAGTATAGTTCAGTCGAGTCCAAAGGCCTGAGAGCCTGTGGAGCAGAGAGCAGGAAAAGATCAAATGTTTCAGTCAGCAGTCAGGCAAGAAGGAAAAGGGGGTAATTTCTTCTTCCTTCACCTTTTATTCTATTCAGGGCCCCAACAGATTGGAACTGCCCATCCACATTGGGAGGGTGATCTGTTAGTCTACAGATTCAGATGTTAATCTCACCCAGAAATAACCTCACAGACACACTCAGAGAAAATATTTAATCTGGACACCCCTTGACCCAGTCATCTTAACACATAAAATTAACCATCACACTCACCAAAAATCTCAGGAGTTCCAGGCAATTAGGACATGTTGGAGTCTACAAAGATACATGGGCTTTTTCTCCCATGTGTGGTTTTCATCTCAGGGCTCCTCAGAACATCTCACATGAATCTCCAAGGATGGGACAGGCAATGACACTCCCAGATATTTTGAGTCACAGGCCTCTTTGTTTTCCATGGGACACTGGAGGGTGGACATACAGCCTGTATACCTTCCCCACACTTATTGCTCTCCTGTCTCCAATCTCCATTTTCCCCATTGGAGGCTAGTTTCACTGCTCTCCCCCAGTCTCTCAGAAAAGACTGCCTGGCCCATGCAACACTGGGTGCAAAGTGAATAAATTATTCCATCAACAGCAGGCTGCAGTCAACTTAGCTCCAGATAAGGCTGAGCTGGGAGCTCAGGGCTCTGGGACTATCCGAGAGCAGAGTGTCATGTGCCTCCTGCTAACAAGCTCCTGAGTCCCCAGGTAGGGACCAGGAGCTTGGTCTAGTGATAGATTCTGTTATTCTGACCTTATCACTAGGTTTTTGGCCAACCAGCTCAGCATGGCAGGACTTTGGAGGGAACAGAGACTTGACCACTGGGCACTCATTCATTCAACCTGCCAGCATTGGTCTGGGGATAGGGCAGGTGACCCACAACTCCTTCCTGGAAAACAGCTGGGAGACACAGAGAAACAGAAAGTTGGCCCACTCCTTACAGAAGATTCACAGGGGGCCTCACAGAGGAAGGACACCTGGGGGCACAGATGAGATAAGCAGACTAAGCAGAGGGCCCAGCACAGACAAGGCATAAACCCTAGACAAAAGGAAGGTTGAGAGAATGGGGTGTCCCAGGATTGCAGTGGGAGGGGCCTGGGCCATGGGCCAAAGGAGGGGGCTTTGTGTGGCATGATGGGGCACTAACCTTCCACTCCTGAGGGAGATATGGTGCCCTTCCCAATGTATACATCCTGCCTGTGTGGGGACAGCCCCTTTTTGCAGAAGCTCTGAGGCTCAGAACTCTAATGGGGAAGAACAGAGCATCTGCCTAGCACACAGTGGTGTTAGGAGAGGGGTTCAGAGGTGGCACCCCATCTGAGTACCCTCTAGGAGTCCCATCAATCAGAGGGAATAGCCAGGTAACACTTAGATCAGCAGCTGAGCTGTCTCATACACTGGGGGATGTGCCCAGGTCACAGGAAATATGGAGTTCAGGGGTGCTGTGTTCTCCACCTCCTGAATGGTGCATGCAACTAGAGAGTTGGCCTAATCAATGCCATGCCTTGAGGAGAGCAAGCTTAGAAAGACACTGGGGAATGCTAAGAAATCATCTCCTGATTTCAAAAGGGATCTGAGGCAACAGTGCCAGGACCTTTTCACAGACCAAGAACCCAGGAAGAAAGGACAAGTTTTATCCACAGTCCCACAGGCAGAGGCTGGGGGCTGCCTGCTCAGGTACAGACTGCAGAGTCCCTGACTGCATGTCGGGTGGGCCATACACAAGGGAATCAACTGTTCCAAACTTTCATGACACAGGAGGAATTTGGCTCAGCCCAAAGCCTACAGAGTTGGCAGAAAAAGGACATGGAGGAAAAAATAATAACCTGAGTTGCCTTGTTTTTATAGTTTTTATAACTTCCATTCTTTCACACAACACTTGGGCCTCAGGCAGCCCTGAGAACAGGCAGTGCAGGTAGTACTCCCATAAGACCACTAAGAACTGGGAGGTGCTGGGGACCACCCAACCAAAGGCCCCCACTCCAGAGGGCCAGATAGCCTTTCTCACCAATGCTTTTATTTTTCATCCTTTCCACATGCCCAGCCTGGCTGCTGGGAGAAGAGACAAAGCACCTAGAGAGTGTCATGGGTCCTAAACTCCCTCATCTGATGCACTGAATGGGCCTTCCTGGAGGAGGTAGCAGCAGGTGAAAGAGGTCTACATGGCAGGGACCAAGGGGTCAGTGTGTGACATCAACTCCCATCCTCCAGGGAGCCCCAGAAAATCCATCATCCAGAGGCAGAGGCTCATTCACACTCTCCCTGCAGCATGGGCAGCTTCTGAAGCTCCTTCCTCCTCTCCAGCTCCCAGAAAACCCCTCAGGGTTCTTGAGAGCTGGTTCTCTCAATCTTCCCAGGCTGAAAAAAACCTCAGCAGGCTCTAGGAAAAAGGGCAGGTTGCACAGATGTGCTCACACCCTGCAGATGAAGCCTGAACAGAGATAGATTTTAGCCATGAGAGTAACTGTCCCTCTAACTCCTGGCCCCAGGCGAGGCTTCTCAGGCCCATGTCAAAATACAAGATCTTCACAACTACCTCCTGAGGTACTCAGGGAAGAAAAGGTTACCTCCAATGTTACCAGCACACCTGTGTCTCTTCACTCTGTGGGATGGATGGACTCCAGGATCCCCTCCTGCCTCCACGCCAGCCCACTCAATACAAGCCACTCACTGCTCAGTGGCACTTTCCAGCACCTTCTCTGGGTGGGTGCTAATTTTATTCCTCATGGAGAGTTTAAGAATGAGGCAGAATTGTTACCCTGTTTTATGGATGAGTAAACTGCAACCCTAGAGAGGTTAGGCCCCTGGTTAGGGTCTCAGAGCAGGAAGCAAGGCTTCGGAATTTCCAAAGCACTTGGGCAGCACCTGACACTATCTCTTTAAAAAGCAGACCAAAATCTCCTGTTCCTGCACCAGATCCTAAGTCACAGAGGAGCAGCCACTTACACAAATATGCATGCATGTACACACAAACCTGCAAGAGACCCCACTGTTCACTCAAGGCCCACAGGGATCACTCCCCAGCCTCCAGGGAGCTGATTACATCACAAGAAATCACACTGTCACATCATCAGGATGTCCACAGTGGAAGTCCAGGGCAGAGCACAGACCAGGCCTTGCTGTGATGACACTGGAAGGTAGCACTGCACCAAGCCATGTGCTGTTGTACAGGGTAGGGTCTAGCCAGGGTCCCACAGAGCAGTCGAGCCAGTGCTGGATCCACAACTTCTTCACTCCAAGTGCCCAGCTATGGCATAGGCTTCCATCTTTGAGGTAGGGTGTCCCATCTGAACAATGGGAAATTATCAGTACTGTGACCCTCAGTGAAGTGAGCCATGTGTGTGAAGCCATAACCCAGTGCCCCATGGAGGCACAAGGGATGGTGTCTGTGACAAGATGACACTCATTCTCCAACCTCAAGTAGCTGACAGCCTGCATAGGTGGGGCAACTCATACAACAGACACAATCACAGTGCATATGCCAGAACAGTGATTCCCTGCCTCTCTTGAGAAAGAGTGGCCAACAAGCCAACAAAGAAGATGCTAGCTGATTGTGACAAGCTGGAATGATGAAGGGGGCAAACAGGGAGAAAGAATTGAAACCAGAAAAGGTGGTATTTGTTCTGCCTGTCACTACCATAACCAATAACTAGAGCCAAGGATTGAATCTTTATGGGCACTTTATTCAGATGGCCAGTAATCAGATAAGACAGTGGGTTATGTACCCTAAAAAACCATCTTATATTTCATCTCAAGCTGGCCTTTTTTATGAAAATAAAAGTGTAGGTAAAGGGTTTGGAATGCAAGAAAAAGGTAAGTAAGGGTTTTTGAACTCAGGGCAAAGGTTAATCAGATAAAAGCTGCAGTACAGCAATTTTCCTAGCATCCTTTCATCTGTTGGCCAGTAATTCTTTACCCGTGTCTTGGGCTGTGGATGTCTCTCCCTGGAGCATAATGGCTCAGACCATCTCGATTGCTTGCAATCCTTCTGGGACACAAAGGTCAAATTGTTTGTGGGTCTTCTGGAGTCAGTGTGGGTCCAGTTTTACATCCCAGTTCCTAGAACAGTAGCTTTTTACAGCGTTAATTACTAAGCTTATTAACTATAACTTAAAACTAAATATTGGTCAATTCTTGAGCTCCAACCATCAGACTGAATTTCACTGGGGAGGTGTAATTCCCTCATAGATGGCAGGGAGTGCTCAAGAAAGACCTCTCTGGAAAGAGTACAGCTCATCTGAGGCTGAAGGGAGAGTAGCAGCTAGACAGATGAAAGAAAGGGGACCCACCTGGTAGAAGGAAAAGTGCAGGAGCCCCAGGTAACAAAGGGCAAAAAGGGTGGGCAGTCTGATCCCAAGGAAAGAAAAGGCTGAGGAAGGCCAGGGAGTGGAAAGGCCATAGAAGGCCATGAAGGAATGTGGAACTTATTCTACTAGCAACAGAATACTACTGGGAATTTGCATGAAGGAGTGTTGGGATCTGTCATTTTAGAAAGCTCATTCTGCCTAATGTGTGCATGTATAAATGAAGAAAGAAAGGGGTGTTGTGGGCCCCAGAGGGAGCAAGGACCAGGGGGAGACATTTCCTCTCTGGTCAGGATTGAGATAGTAGTGACTAGGAGTTACAGAGATGGTGATGGTGGAGAGAAGTGAGGGATCCAAAGGAGAGACTGAAGGAAGCTGATAGGATCTTCTGGGCTGGCTGAGGAGAAGAGCTAAGGCAGCAATGGTAGGAGTGTAGTCCAAGAAAAGGTGATAAGACCAGCTTAGAACAGGGAGTTAAGAATGAAAGAGGAAAAATGGAGAAGTTCAGGGGTAGAATAAGAACCAAAGAATCTCAGTGGAGAAGGATCCTCTGGTATTCAATCTCCTGAAGTGAGATGAGAGCTCACAATTGGCACTAGACCTCCCATAAACTGTAACCCATTTCTCTAAAACCCCTGAAACACCTCCTGGGGGAACCCATGGCATCCAAGGAACACATTTTGAGAACCCTGGAGTAAGCCAGCTTTGCTGGCTTGAGGTTTTCCAGATAGAGAAAGCAAGTAGCCTAGAACACACAGTGAATTATAGGTAGGGTGAGAGCAATTCAAGGACCAGCCCAGGGCTCACTTATCTGCCAGAGTTGACTTCCCCCACTTGGAGGCTCCCCCCACCTGATTACCAGCCTGGTCTCTCCCTTCCTCCCACTGTCTCTGGCTTTGTTACCAGCTCCAGCAGCTTCTCCTTCATCATGGGTACAGTAGATCAGGGATATGGAAGGTTGGTGGGGAGGCAGTCCCTGGATTTTCCTAGGTAGGAAGCAGCCATAGAAGGGTGTGTGCTAGGGATAAGAAAGTGGGCCTACCATCTGAGAGTTTTCAACCAAGTGATCTCTCACCCTGCATGAGTACTCCTTGACCCAGCCACCTCCTAGCACTGGAAGCCCCTCCAGTATCTCAGTCCCAAAGTCTGGGGAAACCTCCCCAAGCTCAAGACAGGCAAGGGCCATGCCAGGATTTGCTGCCACCTGAGGACTACAGGAAGTGGAGAGTTGGCATGCACCAAACAGCTGGCTGTTGTCTGAGGTGCTCCCTCCGGGCTAGGTTCCCTATGTGAGCACGCTTGATTCCAGTGTCTAGCCTGGCCTGGAGATCACACCAACCCAATAATTCTCAAAGGTTACATAGAGGGCTACACCTTCTTTCCATCAGCCCTGAACCCACTTAAGCTGGGACCCTCCAACGTTCTTTCTTAGTAGTCTGAGCAGACCATATCCATTCATCTAATCAGCCTTAGACCACCAAGGGTAGAGAACCCTGGTTCAATATTCAACTGTGGTCTGTGTGCACACCTGTAGGGGACAGGCCTTACTCTGGGCCTCACTGAAGCTGTTGTGCCAGCAGGAACAGGATAACTCTTGCTATCCCCTTGCCTTCTATCCCCAGGTCTGTGGCATGAAGATTGCTATCAAAATGGAGACCACATTGTGAGACCTGGCCATACCAGGGCAACTGGCTCCCAGGTTCCTGACCCCACTTCTTATACTCAGCTGTCCCTTGCCCAAGGTGCTCTAATTGGCTGGCCTGGGTGTTATGAGGCCTCAACAGTGTTTCAGGAAATACCTCAGCCCCACTGCTAACTACTCTTAACAACAAGTGTGCCCCAAACGGAACATCAGTGCCCAGAAGTTAAAGTTGTGTCTAGTTAAGTCTCATCTTAGAGATTCTAAGATCCTTGCCAATACATCAGGTTATACCCCTGGTCAGAAGCCAAATGGGCCTCAGTCACTGGCCTACAGTGTGTGATACAGAAGGGGTGTTCAGTCCCTGCCTCCAGGGAACCCTGTCCATGCAAAGCCCTTTAACCCTCAGACAGATATATCTTTGTTCCCTATGTTCCAGGTCCTTGTTCTGCCCCTGGGCATGCCCAGAACCATCCATGCCTCTCTCCTCAGGCCCAGGACCTGCCATAAAAGGTGGGATGCCTCCAGCCTCTTACATGCCTTCCCACTGTCCTCTCTCCTGGCCCTTGGCCATCTTGCTATATCCAGGTCCCAGATCTTATCCAGGGGCCTGAGAGCCACAGGCAAGAGGCTGTTGACTCTTTGTGCTATTGTAACAGGAAATATAGAGGTCCTCAAAATGGGAAATTCCCCACAGGCATTGTTTGGGGGATGAGGAAGTGGACAGTCATTGAGAATTACTTTTGCACATCTAAAGAACTTGCCCAGTGTTTTATAATGCTAATAGCTGTGCCTGTCATGCTCAGAGCCAGGGAGATGGGCATTACTTTGACTCAGGAGGTAGCCGGAGGAGCTCACTGTGCCTTCACAAGAGCAGGAAGGAGGTTTCTACATAACGGGGCCAAGCCTGCATGGACTAACAATGGCAGCTGGAGAAAGGCAGAAGAGACCAGAGAATTGGCAGGTGTAGCTGATTGTGGGAGGAGGTGGAAATGGGGTTACAGAGGAGAAGAAGGGTGAGGATTTAAACTCAAGCACAGGGCAGCCATGTGGTCTTGACCACATGGATTGAAAGGATGAAGAAGGAACCCCACCGGCCCATGATGAGAAGGGGCCATGAGGGTTTGGATTAAGAGCAGCAGCCTAGCCGAGCACGGGCAACTGAGAGAAGCCAGAATGTTAAAATAGGTATCTGCTGGAAAGATGGCGGAGGAGTGAATGGGAGTCACGCTGACCTCCTTCTCCCAAGACAAAACTGGAATTGTGACTAAATAGTGGAGTAATCACCTGGAAAACAATGGAACTAGAGTGGGAGAAGAGCCTCGGAACCGCGGACAGACAGTGGATTCAACTCTCACACATCCCAATGGGTGAGAAGTGTGATGGAGGCTTGGGAGGGTGGGCTGGGTGCCCACGGGCACTAGCACCAGAGGGACATTGAAACGGCCAGTTAGCTCCACCCGAGACGAACGGGGTCTGAACCATAAAGAGGGACCCCTAGACTACAGCAGCTAAAACCAGGGAAACACACAGACAAAACGCAACCCTGAAAAGCATAGGGGCACTCTCTGCCAGAGACAGGTGGCTGGGGATGCAAAGAGACATTTAAAGGGCCAACGCAAAAATTTGCAGTGGCAGCCGCCCTCCTTGATCTCTGGGTAGAGGCGGCAGCAGAGTGGGCTGGTGGCTGTGAAAAGATTGGTGAGGAAAACTTTGTGAAGAGAACTGAGACAGTGGCTGGTGGAGCCCCAGTGATAACTCACCTCCCGCTCTGCAGCTACCATCTCGCTCGTGCATAAGGGAATCAATTAACCTGCCTCTTGTGCGCATGTGAGATGGGGGGCTAAGTGCAGATTGCCTGGGAGAGCCTTGAGGAGAGACTGGAGATGGAGGCATTGGGGAAAGAACAGGAGGAGGAACCGGGGAGTCCCGACTCCCTCCCCATTCCGTAGTCTCCATTTTGGGCAGGCACAGTGTGCCCCCAAAGAGGCAGAAGCGGGGTGCGCACAAACCAGACTGCCCGTGATTGAAATGCAGTCTGCACAGGTGGTGGATCCTTGGCTGAAGGGGTCACAGAACTACCCAGAGACCCCTGAGGAGAGACTGGAAACGGAGGCATTGGGGAAAGAATGGGAGGAGGAACCGGGGAGTCCCGACTCCTCCTTTCCATAGTCTCCATTGTGTGGGAAGAGGCCACAGTCCCAAAGAGCCAAAAGCTGAAAAGCACACAATAGACAGCCCCAAACCACCCAGTGCTGGTTCGCACACTGGCTCCGAGTGGCTGGCGAGGGTTGGCGAGCCTGTGTGGACCTGTGCGGGCTGGCGAGGGCTAGCGCAGGTTAGCGCCGCCGGGGCCTGCAAGGGAGTGCGCAGATCACCGAGGGCAGGTGTAAACCATCCCTCATGGCCCGCGAGTGCAGAGCAGGCCGCAGAAATAGTGGATCCCGGGCGAAGGGGTCACAGAACTGCCCCGAGTCCCTGGAGGAGAGACTGGAGACAGGATTAACCAGAGAGTCCTGGAGCTGACTTCCTCCCATTTCCGTAGGCTCCATTTGGCGAGGGCAGGCAACGCATCCAAAGAGCCAAAAGCGGGGAAAGCACACAATAGAAGACCCTAAACGGACCAGGGCCGGGGTGCCCGCCAGGCTGGGGGGCCAGATGAGTACGTGAGGTCGCGAAGAAGCCCCCTGGGCTGGGGCAAGCACGTGCGAGCCCAGGCGGGTGGGGGATCCTGCCGGGCCAGGGAGCGCGATCAAGGAGCCTGCGTGAGAGTGCAGAGCGATCCACAGAAATAGTGCATCCCTGGCCGAAGGGGTCAAACAGCTGCCCAAAGCGGGAGTCAGACACAGACAGTAGACTCCTGGAAGGCTCAAACAAATGACCCAAGGCCGTATAGGGTCAACAACTGACATCATCAGAGGCAGGCCCAGAAAGAAAAAAACCAATCAATCAAAAAATCAATAAAAAGACCCGCCTACTACCAGAGAAGTTTAATCCACAAAGTCAGGAAATCTAGATGGATCAACTGAGGCAGAAGCAAACATAAATAAATAAATTACTTAACAGACTCTCACAAAAATGGGAAGAAAAAGAAGTTCCCCCCAAATGAGTGGCAAAGGGGACTCCCCACAGAGAGAGCTAAATGAAATAGAGGCAAGGGAACTATCAGATATTGAATTCAAAACAATGGTTCTAAGGAAGCTCAATGAGCTCAGCCAGCTCAAAGAGAACTATGAGAAACTGCAGAAAAACTATCAGGATCTCACAGCAAACTATATCAACCTGGAAAAGGACATAGAAACTATCAAGAAGGCACAAGAGGATATGAAGAATACCATTTCTGACTTGAAGAACGCAGTAGAAGGAATCCAAAGCAGGCTGGATGAAGCCGAGGATCGAATCAGTGAGATGGAGGATAAGGTAGAAAAAAGCTCCCAGAAAGAGCAAGAAATGGAAAAAAGACTCAAAAAAAGAATGAAGAGGCATTTAGGGAAATGGAGGACAACCTGAAACGCAATAATATCCACATAATAGGGATACCAGAAGGAGAAGAAGAGGAGCAAGGGATAGAGAACCTCTTTGAAAAAGTAATGATGGAAGACTTCCCCAATTTGAGAAGAGAAAAGGTCTCATGGATCCAGGAGGCACAGAGGGCCCCACTCAAGAGGGACTCAAGGATCATTAAAATGGCAACTATCAAAGACAAAGAGAGAATCCTCAAGGCAGCAAGGGAGAAGGAGAAAGTAACATACAAGGGGGCCCTGAGACAGCTAGGAGCTGACTTTTCAACAGAAACACTACAAGCCAGAAGGGAATGGCAACAAATATTCCAAGTCATGAAAAGCAAGGGCCTACAAGCAAGGCTGCTCTGCCCCGCAAGGCTCTCAATTAAAATAGAAGGGGAAGTAAGGAGTTTCTCCGACAAAAGAAGGCTAAAAGAATACATCTCTACCAAACCAGCACTCCAAGATATGCTAAAGGGACTGGTTTAAGAAGATGAAGGAAAAGAGTGAGAAAGAGAAAAGCACAGGTACAAAGAGAAAAAATGAATAGGTTTCTATCAGTAATAACTCTCAATGTAAATGGACTAAATGCCCCAATCAAAAGACACAGGATAGCTAAATGGATAAGAAAACATGACCCACACATATGCTGCCTACAAGAGACCCACCTCAGAGCAAAAGACCTACACAGATTGAAAGTAAAGGGATGGAAAAAAATATTCCAAGCAAATGGGGAAGAGAGAAAGGCCAGGGTTGCCATACTTGTATCGGACAAAGTAGATTTCAAAACAAAGGCCATAAAAAGACCCAGAGGGGCACTTTATAAGAATCCATCAAGAAAACATAAACATTGTAAACTTATATGCTCCCAATATGGAGCCCCCAAGTATATACGGAAATTGTTGGATGACTTCAAAAAAAAAAAGATATAGACAGAAACACACTGATAGCAGGGGATTTTAACACCCCACTGTCAAAAATGGACAGATCTTCCACAACAAAACATTAATAAAGATATTGTGCAGCTGAATGACACATTGAATCAAATAGACTTAACTGACATGCATAGAACCTTACATCCCAAAGAAGCAAAATACACATTCTTTCCAAATGCTCATGGGAGTTTTTCAAAGATAGACCACATGATAGGACACAAAGCAAACCTCAGCAAATTCAGGAAAATTGAAACAATACCAAACTTTTTCTCGGACCACAAGGGCTTGAAACCGGAAACCAACCTCAAAGAGAAACTTCAAAAACTTGCAAACTCAGGGAGACTGAACAGTAGACTATTTAACAATGAATGGGTCAATAATGAGATAAGAGAAGAAATCAAGAAATTTCTGGAAACAAATGAAAATGAACAGACAACAGTCCAAAACCTATGGGACACAGCAAAGGCGGTCCTGAGAGGGAAGTTCATAGCAATACAGGCTTACCTAAAAAAGATAGAAACATTTCAAACAAAAGACCTAACAGTACAACTTCAAGAACTGGACAAACAACAACAAATAAATCCCAGAGCAAGTAGAAGGAAGGAAATAGTCAAGATTAGCGCAGAACTGAATGACATAGAGACAAAAAGAACAATTCAAAGGATCAACCAATCCAGGAGCTGGTTCTTTGAAAAGATAAATAAAACCGACAGGCCTTCAAGCAGACTCATCATGAAAAAAAGGGAGAGGACCCAAATTAATAATATCAGAAATGAAAGAAGAGAAATAACAACTGATACCACAGAAATACAAACGATCGTCAGAAACTACTATGAGCAATTATATGCCAAGAAATTTGAAAACCTCGATGAAATGGACATATTTCTAGAAAAGCATAATCCTCCCGCACTAAGGGAGGAAGAAACAGAAAGCTTGAACAGACCGATAACAGCTGGGGAAATTGAAGCAGTAATCAAGAAACTCCTGGCACCCAAAAGCCCTGGGCCAGACGGTATCACAGGAGAATTTTCCAAAACATTTAAGGGAGAGCTAACCCCTGTCCTTCTCAGACTATTCCAAAAAATCCGAGAGGAGGGAAGACTCCCAGACTCTTTTGATGAGGCCAGCATCACCCTAATCCCAAAACCAGATAAAGATCTGACAAAGAAAGAAAACTACAGGCCAATTTCGCTGATGAACATAGACGCTAAAATCCTCAACAAAATATTGGCAAACCGCATCGAGCAGTGCATTAAAAAGATTACCCACCATGATCAAATGGGATTCATCCCAGGGATACAGGCATGGTTCAATATACGCAAGTCAATAAACGTAATACATCACACAAGTAAAAGGAAAGACAAAAAGCACATGATCATCTCGAGAGGCGCAGGAAAAGCATTCGATAAGGTGCAGCACCCATTTATGATCAAAACACTCAGCAAAATGGGCATAAAGGGGGTATTCCTCCACGTAATAAAGGCCATATATGAAAAACCTACAGCCAACATCATACTCAATGGGCAAAAACTGAAAGCTTTCCCACTAAGATCAGGAACACGACAAGGATGTCCGCTTTCACTGCTTCTTTTCAACATTGTGGTGGAAGTCCTAGCCACAGCGGTCAGATAAGAAAAAGAAATAAAAAGGCACCCAAATAGGAAAGGAGGAAGTAAAACTATCATTGTTTGCAGATGACATGATAGTGTACATAGAAAACCCTGTAGACACTACCAAAAAACTCCTCAACCTAATAAGTGAATCTGGCAAAACAGCAGGATACAAAGTCAGTATTCAGAAATCAAAGGCATTTTTGTACACCAGCAATGAAATAGAAGAAGAAATCAGGAAAAAAAAATATCATGCGATATAGCAAGAAGAAAAATAAAGTACCTAGGAATAAATTTAACCAAGGAGGTAAAAGACCTGTACGCAGAAAACTATACAACATTGAACAAAATAATTAAGGAAGACAGAAATAAGTGGAAGCATATACCATGCTCATGGATTGGAAGAATTAATATCATCAAAATGTCCATACTCCCCAAAGCAATTTATAGATTCAACGCAATCCCTATTAAGATACCAATGACGTATTTCACAGACATAGAACAAGCACTTCAAATATTTATGGAACCATAAACGATCCCGAATAGCCGCAGCAATTTTGAGAAAGAAACACAAAGTAGGAGGGATCACAATACCGGACATCAAACTCTACTACAAAGCCACTATACTCAAAATAATCTGGTACTGGCACAAGAACAGACCCATAGACCAGTGGAACAGCAGAGAAAGCCCAGAAATAAGCCCAGGTCTCTATGGGCATCTAATATTTGACAAAGGGGGAAGAAGCATAAAATGGAGCAATAATAGCCTCTTCAACAAATGGTGTTGGGAGAGCTGGACGGCTACATGCAAAAAATTGAAATTGGATCATCAGCTGACACCGTACACAAAAATAAACTCAAGATGGATAAAAGACTTAAATAGAAGTCGCAACACCATCAAAGTCCTAGAGGAGAACATTGGCAGGAAACTCTCAGATATCCCACGCAGCAATTTTTTCACTGCTATGTCTCCTAAAGCAAGGGACATAAAGGACAGAATAAACAAGTGGGACCTTATCAAAATAAGAAGCTTCTGCATGGCTAAAGAAAACATCAGCAAAATGAAAAGCGAACCAACCGTATGGGAAAATATATTCACTAATGATACATCAGATAGAGGTTTGATCTCCAAGATATCTAAAGAACTCACTCGACTCCACTCCAAGAAGACAAACGATCCAATCAAAAAATGGGCAAAGGACCTGGGCAGATGCTTTTCCAAGGAAGAGAAACAGAGGACCCAGAGACATTTGAAAGGATGCTTGGCATCACTAGCCATCAGAGAAATACAGAACAAAACCACAATGTGGTTCCCCCTCACACCAGTCAGAATGGCCATCATAAACTGATCAACAAACAACAGGTGCTGGCGAGGCTGTGGAGAAAAGGGAACCCTAGTACACTGTTGGTGGGAATGTAGATTGGTGCAGCCACTGTGGAAAGCCATGTGGAATTTCCTCAAAAAGCTGAAAATGGAGCTGCCTTTTGATCCAGGGATTATTCCTCTGCTGGGACTATACCCTAAGAATTCCAAAACACCAATTCAAAAGAACCTCTGCACCCCAATGTTCATAGCAGCCCAATTTACAATAGCCAAGTTTTGGAAGCAACCTAGATGCCCATCAGTAGATGATTGGATGAGAAGCCTATGGTACATTTACACAATGGAATACTACACAGCAGAAAGAAGAAAAGAACTACTAAACTTCACGATAGCATGGATGGACGTAGAGAGCATTATGCTAAGCGAAATAAGCCAGGGGGCAAAAGACAAATAGCATATGATCTCACCTATAAGTGGAACCTAACCAACAATACAAAGATGCAAGGAAAATAAGACCAGCAACACTGGAAGGAAAAGAAACGAACAGAGACAAGAGGGAAGGAGGGAGTAGGGTGTGAAGGAAGGGAAGGGGCAAGTCAAGGAACATATAGCAAGGACTCATGGACAAAACCCTAGGGGAAGAGTTGAGGGAGGGAGGGAGGGGGCAAGGGAAAGTGGTGGGGGGTAGATGGAGACAAATGTATTTGTAAAAATAAATAAATTTATTTAAAAAATAAATAAAAATAAAAAGCATAAAAAAAAGGTATCTGCCTAGCTAAGCTACAGACTTCTATATCTTTTCCTGGGAGACAGTACCTCTGACTGGTCTGTTTTGGCAAGGGGAGGGAGGACTGCATATGTTTATGGGTGTTTAGTTTTAAGAGACTTTGGGACTTAAAAACAGAATTCTGCCATTTCTCTGAACCTGTATAACTTTTGAATAAATAGTTCCTTTCCTTTTCTTAAGACTCTGGCATTGGGAGTTGGTTTTTGTTTTTGTGTTTTGTTTGTTTGTTTGTTTTTTGGTTTATTTTGCAGCAGACAATAAAACGCAGTGGTTCTGTTACACTATGTGGCACTGTCTGAACAGATTTCAGACCAGACTCTAGTTTTTGGAGAGCCTCAAGTTGCCCCCTCCCTGCATCTACTAGCTCCTTCTCTGTCCCAGAAATTCTGATGGTTCCTTAGCTCCCCTATAGAAACAGAGCTCTAGAAGACAATAGCAGGGTGTCCATGGGCCTGTGAGACCTTCATTCTCCTGGTGAACTAAGAAACCTTCCACTCATTCTCCAGGCAGATTCCTGTGCCTCTCTGCCCTTTCTTCCAGTGTTCCTTTCTTTTCCCTGTCCCCACCCACCCACCCTCCTGTGAGAATGCCAAAGGTGTTCTGGCCTGACCCCTCAGGCAGGCTCACAACTGCAAATGCTGTCTAAATTGTGATCCTGAGGCATCCTCACCCCACCCCAGTGATTAGCCCCACCCAGGACAGGAAGAAGGCAGTTGAGCTCTCCTATCCTCGAACGCTCAACCCTGTCATGGAGATTGAGGATGACAGCTAATTTTGTCAGCAGTTAGTCTCAACTGCATCCTTGCCCCAATTAAAATTAAAATGCCTCCCATGATTTGCAGGCACAGCTGGAGCAGAGGGTGTGGGGATATTTATATAAATATTTAAGGATATTGCCTGAAAAGGGTCCCTGGGATTGAAAGCAAATCATGTCAGTGAATCCAGGTTTGTGGAGTAATTTAACTAAGGCCGAGTCACACATAATCTTTTGCTCTCCTAGCTGGATGGATGATGTTGAGTGGGCCCTTCTCCAAGACCATGAAGGTCAGAACACACCCTTGGAATTCATGATGCTCCTTCTGCTTGCCAGGTGGGTCTCTAAGACCTGGTACCTGGACTGCATTCCAGGCACAGTGGGGGAGATGGGGATTCTATTGTGCTGCCTAGGGAGGATCCAGCACTTACAGCAAGCACTCTAAGACACCTCATACAGCATTCATCTTGCCTCATCTTATAGCAGCCCAAGTTGGCAGCTTCCCTGAGGGCTTGAGCAGTCACAGGGCCAGTAAATGGCAGGGCTGGGACCCATACCCAGTCAGTGATTGTGACAACGTAGCCTAATGCTGAGGAGGAAGCAAGACCCCAAGCCTTGGGAGAGGGCTGAGGGAGGCTTCAGGTGGGCCTTTCTGGGGATGCCTCATAGAGGATGTAGCCTTTAAGATAGATTCTAAATAATAATCATGATTATTAGTTTAAAATAATATCTACCAGCAGCAGATGCTGGCCAAAAAAGCACAAAGGAAAGAAAGGGCACAGTGCCCCAAGATGCAAGACAGACTAACATAGGGCACAGCCAGTGGAACTGGACAGAAGATCTGTATGGGGCTCATGAAAAAAAGTCACACTGAGGAGAAGGGCAGTGGTCTCACTTGGCCTTCCATCCACCCTGCCTCTCAGAGTCCAGCACAGGGCCAAGTAGAGACTGAAGTATCTCTGCACTTGCCAGGGAGGCTATCTACCACCCCTCCTTCTCAGGAATGGACAGAGGAGAATCAGTCACCCCAGCTGCTCACCCACCCATGGTATGCAGACCCAGCTCCTCTAGGACTCTAGGGCCAGAGGCAGAAGGCATAAGCTCTGTGCAAACATCCTGCTTTCTCCCCAGGATATTTTCTTTAATAAAAAACCATGGAAATGTCAGCTAGTTTAAACAAATAGCTAAGTTTCACTGAGGATGAACAGCCTCAGTACAAACACCTTCAGGGCCTACTTTTTGAGGTTTTGGAAAATTGTGTGCCAGAAATGAAGCTCAGGATTCTTCCTGATGGTGTGAGTATTTAGGGTCATAATGACTGAGCCCAGAGAGGCAGGGTTTTCAAGGTCTCTTGAGAAAGGACCAGGTTCCCATCAGATCGGGACTCCCTCCTAAATATTGAGAAGTGACACCAAGAGCAAATGGGCAGGGGCAGGGAAGGGTAGGCTGACAGCAGATGCCTCTCAGTCCTGGTGTCCCTCTCTCCCTTCCCCACACAGGGACTATTTCCTAGAGCTCCATATTCCTCTTGTCCATTATAGACATTTCTGTGTTAGAGGAGACACCGATGGGGTCTTATATTATATTATATTATATTAGAGGGACCTGCTGAGGTGAGGTAGAAGGTCCTCCAATCCCTCACTTCACCCACTAGATGTGGGGAGAAAGAGATCCAGAGGGGGAGGGAACTCACATCCAGTGCCTGACAAATTGGGGCCTGTGCCTGGCCAAGCGCTGGGAGAGCAGCTAATGGCTCAGCCCCCAACAACATACAGGGAGCTGCATGTAATCAGGGTTCAGGGTGTCCCCAAGATCCTGCCTTGCACAGCAAGCCAATGGGTACCCATATTCACTAAAGTGCAGGTACATGTAGGGCAAGAATGGGCAGGCCCAGGCTCCAGCCACAATTCAGAAAGGTTTTCAGGGTGGTGGGCTCTGCATGAGTTCAAATGGCCTCTGTGGATTTTGTCTGGGCAAGAGCCACATGTGGGGGGAGCCACGATTCAGTGCTAGCTCAGGAGAGTGAGGCCCAGGCTCTACACAAAGTGTGTTGCTTTTCAGAGGTCCAGTGGACTACTCTTAGGGTAGCAGGAAGGTGGTCCACCTAGCCCTGAGACCTCACTGCCGACACCCACACTTCCCTATCATTGAAGAAGAAGGTCGTGTCCACCATAGTCAGGACTACTGAAGATAGTGGTCAGCTTCCCAGCAAAGGCAAGTCTTGGGGGTCACAGCATCATAGCATGGGGAGAGGTTCACAAGCTCTGTAGTCTTATGGACCAGGGTTGAATCTCAGCTCTTCCCCTGATGTGCTTCAGGGGGACCTCGGACAAGTACGTCATAGAGCCTGCAAGATCCTCCATTTCCTCATCCATGAAGTGAGAAGTGATTTCCACCTCACATGCTGTTAGGTGGTTCTTGGGTGCCAGGTACATGACTGGGTACTCCATGGAGGTTCACCAAACCTTCTGAAGTGTGTATCAAAGCAATCTCTTCTCATTGCAGGAGACACCATGTTTAGGCCTCCAGGAGAGGGGTCCAGTGTAGCAGATGGGTATTTTCCAAACTGGACCACAAAAGTATTTCTAGTCCCACACACTCTCTCAGAACCTTGACACTCCTCCACCAAGAGGGGTTCTATTTCCTCTCCCCTTGAAACCCGAGAAGCACTGAGATGCAGAGAGCATTGGGTAGGGAAGGGGATAGCAGATGGCAGGGGCCTTAATGGTTGCCTAGATAAATAGAATTCAGCAGAAGAAAGATTGAGTGAAATCAGAGGCTAGGTCAGACAAGGTTATTTGTTTTTTGCCCTGTTCTCTCTCACAGTAGGTCACCCTGGGAACCCACCCACCATATTGTGAGGGAGCCCAGGGTTCCTGAGGGACCATGAAGGTAGTTAGCCTAACAGTCTCAGCAGACACCAGCAATAGCAACCATGGTCAGATCTCGGAGCAACAAGTATTCAGGTGACTATTCACTGCAGCTGTCTTGAATGGGGCAGACATCAACTGTTTGCACCATACCCTGACTAATTTGAACTTTTGTGAGCTAAACCAACATTGTTCTTTAAGCCACTAAGGTGTGTGGTGGTTTGAAATGTAGCAAGAAAACAACAGAGCATTAGCTTTCTGGAGCTGGGCCTTTAATCCTGAGTTCTAGTTCAGCTGAACATGGGAGGCTGAGTGTCAACAGCATACTCTCCATCTCTTAGACAGACCTGGGAGAGCACCCTCCCAGTGAGTCCTGTCTCAGAAGAGGCCCCCAGTGACGATTCCATCCCTCCAAGCCCAATACTTCAGGACAAAACTAGACTTAGAATCCAGAATTTCTTGACCCTCAGGAATATGGCCCCATCTGTCATGAGCCAGAGCTGAGGTACGCACTGTTCAAACTCTGTCTCATTTAATCAACAAGAGAGCCCTGTGCAGTCAGAACTATTATTTTTCACATGAGAAAATGGAGGCTCCAGGATCAACCAAGTCCCCTGTATAATGTGTCCTGGTTTAACCTTGCAAGAGGCACAGTAAGGAGTGATTTAGAAGCTCCTCCTCTAGATCACCTCCCATTGTCCCTTGTACAGCTGTTGCTCCACATTTTTCAGCACCCTCACCAATCAATATTTTCACTTCTCAGTGTCCTCGTGCAGCCTCTGCTCTGCATTTTTCAGCACCTTCACCAATCAATATTTTTAATTACTTACATGATTGACTAATAAAATTCTCTATCGCCTAATTGAGTATTTGATCAAGCAGGAGCCTCTGTTTTTATTAAAAGGACACTTAGATGAATTTTTTCCACTGAAAATGGAGGTTGTATTTCTTTTGGTCATTTTATAAGAATAAAAATAGAAAGGGGCAAGAATGGGAGACCCAGAGGCTGAGAGGATTACAGGACCAAAATGATAAGCCCTATAATAAATGAATTGGCAAACCCCTCACCACATGCCCTGTCAACACCCAGAAGCTCTAGCAGTGAGTCAGGTTTTAGCCAGAGGAACCCTTGGGCCTGGGCAAGCAGCCATGGGAACACATTTTGCCAAACGCGGGCTGAGCCAGAGCTGCTCCCATTGTTTTTAAAAGTGAACTGTAAAATTTTTTTTGCATTTTAATAAAAAGCATTGGTTTTTAAATTGTAAAAGTACCTCATTCTTCATGCACAATTTGGAAAAAAACGGCAAATCTAACAAAACAAAGCAATAAGACAGAGCTCTTAGCCTGGGGTCTGAGAAGGCAGGTAATAGAAACACTGTGAGAAGGAACTGAAGGGCTGACTTCTATTTTCCCAGGGGTCTCAAGGCCCCAAAGAACCATCACCATAGAAACCAATTGAGTCCCATTATCCAGAGAAAGCTGCTACTGGCTACCATATAAGTGGGCTTTTGCTTTTGGTTTTTGCTTTACCATACTGGTATCTGGCTGGTGTAGCGAGATCCTATGACTTGCATTGACCTTTAAAGCTGTGTTTATCAGTGACTCCTGGACAGGACTTATGTCCTGCAGAAAAGCCATTACATGTGACCTGTCCCTGTGTCACAAAACCAAGATCATCTTCCCCAGGCAGTGTCAATCCATAGGACCATGGGCTAATCATGGATAGTTAGAGTGAAGGAGGGTGGAGAGTCAGGCAAGGAAAGCCAGGGAGTGGCTATGGGCCATCACTTACCTCTCCTGCCTCAGACTGCTCACCCAGACCTTCATGCTGCTGCAAGGAAATCTCTAGGGCCACTTTCAGTTCTTAGCTATGGGAAAACATGGTAAATGATGGATACACTATCAGCTCAGCTCTGGGCCTCCACCCTTCATGTCCACAGTCATAGCCATCCCACTGTTCCTGATTCCACTCTGACCTTATTTTCTATTAACTGCTGCATACCCAGCAACCATAACAGTGAGTGGCACATGCTGGGTACTCAGTGACTATGTGACAGGTAAATGATGAATAAATCCATGTGAATTACGAACACTTACAATGGCTGCCAAAATAGTTCTTCTGAGCCAGCTCTGGAGCCATGAGACAATAAGCTAGATGCCTGTCCCCTTAGGAAGGTCACAGCAGATGTACAAAATGATAGATCGCAGCTCCCCTTTATCTCATGCTAGCCTGGGCACAAAGTCCACTGTGACATCTCTGTGGACATAGATGGGAATGGCCACAGAGGAGCCAAGAGACTCGTGAGGCCACACAGCCTATCTGAAACAGGTGTCTGGTGTTCTGCTCAGGGGACACTTCACAGGATCACCTAGAAGTCTAGTTCCACTGAATCAGTGCCCAGGTGACCTATCCTCAGCCAGGTGTAAAGCCTCCAAACCAATATGGGGGCCAGAAGGCTGTCAAAAGACCATCACCATGCCTGGGAGAATCTACAACATCTCTAGAATCTATACTATTAAATAAAATGTGCTGGCTTCTTTTGCCTTCAACAAAAATAATGTCTGCTCAAAGCTGAGAAATAAAAAAGCATAAAGAAAAAAAGCCACTTGTTCTTCTGCGCTGAGTGTTGATGACATGGGAGGGAAAAGTGGGGATGTTTTAGAAATATGAAGGTTCAGGAGGGAAGGGACCATATTTTCCTGCATCTCAGTTCATCTTGGGGAACACCCATGCTGCTGGCTGCCCTGGAGGCTGTGAGTCACCCTCCTCTTCCTGGCCAGAGACAGCAGAGCAGCAGTGGATTACTGCAAGGGAGTCCCAGACCATGCACACCTAATGCTCTCTCTCATTTCACTTGCCAGATACCTCCATGCCCTGGTACCAGGATTCTCACTTCACTGTCATCTTCTCTCTCTACCCACTAGGTGATCTCATCTGGGCTGTGGGCAGAGCACCTGTGTGCTGATGATGTCTGTGAGGATCACTCTGATCCAAGAAGCAGCACTTCAAGGTAATTTGTACCAACTCCTGATCCATCTCCACTCACACTGATATCTCCATACCGCCTTCTCATAATAGCAGGTGGCAACCGGGTCTTTTCAGGTATTTGGTTCAAAAGCCTAGGAGCTAAGCCACCTTGCCTCTGCTATGGCCCCCTACCTTCCTTCAGCAAACCCTCTAACCCACATGGGCATCTGCAACCATTCTGGCCTAAACTAGACAACTGGAATTGCTCCATCCCCTACATCTGGCCTCTGACAATGATTTTCAGTGCATGTTCTGAGAAAGCAGATGGTAACCACTTACTCTTGGATCACTATATTCCTGTGCTTGTCATCTCCATTCCTCTCAGGAATCCCTATCACCTTTGCCATGACCTTCAATACCCACAGCACCCAGCTCCTGCAACCTCACCAACCTCATCTTCCAAATCTTCCCTTTCCCATAGCTAAGAACTGAAACCATGCTTTCCCATAGCTAAGAACTGAAAGTGGCCCTAGAGATTTCCTTGCAGCAGCATGAAGGTCTGGGTGAGCAATCTGAGGCAGGAGAGGTAAGTGATGGCCCATAGCCACTCCCTGGCTTTCCTTGCCTGACTCTCCACCCTCCTTCACTCTAACTGTCCATGATTAGCCCATGGTCCTATGGATTGATACTGCCTGGGGAAGATGATCTTGGTTTTGTGCCACAGGGACAGGTCACATGTAATGGCTTTTCTGCAGGAGCACCAGGGAGGCCCATGTTCTAGGCATGGTGGCCTCCCTGGTGCTCCTGGAGCTCACCTAGCAGGCTATCTCAATCTCCTCAAAGCAGGGTCTGAGACAAGGACTTGGGCCATGCAGCTTATCTGAGAGATAATGCCTGAAGGAAGGAGTAAGAGAAAGAAAAGCCAGTAAATGGGTGTGTCCTCAATGGGGGCTGGAGGCTGCTGGGATTCCCTGAGAAGCTTCCAGAATTGTGCTCTGACAGGACATGCAGCTGGACATCATCCGTGCTCCCACTTCACTGCATAAGAGTTGCTACAGTTTTACCTCTCTGTACTCCAAAGGAGAAAGAGGGAAGACCTAGGGTATAGCTCAAGGGGAACTCTGAAGTGGAGGGGAGTCTGAGCCAGCAGAACTATCCCCACAGCTGTGAATAAAAACAGGAGGTCAAGGACTATACCCAGCACACCTGAGGCCTTTGCTGTTTGAGTTTGGCCTCAGGGCCTTGCCTGGAATGTACTACCTCCCATAGTGGCATTCTCCTTACTCACTTTCTTCAGATCCCTGGATAAAGTTATTCATCCAGAATTGTCCTTGAACGCCTGTGGATGGAGAAGGCCTGTTGCCACACCCTCCATCCTTCTGATTCAATATTAAAGGGGTATGAGAGCAACACTTATCACCTCCTGATGGATGTAGTATCTATTTACCAGTTTAATTATCAACCTCACCCACTAGAACACAAGCTTCTGAGAGTGACATTGGCTCTGTTTTGGTTATTCCCCCAGTGCCTTGAGCAGATATCCACACAGGAGACACTTAATACATCTCTCTTGATTGAACAAATGAGTAAGTTCCAGTAAAATAAAAAATGTATCCAGAGTCAAGAATCAAGATGGGGAAGGAGTGAGTAGAATTCACACTGACCTCCTCTCAGGACCAACTTGGAATTACAACTAAATTGTGGAGAAATCGCCTGGAACACCTGAACACTAGCAAGACAGGAGCCTTGTACTCAGAGCCAGAAAAATCAGCTTTAGTGCAATCTAATTGGTAAGGACTGCAGTACAGACCCAAGAAGGCAGGCGGGGCGCCCATGGGTGGCAGCACCAGAAGGATATTGAAATGGCCAGTGGGATTCCCCCTGAGAAGAGCGGGGTCTAAACCAAAAGCAGGGATCTCTAGCCCACAGCACCAGAGCCCAAAAAGTACACAGAAAACAGCCAGCTGCGAAAAGCAGCAGGGTTGCTATCTGCCAGAGACAGGCAGCTGGAAACACAAAGAGCCTTCTATAGGGCCAATGCAAAATTATTATTAGCAACCACTTACCATGATCTCCTGCAAAGGCAGGGGCAGAGTGGGCTAGAGACGCCTGAGGAGACACTAGGGAAGGAGGCTTTGGGGAGAGAACTGAGAGAGTAGTCAGTGGGACCTCGGTGCTGACTAATCCCCCATGTGGCAGCAGCCATTTTGCTCAGGAAGAGGCCACTTCCCCTGAGTGGCACCAGTGTCAAATGACCCAATAGACCAGTCCCCAGGTGGGATTCCACCCCACCCAGTTCTGCCTAAGCTGCCTGCTGAGTGCAGAGTGACAGCCACAGACAGTAAATCCCTGGCTAAATGGGGCACAGAGAGGTCTGAAGACACTTGAGGAGAGACTAGGGGCAAAGGCTTTGGGGAGAGAATGGAGAGAGTAGCTGGCAGGATCCCAGTGTGGACTCCTCCCTCATAGGGCAGCAGCATGAAAGGACCCAATAACCCTGCCCCTGGGAGGGACTCCACCCTGTCCTGAGCTGCCCTAAGATGCCCTGCTGAGTGCACAGTGAATAGATTAACAGCTGAAGGAGACAGCCACAAACAGTAGATTATTGGAAGTCTTGATCAGACTGCCTAAGTTCAGACAGGGTCAACATCTGACATCATCAGAGGCAGATCCAGAAAATAAAAGCAGTGGTCTCCAGCCATAGAAGTTCACACCACAAAGTCAGGAAATCAAGACATCAACTTAAGAATCAGAAGCAAAAGAGATGAGTCTCACTAATAATGGGAAGACAAAGAAATATACTCAAAGGGAAAGGAGGAATCCCCACAAAGAAAATTAAATGAAATAGAGGCAAGTAAACTATCAGATATTAAGTTCCAAACAATGGTTCTAAGGAAGCTCAATGAGCTCAGTGAGCTCAGAGAGAATTACCAAAAACTACAGGGAAACTATGAGGAACTTACTGCAAACTATATCCGCATGAAAAAGGACATAGAAACTATCAATAAGAGACAAGACGAAATGAAGAATACAATTTATGAGTTGAACACAGTAGAAGGAATCGAAAGGAGGCTAGATGAAGCTGAGGACCGAATCAGCAAGCTGGAGGATAAAATAGAAAAAAGCTCCCAGAAAGAGCAAGAAAATGAAAAAAGACTGAAAAAGAATGAAGAGGCATTTAAGGGAATGCAGGACAACCTGAAATGTAATAATATCCATATATTAGGGATACCAGAAGGAGTAGAGGGTGAAGAAGGGATAGAGAACCTGTTTGAAAAAGTAATGATAGAAAACTCCCCTAATTGGAGGAGGAAAAAAGTCACACAAATCCAGGAAGCACAGAGGGTCCCATTCAAGAGGAACCCAATGAGGCCCACTCCAAGACACATCATCATGAAAATGGCAAATATCAAAGACAAACAGAGAATCCTAAAGCTAGCAAGGGAGAAACACATAGTAACATGTAAGGGAGCCCCAATACGTCTAGCATCTGACTTCTCAACAGAAACGCTGCAAGCCAGAAGGGAATGGCAAAAAATATTCTAAGTTGTGAAAAGCAAAGACCTGCAACCAAGACTGTTCTACGCATCAAGGCTCTCAAAACAGAATGTGAAATAAAAAGTTTCCCAGACAAAAGAAGGCTAAAAGAATATACCTTCACCAAACCAGCACTGCAAAATGTGCTAAAGGCACTGCTTTAAGATGAAGGAAAAATTTCTATGAATACCCAGTTCCTTTCAGAGTGCCAATACTTGATAGTGCCAATATTTTTAATGCTCATTAATCTGACTGTGACAAAGAGGTTATTTTAATTGTTCCTTTACTGTTTGTTGAAACTAAACCTGTTTTAGTGTATTTCTTGCCTATTTCTATTTTTTTTAAAGTTTTAAATGACTTTGTGGTATTCTTTACCTATTTATTGATTAAAGGTTTGTAGAACTTTTTTCCTAAAAAAAGAAACAAAACAAGAAACAAAAAACCTATTAACCATGTTTTAGATGTGTTGCAAGTACTTTTCTATTCTAGTCCTTGTCCTTTAACATTTTTAAAATGTATATTACTATATAGGTAAATGTATAATATAGTCATATGGTCAATATTTACTTTATAGCTTCTGGGGCTGAATATTTTACTTCAGGTCATGAAAAATATTAGTTCTATTTTCTTCTAAAACTGCTGAGATTCTACATATTGATTTTTAACTCACCTGAATATTTCTTGTATAATGTCTGAAATAGGTCTCTATATTTGTTTTATTTCATTCATTTGTGGAATAAGCCTTATTTTACCCATTGATTTGAAATACCAACTTAATCATACATATATTAATCAGATATATATGTTTATCTCTAGAATTTTCATTATATTTCATTGATCTACTTGATTATTTCGGTGCTCGTGTCATGTTGGTTTAATTGCTGAGACTTCATAATGGTTTTAAATTTTTTAAAATATTTCATAATTAACTTTGACATTTAAAAATATAAATAAAATCAATCTACACTTAAGAAAGAAAGAGAGATGGAACTCCTACCTTTCGCAACAACATGGATGGAAGTGGAGAATATTAAGCTAAGTGAAATAAGCCAGTTGATAAAGACAAATACCATTTGATCTCACTTATAAGTGGACTCTTTTCAACAAAATAAACTAACGAATTAAATATACCACAGGCACGGAAACATGGAGCAGACTGAAAGTGACCAGAGAGGAGGGGAAAGAGGACAATGGTGGAAATAAGGGGAAGGGACTAGACAAAGGACATATATGAATGACCCATGGACATGGACAACAGAGTGGGAATTGACTGTGGGAGCGAGGGGAAGGGGTGGGATGGGTGGAGGGGGTCAAAGGGGAAAAATTGAGACAAGTGTAATAGAATAAACATGATTTATAAATAAAAAATTTAAAAAATGTATCCAAAAGGGAAAATGTAGAATAAGAGAAGCAACAGTAATCCAAGTTATTATGGGAAAAATTCAAAACATAGAGACAATAAACAGAATATTACAATAAATCTCCACATGCCATCACTCAACTCCAACAATTATCAACATATTGTCATTCTGTGTTATCTATACACCCAGCAATGCCTTACTCTACTCAATTACTATTTATACAGGTAAAATTTGCAGCCCATGTGTAGAAATAAACGGAGACTACTCAGATTCCAAAGACAAAGGTTATTTTGCTTTTCTTACTATAGCTAGGGAGGCACTTTCTTTTGGCAGCCCAAGAAATGAGAACACTGTTTAATGGATAACAGAGAAGGTCTCCGGTATGTTCTTTCTGGAAGACATTGGCCTGGGAAAGCTGTAGGTGAGACATCCTGTGTGCCTGGATAGGGTGAACATATTTGGGTTTCCCCAAATGGTCCCAAGTTGAAAGTGGGGGCCAAAATTAGGGAATTGTCAGATATTACTCAGGGCCTTGCCATTTAGGGGCCAATTGTTATATAAGTTATTGTTTAGCTGCCTGGATTGTCAGTGGAGATAGCAGTCTGGCTTTCTCCAGGTCTGACATATAGCAGGCTGGTTTTGTGTGCTGGTTACTGTGGATAAGAGATTGGTTTCCTGGGCAGGTTGTTGCCAGATATAGGTCAGAATTCTGTTTTTGTATATTGTCTGGCCATTGTCCTTTTGTCTCCCAATTGAGATGTACAAATATTAGCGCTACAATTTTAATAAATGGGTACACCTATGTCACACATACTCCTGACATGATATAGAACAAGGTATAGGTAACATTGAACTATTTTTTTAAATGAAAACAGTAGATATTCTATAAATTCTGGCTGAATGAAAAGAGAACAATGAATGAATAAATGATGAAGTTAAAACCCCAGATCTTTGCAACAGAGAGGTTGCTAGAGGGAGAAGAGGAAAGTACATGCATACTACAATCTTTATTTCCTAGTAGACTAAAAATAACTGCTGATTAAATTTAGATGTGATATGAAATACATACACTTAAATATTTGTACTAAGAGTAGCTATTAGAAGAACAAAAATAGAATGGATAACTTTCAATGAAGGAAACATTTAAAAGAAGAAAACAATTTTTTTGAGGGTTTATTCTGCCCTCAGGACTATTCTAGATGTCAGAGGTACAAAAATAAACAAATAGACAAAAGAGATCCAAGATGGTGGAGGAGTAAATGGAAGTTACACTAACCTCTTCCCAGGACCAATCTGGAATTACAACTAAATTGTGGAGAAATCATCTGAAACAAACAACTGAACAACAGCAAGAGAGAAGCCTTATAATCATATACAGACAGAGAAATCAGCTTCAGCACAATGAGAGTGATAGGGAATGCAGTGGCAATGCAAGATGGCTGGCTGGGCGCCCACAGGCAGCAGCTGAAGTGCAGGAAGGCTATTTAAGTGGCCAGTTGGATCCCCTGAGAAGTGTGGGGGCTAAACCCTAAACTGGGGGCCCCAACCTAGTGCACCAGAACCCAAAAAGTACACAGATAACATCCAGCTATGAAAAGTGGCAGGGTTGCTCTCTGCCAGAGATGGACAGCTAGAGATGCAAAGAGCTGTTTAAAGAGCCAACACATACATTTTCATTTGCAGCCACTTACCCTGGGCTCTGGCAAACAGGGATGCAGAGTGGACTACAGATGCTTGAGGAAAGACTGGGGTCAGAGGCTTTGGGGAAAGAACTCGGAGAGTGGCTGCCGAGATCTCTATGCTGAGTCATTCCCAATATTGCAGGAGCCATCTTGCTCAGGCAGACCACTCCCATCCAAGGGGCAGCAGCCTGAGGGGAAGCAATAGTTCCAACCTAAGGAGGATCTCTGACCCATCTATGGTGCTTAAGCCTGACTGCTGAGTGCAAAGTGACTAGATTAGCAACTAAAGAAGTCAGCCACAGACAGTAGATTCCTGGTAGTCTAAAACATTCTGCCTAAGGCCAGACAGGGTCACCATCTGACATAACCAGAGGCAGACCCAGAAAGAAAAAACAGTGGTAAATAATAGATATTACCAAGATGAAATCTACCATGATCTTCATGATTTGCAGTATTCTCTTTCCTGCACAGTTTTTTAACATCCACTTCTTGTCCTTCAAGTTTGTGCACATTAAGTCACTACATTTTATATTATAGTTTATTTCAATTCACATATTTTGCTCCTCCATTCTCTTACCCCATTTTACCTTCTTCTTTCCTGTTATTATTTTCATTTAAAATTTTTTAACTCTTGCTACAACTTGCTTCTATTTCTTACTCTTATTATTCCTACCCCCCTCCCACAGCCTCTCAAATCCATTTTTTTCAAATTTCTTGTCAATTGTCACCTCACAGTCTTTTCCATGCTCTTAAAATACCCATGTTCCCTCTCTGCCTTTAGCAATCTTTCCTCGTTGGTTGTGGATAGAGTACTTGTTATTGTATTTTTCAATTTTATCTCTAGATCTTCACTATTTTTGTATTCCAAGTCTAAAATTTTACCGTTGCCCTCTCCTACTTTTTTTCTTCTGAAATTAGCCCATCTTAGCCTGTTTTTTCTTCTTCATCCTGGCTTTTTTTCTTTATTTTCTTTTTCTTTTCATCTTAAATTTTAATTTTTCCACGCCTTAGCCTGGTTTGATTCCTCACCCTTAGTATCCTTCTCCCTCTAGCATCTCAAAATCACTTTCCTTTCCTCTAGACATCTCTTAAGCTTTCTTTCTTTCTTTTTTCCTCTTTTTCCCCATCCCACCTATATTAATTTCAGCTAATTTTTTGTTAATAGTGCAGTGATGTATCTTTTATTCCAATTTGGTTCCTATTTTTTATTATTTAGTTGCATTTCTTCCTTTTACTCTCTCTCTCTTTATTTTATTTTGCATTGTTAAATTTCTGTTTAAACCTAATGCTATATGCTTCCCTACTCTTACTCCATTCTGTCTTCTTCATTCCTGTTTTTATTTATGATGTAAATTTTACTTTCTCTTTTTGCATTGCTCTGATTCCCTACTTTTATCAGTGCTCCTCCCACTACCCTCTCAAAATCATTTTTCTTTCAGGAGGTCATATCATATTCATTCTCCTTTCTCATAATAGCCTTAATCTCTTTACACCCTTATTAATATTGATTCATTTGCTGTTGATAGTGGGACTGTGGGTGGTAGTAATTTTTGCAGGTGTGGGTTTGTTTCCTGGGTTTTATGGTTTTGTTCTGACAGCACTTGCCAAACAACATACAAAATGTGATGCATGGAGTGACCCTCAGTCAACCAGCTGGAGGGAGACTCACCAAAGAACTACCCAATAACAATCAAAACCCAGTTACATCCAGAGAACCAACAGAAACAGCATAAAGTGCAGCCTAAGAGCATCAGGTTCAGGAGATAAAGGAAACTGCATCACTGAATCACACAGGTCTCCTACCATAGAAGTTCATACCACCAACACCGGGAATCAAAGTAAATCAATTTAAGAAGCGAAAGAAAACAAGAAGAGCCTTCCCCAAAATGGGGAAACAAACAAACAAACAAACAAACAAACAAAACCCCAGTCTAAAGGAAAGGCGGAATACACTGAAAGAGTGCTAAATGAAATAGAGGCAAGTAAACGATCAGATATTGAATCAAAAAATGGTTATAAGGATGCTTAATGAGCTCAGTGAGAATTACAAAAACTACAGGGAAGGTACAAGGAACTTACTGCAAACTACATCAGCATGAAAAAGGACACTGAAACTATCAACAAGAGCCAGGAGGCAAGGAAGAATACAACTTCTGAATTGAATAACGTAGTAGAAGGAATCAAAAGCAGGCTAGATGAAGCAGAGGATCAAATCAGTGAGCTAGAGGGCAAAGTAGATAAAAATTCCAAGAAAGAGCAAGAAAAGGAAAAGAGTCTCAAAAAGAATGAAGAGAAGTTACAGTAACTCCATGACAACCTGAAATGTAAAAATATCCAGCTAATGAGAATACCAGAAGGAGGAGAAGAAGAGCAATGAATAGAAAACATGTTTGACAAAGTAATGATATAAAACTTACCTAATTTGATGAGACAAAAAGTCACACAAGTCCAGAGAAAAAAGAGGGTCCCAATGAAGATGAACCCTAAGAGGCCCACTCCAAGACACATCATAATTTAAGTGGCAAAATTCAAAGAGAGAGACAAAGAGAATCCTAAAGGCAGCAAGGGAAAAACAGGAAGTAACATACAAGGGAGCTCTAATAAGGCTAGCAGCTGAATTCTCAACAGAAACACTCTAAGCCAGAAGGGAATGGAAAGAAACATTCCAAGCAATGAAAGCAAAGGCCTGAAACAAAGACTATTCTACATAGAAAGGCTACCACTTAAAATGGAAGGCAAAAAAGGAGTTTCCCAGACAAAAGAAGGCTAAAAGAATACACCTCCACCAAACCAGCATTACTAGATAAACTAAAGGGGCCGCTTCAAGATGAAGAAAAAGAGTGAGAGAAGATAGAACATAGTAAAAAAGGGGGAAAAGGGCAATGAATAAATACCTATCAATAATAACCTTAAATGTAAATGGATTAAATGCCCCAATCAAAAGACATAGGGTACCTGAATGGGTGAAAAAAAGAAAACATGACCCACACATAAGTTGCCTACATAATATCCACATCAGAACAAAAGACCTACAGAGATTGAAAGTGAAGGGTTGGAAGACATAATCCAAGAAAATGGGCAGGGGAAAAAAAAAAATCCAGGGTAACAATGCCTATATCAGACAAAATAGACTTCAAAACAGTCCATAAAAAGAGACACAAGGGAACACTTCATAATGTTCAAGGGAAGAATCCATCAAGAAGACATAAACATTGAAAAATATATATGAATCCTACATAGGAGCACCCAAATATTTAAGGTAAATATTGGAGGACTTCAAGAAAGATATAGACAGCAATATACTAATAGTAGGGGATTTTTAACATGCTGCTGTCAACAATGGATAGGTTTTCCAAACAAAATATCAACAATGATATGGTGGCACTGAATAATGCACTAGATCAAATGGACTTAAGTGATATAATAAGAACCTTTCATCCCCCCAAAAAAACAAAACAAAGGAAATATTGCAAAAGCAGCGAAATTCATGGAGACTGGATAACATATTAAATAATGAATGGATAAAAAATGAGATCAAGGAGAAAATCAAAAAGTTTCTGGAAATAAGTGAAAATGAACACGCAACAGTCCAAACTTATGGGACACAGCAAAGGCAGTCAGTCCTAAGAGGGAATTTCATAGCAATACAGGTGTCCCTAAAAAAGATTAAAAATTTCATATACAAAACCTTACCATACAGCTAAAAACCTGGAGAAACAACAAAACACAATGCCCAGAGTGTGTAGAAGGAAAGAAATAATCAAGATAAGAACAGAATTAAATGACATAAAGACTAAAAGAACAATTCAAAGGATCAATAAATCGAGGAACTGGTTCTTTGAAAAGATAAACAAAATTGAAAAGCTTTTAACCAGACAAATAAAAAAAAAGAGAGGACACAGATAAATAAAATCAGAAATTAAAGAGGAGAGATTGCAACTGATACCACAGAAATACAAAGGGTTTTAAGAAATTACTATGAGCAACTATATGCCAAGAAATTTGATGACCTGGGTGAAATTGACAAATTACTAGAAACATATAGTCTTCCAAAACTGAATCAGGAAGAAGCAGAAAACCTGACCAGACTGATAACAGCTTGTGAAATTGAAGTAATAATCAAAAAATTTCCAGCACACAAAAGCCCTGGACCAGATGGTTTCACAGGAGAATTTTACAAAGCATTTAAGGAAAAGCTAGCCCCCATTATTCTCAAACTGTTCCAAAAAATCCAAGAAGAGGGAAGACTCTCAAACTCCTTTTATGAGGCCAGCATCATCCTAATCTCAAAACCAAATAAAGAAACAACAACGAAAGAAAGAAAACTGTAGGTCAATATTGCTGATGAACACAGACACTAAAATTCTCAACATGATATTGACAAACTGCATCCAGCAATAGATTCAAAAGATTATCCACCATGATCAAATGGGATTCATCCCAAGGATGCAAGGATGATGGTGTTTGTAAGTCAATAAATGTAATACATCACATAAACAAAAGGAAAAGCAAAATTCACATGATCATATCAACAGATGCTGAAAAAGCATTTGAAAAAATATAGCATCTGTTTATGAGAAAAACACTCAGCAAAGTAGAGGGAACATATCTCAACATAATAAAGGCCATATATAAGAAACCTATAGCTAGCATCAAACTCAACAGGCAAAATTTAAACTCTTTCCTACTAAGATCAGGAAGAAAAGGGCATCCGCTTTCACCTCTTCTATTCAACATTGTATTGGAAGTTTTAGCCACAGCAATCAGACAAGGAAAAGAAACAAAAGGCAATAAAATTGGAAAGAAGGAAGTAAACATGTCATTGTTTTCAGATGACATGATAGTGTACACAGAAAACCATATAGACACCACCAAAAAACTACTCAACTTAATAAGTGAATTTGGCAAAACAAGAGGATACAAAGTCAATATTCAGAAATTCAAGGCATTTGTGTACACAAACAATGAAACATTAGAAACAGATATTAGGAAAAAAGTCCCATTTGCTATAGTAACAAGAAAAATAAAGTACCCAGGAATACACCTAATCAAGGAGATAAAAAACATGTACTCAGAAAACTACACAACACTGAATAATGAAATTAAGGAAGGCACAAATAAATGGAAGCATATGCCATGTTCAGGGATTAGAAGAATTAACATCACCAAAATGTCCATACTACTCAAAGCAATTTATAGATTTGACATAATCCTTATTAAAATATCAATGACATATTTCAGAGATATTGAACAAACATTTCAAAAATTTATATAGAATAAAAACAACCCTAGCCAACCGTATGGGAAAATATATTTGCTAATGATACATCAGATAGAGGTTTGATCTCCAAGATATATAAAGAACTCACTCGACTCTACTCCAAGAAGACAAACGATCCAATCAAAAAATGGGCAAAGGACCTGGGCAGATGCTTTTCTAAGGAGCAGATACAGAGGGCCCAGAGGCATTTGAAAGGATGCTCAGCATCACTAGCCATCAGAGAAATGCAGATCAAAACCACCATGAGGTACCCCCTCACACCGGTCAGAATGGCCATCATAAACAGATCCACAAACAACAGGTGCTGGCGAGGCTGTGGAGAAAAGGGAACCCTAGTCCACTGTTGGTGGGAATGCAGACTGGTGCAGCCACTATGGAAAGCAGTGTGGGATTTCCTCAGAAAGCTGAAAATGGAACTGCCTTTTGATCCAGCGATTCCCCTGCTGGGACTATACCCTGAGAACACCAAAACGCCAATACAAAAGAACCTCTGCACCCCAATGTTCATAGCAGCACAATTTACAATAGCCAAGTCTTGGAAGCAACCTAAATGCCCATCAGTAGATGACTGGATCAAAAAATTATGGTACATATACACAATGGAATACTACGCAGCAGAAAGAAAAAAGAAGTACTAAATTTTGCGACAGCATGGATGGAACTGGAGAGCATCATGCTAAGCGAAATAAGCCAGGGGGCGAAAGACAAATACCATATGATCTCACCTATAAGCCGAACCTAACCAACAATGCAAAGAAGCAAGGCAAATATGACCAGCAACACTGAAAGGAAAAGAAATCAACAGAGACAAGAGGGAAGGGGAGGGCAGGGAAAGGGAAGGGAAGGGGAAAGTCAAGGAACATATAGCAAGGACTCATGGACAAAACCAAAGGGGAAGAGCTGAGGGAGGAAAGGTGGGAGGGGGGCAAGGGAAAGAGGTGGGGGGAAGGCAGAGACAAATGTATTTAAAAAGTAAATAAATTAAAAAAAAAAAAGAATAAGAACCTCCCTACAACATCACTAATCTCAACCACAATTGAGCAAAGATTAATAAAGGTGAAGAGAGAGTATGAATATTATGAAATATGAAAAAAGGGATGTGAGATGACTTAAATAGGGGAATATTTATTGAGTGGTAAGAAGGAGGAGAATTGAAAAGAGTAAGGATGGAACCGATATAATGAAAGAAGAGAACAAAATTTAAAACGTAAGTAAAACACGGAAGGGTGATGAAAACAATGGGGGTAAGAACAGGGAAGAGTATACAATGAGGTTTGAAGTAAAATTGAAAAAGTATTGGACCAATGGGAGCAAAATTGCAGAGATAGCAGAGTGGGTCAATAGCAACAACAGATGAATGAAGTTCAGTAAAGGTGGAATAGGAATAAGAATACTGTAGAAAAGCAAAAAGTGAATATGAGGTGTCTACAGTAAAAAAAAATGATTTTGGGAGTATAGGGGAAGGAAACTAATAAGATTAAGGAGTAAAGCCTAGGTTGAAAGAGGGGGAAAAGTGACATAAAATCCTCACTCAACTGATCAGGGACAGGGGGAAGGCAAAATGGAGTAAGACAGCAGGAAAGTATTCTATGGGGTTTAAAGTACCAACAAGTAGTGCACAAATAGGAGTTCCATTGGAAATGTACAGCAATGACCATGGTATTTTGCCCAAATAGCCACTTTTTATAAATGGTAGAAAAGAAATAAGACTCTTATGAGAGAGGAAAACTAATGTGAGCTAACTTGAGAAAGAAGAGCCCTGGGAAGAGCACCTATATGGAGGAGGAATAGTGAGAGTAAGAGATAGAAACATGGCATAGTGTGAGAGAAAATACAGTTTACAACAACAGTAATAAAGTTCAGAAAGATAGTAAACGGGATTACGACAGGAAAGGATGCTGTGTGGGATTTGGAATAACAATAATATGATATAAATATATAATCTCAATAAAAAGAATAAAAAATAAAAGACCAAGAGTAGTGGGTTATTTGAAATATGAGTGAAGTTAAAGGAGAAACATTAAAATGCAACATGAAAGGAGCAAAAAAAAAAAAACCAAATAAAAAACAAGAAATAACAAAAATAAATAAACAGAACTAAAAATATGAAAAGCAGAAAGAGAAATTAAAAAATGCAAGTTCTGATGAAGAGCAAGGTGAAATTTATCTTAGCTGCTGGCGTTCACCTTCTTACTTCTTTCTGGATCTGTCTCTGGTTATCTCTCAGCCCCAGGTCTTACTGTCTTACCCTTAGAAAAAAAATAGGTAAATAAAAACTCCCTGCCCATTGTGAAGCCTGCCCAGCCAGATTTACAGATCTTCCAGGCTCCTGCAGGTGTTGAGGGGTTGGGCTCAGTATTCCCTTTTCGGTAGGCTCAGCCTGGGCTACAATAATCACAGGTGTCCAGTTTCCAGCCCACTGCCCTCAGAGCACTATGCAGCCTGCACTCTCCACCCTGCACAGTCGCACCAATAAACAACCTTACTTTGCACCCCTTTGATAAATCCATGAGGTACACTGACTGGGAACAAATAGTGCCCATAACCCTTCCTCCTTTTTGGCTGAGCAGTTGTGCATGTGAGGTCCCTGCTCAGTGTGCCTCAGTTCCCCTTTTGAAAAAAGTCTCCGTGTGAGCAACTGCTGCTCTGAGCCACTGCCCAGATTTCCACACACTCCAACTCTCTGGCAAGTCCAGAGTCTATCTCAATCATGGCCAGTCACAGCCCACCTCTTCTCCCAGCTTCAGGTGCTGCCAGGATCCCACCACTCTCTGTCACTGTCTCTGCTGGTGACCACCACCCCAGCTTGTGTGCATGGCCAGCTGTGTGTATGAGTGCTGCCCCCTTTTCCCCAGCAACTTTATGAGTTCTAGTCTCTCCTGGCTCAGATCTACAATTTCCCCACCCTGAGGAGGGAAGGGAGCTGCTAGGCTGCTGTCATTGACCTAGCTCTTCTCCGATGCTGTTCTCATGGTAGCCATGATTTCTGGTACAGCCATGCCTGGATTCTTACCCCGTCTGCCTATAACAACTCCTTACCACCCATTTTGAAGTGTCATCTGCATGCTTTGACTTCCAAACTTTATACCAGCTAAGATTCTGTTGGCTGTTCATTTTGTTTTTCAGATCTGCTAAGTGTCTTTTGGGTGCATGAGCAAGCAGGCTCAGCTCCCACCAACTTCACCACCATCTTGCAAACCCAATTTCCTTTTTCATGCTTTTGTAGTTCCCACTCAGTTCCTTGTAGTTTTCACTGAGTTCTTTGAGCATCCTTATAACCATGTTTTGAAAAATTTTATGTCTGATAGATTGCTTGCTTCAATTTCATTTAGTCCTTTTTAAGGGGATATTTCCATTCTTTTTGATTGGGGTTTCTTTCTTTGTCTCTCTATTTTAGGTGACTCTTTTGGTTTGTCTCTGCATTTCAGGATGCTCTGCTTTGCCTGCCTATCTTCATGTGGTGGACTCCTGTGGTAGTGGTTCTGTGGGACTCAGTGGTGTAACCTCTTTGATCTCCTTGTCTGGATGTTCTAGGGTTGCCATTTCTTCCATTTGTGTGGGCTCTCTTGTTATATTTGTGCTGTGCCTGCTTATGGCTTTGTTTTGGTGGGTTTTCCACTACAGCTGGATTACTGGTAGTCACAACTCCCACCTCATCTTTATGTTATTGAAGGTGTTAGTTAACAAAGCAATATTGTCAGACAACCAAACCTACGCAAACAAAAAGAACATATGCCGCTATGGAGCAAAGATTAATAAAAGTGAAGAGAAATTAAGCATATTATAAGATAGGACAAAGGGATTATGAGATGAGTAAAAGAGGTGAAAATGTTTTTGTGTGGGAAGAGAGAGAATTCATAAAAGTAGGAATAGAGCCAAGGCAAAGAAAGGTAGAGAAGAAAATTTAAAACATAAATAAAACAGGGAAGTGTGAAGCAAAAATGGAGTAAGAAAAAGGAAAAGTATATTATGAGGTTTGAAGTAAAATTAAAGAGGTATTGGACCGGTGGGAACAAAATTACAGAAGACTCACTGCAGGGTCAATACCAATCACAACTGAATGAAGTTTAATAAAGGTGGAAAGAGAATAAGAATATTGTAGAAAGGTGAATAAGAGATGTCTACAGTAAATTAAAATTGTTTTGAGAGGACAGAATATGGTGGAGGAGTGAGTGGAAGTCACACGGACCTCCTCCCACGACCAAACTGGAATTGCAACTAAATTGCAGAGAAATCACCTGGAAAACAGTGGAACGATAATGAGAGAGGAACCTTGGAGCCTTGGACAGAGAGTGGAATCAGCTTTTGCACATCCTAATGGGTGAGAAGTGTGGTGGAGGCTCGAGAGGGTGGGCTGGGCACCCATGGGCACCAGCACCAGAGAAATATTGAAATGGCCAGTTGGATCCCAAGAAGAACAGGGTCTGAATCAAGAGCAGGGACCTCTAGCCTACAACATCTGAACCCAAAAAAGAACATAGACAAAAGACAAGTGTGAAAACGTAGTGGTGCTCTCTGCCAGAAACAGGGGGCTGGAGATGTAAAGAACCATTTAAAGGGCCAATGCAAAAATTTGCAGTGGCAACCACATTCCTTGGTCTCTGGGCAGAGGCGGGAGCAGACTGGGCTGGAGCCTGAGGAAAGACTGGTGAGGAAAGCTTTGGGGAAATAACTGTGACAGTGGCCAGTGGGACCCCAGTGATGACTCACCTGCCACTCTGCAGCTTCCACCTCACTCAGGCATAAAGGAAACAATAGCCCTACCCTCAGGACACTCTGCTCAGGAGTTGCACAGAGGCCTGGGTGCTCTGTGCAGAGCAGCTGACAGAGATAGTAGATCCCTGACTAAAGGGGACACAGAGATGTCTAGAGACATGCTTGAGGAGAGACTGGAGATGGAGGTGTTGGAGAGGATGTAGCCAGGGGGTTCCCGGTGCTGACTCCTTCCCAATTCTTCAGTCTCCATCTTGCTCAGGCAGGCCATGCCCCAAAGGGGCAGCAGCAGGAAAGGAAACAATACCCCTGCCCTCAGGACACTCTGCCCAGGAGTTGTGCACAGACCTCAGTTCTGAGTGCAGAGCGGCCAGCAGAGACAGTAGACCCTTGGCTAAAGGGGACACAGAGCTGCCTAGAGATGCTTGAGGAGAGTCTGGATTCGGAGGAGTGGGGAGAGAATGAAGGAAGTAGCAGGGGGGATCCTGGTTCTGACTCCTTCGCCATTTTGCAGTCTCCACCTTGCTCAGGCAGACCACTCCCCAGAGTGGCAGCAGCCTGTAAGGACATGATAGCCCCACCCTCAGGAGGCACAGCCCTGCCTGTGATGCCTAAGCCTGAAAGCTGAGGGCAGAGTGACTAGATTAACAATTTCAGAAGACAGACAGAGAGAGTAAAATCCTGGAAGTCTCAAACAGACAGAGTCAGACAGGGTCAACAATTGACATCATCAGAGGAAGACCCGGAAAGAAAAGAAAAGAAAAAAAAGACCTGTCTACTACCATAGAAGTTTAATCGATAAAGTCAGGAAATCGAGACGGATCAATTTAAGAAGCAGAAGCAAAGAAAAAGAAGTCTCACAAATAATGGGAAGGAAAAGAAACACCCCACAAATGAGCGGAAAGGAGGAATCTGCCCAGAGAGAACCAAATGAAATAGAAGCAAGTTAATTATCAGATATTGAATTCAAAACAATGGTTGTAAGGAAGCTCAATGAGCTCAGTGAGCTCAAAAAGAACTATGAGAAACTACAGGGAAACTAACAGGAACCTTATTGCAAACTATATCAGCATGAAAAAGAACATAGAAACTATCAATAAGAGACAAGAGGAAATGAAGAATACCATTTCTGAATTGAAGAACGCACTGGAAGGAACTAAAAGCAGGCTAGATGAAACAGAGGATTGAATCAGTGAGCTGGAGGACAAGGTAGAAAAAAGTTCCAGAAAAAAGCAAGAAAATGAAAAAAGACTCAAAAAGAATGAAGAGATGTTTAGTGAAAATGCAGAACAACCTGTAATGTAATAATATCCGTATATTAGGAATACCAGAAGAAGAGGAGCAAGAGATAGAGAACTTGTTTGAAAAGTAATGATGGAAAATTTCCCTAATTGGAGGAGAGAAAAGGTCTCACGGGTCCAGGAAACACAGAGGGCCCCATTCAAGAGGAACCCAATGAGGCTCACTCTAAGATATATCATCGTTAAAATGGCAAATATCACAGACAAAGAAAGATTCCTAAAGGCAGCAAGGAAGAAACAGGTAGTAAGATACAAGGGAACCCCAATACTGCTAGCAGCTGTCTTCTCAACAGAAACAAAACAAGTCAGAAGGCAATGGCAAGAAATATTCCAAGTTATGAAAAACAAAGGCCTGCAACCAACATTACTCTACCCAGCAAGGCTCTCAGTTAAAATGGAAGGTGAAATAAGGAGTTTCCCAGACAAAAGAAGGCTAAAAGAATACACATCCACCAAACCAACACTACAAGATTTGCTAAAGGACTGGTTTAAGAAGATGAAGAAAAGGAGTGAGAAAGAGAAGAACACAGGTACAAAGAGAAAAAATGAATAAGTATCTATCAATAATAATTTTAAATGTAAATGGACTAAATGCCCCAATCAAAAGACACAGGATAGCTAAATGCACAAGAAAACATGACCCACACATATGCTGCCTACAAGAGACCCACCTCAGAGCAAAGGACCTACACAGACTGAAAGTCAAGGGATGGAAAAAAATATTCCAATCAAATGGACAGGAAAGAAAAGCAGGGGTAGCAATACTTGTATCAGACAAAATAGATTTCAAAACAAAGGCCATAAAAAGAGACCCGGAGGGACACTTTATAATACTCAAAGGAAGAATCCATCAAGATCACATAAACATTGTAAACTTACATGCACTCAGCATAGGAGTACCCAAATATATAAGGAAAATCTTGGAGGAATCAAGAAAGATATAGGCAGCAATACACTGATAGCAGAGGATTTTAACACCCCTCTGTCAAAAATGGATAGATCTTCCAAACAAAACATCAACAAGGATATTGTGGAACTGAATGATGCATTAGATAAAATGGACTTACTGACATATATAGGACCTTTCATGCCAAAGAAGCAAAATACACATTCTTTTCAAATGCATATGGACTTTCAAAGACAGATCACATGATAGAACACACAAGAAAAGCCCTAACAAATTCAAGAAAATTGAAATAATAACAAGCATTTTCTTGGACCACAAGGGTTTGAAATTGGAAACCAACCTTAATGAAAAACCTCAAAACTTTCAAACTTATGGAGACTGAATAGCACATTCTTAAACAATTAATGGGTCAATAATGAGATGAGAGAAGAAATCAAAAAGTTTCTAGAAACAAATGAAAATGAACACACAGCAGTCCAAACCTATGGGACACAGAGAAGGCAGTCCCGAGAGGGAAGTTCATAGCAACAGAGGCCTACTTAAAAAAGATAGAAACATTTCAAATAAATGACCTAAGCCTACAACTTCAAGAACTGGACAAACAACAACAAATAAATCCCAGAGCAAGTAGAAGGAAGGAAATAAGATAAGAGCAGAACTGAATGGCATAAGGATGAAAAGAACAATTCAAAGGATCAACCAATCCAGGAGCTGGTTCTTTGAAAAGATAAATAAAATTGACAAGCCTTTAAGCAGGCTCTTCAAGAAAAAAAGGGAGAGGACCCAAATTAATAATATCAGAAATGAAAGAAGAGAAATAACAACTGATACCACAGAAATACAAACGATCGTAAGAAACTACTATGAACAATTATATGCCAAGAAATTTGAAAACCTCGATGAAATGGACATATTTCTAGAAAAGTATAATCTTCCAGCACTAAGGGAGGAAGAAACAGAAAGCTTGAACAGACTGATAACAGCTGGGGAAATTGAAGCAGTAATCAAGAAACTCCTGGCACCCAAAAGCCCTGGGCCAGACGGTATCACAGGAGAATTTTCCAAAACATTTAAGGGAGAGCTAACCCCTGACCTTCTCAGACTATTCCAAAAAATCCAAGTGGAGGGAAGACTCCCAGACTCTTTTGATGAGGACGGCATCACCCTAATCCCAAAACCAGGTAAAGATCCAACAAAGAAAGAAAACTACAGGCCAATTTTGCTGATGAACATAGAGACACTAAAATCCTCAACAAAATATTGGCAAACTGCATCCAGCAATAGATTCAAAAGATTATCCACCATGATCAAGTGGGATTCATCCCAGGGATGCAGGGATGGTTCAATATATGCAAATCAATAAACATAATACATCACATAAATAAAATGAAAGACTAAAAGCACATGATCATTTCAATAGATGCAGAAAAAGCATTCAATAAGGTACAGCATCCATTTACGATTAGAACACTCAGCAAAATGGTCATAAAGGGGGCATTCCTCAATGTAATAAAGGCCATATATGAAAAGCCTACAGCCAACATCATACTCAATGGGCAAAAACTAAAAGTTTTCCCACTAAGATTGGGAACACGACAAGGATGTTCTCTTTCACCACTTCTTTTCAACATGGTATTGGAAGTCCGACCCACAGTGGTCAGATAAGAAAAAGAAATAAAAGGCATCCAAATAGGAAAGGAGGAAGTAAAACTATCATTGTTTGCAGATGACATGATAGTGTACATAGAAAACTCTATAGACTCCACCGAAAACTTACTCGACCTAATAAGTGAATTTGGCAAAACAGCAGGATACAAAGTCAATATTCAGAAATCAAAGGCACTTTGTACACCAAGAATGAAATAGCAGAGGCAGAAATTAGAAAAAAATATGATTTGCTCTAGCAACACGAAAAATAAAGTACCTAGGAATAAATTTAACCAAGGAGGTAAAAGACTTGTACACAGAAAACTATACAACAGTGAAGAAAGAAATTAAAGAAGACACAAATAAATGGCAGCATTTACTGTGCTCATGGATTGGAAGAATTAATATCATCAAAATGTCCATATACATAAAGCAATTTATAGATTCAGTGCAATCCCTATTCAAATACCAATGATGTATTTAACAGACATAGAACAGACACTTCAAAAATTTATATGGAACTAAAAAATGACCCTGAATAGCCACAACAATTTTGAGAAATAAAAACAAAGTAGGAGGGATCACAATACTGGGCATCATATTATTACAAGACCACAGTAATCAAAACAGTCTGGTACTGGCACAAGAACAAACACATAGATCAGTGGAATAGAATAGAAAGCCCAGAAATAAACCCAGGTCTATATAGGCATCTAATATTTGACAAAGGGGGAAGAAGCATAAAATGGAGCAATAATTGCCTCTTCAACAAATGGTGTTGGGAAAGCTGGACAGCTACATGCAAAATATTTAAATTTGATCATCAGCTGACACCATACACAAAAATAAACTCAAGATGGATAAAAGACTTAAATATAAGTCACAACACCATAAAAGTCCTAGAGGAGAACATTGGCAGGAAACTCTCAGATATCCCACGCAGCAATTTTTTCACCGATATGTCTCCTAAAGCAAGGGACATAAAGGAAAGAATAAACAAGTGGGACCTCATCAAAATAAGAAGGTTCTGCATGGCTAAAGAAAACATCATCAAAATGAAAAGGGAGCCAACAGTATGGGAAAATATATTTGTCAATGTTACATGAGATAGAGGTTTGATCTCCAAAATATATGAAGAACTCACATGAGTCCACTCCAGGAAGATAAACAATCTTATTAATAAATGGGCAAAGGACCTGAGCAGATATTTCTCCACGGAAGAGATACAGAGGGCCCAGAGACATATGAAAGGATGCTCAGCATCACTAGTCATCAGAGAATTGCAAATTAAAGCCACAATGAGATACCACTTCACACCAGTCAGAATGCCATCATAAACAGATCAACAAACAGCAGGTGCTGGTGAGGCTATGGAGAAAAGAGAACCCAAGTGCACTGTTAGTGGGAATGCAGACTGGTGCAGCCACTGTGGAAAGCAGTGTGGAATTTCCTCAAAAAGCTGAAAATGGAACTGCCTTTTGACCCAGAGATTCCCTAAGAATCTCAAAATGACAATTCAAAAGAACCCATGTACCCCAATGTTCATAACAGTTTACAATAACCAACTGTTGGAAGCAACCTAAATGCCACTGAGCAGATGAGTGGATTAAAGAACTCTGGTACATTTACATAATGGAATACTGCACAGCAGAAAGAAAGAAAGAGCTACTACTGTTCGTGACAGGATGGATGTAACTAGAGAGCATTATGCCAAGTGAAATAAGCCAGGGGGTGAAAGACAAATACCATATGATCTCAGCTATAAGTGGAATCTAATCAGCAAAACAAAGAAGCAAGGAAAACATAACCAGCAACATTGAAAGAAAAAAGAGACCAACAGAGTCAAGAGGAAAGGATGGAGGTGGGCGGGGAAAGGAAGGGAAGGGTCAAGTCAAGGAACCATGTATAAAGGACCCAAGGACGAAGCCAAAGTGGCTTTGAGGGAGGGAGGTGGGGGAGAGGGCAGAGGAAAGTGGTGTCAGGAAGGTGGAGACAAATGTATTGGAACAAAAAATAAAGATTAAAAATAAAATAAAATAAAATAAAATCATTTTGAGAAGATTGGGGAGGCGAACTAATCAGAATAAGACATTAGGCTCAGGTGAAGAGAGTTGAAAAAAGTTAAAATTCCTCACTCAACTCTTCATAGGCAGTCGGAAGGCTGAATGGAGTAATAAGACAGGGAAGAGTATTCCATGGGATTTGAAGTATACACCAGTAGTAAACAAATAGGAGTTCCATTGGAGAAGTACAGTAATAACTGTAGTATTTCACCCAACTAGGCATAATATATAGAGTTAGAAAGGAAATAAGATGATTATAATAGGGATAAAAGAATGTGAGCTGACCTAAGAAAGAAGTGCTCTTATGCAAGGTTAGATGGAAGAAAACTATAAATCTACAGGATAGGAACATGGCATAGTGTGAGAGAAAAGAAAATTTATAACAATGGTAACTAGGGTCAAGAAGATGGCAAAAATGGGGTAAGACCAGGGAAGGGTGCTGTGTGGGATTTGGAATGACAACAATTATGATAAAAATATATTATCTGAATAAAACTAATAAAAAATAAAAGACGAAGTGTAGTGAGTTAGTCAGAATATATGTGTAGTGATAGAAGAAATATTAAAATGCTACATGAAAGGACCAAAAACAAGAAAGAGAAAAAACATGCAAGTTTTGATGAAGAGCAAGGTGAATTTCTTTTCAGCTTTTGGTGTTCACCTTCTGACTTCTTTCTGGATCTGTCTCCGGTTTTCTATCAGCTCAAGGTACTGGGGTTGGTCATCCAATTTCTGGCAACACCACCTGTATCTCCTCCCCTCCCTCTAGAGGGAGCTTCTGTTGTGATCAAGAGGGTGAGGTCTCTGTGTCTTCCCTGGAAAGTACTGTTTATTCTTCTAGCGAAATTGTGAATGTGCTCCCCCTGCCCCTACACCTCCCGTTTTCGTCCATCCTGGTTTATTTTCAATAATGTATGATTTCCGCTTAAATAGCTATATGTGTCATGGGGTGCAGGGGGCAATCTGTGTAAGTGTATCAGCTCTCTCCTGCTTGGTATAGACTGCTGCTCTGTGTGTGAGTCAGGTCTGAATCCCTCTCATTGCAACCTTTCTTAACTTCCTGTTTTGTAGAGCTTTAGGACCCACTGAACTTTGTCTCCGTGTGGAGAGTTCAAAATGAGCCCTTTCAGGTGTTAGTCGTCCTGTCCTACTCTTGCAGAAAAGCCTGCAGCAGGTTGTGAAGCCTGTCCAGCCAGTTTGCAGATCTTCCCCATTCCTGCCTGAGTTGGGTGTGTACTCAGTCTTCCCTCCCTGGAGGTTCCACCAAGGAAGGAACAGTCTGGCCTCACTTAATCTCAGGTGAACATTTCCCAGCCCTCATAGCACACTGTGACCCACACTCTAAACTCTGCACCACAGCACCACTCTGGGTCCAAGAAACCACAGCACTTTGCACCCCTTTGGTCAAACTGCCCAAGTGTACTGATCTGGAGCAGATTGTGCCCATAATCCTCCCTCCTTGGCTGGGCAGCTGCACATGAGTGGGGTCCCTGCCTAGCACATCTCAGCTCCCATTTTGAAAGAAGTCTCTCTGGGAGCTACCACTGCAGCTCTGAGTCTCTGCCAGGTTTTCCAGGTTTTCCACACACTCCAACTCTCTAGCAAGTCAAGTCCATCTCAGCCATGGTCCATCAGGACCCTCCTCTTACCCTAATTTGGATGCAGTCAGAATGCCGCCCCCCCCACCGCCGCCAGTCTCTAGTACTGTCCCAGTTGCCATCCACTGCTGCAGCTAGAGTGCACCACCAGCTCTATGCATGTGTGCATCCTGTTTCTTCCTGGGAACTCTGTGCATTAAAGTTACTCCCAGCCCTGGTCTGTGGATTCCTCATCCTTGGAAGGGAGGGACATTCTAGGCTGCTCTCTTTGACCGGGCTCTCATCAGGTATTGATGGCAGCTGTGGTTTCTGGCGCCATGCTTGGGGACTTTCCCCATCTGCCCATAAAACCTCCTTACCACTCATTTTGAAGCATTGCCTGCACAATTTGGCTTATAAATGTCATAACAGGTAAGATTCTGTTGAATGTTTACTTTGTTTTTCAAAATATCAGCTAAGTGTCCCAGTTGTGTGCATGAGCAAGTGGACTCATCTCCCACCTATTTTGCTGCTGCCTTACTCTCCACGATCTTTCTTTACTTTCATTTCTGATTTTATTTATTTGGGTCCTCTCATTGTTTTTTGATGAGTCTGGCTGAAGTTTCATCAATATTGTTTATCTTTTTAAAGGACCAGCTCTTGGTTTCATTGATCTTTTTTATTGATTTATTTAGTCTCTATGTCATTTATTTCCACTCTGATCTTTATTATGTTCTTCCTTCCACTTACTCTGGGCTTATTTTGTTGTTTTTCTATTTTTTCTCTTTTAGGTGTAGGTTTAGATTGTTTATTTGAGAATTTTCTTGCTCTTGAGGTAGCCTTGTAATGTTATGAACTTCCCTCTCAGGACTGCTTTCCTTGTGTCAAATAAATTTTGGGTTGTTGTGTCTTTATTTTTATTTGTTTCCATGTGCTTTTTAATATTTCTTCCTTGATTTCATTGGTAACCCATTTATTGTTTAATAACATGCTATTTAGCCTTTATGTGTTTGGGCTTTTTAACTGAAGTTCATTTCTAGTTCAATGCCATTGTGATCTGAGAAGATGCAAAATATGATTTCAATCTTAAAAATTTTAAGACATTTAATGTCCTAATATGTGGTCTATCTTTGAAAATATTCCATGTGCATGTGAGAAGAATGTATATTCTGTTGCTTTGGGATAGAATGTTCAGTAAATAACAAATCCATCTTATCTAGCCTGTCATTTAAGGTTGCTGTTTCCTTGTTGAATTATTGTCTGAAAATTCTATCCATTGATGTTGGTGGGGTGTTAATGTCCCCATACTATGGTTGTATTGCTGTCAATCTCTCCATTGAAGTCCACCAAAAGTTCCATTATATATATAGGTAGATATGTTTCATTGTATATATATAGTTTATGTGTTTTCCAGGGTTATATCCTCTTCTGTTGTTGGATAGGTCCTGTTAGTATTATGTAGCGACCTCCCTTGCCTCTTGTCATGGCCTTTGTTTTGAAGTCTATTTTGTCAGATATAGTATTGCTACCGACATTTTTTGTTTCTATTTGCATCGAATGTTTTTTCCACCCCTTCACTTTCATCCTATGCAAATCTTTTGTTCTGAGGTGGGACTCTTGTAAGAAGCATATGAGGGGAGACCCAAAAGAACATGGGAGTTATTTATAAAAAATTGTGTATTTTTTCTTACATGTTTTAACTTCAGTCTCCTTCAAAGTACTCTCCATTTGAGGCAATATACCTATCAAGACTTTTTTACTTTTTTACACTGCTCAAAACAGTTTTTCAACTCACCAGTTTTGATGCCTTTAGTGCTTTTGCCATTTTTTGTTTCACCTTTTCCATATTGGCAAAATGTTTTCCTTTGAGGAAAACAAAAAAAGTCACTCAGGGCAAGATCAGATGAATGGGGAGGGTGGGGCATGGGGGTCATGCCATTTTTGGTCAAAAACTGCTGAACACTCAGCATACTGTGGGAAGGTGTGCTTATAAATCATCCATTATGAAATGGGCAAACACGTTGAAAGAGTCTTCAAAAAATTCACTGAAGCTGGAGACAGCATCTCACAACAATGCCAGCTGGTATGCTAATACAGATGGTTTCCGAGAACACTCACCTAACAGGGGAAGCCTGTACTACAAGGGACACACCCTCCATAAGGTAATTATGGTTTTTTGGTGGTCACCCCTTGTATATATGGGTAATGTTTTCTTATCCATTCAGGTACCCTATATTTTTTGATTGGATAATTTAATTTATTTATTTAGGTTTAAAGCTATTATTTTTAAGGTTATTGTTGATAGATATTTATTTCTATTCTTTATGCTTATGGTACTTTGTCTACTTCTTACAGCTGTCCCTTTAACATATTTTTTTGCAGTACTGGTTTGGTGATAATGAACTACTTTAGCCTTTTTTGTTTGTCTCGGATGCTCTTTATTTCATCTTCAATTTTAAATGTTAGTTTTGCTGGATAAAGTATTCTTGGATTCAGATACCTGATTTTCATCCCTTTAAACATTTTGTGCCATTCACTTCTGGCTTGTAGTGTTTCTGATGAGAGAAATCTGCTGAAAGCTTTAGGGAAACTCCCGTGTAGGTAACTAACTACCTCTCTCTTGCTGTCTTTAAGATTCTCTCTTTGTCTTTAACCTTAGCTCTTTTAATTATGATGTGTATGGTTGTGGGCCTTTTTGAGGTCATCTTCATTGGGACTCTCTGTGCTTCGTGAACTTGTGTGACTCTTTCTTTCACCAAGTTGGGAACATTTTCTGTCATTTTTTAAAACAGGTTCTCTATCCTTTGCTCTCTTTATTCTCCCTCTGGTACCCCAATGATGTGAATGTTGTTATGTTTCATATTGCCCCCCAAATCTCTTAAACTATCCTTAAACTTTATAATTCTTTTAATTCCTTTTAATTCTTTTTTTTTAATACTTTTCATTGCTTTGCTGGTTTGGTTGATTTTTTTTCTACCTTGTCTTCCATTTTGCTGATTTGATTCCCTGTTTTATGCAAGCTACTGATTATTCTTCTAGTGTATTCTTTAATTCATATATGTTATTCTTTATTTCTGTCTGGTTATTTTTTCATGGTTTCTATGTTTGTTTTTTTTAAATAGTGTTGAACATCCTTATAACTATTACTTTGAACTCTGGTTCTGATAAATTACTTACCTACCTCCCTTTTATTATTTCTTTTTTTCTGGAGATTCTTTCTGTTCATATATTTGGGATCTCTTTCTTTGTTTCCTTATTTATGCTGTCTCTTTATGTTTGTTTTTATGTATTAAATAGAACTGCTATGACTCCCAGACTTGGTGAGGAGGCTTTCAGTAGCAGGTGTCCTCTGGGACCCAGTAGTGCAGTCTCCTTGATAACCTGAGTTGGGTGCTCTAAGGATAACTCTTGTGTGGGTTATATGGACTCTCCTTTTGTGATCTGTTGGCTGCTGTTGTTCCATTTGTGGGTGAGCTTGACCCTCATGCTGGTTGACTATGAGGCTCAACCCTAATCATGTTGTGCAAATTGTTGTACAGATGTTGACTGAACAAAACAAGACATATCAAAACAAATCTGAAAGCAACTCAACATAAAAACAAACCAACAACCAAAACAGCAACAATAAAAAACATAAAATGAAGGAACAGAAAAACAAGAAAAAGCAAAAAATAATAAAAGAAACAAATAATTAGAGAAGGAAAAGAGAAACAAATAAAGAGAATATGAAAGAAAAGAAGGGAGAGAAAACAAAGAAAAATTATTATAATAAAAATATATACAGAAAATATAAAATAGTAAAAAAGAATGGGAAAAAGAATAAAGAGAGAAAAATAGAATAAGAAGAGAAGAGAATATGGTATTAAAAAAGAAGGAAAGAACAAAAATTAAGTAGAAAAGAGAAAATAAAGATTTAAAAAAAATGTGATTTGCCTCAGGAGTTTGTTGTACCTGCTGCAATCAGTCTCTGGATATGCTAAATGTAGAGCTTCCTGGATTCTACTCTGGTGTTTTCTGAAGCTGTCCCCTTACTGTGCTAGTTTCAGGCCTCCCAAGAGGTTCCCTGTTCCCAACTGATATCTGATTCTGTCCCCACCTGGCCCTCAGCAAGTTTGCTAGAATGTAGCACTAGAAGAGCAGTGTGTGGGGCCTATGGAACACAAGAGTTCGGTTCTGCCTTGGGTCTTGCTCTTTGAACATCTCTGCTCTGAGCTGCTGTCCCTCTCCCCACAGAAATGGTTCACAGGAGGTAGTTGGGGCCTGGAAATGGTTATTGAAGCAGACTTGGAGGTGGTGCTTGCACTCTGTAGGGTTGGGGCTAAACTTGCTGGGGAGCTCAGCTCTGTTTCCTCATATTGCAGTTGCAGAGCTCAGCAAGGGCCCATCTGACTAATGAATGGCTGTCCTCCTAAGAAATGCAGTTGCAAAAACCCAGATCTACTTGGCTTGCTAGCACCTTCATGCCACCTATCCAAGCAGGAGGCAATCAAAAAAAGTATCTTTGCATTGGCCGGTAACGGCAGAGAAAGGCCACAACTGCTAGCTCCACCTGGGCTCCAAACAGGCCAAAATATCCCATACCCCATGCCATCTAACCAAGCTGGGTGGGGTTAAATTTCCAGCCTAGTGTCATACCCTTTGCCTCAGGTCAGACCCAGAGACTTAGTTGGTGGGGTTGGGGGGAGGTTGTCACTGCCTGTGTGCTTGGTGTGGGTGAGAGTTGTCCTCTTCCTCAAGCCTCACTTTATAGGCTTTGAGCCTCTCTCTGCCAAAACTCCTTCCAGAGAACAGATACTTCTTCAAAGTCCATGATAGCTGTATTGAGCAGACCCTTCCTCCAGCCTTGAACTGCCATGTGGCTCCTCCAGCAGTCACAGATCAGAGCAAACTTCCCCAGCTAGTGTTTTAACAATGGGTTTCCTCTTTTCAAGGGATGGTGTGCTCTGAGTCTCCCAGGTGAGTAAAATCCTCACTGCTTCCCACCACCTGATGGTACAAGGAGTCCCCTTCCTGTTTCTTGTTGCTCTAGTTTGAGGACTGCTGTGTGGGGCTGAGACCCCACACTCACAGGTAGCAGGAGTTTTGCTTTGGTATCACTTTGGCTTCCCAGTCACCACACATGTGAGAGCACTCACCCTCTCCTTGTCTTCTCCCATCTCCCTCTGTTCTCCTGTTTTAGATCAGCTACACTTCAACTGGTTTTTAAAATTGATTGTTCTGCAGTTTACCTGCAAGTGTGGTCTGGGTCTGGGAGTAAGTGGAGGGCGCTTCCAGCTACTCAGCAGCCATCTTGGAAAATCCCACAGTATTCCTTTATTATCCTTTTGATGTCTGCAGGGTCTAGAGTGATATTCCCTGCTTCATTCTCAATCTCAGTATTTTGTAAATTCTCTCTTTTTTCTTTGTCAGCCTTGCTACAAGTCTGCCAATTTTATGATCTTTTTAAAGGTTGAACTCTTTCATTTTCTCTTTTTTTCTATTTTTAATTTCATTGACTTCTGGTTTTATCTTTACTATTTCCTTAATTCTGCTTTTTTGCAGTAAATTGGCTCTTTTCTAGTAGTCTCTTGAGTAGTTATGGACTGAATCATGCTCCCTCAAATTCATATGTTGAAGTCCTAAACCCAGGTACCCTAGAATGTAACTGTATTTGGAGATAGGGCCTTTAAAGAGGTAATTAAGATAACATGAAGTTTTTGACTTTCAGTCAAGATGGAGGGATAGGTAGATATCCTTTGCCTCCTTGCACAATCATAAGAAAAATCACAACTAACCACAAAACAAAAAACACCCAAAACTGCCAAAAAAAACCTGAACTGTGTGGAAGTCTGACAACCAAGGATTTAAAGAAATCATATTCATCCAGATGGGTAGGAGGGGTGGAGATGGGGAGCCAAGCAGGAGGAGGTGTAGTGTGGCAGCAGCGAGGTGGCAGTGGTGAGGCAGTTGGTGGAAGAGGTTGTCCCACACTCATGTGTGCTGGATAAAACTGGGAGGGATACCTTGGGAGCCAGTGATCCCAGCCCCAGGCCAGATCTCACATCCAGAGTTCCAGGGCTGGGAAAATAAAGCCTCATAACTTGTGGCTGTAAAACCCAGTGGGGATGGGGTGGTAGAATAAAATGATGGTCTCTTGGGAGAGCTTTTATAAAGGGCCCACAGAGTCCTAGAGTAAGTGCAAACCCACAAACTCTGGGAACCACCACTGGGGCAGCAGCTAGAGTGGTACCAGTCGCATAGAGGAATGGGGTGAAGTGACTGGAAATGGGGCAAGTGCAGAGGAAGTCTCAGTAGCATTGTTCCCTCTCAGATCCCTCCCCCACATACAGAGTCACAAAGTGGTGAAGCAGGTTGCCCTGCTGTGGCTTAGGAATACCCCATGCAAATTAACAGGCGTGCTAAGACAGGAAGTAAAAGCAGCTCTACCTAACACACAGAAACAAACCCAGGGAAAGAACAGAACAAAACCCCAGAAAAACAAATAAGTGAAACAGAGATAACCAACCTGTCAGATGTAGAGTTCAAAACACTGGTGATAAAGATGCTCTGAGAACACACTGACGTGGCAAAAGTGAAAGGGAAGAAATGAAGGCTACACTAAGTGAAATAAAGAAAATTCCAGGGACCTAGGAAGATGGTGGAGAAGTGATTGGGAGTCACACTGACCTCCTCCCAAGACCAAACTGGAATTGCAACTAAATAGTGGAGAAATAACCTGGAAAACAATGGAACTATAGTGGGAGAAGAGCCTCGGAGCCGCAGATAGACAGTGGATTCAACTCTCACACATCCCAAAGGGAGAGAACTGCAGTAGAGGCTCAAGAGGGTGGGCTGGGCGCCCATGGGCACTAGCACCAGAGGGACATTGAAATGGTCAGTTGGATCCCCCTGAGAAGAACAGGGTCTGAACCATAAAGAGGGACCCCTAGACTACAGCAGCTAAAACCAGGGAAACACACAGACAAAACGCAACCCTGAAAAGCATAGGGGCACTCTCTGCCAGAGACAGGTGGCTGGGGATGCAAAGAGACATTTAAAGGGCCAACGCAAAAATTTGCAGTGGCAGCCGCCCTCCTTGATCTCTGGGTAGAGGCGGCAGCAGAGTGGGCTGGTGGCTGTGAAAAGATTGGTGAGGAAAACTTTGTGAAGAGAACTGAGACAGTGGCTGGTGGAGCCCCAGTGATAACTCACCTCCCGCTCTGCAGCTACCATCTCGCTCGTGCATAAGGGAATCAATTAACCTGCCTCTTGTGCGCATGTGAGATGGGGGGCTAAGTGCAGATTGCCTGGGAGAGCCTTGAGGAGAGACTGGAGATGGAGGCATTGGGGAAAGAACAGGAGGAGGAACCGGGGAGTCCCGACTCCCTCCCCATTCCGTAGTCTCCATTTTGGGCAGGCACAGTGTGCCCCCAAAGAGGCAGAAGCGGGGTGCGCACAAACCAGACTGCCCGTGATTGAAATGCAGTCTGCACAGGTGGTGGATCCTTGGCTGAAGGGGTCACAGAACTACCCAGAGACCCCTGAGGAGAGACTGGAAACGGAGGCATTGGGGAAAGAATGGGAGGAGGAACCGGGGAGTCCCGACTCCTCCTTTCCATAGTCTCCATTGTGTGGGAAGAGGCCACAGTCCCAAAGAGCCAAAAGCTGAAAAGCACACAATAGACAGCCCCAAACCACCCAGTGCTGGTTCGCACACTGGCTCCGAGTGGCTGGCGAGGGTTGGCGAGCCTGTGTGGACCTGTGCGGGCTGGCGAGGGCTAGCGCAGGTTAGCGCCGCCGGGGCCTGCAAGGGAGTGCGCAGATCACCGAGGGCAGGTGTAAACCATCCCTCATGGCCCGCGAGTGCAGAGCAGGCCGCAGAAATAGTGGATCCCGGGCGAAGGGGTCACAGAACTGCCCCGAGTCCCTGGAGGAGAGACTGGAGACAGGATTAACCAGAGAGTCCTGGAGCTGACTTCCTCCCATTTCCGTAGGCTCCATTTGGCGAGGGCAGGCAACGCATCCAAAGAGCCAAAAGCGGGGAAAGCACACAATAGAAGACCCTAAACGGACCAGGGCCGGGGTGCCCGCCAGGCTGGGGGGCCAGATGAGTACGTGAGGTCGCGAAGAAGCCCCCTGGGCTGGGGCAAGCACGTGCGAGCCCAGGCGGGTGGGGGATCCTGCCGGGCCAGGGAGCGCGATCAAGGAGCCTGCGTGAGAGTGCAGAGCGATCCACAGAAATAGTGCATCCCTGGCCGAAGGGGTCAAACAGCTGCCCAAAGCGGGAGTCAGACACAGACAGTAGACTCCTGGAAGGCTCAAACAAATGACCCAAGGCCGTATAGGGTCAACAACTGACATCATCAGAGGCAGGCCCAGAAAGAAAAAAACCAATCAATCAAAAAATCAATAAAAAGACCCGCCTACTACCAGAGAAGTTTAATCCACAAAGTCAGGAAATCTAGATGGATCAACTGAGGCAGAAGCAAACATAAATAAATAAATTACTTAACAGACTCTCACAAAAATGGGAAGAAAAAGAAGTTCCCCCCCAAATGAGTGGCAAAGGGGACTCCCCACAGAGAGAGCTAAATGAAATAGAGGCAAGGGAACTATCAGATATTGAATTCAAAACAATGGTTCTAAGGAAGCTCAATGAGCTCAGCCAGCTCAAAGAGAACTATGAGAAACTGCAGAAAAACTATCAGGATCTCACAGCAAACTATATCAACCTGGAAAAGGACATAGAAACTATCAAGAAGGCACAAGAGGATATGAAGAATACCATTTCTGACTTGAAGAACGCAGTAGAAGGAATCCAAAGCAGGCTGGATGAAGCCGAGGATCGAATCAGTGAGATGGAGGATAAGGTAGAAAAAAGCTCCCAGAAAGAGCAAGAAATGGAAAAAAGACTCAAAAAAAGAATGAAGAGGCATTTAGGGAAATGGAGGACAACCTGAAACGCAATAATATCCACATAATAGGGATACCAGAAGGAGAAGAAGAGGAGCAAGGGATAGAGAACCTCTTTGAAAAAGTAATGATGGAAGACTTCCCCAATTTGAGAAGAGAAAAGGTCTCATGGATCCAGGAGGCACAGAGGGCCCCACTCAAGAGGGACTCAAGGATCATTAAAATGGCAACTATCAAAGACAAAGAGAGAATCCTCAAGGCAGCAAGGGAGAAGGAGAAAGTAACATACAAGGGGGCCCTGAGACAGCTAGGAGCTGACTTTTCAACAGAAACACTACAAGCCAGAAGGGAATGGCAACAAATATTCCAAGTCATGAAAAGCAAGGGCCTACAAGCAAGGCTGCTCTGCCCCGCAAGGCTCTCAATTAAAATAGAAGGGGAAGTAAGGAGTTTCTCCGACAAAAGAAGGCTAAAAGAATACATCTCTACCAAACCAGCACTCCAAGATATGCTAAAGGGACTGGTTTAAGAAGATGAAGGAAAAGAGTGAGAAAGAGAAAAGCACAGGTACAAAGAGAAAAAATGAATAGGTTTCTATCAGTAATAACTCTCAATGTAAATGGACTAAATGCCCCAATCAAAAGACACAGGATAGCTAAATGGATAAGAAAACATGACCCACACATATGCTGCCTACAAGAGACCCACCTCAGAGCAAAAGACCTACACAGATTGAAAGTAAAGGGATGGAAAAAAATATTCCAAGCAAATGGGGAAGAGAGAAAGGCCAGGGTTGCCATACTTGTATCGGACAAAGTAGATTTCAAAACAAAGGCCATAAAAAGACCCAGAGGGGCACTTTATAAGAATCCATCAAGAAAACATAAACATTGTAAACTTATATGCTCCCAATATGGAGCCCCCAAGTATATACGGAAATTGTTGGATGACTTCAAAAAAAAAAAGATATAGACAGAAACACACTGATAGCAGGGGATTTTAACACCCCACTGTCAAAAATGGACAGATCTTCCACAACAAAACATTAATAAAGATATTGTGCAGCTGAATGACACATTGAATCAAATAGACTTAACTGACATGCATAGAACCTTACATCCCAAAGAAGCAAAATACACATTCTTTCCAAATGCTCATGGGAGTTTTTCAAAGATAGACCACATGATAGGACACAAAGCAAACCTCAGCAAATTCAGGAAAATTGAAACAATACCAAACTTTTTCTCGGACCACAAGGGCTTGAAACCGGAAACCAACCTCAAAGAGAAACTTCAAAAACTTGCAAACTCAGGGAGACTGAACAGTAGACTATTTAACAATGAATGGGTCAATAATGAGATAAGAGAAGAAATCAAGAAATTTCTGGAAACAAATGAAAATGAACAGACAACAGTCCAAAACCTATGGGACACAGCAAAGGCGGTCCTGAGAGGGAAGTTCATAGCAATACAGGCTTACCTAAAAAAGATAGAAACATTTCAAACAAAAGACCTAACAGTACAACTTCAAGAACTGGACAAACAACAACAAATAAATCCCAGAGCAAGTAGAAGGAAGGAAATAGTCAAGATTAGCGCAGAACTGAATGACATAGAGACAAAAAGAACAATTCAAAGGATCAACCAGTCCAGGAGCTGGTTCTTTGAAAAGATAAATAAAACCGACAGGCCTTCAAGCAGACTCATCAAGAAAAAAGGGAGAGGACCCAAATTAATAATATCAGAAATGAAAGAAGAGAAATAACAACTGATACCACAGAAATACAAACGATCGTCAGAAACTACTATGAGCAATTATATGCCAAGAAATTTGAAAACCTCGATGAAATGGACATATTTCTAGAAAAGCATAATCCTCCCGCACTAAGGGAGGAAGAAACAGAAAGCTTGAACAGACCGATAACAGCTGGGGAAATTGAAGCAGTAATCAAGAAACTCCTGGCACCCAAAAGCCCTGGGCCAGACGGTATCACAGGAGAATTTTCCAAAACATTTAAGGGAGAGCTAACCCCTGTCCTTCTCAGACTATTCCAAAAAATCCGAGAGGAGGGAAGACTCCCAGACTCTTTTGATGAGGCCAGCATCACCCTAATCCCAAAACCAGATAAAGATCTGACAAAGAAAGAAAACTACAGGCCAATTTCGCTGATGAACATAGACGCTAAAATCCTCAACAAAATATTGGCAAACCGCATCGAGCAGTGCATTAAAAAGATTACCCACCATGATCAAATGGGATTCATCCCAGGGATACAGGCATGGTTCAATATACGCAAGTCAATAAACGTAATACATCACACAAGTAAAAGGAAAGACAAAAAGCACATGATCATCTCGAGAGGCGCAGGAAAAGCATTCGATAAGGTGCAGCACCCATTTATGATCAAAACACTCAGCAAAATGGGCATAAAGGGGGTATTCCTCCACGTAATAAAGGCCATATATGAAAAACCTACAGCCAACATCATACTCAATGGGCAAAAACTGAAAGCTTTCCCACTAAGATCAGGAACACGACAAGGATGTCCGCTTTCACTGCTTCTTTTCAACATTGTGGTGGAAGTCCTAGCCACAGCGGTCAGATAAGAAAAAGAAATAAAAAGGCACCCAAATAGGAAAGGAGGAAGTAAAACTATCATTGTTTGCAGATGACATGATAGTGTACATAGAAAACCCTGTAGACACTACCAAAAAACTCCTCAACCTAATAAGTGAATCTGGCAAAACAGCAGGATACAAAGTCAGTATTCAGAAATCAAAGGCATTTTTGTACACCAGCAATGAAATAGAAGAAGAAATCAGGAAAAAAAATATCATGCGATATAGCAAGAAGAAAAATAAAGTACCTAGGAATAAATTTAACCAAGGAGGTAAAAGACCTGTACGCAGAAAACTATACAACATTGAACAAAATAATTAAGGAAGACAGAAATAAGTGGAAGCATATACCATGCTCATGGATTGGAAGAATTAATATCATCAAAATGTCCATACTCCCCAAAGCAATTTATAGATTCAACGCAATCCCTATTAAGATACCAATGACGTATTTCACAGACATAGAACAAGCACTTCAAATATTTATGGAACCATAAACGATCCCGAATAGCCGCAGCAATTTTGAGAAAGAAACACAAAGTAGGAGGGATCACAATACCGGACATCAAACTCTACTACAAAGCCACTATACTCAAAATAATCTGGTACTGGCACAAGAACAGACCCATAGACCAGTGGAACAGAATAGAAAGCCCAGAAATAAGCCCAGGTCTCTATGGGCATCTAATATTTGACAAAGGGGGAAGAAGCATAAAATGGAGCAATAATAGCCTCTTCAACAAATGGTGTTGGGAGAGCTGGACGGCTACATGCAAAAAATTGAAATTGGATCATCAGCTGACACCGTACACAAAAATAAACTCAAGATGGATAAAAGACTTAAATAGAAGTCGCAACACCATCAAAGTCCTAGAGGAGAACATTGGCAGGAAACTCTCAGATATCCCACGCAGCAATTTTTTCACTGCTATGTCTCCTAAAGCAAGGGACATAAAGGACAGAATAAACAAGTGGGACCTTATCAAAATAAGAAGCTTCTGCATGGCTAAAGAAAACATCAGCAAAATGAAAAGCGAACCAACCGTATGGGAAAATATATTCACTAATGATACATCAGATAGAGGTTTGATCTCCAAGATATCTAAAGAACTCACTCGACTCCACTCCAAGAAGACAAACGATCCAATCAAAAAATGGGCAAAGGACCTGGGCAGATGCTTTTCCAAGGAAGAGAAACAGAGGACCCAGAGACATTTGAAAGGATGCTTGGCATCACTAGCCATCAGAGAAATACAGAACAAAACCACAATGTGGTTCCCCCTCACACCAGTCAGAATGGCCATCATAAACTGATCAACAAACAACAGGTGCTGGCGAGGCTGTGGAGAAAAGGGAACCCTAGTACACTGTTGGTGGGAATGTAGATTGGTGCAGCCACTGTGGAAAGCCATGTGGAATTTCCTCAAAAAGCTGAAAATGGAGCTGCCTTTTGATCCAGGGATTATTCCTCTGCTGGGACTATACCCTAAGAATTCCAAAACACCAATTCAAAAGAACCTCTGCACCCCAATGTTCATAGCAGCCCAATTTACAATAGCCAAGTTTTGGAAGCAACCTAGATGCCCATCAGTAGATGATTGGATGAGAAGCCTATGGTACATTTACACAATGGAATACTACACAGCAGAAAGAAGAAAAGAACTACTAAACTTCACGATAGCATGGATGGACGTAGAGAGCATTATGCTAAGCGAAATAAGCCAGGGGGCAAAAGACAAATAGCATATGATCTCACCTATAAGTGGAACCTAACCAACAATACAAAGATGCAAGGAAAATAAGACCAGCAACACTGGAAGGAAAAGAAACGAACAGAGACAAGAGGGTTGGAGGGAGGGGTGGACAGGGGAAAAGGTAGGGAAAGGGAGGGTCGGGGAACATGTATCAAGGTCTCATGGACAAAACCAAAGAGGAAAGTTTGAAGGAGGGTCAGGGGAGGGTGCAGGGGCAGGTGGTGGGTGAAGTAGAGACAAATGTATTTGAAAAAAATAATTAAAAATTATTGAATTTGTTGTGGTGGCATTAGGTAATAAAATTATATAGGTTTCAGATGAAAAGAAAAAAAGAAAATTCCACAGGGAACCAATACTGAAGGAAAGGAAGTCAGGATTCAAATCAATGATTTGGAACAGAAGGAAGAAATAAACATTCAACCAGAGCAGAAAGAAGAAACAGGAATTCAAAAAAATGAGGAGAGAATAAGAATATTCTGGGACATCTCCAAAACTGCCAACATCCAAATCACAGGGATGCCAGAAGAAGAAGAGCAAGACATTGAAAACTCATTTGAAAAAATAATGAAAGAAAGCTTCCCTAATTTAGCAAAGGAAATAGACATACAAGTCCAGGAAGCACAGAGAGTCCCAAAAAAGTTGGATCCAAAGAGGACCACACTAAGGTACATCATAATTAAAATGCTAAGGATTAAAGATAAAGAGAGACTCCCATAAGCAGCAAGAAAAAAGCAGAGTTACCTACAAAGGAGTACCTATAGGACTGTCAGCTGATTTCTCAAAAGAAACTTTGCAGGCAAGTAGGGACTGGCAAGAAGTATTCAAAGTCATGAAAAACAAAGACCTACAATCAAGATTACTCTATTCAGCAAAGCTATCATTTAGAATGGAAGGGCAGACAAAGTGCTTCCCAGACAAGGTAAATTTAAAGGAGTTCATCATCACCAAGCCCTATTACATGAATTGTTAAAGAGGCTTATTTAAGAAAAAGAAGATCAAAACTATGAACATTAAAATGACAATAAACTCACAACTATCAACTAAATCTAAAAAACAAAAATTAGAAGCTAAGCAAACAACTAGAACAGGAACAGAATCATAAATATGGAGGAGATCATTTAGAAGGTTATTAGCAGGGAGGGGGAGGATGGGGGAAAGGCACAGGGATTAAAAAGCATAATTAGTGGGTGCTAAATAGATACAAGGATGTTAAGAAAAGTGTAGGAAGTGAAGAAGCCAGTGAACTTAATATGCAGGGACCGTGGATATGAACTAAGGGCAGGCTTGTTGGAAGAGGGGTACCAGGTAGAGGAGGGTAAAGGGAGAAAAATTGGAACAACTGTAATAGCATAATCAATAAAATATACTTATAAAAGATAAAATAAAGTTGGTTTTCTTTGTTTTGTTTTTTGTTTTTATGGATAGGGCCCTAAGAAGAAGAGAATAGGGGGCAGACTTAGGAATATATTTTTTTTGAATTCACTGTAAGTTTTTTTGAGAATTATTATAGGATACTTGTGCATGACATAAACATGAATTCCTGCTTTTCAGTAAAATTTTATGATATATGTGATTGCAGCTATATTAATTCAAAATCTTCACACTATTCTCTTTTGATATCTCTAATCTATGGATTTCAGAAAAATATGTCCTAAAATTTCCCTGTGTGATTGTGAATTTCACAATTTCTCTCTTTTAGTCAATGAATCTGACTGTGAAGCTATTATATATATCTATCTATAAATATATATTATAAATATTTATAAATAAATTTATATATATATATATATAAATTCCCTGGTAGATTGTAGTTTTCATGAATGTTATTATTGGTTACTTTTAATGCTTTTACCTTGATTTTAAATTTTTTCCAAAATTCAGATGGAGACACCTACCGTTTTGATAGTATTTTTCTAGTATATTTTTTCTATTCCTGTATTTTTAATCTTTTATGTAATATATTTTCTGTGTGTGTCTTGTAAACAACATATAGATAGAATTTGTTTTAACGCAGTCTGAGTTCATTTATTAATAGTGAAATTTATTGTGAAGTTTGATATAATTTGACTCATTCTTGTCATCTTATTTTGTTTTCTACTTACCATCTTTTCTTATAACATCCATTTTACTAGTTTTTTACTGTTCATGTCCTCATTTCTCTTCTATGTCCTTGCTAATGGCAAGGTCCCATCCATCTCTACCTATCGTGTTTGTGCCCTCAACACTAATAGGCTAAGGAAAAGTCTATGACCTTGCAGCTGCTTTCACTTCAAATACATGGTCATCTACCTCAAGGGGCTTGCAGAGTTGCCTGGCAATCATATTCCAGTCTCTGGTTTATTTTCTCCTCCATTCTCCCAAAGTGTTATTTTATACCCTCTCTTCTGTACTTGAAAGGCCATGCTCTCAGTAGACACTATATCCCTTTTTTAGGAATATTTATATTTCACAAAGTAAACAGAAGCAATTATTAGAGTAAGTCCACAAGCTCCACCCATATCTATCTACCTACCAGTGTCTGTTTCAAATAACCTTCATATTTGCTTCTGTGGATAAATTGTCTTTGCTCCTTGTGCTCCAGAACCCAACATCTCATGTTACTCAAGGATGTTTCTCCAGGTAATCTCTCCTGACTCATCATTTTTTCCCTTTTCATTAAATATCTCCTAAAAACATACCAAACAGACAATTACTTCTCACAACTTAAAAACAACCGCTTTCTTGACTTTCCTTAAACTTCTAGCTACCATCCAACTTCTCTCGTTACCTGCAGAGCAAGATTATTTGAAATAGTCACATTTGCTTTCATCCCCCACTACCAGTAAAGTTGCAGCACTCAAGATAGCCAATGACTCCATCTTTTAAACACAATGGTCAATTCTTAGTTCTTATCTTCTGTGACCTCTTAGCAGCATTTGACATTCCCTCCTCCTTGAAAACTGTGTGTGCTTGATTTTCCTCTTACTACATTGGCTGTTTCTTCCCATTGCTTTTGCGGATTCTCCTCACTTCCCTACCTCTTAAGGTGGATGTGCCCCAAAGCTCAGTGTTTTGCCATCTTATCTTTTCCATGTGTACTCCCTCTCTTGGATTATTTTATCCAGGTCTTTAAATATGGACTTGACACTAATGATCCCCAAATATGTATTTCTAGCTCAGAATTTTCCCCAGATCCCAGTCTTACTTGACTGCAATATCAAAGCCATCACAGATTTAATGTGTTCAAAGTTTAATTCTTAATATTTTTTTCAAACTAGTTAATTCCATATTTTTTTCCCATTTTAGTAGATAGACACTCCATTGGTTCAGTTGTTTAAGTCACACACAGCCTGTATTAATTATATACTGCTTATGTAACAAATTACTCCCAAATTTAGCAGCTTAACATAACAAACATTTTAGTGGGTCAGGAGGGGCTTAACTGGGAAGTTCTTGTTCAAGGCCTCAAAGAGTCTGTTGAGTTGTTGGCTGGGGTGCAGTCTCACTGGAAGGCTCAACTGCAAGAAGGTCCACTTCCAAGCTCCCTCATGTGACACATCTCAGCTCCTTGGGGCTGCTGGCCAATCTTCAGTTCCTCACCACTTGGACCTCTCCACTAGCTGCCTCAGTGTTCTGATGGCATGGTGGCTGGCTTCTCCCAGACAACTGACCAGAAATGAAAGCAGCTGACACAGAAACCAGTCTTTTTATAGCCTACTCTTGGAAGTGAAATTTCATTGCTTCTGCCTTGTTCTAGTCTCTAGAAGTGAGTCCAGCCTGCATTCAAAGGTGTGATTACATAGACACAGGGATTATGGGGCCAGCTCAGGTCTCCCTACCACATAGCCCTTACCCAATCTGTCAGCAAACCCTACCACCTTCATTCCCTGCATCATTTGTGCTGTTTCACCCACATGGGCCTATTTGCTGCACCAGTTAAGCCCCCAACACAGAAGTTTGGTGCTTCTTGTTCTCTTTGCTTGGGATTCTCTTCTTTCTGGTCCACAGGATTTGCTCTTATCTCCCTTCCTTCAGGTCTCTATTCCCTTCGAGACTTTCCCTGACCAGTTTGTTTAAAACTCTGGCAGTTCCTCATCTTTTTTCCTAATTTGTTTCTGTAGCATTGATCACCAGCTAATATGCTATATATTGACATGTTTATTTTCAATATTTTCTCTTTTTATCACAAGAGGGCAAAGCATTTTTGTCTGTTTAGGTTTTTTAATTTATTTTTTATTGTTGTTCAATTACAGCTGTCCCATTTTCGCCCCATTACTCTCCCCTGTCCTACCCACCCCGCCTCCTTCATTCAATCCTCCCCTCTATGTCTTTGTCCATGGGTCCTTTTGACATGTTCCTTGACTTAACATTTCTCCTTCTTTCCCCTGTTATACCCTTCTCCTCCACTCTGGTCACTGTCAGTTTGTTCATTATTTCAATGTCTCTGGTTCTATTTTGTTCACTTGTTTGTTTTGTTGATTAGGTTCTACTTACAGTAGAAATCAGATGGTATTTGTCTTTATCTGCCTGGCTTACTTCACTTAGCACAATGCTGTCCAATTCCATTCATGCTGAGTGAAGGGTAAAAGTTCCTTCATTATTTCTTCTGTGTAATATTCCATTGTGTAAATGTACCACAATTTTTTGATCCACCTATTTACTGAGATGTACTTAGACTGTTTCCAGCACTTGGCTACTGTAAATAATGCTGCTAAGAACACTTAGGTGCCTAGGTTCTTTTGAATTGATGTTTTAAGATTCTTAAGGTATAGTCCCAGCAGTAGAATTGCTGTGTCAAAAGACAGCTCAATTTTTAGCTTTTTGAGGAAATTCCATACTGTTTTCCACAGTGGCTGGACAAGCCTGTATTACCACCAACAGTGTACTAGGGTATCCCGTTTTCCACAACCTCGCCAGCACTTGTTTGTTGATTTATTAATGGTGGCTATTCTGACTAGTGTGAAGTAATACCTCATTGTCATTGTAATTTCCATCTCTCTGAGGGCTAGTGATTCCAAGCATTCTTTCATATTACTATGGGTAGTCTGTATGTCCTTCTTGGAGAGATGTGTGTTCAGGTCCTTTGCCCATTATTTAATTAGATTATTTGTCTCCCTGGAGTGGAGTCATGTGAATTCTTTACATATTTTGGAGATCAATCCTTTGTCCAAGGTATCATTGGCATATATGTTTTCACACATGTTGGATTCCTTTCCATTTTGCTGATGTTTTCTTTAGCCACTCAGAAGCTTTTCATTTTGATGAAGTCCCATTTGATTATTGTTTCCTTAATATCCCTTCCTCTTGGGGACATAATGGTGAAAATATTGCTGTGTGGAATATCTGAAACTTTCCTGCCTATGTTCTCCCTCTAGGACTTTATGGAGTCACCTCCTATATTGAAGTCTTTTATCCATGTATAGTTTATTTTGGTGTATGGTGGTCTAGTTTCATTTTTGTGTATGTACCTTTCCAGTTCTCCAACACCATTTATTGAAGAAGGTGTTTTTCCTCCATTTCATGCTCCTGCCCCCGTTGTCAAATATTAATTGACCATCGAGACATGGGTTTATTTCTGGGTTCTCTATTCCATTCTCTTGACCTATGTGTCTATTCTTATGCCAGTACCAGACTGTTTTCATTACAGTGGTCTTGAAATATAGTTTGATATCAGGTATTGTGATCTCTCCTACTTTGTTATTCTTTATCAAAATTGCTGAGGCTATTCAGGGTTGTTTTTATTCTTTTTTTTTTTAATTTATTTACTTTTTAAATACATTTGTCTCTGCCTCCCCCCCACCTCTTTCCCTTGCCCCCCTCCCACCTTTCCTCCCTCAGCTCTTCCCCTTTGGTTTTGTCCATGAGTCCTTGCTATATGTTCCTTGACTTTCCCCTTCCCTTCCCTTTCCCTGCCCCCCCTTCCCTCTTGTCTATGTTGATTTCTTTTCCTTTCAGTGTTGCTGGTCATATTTTCCTTGCATCTTTGCATTGTTGGTTAGGTTCCGCTTATAGGTGAGATCATATGGTATTTGTCTTTCGCCCCCTGGCTTATTTCGCTTAGCATGATGCTCTCCAGTTCCATCCATGCTGTCGCAAAATTTAGTACTTCTTTTTTTCTTTCTGCTGCGTAGTATTCCATTGTGTATATGTACCATAATTTTTTGATCCAGTCATCTACTGATGGGCATTTAGGTTGCTTCCAAGACTTGGCTATTGTAAATTGTGCTGCTATGAACATTGGGGTGCAGAGGTTCTTTTGTATTGGCGTTTTGGTGTTCTCAGGGTATAGTCCCAGCAGGGGAATCGCTGGATCAAAAGGCAGTTCCATTTTCAGCTTTCTGAGGAAATCCCACACTGCTTTCCATAGTGGCTGCACCAGTCTGCATTCCCACCAACAGTGGACTAGGGTTCCCTTTTCTCCACAGCCTCGCCAGCACCTGTTGTTTGTGGATCTGTTTATGACGGCCATTCTGACCGGTGTGAGGGGGTACCTCATGGTGGTTTTGATCTGCATTTCTCTGATGGCTAGTGATGCTGAGCATCCTTTCAAATGCCTCTGGGCCCTCTGTATCTGCTCCTTAGAAAAGCATCTGCCCAGGTCCTTTGCCCATTTTTTGATTGGATCGTTTGTCTTCTTGGAGTAGAGTCGAGTGAGTTCTTTATATATCTTGGAGATCAAACCTCTATCTGATGTATCATTAGCAAATATATTTTCCCATACGGTTGGCTAGGGTTGTTTTTATTCTATATAAATTTTTGAAATGTTTGTTCAATATCTCTGAAATATGTCATTGATATTTTAATAAGGATTATGTCAAATCTATAAATTGCTTTGAGTAGTATGGACATTTTGGTGATGTTAATTCTTCTAATCCCTGAACATGGCATATGCTTCCATTTATTTGTGCCTTCCTTAATTTCATTATTCAGTGTTGTGTAGTTTTCTGAGTACATGTTTTTTATCTCCTTGATTAGGTGTATTCCTGGGTACTTTATTTTTCTTGTTACTATAGCAAATGGGACTTTTTTCCTAATATCTGTTTCTAATGTTTCATTGTTTGTGTACACAAATGCCTTGAATTTCTGAATATTGACTTTGTATCCTCTTGTTTTGCCAAATTCACTTATTAAGTTGAGTAGTTTTTTGGTGGTGTCTATATGGTTTTCTGTGTACACTATCATGTCATCTGAAAACAATGACATGTTTACTTCCTTCTTTCCAATTTTATTGCCTTTTGTTTCTTTTCCTTGTCTGATTGCTGTGGCTAAAACTTCCAATACAATGTTGAATAGAAGAGGTGAAAGCGGATGCCCTTTTCTTCCTGATCTTAGTAGGAAAGAGTTTAAATTTTGCCTGTTGAGTTTGATGCTAGCTATAGGTTTCTTATATATGGCCTTTATTATGTTGAGATATGTTCCCTCTACTTTGCTGAGTGTTTTTCTCATAAACAGATGCTATATTTTTTCAAATGCTTTTTCAGCATCTGTTGATATGATCATGTGAATTTTGCTTTTCCTTTTGTTTATGTGATGTATTACATTTATTGACTTACAAACACCATCATCCTTGCATCCTTGGGATGAATCCCATTTGATCATGGTGGATAATCTTTTGAATCTATTGCTGGATGCAGTTTGTCAATATCATGTTGAGAATTTTAGTGTCTGTGTTCATCAGCAATATTGACCTACAGTTTTCTTTCTTTCGTTGTTGTTTCTTTATTTGGTTTTGAGATTAGGATGATGCTGGCCTCATAAAAGGAGTTTGAGAGTCTTCCCTCTTCTTGGATTTTTTGGAACAGTTTGAGAATAATGGGGGCTAGCTTTTCCTTAAATGCTTTGTAAAATTCTCCTGTGAAACCATCTGGTCCAGGGCTTTTGTGTGCTGGAAATTTTTTGATTATTACTTCAATTTCACAAGCTGTTATCAGTCTGGTCAGGTTTTCTGCTTCTTCCTGATTCAGTTTTGGAAGACTATATGTTTCTAGTAATTTGTCAATTTCACCCAGGTCATCAAATTTCTTGGCATATAGTTGCTCATAGTAATTTCTTAAAACCCTTTGTATTTCTGTGGTATCAGTTGCAATCTCTCCTCTTTAATTTCTGATTTTATTTATCTGTGTCCTCTCTTTTTTTTTATTTGTCTGGTTAAAAGCTTTTCAATTTTGTTTATCTTTTCAAAGAACCAGTTCCTCGATTTATTGATCCTTTGAATTGTTCTTTTAGTCTTTATGTCATTTAATTCTGTTCTTATCTTGATTATTTCTTTCCTTCTACACACTCTGGGCATTGTGTTTTGTTGTTTCTCCAGGTTTTTAGCTGTATGGTAAGGTTTTGTATATGAAATTTTTAATCTTTTTTAGGGACACCTGTATTGCTATGAAATTCCCTCTTAGGACTGACTGCCTTTGCTGTGTCCCATAAGTTTGGACTGTTGCGTGTTCATTTTCACTTATTTCCAGAAACTTTTTGATTTTCTCCTTGATCTCATTTTTTATCCATTCATTATTTAATATGTTATCCAGTCTCCATGAATTTCGCTGCTTTTGCAATATTTCCTTTGTTTTGTTTTTTGGGGGGATGAAAGGTTCTTATTATATCACTTAAGTCCATTTGATCTAGTGCATTATTCAGTGCCACCATATCATTGTTGATATTTTGTTTGGAAAACCTATCCATTGTTGACAGCAGCATGTTAAAAATCCCCTACTATTAGTATATTGCTGTCTATATCTTTCTTGAAGTCCTCCAATATTTACCTTAAATATTTGGGTGCTCCTATGTAGGATTCATATATATTTTTCAATGTTTATGTCTTCTTGATGGATTCTTCCCTTGAACATTATGAAGTGTTCCCTTGTGTCTCTTTTTATGGACTTTGTTTTGAAGTCTATTTTGTCTGATATAGGCATTGTTACCCTGGATTTTTTTTTTTCCCCTGCCCATTTTCTTGGATTATGTCTTCCAACCCTTCACTTTCAATCTCTGTAGGTCTTTTGTTCTGATGTGGATATTATGTAGGCAACTTATGTGTGGGTCATGTTTTCTTTTTTTCACCCATTCAGGTACCCTATGTCTTTTGATTGGGGCATTTAATCCATTTACATTTAAGGTTATTATTGATAGGTATTTATTCATTGCCCTTTTCCCCCTTTTTTACTATGTTCTATCGTCTCTCACTCTTTTTCTTCATCTTGAAGCGGCCCCTTTAGTTTATCTAGTAATGCTGGTTTGGTGGAGGTGTATTCTTTTAGCCTTCTTTTGTCTGGGAAACTCCTTTTTTGCCTTCCATTTTAAGTGGTAGCCTTTCTATGTAGAATAGTCTTTGTTTCAGGCCTTTGCTTTCATTGCTTGGAATGTTTCTTTCCATTCCCTTCTGGCTTAGAGTGTTTCTGTTGAGAATTCAGCTGCTAGCCTTATTAGAGCTCCCTTGTATGTTACTTCCTGTTTTTCCCTTGCTGCCTTTAGGATTCTCTTTGTCTCTCTCTTTGAATTTTGCCACTTAAATTATGATGTGTCTTGGAGTGGGCCTCTTAGGGTTCATCTTCATTGGGACCCTCTTTTTTCTCTGGACTTGTGTGACTTTTTGTCTCATCAAATTAGGTAAGTTTTATATCATTACTTTGTCAAACATGTTTTCTATTCATTGCTCTTCTTCTCCTCCTTCTGGTATTCTCATTAGCTGGATATTTTTACATTTCAGGTTGTCATGGAGTTACTGTAACTTCTCTTCATTCTTTTTGAGACTCTTTTCCTTTTCTTGCTCTTTCTTGGAATTTTTATCTACTTTGCCCTCTAGCTCACTGATTTGATCCTCTGCTTCATCTAGCCTGCTTTTGATTCCTTCTACTACGTTATTCAATTCAGAAGTTGTATTCTTCCTTGCCTCCTGGCTCTTGTTGATAGTTTCAGTGTCCTTTTTCATGCTGATGTAGTTTGCAGTAAGTTCCTTGTACCTTCCCTGTAGTTTTTGTAATTCTCACTGAGCTCATTAAGCATCCTTATAACCATTTTTTGATTCAATATCTGATCGTTTACTTGCCTCTATTTCATTTAGCACTCTTTCAGTGTATTCCGCCTTTCCTTTAGACTGGGGTTTTGTTTGTTTGTTTGTTTGTTTGTTTGTTTGTTTCCCCATTTTGGGGAAGGCTCTTCTTGTTTTCTTTCGCTTCTTAAATTGATTTACTTTGATTCCCGGTGTTGGTGGTATGAACTTCTATGGTAGGAGACCTGTGTGATTCAGTGATGCAGTTTCCTTTATCTCCTGAACCTGATGCTCTTAGGCTGCACTTTATGCTGTTTCTGTTGGTTCTCTGGATGTAACTGGGTTTTGATTGTTATTGGGTAGTTCTTTGGTGAGTCTCCCTCCAGCTGGTTGACTGAGGGTCACTCCATGCATCACATTTTGTATGTTGTTTGGCAAGTGCTGTCAGAACAAAACCATAAAACCCAGGAAACAAACCCACACCTGCAAAAATTACTACCACCCACAGTCCCACTATCAACAGCAAATGAATCAATATTAATAAGGGTGTAAAGAGATTAAGGCTATTATGAGAAAGGAGAATGAATATGATATGACCTCCTGAAAGAAAAATGATTTTGAGAGGGTAGTGGGAGGAGCACTGATAAAAGTAGGGAATCAGAGCAATGCAAAAAGAGAAAGTAAAATTTACATCATAAATAAAAACAGGAATGAAGAAGACAGAATGGAGTAAGAGTAGGGAAGCATATAGCATTAGGTTTAAACAGAAATTTAACAATGCAAAATAAAATAAAGAGAGAGAGAGTAAAAGGAAGAAATGCAACTAAATAATAAAAAATAGGAACCAAATTGGAATAAAAGATACATCACTGCACTATTAACAAAAAATTAGCTGAAATTAATATAGGTGGGATGGGGAAAAAGAGGAAAAAAGAAAGAAAGAAAGCTTAAGAGATGTCTAGAGGAAAGGAAAGTGATTTTGAGATGCTAGAGGGAGAAGGATACTAAGGGTGAGGAATCAAACCAGGCTAAGGCGTGGAAAAATTAAAATTTAAGATGAAAAGAAAAAGAAAATAAAGAAAAAAAGCCAGGATGAAAAAGAAAAAACAGGCTAAGATGGGCTAATTTCAGAAGAAAAAAAGTAGGAGAGGGCAACGGTAAAATTTTAGACTTGGAATACAAAAATAGTGAAGATCTAGAGATAAAATTGAAAAATACAATAACAAGTACTCTATCCACAACCAACGAGGAAAGATTGCTAAAGGCAGAGAGGGAACATGGGTATTTTAAGAGCATGGAAAAGACTGTGAGGTGACAATTGACAAGAAATTTGAAAAAAATGGATTTGAGAGGCTGTGGGAGGGGGGGTAGGAATAATAAGAGTAAGAAATAGAAGCAAGTTGTAGCAAGAGTTAAAAAATTTTAAATGAAAATAATAACAGGAAAGAAGAAGGTAAAATGGGGTAAGAGAATGGAGGAGCAAAATATGTGAATTGAAATAAACTATAATATAAAATGTAGTGACTTAATGTGCACAAACTTGAAGGACAAGAAGTGGATGTTAAAAAACTGTGCAGGAAAGAGAATACTGCAAATCATGAAGATCATGGTAGATTTCATCTTGGTAATATCTATTATTTACCACTGTTTTTTCTTTCTGGGTCTGCCTCTGGTTATGTCAGATGGTGACCCTGTCTGGCCTAAGGCAGAATGTTTTAGACTACCAGGAATCTACTGTCTGTGGCTGACTTCTTTAGTTGCTAATCTAGTCACTTTGCACTCAGCAGTCAGGCTTAAGCACCATAGATGGGTCAGAGATCCTCCTTAGGTTGGAACTATTGCTTCCCCTCAGGCTGCTGCCCCTTGGATGGGAGTGGTCTGCCTGAGCAAGATGGCTCCTGCAATATTGGGAATGACTCAGCATAGAGATCTCGGCAGCCACTCTCCGAGTTCTTTCCCCAAAGCCTCTGACCCCAGTCTTTCCTCAAGCATCTGTAGTCCACTCTGCATCCCTGTTTGCCAGAGCCCAGGGTAAGTGGCTGCAAATGAAAATGTATGTGTTGGCTCTTTAAACAGCTCTTTGCATCTCTAGCTGTCCATCTCTGGCAGAGAGCAACCCTGCCACTTTTCATAGCTGGATGTTATCTGTGTACTTTTTGGGTTCTGGTGCACTAGGTTGGGGCCCCCAGTTTAGGGTTTAGCCCCCACACTTCTCAGGGGATCCAACTGGCCACTTAAATAGCCTTCCTGCACTTCAGCTGCTGCCTGTGGGCGCCCAGCCAGCCATCTTGCATTGCCACTGCATTCCCTATCACTCTCATTGTGCTGAAGCTGATTTCTCTGTCTGTATATGATTATAAGGCTTCTCTCTTGCTGTTGTTCAGTTGTTTGTTTCAGATGATTTCTCCACAATTTAGTTGTAATTCCAGATTGGTCCTGGGAAGAGGTTAGTGTAACTTCCATTTACTCCTCCACCATCTTGGATCTCTTTTGTCTATTTGTTTATTTTTGTACCTCTGACATCTAGAATAGTCCTGAGGGCAGAATAAACCCTCAAAAAAAATTGTTTTCTTCTTTTAAATGTTTCCTTCATTGAAAGTTATCCATTCTATTTTTGTTCTTCTAATAGCTACTCTTAGTACAAATATTTAAGTGTATGTATTTCATATCACATCTAAATTTAATCAGCAGTTATTTTTAGTCTACTAGGAAATAAAGATTGTAGTATGCATGTACTTTCCTCTTCTCCCTCTAGCAACCTCTCTGTTGCAAAGATCTGGGGTTTTAACTTCATCATTTATTCATTCATTGTTCTCTTTTCATTCAGCCAGAATTTATAGAATATCTACTGTTTTCATTTAAAAAAATAGTTCAATGTTACCTATACCTTGTTCTATATCATGTCAGGAGTATGTGTGACATAGGTGTACCCATTTATTAAAATTGTAGCGCTAATATTTGTACATCTCAATTGGGAGACAAAAGGACAATGGCCAGACAATATACAAAAACAGAATTCTGACCTATATCTGGCAACAACCTGCCCAGGAAACCAATCTCTTATCCACAGTAACCAGCACACAAAACCAGCCTGCTATATGTCAGACCTGGAGAAAGCCAGACTGCTATCTCCACTGACAATCCAGGCAGCTAAACAATAACTTATATAACAATTGGCCCCTAAATGGCAAGGCCCTGAGTAATATCTGACAATTCCCTAATTTTGGCCCCCACTTTCAACTTGGGACCATTTGGGGAAACCCAAATATGTTCACCCTATCCAGGCACACAGGATGTCTCACCTACAGCTTTCCCAGGCCAATGTCTTCCAGAAAGAACATACCGGAGACCTTCTCTGTTATCCATTAAACAGTGTTCTCATTTCTTGGGCTGCCAAAAGAAAGTGCCTCCCTAGCTATAGTAAGAAAAGCAAAATAACCTTTGTCTTTGGAATCTGAGTAGTCTCCATTTATTTCTACACATGGGCTGCAAATTTTACCTGTATAAATAGTAATTGAGTAGAGTAAGGCATTGCTGGGTGTATAGATAACACAGAATGACAATATGTTGATAATTGTTGGAGTTGAGTGATGGCATGTGGAGATTTATTGTAATATTCTGTTTATTGTCTCTATGTTTTGAATTTTTCCCATAATAACTTGGATTACTGTTGCTTCTCTTATTCTACATTTTCCCTTTTGGATACATTTTTTAAATTTTTTATTTATAAATCATGTTTATTCTATTACACTTGTCTCAATTTTTCCCCTTTGACCCCCTCCACCCATCCCACCCCTTCCCCTCGCTCCCACAGTCAATTCCCACTCTGTTGTCCATGTCCATGGGTCATTCATATATGTCCTTTGTCTAGTCCCTTCCACACTGCTTTCCATAGTGGCTGCACCAGTCTGCATTCCCACCAACAGTGGACTAGGGTTCCATTTTCTCCACAGCCTCGCCAGCACCTGTTGTTTGTGGATCTATTTATGATGGCCATTCTGACCAGTGTGAGGCGGTACCTCATGGTGGTTTTGATCTGCATTTCTCTGATGGCTAGTGATGCTGAGCATCCTTTCTAATGCCTCTGGGCCCTCTGTATCTGCTCCTTAGAAAAGCATCTGCCCAGGTCCTTTGCCCATTTTTTGATTGGATCGTTTGTCTTCTTGGAGTAAAGTCGAGTGAGTTCTTTGTATATCTTGGAGATCAAACCTCTATCTGATGTATCATTAGCAAATATATTTTCCCATATGGTTGGCTCCCTTTTCATTTTGCTGATGTTTTCTTTCGCCGTGCAGAAGCTTCTTATTTTGATGAGGTCCCACTTCTTTATTCTTTCCTTTATGTCCCTTGCTTTAGGAGACATAGCAGTGAAAAAATTGCTGCGTGGGATATCTGAGAGTTTCCTGCCAATGTTCTCCTCTAGGACTTTGATGGTGTTGCAACTTCTATTTAAGTCTTTTATCCACCTTGAGTTTATTTTTGTGTACGGTGTCAGCTAATGATCCAATTTCAATTTTTTGCATGTAGCCATCCAGCTCTCCCAACACCATTTGTTGAAGAGGCTGTTATTGCTCCATTTTCTGCTTCTGCCCCCTTTGTCGAATATTAGATGTCCATAGAGACCTGGGCTTATTTCTGGGCTTTCTATTCTGTTCCACTGGTCTATGGGTCTGTTCTTGTGCCAGTACCAGATTGTTTTCACTATAGTGGCTTTGTAGTAGAGTTTGATGTCCGGTATTGTGATCCCTCCTACTTTGTGTTTCTTTCTCAAAATTGCTGCGGCTATTCGAGGTCGTTTATGGTTCCATAAATATTTGAAGTGCTTGTTCTATGTCTGTGAAATACGTCATTGGTATCTTAATAGGGATTGCGTTGAATCTATAAATTGCTTTGGGGAGTATGGACATTTTAAGGATATTAATTCTTCCAAACCATGTGCACGGTACATGCTTCCATTTATTTGTGTCTTCCTTAATTTCTTTTTTCAATGTTGTATAGTTTTCTGCATACACGTCTTTTGTGTCTTTGGTTAAATTTATCCCTAGGTACTTTATCTTTTTTCGTGCTATATCGAATGGTATATTTTTCCTGAATTCTTCTTCTTCTATTGCATTGCTGGTGTACAAAAACGCCTTTGATTTCTGAATGTTGACTTTGTATCCTGCTGTTTTGCCAAATTCACTTATTAGGTTGAGGAGTTTTTTGGTAGAGTGTACAGGGTTCTCTATGTACACTATCATGTCATCTGCAAACAATGATAGTTTTACTTCCTCCTTTCCTATTTGGATGCCTTGTATCTCTTTCTCTTGTCTGAACGCTGTGGCTAGGACTTCCAATACGATGTTGAAAAGAAGCGGTGAGAGCAGACATCCTTGTCGTGTTCCCGATCTTAGTGGGAAAGCTTTCAGTTTTTGCCCGTTGAGTATGATATTGGCTGTAGGTTTTTCATATATGGCCTTTATGACGTTGAGGAATGCCCCATTTATTCCCATTTCGCTGAGTGTTTTGATCATAAATGGGTGCTGTACCTTGTCAAATGCTTTTTCTGCATCTATCGAGATGATCATGTGGTTTTTGTCTTTTCTTTGATTTATGTGGTGTATCACGTTTACTGATTTGCGTATATTGAACCATCCCTGCATCCCTGGGATGAATCCCACTTGATCGTGATGGATAATCTTTTGAATGTATTGCTGGATGCGGTTTGCCAATATTTTGTTGAGGATTTTAGCATCTATGTTCATGAGCAAAATTGGCCTGTAGTTTTCTTTCTTTGTAGGGTCTTTATCGGGTTTTGGGATCAGGGTGATGCTGGCCTCATAGAAGGAGTCTGGGAGTCTTCCCTCCTCTCGGATTTTTTGGAATAGTCTGAGAAGGACAGGGGTTAGCTCTCCCTTAAATGTTTTGTAAAATTCTCCTGGGAAACTGTCTGGCCCTGGGCTTTTGTGTGCTGGGAGTTTCTTGATGACTGCTTCAATTTCCCCAACTGTTATCGGTCTGTTCAAGCTTTCTCTTTCTTCCTCCTTCAGTGTTGGAAGATTATACTTTTCTAAAAATTTGCCCATTTCATGAAGATTTTCAAATTTCTTGGCATATAATTGTTCATAATAGTTTCTGATAATCATTTGTATTTCTGTGGTATCAGTTGTTATTTCTCTTCTTTCATTTCTGATATTATTAATTTGGGTACTCTCCCTTTTTTCTTGATGAGCCCGCTTAAAGGCTTGTCAACTTTATGAATCTTTTCAAAGAACCAGCTTCTGGATTGGTTGATCCTCTGAATTGTTCTTTTTGTCTCTATGTCATTCAGTTCTGCTCTAATCTTGACTATTTCCTTCCTTCTACTTGCTCTGGGATTTATTTGGTGTTGTTTGTCCAGTTCTTGAAGTTGTAGTGTTAGGTCTTTTATTTGAAATGTTTCTATCTTTTTAAGGTAAGCCTGTATTGCTATGAACTTCCCTCTCAGGACCGCCTTTGCTGTGTCCCATAGGTTTTGGACAGTTGTCTGTTCATTTTCATTTGTTTCCAGAAATTTTTTGATTTCTTCTCTTATCTCATTATTGACCCATTCATTGTTTAATAGTCTACTGTTCAGTCTCCATGAGTTTGCAAGTTTTTGAAGTTTCTCTTTGAGGTTGATTTCGAGTTTCAAGGCCTTGTGGTCTGAGAAAAAGTTTGGTATTATTTCAATTTTCCTGAATTTCCTGAGGCTTGCTTTGTGTCCTATCATATGGTCTATCTTTGAAAAACTTCCATGAGCATTTGAAAAGAATGTGTATTTTTCTTCTTTGGGATGTAAGGTTCTATATATGTCAGTTAAGTCTCTTTGATTCAGTGTGTCATTCAGCGCCACGATATGTTTATTAATGTTTTGTTTGGAAGATCTGTCCATTTTGGACAGTGGGGTGTTGAAATCCCCTACTATCAGTGTGTTGCTGTCTATATCTTTTTTGAAGTCATCCAACAATTTCCTTATAAACTTGAGGGCTCCTATATTGGGAGCATATAAGTTTACAATGTTGATGTCTTCTTGATAGATTCTTCCTTTCAGTATGATAAAGTGCCCCTCTGGGTCTCTCTTTATGGCCTTTGCTTTGAAATCTACTTTGTCTGATACAAGTATGGCAATGCCAGCCTTTTTCTCATGTCCATTTGCTTGGAATATTATTTTCCATCCCTTTACTTTCAATCTGTGTAGGTCTTTGGCTCTGAGGTGGGTCTCTTGTAGGCAGCATATGTGTGGGTCATGTTTTCTTATCCATTCAGCTACCCTGTGTCTTTTGATTGGGGCATTTAGTCCATTCACATTGAGAGATATTACTGATAGAAACTTACTCATCTTTTCTCTTTGTACTTGTGTTCCTCTCTGTCTCATTCTTTTCCTTCATCTGCTTAAACCTGTCCCCTTAGCATATCTTGGAGTGCTGGTTTGGTAGAGATGTATTCTTTTAGCTTTCTTTTGTCTGGGAAACTCCTTATTTCTCCTTCTATTTTAATGGAGAGCCTAGCTGGGTAGAGCAGCCTTGGCTGTAGGCCCTTGCTTTTCATGGCTTGGAATATTTGTTGCCATTCCCTTCTGGCTTGTAGTGTTTCTGTTGAGAAGTCAGCTCCTAGGCGTATCGGGGCCCCTTTGTATGTTACTTTCTCCTTCTCCCTTGCTGCCTTCAGGATTCTCTCTTTGTCTTTGACATTTGCCATTTTAATGATGATGTGTCTTGGAGTGGACCTCCTTGGGTCCTTCTTGAGTGGGGTCCTCTGTGCCTCCTGGATCCATGAGAGCCTTTCTCTCCTCAAATTAGGGAAATTTTCCATCATTACTTTTTCGAGGAGGTTCTCCATTCCTTGCTCCTCTTCTTCTCCTTCTGGTATCCCTATTATACGGATATTATTGCGTTTCAGGTCGTCCTGCATTTCACTAAATGCTTCTTCATTCTTTTTTTGAGTCTTTTTTCCATTTCTTGCTCTTTCTGGGAGCTTTTTTCTACCTTGTCCTCCATCTCACTGATTCGATCCTCAGCTTCATCCAGCCTGCTTTGGATTCCTTCTACTGTGTTCTTCAATTCAGAAATGGTATTCTTCATATCCTCTTGTGTCTTCTTGATAGTTTCTATGTCCTTTTCCAGGCTGATATAGTTTGCTGTAAGATCCTGATAGTTTCTCTGCAGTTTCTCATAGTTCTCTTTGAGCTGGCTGAGCTCATTGAGCTTCCTTAGAACCATTGGTTTAAATTCCATATCTGATAGTTCCCTTGCCTCTATTTCATTGAGCTCTCTCTGTGGGGAGTCCCCTTTTCCACTCATTGGAGGGGAACTTCTTTTTCTTCCCATTTTTGTGAGAGTCTGTTAAGTATTTTTGTCCTTTACTTTTCTTTCTGGGCTTGCCTCTGATGATGTCAGTTGTTGACACTATAGGGCCTTGGGTTGTTTGTTTGAGCCTTCCAGGAGTCTAATGCCTGTGTCTGACTCCTGCTTGGAGCAGCTCTGTGACCCCTTCGGTCAGGGCTGAGCTATGTTTTGGGATCTCTCTGCGCTCTCACGAGAGCTCCTTGAGCGCGTTCCCAACGCGGCAGAGACCCCCACCTGCCTGGGCTCCAATGTGCTTGCCCCAGACCAGGGGGCTTATTCGCGACCTCCCGTACTCATCTGGCCTCCCTGGCAAGCGAGCTTCGCGGCACTGGTCAGTTTAGGGTCTTCTATTGTGTGTTTTCCCCGCCTTTGGCTCTTTGGGTACGTTGCTTGCCCTCACCAAATGGGGACTACGGAAATGGGAGGAAATCAGCTCTAGGACTCTCCGGTTAATCCTGTTTCTGGTCTCTCCTCCAGGGACTCTGGGCAGCTCTACTTATTTTGTGGGCCGCTCCGCAATCGCGGCGGGTAGGTCAATTTATGCCTGCCCTTGCTGCTCTGCGCACTCCTCGCAGGCCGTATGGGTGCCAGTCTGTGTGAGGCCTTGCCGGCAGGTGCAAGCGTTCGCCAGCCCGCGTGGGTCACACACACGCTCTCCAACCCTCGCCAGTCACTCGGCGCAAGTGTGCGCGCCTGCTCTGGGTGTTTTGGGGTTTCTATGTTTGCTTTTCGGCTTTTGGCTGTTTGGGGGTGTGGCCTCTTCCCGCGCAATGGAGACTTCGGCAAGGAGAAGGAGTCGGGACTCCCCGGTTCCTCCTCCCGTTCTTTCCCCAATGCCTCCGTTTCTAGTCTCCCCTCAGGGGCGTCTGGGCAGTTCTGTGACCCCTTCGGCCGAGGATCCAACCCCTGTGCAGACTGCGTTTCAATCGCAGGCAGTCTGGTTCATGCGCGCCCCGCTTCTGCCTCTTTGGGGTCGCGCCTTTCCAGCCCACAATGGAGACTACAGAACGTGGAGGGAGTCGGGACTCCCCGGTTCCTCCTCCCGTTCTTTCCCCAACGCCTCTGTCTCCAGTCTCTCCTCAAGGCTCTCCCAGCCAGTCTGCACTCAGCTCCGCAGCTCACACGCGTACAAGCTGTGTGCGGAGCGCACAAAAGGCAGGTTAATTGATTCCCTTATGCCTGAGCGAGATGGTAGCTGCAGAGTGGGAAGTGCGTTATCACCCGGGCTCCACCGGCTGCCGGCTGCCGTGTCAGTTCTCTTCACAAAGTTTTCCTCACCATTCTTTTCCCAGGCACCAGCCCACCCTGCTGCCGCCTGTACCCAGAGATCAAGGAGGGTGGCTGCTGCTGCAACTGTTGCGTTTGCCCTTTAAATGTCTTTTTGCATCCCCAGCCACCTGTCTCTGGCAGAGAGCTCCCCTAAGCTTTTTGGGGTTGTGTTTTGTCTGTATTTTCTCGGCTTTAGCTGCTGTAGTTTAGGGGTTCCTGTTTATGATTCAGACCCCGTTCTTCTCGGGGGGACGCTAACTGGCCGTTTCAATGTCCCTCTGGTGCCAGTGCCCGTGCGCATCCAGCCCACCCTCTCGAGCCTCCACCACAATTCTCACCCGTTGGGATGTGTGAGAGTAGAATCCACTGTCCGCGGCACCAAGGCTCCTCTCCCGCTATCGCTCCACTGCTTTCCAGGTGATTACTCCATTATTTAGTTGCAATTCCAGTTTGGTTTTGGGAGGAGGTCAGCATGACTCCCTTTCACTCCTCCGCCATCTTTCTCTCTCCGGGAGGTTCTTATTCTTAATGTATGTTTGGTAGTCTGGTAGTACAGTTTTGTTAACTGACACCTGTACAACAGCATACAAGACTAGGTGGGAGTTGTGACTACCACTAAGCCCACTGGAGCAGAGCACCCACCAAGAAAGAAGCCATAAGCAGGCATAGCCCAAGTACAACAAGAGAGCCAATACAAATGGAAGAAAGAGCAACCCTAGAGCACCCAGACAAGGAGATCAAAGAGACTGCACCACTGAGTCCCACAAAACTACTACCCCAGGAATCCACCCCATGAAGACAAGCAGGAAAAGCAGAGCATCTTGAGATGCAGAAACAAACCAAAACAGACAAACTAAAATGGGAAGACAAAGAAAGAACCCCAATTCAAAAGGAATGGAAAAATCCTCAGGGAAAAAAAAGAGCTAAATGGCCCTGGCTGGTGTTGCTCAGAGGATCTAGTGCCAGCCTGTGAACCACTGGGTTGCAGGTTCGATTCCCAGCTGGGACACATGCCTGGGTTGTGGGCCAGGTCCCCAGTGTGGAACACATGAGAGGTGACGACTCATTGATGTTTCTCTCGCTCTCTTTCTCTTTCCTTTCCCCTCCCTCTCTAAAAATGAATATGCAAAATCTTTTTTAAAAAGAAAAACAGCTAAGTGGAATTGAGGCAAGCAATCTATCAGACATAGAAGTCAAAAGAATGCTTATAAGGTTGCTCAAGGTACCAATGACAACTACAAGGAACAGAGTGGGCACTACAACAGCATGAAAAATGAAATAGAAACTATAAACAAGAACCAGGAGGACATGAACAAAACAATATCCAAAAAAAACCAAACAAACACACACACTAGAAGGAATTACAAGCAGGCTGGATGAAGCAGAGGACCAAATCAGCAAGTTGGAAGACAAGATAGAAAGAAGGACTCAAATAGAGCAAGAAAATGAAAAAAAAAGATGCAAAAAGTATGAAGATAGCTTAAGGGAGCTTCAGGACAACATGAAATGCAACAACATTCAAATCATAGGAGTACCTGAAGGAGAAGAAAAGGAGCAAGTGATAGAAAACCTGTTAGAAAAAATAATGAAAAAAAAATCCCTATCCTGGAAAGGGGAAAATCCATGCAAGTTCCGGAAGCACAGAGGTTCCCAATCAAGATCAACCCAAAGAGGCTTACTCCAAGACACATCGTAATTAAAATGCCAAATTTTAATGACAAAGATTGAATATTGAAAGCAGCAAAGGAGAAACAAGTAGTAATATACAAGGAGCCCTAATAAGGCTAGCTGCTGACTTATCATTAGAAACACTACAAACCAGAAGAGAATGGCAACAAATATTCCAAGTCATGAAAAGCAAATCCTGCAACCAAGACTACTCTATGCAGCAAATCTCTCAATTAAAATGGAAGGTGAAATAAGGAGTTTCCAAGAGCAAAGAAGGCTAAAGAACACACCACCACCAAACCAGTATTGCAAGGCATGCTAAAGGGATTGCTTTAAGAAGATAAAGTTATAGAGAGAGAAGAACACAGGTACAAAAGGAAAAGGAAAGGTACAAAAGGCAATGAATAGCAACCTTAAATGTAAATGGACTGAATGCTCCAATCAAAAGACATAAGGTAGGTGAATAAATAAGAAAACATGACCAACATATATGCTTCTGCAAGAGACTCACCTCAGAACAAAAGACATGCACAGATTGAAAGTAAAGGTTTGGAAAAATATATTCTAAGAAAATAGAAAAGAAATAAAAAAATCAGGTAGCAACATTTAGATCTGAAAAAATACATTTCAAAATGAAGTGTACATTTCAATACATTTCATAAAAACAGACAAAAAAGGTCATTACATAATTCTAAAGGGAAGAATTCAGCAAAAAGTTATAAACATTGTAAACATATATGCATCCAACATATGAGCACCCAAATATATAAAGAAAATCTTAGAAGACTTCAAGAAAGATATAGACAACAACACACTTACAGTAGGAGATTTTAATACTCCACTGTCAACAATGGATAAATCTTCCAAACAAGGAATCAACAAGGAAATCATGGCACTGAATGACACACTAGATCAAATGGGATTAACTGATATATCTATGTCTATATAGGTAGATAGATGATAGATAGATATAGATAAAATTTTTCACCCCAAAGAAGCATAATTACATTCTTTATAAATGACCATGTAATATTTTCAAAGATAGACTGTGTGATAGAACACAAAATAAGCCTCAACAAACTCAAGAAAATTGAAATCATATCAAGCATTTTCTCAAACAACAACAGCTTGAAACTACAAACCAGCTGCAAGGAAAAAACTCAAAAACGTTCAAATCAATGGAGATTGAATAACATGTTGTCAAATAATAAATGAGTAAATAATAAGATCAAGGAAGAAATCAAAAAGTTTCTGGAAACTAATGAAAATAAACACACAACAACCCAAAAGCTATGTGACACAGCAAAGACATTCCTGAGAAGGAAGTTCATCACAATACAGGCCTACCTAAAAAACATGGGAAAATTTAAATGAATGACTTAACCATACATCTACAAAAACAAGAGGAGCAACAACAAACAAAGCCCATATTGTGTACAGTGAAGGAAATAATCAAGATCAGAGCAGAATTAAAAGACATAGAGACTAATAGAACAATCCAAAAGATCAAAGGACCTGAGAGGGAAGGAGGGAGGGGTGGGCAGGGAAAGGGAAGGTAAGGGGAAAGTCAAGGAACATATAGCAAAGACTCATGGACAAAACCAAAGGGGAAGAGCTGAGGGAGGGAAGGAGGAAGGGGGCAAGGGAAAGTGGTGGGGGGAATGCAGAGACAAATGTATTTAAAAAAAGAAAAGAAAGAAAGAAAGAAAGAAAGAAAGAAAGAAAGAAAGAAAGAAAGAAAGAAAGAAAGAAAGAAAGAAAGAAAGAAAGAAAGAAAGAAAGAAAGAAAGAAAGAAAGAAAAGAAAGAAAGAGAAAGAAAGAAAGAAAGAAAGAAAGAAATGCTTGGGAAAAAAATAAAATAAAAAAATAAAATAATGATACAAAAGGAAAAAAAAAGAAAAGATAAACAAAATTGACAAGCTTTTAACCAGACTCATTAAGGAAAAAGAGAAAAGTCCCAAATAAATAAGATCAAAAATGAAAGAGGAAAAATTACAACCAATACCACAGAAATACAAAGGATCGTTAAATAATTACTACAAACAACTTATGCTAAGAATTTGAAAACCCGGATGAAATGGAAAAATTTCTGGAAACATATAATCCTCAATAACTGGGTCAAGAAGAAGCAGAAAGGTTGAACAGACGAATATCAGCTAGTGAAATGGAGGCAGTAGTCAAAAATCCCCCAGGACACAAAAGCCCTGGACTGAATGGATTGATAGGAGAATTTTACCAAACATTTAGGGAAGAGCTAACCCCAATCCTTCTCAAACTATTCCAAGAAATCAAAGAAGAGGGAAGACTCTGAAAGTCTTTTTATGAGGCCAGTATTATCCAATTCCAAAACCAGATAAAGACACAACAAAGAAAACTACAGGCCGATATCATTGATGAACATAGATGCTAAAATCCTCAGCAAAATATTGGCAAAATACATCCAGAAATACATAAAAAAGATCACATACCATGATGAAATTGGATTCAACCCAGGAATGTAAGGATGGTACAATATACATGAATTAATAAATGTAATACACTACATAAAAAATATGGAAGACAAAATCACATGATCATATCAATAGATGCTGAAAAAGCATTTGATAATGTACAGCATCTATTTATGATAAAAACACTTAGCAAAGCAGAAGTAGAGGGAAGGTACTTCAAAAAAATAAAGGCCAAATACAAGAAACCTACAGCCAACATCACACTCAATGGACAAAATCTAAAAGCTTTGCCCCTAAGATCAGGATCAAGACAAGGGTGTCCACTTATACCATTTCTATTCAACATAGCATCAGAAGTCCTAGCCACAGAGATCAGACAAGAAAAAGAAATAAAAGGCATCCAAACTGAAAAGGAGGAAGTAAAACTGTCACTATTTGCAAATGACATGATAGTGTACATAGGAAACCCTATACACTCCACCAAAAAACTACCCCACATAATAAATACATTTGGCAAAACAGTGAGATACAAAGTCAACATTCAGAAATTGAAGGTTTTTTTTTTTTACATCAACAATGAGGTATCATAAACAGAAATTAGGAAAAATCCCATTATCTATAACAAGAAAAAAAATATTTAGGAATGAACTTAACCAAGGAAGTAAAAGACCTATATTCATAAAACTAAACAACACTGAAGAAAGAACTGAAGGAAGACACAAAAAAATTAAAGCATATACAGTGATCAAGGATTGGAAGAATTAACAACGTTAAAATGTCCATGCTACACAAAGTAATCTATAGACTCAATGCAATCCCTATTAAAATACTAATGAACTATTTCACAGATATAGAACAAATATTTCAAAAATGTATATGGAACCATAACCAACCCTATGTTTTGAGAAAGCAATTTTGAGAAAGAAGAACAAAATAGAAGAGGTCACAATATGTGATATCAAACTATATTACAAGGCCACTGTAATTAAAACAGTCTGATACAGGCATAAGAACAGACACATAGATCAATGGAACAGAATAGAAAGCCCAGAAATAAACATGTTTCTATGGTCAATTAGTATTCAAAAAAGGGGGCAGAAGCATAAAATGAGTAAAAATAGCCTCTTCAATAAATGGTGTTGGGAGATATAGAGAAGTACATGAAAAAAAAAAAAAAAGAAAGAAAATGGCCCACCAAATTACACCATACACCAAAATGAAGATGGATAAAAGATTTAAATATAAGTCGTGACACCATAGAAGTCCTAGAGGAAATCATAAGAAGGAAAATCTCACATATCCCATGCAGCAATATTTTTTTTTGATACATCCTCTAGGACAAGAGATAAAAAGGAAAGAAAAAAACAAATGAGACTACATCAAATTAAAAAGCTTCTGTACAGCTAAAGAAAACAGCAGCAAATGCAAAGGGAACCAACCATATGAGATAACATATTTGACAATGATGACTTGGACAAGGGTTTGATCTCCAAAATATATAAAGAGCTCGCAAACCACACCAAGAAGACAAACAATCCAATTGAAACATGGGAAAAGGATCTAAACAGACACTTCTCCAAGGAGGACATACACAGGGCCCATAGACACATGAAAAAAATCCTCAACATCACTAGCCATCAGAAATATGCAAATTAAAACCACAAAGAGTACTACTTCACACCAGTCAGAATGGCCATCATTAACAAATCAACAAACAAGTGCTGGTGAGGATGTAGAAGAAAGGGAAGCATATTGTATTCTTGGTGGGAATGCAGATGGGTATAGCCGCTGTGGAAAACAGTATGGAATTTCCTCAGAAAAATAAAAATGGAACTTCCTTTTGACCCAGAAATTCCACTGCTGAGATTATACTCTAATGATACATCAAATAGAGGTTTGATCTCCAAGATATCTAAAGAACTCACTCGACTCCACTCCAAGAAGACAAACGATCCAATCAAAAAATGGGCAAAGGTCCTGGGCAAACGCTTTTCCAAGGAGGAGATACAGAGGGCCCAGAGACATTTGAAAGGATGCTTGGCATCACTAGCCATCAGAGAAATGCAGATCAAAACCACCATGAGGTACCCCCTCACACCGGTCAGAATGGCCATCATAAACAGATCCATAAACAACAGGTGCTGGCGAGGCTGTGGAGAAAAGGGAACCCTAGGACACTGTTGGTGGGAATGCAGACTGGTGCAGCCACTGTGGAAAGCAGTGTGGAATTTCCTCAAAAAGCTGAAAATGGAACTGCCTTTTGATCCAGTGATTCCTCTGCTGGGACTATACCCTAAGAATCCCAAAACACCAATTCAAAGGAACCTCTGCACCCCAATGTTCATAGCAGCACAATTTACAATAACCAAGTGTTGGAAGCAACCTAAATGCCCATCAGTAGATGATTGGATCAAAAAACTATGGTACATTTACACAATGGAATACTAGACAGCAGAAAGAAGAAAAGAACTACTAAACTTCACGATAACATGGATGGAAGTAGAGAGCATTATGCTAAGCAAAATAAGCCAGGGGGCGAAAGACAAATAGCATATGATCTCACCTATAAGCGGAACCTAACCAACAATACAAAGATGCAAGGAAAATAAGACCAGCAACACTGAAAGGAAAAGAAACCAACAGAGACAAGAGGGAAGGAGGGAGTGGTGGGTGGGGGAAAAGGAAGGGAAGGGGAAAGTCAAGGAACATATAGCAGGGACTCATGGAGAAAGTCAAAGTGGGGAAAGATTGAGGGAGAGAGAGGGGAGAGGGGGGCAGGGGATTGTAGTAGGGTGAAGTCTGAGACAAATGTATTTGAAAAAATAATTAATTTAAAAAAATTTTTAAAAGAAAGTAATAGAAGACATAAACAAGTAGAAGTACATAAAAAGTTCATGGATTGAAAGAATTAACATCATTAAAATGTCCATATTACCCAAAACAACCTATAGATAATGCCATTCCTATTAAAATACCAATGGCATATTTCACAGATCTAGAACAAATATTCCAAAAATTTATATAGAACCTAAAAGATTACAAATAGCCTCAGCAGTCATGAGAAAAAAGATCAAAGTTGGACAAATAACAATATTGGATATCAGACTATACTGCAAAGCCATTGTAATAAAAAATATCCTAGTACTTGCACAAAAACAAGCATATGGATCAATGGAACACAACAAAGTGCCCAGAAATCAAGCCATACCTTTATGGTTAATTAATATTTGACAAAGGAGGCAAGAGCATACAGTAGAGTAAAAACAGTCTCTTCAATAAATAGTGTTGGGAAAATTGGTCAGGTACATGCAAAAAAATAATAAACTAGACCACCAAATTACACCACACACAAAAATAAGCTCAAAATGGATAAAAAACTAATTGTAAGTTGCAAAACTATAAGAATTGTAGAAGAAACCATGCAGTAAAATCTCAGACATCTCGCACAGCAATATGTTTCCTGACATACCTCCTCAGGCAAGGAAAACAAAAGAAAAATTAACAAAAAACACTACATCAAACTATAAAACTTTTGTGCAGCAAAATAAACTATCAACAAAATAAAAAAGGAACCCACTCTATAAGAGAACATATTTGCCAATGATACATCCAATAAGGGGTTAATTTCCAAAATATATAAAGAATTTATACAACTCAACACCAGGAAGACAAGCAACCCAATTCAAAAATGGTCAATGGAGCTGAATTGACGCTGCTCCAAAGAGGACATCCAAATGGCCAATAGACATATTAAAAAATTCTCTATGGCACTAATCATCAGAGAGATGCAAATTAATACCACAATGAGATATCACCTCACAGCAATCAGAATGGTTACCATTAAAAAATCAAAAAACAAGTGCAGGCAAGAATGTGGAGAAAAGGGAACCCTAGTACTCTGTTGGTGGGAATGCAGACTGGTACAGCCACTGTGGAAAACAGTTCGGAATTTCCTCAGAAAGCTAAAAATGGAACTGCCTTTTGATCCAGTGATTCCACTGCTGGGATTATACCCTAAGAATCCCAAAACACCAATTCAAAACAACCAATGCACTCCAATGTTCATGGCAGCATTATTTACAATAGCCAAGATCGGGAAACAGCCCAAGCACCCATCAGTAGATAAGTGGATAAAACAAGCTGTGGTACATTGGCACTATGGAATACTATGTGGCTGTAAAAAAAAAAAAAAAAAAAAAAAAAAAAAAGAAGCACTCTTACCCTTACTCTTACAGCATGGATGGACCTGGAGAATATTATGGTAGGTGAAATAAACCAGTCAAAGAAAAATACCATATGATCTCATTCATATGTGGAACCTAATGAATGAAATAAACTGACCAACAAAACAGAACCAGAGGCAAGGATACATGAAAGAGACTGGCAGATCTCAGATGGGAGGGGTGGGGGATTAGAAGGGATTAGTGAAAGAACATATATGCATATATGCACAGCACATGGAAACAGACAACAATGTGGTGAAGGTCTTGGGGTTGGCGTGGGGTGGGGGCTAGGTGTAGAAGGGCAAACTGGGAGAAAATTGAGACATCTGTAATAGTGTCAACAATGAAAAATAAATAAAAATAAAAATAAAGGTATATTCCGAACAACTCTATGCACATAAATTTGACAACTAAAATGAAAAGAACCAATTCCTTAAAAAACACAAACCATCAACTCAGCCACATAAAACAGATTGTTTGAATAGGCCCAGAACGATCAAGAAGCTTAAATCTGTAACTCTAAAAACTACCCTCCCAAATAATTTACAGACCCTTATGGTCTTATTGAAGAATTCTACCAAATGTCCAAAGAATTAACAAAAATTTCCTGCAATCATTCTAGAAAATTGAATGAAAGGAAACAATTTCCGATTTATTTTATAAAATTATTACCCTGAGGCCAAAATTACACAAAGACGGTACCAAAAAAAAAAGTCAAAGGCTAATATTCTTTATGAAAATAGATGCAAAAATCAGGATGGAGGAGTGAGTGGAAGTCACACTGATCTCCTCTCAGGGCCAACCTGGAATTACAACTAAATTGTGGAAGAAACCCCTGGAAAACAACTGAACAATAGTGAGAGAGGAGCCTCATAACCTCAGACAGACAGAAGAATCAGCTTAAGCACAACCTAACAGGTAAGGAGTGAAGTAAAGACTCAAGAAGACAGGCAGGGTGTCCACGGACAGCAGCACCAGAAGGATATTGAAACAGCCATTTGGATCCCCCTGAGAAGAGCAGGGTCTAAGCCATAAGTAGGGATCTCCAGCCTACAGCACCAGAGCCCCAAAAGTCCACAGATAACAGCCAGCTGCGAAAACCATCAGGGCTGCTCTCTACTAGGTGGCTGGAGGTGCAAAGAGCTGCTTAAAGGGCCAACAAGTAAATTTTTTTTTGCAGCCACTTACCCTGTCTCCGGCAAAGGTGGGGGCAGAGTGGCTGGAGATGCCTGGGGAGAGACTGGGGAAGAAGGCTTTGGGGAGAGTACTGAGAAAGTAGCCAGCAGGATTCCAGTGCTGACTCCTCCCCCATATGGCAGCAGCCATCTTACTCAGGCAGACCACTTCCTTGAGTGGCAACAGCTTGAGAGGTCACAATAGCCCAGCTCACAGCAGGGACTCTGCCATGGCCTGGTAGTACTAAACCTAATGGCTGAGTACAGAGTAGCAGCCACAGATAGTAGATCTTGGGCTAAAGGGGGTACAGAGTGGTCTAGACACACTTTAGGAGAATCTGGAGATGGAGGTTTTGGGGAGAGAATGGAGGGAGAAGCTGATGGGATCCTTGTGCTGACTCCTCCCCCATCTGGCAGTAGCCATCTGGCTCAGGCAGACCACTCCCCTGACCAACAGCAGCAGAGTAAGAGGACCCAATAACTCCGTCCCCCAGGACGGGCTCTGCCCTGCCCTGTGGTTTCTCCAAGCCAGCCTGTTGAGTGCAGAGTAACTAGATTAACAGCTGAAGGAGACAGCCACAGACAATAGATTCCCAGAAGTCTTGAAGAGACTGCCTATGGTCAGACAGGGTCAACATCTGATATCATCAGAGGCAGATCCACAAAGAAAAAAACAGCGGTCTCCTACTATAGAAGTTCACACCACAAAGTCAGGAAACAAAGACAGATCAATTTCAGAAGCAGAAACAAAAAAAGAAGAGTCTCATAAATAAGGAGAAGACAAAGAAACACCCCCCAGTTGAAGGGAAAGGAGGAATCCCCAGAAAGAGAACTAAATGAAATAGAGGCAAGTAAACTATCAGATATTGAGTTTAAAACAACAGTTCTAAGGAAGCTCAATGAGCTCAGTGAGCTCAGAGAAAACTACAAAAAACGACAGGGAAACTACAAGGCACTTACTGCAAACTACATCAGCGTGAAAAAGGACATAGAAACTATCAATAAGATAGTTTCTTATCAATATTGATAGTTTCTTATTGGTAGTTCAGAGGAAATGAGGAATACAATTTATGAATTGAAGAACACAGTAGAAGGAATCCAAAGCAGGCTAGATGAAGCCGAGGAATGAATCAGCAAGCTGGAGGAAAAGGTAGAGAAAAGCTCTCAGAAAGCAAGAAAATGAAAAGAGACTCCAAAAAGAATGAAGAGGTGTTTAGGGAAATGCAGGACAACCTGAAACTTAAGGGATACCAGAAGGAGAAGAAGAGGTGCAAGGGATAGAGAACTTGTTTGAAAAAGTATCAATGGAAAACTTCCCTAATTTGAGAAGGGAAAAGGTCATACAGTCCAGGAAGCACAGATGGTCCCATTCAAGAGGAACCCAATGAGGCCCACTCCAAGACACATCATCATGAAAATGGCAAATAGCAAAGACAAACAGAGAATCCTAAAGGCAACAAGGGAGAAACAGGTAGTAATATACAAAGGAGCCGCGGTAAGGCTAATAGCTGACTTCTCAACAGAAACACCTCAAGCCACAAGAGAATGGCAAGAAATATTCCAAGGAATGAAAAGCAAAGGCCTGCAACCAAGACTGCTCTACCCAGCAAGGCTCTCAATGAAAATGGAAGGCAAAATAAGGAGTTTCCCAGACAAAAGAAGGCTAAAAGAATGCATCTCCGCCAAACCAGCACTGCGAGATATCCTAAAAGGACTGCTTTAAGATGAAGAAAAAGAGTCTATGAATACCCAGTTCCTTTCACAGATGCCAATACCTGATATTACCAATATTTTTAATACTTAATCTGAATGTGACAATGATGTGTTATTTTAATTGTTACTTTATTACTTGTTGAAACTAAACCTGTTTTTGTTATTTTTTGTCTGTTTCTATTATTTTTAGAAAGCTTTAAATGACTTTTTGGTATTCTTTATCTATTTTTTTATTAAATATTTGTAGATTTTTCCCTAAAAAAGAAAAACTATTAACCCTTTTTCATATGTGTTACAAATGCTTTCATATTCTAAAAAAACAAAAAACAAAAAAAGAAAATAGATGCCAAAATAATTAACAAAATAATAACAAAGAGAACTCAGCAACACAGATAAATAATTTTATACTAAGACCAAATGGAGTTTATTACTCAAACGTAAGGCTGGCTCAACAGTTGAAATCAACCAGAATAATCTACCATTTTACCAGGCTAAATATGAAAAATCACATGATCATATCAATCAATGAAGAAAATGTATCTAATAAATTTCAAGGCTATTTCAGTAAAAAAAAAAAAAAAAAAAAGCTTTCAGAAAATAATAATAAAAGTTTCTCAACTTAATACAGAGCATTTACCAAAAATAAAAATCAGTAGCTAACATTATACTTAATGATAAGAAATATTCAACGATTTCCCTCTATAATCAGGACAAGGCAAGCATGTTCAGTCTCACCATTCTTATTCAACATTGTGCTGAATATTATAGCCAGTGAAATGAGGCAAAAAATAAAAATAAAATAAAATATACACAGATTGAAAGGGAAAAAATAAAACTGCTATCACTTTTTGCAAATGACATAATTATCTACTTAGAAAAGCATAAGAAATCGACAACAGCAAAAAACCTCTTAGAACTAACTACAAAGTAGATTCAGCAAGTTTGAAGGATACAAGATAAACATACAAAAATGCTTTTCTTTATACTATAAAAATGTACAATATTAACCTAAAAGTAAGAGGCCTTTTAAAATGAGAGGCAAAAAGCACTTATATGATATTAAGGAATAGCTTTTCAGGGAGCACTGATTTGGGCAGAAGGCCAAAAGTGTTCTGATTAGGAGACTAAGGCAGTGAGTATTAAAAAGAGAAAGGGAAAAATTATATCAACAGAAGGAAGGCATTTCTATTGGGGCAGATACCATAACATAATGTGCTAATTCTAAACAATTTTTAAATTTATTCAGTCTGGTGGTCATCTATCCAGTAGTCATAATATCCTTTTTCTTGTAATCTTTGCAAACAGTTCTTTAGGACACAAGTTTCTTTTAGTCCCAGTCCAAAGGTTATTTTGCCTGGTTTTAACAATCCAAAAACTTAAGGCATAAGACATGCAGGGTAGTTCCTCTAGCATGACAGCTCCAGCTCCATTTTAAAGTGGCTCAGATTTTTCTTTAAATCTTTTCTTCTCCTTCTGGTATTCCTATGATTCGAAAATTGTTGTATTTCATGCTGTCCTGAAGTTCCCTGAAGCTATCTTCATATTGTTTTAGTCTTTTTTCCGTGCAGCGGCTCTACCTGGGTATTTCTTTCTACCTTCTCTTTCAGCTCACTAATTTCGTCCTCTGTTTCATCCAACCTGTTTGTATTCCTTCTAGTGTATTTTTAATTTCAGTGATTGTATTCTTCATTTCTTTCTGGTTCCTGTTTATAGTTTCTATTTCCTTTTTCATGCTGTTGGAGTTCTCACTCAGTTCCTTGTAGTTCCCTGAGCATCCTTATAACCATTCTTTTGAATTCTATATCTGATAGTTTGCTTGCCTCCATTTCATTTAGCTCTTTTACTGGGGAATATTCAATTCTTTTCAATTGCAGGTTCTTTCCTTGTGTCTGCATTTTAGGTGACTCTTTTTTGTTTGTTTGTTTCTGCTATTCCAGATGTTCTGCTTTGCCCATTGTCTTTGTAAGGTGAATTTCTGTGGTAGGGGTTCTGTGGGATTAAGTGGTGAGGACTCTTTGATTTCCTTGTCTAGATGCTCTAGGGTTGCCCTTTCTTCCGTATGTGTGGACTCTCTTGTTGTACATGGGCTTTACTTGTTGGTGGCTCCTTTGTTGGTGGTTTTCCCCTCCAGCAGGTTTACTGGTATTCACAACTCCCACATTGTCTTGTATGCTGTTTTATAGGTGTTGGTTAACAAAGCAGTATTACCAGACTACCAAACCTACGCCAGCAAAAAGAACTCCCTTACCACATCAGCAGTCACAACCACAATTGAACTAAGATTAATAAAGATGAAGAGGGAGTGTGGATATTATATGACAAAAGGAATATGAGGTGACTAAAAGAGAAAACATTGCTGTGTGGTAAGAGGGGGGAGAATTGATAAGATTTGCAATAGTACCAAGGTGAAGAATGGGGGAGAACAAAATTTACAATGTAAGTAAAACATGAAAGGGCAATGGGAACAATGGGATAAGAACAGGGAAGAGAATACCATGAGGTATGAAGTAATATTGAAAAAGGTACTGGACCAACAGTAGCAAAATTCCAGAAAAACCACAGCAAGATTGTTAGCAACGACAGCTGAATGACATTTAATAATGGTGGAATGGGAATAAGAATACTGTAGAAAAGCAAAAAGTAAATTTGAGATATCTAGAGTAAAGAAAAATGATTTTGAGAGGATGGGGTAAGCAAACTAATAAGAGTAAGGAGTTGGGGGGGGGGAAGAAAGAGAAAAAAGGGGGAGAGAAAACAATGAAATAAAATTCCTCACTCAACTGATCAGGGGCAGAGAGAAGGTAAAAAGAAATAAGACAGTGGGAGAGTATTCTATGGGATTTAAAGTACCAACAAGTAGTGAACAAATAGAAGTTCCTTTGGAAAAGTACAGCAATAACTGGGATTTCACCCAACTAGCCACTGTTTATAAAAGGTGGAAAAGAAATAAAACTCTCAATAGAAGAGAAAATGAATGTAAGCTGACTGAAGAAAGAAGAGTGCTTATGCGAGGTTAGATGGAGGAGAAATAGAGTAAGGGATAGAAACTTGGCGAAGTGTGAGAGAAAACAAAGTTAACCACAACGGTAATAAAGCTCAGGAAGGTGGTGTGATGGATTAAGACCACACAGGGTGCTGTGTGGATTTGGACTAGGAATACTATGATAAGAAATATATAATCTGAGTAAAAAGTACAAGACCAAGAGCAGTGTGTTATTTGGAATATGAGTGAAGTAAAGAAGAAAATTAAAATGCAATATGAATGGGAGAATTAAAAAACAAATCAAACAATAAAAACAAATGAACAAAACAAAAAAAGTAAATAAACAGAAAGAAGAGAAATTTTAAAAATGCACTTTCTGAAGGATAGCAAAGTGAAATCGTCTCAGCTGTTGGTGTTCGCCTTCTGACTTCTTTCTGGATCTGTCTTACGGTTTTCTAACAACTCCAGGTCTTGCTGTCTTAGTATTGGGGGTGGAGGGAGAAGGCTCCTGCTGATTTTAAAACTGCCAAGACAGTTTTGTAGGTCTGCCTGGATCCTGCAGGCAGAGGGGGTGCTCAGCTGCATTAATCACAGGTGCCGTTTCCAGCTGATGCCCTCAGACCACTGTGCAGCCTGTACTGTCCACTCTGTGCATTTGCGTAAGGCCGGCACCAATAGTCCACCTAATTTTACACCCCTTTGATCAGTCCATGAGGTGCACTGAGTGGGAGCATATCATGCCCACCCTCCTTTGTTGGCCTGACCACTGTACATGATAGGTCATCCATGGGAGCTCAGTTCCCCTATTGAAAAAAGTCTCTCTGGGCACCGCTGCCTCTCCAAGTCCTTGCTGCCCCTCTTTGATCAATCCATGAGGTACCCTGAGTGAGAGCAAATTGCGTCAGTACTCCTCCCTCTTCACTGGCTCAGCTGCTGCATCTGTGAGATTCCTGCACAGGCGCTAAATTCCACTTTTGAGAAAAGTCCCCTTGGATGCTGCCTGCAGCTCCTAACAAGCACCTGGCTTTCCACACACTCCAATTATCTGACAGTCCAGAATCTATCTGGGTCACAGCTAGTCATGGCCTATCTCTTCTCACCAGATCCAGATGTCATCCGGCTCCCCAATTTCCCTGGTACTGTCCAGCTGGAGACCATTGCCCCAGTCCCTGTACACTGCTGGCAGTGTGTCACTTACCGTCTTTTTATCCCCCCAGCAACTTTATGCATCCAGGTCTCTCCTAGCTTGGGTCTGGAACTTCTCTGCCCTGGGAGGGATGGAACTGCTAGGCTGCTGTCACCAACCCGGCTCTCCTCCAATGCTTATGCAGCAGCTGCAGTCTCCAGCCAAAGGCCCAGGGACCTTCTCTTTGGCCTGAAAAAAATCTCCTTACTGCCCATTTTTAAGATTCTTCTGCATACTTTGACTTCCAAACTTCGTATCAGCTGGGATTTTGTTGGCTGTTCACTCTGTTCTTTGGAAAATAGGCTTGGTGTTCCACTTTGGTTCACGAGCAAGTGAGCTCAGCTCCCACCCACATCGCCACCATCTTCCAGCTTCTCTCTGTATTATTTCTTAAAACTGCATATAAATCAACAATTATCTCAAACTAAAATTTTTAATATTTAAAATGTAAAATTAAAGGAGGGAAGAAGATGATGGCAGAGTACTTGGAAGTTACACTCACCTCTACCCAGGACCACATTACAACTGAATTATAGAACAGTAAATCTAAATAACCAACTAAACAGTATTTGAACATATGTCTCATAATCAAGAATTTACACCATAAGCCACACCAAGACTGGTAAAAGGGTAGAGATGCAAATAAGGCTGGCCCTGTGCCCATATGCAGCAGCTTAGATTCTAGAGAAATATTTCAACTGCAAAGGCCCACCCTGAGGAGTGAAGGGTCTCAGTCCCACACTGAGTTCCCCAGACCAAAGGACAAGAGCTGGGAAGAAACACTCACATAATATCTAGCTTTGAAAATCAGCAAGGACTCTGCTAGGAAGAAAGCAATGTCTACTAGAAATCCAGGTGCCATCTTAAAGGACCAGCACACAAAATCTCACTCACAGCCACTAACCATGGCCTTTTTCTGAACATCCCACAGATGCCATCCTTCCTAGGTCAGCACTCCCCTCCATACTGCATCATCCCAGAGGCCTGCACTAGCTCCACATTTTTGACTCCCTGTATCCTCTGACCCCTACCTTGCTGAGCTCATGCCCTGCAGTGGAGTGTGGAGCCTGCCAGAGCCTCTGGTGTAGACTTTTTAAAAGTTGTCTTGAGGGCAAACTCAGGAGGTAGTCAGAGACTGAGTTGTGTGGTTCTGGGGTGGTGGGCCAGTCTCTTCCCGCAACCTTGCTACTGCACCAGAGGAGCAGCAACCTAGGAGCCAGAGCAGCTTCATGGACCCTCAGTGTGAGAGTAGAAGCACTCCAGCCCCCAAAATGCCACAGCAGTGGTGCCCACCATCCATGTTTCAGAACATCAGCACCCTGCCCCTTTGAGTGCCAGAATGGTAGTTTCTCTTGCCTCATATGCTAAAGCAGCAGTGCCCAGCCCCTAGAGTTGGAGAAAACAGCTCCCCATTCCCCTGTGCACTAGGGCAACAGTGCTTTAATCTGTATGCCAGAGCAGTGGAACCCCATGGCCAAAAGAACGGTGCTTGTCCTCCCACAAGTGATTCAACAGTCCCACCAGATAGAACCCTCCCAACTCCCAACTCCCAGTGGTCCTGCCCTACCAAACTTACACTCTGCAATATTGACAGCTGATTGTAGCCAGCTTGAATCCACTGTGCAGAAAACTCTCCAGGAAATCCAGGCAGACTCAGGGAGAAACTTAGTTGTGTGTTCTTAGGCAGGGACCATTTTTCACTTGCACATCAGACTGCGGCCCCCATTTCCCTGCAAAGTGCTCTCTTCACATGGCCAAATCTTGGTCTTTTGAGGGTCTGATGAACTCTGCTGGCCTCACCCTGAGGACTGACTGAGACTACCGCCCCACCACAAAGGTCCCTAGGTACCTGGCAGGTGGCAGCAGATCTTGGTGTACTATGAAACTGCTGCCGAGTGGCCTCAGATGCAGAACTGCTACCAAGATTAGATCTGTATCAGTCTAGTGAGCACAATTCACCACTACCTGGTGAGTCACTGAGAACCTACCTCATGTAACTCACCTATCACCAGAAGCCTTTTTAGTGATTGAATCTAACAGGCAGCTAGCAGGCAAAGGCAGAGCTCAGAAAGTCTTAAGCCTTTTGTTTACTTTCCCCCAGGCTTGGTATTGGTAGAAGCCAGCCTTGGAATGCAGCTTGGCACGTTCCGTATGCACGCAAGCCCACTGGAGGCAGCCACAAACTGTGGGTAATTTTGCAGCTCCAAACAGGTAGCTGGGGGCCAGTCTGCACTGAACCGCCCCCCCAACCAAGTGGCCCCAGAAGCAACACACTGGGTGGCAAAATTCATACCATATCAGAGCACAACCCAATTATCTCCGCAGAGACACATCCTATAAGAGATCTCAGTGGGCACCAGGCCCTGTTTGGGTGAATTCTAACTTGCAAAGTTAGCCCCTGCACAGCACTAATTGAGGGCCAACCCAACCCATGAACAGGCCAACAACAATCAAGACTCAACTATAACAGAAGAGCTCACATAACCCACATAAGGAACATTCTTGGAGCACCTAGTTCAAGTGATCAGGGAGATTGCACCACTAAGCCCCACGAGATACCTACTATGTAAGGCAACCACACTAAATTGGAAGTCATAGCAGATCAAACTAATACACAAAAACAAATAAAATGAGGCAGACAAAATGAAGAGACAAAGAAACTTGCCCGAATGAAAGAACAGGGGAAATCACCAGATAAACCATTCAAAACTTCGTATAAAGAGGCTCAAAAACTATATGGGAAGAATAGATAAACTCAGTGAGAACTTAAACAAAGAGATAGTAACATAAATAAGAACAGAAAGCATTTTAAAAGTCAGTCAGAAATGTGGAAAACAAGATCTGAAATGAAGAATACATTAGAAGGAATCAATAGCAGGCTAGATGAAGCAGAAAATTAAATCAGTGATTTGGAAGACAAGGTAGCAGAAAACACCCAAGCCAAGCAACAAAAACAAAAAGTTAAAAAATGAAGATTGTCCAAGAAACCTCTGGGACAACATGGAACATAACAACATCTGCATTAGAAGAAACAAAAGAAGAAGAGAGAGAGCAAGGATAAAGAAACTGTTTTTTTGTTTGTTTGTTTGCTTTGATTTAATCTTTATTGTAGTTTTTTCACTTACCATTCAGTCCCCTTATATCTCCCTCCCCTCAGCAATTTACCACACTGCTGTCCATGTCCATGAACCCTTTTTCTTTTTTGCTCAATCTCTCCATCCCCTAACCCCACCCCCCACTAACTGTCATCTGCTCTCCATCAATGAGTCTGTCTCTGTTTTGCTTGTTAGTTGAGTTGTTCATTAGATTCCACATGTGAGTGAAATCATATGGTATTTAAAAATTAAAAAATTTTAAAAAGAACCTATTTGAAGAAATAATGGCTGAAATCTTTCCTAACCTGGTGAAGGAAGAATATTCACATGCCCAGAAAGCACAAAGTGTCACAAATAAGATGAAACCAAAGAGGCCCACATGGAGACACATTATAATTAAAATGGCAGAAGTTAGAGACAAAGAGAGAACCATAAAAATAGCAAGAGAAAGTTAGCTACCTAAAAGGGAGGTCCCATAAGACTGTGACCTAATTTCTCAACAGAAATATTTTAGGCCAGAAGAGATTGGCATGAAATATTCAAAGTAATGAAAAATAAAAGCCTACCACCAAGACTACTCTACCCAGCAAAACTATCTCTAAACATTGAAGGTTAAAAGAACAGCTTCTCAGAGAAGGAAAAACAAAAGGAATTTGTTACCACCAAACCATGTATTACAAAAAATGTTAAAGGGTCCTGAAGAAGAAAAAAGAAAAGAAAACATAGTTATAAAGAATAAAATGGCAATAAATATATACCTATCACCTAAATATATAATAAAAAATATATAATCACCTACATATATAAAGCAAATGAATATTAATGGACATAAAGGGAGAGACTGAAAGCAATATTATCATAGTAAGGGATTTTTAACACCCCATTGACATTAATGGATAGATCTTCCAGACAGAAAATCAACATGGAAACAGTGGCCTTTCCATATATGAAAAACCTACAGCTAATATCATACTCAACGGGCAAAAACTGAAAGCTTTCCCACTAAGATCGGGAACACGACAAGGATGTCCGCTCTCACCGCTTCTTTTCAACATCGTATTGGAAGTCCTAGCCACAGCGGTCAGACAAGAGAAAGAGATACAAGGCATCCAAATAGGAAAGGAGGAAGTAAAACTATCATTGTTTGCAGATGACATGATAGTGTACATAGAGAACCCTGTAGACTCTACCAAAAAACTCCTCAACCTAATAAGTGAATTTGGCAAAACAGCAGGATACAAAGTCAACATTCAGAAATCAAAGGCGTTTTTGTACACCAGCAATGCAATAGAAGAAGAAGAAATCAGGAAAAATATACCATTCGATATAGCATGAAAAAAGATAAAGTACCTAGGGATAAATTTAACCAAAGACACAAAAGACCTGTATGCAGAAAACTATACAACATTGAAAAAAGAAATTAAGGAAGACAGAAATAAGTGGAAGCATATACCGTGCTCATGGATTGGAAGAATTAATATCCTCAAAATGTCCATACTCCCCAAAGCAATTTATAGATTCAACGCAATCCCTATTAAGATACCAATGACGTATTTCACAGAAATAGAACAGACATTTCAAAAATTTATATGGAACCATAAACGACCCCGAATAGCCGCAGCAATTTTGAGAAAGAAAAACAAAGTAGGAGGGATCACAATACCGGACATCAAACTCTACTACAAAGCCACCATACTCAAAACAATCTGGTACTGGCACAAGAACAGACCCATAGACCAGTGGAACAGAATAGAAAGCCCAGAAATAAGCCCAGGTCTCTATGGACATCTAATATTCGACAAAGGGGGCAGAAGCAGAAAATGGAGCAATAACAGCCTCTTCAACAAATGGTGTTGGGAGAGCTGGACGGCTACATGCAAAAAATTGAAATTGGATCATCAGCTGACACCATACACAAAAATAAACTCAAGATGGATAAAAGACTTAAATAGAAGTCACAACACCATCAAAGTCCTAGAGGAGAACATTGGCAGGAAACTCTCAGATATCCCACGCAGCAATTTTTTCACTGCTATGTCTCCTAAAGCAAGGGACATAAAGGAAAGAATAAACAAGTGGGACCTCATCAAAATAAGAAGCTTCTGCACGGCGAAAGAAAACATCAGCAAAATGAAAAGGGAGCCAACCATATGGGAAAATATATTTGCTAATGATACATCAGATAGAGGTTTGATCTCCAAGATATACAAAGAACTCACTGGACTTTACTCCAAGAAGACAAACGATCCAATCAAAAAATGGGCAAAGGACCTGGGCAGATGCTTTTCTAAGGAGCAGATACAGAGGGCCCAGAGGCATTTGAAAGGATGCTCGGCATCACTAGCCATCAGAGAAATGCAGATCAAAACCACCATGAGGTACCACCTCACACCGGTCAGAATGGCCATCATAAACAGATCCACAAACAACAGGTGCTGGCGAGGCTGTGGAGAAAAGGGAACCCTAGTACACTGCTGGTGGGAATGCAGACTGGTGCAGCCACTATGGAAAGCAGTGTGGAATTTCCTCAGAAAGCTGAAAATGGAACTGCTTTTTGATCCAGCGATTCCCCTGCTGGGACTATACCCTAAGAACACCAAAACGCCAATACAAAAGAACCTCTGCACCCCAATGTTCATAGCAGCACAATTTACAATAGCCAAGTCTTGGAAGCAACCTAAATGCCCATCAGTAGATGATTGGATCAAAAAATTATGGTACATATACACAATGGAGTACTACGCAGCAGAAAGAAAAAAAGAAGTACTAAACTTTGCAACAGCATGGATGGAACTGGAGAGCATCATGCTAAGCGAAATAAGCCAGGGGGCAAAAGGCAAATACCATATGATCTCACCTATAAGCGGAACCTAACCAACAATGCAAAGAAGCAAGGAAAATATGACCAGCAACACTGAAAGGAAAAGAAATCAACAGACACAAGAGGGAAGGCGGGGGCAGGGAAGGGGAAGGGAAGGGGAAAGTCAAGGAACATATAGCAAGGACTCATGGACAAAAAGGGGAAGAGCTGAGGGAGGGAAGGTAGGAGGGGGCAAGGGAAAGAGGTTGGGGGGGAGGCAGAGACAAATGTATTTAAAAAGTAAATTTAAAAAAAATTAAAAAAAAAAAAACAGTGGCCTTAAATGATACAGTAGATCAGATGGACTTAACTGATATTTCGAAAGGATTTCACCCCAAAGCAACAAAATATACATTCAAATGCAAATAAAACATTTTCCACAAAAGACATATGTTACGTCAGGAAACAAGTCTCAAATTTTTAAGATTGAAATCATATCATGTATCTTCTCCAATCACAATGGTATAACACTAGAAATCAACTACAAGGAGAAAAAAAACCCTAAAAAACCACAAACATGTGAAGGCTAAGTAACATGTTACTATAAAGCATCCAGCAAAACTAATGCCCTTTTTTCCTTACAAAATCTTTTGTTACAAAATTGTAAGCACATAATTCTGTAACATAACAATATCACACTCAAGCACACCATATCACATTTTAGGTGAAATGTTCAGATTAAAACTATAAATTATTAAACCCATATTATTACCCTACAAACCACACTCAATCAGGCATTACTTCTTCCAGACCCTGTTTTAATGAATGGGTTAACAAAGAGAACAGAAGAAATCAAAATATACCTTGAGACAAATTAAATAAAAACACAGCAAAACAAAATATATGAGACACAGCAAACACAGTCCTAAAAAGGAAATTCATAGCAATACAGGTTATCTCCAGAAGCAACAAAAAAGTCAAATAAACAATCTAACGTTACACCCAAAGCAAAAGGTCACCAGTTTGATTCTCAGTTAGGGCACATGCCTAGATTGCACGTTCAGTCCCTGATCTAAGGGTGTGATATTTCTCTCTTACATTGTGTATTTCCCTCTCTTTCTCTGTCCCTTATCCTCTCTCTAAAAATAAATAAAATCTAATATTGTTATTCTAGTATAGTTGTCCCAATTTTACCCCTTTGCTGTCCTCCATCCAGACCATCACCCATTCCCACAGTCAATCCCCACACCATTCTCCATCTCCATGGGTCATTCACACATATTTTTTAACTAGTCACTTCCCCTTCTTTCCACCTTTATCCCTGTCCCATTCCCCTCTGGTCACAGTCAGTCTGTTCCATGTTTCCATGTCTCTGGTTCTATTTTTCTCAATAGTTTATTTTGTTATTAGATACCTCTTATACATAAGATCATATGGTATCTGTCTTTCACTGGCTGGTTTATTGCACTTAGCGTAATATTCTCTAGTTCCACCCATGTTATTGTAAAAGGTAGGAAGTCCCTCTCTTTCTTTCTGCTGCATAGTTTTACACTGTTCTCCACAGTGGTTGCACTAGTCTGCATTACCACCAAAAGTGAGCTAAGGTTCCTTTTCCTCCACATCCTCACCAGCGCTTCTTGACTGTTGATTTATTAATGATAATTCTGACAGGTGTGTGGTGGTATTTCATTGTGGTTTTAATTTGCATCTCTCTGATGGCTAATGATGTTGAGCCTCTTTTTATGTGTTTATGGGCCATCTGTATGTTCTCCTTGGAGAAGTGTCTGTTCAGGTCCTTTGTCCATTTCTTAATTGGATTGTTTGTTATCCTGGTGTTAAGTCATATGAGATTTTTATATATTTAGGAGATTAAATCTTGTCCAATGCATCATTGGCAAATATGTTCTCCCATGTGGTTGGTTCCCTTTTCATTTTGATGATGGCTTCTTTAGCCATGCAGAAGCTTTTAAATGTGATGTAGTCCCATTTATTTCTTTTTTTCCTTTATTTCTCTTGCCCTAGTACATATATCAGCAAAAATAATGCTACAAGGGACATCTGAAATTTTACTGCCAATGTTTTCCTCTAGGACTTTCATGGTATCACAACTTATATTTAATTTTTGTATCCATTTTGAGTTTATTCTGATGTATAGTGTCAGTTGCTGCTCTAGTTTCATTTTTTGGCACGTACCAGTTCAATTCTCCCAACACCATTTATTGAAGAGACTATTTTTATTCTATTGTATGCTTGTGACCGCTTTGTCAAATATCAGTTGACCATAGAGGCATGGGTTTATTTGTGGGCTCTCTATTCTCTGCATTGATCTATGTGTCTGTACTTACAGGAGTACCAGATTGTTTTGATTACAGTGGCCTTGTAGTATAGTTTGATATCAAGTATTATAATCACTCCAGCTTTATTCATCTTTCTCAAGATTGTGAGGATGGATATTCAGGGGTTTTGTGTTCCATATAAATTTTTGGAGTGTTTGTTCTAGACCAGTGAAATATGCCATTGGTGTATCAAAAAAGATTGTGCTGAATCTCTAGATTTCTTTGGGTCGTATGCACATTTTAATGATGTTAATTTTTCCAATCCATGAGTATGGTATATGTATCCATTTGTTTGTAGCTTCCTAAATTTCTTTTTTGGATGTTCTATAGTCTTCTGAGTACAGGGGGTTTTTTTTTATCTCCTTGGTTAAGTTTATTCCTAGGTACTTTATTTTTCTTGTTGCTATAATAGATGGGATAGTTTTCCTAGTTTCCCTTTCTGATAGTTCATTGTTGATGAACAAAAATGCCATCAACTTCTCAATATTGACTTTGTATCCTGCTGCTTTGCCATATTCAGTTATAAGGTCAAGTATTTTTGTAGTGGAGACTATAGGGTTTTCTATGTACACTATTCTGTTGTCTGCAAATAATGACAGTTTTACTACCTTCTTTCCAATTTGGCTTCCTTTTATTTATTTTTCTTGTCTGATCATTGTGGCTAGCATTTCCAGTACACTTTTGAATAAGTGTGGTGAAAGCAGGCCCCATTGTCTTTTTCCTGATCTTAAGTTAAAAGCCTTTAGTTTTTGTCCATTGGGTATAAGGTTTGCAATAGGTTCTCGTATATGGCCTTTATTATGTTGAGGTATGCTCCCTCTATTCCCATTTTGCTGAGTGTTATAATCATAAAATGGGAGCTGGATTTTGTCAAATTATTTTTCAGCATCTATTGATATCATTATGTGGTTTTTGTCCTTCATTTTGTTTATGTGGTATATTCTGTTTGATTTGTGAATATTGTACCATCTTTGCATCCCTGGGATAAATCCTACTTTATCATGGTGTATGATCTTTTTAAATATTGCTAGATGTGGTTTGCCAATATTTTGCTGAGGATTTTAGGATCACTGTCAATCAGAGATATTGGCCTGCAATTTTCTTTCCTTATTGTGTCTTTATCAGGTTTTGGAATTAGGATAATAATGGCTTCATTAAAAAAAAATTTTGAGTCTTCCATTTTCTTGAATTTTTAAATAATTTGAGAAGGAGTTAGTTCTTCTTTGAATGTGCAGTAAAATTCACCTGTTCATCTGAACAGGGTGGTTCAGAGCTTTGTGTGCTGGGAGTGTTTTTATTACTATTTTGATTTTGTTAATTGTTGTCGGTATAGTCAGGCTTTCTGCTTCTTCTTGATTCAGTTTTGGATTATTGTGTTTCCAAATGTGATTTGGATTCCCCTTCCCCCTCCCATCTACAACCATCTGGTAACTAACTTCCTAGAAATTTAACCATTTTGTCCAGGTTGTCCAATTTCTTGGCATATAGTTGTTTATAGTAATTTCTTACAATCCTTTGTATTTCTGTGGTATCGGTTTTCATGTATTCTCTTTCATTTCTGATTTTTTAAATTTGGGTTCTCCCTCTTTTCTTCATGATGAGTCTGATTAAAAGCATGTCAATTTTGTTTATCTTTTCAAAGAACCAGCTCCTGAATTATTTGATCCTTTGAATAGCTTTTTTAGTCTTATGTTACTTAATTCTGCTCTGATCTTGATTATTTCCTTCCTTCTCACTTACTCACTTTTACTCACTTTTGGCTTTGTTGTTTTCCTCTAGTTCTTTTAGATGTAGGGGTAAGCTATTTATTTGAAATTTTTCTATCTTTAGGTAGGCCTTTATTGCTATGAACCTTCCTCTAAGGACTGCATTCACTGTGCCTCATTGGTTTTGGGTGTTCTGTGTTCATTTTCATTTGTTTCCAAGTACTTTTTGACTTCTTACTTGATTTCATTATTAACCCATTCACTATTTAATAAAATGTTATTCAGTCTTCATGGATTTGAATGTTTCTGAGTTTTTTCCTTGAAGTTGCTTTCTAGTTTCAAGCCATTATAACCTGAAAAGATGTTTGATATAATTTAAATTTTCTTGTATTTTTTGAGGCTTGTTTTGTGTTCTACAATGCGGTCTATCTTTGAAAATGCCCCATGTGCATTTGCAAAGAATGTATATTTTGCTTTCTGAGGGGATGAAATGCTATGTAAATATCAACTAAGCATTTAATCTATGGTGTCTTTCTTTTTTTAAATTATATTTTATTGATTATGCTATTGCAGTTGTCCTGATTTTTCCCCCTTTGCCCTCCTCCACCCAGGGCCCTCTACTCCTTCAGGCAATCCTCCCCACCATTGTTCATGTCCAGGGGTCGTGTGTATAAGTTCTTTGGCTACTTCATTTCCTATACTGTACTTTACATCATCATGGCAATTCTGTAACTACCTATTTGTACTTCTTAATCCCCTCACCTCTTCACCCATTCTTCCCCTTCCCCCTCCCATCTACAACCATCTGGTAACTAACTTCTCTTCTCTTACTGCTTTTAAGGGTCTCTCTTTATCTTTAACCTCTGGCCTTTTAATTATGTGTCGGAGTGGGCCTTTTTGCATCCATTATAATTGGGACTCTCTGTGCTTCCTGGACTTGCATGTCTATTTCCTTCAACAAATTAAGGAAGTTTTCTTTCACTATTTTTTCAGATAGATTTCCAATTTCTTGCTCTTTCTCTTCTCCTTCCAGCACCACTTTGATGCAAATATTGGACCACTTGAAGTTGTCCCAGAGGTTACTTATACTATCCTCACTTTTTTGGATTCTTTTTTCTTCTTCTTGTTCTGCATGGTTGTTTTTTTATTCCTTATGTTCCAAATCATTGATTCGATTCTCAGTTTCATTCACTCTACTGTCATTTCCCTGTAAATTGTTCTTTATTTCAATTATTGTATCATTCATTTCTGACTGGATCTTTTTATGCTACTGAGTTCCTCACTAACTTCCTTGGCCATCCTTATTACCAGTGTTTGGAACTCTGCATCTGATAAGATTGCTTATCTCCATTTCATTAGCTATTTTTCTGAAGTTTCGATATGTTCTTTCATTTGGGCCATGTTTCTTTGTCTCCTTGTTTTGGCAGCCTCCCTGTTTTTCTTTCCATGTATTAGGTAGAGCTGCTTTGACTCCATGTTTTGGTAGTGTGGACTAATGTAGTAGGTGTCTTATAGGGTCCAATGGCATAGCCTCTCCTATCACCCAAGCTGGGTACTCAGGTGCACCCTTCCCGTGGGCTGAGTATACCCTCCTCTTGTAGTTGAGCCTTTGTTGCTATTGGCAGATCAATGGGGGGGAATAGCCAGGCCAGTCAGCGGCAAGAACTGACTGTAACCACTGACCACCAACTTCCACCATCCATGGAGGATCAGTTGTGCAGGGACAGGGTGGTGGTGCTCTGATGTGGTCTGTAGCTGTGCACTAGGTGCACTGGCCCTGGGGTTTCCCACGTGGTGCAGGGCAAGGTCAGCCCCAACCTGTGTTTTGCCTGGGGCATCCTCTATTAGCTATAAAGCAATCTGAAGTGGCTGTTACTTTTGCTGGGCTTGGAGATCCCCAGGTGAAGCCAAGCTGTGACTCTAATCTGGCTACCATAGTGGCTCACTGAAGCCAGCTGGTGCTTGTTTCATAGGATTTAGGCGCCAAGACCAGCCATTCTTATGGTAAAGTAGCTTGGGTGGGCCCTTAATTTGGGTGGGGCAGAGTCTCTGGGATCTCCAAGGTGGGTCAAACGAGTGTTAGCCAGGTTATGGCACAAGCTTTCTGGCTCTGTGGGGGGAGGCTTTAGCAAAGGGACAATGGCCTCTGCTCACCCTAATGCCAAACACTTCAGTTTCTCCTTGTATACCACTAGTGCCTTTCAAGCTGCTACTCTGGTGCTAGAGCTCGGGGGGTGGGGGTGAGTCTGAGTAGGTGAGTCTGTGTGTGGGTTCTTTAAGGGGAACTGCTTGGGGCTCTAGAAGCCTCCTCCACTGACTCAATCCCACCGGTTTTTGCAGCCAGAAGTTGTGGGGACTTATCTTCCTGGCACTGGAATCCTGGGCTGGGGGCCTGGTATGGGTTTGGGACTCCTCACCCCTGAGATATCCCTCCTGAGCTTTTATCCATGTGGGTGTGGGACCAGCCCATTCCACATCTGAACTCCTTCCACCAGTCTGGATGGATGTGGTTTATCTGATTCTGTAGTTGTCAAACTTCCATCCAGCTCAATTTCTGATATTCCTGAGTGATAGTTGTTCTATATTTTAGTTGTAATTTTGATGTGGTTGTGCAAAGAAGCAAGCCATGTCTGCCAACACAATCATAATCTATGGTGTCTTTCAAGCCACAATATCCCTCATTGATTTTTGTTTGGACAATGTATCCATTGTTAACAGTGGGGTGTTAAAGTCCCTTTTAATGACTGTATTGCTGTTGACCACCTACTTAAAGTCTTCCAAAATTTTTCTTAGGTATTTTGGGGCTCCTTTTGTGGGTGTGTATATGTTGAGAAGGGTTATATCCTCTTGTTGGGCAGCTCCCTTGAGTATCACGTAGTGACCTTGTATGCCTCTTGTTATGGCCTTTGTTTTGAACCTTATTTTGTCTGACTTAAGTGTTGCTACCCCAGCATTTTTTCCATGTCCATTTGCTTGGAATACATTCCTTCTACCTCTTCATTTTCAGCCTGTGTAGATATTCTGTTCTAAGTTGTGTCTTTTGTAGACAGCATCGAGATACCCTATGTCTTTTGATTGGAACATTTAATCCATTTACATTTAAGGTTATTATTGATAGATATTTATTCCTTGGCCATTTTTTCCTCTGTCTCTCTGTCTCTGTCTCTGTCTCTGTATCTGTCTCTCTCTCTCTCTCTCTGCCTCCCCACCCCGCTACATCTTAAAACTGTCCCTTAGCATCTCCTGCAATGGTGGTTTGGTGGAGATGTATTCTCTGTGCCTCTTTTTGTCTGGGAAGCTCCTTATTTCACCTGTTTTAAATGAGAGCATTGTTGGGTAGAATAGCCTTGGTTGCAGGTCTTTGCTTGTCATTACTTGGAATATTTCATGCTATTCTGTTCTTGTTTGTGGTATTTCTCTGAAAAAAGGCTTGTTGGAGCTCCCTAACATGTTACTACCTGTTTCTCCATTGCTGCCTTTAAGATTCTCTGTTTGTCTTTAAATTTTACCATTTTAATTATGATGTGTCTTGGAGTGGGCCTCTTTGGGTTCATCTTGATTGGGGACCTCTGTGCTACCTGAGCTTGTGTGACTTTTTTCCTTATCAAGTTAGGGAAATTATATTTTCAAACAGGTTTTCTGTCCCTGACTCCTTCTCTTTCTGGAATCCCTATGATGTGAATATTGTTACATTTCATGTTGTCCTAGAGCTCCCTTAACCTGTCCCCATTCTTTTTGAACCTTTTTAAATTTTGTTCCTCTGTGTGTCTTTTTCTACCTTGTTTTCCAAATCACTAATTCAATCCTCTGTTTCATCTAACCTGCTTTTAATTCATTCTAGCATATTCTTTATTTCAGATATGGTATTCTTCATTTCCGCCTGGTTCTTATTCATAGTCTCTATCTCCTTTTACATCTGATGTAGTTCCCACTAAGTTTCTTGTACTTCTCACTGAGTTCTGTTAGCATCCATATAACCATTACATTGAACTCTATGTCTAATAAATTGCTTGTCTCAACTGCACTTAGCAGTCTTTCTGGGGATTCCTCCTTTCCTTTCTACTGGGGGTTGTTTCTTTGTCTCCCCACTTTAGGAGTCTTGTTTGTTTGTTTGTTTCTGCATGGTAAATTGATCTGCTTTGACTCCTTTTCTTCATGGGATGGCCTTCGTGGTAGGAGTCCTGTGGGACTCAGGGGTACAGCCTCCCTGAAATACTGGGCTGGATGCTCTAGGACCTCTTTATGCAGTTTATGTGAGCTCTCTTGCAACTGGCTTTTGGTTTTCATTGGCTCATTCAGTGGTGTATTCTCCCCTCCAGCTGGCTGATTAAGAGTTACAACCCCCACTACATCTTGTATGCTGCTGTACAGGAACTGCTACAACAAGACAAAACAACCCAGCTAACAAAACCCACACCAGAAAAAATACTCCCTACCACTACCATAATACCAACAAAAAATGAGCTAGATTAATAAAGGTAGAAAGAGAATAAGAATATTATACGAAAGGAAAAAAAAGGATATAAGGTGACTAATGGAGAGAAAAATTATTTTGAAAAGGTAAGGGGAAGAGAAACAATAAGAGTATGGTATAAAAGCAAGGCGAACAGAAAAAATGTTACAATGTAAACAAAATAGGGAGAGGATAAGGCAAGTGGAGTCAAAAGGGAAGAGTACAATATGAGGCTTATTTTAAAATAGTGCAAATAAGATCTAAATTGAAGAAAAACAACCACTGTAGCTATATCCATGACAAATGAGCAAAGTTTAATAAAGATGGAAAGAGAATAAAACTATTATAAGAAAAAAAAGAAAGAAAAAAAGAAACGATTGTGAGATGTCTAAGGGAAGAATGTGGTTCTGAGAGGATAAAGGGAGGAGAAATAATACATGCAAGGGTTGTAAACAAGGCTAAGAAAGGGAGAAAATAAGGGTTGGTGGGGGGGGGAGGCAGAGACAAATGTATTTAAAAAGTAAATAAATAAATAAAATTTTAAAGAAAGAGAGAAAATAAAATTTAAAACAGGAGAATCAAGATGGCGGAGGAGTGAGTGGAAGTCACACTGACCTCCTCCCAGGACCAACCTGGAATTACAACTAAATTGTGGAGAAATCACATGGAACAAACAACTGAACAAGAGTGAGAGAGGAGCCTTATAACCTAAGAGACAGCAGAATCAGCTTTAGCACATTCTAACTGGTAAGGAGTGCAGTATAGACTCAAGAAGTGGGGCAGGGTGCACATGGGTGGCAGAACAAGAAGGATATTCAAAAAGCCATTGGATCCCCCGGAGAAGAGCGGGGTCTAAACCATAAGCGGGGATCTCTAACCTATAGCACCAGAGCCCAAAAAGTACACAGAAAATGTCCAGCTGAGAAAAGCAGCAGGGTTGCTCTCTGCCAGAGCAACAGGTGGCTAGAGACACAAAGAACCACTTGAAGGGCCAATGTATAAATTTTTATTTACAGCCACTTACCCTGGTCTCAGGCAAAGGAGGGAGCAGAGTGGGCTAGAGACACTTGAGGAGAGACTGGGGAATGAGGCTTTGGGGAGAGAACTGAGAGAGTAGCTGGCAGGATCTTGGTGCTGATTTCATCCCCCATGTGGCAGAAGCCATCTTGCTCAGGCAGAGAGCACTCCCCCCTTAGTGGCCACAGCATCAGAGGCTCCAATAGTCCCACCTCCAGGTGGGATTCCACCCTGCCCTGTGTTGTCAAAACCACCTTCAGAGTGCAGAGTGGCAGTAGATCCCTGGCTAAAGGGGGTGCACAGAGGTCTGGAGACACTTGAGGAGAAACTGGGGATGGAGGCTTTGGGGAAAGAATGGAGAGAGTAGCCAGCGGGATCCCAGCACTGACTCCTTCCCCGTATGGCAGCAGCGTGAGAGGACCCAATAACTCCATCCCCAGGAGGGACTCCGCCCCACCCTGAGCTGTCTAAGGTGACCTTCTGAGTGCAGAGTGAATAGATTAACAGCTAAAGGAGATAGCCACAAACAATAGATACCTGGAAGTCTTGAACAGACTGCCTAAGTTCAGACAGGGACAACATTTGACATCATCAGAGGCAGATCTAGAAAGTAAAAACAGGGGTCTCCTGGTATAGAAGTTCACATCACAAAGTCAGGAAATCAAGACAGATCAACTTAAGAAGCAGAAGTAAAAGAGAAGAGTCTCACAAATAATGGGAAGACAAAGAAACACCCCTTAGTTGAAAGGAAAGGAGGAATCCCCAGAGACAGAACTAAATGAAAGAGAGGCAAATGAACTATCAGATACTGATTTCCAAACAATGGTTCTAAGGAAGCTCAATGAGCTCAGTGAGCTCAGAGAGAATTTCCAAAAACTACAGAGAAACTATGAGGAACTTACTGCAAACTATATCAGCATGAAAAAGGACATAGAACCTATCAATAAGAGACAAGACGAAATGAAGAATACAATATCTGAATTGAAGAACACAGTAGAAGGAATCCAAAGCAGTCTAGATGAAGCCGAGGATTGAATCAGGGAGCTGGAGGATAAGGTAGAAAAAAGAGCAAGAAAATGAGAAAGAACTCAAAAAGAATGAAGAGGCATTTAAGGAAATGCAGGACAACCTGAAACGTAATAATATCCATATAATAGTGATACCAGAAGGAGAAGAAGAGGTGCAAGGGATAGAGAACCTGTTTGAAAAAATACTGATGGAAAACTTCCCTAATTTGAGAAGAGAAAAAGTCACATAGTCCAGGAAGCACAGAGGGTCCCATTCAAGAGGAACCCAATGAGGCCCACTCCAAGATACATCATCATTAAAAGGGTAAATATCAAAGACAAACAGAGAATCCTAAAGGCAGCAAGGGACAAACAGTGAGTAACATATAAGGGAGCCCCAATACGTCTAGCATCTGACTTCTCAACAGAAACCCTGCAAGCCAGAAGAGAGTGGCAAGAAATATTCCAAGTATTGAAAAGCAAAGGCCTGCAGCCAAAACTGTTCTACCCAGCAAGGTTCTCAAGTAAAACAGAAGGCGAAGTAAGGAGTTTCTCAGAAAAAGAAGGCTAAAAGAAAACACCTCCATCAAACCAGCACTGCAAAATATGCTGAAAGGACTGCTTTAGGAGGAAGGAAAAGAGTGTACGAATACCCAGTTCCTTTCACAGTCACCAATACTTGATATTACCAATATTTTTTAATATGTATTAATCTGATTGTGACGATGTGTTATTTTAATTGTTCCTTTATTATTTGTTGAAACTAAACCTGTTTTAGTATATTTCTTGCTTATTTCTATTACTTTTAGAAAGCTTTAAGTGACTTTTTGGTATTCTTTATCCATTTTTTGAATAAATGTTTGTAGAATTTTTTCCCTAAAGAAAACAAATACACCATTAACCCTTTTTTCAATGTGTGGCAAATACTTTCCTCTTCTGTTACTTGTCCTTTAACTTTTTTTATATGTATATTACTGTACAGTCTTAAATGTTTAATATAGCCATATTGTCAATATTTTACTTTATCACTTCTGGGTTTGAATATTTTACTTCAGGGTAAGAAAAATATTAGTTTGTATTTTCTCCTAAAACTCCTTAGATTCTACATATTGGTTTTAAACTCACCTGAATACTTCTTGTATAATGTGTGAAATGGGGCTCTATATTTTGTTTTATTTCAAGTAATAGTGGTCCATGCCCCTTATTTGTTGAGTAAGCCTTATTTTCCCCAGTGATTTGAAAAATCAACTTAATCATATATTACATTGCTGGACAGATATATACATTTGTCTCTAGAATGCTCATTATATTTCACTGATCTACTTGATTATTTCTGTGCTAGTGTCATGTTGGTTTAATTGCTGAGACTTTATAATGGTTTTAAATTTTTACTATTTTATAATTAACTTTGACACTTAAAAAATAAATAAAATCAATCTGCATTAAGAAAGAGAGAGAGAGAGAGAGAGATGGAACTCCTACCTTTTGCAACAACATGGATGGAACTGGAGAATATTAAGCTAAGTGAAATAAGCCAGTTGATGAAAGACAAATACCATATGATCTCATCTATAAGTGGACTCTATTCAACAAAATAAAGTAACAAACAAAATAAACCACAGGTATGGAAACATGGAGCAGACTTAAAGCGACTAGAGGGGATGGGGAAAGAGGACAATGGTGGAAAGACGGGCAAGGGACTAGACAAAGAACAGATACGAATGATCCATGGACATGGACAACAGAGTGGGAATTGACTGTGGAGCAGGGGGTGGGGGTGAGAGGGGTGGAGGGGGGTAAAGAGGGAAAAATTGAGACAACTGTAATAGAATAAACATGATTTATAAATTTAAAAAATAAAATAAAATTTAAAACAAAAAGAAGACAGTGCAGGAGGAAAATCACATGGAATAGGACAGAGGAATTGTGAAATATGAGATTCAAAATAACATAGTGAACACCTAGGAATAAAATTGAAGAAATGTAGCAATTCCAATATCAATGACAACCAAACAAATATTAATAAGGTAGAATGTCAATAAGGATATTATAAGAAAGGGAAAAAGAATGTGAGATGACTAATGGAAAGAAAGGTGATTTTGAGAGGATGGAGAGAGGAAAATTAATAAAGGTGAGGAATAGAAACAAGCTGTAGAAAGGGAAACAATAAAATTTAAATAAGAAGACGGATGAAGGCAAAATAGAGTAAGAGAAGGGAAAAGTAATATATGAGATTTGAATTAAAACTAATAATTAAAAATAATAATAATGAAAAATAAAAGAATAAAATAAAACTAAAAATAGTGAATAATAAAAAATTGAAGACAAAGAAACAATGTTATAAAGCTCTGCTGGAGAAAAAATAGCACAAATAATAAAAAGAACAAAGTGGAATTAATTTCAGCAGAGTCTAACGTTTGTTGGCCTATCTTCTCTTTCAAGATCTGTCCCTGATGTCAGCTAGTGTCTCAGTCTAGCTTTAGGCAGCCTGTTTGAGGCTACAAGCAATCCACAGTCTGTTGCTGTCTCATTTGGGCTTGGCTGGTCCTTGCTGTTCTGTCCTGCTGGCTCTCTATCAGCACAAGGCCCAGGGATACTTTACCAAATGTCCCACGGCATCACATGTACTACCTCCACCTGCCTCCAGAGGAGGCCTATGATGCAATCAGGAGGGTGGGATCCCTGGATCAACACCCAGAAGGTGGTTGCAGTCTTCAGAGAAGATGGTGGGTGTGTTTTCCCCCACTGCACCACATATCTTGGTTTGTCCCAGTTTATTTCCAATAATGTATAGCTTCTGATGAATTAGCTGTCTGTTTCATTTGAGGGGCCAATCTGTGTAAAAGGATCAGCTCTTTCCTGCTTGGTGCTGATGGCAGCTCTGTGTAAGAGCTGAGAATGGGCCCTGAATACCTCTTGCTGCACTAATTTCTAATTGCTCTGCTCTGCTGTTTTCAGTGGAATAGGGCCCAAGGAGGAACCACCATTGCATCTGATAAAAGTTTGTAAAGGGATCATTTGGACATTCTCTTTCTTTTCCCTGCAGATATGCACCTGGCAAGGGTTCTTGAGCCTGGCCTTACAAAGAGTTTGCAATCTTTCCCCTTCCCAGAGGTTTGCACTCCATAGTTTGAGTGGTCCTGCCTGGCATCAGAGAGTCTCAGGCGTTCAGCTCTTGCCTGTCCAGTCCAGTCTCTATCGCACTGCTCTCACAGGAGGCTCAGACCCAACACTTCATTTGTGCACAGTCCCCTTGTTTGTCAGCCATGCTGGCTGGATTCCTGCAATCACTTCACCATGCAACCTTCTACTCTTCCTGGCCAGCCAGGTTTGGTGGCCATGAATTTCACTTTGAATCTCACATCTTTTTTGGCATCAGGGCTGCACACACACTGTGGTGTCCCTGTTCAGCCATGCCTCTGCTCTCCTCTTTTAAAAAAGTCTGTATGTAGCACCCCCACTGCAGCTCTGAGCCACTTCCTGGCTGTCCTCACACTACACCTCCACAAATGGCAAAAAGTTTTGCTTGGTCAGCTGCAGCCTTCTCGTGCCTCTGACAGTTTTAGCAGATAGAATTTCTCTCTTGGACTCTCCCAGTTGTTGCTGCAGCCATAGACATGCTGTTTACTGTGTACATGCAGCCTCAGTTTCCCAGACTCCATATATCCCATCAAGTCTCTCCTACTTAGGGATGGAGGTTCCCTGTGCATGTTCCTTTGGGAGCAGTGAGAGCTACTAAGCTGCATTTTTCTCCCCTCTGTTCTCTCCTCTGCTTCAGGGTATTTATCCTTCAACTTGTAAAATCTCTTACCAGACAGTGCAAAGCTTCCTCTGTACTCCTTTGCTTCAAAAATTCATATCCTATAAGATTCTGTTGATTGTCCAGGCCACTTGTCGGAAGATCAGCTGAAATTCCATGCTAGGGGCATGTGCATGTGGTCTCAGCTTCCACCTTCTCAGCCACCATCCTTCTTAAATAAATAAAATCTTTTTAAAAAAGATTTCACAAAAAAACTACTAGAACTGATAATTCAGTAAACTAGGAGGATGCAAAATTAATATTCAGAAATTAGTTGCATGTTTACACACCAACAATGAACTATCAGAAAGGGAAATTAAGAAAACAATTTTATTTATAATTGCATTAAAGTAAAATAAAATGTCTAGGAATAAATTTAACCAAGTAGGTAAAAGACTTATACTTGGGAAATTACAAGACACTAAAGATAAGAATTGAAGAAGATACAAACAAGTGGAAACATTTACTATGTTTATGGACAGGAAGAATTAACATCCTTAAAATGTTCATACTACCCAAGGCAATCTACAGATTCAATGCAATTTCTATCAAGAAACCAATCACGTATTTCACAGAATGAGAACAAATAATCCAAAAATTGATATGGAACTACAAAGACTTGAGTAGCCTCAAATCTTGAGAAGGAAGAGCAAAGAAGGAAGTATCATACTACCTGATCTCAAACTATTAAAGACTACAGTAATAAAAACACCATAAAAACATAGAGATTCCAAGATGGCTGCAAAGTAGGTGGAAGCTACACTTACCTGCTTCTGGTACTAAACTGGATTTGCAGCCAGATTATAGAACAATCAACCTGAAAAACCATCTGAAATATTATAACCAAGGATTTACAAAGGAAGCCATATAGAGACAGGTAAGAAGAGTGGAGCCACAGAAACGGCTGGTCCCTGCACACAGGTGTGGCAGATGAGAAGCCAAAGGAATATCTCAGCTGAAAAACTTCCTCCCCTAAGAAGTGTGGGGTCTCATCCGCATGCAGAGATCCCTAAACCAGAGCAACAGAGATGGAAGAAGAGCCCACATATCATCTGGTGGTGAAAATAGTGGGGATTCAGTCTGCCTGGGAGAAAACGGAGTATACCAGAGACCTAGAGGCCAACTCACTGTGGTTGAGCACTCCTATTGTTACCATCATTGGGAGTGCACTGCACAGTCCCCCAACTACTGGCAATACCACTCTGCTGTGGTTAGGACCCATGGAAGGGTCTGCTGGATGCACAGGGCAGTGACCTTTGGGGTATTCAATTTCTTGGGAGGCTCTTGGCAGAGACTTAGACAGTGACTAAACTGAGTGGCTTTGCAAAGTGGACCCATCTTCCCCACAGCTGGTGTTGCCCCCACTCTGTGCACATGCACGCACGCACACACACACCTGTGGGCTTGGCAGTTACCAAATTCTGTGGGTGACTCTTGGTCTGTCCTCCTGAGCCCTCGTGGCTACATTTTGTTTAACATCATCCTGCAGAGGAGATGGCCAACTGCACCAAACCTGAACCTGTAGGTTGCTCCTCCTAGTAGAACTAGAGTTGTAGACTCTGGCAGAGTCTGAGTGGTTTGGCTCTGGAGTAGGGGCCACTTTCCTCTCATTAAGTGCCTGACCATGCAGCCCCCAAGCAGGAGAACCACTAGCCCCAATCTCCTGACCCCAGTTGCCCCACCCTACCAAGCTCATGACCTGTGGAAGGGGCTGTGGGTCTTACCAAGCCTTGGCCCACTCTACAGTCTTTCTTCAGAAGGCTCTGGAGGAAGACCTGGCAACATCAAAGTGAGGCAAAATAGTTGACAAGTAGAGGTGGAACTCAGGTAGCCTTGGATTTCTATTGATCTGCTCCCAGCTCAGAACTTCAGGAAGCCAATACTGGTACATAGCCTGGCCCCTCCCATGCACATTGTTGCTATCATCAATAAGTTTACAAATAACAAGTGTTGCCAAGGATGTGTAGAAAAGGGAACTTTCATGCACTGTTGTTAGGAATGCAGATTGGTACAGCCACTGTGGAAAACAGTATAGAGGTTTATCAAAAAATAAAAAATGGAACTGTCTTATTATCTAGCGTTTCCACTTAAGGGTATTTATCTGAAGAAACCTAAAATACTGATTCAAAAAAACATATGCACCCCTATGTTCATTGTAGCATTACTTACAATAGCCAAGATATGGAAGCAACCCAAGTGCCCATCAATAGACAAGTGGATAAAAAGTGGTGATACACCTGCTGGGGTTCCCCAGCCACCATGCATGTGCCCCGGCTGGGTACCCACCTGGCGTGCCCTCCCAGCCCTGCCAAGCTTAGTTCCACCACCTCTCAACCTTCTCAGAGCTTCTTACAGGCAGGAACACAATTGCCTCTCAATAAACTTGTGTTGGAAAAAAAAAAAAGTGGTGATACATATATACAATAGAGTATTACTCCACTATTAAAAAAAAAAAATCTGCCCTGGATGGTATTGTTCAGGGAATTGAGCACCAACCTGTGAACCAGAGGGTGGCCAGTTCGATTCCAGTCAGGGCACATGCCTGGGTTGTGGGCCAGGTAACCAGTAGGGGGTGCTTGAGAGGCAAACACACAGTGATGTTTCTCTCGCTCTCTTTCTCCCTCCCACCCCCTCTCTAAAAATAAATAAATAAAATATTTTTAAAAAATAAAAATAAAATCTTACCATTTGTGGTGACATGGATAGCTAAATGAAATAAGATAAATACCATATGACTTCAATTATGTGTGGAATCTAAAGAACAAAACAAACAAAAAAATTGAAATAGATTCATAGATACAAAGATCATACTGGTGGATGCCTGATAGGAGGGGGATTAGGGGGTCTCAGTGAAAAAGGAAAAGGGATTAAGAAGTACAAACTGGTAGTTACAAAATAGTTACAGATATGTGGGGTACAGCATGCAGAGTACATAGTCAATAGTGTTGCAATGACTATGTGAGTTTCCAGGCATGTGCTGGAGGTATGTGATCACTTTGTGGTGTATGTGATCATCTGGCCACTGTTCTGTACACCTAAAACCAATACAAAATAATGTTGACAGTGACTGTATTTGAAAATTGTTTTAAGTGATTTTATAAATACTAGAAAAAAACACCAAAAATGATTAAATTAGAAACAGATTTGAGCCATAGCTACACTGTTTAATTGCTTAAGATTACATATATTTTATATTCTTACAGGAGGGCAGGAAAATATGATAGATTTAATTAGATATAAATGTAAAACACCTGCACAACTAAAGACACTATAAATATCAAAAGGCAAATGACAAAACATAAGAAATATTCACCATTATAAAAATAGAAAAGAAATTTAATAAAAATTTAGAAGCATTCCACCTAGGAAAACAACAACAGTGTAATAGAAAATGAGCAAAGATTATAAATAGACAATTCACAAAATAATTAGAAGTGGCTAATGTATGAAAACAGGCTCAGCATTTCTAGTGATGAAGTGAATGCAAATTCAAATACCTGTGAGATATTATATTGTGCCTAACACATTGGCAAAATGACTTTTTCCTTAAACCTTTTATTTGTAAACAACTCCACACTCAGTGCAAAGAATTCCCTTGTACCATTGACCCAGATTCACCAACTGTTCATTTCTTGCCATATTTGTTTTCTTTTCTCTACTTGCACTTTCTCTCTCTCTTTCTCTCTCTCTCTGTCTCTCATATACATACATATGTGTATGTATATGTAAGGAAGCATATATAATTACTTTTCTGAATCATTTAACAAGAAGTTGCATATATTCATGCCTCTATACCCTTAAATATTTAAACCTTTATCTTCTGCAAACAATGACACTTTCCTGCTTCACTAAGGTACAGTTATCAAATGCAAGAAAGTTAACACTGATATAATTGTCATCTGTTTGTCATACTTTAATGTATTATCTGAAGTCATACTTTTGTTTTTTCAGCTGTCGTGATAGAAAAAAATAACAATTTTTCCAGTCCAGACTCATATATTGTCATGACCCAGGATTCTCCTGTAAACTTACAACAGCCTTCACCAGGGGTGTCCAACATTTTGGCATCTCTGCGCCACATTGGAAGAAGAGTTGTCTTGGGCCACACATTAAATACATTAGGACACATAATCACACATAAAGAAAAAAATCTCAGTGTTTTAAGTAAATTTATGATTTTGTGTTGGGCCGCATTCACAGCCATTCTGGGCTGCATGCAGCCTGTGGGCTGTACTTTGGACACCCCTGGCTACACCTTTCTTTGCTTGAGTAACATTGACATTTTTAAAGGGAACTATCTGGTTAGTTGTGAAATGTTCCTCTCTTTGGGTTTGCATTATGGTTCCTCAGGATTAAGCTCAGATCATGCATTTTTGGCAGGAATGCTGCAGAAGTGTTGCTGTTCCCTCTCAATGTGTCACACTGAGGTGGACGTGGGAGCTTGTTCATTGATGATGATATTAATAGTGACCGATTGATTAACTTTTCTCAATTGTAAAGTTTCTATTTTCTCTTTTGTAATAAACAAGTACTTTTGTGGGAAGATACTGTGAGACTGTGATTCTACACAGTCTGTTCAGACTTTCACCCACAAATTTAACATCTGTTGATGATTCTTGTCTGAATCAATTATTATTCAAATTATTGCCAAATAATGACTTTTTAGAAAATCCATCTACATTTATTAGCTAACATTCTACTACAAGGGAAAGCTTTTCCTTTTCTTTTTACTTATTTAGTATCATTATAGACTCATGGAGTTTTCATTTCAATGGTTATAATTTATTACTGTATTTATTTTGATGCTCATAATGTCCCAATTTGATCAATGTGCACCTCTTCAGGTTGGCATCTACATCCCTTTGACAGGTCCTCATCATTCTTTGAGAACTTCCTATTTCCTGTCATAGAAGACTGTTGTAAGCTCTTCTTTTTTTTTGTTTCCTGTGCCAACCCTAGGATGTCATTTCTCCAAGGAGGCTCGGTTTCTCCCTTTAGTGGAGACAGTATTTAGAAACCAAGATTTGGACACTAGATGCTAGTAAGGTGTTTGCAAAATTTTTTAAAATTTATTTTATTTTATTTAGAAAGAGGGGAAGAGAGGGAGAGAAACATTGATCATTTGCCCCAACTAAGGACTTGGCCCACACCCTTACTGGGAATCGAACCAGCAACCCCTCGGTTTACAGGCCAGCACTCAGTCCACTGAACCACAACAGCCAGGGTGCAAAACTTTTATAGATTGAAAGTATCCAGATTAAGGAGGGCATGAGTAAGGAGCATGATCCCCCTATTTTGTACCTACCAATAAATTCTTAATGAAGAAGAAGCAACTTATAGAATTCTATGTGTAGACTGACATAGTTGAGCGTGTTTGTGTAAGACACACTCCAATCTCCTGGGCAATGTTATCCCTTAGAATTGCGGCAGAGCGAGGTAGGGTAGAGGTTGAAAATATGGGAGCAAAAATTTATTTTTACTTCATACATTTTGGAACTACTTGAACACTTTATACACCCACATATTTATTTTGTAATTTTTAAAAAAGCATTAAGAGATAATAAGTAAAAAAAAGACAGCCAGATCGCCAGCCTACAAGACTCACCAGTATTGTTGAATACTAAAGTAGCTTGAAAAATAATAATAAAAATGTTTATCAGAAGTGGGGTTTTTTATCAGCTTTGGAAACAGGAAGAAAAGAAGGAAGAGAAAAATCTCAGCAGTATTTACTCATACATGCCCTGAAGCAGAGAAGGGGCTTTAGCCAAAAGTCTTGGCTCTTTGTGAAGTGGCCCTACAGCCTATCCCAGTTTTAGGGCTCTCAAACATTCCAGGTATCAGCTCCCACCTCAGATCCTGGCTTCTCACCTTCCTTTTTAAGTACCGCGCTAAACGATTGCGCCACTGGAGCTCCCCCACCTTTTTTTTAAGGTAGCTCCTCCCCTACAGTAGTACACAGAGAAGAAAATGTGGTGGCTAGAAGAGAGGAGAAGAGACCTCAGTCAATGGCTGTTTTTCCCACCTCCTGATCTTATGGTTAGATGGAGAGTACTGCATAATATTACAAAGACCAATCTTGGAACCAGGCTTTCCTTCATATGGCTCAATGCATACCAGCTTGAGCAAGTTCCCCCTACCTCTCTGTGCCTTAGTTTTGACACCTGTTAACTGTCCCCTGTAGGGTTGTTGGAAGATCAAATGGATAAATATGTCAAATGCTTAGGATAGGACCTGGCATGTAGTGAATGCTCAAAAAACATTATTTGTATTATTATCATTCTAGTAGTTACAATGGCACACCCCTGTCTTATCTCAAATGTAATAGGAATGCCACTAAGGTTTCACTGTTATGTGTGATGCTGGCTGATAGTTTGTCATAGTGGTGTGCATTAGCTAGGAATGCTTTCATCTGCAAGAAATCCAACACAGCAGCTTAAACAAATAGGGTTTTGTTTTGCCTCAGTTTACAAGAGGCCTACAAGTACACAGCTGCTGGCCTATGTTCAGCAGCTCAGCCATGCAGGGTCTTATCCCAGCAAATGCTTAGCCTCTCTTTCATGCCTTTTGCCTCAGTGTTGCAACATGGCTGCCCAACTCCTGGTATCATATCTACCTTCAAGGTAGGAAGAAGGGAAATGGAAAGAAAACTGGAGGTACCAGTCACATTTAGCTCTTTTACTGAGAAAAAGAAGCCTCACTAGAATCTCCCACCTGACTAACATTATGTCTCATTTACCAAAACTCTGTCATTTGACCACACTTAGTTCAAAACAGGGTAGGAATATACTGTAATACCTTTTTGGCCTCAATTGTACAGATCACAAGGCAAAGGAGGTTGGGAATGACTGCACAGTCTTCCACTATTTTTTCTATCCCATTAAAGAAAAACCTGTGTGACCGTGTTTTAGTGAATTGGAAGCGAATGATGAAGTTCACCAAATGTGTTCTCAGCAGTAGGACAGTTGTAATGTTCCTACCCGTCTCCATCTCATGGAGTTCATTTATACAGAGGCCAACTGTTGTGATACAAAAGGAGAACATCCAGCTATGGGGGCCAGCTAAAAGTTCACATTCTTTTTGGGATTTAGCAAGGCTCAGAGCTGTGTAGACCAGGTCCAGCACTTCCAGAGTGCCCAAACCAACTTCCAAACTCAGCCACCTCTCTTTCTGGATGGCTGTTGCTGCCAGCTTCAGGTCAGCAGGAGCACTTCAACTGGCTTCCTCCCAGGCTGTTAATTTGTTTTCCATCTTCTGGGTTCTGTGAGCATTCAAGCAGGCCAGCCGGGGATTCAGCAGCTCCCATGCGTGACACCATAGCCTCCTTTCATGTCTACTGGGCAGGCGAGGCTGATGCTATCTAGTTCCTGAAACCCTGCAGTGAACTCAGACTCCAGATGCACTTTCTTGATAACAGTTTCCCCTTTTTCATGTCTTTTAACAAATATCAACTTCTGGCTAAAACCCAAACTCCTGGCTGAATACAACTCCTGACTGAAAACTCTTTGCTGCTTCCCAGAAATGAGCCTGATCTGAGACAAACTGTGGGAGAGGAGAGGCAGGATGGAGACCCAGGACTCGCTGCATGCCCCAGGCAACTAAATGCCTTCCCTGGGCCTGCGTTCTTCACCTGTCAAGCAAATGGGTAGATCGGATGCTTTCTGGTTGCTCTTCTCCATAAATACTCAGTGGGAAGATTCCTCTGGCTCACTCATCACCGTGCCTGGGTTCTACACCAGAGCCAGGCACTGGCTCTGTGGCCAGCCATGGGCCAACTTTGGCAGGAGGGCCATGACCAAAGTCCCAGGCCTTGAAGAAGAGGCACTTCATTATTTCCGAGTTTGTAGGAAGTGCACTTTGAACACTTTTGCATCAAAGAAGGAAATAATAGCTCTTCCAAGAGACCAGAAAAGAAGAAAAATTCAAATTGCTTAGACATCCAGCCCTCGGGTCCTGCCCTTACTACCTATGTTCTCAGCCACTTAAGGGTAATATATCCGTGTGGGCCCAGATGAAGAGGAAGGAAAGCATCAAATAAGGGAGTTTCCAGTTCAGGAGCACATTTCCACTTTCAGAGTGATTTTGGCCCCTACGGCCCCCATGCAGAACAATACTTGACTTCAAGTCACCTTCCCATCCTGTGAGTGCCACCTTATCCTTCACCTGATGCAAGGACTCATCTATACGGTGTCATTGCCCCTCTGGCGGCCTCCCTCCTGCTCCCCTCGCACAGCCTGTGAGTCTGTGCTTGTTTGTTACATTTTCCAGATGAAAAAATGGAGGCATGCGAGGCCTTGCCTGAAACTGCAGCCAGAGCCTGGACCTGACTTGCAGCTCAGGATGCTCCACTCCCCAGATGTACGTACCCTCAGTTGTGACTGACAGCTGTTCCCCCAGTGCCTCTGACTTGCCCCCAGCACCTTGGAGGGTCAGTCAAGGGTGTCTTGGTTTGGTCTCTCCTCTCCTCTGTAAAGCTAATCATCATTTCTTTTCCCAGCTTCTCACAAACTACATGAAACAAGGCTGCAAATGCAACATAAGATTAAAGGCTAAACCTTGTCTAGGTCAGGAAATTCCAAGTGCAGCCTCCCAACTCAGCTTCACTTCTCTCATTCACCTACAGGGTCCCTTGTTCACCAGTGTGGCAGAATGTCACAGCACCAGAACATGCTGCAGGGCCCCTGCACCCTCCAGGACTTCCTGAGCACAAGATGCTCATTTCCCACTGGCTCCCAGTATAGTTTCCCTCCCCTCACTCTGACCAGTTCCCAAATCCTGGTGTTCCCCAGTCTAGGTAAACAGTTCTCTTTGGTCCAAATATACTGTTACTTCTCCATCGAAGACAGCCCTCTGTTGGACTCACTTTGCCCTTCAGTTGCAGCCTTATTTCTTTGCTCCTCTTGACAATAAAACTGGTTCAAATTGCGTCCCTCATATGCTCCCTCAAGTACTTTGCAAAGGCTTGAGATAATCTCAGTGCCACTGACCCTTGAGTTGCTAAACGCCAGCCAGTGCTTGGCCTCATCTTACAGACCTGTCAGTGGTGACTTGCCTGTTTCTCACACTGTCCCCATCTGTATCCAGACTCCCTGTCCCAACCCCTCCACCCCTCAGCCCTCTCCTCACCTCTCTCCATACTCACTCCTGCCTCAGGGCTCTAAAAACTCTACAAGCGATCTGGCCCATCTCTCTCCCTCCAGGTCAGACAGGCTTCTAGGGCTTAAGCTGTGAACCCTGGCCTCCAGGTCTCCCCAGACCTGCCTTCTACCTCCTTTATTTTGAGGTAAGAACAGCTTTCTTCCCCCATACCCCATGTCTAATCCTGTAGTCACCTTTAAAGTAAACTCAGAGCCTTACTTTCTGCTGGTCATCCACGTGCTACTCCTACCTCCCCAAACACTCTTACTGCTCACCTGGGCCCTGTTAAAATGTGCAGCTGCTCAAAGTATTACTTAAAGGCTCCTTTTCCCCAAGTTGAAAGTTGAAGCCCAAATGCTAGCATGACACCTTCCTCTCCTCTCTGCCCTCCCTCATGCCTCTCACCTCTTTCTTCCATTCCAGCCACCCTTGTTCTGAGCTTCCACAGACTAATGTCTCGAAATCCAGTTCTGCCTCTGAGGTCCTATGGCTTCTCTTTTTCAAGTCTTTTTCTCAAATAACTCCTTTGCCATCCTACTTTAAACTGCACTCCTACCCTGGCACTCTCTGTTCCCCTTTGTGTTAGTTAGCTATTGCTGAGTAACAAATTAACAAATTAGTATCTGAAGACATTTATGTATTTGTTATCTCAGTTTCTTTCAGTTGGAATCCGGGTGTGGGTTAACTGTTGCTATGGCCCAGGGCTTCTCACTGGTGCCTCTCAGTCAAGGTGCCTGTGGGGCTACAGTCATCTCAGGGTTCGATATGCTTCAGGTTCTCTCATGAGGTAATGGGCAGAAACTGGCTCCTAGGGAGCTGTTGGTGGAGGCCGGGGCACATAGGCCCACTATTGTGCTGCCCAAAACAACACAGTATGCAAAGGACACAGGGAGAAAGTGCCAGAAAAACAGAGTCACAGCCATTTATAACCTAATCTTAAAAGTGATATCCCATTATTTCTTCCTTTTCTAGTCATTGGAAGCAAATTATAGGTCCAGCCTACAGTCAAAGGAAGGGAGCTGCACAAGAGTATAAGCACCTGAAGCCACTTCTAAAACTGGCTTAACAGGGTGAGCTATTACATTGTTCATATCATTTCTCTCCATCTAACATACTATAGTTTGCTCATGTATTCTGTTTGCTGTCTATTTGCAAGTAGCGTGCAAGCTCTTTGCAGGCAGTTTTTCTATTATTGCAGACTGTATCCTTACCACCTACAAGAACTTCATCACAGCACATAGCAGCTGCTGAATATGAGCTTTTGGGTTGGTGCAGGTGAACTTCAGAAAATTCTTGAGGATGATTTACCGCCATCTACCCCCAGTATTTTGCTTTTATCTACCTGTGTCACAAAAGTGATCCAGTGACCAACACTGCGGGTTGATTTCCCTAAGAATGAGAAAGGCTGGTATGTGAAACCTCAGTGCTGAGGCCACCTTGGTTATCACAGCCACAGTGACCAAGAAAGCACAGTCCCACACTCTGTCCCAGAGAGTGATCTCACGGTCTCAAGGGTTCAAAGGGGAGTGGTGCTAATTTTGTTCTTTTAAATATATGTTTTCAAATACATTAAAAACTGTGATTTTTTTTAATGTATTGTTGTTCAGTTATACTTGTCCTTTTTCCCCTAACCCCATCCCCTACTCCCACAGTCAACATACTCCATTATCCATGCCCATGAGTCCTCTCTATTTGTGTTCCTTTGCTTGCTTCTTCCCCTTCTTTGCCCCATTATCCCTCCTCACCCTCCCCTCTGATCACTGCCAGTTTGTTCTTTATGTCCAAGTCTCTGTTTCTATTTTGCTCATTTGTTTGTTTTGTTGATTAGGTTCCACTTACACGTGAGGTCATATGGTGTTTGTCTTTCACCATTAGCTTATTTCACTTACATGCTGCTCTCCAAATCCATCTTTCTTTCTGCTGTGTAGTATTCCGTTGTGTAAATGTACTACAGATTTTTGATTCACTCATTTACCAATGGGTACTTAGGCTTTTTCTGGCACTTCGCTATTGTAAATAATGCTGTTATGAACATTGGGGTGCATAGGTTTTTTTGAATTAGTGATTTGGGATTCTTAGGGTATAGTCCCAGCAGCAGGATCACTGGATGGAAAGGCAGTTCCTTCTTTATTTTTTTGAGGAAATTCCATACTGTTCTCCACAGAGGCTGCACCAGACTACACTCCCACCAACAGTGTACTAGAATTCCCTGTTCTTCATAACCTTACCACCACTTGTTGTTTGTTGATTTATTAATATTGACCATCCTAACTGGTATGAGGTGATATCTCATTGTGGTTTTAACTTGAATATCTCTAATGGCTAGTGATGTTGAACATTATTTTCTTGTGTCTGTGGGCCCCTCTATATCTCCTCCTTGGGGAATTTAAAAAAAATATTATTGGAGGATAATTTGGCACTATTTACCAAAGCTTTAAATGCACATACTCCTTGACCCAGCCTGGAATTATTGATTTTTTTCACTATATTCACACATGAATGCCAAGATCAGTATACATCTATATATGAGGGGGGACCCCCCAAAAATGGAATTATCTTTTCAAGGGTGGGCCCCTGGTGGTACAGGCTTCCCCCACTAGGTGAATGATCTAGGAACCCATTTATATCAGTATAGCAGCTGATGTTGTGAGATGCTGTGTTTGACTTCAGTGAATTTTTTTCAAAGACTTTTTCAATGTGTTTGCCCATTTCATGATGGGTGCCCACACCACCCTGAGTGTTCAGAAGTTTTTGACCAAAAATGGCATGACCCCCATGCCCCACCCACCCTATTCACCCAGTCTCACCCCAAGTTACTTTTTTTGTTTCCCCAGGTGAAAAAAAGTCCTCAAAGGGAAACGTTTTGCCAATGTGAAAGAGGCAAAACAAAAAATGGCAGGAGAACTAAGAGGCATACAAATTGACAAGTTCAAAAAATTGTTTTGAGCAATGGAAAAAAAAACCTTGATAGGTGTATTATATCAAATAGAGAGTACTTTGAAGGAGACTGGAGTTTAAACATGTAAGAATAAATACACAATTTTTTTACAAATAAATTCTAGGGTTTTTTGGGTCCCCCCTCATACAAGTTACATATGTAATACAACTTTGTTTATAATAGCAAAAGAATAGAAAGGCTAAATGTCCTCCAGTAGAAGGGTGAGCAATTAAACCTCAGCACATCCACACAAGAAGTGTTATACAACTGTCAGTTTAAGCCAAGTTAAGCCATGTGTCCTGATGCAGAAGCATCGCCATCTCATTTATTCATTTATTCTACAAACATATGTTGAAAATCTACTATGTTCCAAGCATTGGTCTAGGCACTAGGGGCCACAGAAGAGCAAACTCCCTGCCATTAGAAGCTTACAGTTTAGTGGAAAACCACACACACACACACACACACACAGTATGCAAATACATGCAATGGTGCAACTAGAGTTCCAAGGAGAGCAAAGCAGAGCAGACATAATGTGTAGGCACTGCTAAATAGCATGGCCAGGGAAGGCCTGCTAAGGAGCAACATGTGAACAGACACCTGGGCAAAGTGAGGGAGAGGCCACAGGCATCCAGGCTGCTGCTAGCACCTCCCAGATATAGGGGACAGCCAGTCCCCTGTATCAGTGCAAAGGACCTGAATCCCTCCTGTGGACTTGCAGCAAGCTGAGTTCTGGCCTGCAGAGAAATTGTTTTTCTTAAGCTTCTACTGGAAAGCAGCAGTAACAGGGCTGCTGTGAACACCAAAACTGGCACTGAGCAGAGTGGGTCAAAGGGTATAAACAACACACTGCAGCACTAGCTGGTGTGGCTTAGTGGATTGAGCACCAGAATGCACACCAAAGGGTTGCCAGTTCAATTCTCAGTGTAGGGCACATGCCTGGGTTGTAGGCCAGGTCCCCAGCAGGGGGAGTGTGAGATGCAAACACACACTAATGTTTCTCTCCCTCTCTTTTTCCCTCCCTTCTGGTTTCTAAAAATAAATAGATAAAATCTTTTAAAACAATAAAAAGCACGCTGCAATTATCTGGAATAAATTTTTATAAGCGAAGGTATATGATTCCATTTAAAATATGTATATGATTATGCCTACACCAGCAATGCCCAGGAAATCCTTTCTATTGAAATAACCCTAGGCTGTTATATAAAAGGACAAGCAAGCACTCAGGAGCTCATTCTCCCATCTCTTTGACTGGAGGGCGGTGTCCTAGTTGGGGTGCCTAGGGGTTCCTGATCAATGGAGACAGAAAAACATCGCCAAGACAGCAGGAACTTGGGCTGTGGTTTCTTTGTTCACTCTGTGCCTCCAGCAAATCTCTGACCTCCATTCTAGCAACCTTGGAACCACCCTCCCTTAAGGCCACTGATCCTACCCGTACGAGGCAGCCTTTCCCATCAGCATCTACTTCTAAACTTCTTATTGTTAATCAATACATTTTGATGTGTGGATCCATAAAAACAAAACAAACTAAAAAATTAAAAGCACAAAAAATATCTGAAACACCACCCTCCAAAAAAATCAAAAACAAACAAAACTAAGGGCACTTTAAGTTCATTATCATGTTCTTTACAGTCTGTATTAGTTTCCTGTGGCTACTGCAACAAAGTACCACACACTGGGTGGCTCAAATAGCAAAAATGTGTTACCTCACAGATTGGGAAGTAGGAGTCTGAGGTCAGGGTTGGTTACTTCTGAGGGCTGTGAGGGAAGGATCTGCCCAAGGCCTCTCTCCTTGGCTTAAGTCTCTTCACTTCATCTTCCCTCTGTGCCTGACTCTACATCCAATTTTCCCTTTTTTTATGAAAACACCAGTGACCTCATTTTAGCTTGATTACATCTATAAAGACCCTATCTCCAACTAAGGTCACATGCTGAGGTTCTAGGAGTTAGGACTCCAATGTCTGGATTTGGAGGACATAATTCAACCAGTCACACAATGTAAAGAATGATATCCGGATTTACGTTTATCTCCTCAATAAGATTCAGTACAACTTTGTGGTGCCCAGACCAGCATCATGGGCAACACTGCAGCCAGGTCTGGTAGGCAGAGGGTACTGCCCTGGGGCCAAGAGGGCTGCTTTGCTCTGCGGCCTTGACCAGTCTCTCTGGGACCCCAGTTTCTCCATCTGTAAAATGATGTTTCGATTGGGTGGTTGGTCAGGACCTTTCTATCCCTAAGATTGCTTAGGGTCTCTTGATCCTGGCTTTAGGTTGTGGAGCAGGCCCAGTGTGGGCAGGAACAACAGTATTGAGATCACACAGGCTGCTCTCCTTGGCTGCTCAGGGCAGAGCAAACAAAGATGTCATCAATTGCCACTCTGGAAGTGCTAGATTCTCATATCATCAAGAACAAGGAACCAACCCTTCCCTGAGAGTCTCCTTACTACTAATCCCTGCAGCAATTTCCCTTTTGTGCTGTATGGTCAGAGCCCAACTGAAGCTGAGGGCACACCTGAGGGCAGTGAGTGGGGTTTAGTGTAAGAGCAGAGGACTAGGCAGGACATGAGGAGACGCTGGCACACTGAGGAGCTGGTATTCCCTAGCCTCTGTGGTTGTTGGAACTCCAGACCCAGACCTGGCAGGGAGTGTGGCTGATGAAGAGAAACCCAAAGGGGAAAGTAAGGGTTTGGCAGGGAGGGGCTGGGGAACAAACACTGTCTCCTAGCATTGTTCTCCTCCAGGGCCCCAATATCGAGGTACAGATGACAATGTGTTCCTTCCCCCCAGGACCAGGTCCAGGGTAGATGCCTCTTCAGCAAGGGGGCTCACTGGCCCTGACTCTGCCTTCCCACCCACTGTTTATTCTGCCCAGGTACAGCATGTGCATGGGGGTTTGGAGACAGAATGAGCAAGCACAGCCCTTACCACAGGGGAGTGTCAGTACCTCTCCTCTTACCTGGCTCACCTGGCACAGCAGGAAGGCCAGACCTGCAGCTGCAAGATACCCATCTGCTGCTGTGCATGAGCCCCAGCTTGAAGCTCCCTGCAGGGAATCATCCAGGCAGTGGCTAGCAAGGGCTTAGGCTTACATCTCCTTGAAGGAAACAGCAGATCCCAAATTACAAATGGTGGGAATTCATGCTTGCTTAGGCAAGCTTCACCTAAACCAGAAGTTTGGAGCAGTAGTTGTCACAGAGCAAAGATGCGCATGTGTGTGATTGATTACTGCCAGGAGGTTCCCTGAGCCCAGGGAAATCTCACTGTTTTGGTGCCAGACAGTGCCTAGTCCAGCCTTCCCTGCCTTCTTTTCCTGGCCACCTTCTGCAGCCCTTTGGAGGAGGAATGGTGCACAGGGGAGATGCCTAGTGAGGCAGTGCCATGGACCAGGCCTTCATAAACTTGTCAGTCAGTGGCCTGGAGCTCACCAGGGAAGTAGAAGAGGAGAAAAAGGGAGGCTGAGTTAGCGCAGATGGACCCCAGTAGCTTCCAGGGCAGCCCATGTGCTCCCCTCAGCTCCTGTTACCCCAACCACCTGGGCAGGCACAGCCAGATGTGGCCCATTTCCCATTCCTGTGAATTATGCTAGCAGAGCCCTGCAGCACGGAACGTAAATCATTGTCCCGAGGTGTTTAATCCAGGGAGTGTTAGGTGGAGGTGGCATCCTTTAGAAATTTGATGTTTTTATATTAATGCCTATTGGGCCAGATTAATTTTTATTAGACGGACTATTTTCTTCATTGACTAGGAAACATTTCCGAACAGTGCATATCTCATTAAGTATCCTCTGGCTGCAAGGTTTTCATTGAAGATTGAAAATTCCTTAGCTCCAAAGGCTCAGTCTTGGTAAATGGCAATACACAGGCCAGCCAGAGTCACTGCCACCACTGCCACTGCCACCTGTGTGTGCTGTCTGGAGGGGCGTACAGGCCCCCAACCAAGGACAAAGGATCCCCTGGCATCCCCATGGCTTCCTCCCTTCCCTCAGCTTCCTCAGGCCCCTGTTGGCCACACAGAGGTCCTGAGTCAGCCAAGTGACCACAGCTTGGCAAAGACCAGGTCCCCTAGAGCTAGCACATGGTCACTAGGATGATGGCAATAGCTGACTTGCTCTGCAGACAAGAGAATTGTGTTTGCTGTAGATTCCCTAAAGCACAGTATGTACAAGGGCTGGGTCACAGATTTAGGGTTTAATTTGGCCCAGTCATGGGAAGCCGGTGTGCCTGTGCAGTAAGGTCCCTGGACTCTCCATTGGACTCTGAGGAGCCTGAGCCTCTCATGAGGAACCCAGCTAAAGAAATGGCTCTTAGAAGGAGACTGAGAGCTGTCTTCAGTCACAAATGGATCCCTGCAAAGGAGGGCAGCCGGTGAGCTCAGCGTGGGCTCCCAGCAAATCCAAGTCCAGGGCATAAATCAGGGGTGGATAAAGGCTTGTAACAGGGAGCAGATACAGAAGAAGAAGATAGGTGTGCTGGGGATAAAGTATGCTGGCTGGAGGGCAAAGTGGGTGGGCACCGCCTTCCCTGAGACCCTCACTGCCTTTCTCCCATCCAACCATGCCCTGGAGCAGTGGACCCCACAGCGTGGGCCCGGAGCCAGCAGCATCTACAGCTCCTGGTAATGTATTCCAAGTGAAGTCTCTCATCTCAGCCCACATCCAGAGTCAGAACCTGGGCGGCGGGGCCGGCGGGGGCGGGGGCAGGCTCAAATTGTTTTTAACCAGCCTTCTACAGAGTGGTATAGAGCAAAGCCTCCAGAAAAAGAACACTTGGGCTGACACCTCAGTGACCTTACCTGTAAAATGGGACACTGCTATCACCTGAGCAGGAACTGAGACCTTGAATGAGAGGCTTCTGTCCAGGGCTGCCCCTAGGTAGATTCTCCATAGCCAAAAGCTGTGAGCTGTTCTCACTAAAGCCCACCCGCCCCAGGCCTGCCTCTTTTTTCTAGGAGAGATGATTTGGGCTTGCAAAGGTCTGCCTTTCTGAGCGACCTCATTTGTACTTTCATTCAGGGGTCAGACAAGTATTATTAAAACCTTAATCTTTAGGATTTGGAGAATGTTGATAAATTACAGGTGCAAGTGGGTAATCAATTAACACCTCCTCCGGGCCTGAGAAGTAAAACAGGTTATTCCCTCCTGCCCCACACACAGGGAAAATCATGAGAGCCCCCAAAGATGGTTCATAGTTGATGGACTGCTCTCAGTTTGTGGGCAGCTGCTCCCAAAACACACTGTGAAAAAACAAAAAAGATTATTGTGAATGGTACAATAAATCAGCCGCATCCAAGTATCCAGATCTTGCAAATAAATGAATCACAAAGCAGGAGCAAATATTTAGAAGATTGTAGCCTCCTGATGAGGGTCTTAACAAGTCCCAGGGCTGAATGGGGGGTAGGGTAACAGTGGGGGAGGATTAAGGGGACTGACCCTTAGGGTGGGGAAAGGGGCGCTCAGGTCCAGAGGTCTCAGCATCCACTGCCTAAGACAACTGGGATAAAATGACTGGAACCACTGACCACACTGGATCCTGTTCATACACAAACTATTCAGGAAGATGCCAAGATCCTCACAAGCCAGGGTTGGGGCAAGCTCTGAATCTGGCCCCTGAGGGCCACAGCTATGGGTACAAGATGGAGGGTCAAGGTGAGAGGACAGAATAGCTATAGAAATGGAAAAACTGAGGCTGAGTTTCTCTGCTACAGCAGCTGGAGCTGTTGAAAACATGGTTACACTTGTTCATAGAAGTCACCTGATGAAATGCGAGGTTGTTTCCTGCCACCAACATTGAGTCTTGGTGCATTGATTAATTAGACATTTCTGCTGCCTTCAGGAGGGGTCCTATCCTGTCTAGCGATGCTTCTCTCCAGATCCCCACCACCCAAAGTGCTCATCATGAAGCCGCGTTAGGAGGAGGCCTGCCTACCTGTGCTCTTGGAGCCACACCACCATCAAGCCTACAGGGATTTTCTTCCAATTCCTTCTGTTCGTTTCCTGTGAACCAGATCCTGGGTCTCCACAGTGGCTCCTCCTGCTCCTGCCTGGGCTCCACATGCCACTTCCCACCACCCACACCCACTTTACTGAGAAGACAAGCCTGAAGTCAATCCAGTTTGGCCAGGGGACCCCTCTACCCCCAAGTGGCCCAGAGCCACAGCACAGATGATATGGGCTGTAGTCTTTCGGTGCTGGTCTCATTCAAGGATGAATTGCAATTCGATGGGGGAATCTCCCCCTTCACAATGAAGCCCCTGTCCTGGGGTGTGAAGGTGGGGGCTGAGAACAAAACAGCACCCAGGGCTTCTTACCCAGCCCAGAGCTGGGCAGAGGGCAGCTGCAGAACCCAGGACTTGTTGCTGGTCCTAGGCCAGGCAGAGCCCAAGATAAGCAGGTGGGAGCCTGTCTCTAAGCTCGAAGGGAGAAGCTTCCAGACATGATTACATCTGACCTTCTCCTCATGTCTCCTCTCTGGCATAGGGCCCACAATGAGCTCAGCTCCTGAACACTCCTGGGCTTCAGTGTGGGGAACTTTGTAAAGTTTCCAGTCCACAGAATATTTCCAGCCTCTGGAGGCATCTGATCCTTTACAAGGAGCCCTTCTCATCTTTGAGGAGCAACCTTTCAGGCTCCTCTTTGTGGGCACTGGGAAGAGAAACTTCTCTGAGTGAAGAGGACACTTCTAAGCTTCCATATCAGCTTCCTGAGAGACCCCCCCCCCCCCCCCCGCCCCGCCACCCCGGTACCTATCCCCCAACCTCTGCTGACCTGGAGCATTGAGGTCTCCAGAACCTTCTGGAACATTCCTCATTTGAAGAATGTTAGCCTAGGGCAGATCCTCAGGGAACCCAGAGGAGTATGTTTCCCTCGCTGGGGATTCTTGTATCCTTATGTTTAAAAAGCCAGAGGGAAAGGAGTGGAGCTTTTAAGAGAGAGAAAGTCTCTCAACAAAACACTTCCTGATGCTTGTCTTACACTGAAAACCTATTAAAGTCATGAACTTCTGTGAAACAACTCTCAAAAAGAAATTTATCTAAAGGGCATCTGTATTTGGTCTGAAGCTCAAATGTTCCAAAGGTCAGGCATTAAATGATTTATTTGGGGCATCTTTTTCTCCCCCTGAGAGAGACAGCCCTAAGGAAAAAGGGGTGCAGAGTGTCTCAACAGATGGCCCCCCACTACCCCACTTGCACTCCATAGCATATTGCTTTGCCTTGGCCAGGCTGTCCTCTCCCTGGAGGTCTATTAGTCACTGTAAGACATTTGACCAGCAGACTTAAATCCAGCACAGTTAAACCAGGAGGCACACCAAGCCCCCTTTGGAGTGTCTCCATGGATATTTTGAGCGTAGACTGGGAAGAGGGGTACATTGGAGCTGAGATTTCTGAGTGATGAGTGGGAGATGAACAACAGAAAGGGCCAGGAGGAGGCTGGAAAAGCTTCCAGGGCAGAAGGAGCAGCTACAGGAAGCCAGTAGTCAGGGAGTAGGAGGAAAGGCTGGGGCCACTGGAGGGCAGGGTCTCAGGAACAGAGGGATGAGGCACGTGCAGAGTGGCCGAGTGCTGATGTTCCAGCATTAGTAAACAGGCCCTTGAGTTTCAGGCTGCTGCACAGAGTCCCCTGACAGCCCTTTATCACTGCATCTTAATATGCACAAATTCATCAGCCCCTTTCCAAAGAGGCCCATGAGAGGAGGGTCCTACCTCTGCTAAGTTGCACTCGCTCTGCTGTCAAGGGGCAGGGTTTTCAGGAGGCATGGTCAGGCCAGGGACTGACTCTGGAGAGGAACAGAAGATACTCCAGGGCAACTGGGGTGACCAGAGTATATCCCAGCAATGCAACTCTTCCCTCTGGGGCTGTGGATCTTCAGACCAGGAAATAAATGTGATTCATTTATTTCCAAACCACCAGGAAGTCAGAAACAGTGAAAGCTGCTGGATCAGAGAGGCTTCTGGGGCCACACAGTGCCCACAGGGCCTGAGGCTGGGAACCTCAGCAGGCTCCAGCTTCTCTGTTTGCACCTCATTGGGGCAGGTTTGTGCTAAGAGTCAGTCCCACCCCCAGGACCTCCAGGGAGAAGCTAGGGAGCTGTTTCTAAAACTTTGCTGCCCCATAAGAATAATAGCCACATGTGACTATTTAATTTTACATTATTATAAACTCAGTAAAATTAAAAATTCAGTTTCTTCCTCAGTCACATTAGCCACATTTCAAGTGTTTAATAGCCATACTTGGCTAGTGGCCATCATATTGGATAGCACAGAGTGGAATGTTTTCGTCATTGGGAACACTCTATCAGACAACACTCTTCTATGGGGTAAAGGCCAGACTGGCCAACTTCTCAGCAAGCAGGGAGGGGGCCTCATATGGCCTCTATGAAGGGTCTGCAGGATGGGGTGGGAGCCATGTGGGGTCTCGGCTCAGATAGTTACCTCAGGGAGATGCTGGAGAGGAAGCAATGAGGACACCCGTGATCCACCTGAGACCAACTCCCTAGGGCTTCTGAAATAGCTAGAAGACAATGTCTTAGTGTGAAGGGGCTGATGAGGGTTGGGGCAAGTAAGTACCATGCTCCTGGCCCAGTCTGCAAACACAGGGGTCTGGGGGAGCCACCCAGGCTGTGCCCCTACACTTTGTACCTGCCTGATGACAAGCAATGGTGTCCCTCTCTCTCACCCCCACAACTCACAGTGGACCGCATCAGCACCCAGGCCTGAGATGGATCTGAAAGTTGCACATTGTACGTGGAGCTGCAGCCCATGCCATCCTGGGCAAAGAGGCCTCAGAAGCCATTACAGGGCATTAAGTCAATGGACTTTCTATTTGTCAGTGTGCCAATAGCACAGCAGGTTTTTCTGGCTCCAAAAGACCACCTTGGCCAGAGTATTTGCCAGCAGATCCTGTGAGTGTAATCATCTCAGACCAGAGCTGCAGCTTCCAGTGGGGCAAGGGTGAGGTTGCTAAGGAGATGCTCTCATGAGGAACTGGATAAGAACGTGACTCCTATCCCTGCTGGGGCAGCATGGGGAACTCTAAGGCCATCCTCAACCTCCTTTCTATATCCCAGTGTTTCCAGGGAGGGCAGTGCTGTCCCTGCAGTTCCATTCTCTTTGTCCAAAGTCAGCTCTCCACGGCACCCAGCCCTGATGGACACGCTGCCCTCTATCCCTCACCACCTGGGTCACTTACAGATGCATGGTACATGTGCATTGTGTGCTGGTGATTGTGAGAAGCACTATGAAGGGAGGGTCTTTGTTTGGTTTACTGTAACATCTCCATTGCTGAAAAAAGCACCTGGAAAGTAGTCAGCACCCAGCAAATGTTTGTTAAATAAATGAATTCTTTAAATAGAAAGGTAAGTGGGGAATGTGAAATACGGGCTCACATGAGTTTCTGAGTAAAAGTAAGTCTCAGCTTTATGCTAGTTGATCATTTTAGGTTCCATAACTGGGGAGGGGAAAATAAAAATATTGGAGACATTGAGGGGGCAAGTGTCACATCTATTTGTGGACGCTTGTTGAGTCACTACTCCCCTTTGCCTCAGCATGCTTCCCACAAAGCGGGCTTCCCTGTAGGGTCTCCAGCTCAGACATCAGGCTATCTTGCCACCAGCTTTTTTTTTATTTGTTTGTTTGTTTTCATTGTGGGCCATAGGCCAAATTAAGAAACATCATCCACCTTACCTGAGGGTTTTGCCATTCTAGCCTGAAACTGGAGAAGTCCTATTTAGATTTCGAGATGGTAATAATGAGCTTAATTTTTCATTTGCCTCCAGCTAATAAGTGGTCCTCCTCTAATTCCAGAAGCAAAAGGGAAAAGAAAGGCTTCCTAGTGACAGGATAATTTGTCAGAAAGTTATGAGTGAGTACAAGCAGAGCTGTATAGGAAGTGTGTATTGAATGATATGACACACTGGCTTCTAATTGCTGCTACCCTTCTGATCAATAATACATGTTTTCAAAAAGCCTTCTGTTTGCATTTATGCAATGGACTGTAACTACTGCAAAGGATCCATTAAGACCTATTTTAAAAAGTGCATTCGTAAAAACTTGTCTAAATCTGCACTACAAGGCAGATTATGAAACTGCCTGGGGAGATGTTTTTTCTAAAAAGCATTCAGGCCATATTTGCTGGACTTGCCAATTCAAGCTCCCTAATATATGCACAGCTTGCTTGTGAGCCAGGACTAGCCTACTCCTTGGCCTCGATGATGCAAGAGGCAGCTGCCTTTGGCCAGCTGTGCCCTTGGGCTGGGCGTTCTCAGACTCAGTGTGAGCAAAGCCCCTAGGAGCCAGGTAGGGCTCCCAAATATGTAATGCCATGGTCAGATAAGTGCTGCTATGGCAAAGAGGACTCTTGTGTTCCAGGGCTCGCTCTCCTTCTGCTGAGAAGGCTGCAGGTCAAGTGGTGAGGGTAAAGGACAGGTGTTGGCTCAAGCAGGCCAGTCTCAGTTTGGCTGCCATCCCGATACAGGTGTGCATTGTTACCTGTGCAGTTAGGGGGCCAGCCCAAGGAAAGCAGTCATTTAGGTTTAAGGGCCACCTGTTCTCCACACTAACTTAGCAGTGTCCACTGACCTCTGTAACTTCTTGGGCTCAACTCCTACACCGAATGGTAATCAGTAGTAACAGCTCATTCTGGCTGTCTGGAGATTCACTTGTTATCAGACACCTTGGGGGACAGAGGGAAAAGATACCGAGCGTTGGTTCTCACAGATAGAAGACATAGCCAGGATATAACTCAGGGCTACCTGTAGCCTTCACACCATGCCACTGCCCCAGCCTCCCACCCAGATAGCTCCCTGGACTTCAAAAAACCCTGGAAGAAGAATGAGGAAAACACCCATTTTCTGCTGAGCCAGGAACTGTGCTGATTCTGTTGATGCTTCATTTGGGTTTAGACTCACAACACTGCAAGGCAGTTACCAAACGACATTCCTATGTTATGAATGAGGAACCCAAGGCCCAGTGTTGCAGTTAGCCAATTCTTGAGCTAGGTGACAGGAATAGTGACAGAAATAGTGACAGACTCCTCCAAGAGAAGGGGGGAGGGGAGGAGTAGAGAAGGAACAGCAGAGAAGAAAAGAGAGGAGAGAGGGGAAGGAAATTCAGAGGAGAAAAATAAGTCTGTTGTGGGGGCCCTTGGAAGAGTGAGTTGGGGCTAAGAGTTGAGGTCAGGCCTTCTGGGTGGAAGTGGACCTTATCTCAACTTCACATGGTCTCTAACAGATATGCAGGACCCAGTTACTTGTGCTCTAGAGCCTTGGGCTCAGGCCTCAGGCACCCAGTTCCTAGTATGGCATGAGGAGGGTCCCCTCACTGGCCAAGCTGAAGCCCTATCTGCAAACACTAGCTATGAGCATGAGGCAGGCAGGCAGGGCCTCAACCGAATCAGGGGAATAATGTCTCTGGGCCACACCCTGGTAGCCCAAGCCCAGCATTTTGTGAGTGTGTTATAGAGACAGCATATTTGGCATGGGGACAGTCAGGCAGTAAGACTTGCTGGGGGCCCTCAGAGCCAGGTGGTAGATACTGGCTATCCTTGAAGCTGCACCTAGAAGAGAGCAAACAGAACTGCCTGTACCTTAATATCCACGGGGGTAGCAGTGCAGTGGTAAGTACTATCATTACTTATGCTTAGAGAGGGAAAACTGAGATACCAAGCAATTAGCTACAGCACTCACAATCAGCCTCAAAGTCTCTGCTTCCAGCCTCTACATCAAGATACTTTTAGGAGGCACTGAGACCCTAGCTCGTTCCTATTCTGACCACCTCTGGCCCCAGGTAGGGGACTGAGGGGCCTACATCAGCAGTCCCTTCAACGCTGCCTGGCCTCTAGTGCCTATAGGACTGGGCTGTGCTTCTGGCTTTGTTTCCCCATCCCTGTAAAGCCCCAGGACCCTGTTTACTGTCCCTGTACTTAGCCTCTACTCCTAAAGGTAGTTCTTCTCCTTAAGTTCCCACAGCCACCTGGGTCTATGGTCACAAAGTATTCTACCCTACCTCCTACCCCCACCAACAGCTCCTCCACATCTGAGTAAGTCTGTACCAGATGCCAGATGGGATCCCTGTCCACTGGGCTTGACTTCTACCCTTCCTTCCCTGAGCTGTGTTTTGGAGCCAGACTCAAGGGAGCTCCAGGTAGACCTCATCTGCTCATAAGGAAGGACTGCTGCAGGAATTATGTGAGCTCCCCACCCACAAAGCACTTTATCCTGTGTTGGAGGCAGGGTCTCACAAACACTATTTTAGTCACTCCCACCGGCCACCAAGAGAAGGGAACACTATTTCAGCCCCTATTTTAGAGATGGCAAAACTGAGGCACAGAGAAATAAAGCGACTTATGCAATGGCACATGACTATCAGTGGCAAAATTCAAACTCAGGTCTGACTTATTCCAAGCAGAATCCCATATCAGAGCCTCTTGTAAAACTATTCTTTAGATGTAGATTTTTATAGAGGTGGGACCCAGGAATCTATTGATAAAAGCTGCCCTGGTGATACTCCAAGGGGGAGGCTGTTAACAAGGGTGGGGACAATTGATCACATTGTGACCCACCTCTTCCACCAACTCCCATACAGCTCTTCAATGCCTATGGGAGCCCACGCTCCTCAACAGTGTGGCTAGGCCATGTCCTAAGCCTTGGCAAGATGATGATTGTGATTTATTGAGCACTTATTATGTGCCCAACATTGAGCTCCACCTTTTTTTATCCTCATTACTTCTGAGAGGGGGATGTATACAGTTGGATACTGAGGCACAGAGAGAGATGACTAGGAAAAGCTAGGACAGGGAACAGGACAGGAAACCTCTTGAATACTCTTCCCAGGGCCCCTGGGACAAAATGGCGAGGTTCCTTTTAAACCTTAGGGTTTGAGACTAGCATCTTTGGATTCTTTCCCAGCAGGGTTTCTGACCTTGTCCTGTGGGACCTCAGGGAGGCAGCATTCATTTTGTCTCTGCTGGGGAGAGAAGTATCTTCATGCTGCTCTGATGTTCTGGATCCTGAGACAATGCACAGTCCCAGGCAGGGCTGAGTCACTTTCTGCCTACAGTCTGAGGCCAGCAAGCTCAGGGTTTCACAACTGCCCTCTACTGGGTGCCCCTTTGGTCCCTGGGCATGCATGAGGGGAAGGTATGCAACTATGTACATGTGTGTGAACATGTGCATAGGCATGTATGCATACATATGTGCATATACATGTATGTACAATGGTACACATGTGAGGCCCCCCAGACACTGATGTAAGATGAGGGCAATGTGCTCATCATAGTGTCAGGCATCCACTCAAGACCCCCAATGGTGGAGGTAGAGAGAGGGTGGAAGGGAGGAAGGAGCCCAGGCAGGAACACAGCCTCAGATGGGACACACTGAGCAAACCAGACATCCAGCCTGTCCAGGATCAGACAAGGCCTAGCCAGGGTACTATGGGGGTGGGGGCTAGTTGGAAGAATAGGCCAAGCCACCCCTCTTCCTTCTGTACTCTCCTGCACAAGAGCCTGTTTGTAACAAAGAAGTCCCCCTGCAGTCCCTCCCTTCCTACTCAGTTTCCTTCCCTGGACAGACCCCTGAGTGTGTAGCCTTGGTATCCACTAGCACCAGAAGTAGGGCCTGTCCACACCTGAGGGAGCCTCTTTGGCCAGCTCCAGCTCCATAAATCCCAAAGGCTGAGGCCATGGGCATAGGTGCCAGGCAATACGAAGGTCTGATGGCTGCAGGATGGCTCTACTGAGCTGGCAACACTGTGTTCTGGCCTCCTGCCAGCAGGCCCACTCCACGCATCCTGGTTGGCAGAGCCCCCAGCCAGCGTCTGTTTTGGCAGCTCCTCCTCCTGCTTGCGAGGATGACTTCACTTTGACTTCATATCTGCAGAGTGATATGCAGATCTCCTAATCAGCCCTGAGCTTAGGCAGGCAAGAGGGTCCAGCTCTGTGCACAGAAGGAAGAAAAGACCCTAAAGTAGTGGTACCACAGGCCTAGCTACCCTGGACCCTACCACCTCAAGCCTTCCATTTCTCTGGGCCAGGTGGAGGCCAGATCTCAAAAGACAGCTACAGGGTAGGAGGAAAACAGTGGACTTTTCCCACGGAGACATAGAACGGATCTCACCCTAGGAACCCCCTGGTAAGGGTCCTGAGTTTCCCTCTTTTTAGGATTATATTGCCAATATGTGTTTGTGGGCATCATTTCTTTGGGTGAAAATTAAATTATTTGGGGCCCCAGTTCTGTTGCTACTTGCTCTCCTACCCAGTCGGTCCCACATCTAAAGAGTTCTGTTGGGGGTGGGGTGGATCTCGCCTCCAAGCACTCCACTAGGCCACCAGCGCCAGATCTCTTTGAAAGGTGTGCCCGGGCCCAGTTTCCTGCTCTCATTGGTTGCACCAGTCCTAAAGATGTGGTATCACCCCTACCCTCTATTCCACCACAAACGCGGACCTCGTAAGCCATACTCCAGGCTCGTCCCGGGGGTGCTCTGAAAGCACAAAAAGCGCGCCGACTCTCCTGCCCTTGCCCTGGCTCTTCTCATCCTGCGTCGTGCTAGAAAAGGCCTAACTCCAAAAGGCAGTGCTCCCACTGCACCTCCTCTGAGAAATGGCGGAGGATGCGCTCCGCGCCAGGGTCCTGGAGGCGGAGCCCCCTCCTAGTCGCTACGTCCACTCGGGCGCAACTCAGCCAGGCCTTCCAGACCCCATATCCCCGCGTAGTGGGAAAGGCGAAGCGCTGGGACCGCAAGCTGGCGCTCAAGCTAAGAAAGAGTGGCTGCGCTTGAAGAGGGACGTGGACCGGGATACGGATGGCAGGCCCGCACACGGAGCTCTGCACCTCGCTGCTAAATCTCCCCAGCCCAGGTTCGCACCCGTTGTCCAGCGCGTCTGCTACGGGGCCCTCCCCGCATCCGCACCAGGAGTCACCCGGCGGGGACCCCTAGTCCCGCCCTACCCGCACCCAGCCCGCCTCCTGGCCCCGCCCCGCCCCGCCCCTGCCAGCACCTCCTCCCCAGCCTGCGCTCGCCTGGCCTCAGCCCCGCGACCAGAGGCCGGTGCACAGCACCGGAGAGCACCCAGAATCACTCTCCGACGCTAGGCTCCTGCAGTGTCCCCTGCGTCCGGGGCGGGATGGGGCGGCCCGGCTGAGCGCCGCACCCCGCTGCCGACACCGCCTGCCAGAGCCATCATCCCTCTTGCCGCGGCCCCGGCGCGCACGAGAGATGGCGAGGGCGAAGGCTGGCACCGTGGTGCTGCGGTGGTTGCTGCTGCTGCTGCCGCTGCTCAGCGAAGGTGAGTCCTGCCGGTGACCGGAACCCGCAGCCGCCAGGGCGAAGTTGGCGCCGCGCGCGGAGCGGCGTAGTGGACGCGTTCCAGAACGCTTTTCTGGTTGCAGTGGGCAGCAGGCAGCGCATTTGGGGGCCGAAGGGGCTTGGCGGGGAACGAGATGGTGCAGTGGGCAGGGCGCCTAGGGCCCCGATTGGGCGAGTCCCGGGCTGGAGCGCGAAGCGTGCTAGGCCGGGCTGCCATAGTCGGTGCCCGGAGTCCGAGCTGCAGCCGCGCACCCCAGCCTGGTGATTCTTGGAACGAAGTGGACGTATCTTTTCGCCGTTCCGGCGCAGGTAGGGGAGGACGGATGAAGTAGCCCTAGAAAGCCAGCGACCTGCGCAGGGAGTTCTGTTTCTGCAGAAGATCGAGCCCTGGTTTCCTTTTGCGCTTCACGTCGGTGCATTCCTCCTCCTGGTATGATCTGGTCCGCCACGGGCTGTAGAGGGCATCTGCTCTTTTATAAAAGATTGCTTTTACCTTGTGAGGTTTTTGCCGCCTAACTCTTTAAAAAACCTAAAAGCCTGTAGTTTCTTGGTTGGCTGCCCTCAGTGGCATGCTCAGACTGACTGGCCCAGCACAGCGGGGTGGGGAGCCCGCCATGATTGAGCCCCATTAGGCTGCTTTAGAACACGCCACTGCCTGGCAAGGCCACCTGAAGGCGCGGCCTTTGAGTCCATAGTGACAGCTGCGGACCAATCTTTTCCAAGAGCTTTTGACATTCTTGGAGTGGGCTGTAGGCCTCTGTGCCACCATGTCGGTGCTAGGTGCTAGGTGTGTTATATACGCCCTTGCAAAGGCTGGTCACCGTCCCCCACCCCCACACCCTAATATGATGAACTCCAAAGCTGTAGGATCTCACGCCCTTGGCCATGCATTTTGGCATTATAGTTTCCCTCAAACCGTCAGTGACTGATCTGCACCTGCAGTACCTCTATATGTACCAACTTTTCCTCAGACAGAGGAGCACTGGCCACTCTCCCCCACTGCTGACAAAGGGCTTTCCCTCTAGGTGGCCTTTGGGAACAGAACAGAGGGTCGCACCTTGCTTCTAGTCCCAGGTCCTGCACAAACTCTGGGTTCACAGGCCCGCCAGAAGCTTAGTTGCTGTGACTGGATCCCAGTATCAAGGAGCAGATACTGAAGCCATAATGGTCCCCAGGGTGGGAAGCTCTTTCTTTGCCCTGGGGAAGAATGGGAGGAGAGAGTCTGTTTCCAGTACCAGTGCTCTGGGGTCACAGTGCTACAGGAGGACACAGGCTGTAAACACCGGCAGGGCAAGAATTAAACACAAACAGGGTGTTTTAAAGATCTTTTGTAACTCTTGGGTTGCAACTTTGTAATTGTGGGCTTGTAGTCAGGTGTAACCCAGAAGCAGTGTGTGAAGCCAGCTACTGCCCTGCAGCACTTGGCAGGAACAGTTGGCTTTTCTGCACCCCTGGCCCACTGAGTTTGGGGGTCAAAGACAGGTTCTCCAACCGTCGGAGTGGGAGCCCCGCCCCACCCACTTTTCCCTTGTGATGACAAAGAAACCATGATTGGCAGCACTGAGAGTGAAGTGGCCCTACAGCACCTTAGAGGAGAAAGCCAGGGCCTTTGGAGAGGCCTGTGGACGTCCTTTGGAGCTACACACACCGTGATTCTCTCTGAACTGCCCCAGATTGCCGCTGTACCTATAGCCACCCAGGCTGGGAGCAGCTCAGCCTCCCAGCGCCCTCTTGTGGATATGGTGTTCCAGTGACCTGGTCTGTTGCTTGGGGGATGGGCTGAGCCTCTAGAGGATGAAGGCCATCCCCTTGCTGTCCAGACACTTCCCCAAGACAGAAAGGTCTCTTCTGTGCTGGGGCCTGACAAGAGGGGATTAAAGAGGCCCCCCAGATAAAGGGTCAATGGCCAAGACCAGAGTGTAGGAAAAGGAGCAGTGCTGCCTCAGGACTTATAGGAGTGGGCTGGAGGACCCAAAGAGGCCCAGAGCAAGGTCATTGAAAATAGACTGACAGCGCACCCCCCAACACCCAGCCTCCTGCCTCCTCACCATATGTGAACATTCTTGTTATGTGTAACCATGTACACCTTCAGAAAAAGGTGCCAACCCAGGTATAGACTCCTAGAGGTCAGGACTCCTCTTCTCACCCACACCCTTACATCCATGCTCACATTCACACTCTGTCATTGCCAAGATACACACCTGCCCTTCCTCAAGGACACATGCTCGTGATGCCTATGGCAAACTCCCTCATCATGGCCTGGTTCTTCACACTCCACCACTCACCCAGAGAACACAGACCCTCTCCCTGCCATTCACACACACTGGGATTTTGCACATGCATTCAGGTCTCATTTTATTCATAACTGCTTGCTGGAAGGAAGGACCTGCCCTCTCTTCCTGGGGACCCCTCAGGCCTTTGACTCCCAGGCACCAAAGAAGGGAAAACTCTCCATGATTTTGCAGGTTCCCCCCCCAGGCTGCTGGGCCCAGTCCTCTGCAGTGTGGCCTGCGCAGGCGCTCCTGCCTGGACCAGCAGGTACCAGAGCAGCCTCTTGGCCAGGAACGCTGCTCCATCTAGGCTTTCTTTCTCTTTCAGTTTCTCTCCTCTTTTTGGCCAGGGACTAGTGGAAAATGGATCCTACTTTGCAAGGCTCGCCAGGGCCTTACCTTCTTCCTCCTCCACCCTGTTAAGCCCCTCTGGCCTCTTGGAGCTGTCTGTGTCCCACACTGGCTGCTCTAGGCTCCAGCAGGGTCCAACTTATCCAGGAACAGAGAGATTGAGCCAGCCGGTGGGCTCCAAAGGGTGGGACCTGAGAGCAGAGCACAAACAGGGAAGTTTATTGAGCCCATTCCTAAGTTGCTTTATTCTGCAGAATTGCTTTAGGGATGGCTAAGTAAATCACTGTTTCTTTGGTGGTGTGAAGAAAATGGGATGCATTTACCTAATGGGAAGCTAATGGCCTTTTAGTCAGGGAAGAGAGAACTAATTAAAAATTATGGTATCTGTTAAAACAGAGCCTGGCCTGCCAAGGTGAAGGGAGGGCCCTAAAGCTGCCACCTCCCCTGTGGCCTTCCCCTTCTCTGCAACCTGAGAGAAAAGGACTCTTCTGTCTTCTGGTCTTAACTGATGAGGCTGATGCCAGGAGCAGCCACACCCCACTGGGGGCTCATAGCTGGTCTATGCTGAGTGCTGCTTATCCACCAGTTCACTGTGCCCTCCTGAAACCCTGAGGGAGGTGCCTTGTGTCCTCATTTCACAGGTGAGGAAACTGAGGCTCCCATAGCCTGTAGCCCAAAGAGAGGACTTAGTGACTCCCTGTCCCTGATCCTTTGGCTTCCCGTTCTCTGGGCCAGCAGTGGTGAGGACAATGGGTAGGGCTGAAGAGGTGTTCTGGGAGAGGAAGTTTGTCCTGAGCCCACTCACCTGATGAGTGGAGCAGTGACTCACCTGCTCGGGTCTCCAAGGGATCTGGGGACAGCCTGGCCCAGGTATGGAAGTGAAGTGTGGCTCTGCACTGAGTCACCTGAAACAGGAGCCCCTCTGGGTATCAGCTGGTTTCTCAGGTAGAACCACTGCTTTAGCTAATACCTGGGAGTCCTGTGGGCCTGGGGCCTGCCACTAGTCATGACCCTGTCATAGATGGCCCCAGGGGAGAAGGCATGTGTGCTCTGGTGTGACAGGAAGAGGTCTCCGTGCTAGTGGTACAGGCCTGGAGTGTGTTCCCCTGCACTCATCTTCTGCCTAGGGACCCAGCACCTGAAAGAGACTACTATGCTGAGGAAAGGGTGTTCAGGGGAGGGGGAGGGACAGAATGGGAGGGGTTGGGCTTCAGGGTGGGGGGCATGGGTACAGTCAGGCTCTCTTCTCCAGGGCCCTCCTCCCCAGGACTCCAGGACAACCTGGGCGAAGATAGCACCCAACCTGGCACCAAGAAAAAATGGAAGAGTTGGAGGAGTGTCCCACTAAAGTAGCACTTCCTTCCAACCTGTGGAAGTAGCTACATTTCTACTGTGGGTCCTTTTCCTCTTTCTTCTGGGTTTCAAGGAGGATGCTTCCTAGAGTGGGGGTCTTGTGCAGGCTCCTGACCTTGGCTGCCACGCATGTCAGGCCCTCCCTCATGTCGTCATCATCATCTTCCTCCTCCTCATCATGTTCGCAGTTGTTTTTCTGAGTGACTTAATAGTAACAATCACAGAAATAGTGATCAATCCACACATACTCCCCGAGGGACCACCTGCAGCCCATGGCATTTCAGAGGCCTGGGGATGCACAGTGGGGCACAACAGAAGGGCCCTTTCACCTCCGAGCTGTTACCTGCAGGGAGAGACATGGGTGCTAAAGGAAGCTGTCCCTTATCGAGAGAGAAGAGAGAGAGAGAGAGAGATTTCAGATGGAGGAGAGGCAAGCTGAATGGGAGGTGGAGAGGTCAGTATGACTCAGAGAGGCCAGGCGCAGGGTGTCACCCCAGAAGTCTGGGAAAGGTACTCCTGGGGGACTTAAAGGAGTGAGAAAGCCTCCCAATCTCATGTGGCTTTCCCTTCCCCACCCAAGTGGCAGAGAGTGGCAGCCCAGGGCCAGTGTTAGGGGTTTAGGGAAGGCTGTGACTCCAGAGTCAGGGCTCTGCCTCAGTTCAGAGGACCTTAGAGGACAGGCCTTCTTCTGGTTGAGGATCCAGGATTCTTGGGAACCCCTGTGAACTGGACCTTCCTCCTGCCTTTCCTTCTCTTCTGGTTCTCCCATGACCCACCTTGAGCTCTGGGGCCAGACAAGGCCTTGACTTCCATAGGACTTTGGTCTCACAGCCATGTATTTGTGGGAGCCTCTGGTACCCTTCTCTGTCCCCAAGGCTGGAGTCTGTGAAGCCAGTGGACCTCTGAGCAGTCCATCCTGAGAACCCTGGGCAAGGCCACTGTTTCCTTAGTTCCTAGCCTGCTGGAGTGATACCCCTAAAAAGGCGGGTTGTGGAGTGAATGATGCCAATGGGACCTTGGCAACACCTGGATCCTCAAGGAGAGCAGGTGGCCAGCCTCGAGCAAACACCTCTGTTTGCTTTTGCCTTGTGGGTGGCTCCACAAAGTATAGCAGACAGGGCATTACCACAGAAGGGTCACCTGTGCACCTACATGTACAGGTGTGTGCTTGCCTAGTGGGTCAGCCAATATAGGCTCTCCATGACATCAGCAATGTCCACTGGGGCTCTTCAGACCTGCTCAGGGGAAGCACCTGTGCTCCTCTAGGCCTAGGTTTTAGGGGCCCCAGTTTCCCCTCCAAGATTCAGGTGTTGGCAGCTGTACCTCATCTCAGTCTTGGGCCTTTGCTCCTCTGTGACATGGGTACAAGTGTCTGGGTTCTGCATGGTCCAGGGCTCCAGAGAAGTACCTGAGGGACAGTGTGGCCCTGGAGAAGGAGGCAGTGGGGCAAAGTTGCAAGCCCTGCCCAGAGCACCAGCCCAGACCTGGGCTCTGATCGGCGAAAGGAATCTGCTGCTAAAACAATCATAAAACCCCTGGCAAGATAATGGAAATCAAAAGTGGTCCTAGGTACCCCCTACACCACATGTACCTATGAGATTGCCATATAGTCTAATGATTCTCACTTTTCCAGAAAAGGAAAAAGAAAAAAATGTAAATTCCTAAAATTTAACTAATAGCTGGAAATGCTGGGAAAGATATGTGCACTTTGTGCTAGGATCCAACGGTGGGGGTGAATGTAGGGGGCTGAGTTGGGGGTACATAGTGATGATGGGCCTTTGAGCAGAGAGAGAGAGTTTACTGAGTTTCTACCTCAAACTTTTCTAACTAATGAAACAGGCAAAGACAGTGAAAGGTGAAAGACACGAGCCAGCTGCTCCTAGACACCAGTTCTCTCTTTGCCTGCTCCCCATCCTGCCCTTCCAGCACTGGCTGTAGGGTCTGCTGCTTTCCCTTCTCACCCTTCTGGAGTGGAGAATGGGTAGAGCCAGAAGTAGGGATCTGCCAGCCACCACTTAGTCAAAGAGTGGGTGTGGTGCCTGCCTGTACAAACCTTTTAACAGGCACTTAGCACCACCACTAGGAGGGGTTGAGCCTTTTCAGGTGGTGGCCCGCAGGAGATCCTTGTTGGACCACAGATGTAACTCACAGAACCTTTAAAAGACTTTTTTTTTAAAAAATCTTGGAGTATTTGCTCTAGTTCTTTTTTTAAATATATATTTTATTGATTATGGTATTACAGTTGTCCCATTTTTTTCTTCCCTTTATCCCCGTCCTCCCTGTACTCCCTGTCCCACCAACATTCCATGAGTTATATGTACATATAAGTTCTTTGGCTTCTCCATTTCCCATACTATTCTTAACCTCCCCCTGTCTATTTTGTACCTACTATTTATGCTTCTTATTCCCTGGATGTTTTCCCCTATTCTCCCCTTTCCTGTTCCCCTCTGATCTCCATTTCTGTGATTCTGTTCCTGTTCCAGTTGTTTACTTAGTTTGTTTTTGTTTTTGTTTCAGGTTCAGTTGTTGATAGTTGTGAGTTTGTTATCATTTTACTCTTCATAGTTTCTGATCTTCATCTTTTTCTTAGATAAGTCCCTTTAACATTTCATATAATGATGAAATTGGGATTGGTGATGATGAACTCCTTTAACTTGACCTTATCTGGGAAGCACTTTATCTGCCCTTCCATTCTAAACAATACCTTTGTTGAGTGGAGTAATCTTGGATGTAGGTCCTTGTCTTTCATGACTTTGAATACTTCTTCCCAGCCCCATTTTGCCTGCAAGGTTTCTTTTGAGAAATAAGCTGATAGCCTTATAGGAACCCCTTTGTAGATAATTCTCTCCTTTTCTCTTGCTGCTTTTAAGATTCTCTCCTTATCTTTAATCTTGGATAATGTAATAGTGAGGTGTCTTGGTGTGTGCTTCCTTGGGTCCAGCTTCTTTGGAGCTGGTCTCTCTGAGCTTACTGGACTTCCTGGAAGTCTACTTCCTTGGCCAGATTGAGAAAGTTCTCCATTGTTTTTTTAAAGTAAGTTTTCAATTTCTTGCTCTTCTTTTTCTCCTTCTGGCACCCTTATGATTCAGATGTTGGAATGTTTAAAGTTGTCCCAGAGGATTCTAAGCCTCTCCTCATTTTTTTGAATTCTTTTTTCTTCATTTTGTTCCGATTGAATGTTTATCCTTCCTTCTGCTCCAAATCATTGATTTGAGTCCTGTTTTCCTTCCCTTCGTTGTTGGTTGTCTTAAATTATTCTTTATTTCACTTTGCATAGCCTTCACATTTTTGTCCATTTTGCAACCATACTCAGCTAATTCTGTAAGCATCCTGATTACCAGTGTTTTTGAACTGTGCATTTGATAGGTTGGCTATCTCTTACCGCTTAGTTCTATTTTTGGAGCTTTGATCCGTTCTTTCATTTGGGCCATATTTCTTTCTCTTGGCACACCTCAGAACATTGAAAAGTCTTGACCAAGATCTGCTGGGATTTTCTTTGCTTCCCTAGACTCCCACCTAGCTGCATCTATGAGGGCAGGCAATGCTGCCTGTGGTAAGTGAAACCCCACAAGTCTCACTGACTCAAACAGTCTGTGTGTCTCCCACTCATGACACCTTCATCAGCCACTCCACACCCACACACAGGGGTACATGGGAAGGGGTGTATAGCTCTAACCAGCCAGGCCTGGAGGGGCCCAGGGTAAGCTGCCCACATTCCATATCCTCCTGAGGGTCCCTTCTCTGGACTTGTGCCCTTGCACACCAGCTCTTCCAGGTCACCCTTTCCCGGTCAACACAGCAGGCACCTGTGTTGTGCCTAGCAGCTAGGGGAGGAAAGGGAGAGGGACAGGGTGGCAGATAATGACCATTTCCTTTTGTTTTTTGAGATCAGATTCATGTAACATAAAATTAAAGATTTTAAAGTGAACAATCCAGTGGCATTTGAGAGTGTTGCATACAACCTCCAGTGTTCCAAGAGTTATTTATCACCCCAAAAGGAAACCCCATATCCATTAGACAGTGCTGCCTAGTTCTCCCATCCCCAGCCCCTGGTAACCACCGCTCTGTGTTCTGTCTCTGCGGGTATGTCCATTCTGGATATTTCACATCCACATTGTAGTATGTATCAGCACTGCATTGCTTTTGAAGGGTGAGTAATATTCCATTGCATGTAAAATTACATTTATTTATCCATATCTATTAATAGACATTTGGGTTGTAACCACTTTTGGCCATTATGAGTAATGTTGCTATGAACATTCATCTGTTTGAATCCCTGTTTTCATTTCTGTTAGGTATATGCCTAGGAGTGAAATTGCTGATTCATATGGTAATCGTGTTTTATACTTTTTGAGGAACTGCTAACTCTTTCCACAACAGTCAAACCATTTTACATTCCCACTACTAGTGTGTGTGGATTCCCATTTTACATCCTCAACAATACTTTTTGTTTCTTTGTTGTTGTTTTTTTTTTTTTAATGATAACCATCCTAGTGGGTACAAAATGGTATCTCACTGTGGTTTTGATTTGCATTTTCCTAATGCTTAGTTATGTGTAGCATCTTTTCACATGCTTCTTGACCATTTATATCTTTTCTGGAGAAATATCTATTCAGGTTCCTTGCCAAGGTTTTAATTGAATGATTTGTCTTTTTATTTTGGGGTTTACGTGGCTGTATCAAATCTGCAACTATTTCTGAGAAGCGCTTTCATCCAGTGGCATTTGTGTTAGTGTCTGAGCCCTAGGCCTCTTTGGGAAGGACATGAGTTCATCTGATATCTTCTGTAGGGGTTGAGTCACCGTGACAACACTGGGACCCTGAAGATATCCTTGGAAGACCTGGACCCTAAAGCCACATTGAACTCAAACTTCCTATAAGAAATAGTGCGTGAGGTGCTGATGCCTAAAGACTGTGAAGAACAGGCAAAGGGAGGGGTGCTGGGAACCAGTGACCCACCAGCTTACCTGACAAGGCAGAGGTCCGCAACAGAGGAAATCCACGGCTGCCCTGTTATGCTAACCCTCCGTCCAGACTCTAAAAACAACCAGGCAGGTGGGGTGGATTACTATGGTTGCCACTGTGTGACATCAAGCTGCCCATCTGTTGAAGCAATTTTGGGAGACAGTGGTGCTGACTGAAGCAGTGCTCCCACCTTGCACAACTGCCACAGCCCAGCATGGAGGCAGGGAGGCCTTGACTAAGGGGTAGCATGAAGCCTTTACAGGCCAGGGCAGATCTGATTCCAGTTTGGGGGAGGGATAAAGGAGGAGAACTGGCTTCTGTCAGCGGGTGCTCTGTGTCTGGGCTGTCCCAGCAGCGCTTCCAGGGGGGACTTCACAGCTGGGAACAAACCCAGAAAGGTAAAGTGCCTATCAGATCACACAGCTGGGGGTGAAGGACCATGCACCAGCTCTGCCCTTTACTTTCTGCTTCCTCCTGTCATGCTGAAATCTCTCCTTCAGATTTAGGTTCATGTCTTTCTGCTTTATCATTATGGTCTAGGAGGACCTGTGTGGTTCTAAACTTATTCCAGCTGCATGTCCCACACTCTACAGTGGCCACCTAGGCCAAAGCCCACTCCAAGTTCCATCATGCCCACCATCCTGCCTCTTGGCCACTGGTCAGGAAATTAATTCCATGACTGTTCCTACACAGACATTACATAGACTCATATGGAAATCAAAATTTGTTCAGAAAGGAGCCTCAGCAGTAGGTGTAAGCCTCTCATTTTATAGATGGAGAAATTGAGGCTCAGAAAGAGTTGTGAACTGTCACATGCAGGGAGGAGTCAGTTGAGGACTTGGTTGCGATTACTCATTCTCCACACAGCCACTCCTGGAGTTGGGTTCCTTTTTTCACTCTTAAAGTTGAGGTCTTCGAGGTCTGGTGCCCCCAGGGGGCTTAATGACAGCAACAAAATTCAGGTGGTGTGGGCCCCAGCACTGGTCTGCTGGGCATGCATCAGGGCCTTCAGTACTCACTGACTTGTCTGGCCCTAGGTCCATGTTCTGCCAGTACTTGCCTCTCTCAGGGGCTTCCCCAGGTCTTTTACCTCCACCATCCCAGCAAAGTAGATCTTAAGGCCTTCTTTGGGGTCCCCACACCCCCAGAAGAGCCTAGCTTCTGCTCTCAAGACTGGTGGCTGTCCCTGGGAGTCCTGCCTGCAGCCCACCCTGGCTGCACTACCTGTGCTCATGCTCACAGCAGGAGTGAAGAAAGGAGAGGATAACACTGTCACATCTCAAGGCTGCCCTCCCCACAGAAGGAGGGAGTGTGTGCTGGGGGCAGGAGGGCAGATCGGCTTGGTAGAAGTCCCCTTGTCCCCCAGAAGATGGGGCTTCCTTTGAGGGGGGTGACTTGCAAATATGAAAAGGAGGCATGTCCAGATTGCAGTGGTTGCAGCAAGGCCTAGCTCTGACAAACAGGATGCTGAGGACTCATGGAGACATCTTTGTCCCAGTCACCTTGTGTAGGTGGCCCTGTGTGGGTGCTGCTCTCGCAGGGGCTGCCCTGACTATCACTCCACCAGAAGTTATAATCATGAGTCGCCATCCACATGTTGAAACAGACTTTCCTGGATACACCTTTTCAATTTTTTGGCGGTACTAAGACCCGATAGGGCCATAGGAAAAGACCCCTCAAGACTCATTTCTATGCCCAACAGTGGTAGGCCTGTCACATCCTTAGCATCCTTGGGCCCCTGGCAGATGACCGTTACTGTGTTTGTCCCTGTCAGGTACAAACAGCCTGAGCAAACTCCTGCCCTGTTATCCCTTCCTTGGTCTTCACCCTATTTCGCAGAAATGTTAAAGAGTAAATTCATGTGAAAAACATTTACATTTAGAGGCACTTGCCTTTTAGAAGAGGGTGAAGGAGGCCGTGGGTATTTATTTATGGTAGTATTTTCTTCTTTTTAAGTAAAAAATGATATTTAATAAGAATATACTTGAGATAAATACAAGAACACAATAACAGTATTTGTCTTTGAATTATGCAATACTGAGAATCACTTGTTACAATGGACTGCATTCCCAAAATTTTCATAAAACATACGTGTATTACATTATTTTTTTCAAGTTGATCAATGAAATATAATGAACATTCTAGAGATAAACATATATATCTGATTAATATATGTATGATTAAGTTGATATTTCAAATCAATGGGTAAAATAAGGCTTATTCAACAAATAAGGTGCGTGGACCACTATTACTTGAAATAAAACAAATGTAGAGCCCCAATGCACACATTGTACAAGAAATATTCAGGTGAGTTAAAAATCAGTATGTAGACTCTAAGGAGTTTTAGAAGAAAATAGAACTAATATTTTTCATGACCTGAAGTAAAATAGTCAAACCCAGAAGTGATGAATATTGACAATATGACTATATTAAACATTTAAGTATATAGAAATATACATATAAAAAAGTTGAAGGACAAGGAATAGAATAGAAAAGTACTTGCAACACATCTAAAACATGGTTAATAGGGGTGGTTGTTTTTTAGAGGAAAAAAGTTCTACAAACCTTTAATCAATAAATGGATAAAAAAGACCAAAAAGTCATTTAAAACTTTTTTTAAATAATAGAAATAGGCAAGAAATACACAAAACAGGTTTAGTTTTAACAAATAGTAAAGGAACAATTAAAATAACATCATTGTCACAATCAGATTAATGAGTATTAAAAATATCAGTAATAGGAAGTATTGGCAACTCTGAAAGGACCTGGGTATTCATAGAAACTTTCTTCATATTAAAGCAGTCCCTTTTAGCATATTTTGCAGTGCTGGTTTGGTGGAGTGTAGCCTTTTAGCCTTCTTTTGTCTGGGAAACTCCTTATTTTGCCTTCCATTTTAATCGAGAGCCTTGCTGGGTAGAGCAGTCTTGGTTGCAAGCCTTTGCTTTTCATGACTTGGAATATTTCTTGCCATTCCCTTCTGGCTTACAGCGTTTCTGTTGAGAGGTCAGCTGCAAGCCGTATTGGGGCTCCCTTATATGTTACTACCTGTCTCTCCCTTGCTTGCTTTAGGATTCTCTGTTTGTCTTTGATATTTGCCATTTTAATGATGATGTGTCCTGGAGTGGACCTCATTGGGTTCCTCTTGAATGGGACCCTCTGTGCTTCCTGGACTTGTGTGACTTTTCCTCTCCTCCAGTTAGGGAAGTTTTCCATCATTACTTTTTCAAACAGGTTCTCTATCCCTTCCTGATCCTCTTCTCTTTCTGGTATCCCTATTATATGGATATTATTACATTTCAGGTTGTCCTGCATTTCCCTCAATGCCTCTTCATTCTTTTTGAGTCTTTTTTCATTCTCTCGCTCTTTCTGAGAGCCTTTTGCTACTGTATCCTCCAGCACATTGATTTGGTTCTCAGCTTCCTGGAGCGTGCTTTGGATTCCTTCTACTGTGTTCTTCAATTCAGAAATTGTATTCTTCATTTCCTTTTGTCTCTTATTGATAGCTTCTATGTCCTTTTTCATGCTGATATAGTTTGCAGTTCGTTCCTCATGGTTTCCCTGTAGTTTTTGGTAATTCTCTCTGAGCTCACTGAGCTCATTGAACTTCCTTAGAACCATTGTTTGGAACTCAGTATCTGATAGTTTACTTGCCTCTATTTTATTTAGTTTTCTTTCTGGGGATTGCTCCTTTCCCTTCGAGTGGGGCATATTTCTTTGTCTTCCCATTACTTGTGAGACTCTTCTCTTTTGCTTCTGCTTCTTAAGTTGATCTGTCTTGATCTCCTGACTTTGTGGTGTGAAATTCTCTGGTTGGAGCCCGCTGTTTTTACTTTCTGGATCTGCCTCTGATGATGTCAGATGTTGATGCTGTCTGACTGTAGACAGTCTGTTCAAGACTTCCAGGAATCTACTGTTTGTGGCTGTCTCCTTCATCTGTTAACCTAGTCACTCTGCACTCAGCAGGCTGCCTTAGATAGTTCAGGGCAGGGTGGGGTCCCTCCTGTGGGCAGGGTTATTGTGTCCTCTCACGCTGCTGCCGTATGGGGGAGGAGTCCACACTGGGATCCCGCCAGCTACTCTCTTCATTCTCTCCCCAAATCCTCCGCCCCCAGTCTCTCCTCAAGTGTCGCCAGATCTTTCTGCGCCCCCTTTAACCAGGGATCTACTGTCTATGGCTGCCACTCTGCACCCAGCAGGCAGCTTAGACAGCACAGGGTGGGGTGGATTCCCACCTGGGGGTGGGGCTATTGGGTCCTTTGACGCTGGTCCCACTCAAGGGGAGTGGCCCCTTCCTGAGCAAAATGGCTGCTATCGCATGGGGGATGCGTCAGCAATGAGATCCCACTGGCTACTCTCTCAGTTCTCTCCCCAAATCCTCCTTCCCTAGTCTCTCCTCAGGTGTCTCTAGCTCACTCTGCTCCTGCCTTTGCTAGAGATTAGGGTAAGTGGCTGCAAATAAAAATTTATGCGTTGGCCCTTTAAACAGTTCTTTGCGTCTCCAGTCTCCTGTCTCTGGCAGAGAGCAACCCTACCGCTTTTCACAGCGGGCTGTTTTCTGTGTACTTTTTGGGCTCTGGGGCTGTGGGCTAGAGATCCCCACTTTTGGTTTAGACCTGCTCTTCTCAGTGGGATCCCACTGGCCGTTTCAATATCTTTCTGGTGCTGCCACCCGTGGGCGCCCTGCCCGTCTTCTCAAGTCTGTACTGCAGTGTTTACCAGATAGATTGTGCTAAAGCCAATTCTTCTGTCTTTGAGGTTACAAGGCTCCTCTCTCATTATTGTTCAGTTGTTTGTTCCAGGGGATTTCTCCACAATTTAGTTGTAATTCCAGGTTGGTCCGGAAAGAAAGTGTGACTTCTACTCACTCCTTCACCATCTTGATTCTCCTATTTATGGTAGTATTATCTACCTGGTCTGCAAACACATAGGTGGGTAGCCTGGGTCTCCAGGTCATGGTGCACTTGTGTCCATGGCTGACACTGAGCAGGGGCCCTGTGGCTTTGCACACTGCTCTGTGGGGACCTTGGGCTTAAGGCCTGGCTCACTGTCTCGGTGGCCTCATGCAAGATACTTAGCCTCTCTCTTTACTTTGATTTCCCCCTCTATCAGACAAGGATCATAATTGCTCCTACCTCTGGCATTTGTGTTGATTAAGTGGGACAGTGCATGTGAAGCACTTTTGAATAGGGCCTCTCACAAAGAATGCTCTGTAGAAGTCTCGCTAATTAATGTTGAACACCGCTGTGAAAAGGGCAAGGGGTGAGGGGACCAAAATGGGCAGGCCAGGGCTGGTATACCAAACGTCTGCTGGGGCTGCAGGACACAAGAGCCCTGGAGCCAAAGGCGCCTGGTGACTCACACATGGTCATGAGCAAGCCCCTTGAGTGGCCATTCTTTTTCCAGACAGGACTTGCCCTGAGTAAGAAATTAATTGTAACCTAATTGTCAGTTGCCTTTGCATAGAAGCTAGAAGGAACTGCCATTGAGACTGGTGATTAACTTGGCAGCTGGGAAGTTACATTTGGGCAGGAGTGTCCATCATCTTAGGCCATTGCATCTGGTCTGGGCAGGGGTGAGGAGAGTGTAGGTAATAGCTGCAGGTGCATTCTGGGTGCAGCCTGGGGTCCCGGGGTCTCTGTTTGCAAACAGAGAGCCAGGGCCTGTGGGCAGAGGATGAGTCTGGGCTGCTAGCTCCCATGCTGCCCAGCTGCAGACCTCAGTCCCCCAAACCTCAGACAAGCCCAGCCCCTTCCCCACGTTTGGCAGAGGGCTTCATGGGTGGGGTTTCAGAAGAACAAGGCCTGGTTTTCAGTTCCACTGTGAGTGTGAGAGTAAACTCTGGGCTTGTTTTCCGGCATGGAACGGAGAGAGTGAATTCCCTAATCTATATGGATAGCTAAAAGAGTTGTGTGAAGTAGAGCTTTTCACAAGCATAGAGGAGTCCCTGTACTTACAGGTACCATAGGACCTCTAAAGCAAGGGCTGGCCCCGGGTCTCTCCTCCTCCACAAGCTGCTCTTCCAGATTGCCAGCCTCCCTGCCAGTGTGCAGTTATTTCCCACCCTGTTCATAAAACTATTCATTAGTTTGTTCTTCATTGATTCATTCATTGGTTCTCTCATCTGTGACTTGGCCACTATGGCCAGAAGGTGGAGCACCTGAGAGAGTAGAAAGGAATGGGTTGAGGAGGGGCAGATGGAATCTCTCCCTGATGAGAAGCTGTGTTTTATTCTACTAGCAGGGGACGGTTAATGCTGCACTGCAGACAAAGGGTGACATGAATCAGCTGAGCCTGGCTGCTCTTTGGCAAATGGCCTGTGGCATTAAGAGTGGGCTCAGGGAGACTGGTTGAGCCTTGTGCTGTAGTCCAGGTCAGGGGGCGGGAGGGTGAGAGAGCATGGTGGCTTGCCTTGGGTGTGGCACAGGGCAGTCCGTGGGCTAGTCTAACGGGTGAAGAATTGAAGATCTCAAGGCAAGTCTGAGGTGTTTGGGCTAAACAGGGCTAGGGAGAGGGGCCTCGACTGGGATGGGAAGAGTGGGTGCAGCCAGACTAGGACATGGCAGTGGAACAGGTTTATGGAGATATGCATCTGGCACTTGGGATCGAGGTGTCAGGGATGGTGAACCAGGGAACACTGCATTGTCAGCAAAGGCAATAATTAGAGCTGTACTGTAACTGAACAACCCGTGGGGTCTTACTGCTTGCCACCAACAGGCAAAAACTCTGGATGCAGAGTTTGTTGGAAAGGGAAAGGAATCTTTTATTCAAAGGCTACACAGTTTGACATAATGGCAGGTTTCTGCTTCAAAGCCTCTTTCCTCTAAAACACCCAAAGAAAATCACCCCGCCACCCTCTGCTGGCTCAGTTCAAGGCTGCACCAGGAACCTCTTCTCCCACCCGAAAGTACCATCCTTTAAGAAATGCAGGTGGCTTAGCCTTTTTCCAGTTGCTGTCTGGCTTCACATATCTTTCAGAGTCTTTTGTGTCCAGGCATCCAATTCATGGCATGCTGCCCTTTTGCTCAGGTGGCTGCCCTCTGGTGCATCTGTGCCTGGCTGGGCAGGACACATGCAGTGCATCTCCAGTCTCCAGCGTCACCATGGCTTCCTGTGTGGTGGTGGGGCACAGGGCTTGTCACTTGGCCATGCAGCTTCCAGGGCTGACCTGCCTGGGCTTGCTTCCCTTCTGCCCTACCAGCCCAGCGCCTGCTGTGCCCTTGACCAGGTAAGCCTGCGCCAGTGCTCAGGGAGAGGCACCAGGAACATTCCCAGACCAATGGTCTCCAGAGCCTACTGGGGAACTCAAGCCCCTGGCAGTCAGGAAAGAAAGAAGAACAAAGAGAGCAGCGGTTCTGTGCTTTCCACTTTATATAGTCCAGCCCCCAAATCCTCTGTGTGGCAGAAGCACATAGGAAATTGTTTACCTCCATCATGCCACTCTGCCTGGTTGTCAGGACACCTGCACATGTGCAGTCCTTGGAGCTTCCCAACCCTCCCCCATCTCCAGGGTGGGAGGCAGTGTCCAGCCTCTTGTGTTGCTCCTGGGATCGCTGCTGCCCCCTGCACAGAGATTTGGCTAGGCACCCCCATTATAGTAGGACTGGCAGCCATTTGCTAGAAGAGAATTTGGAAAAAGAGCAGGAGCTCCCATTACCTAGAGGAGGAGACCCACATGGGAGGGTAGCAAGTTGTGATAAAACTGGAGAACACCAGACAGGGGGTCCTAAAAGCAACCAGAGACAAGAGAGAACACCAAGGAGTGAAAAATACAATAACCATGGAGTTCTCAGCAGTCATAGAAGCAAAAAGACATTGGAATCATGCCTTTACAGGACTAAGAAAACAACTCTCCTACAAAATTCTCTGCCCAGCTAAAGAGCCTTCCAATATTAATGTTTTAAAATGTTTTCAATCATAGTTGTCATAACAATATTATAGGAGTTGCAGGTAAACACTCCCCTCAGCCCCATTCTCTTGCTAACTTAGTACAGACACACTAAAGCTCTGGCAGGCCCTGACTAGGGGCTCACGTTAGACATGTATATAATTTAAGAAGTGACCACCCCTATGAGTCTAGAGTAGGTAAAAAAAATATATATTTTTTTAAAAGGCAGGAGACAGACAAGACCTACGTCCATGTTTACCCTGAGGGGATGGAATGGATGGTGTGGATGTGAGGGCAGCAGTTTTGTTTAGTACTAAGGCTGGCCATAGATTCATGGTGTTTGTTGTAGTGTTTACTTCCAGGGTGGATGTTAGGCAAAACATATTCCTTTTTGTATCAAATATTCAACTAGAATAAAGAGGAAATGTGAATAGGTTATGAGAGAGAGGCCCTGGGTGAACAGGCCAAATCCTGAAAGTTTGATGGTGCCAAGTACTGGTGTCTGGGCCCTGGGTACAGGCCAGAGGTACCCCTACACATACAGTAGAGCTGGACTGCAGGGGGAAGGGCCACCTGGGGAGGAGCCCATGATATCTGCATTCCCAGTGAAGGTGTTACCAAACTCAAGGGGTTTACCACTTGGCATGTTGAGACATGGTTGTTGTTAGGTTACTTTACTTACTTGCATCCAGTAAAGGAGGCTGGATGCACACCCAAGCTCTGTCTCCCTGAAAGGAGGCTTAGCCTTTTTTATATATACTGTTTAGTTAATTACATGTTGATTTCTTCTTTGAAGTTGGCTACACTTACCAGGTTGGGTTCCTGCCAGGCTTATCCTGTTTACAGATGTATTTGCAAAAATACTGTGTTACATTTTAATATTTAGCAAGAGTAGCACTTAGTAAGAACCTCCTAGACCTTAAGACCCTTGTCCTATCTAACAGAGATGACGGCATTAGGGAATAGTCTGTTAGAGACTGCTGGGCCTTAATAAAACTGTCAACCTGCACCATCTGGTGCTCAACAAGGTTGGGAATAGGCTGTCTGGTGAGTGGATCTACAGCAAGGGCCTGCCCTACACATATATGCATGTGCTGTTGCTGACCACACACACTTCTTGGATCATACCATTTCAGTTTCTTTTTCTTATGAGCCCCAAATCTGACTTTTGTGTTACGATTTTTAGTTGTCTGGGGTTCCATGGATTTCCATGGTAGGGTGACCAAATGCTCAGGCCAGCCTGGAAAGAAGGCTCAGAGGTGGGATGAGAGATCAAGGGCACCTGGCCAGGAGGTCCCTACATGGTCAGATGACAGCACATCCACCACAGAAGGAGGCAAGGAGGTCGAAGTAACCTCAGGTGGGCTGTATGTGTCCCCTAATGGCCCAGGCTGGCCACAACCATGGAGAGCTGATGAAGGTGAGCCCATAGTTAGCCTGGCAGGGCTCAGTGTGTCTGCACTAAGTGAGCAAGAGAATGGGGGTCGAGGAAGTATGTACAGCAATGTGAATGTGTGTGTGTGAGACAGTATGCAACTGTGTGTGTGTGTGTTTGTGTGTGTGTGTGTGTGTGTGTGAGAGAGAGAGAGAGCGAGAGGAGGGAAGGAGAGGTGGGGAGGGAGAGAGATGTGTATCAGTCTAGGTACAGTCAGAAAACAGCACCTATGCTGCAATTGAAACTGGAGGTCACATAAGCATTATTAAGCAATGATGAGAGAACACAGTGAGGCATCTAAGAGTGTTGCCGAAACTGGCCCATGGGGGTCCTACTGCATGCATGTGCAGTCCTTGGTGCTTCCTAACCCCTCCCCCATTTCTGGGGGGTTGTTACAATTCCCTCCTTTAACACTCTTGCCACTTGTAATCTTACAAGGGCAAATGGATGAAGGTAACACTCTGTAACTACTTCCTTCTTGCCAAGGGATGTAGTCCTATATATCCCCTGGTCCAGAGGGTCCCTAACAAAGGGAGTAGAGAGAAGCCTTCATGCAAGGGAAAAGGACCTTGAAAATTCCAGGTCAGTTGGTTGTCCTTGGAAAGTGGCATGTTTGATGTCCAAAAGATGGCATTACTGGACAGGTTGGTAACCTTGTATTCTGGAGATGACAAATTTTGTGAAAGGGTTAGGAGGCACAATCAGAACCACAACAACTAAATAACAAAGGTAGGGACCAATTCTACAACATCCCAAATTAAGAAAGGGTGGCTTTCATTGGAGGAAGGTGTGCAAGGGATGTCACACTTGTCCAAAGACCAATGCATTTAACTTAAATCAGACTAAGGACAATATTCTGAGATTACCCCCTTTAACCCTTCTGGGCCCTTTCTGTATAAACTATTAAGGCAGAAAGGAAACCTGTTTTAAGCAGAGCTTATAGGCTGTCCCATAGTTCACCAATTCAACCATTTAGTCCAAACTGTTGAGTCTCAGGAGGCAGATGGGCTTCCTCAGTGAGATCTATGCTGTATAAACAATCACCTGGGTAATGAGATAATAGGCATGCACCCCATGAAAACAGAAATAAGAACACACAGATTAATTCACACAACAAATCACAAATCAGTCTCTGAGTCTGCAAGGCTGACTTTTGAGAAGATATCCAACTGTAAGGCCTTTGCTGGAATAATATCAGACAGTGACAATTTGATGAACCTTTGCATGTCTGTAAATTGGACATCTCTGGTGATGTCATTAGGTGTTGAGATAAATGAGTTTAATTTTTTTTTCTCTTTATACCCCCTGCTCCCCACCAGTTTAATTCTTAAGTTAAAATAAACTTCGAGGACAGTTAGCTGCACTAGAGTCCAATATTCACCACTAAGCATTGTGATTTTCCTTAAAACTTGATTCCTTTCCCTAAGATTACTCACGTTGTCATCAAGAAAACTGCCAGTTTTCAATTTTTCATTTTTTGCATAAACACAATAGCAGCAGTTGATCACATAGACTGTTCAAATCTGCCTTGCTGTAACTGACACAAGGAACCTTTAAATTGACCCTTAGTCTACGCTTCACAGCACAGAAGTCAAGCCCCACACTTGCCGTACAGCTTTGCCTGCAGTACCTGTATGTCTCAAGTCATTGAGCTTCCCGCTGTGTCTTAAGGTTCCTCTTTGTCATCTTTTCTGGAGATCAACCTTTGTTCCTTCACTGGAAAGACTGTCATGAACTATATGACCAAACAAGGCACCAGGCCATTTCTCCAGGGGGCTTTTGTTAACTTTGAAAGTCAATCTCAGTTCCTCAAGGCTTTCTGGTAACAGCCAGAGCCCTGGCATATCCCCTTCAGGCATTACATTCCAGTCAAAGTCTTGGTTATTAAAACCATCAATAGAAACTGGTCTTACTGGTTTTATGCAAAGGAACTGTATGCCATCACTCATTATGAATGCCAAATTCTGGATGGATCAGGTAGGGACAAAAGTACAAAGCAAAGAGGAAAATCCTTGTCTGCCCAGTATCCACCAACATTGCAGTTCCATGTCTTATATCTTTCATTACATTACTTCCTAATTTAATGTGAAATTATAACCTTTAGAAACCTCAATTTATTTTCAAAATGGAAACAAAACAATTCAAAGCAGAGACAGAGTTTCAGGGGGAAAAAAAGAGAACTGTTACTAGCCTTAGAATCTTGTCTTACACCAACTGGTCACACAGATGACTTCTCTGAGGTCCAAATAGCATGAAGCCCCAGTGGCAGACATTCTCTCACCCACCAATGCATCTCCTGGTCTCTTGGCAGAGACATGACCTCTCACCTCAGCTGGACTCTAACCAGCACCAATGGCACAAAGCCCCAATTTAAGAGGCATTCTCTCACCCCAACTGGACTCCAACTGGCAGTCAACCACCTTTCTAGGTCCCAATGGCAGAGCCATGACTTCTCACCTCAGCAAAACTCTCACCAGCACCCATGGCACGAAGCCCCAGTGATAGAGGCAGAAGATTCCCATTATACACAAAAGAGCCAAGATCAAATCAAGTCCTCACAAGATCAGAAACCACGCAAAGAACAAATCAAGCAAAGAATAACCACAACCAAGAGCTGAGGTTTCTTTTCTTTCAGGTTTAAAACTTTCATATTCCCCTGCAAACTCCACAAACTTATTCAGCTTTCTATACAACTTTCAACTTTCTACACACCTTCTGAAACTTTAATAGACCTTTTTACTCATTCAGGAATAACCAAAACTCACTTTGAATCCTTGTCCTTGTTAACAATGGAAAGAACCGCACTCTGCATCTAGCGGCCATTAAGTCCCCAAATCTGCAAACATGTAAATAAAATAAAAGGAACATTGTCACTTTGTATCTGGGCTTGTTGTCTTCTTCCAAAAGAGAAATTTCAAATCTCTTTCTGGAGTACAGGGCCAGCTATCCTCAGCATTAACCATAGCAGAGGGTTTCCAGTACTCCTCAAGCAGAGCCCATTTTATCTGTGTGTGGTAGATCCAAGCCTTGATTCCCATGAGCTTTAGGGAAGAGTGCATGGTCAGCGGGACATCATAGGGACCAGTTCATTGTTTGGCTAGCTGCTGTTCAGGGCCTTGAATATTTCAGGACTCTCGTATGACTCGGTCCCCTGACTGGAATGGGTGTAAGGGCTCATCAGATGGGTAGGCGAGCCTGCAGTTGCAAACATGTGCTGAATAGTTAGTGTTTACCCTAAATGTTGCACATATTGCTTAATTTTTGATTCATGCTCCAAATCTGTGGTGATGTGTTCCCCAAACCAAGATTTGGAAGAGTCTCCCATAAACTATTTCAAAAGGGCTTAACTTAAGCCCACTTCTGGGCACTATCCTAATCCAGAACAAAGCAATAGGAAGTATATGGTCCCACTTCAAATGTGTTTCCTGGCATATTTTTGCCAGTGTCTTCTTCATTGTGTGGTTCTTTTTCTCAGTCTTTCCCATAGACTGAGGTCTCTAAGATGCATGTAATTTCCATTGTATTGGTAGTGCCTGTCCAACCTTCTGGGAGATCTCCAAAGTGAACAATGGCCTATTGCCACTCTAAATGCTGTGAGGAAGTCCAAATCTAGGAATTGTTTCTTTAAGTAAAAGTTTCTCTACCTCATTCACACCCAGTTCTAGAGGCATATGCTTCTACCCTTCCAGAAAAAGCATCCACAAAACCTATTAAAAATTTGAAATTCCTTCTGGTTTTAGGCATTTGTGTGAAGTCTAATTGCCAGTATTCAAGTGGGCATAACCCTTCATACTGTACTCCCTTTTCTGCTGGGGCGTGTTCTCCCTTAGGATTGTTTTTGACACATATCTGAGTGGCTTGTGTAATCTGAATGGTTCTTTGCAAATGAAGGTCCTTCAAGTGTGGCCCAATGAGGTCCATCAAAGCATCCCTTCCATAATGGGTCCCTTCATGTAGGTGTTTGAGGATGGGATACACTAGAGCATGGGGGAGTAAGATCATACCATGGATGTTGATCTTCCATATGGAATTGGGATCAGTATTACTGAATCCCCATTCATGGCCTCATTCCTCATCTCATTTTAACCTGTTTAACGAGGTTTAAATTTTGTCAAGTCCAGCAGGGGATCAAAACCCCTAGGTGTAGTGGCCCTCTGGTTGCTTGCGTTACCAGTTTATCAGCAGTTTAGTTTTGATGAGTCATTTAGGAACTGTCCCTTTGGTGTCCTGGGTAGTGCATTGTGGCACTCTGGTCCAGTAGATTCACTGCCTCTAGCGATTTGTAAAGTCTCTTCTGCATGTTTGACATCCTTGTTCCCCAAGGTTAAGAGCCCTCTCTCCTTCCATACTGTTCCATGAACATGGACAACCATGAAGGCATATTGGCATCTGTGTAGATCTTAATTCTTTCCCTGGGACAGTTACTAAGCCTTTTATGAGGGCTATCAACTCAGCCTTTTGTGCTGAGGTTCCCAGTACAAGAGCTTAGGCTTCTATTACCTTGTCTATGGTGATTACCACGCTTGTTGTTGGCTGTTGTCCATGAAGCTGCTTCCATCTGTGTATAGCTCCCAGTCTGATGCTGCCAGCAGCTGGTGCAGTAGACCTGACCTGCTAGAATAAACTTGGTCAATGATTGTCAAGCAGTCATGCTGGAGGGAAATCTCCCTCTGTGTCTGGGAGCAGAGTGGCCATGTTCAAGACTGTTCTAGTCTATAAGGTAACATTTGGGTTGTCCAATAGAATGGCCTGGTATTTACCCATGCACCTTGCTGTCAGCCAATGCCCTCCTTTCTGTTTCAATAGAGTTAGGACCTGGTGTGGAACTAATACCATAGTAGGCTTCCCCAAAGTGAACTTCTCATCTTCCTGTAAGATGTCACAGAAAGCGGCCGCTGCTTTAAGACATGGTGGCCATCCCTTTGTCATGTGATCAAACTTCTTTGAGAGAGAAGCTATGGGTCTCTGATCCCCTGCAATTCATGAACGTTTTCGGTAAATTAGGTGATCCTAGTACAGGAGCTAAAACTAGCTTTTCCTTCAAGGTATCAATTGCTACCTGACAATCTCTTGCCCATTTGACAGGTTCGGAGTCCAGGCCTTTTAAGGAATTGCACAGTGATTTTGCTATAAATCCAATGTTTGGATTCCAAATTCAGCAGAACCCTTTAATCTCTAAGGACCCACAAAGTTACCGTCAGTTTTCTGGAAATTTTACTATAGGATTGGCTTGCTTTCTATTTGCCATCTAGCACCTAGTACCATTTCAGTTGAAATCCCACATACGCCACCTCCTGTTTGCAAATCAGGGTCTTGTGAAGCAAACATTTTATCTCCTTTTTGCCAAGTTATTTAAAACCATGATGGTGTTGAGCAAACAATCCTCATAGGTATTGCTAGCTATCAATATACCATCTATGTTCCAGATGAACTTCTGAATTCATTAGAATATCCTTTAAGGCCTTTGCTAATACTTCCCCAAATCTACTCATGGAGTCCTTATGCAGCACAGTTCAACAGTTTTGGAGTGTGGCTTTAGTTCTGGGCCCTGCCATTGAAAGGTGAACAGTAGTGGGGCCTGTCCACTTATTAGAATGCAGAGAAAAGCATCCTTCAAGTCTAGGGCTGAAAACAATTTGCTATCTTCAGGCACTGTGGTCAATGGGGTATAGGGGCTTGGAACTGTAGGATGAATGTCCTGAACAATGTCATTTGTGGCTCTAGGATCCTGTACAAATCGATATTCATCAAAGTGAATCTTCTGATTAGCCAAATGAGACTGTTATTTGGAGACTGACACTACTGAAATAGTCCCTATTTTAAGAATTTTTGCAATATTGGCTGAATCCCTTCTACAGCCTCCTTTCTAAGAGGGTACTATTTCTTCCAGGGGGCTTGCACCCCTTCTTTTAAGTTAATTTTTATAGATGGATATTAACCACTTTAACCGTCATCCCAAACAGTTTGATCTACCTGTTCATAGACCTCAGATGGGAAGAGTTCACCTGCAGGACCTTCTGAGCAAGTTAGGAGTGCCTGGAGCTGAACAGCATGTTTCAGTGGTACCTCTACACATAACTGTTGCTTTTCAGGAGAAAAAGGTTGGTGCATGCAATTTGCAAAGAAAATCTTGGCCTAGAAATGAAATACGTAGTCTGGCATGCAGAGAAAACTATGCATAAACTTTTGCTCACCAAGCTGGTATTCTACAGGTTGAAGAAATGACTGTTTTTGTAATTGTCCAGTCAGTTCACTAACCATATCTGCATCTAAACTTTTCTTAGTTAACTTTGCATTCCGCACTGAGCATGTAGCTCCTGTATCTGCAAGGAAATCAACTAGCTTGTTTCCCAGAATTAACTGTACCCAGGGCTCCGATAGGGAAATAATAATAGGTCAGGAAATGTCCAAAGGAGCCTCTGGGCCTCCTCATTTATCATCAGACTCCCTTCTTCTTTTCAAAATTTCTTGGTAAGGATTTTCATTTCTATTTTCCCTTTTGAGTTTCAGGTACTCCTTTCTCTAGTGGCCTTCTTCCTTGCAGTAGGCACATTGATGGATGCCTAGCGGCCCTCTCATTTTCTCTTTAGGCTCCTGGTCTCACCACCCCCATTTCTAAAAACACTGTGGCCTGTTTTATCTTTCTTGCTTCTCGGATGTTATAAATTTTAAATGTTATGTCCACAAATTGGAAAGGATTTATTCCCAATTCCCCCATCTAAACACTGAAGTTTCTTTCTAACATCCAAGGCACTTTGCCCAATAAAACTCATGTTCACCATCCACACATTTTCTGATGCCTCTGAGTCAGTATCAGTGTGCCTTTTATAGGCCTGATAGATCTTCTCTAAAAATTCAGAAGAATCCTCATCTGGCTTTGGTTGAACAGCCAGTAGTATCATACACAGGCTTTCTTGCTTGGGCATCCCTTTCTTAAGCCCTTCCAAAATGCACCTTCTGTAATGATCCAGGAAAGCTAGGTCCCTATTATTCAGGTCCCAATCTGTCGCTGTCAGATTTCCCCAGCTGGACTGAGGGGTCACATTAGGATTTTCTTGGTGGAAGTATTAAGCCTCTTCGTTAGCCTTATTTATAACCAGCCATCTCTCATCTGCAATTAACAAGATGCTAAGGAGAGCCTGTACATCAGTCCAGTTTGGATTATGAGTGGCAAAAATGGGGGCGATTTTCTGAGGATCTTCCCTACAGGAAGGGTTGGAATCCTTCCAATTCAATAAGTCAGAAGTAGAGTAGGGAGAATGGGCCCAATAGTAGCCAGCAGGCTGCACTTCCTGATTTGCTACACCTATAGGATATTGCCTCAAAGGGAACTGTCTTGCTCCAGATTGGGAGGCTTCCCTGGTCACCTGGTCAAATTGGGTGCCTTGATGGGTCTTCAAGGGGACCCATCATACAGGGGTGGGACCTTTGGCTTTCTGGGCCCTATTTCAGGGGTAACGAGCAGTGGAGGTGGTGATAGAGGAGGTCCTCCTGCTACTAACCCTGTGTCACCTGGGTTTTGGGCACTCATTCTCTTTTTCTTCCCATGGCTTAATTGTCAGGAAGAAGTTTTTGAGGCCCCCTCCCTTCTCTGCTCCATCAAACAGGCCTCTGTCTCTGGCGAAAACCTATTAGGCAGTAATATAAGTGCCTTTACATAACAGATTTCATCCCATTTGTATACTTGTTGGCAATATTGTTCCAACTGTGTAATGCTACAGTAATTTAGGGAACCATCCATGGGCCGCATTTCCCTGCAATCCAAAACATATGTAGGCCATGCAGTGTTAAAATAATAAAGCAATACCTCTTTAGACATTGGATAATAGCTGTATATACTCCAGTCTACTAAAATTCTACCCAGTGGGCTCCCTCCAGGAACCAACACAGAGCAGCCCCCATGGGCCCAAATGCACAGCAGACCCAACTCTATCATCAGAAGAATCCAGGCAACCTGGGAACACATAAACAGAACTGTAATCCATGACTCTGTTATCCCAACAAATGCTTAGAAGCAAGTTTTCTGTCAACCAATCTCACAAACAGTGGCCCCCAGGCAATGATCTCCCCAAAACTTGGCCAGTCCTCTCCAGACCCCAGTGGCCAGGAAAGAGGGGAGAACACAGAGAACAGCATTTCCATGCACTCCACTTTATATAGTCTGGCCCAAACCTTCTGCATGGTAAAAGCAACCAGGAGGATATTTCCCTCCATCACACTGTGCTGCCTCTTTGCAGGGGTATCTGTTCATATACAGTCCTCAGCTCTTCCCAACCCCTCCCGCATCTTGGGGTAGTGGGCAGGGGGAGCCCAGACTCTCATGCTTCTCCTGGGGTCCCTGCTGCCCTCTGCCTGGTGATCCAGGCAGATCACCCCCCATTACAAGCTGATAGCTGCCCCACCTTGGCTCATTTCTTTCCCTGTCACTTTTATTTCTCAGTAAGCTAAGGCAGCTGAGCCTGGGGTCTCCTGTTGCTTCTTTAGTCCTAGGCCCTTCCTTGTTTAATTGTCCCCAGATTTAATAAATGTACCCTCAAAATAAAAACAAAATGAAAAAGAAATTAAGGTTAGGGAATTATGTACAAATCTGAAAGTAGATGCAAGAAAGTGATTCGGGTATTTTGCCTTTAAAAAGTTCCTCTCTCTGGCTGTACTTCCTTGCTTCACAGCTGCTTCCTTGCAGTCACAGATGCACATGGGAAATCACCTGTAGTCCAAAAGCAATCAGTTGCTTGTTGCTTCAGTTCTGGACAGCTCTAAGATGTGCTGTAACTTTGACATGTTTAAGAAGCAGGTGTGTGGCATTTTCAGAAGGTAGCATGGTCCTCAAGTGAGTCATTGGTATTTTATATCAGCAAAAAAAGCTCAACTGTATAGATTGCAAACAAAAATAAAAGCTGTTTCTCTTTATGCATGTTATTCTTTTAGAATAAAATAAGTACATCCTGCTGTAATAAAAATTGGCTTTAACCACTTAATAAACCAAGGAGAAGGAGAGAAGAAAAAGAAAAGGAAGAAGGAGAAGGAGGAGGAGGGAAGGGGAGGGAGAGATGAAGAAGAAGTAGAAAGAGAAGAGGAGGAGGAGGAGGAAAACAGGAAGAATTATTCTTAGCCTAGTTTTTGCCACAATGGATACCTGTTTAGTCACTGGCTGCTATAACAAAGATACCATGGACTGAATGGCTTATGAACAACAGAAATTTATTTCTCACAGTTCTGTTGGCTTGGAAGTCCAAGATCAAGGTACTGGCAGATTTGGGGTCTGATGAGAGCCCACTTCCTGATTCATAGACTGTTGTCCTCTCACTGTATCCTCTTCACACAGAAAGATTCAAGGAATTCCTTGAATCTTTCTGTGTCTCTTTTATAAGGACACTAGTCCGAAACATCAGAGTTCCACTCTTATGACTTAATCACCTCCCAAAGACCTACCTCCCAGGACACATTGGGGATTAGGAGGACATAAACATCTGTCTATAGATATTAAACCCTGTGTGTCAAATATTGATCATAATCCTGACTCAGACCCATTTTACAGATGAGAACACCAAGGCTTGCTATCACTTCCCCCAGGCTGGGGCTTGGTCATAGTGGCCACCAGGTCCTGCCAGAAGATGCCTGCTCATAAATAATGGCCAAAAGCAGCAGGGTCTGGTGAAAGTTCACTTCGTGCATGGAAAAAGGTCCTCAGAAAGAGTACTGACAAGGCACACATGTTAGTGAAACATGTAGTATTTAAAAAAAATTTTTAATAAAGCACAGAGGGAATCTGACATGCCATATATGCAAGAAATGTATTAGACATCTATCTTCCTACAGATAGAAATGTAGACTGATTTAAAAAAAAGAAATGTACACTGATTAATAAAAATTATATATAAATACATAGAATGGCTAGACAAATATAGTGGTTACATAAATATTGAAAGAATGAAAGGTATTTCATAATGCAAAAATTAATTCTAAAGGAAGAAATGGTAGAAATATGCATACATACATACTTATTTCTGTAGATTGATAAAGATATGAATTTGTATGTATATAGTGATTAGATAAATGTGATGTTTAATTGGACACTATATGGAGAACTTAGTTTTTCACACTTCTTTATAAATAAGATACATACTGTAATTTAATAAATATATACTCAGGTATTTAATAGTTAAGTACAGTTGTTAAGGCACCTGGACATTTTGAAAAGTTTTTCCCACCAAAATCTCATCAGGTCAAGCTGAGAGTGGTCCTGTCCAGTGCTGTGCCCTAGTGCACTGAAGGGAGCAAAAGACAGTGGTGAAATGGATGAGAAATATGAGAAAGTGATGGTAATGGTATTGAATCAGCATTGAGTACTCAGTATGTAACAGGTGAACACTGCATTTCAACTACTTCCAGAGGAAAATTGTTCCTTGTTCCCCAAGATTAAGAGCTCTCTCTCCTTCTATATGCTTCATGGGCATGGATTACCATGAAGGCGTATCTGGAGTCTGTGTAGATGTTAACCTTCTTTCCCTGGGACAGTTCTAAGACATTTGTGAGGGGTATCAACTCACCCTTTTGTGCTGAGCGTCCCAGTGCAAGACCAATGGGCCAGCTTTACCCACAATCCAAAACATATGTAGGCCAACAGTATTATAATAATAAACCAATACCTCTTTAGACATTGGATAATGATTGTATGTACTCCAGTCCATTAAAATTCTTTCCACTGGGCTCCCTCTAGGAACCAACCCAGAACAACCCCTGCTTGCACGGATACACAGCAGGCCCAACCCTATGACCAGAAGAAGCCAGGCAACCTGGGAACATACAGACACAACTGACACCCATGACTCCATTAGTCTGACAAATGCTCACAAGCAAGTTTTCTGCCAGCCAATCTCACAAACAGTGTTCCCTATACCCAAAACTCAGCCAGTCTTCACCCAGGGCCTGGTTTGCAGCCTCAGAACTCAGGTGATCCTTTCTTCTTCCCAGAGTCTGTTCCCTTCCCAGACCCGTTTCCTCCCCACCTGCCAGGTGTGTTTAAGTGGCTAACGCCTCTAGTGGGCATGCAGAGAAATTCCCAGCAACTGGGAAATGACAGTCCCACTCCTGGCACAGGGTGGGGTGGTGACCTCCCATGAGCAACTAGGGCCCCATGTTGGGTGCTGTTACAGTTACTGAAAACCAGACAGTGGGGGTCCTACTGCTCTCTGCCAAGCAGGCAAATTTCTGGAGACATAGCTTGGTGGAAAGGAAAAGGAACCTTTTTATTTTAACGATACAATTAGATATAAATGCAGCCTTCCACATCAAAGCCCATTCCTCTAAAATATCCAAAGAAAAATAACCCTGCCACCCTCTGCCATCTGCCAAGACAGACCAATACCATGCTGCACCTGCAATTCCTTTTCCCATTTAAAAGTACTATCCTTTGAAAAACACAGGTGGCTTAGCATGCTTCTGGTCATGGTCTGCTCCAGGCATCCTTGGAGTCTGAGTGTGAGAGTGAAAGTCCCACTCATGGTGTGCCGTTCCTTCCTTGGATTCTGCCCACTAGTCCCGCACTCACTCCCAATCTCTTTAGTGTTGGCTTGCCAGTGCAGCTGCACTCCACACTCATCCATGGCTCCATTCCCCATAGTGCTCACTTTGGTTCCCAGCACCATTGTGGCTTCCTATGCAGAGAATGGGTGCGGGGCTTGCCACCCAGCCATGCAGCCTCCAAGGCCCACTAGCCTGGACCTCCTCCCCTTATGCCTTACTGGCCCAGCACCTGCTGTGCTTCTGGCCAGACAGGCCATGGATTTCTCAGAGAGGGGCACCAGAAATGTTCCTGGATCACATGATCTCCTAGGCCCGCGAACCCTGGAATCCAAGCCAGCCAACCAGACCAGTAAGGGGACGGGAAAGCAAGGAATGCAGTGTTTCTGTATGCTCTGCTATTCAAAGATGACCCCAGAATCCCCAGTATGGCAGAAGTAGATTGTATGATATGTCTCCCTTTCCAATCACCTCCCTAGCCTGATGCATGTGTCCTACATGCTTCTTTCTGTTGAGTCATGCTGTGTTGTCCCAGTTACCAGGGTAATGCTTGCATGTGCAGTTCCTGGTGTTTCACAACCCCTCCCTTATTTCTAGGGAAGGGTATCCCTGTTACAAGGGCTCTGTGAACATCGTCAGGCTAAGGGAGGGTACCCAGGGAAGGGACCCCTCTCCAAGTTGAGTTCAGAGCTCACCAGGGGAGCTGTGTTGCAGCTCACGGTGCCTGGAGAAGTTGATGGGTTGACCAGGGCCAGAGCTGCCTTACAGGAATGAGGCCAGCAGGAGGTGACCTTCTAGGGTACAGGGGAACCAGGGCTCTGGACAGACATATAGAAGCGTCTGTGTTGTGGGGCTTTAGAAAAGTGATTGCTGGCTCGGGCATGGGCTATGCAGGCACCTAGGGACTGCATGCAGCTGGAGCAGAGCACACAAGATTTTTCCACATCTCTGTGCAGCAGAAGCTAGAAATTGCACAGTGTGATAAAGAGAAGCAAGAGCAAAGCCCTTGTGCGCTTACAGTGGCCTCCACCAATGAGGCTTAGGATCCTGCTCACTGAAGAGGAGGCACTCAGAAAGTCTGAGGAAGGCATGAAAATGTGTGTGTGTGTGTGTGTGTGTGTGTGTGTGTGTACATGTGTGCTCTTGTGAAGGGTTGTATTTAATAAGAGGGAGGGGAGGACTCAGACCTTGTTCTATTTGCATCAAATATAAATCAATTAAACATCCCAACCAAGTATAGAGAATTGGAACCTGCCTTGCCAGGCTACAGAAAGGTAAAGGCAGAAGCAAAACCATAGCTAGGTGACTGAAATTTGCAGTTCCCACTTGGCAAACTCTGTAGGATTTACTTGTAAAGGAGATACTGAAGAAGGCCCTGCTGGGGGTAGAATGGCACTTCACCCCATTGAATATTCTGCATCTTTTCCCTATAGGTGGGGACAGGGTGGGAAAAGACAGGGTCTTGGGCTGGTGGGCCCTGTCTCTGTTCTATATCCTGCACACCTATGTGCACAAACACTATAACACACATGTGTGTAGGCACACACAAATCTTGAAGCATCCTGTGGTCGTTTGGCAGGACCTACCTGTCTTGTGTGAGCAAAGGCCAGTTCTTTACCCCTCAGCATGATGCCAGGGCCCCAGGGTAACCTGAAGAATCAGAACCACAAAGTACTGCTGGAGAATGAAGCTAGCCAAGGCTGCCTAGGCAAAAGATGTTAGATTAGGTGTCAGGGAGGATGTCTTTACCATGTGGCCTTCCAGAGGTGGAAGGCAGGGGTGGGAAAGGCTTTGCAAGTCCTGCTGTTGACCTGCCCAAAGTATCAGAGGCAGGTGGTAGGTGGCCCTGCCTGGCAAAAAGGTGCCAGCAGTGGGAGTGGGGGTCATCCATAACAGGCCTGGGCCTCCCAGCAGTCTCAGCAGCTGCCTTTATTCTGACTCCCACCACCACTTTGTTAGCCATTGTGCTAAACTCCAAGATGGAGGATCTCCAGCTGTTTGACTTTGGTGACACCTCACCTCCCAGTCTCAGTGTTCTTAACTGTGAAATGGGGGAAACAAAGGGATATGCACACAGTGATTTTGGATCTGAAGTGAGAAGTTTATAGAATACGTACCTATACAAAGGTGAGACCTGTCTGCACCTACACTGGCTGCTCCTCTCTTCAGCATGTCCTCCTCTGGAGAAACTGAGGCCCATAGGAGGTCAGCACTGTGCAGGCCGTGGAAGTTGACACCAACGGCCCATCCTAGGCTCCCCTCATTCACCCACCAAGATCAGGTGCATTGCTTGTGTGACTCAGTATAGAATAAAGATGTGCACCCCTTGTTCTCAAATTATGAAGAATTTCAACACAGTGACAGCAGAGCATTAAACCAAGCATGGGCCCTTAGGGACTGCCCAGGCTCTTCTCACTTGAGTCCAGCCCTGAAGCCACATCCTCCCCTCCCTCCTACAACATCACCTTGTAGAATGTGTTTTTTTTTTCCATCCAAAGGTGTTTGTGACAAGGGGGAGCATTAAGGCAGCCATGCCCTGCTTCAGGGACCATCTCAAAGGCATTTTAAATACATTTAAGTTTCTTTCTGCTCACAGTCATTACCCAGGCCACAAATCTCTTTTGGTAGCAACAGACTGGGTCCCATATGGATTCTGCAGGGCTGGGCACTGTGATCCAAGAGCAGATAGGGCCTATTCTGCCCTGGCAAATGTAGTTTGTGTTGTTGCGGATAGGGAACTGGATCACCTTGGAGGTAGGGGCTCCCAGGAGCTTGGCTCATCCCACCTCCCAGTCTCCTTGAACCACTGCGTGCTCAAGGAGACTACCCAGGGAAGGAGCCCCATACTGGATGTGCTCCTACTTCCTCGGCAGCTAGGACACTCTGGGTGGAGCATCTCTCCTTTGACAAGACCCATCTTCAAGGCCCTCCTCACAGGGTGGCTCCAAAGGCACAGGTTCTTCTAGTGACCAGGACCAGGAGGTGTGTCCCAAGAGAACAAGCCCACAGAGGCTATGTTGCCTCTCATGACACAAGCTAGTTTGTCAGTTCATCACACAGTGTTCCCTTGCTGGTATCCTGGAACAAGAATGAAGACTCCACTTTGGTGGAGGAATCAGACACACCGAGAGTAGCTGGTAGTCTCATGGGCCTCTGGAAGACCCAGCCTGCCCAGGTGAGTGTGCCCTCTTGTGGATGTACAGCTGCCCTCCCAGGGTTCCCTGCAAGCCTTGGGAGTTGGGACCCACTGGCAGCATCTCAGATCACTAGTGGTTTGTGCATGCCCTTCTGCTGGCTTTGGTCAGCATCTGCCTTCCTCATGCCATTCCCAACTCTACCCACAGCCTCTCAGTGAGCAGATTTTTAGGCATAATTTACTTAGGTTGAAATACATGAATCTTGGCTGTACACTGTTGACAGATGGATGTGCCCATGTGACTCACACCCCTATCAGGATATGGAACCTTTATGTTCCCCATAACATTCTCTCCTGCCCTTCCCATTCTGTTGCCTCCTCACCTGCAACATGTAGCCAGTCTGATTTCTATCACCTAAAAATCATGCCATGTGTGTTCTTTTGTGCCTGACTTCTGCTTGCTCTGATGTCTGAGACCTGTCCAGGTCATTGTATGTATGGATACCTCATCCCTTTCCATTACTGCATAAGCTGCTGTGCTATTGGCATATCCATTCACTCCTGAAAGGCATCGTGGTTGCCTCCAGTTCATGACTGTGAATAGCCCTTGCCAATGGTGAATAAGTCATCTTATGGACATATGTTTCCACTGCTCTTGGACAAATGGAGTGGAATTTCTGGGTCATATGGTAGGAATGTGTTTAACTTCAGATAAAAATTTCTTACTTTTTAATAAAGTTATTTGATTCATGTTAGGTGATTCTTGCCTGCCCTGCTTTTCTGGCTCCGGGTGATATGTTCCAAAGCCTACAAAGAACTCTGCATGAGTGTTATTCATGTACTTATCACACTCAGGGAATTGAAAATGATTTTGCAACTGTTGTACACTGCTCCTTTTCCTCCATTTTCTGTTTTAAAGCAGTATATTTTCCGCTAGTGTTTAACTATACAAATAATTGTGTCAATGTTGTTGGAACTACAGATGAGAGAGTCCTACTAAGTTCAGAGTTTTGAATTAGTGAAAAAAAGATTTTTTTTTTTGTTCCATAAGAATCTTTTATCAAGGTGTGAAATAAAGCCACTGTGGAATGCCAGTCTGCCTAGTAGCCCTGCTTCTGGCTCAGTCATCATCCATTCTTCTTCCCTTACTCAATCCCCTGCTCCCTGCAGCTCCGCTGGGACTCTACTTCTCCAGAGACACTTACTGGGAGAAGCTGTATGTGGACCAGCCAGCCGGAATGCCACTGCTCTATGTCCATGCCCTGCGCGATGCCCCTGAGGAGGTGCCCAGCTTCCGCCTTGGCCAGCACCTCTACAGCGCTTATGGCACACGGCTGAATGAGAACAACTGGATTCGCATCCAGGAGGACACAGGTCTTCTCTACCTCAACTGGAGCCTGGACCACAGCTCCTGGGAGAAGCTTAGTATCCGAAGTAAGGGAGCAGAAGCCCTTCCCCCATCCCTCCTGCTCCTGACACAGCCAATGGCACACTTACACTAAGGCTCAGAGGGTGGACTCCTGCTTGCAAGAGTAAAAGAAGCTGGCCTCAGTCTGTGTCCAGCCTGGCAAGGGAGCCAGGACAAGTTTGGAGCTGTTGGTGACCCTGGGGGCTTTCTGATGCTGCTAGCATTTTGAAAGACCTATATGGAGGATGGGGGCACTCCATGCTGGCCCCAGATGACGTTACCAGTTTGGTTAATAAGGATTTAGGGCTGTGAGGAAGGGGTTAATAGGGGCTGGAAAAATCCCAAGGTTTATATTTAACAAATAATCTGAAACTTGCTGGGGAAGGAGCAAGCTACCCATGGTACCTGGTAGGGACTTGGATCTGGTGCAAAGGAGGAAAGAGTAGTGGAAGGAAGACCCAGCCAGATCCTCAGAGCAGGGCTCAGAGCCTAAATGAAAGCTATGTGTGACCCTAGTACAGGAAGGAGGAAGGGGTGTTAAGTAGAGTTTTGCCTTGTGGCACAAAATGGTGATTGCACACCCAGTAGCTCCCCAGCAGACCCTCACATTAGCCCTGAACTTCGGTGTGTGGGAAAGAGGCAGACAACCTGTGAATGCAGGTGGGTGGCACTGCCCAGCAGGGCAGAATGACTGCAACCATTTGTCAAGTAAAATCAGGCCTTCCAAGTAAAGAGCACACCCTAGATGGTTCCTGAAAGAGGTGGTAGCTGAGATGGATTTTGTTTATGTACACACTTAACTTGCCATCATCTTCATCCCAAGCCCCTGTGGCAACTTGAAGAGCCAGGGTCTTTGGGGTAGAGGCCAGAGTGGAATTTGCTAAGGGTACTATTTCATAGGAGACCTCTTCTGTTCATGATTGGAGAACAGCCTCATGCACCTGTTGGGCAGAGTCAGGAGAGAAATCACAGTAATTTAAACAGAAAACATTTGTATGGAGAATTAGTGGCTATGACAGGATTGGAGCAATGAAAAACAGGCTAGTGAGAGTCAAAGAGAACTAATGAATACGGGAAAAGCAGATGTGATAATCAGCCACTACCCTAGGGTTGAGAAAGAGGGTTCAGAAAGAGTCTCCGACTTTTGCCGAGGTCTAGACCTCATCGAAAGAGCAGGCACTGAGGTGCCCCATGATAAAATATGCTGAAAATCCCACCCGTAGGTGCTAGTTACTCTGTCCACAGGATATGTCTCTGCAGAAGAGCTTCATGATGAAACTATCTCAGGGAGGGTATGAAAGGTAGGCCCACATTAGCAGAAGTGGCCCTGGGGAAGCGCTCCACCTGGTATTAGACCCCGGGCTTAGGGCACCCCTGTGAGTAATAGAGAGGCTGGTGGGGGAGACTGTGTGGGAGGGTATCAATGAGGGGAGAGGAGTATGGGGGGCAGGGCTTTAGACCCAGCACTGGGCACCTCCCTGAGGAGGGTATTTGAGCTGAGACTTGAATGACAAGAAAGGTGGGCCTGTGATGCTCCTCTAGTCAGTGGGGGCAGGTAGGAGGTGATGGCTAGGTCAGAGAGCCCAGCAGAGCCCTGCAGACCATGATGGGGACTGGGCTTTATACCAAACCTGGAGCTCCTGCCCACTTTCTGTTCCATACAACCTGATATCCCACTGGGCCTGACTTCTCTCTCTCTCTCTGCAGATGGTGGCTTTCCCCTGCTTACCGTCTATGTCCAGGTCTTCCTGTTGCCCACATCCCTGCGTGAGGGTGAATGCCAGTGGCCAGGCTGTACCCGTGTTTACTTTTCCTTCATCAACACCACCTTCCCAGCATGTGGCTCCCTCAAACCCAAAGAGCTCTGCTTCCCTGAGACAGGCCTCTCCTTCCGCATTCGGGAAAACAGACCTCCTGGTACCTTCCACCAGTTTCGCCTGCTGCCCACGCAGTTCCTCTGCCCCAATGTCAGCATGGCCTACAGGCTGCTGGGAGGTGAGTGCCAGCCTCGTGATCCATTCTTCAGTATGCACTGTGTGCCAGGAGCAGTTCTGCGAGCCCTCAATGTGAGTCATGCAGTTTACTCTTCACCACCACCTCATTCATTTAATACTACAGAAGTATCTGTCATACACCTGGAGTGGGCCAGGAATGCTCTAAGGGCTTAAGGATATGAAAAAACCAGCAGAAATCCTGCCTGCCTGCAGCTTCCACTCCTGTGAAAGATGGAAAACACATGTACTAGGAAATCAGGAGGCCTCTAAAAGGGGCCAGATAGGAAGAAAAGCCAAGAAAATGTGGAATGGTGGAGACTGCTGTCTTCAATTTGGGTGGCCAGGGAAGGAGGCACTGGAGCCAGGGTAGGAGGGTGCCAGGCAGCAGGGCTAGCCCCTTCAAGAGTGCCAAGGTGGGATCCCATGAAGCTGGAGTGTTGTGAGTGACAAGGGAGGGAGGGTGGAATTGGATGAGGGCAGAGAAGTTCCTGGGGAGTGGGCAGAGCTTCCCAATGAGGGACTAGGCAATCATGGAAGGGTTTTGAGGATAACATTGACAGGCCCTAACTTATCTTTAAAGGATTAGTCTGGCTGCTGTGAATGATTTGGGGTGGGGTGATTTACAGGGAGAAGCATGGAGACAATTGGGAGGCTATAGGAGGAATTCCTGAGCAAGAGAATGAGAACTGGGAGGAGGATGGAAGCCAAGGGGCAGTGAGAAGCAGTCATGTTCTGGACATGTTTTGAAGGAAGATCCAGCAGAATTTCTTGATGAGTTGAATGTGTGGTGTTGAGGCAAAGAGGAGACCAAACAAGGTTCCAGGATTCTGCCTGAACAGCTACAAAGACAGCCAACTTGATGAGATGGCTCTGCCTTCAGATGGCCATGTGGTGGTTCTGGGTGGCATAGGGGAGAGGAGGGAGCTGGATCCCAGGGGAGATGAGGAAAGACCCCTGAGCAGTCACGTGAGACACCGTTTAAAGACAAGAACCTGGGACTCAAAGAGGACACAGAGGCTGGACTGCTAGTATGTGGAATGTGGAATCATACGAGGTTTATTGCACATACATGGTAATAATGTTTAAAAAAACCTCAAAATAAAAGTAGTCATGCACACTGCCCCATCACATTTGATTTGCCCCGTGACAGGGATAGCTATCTTTGTGCGAAATTATTGCAAAGCGTATGGTTTAGCATGTAGCTCTTTTTGGCTAAAAATTACATAATTAGATTTTGTTGAGCATGTTTTTTTGTAACCATCAACAGTAGAGAGAAACATGATATGATAAGCATTTCTCACATGTGTAATCTACATGTTAATATGTGGCTCTGATGTGAGTCCTGTTATTTCCTACCAAGTGGAGTTGACATACCCTCCTGTGTTGACCTTCAAGTCTTTGGCTTTTCCCCTTTTCTGAGTTTTTCCTGGGGGATAAAATTCCAGGACAGGCTTAGATTGAAGAGTGTGTTGTTGCTGCTCTTTCCCTCACTGGGTTGTGGGAAGATACATGAGCCAGTAAATGTACATAAGTGCCTGGCAAGACGCAGGCACATTATTCTCATCCCCTCATCTTCTAGTGAGGAAACAGGCACACAGAGCACAGCAACCAGCCTCAGGCCAGACAGCCAGGACCTACAGAGCAGGAATGTGGAATCTGGCAGTCAGAAATATTGTGTGTTAACATCAAATCATTCACCAAATGTCTTCTGTGTTTGTTTTCAAGTGGCGGGATTGTGGCTTTACTTCCCAGATTCTCTAAAATGAGCACATATTTCTTCCATATTTAAAAAAAAAACTAACATTTTTACAAAAAGCAGCAAATGCTGGCAGCTGGATCTCTGGGCCTACAACCTGGCTGAGCTGCTGCCACTTCACAGCCAAGGCAAGGTGAGCCTTCATAGGTGACAAGGGTGAGGACCTGATGCAGGCCTCCTGGTCCCCACTCCCTTTGTCAGCACTAGGGAAGGCTGCAGCTATGGAAAGCTCATTAGCACACAGTCTTGCAGACTTCTTGGAGCACTATGCCCCCTGCTTGGCCAAGCAGGGGGAGCCCCACAGAGCCCCTCTCCTGCCACCAGTCCTCCTGGGCCCCTGAATGAGGCAGCTCAACATGTCTCCAGCCGGGAATCACACTGGTGGTTCTGCTTGGTGTGCAGGTGAGAATCTGCCTTTCAACTGCGCTTCAGACAGCCTAGAGGTGAGCACACGCTGGGCCCTGGACCGCGAACGACAAGAGAAGTATGAGCTGGTGGCTGCCTGCACGGTGCGCTTGGGTGCACGCTATGAGGATATAATGGTGCCCTTCCCAGTGACTGTGTATGATGAGGACGACTCACCTCCTACCTTCCTCGAGGGTGATGACACCGTTAGCGCCATAGTGGAGTTCAAGCGGAAGGAGGTGCCTGCCCCCACTATCGTGTGCTTCTCCACTGTCTTTTGTCTGTCTGTTCGGTGTCTGTCTCTGCCTCTGCCATTTATGCCTTGGTCTATTTGGCTATCTAGCCATCCAGCCATGAGGGTGACCATCCCTCTAGTTATTTTTTGTTTGTTGATTGTCTGTCAGAGCTTTCTGCCTGCTTCCAGGACAACCTGGCCTGCTCCCAGCTTGCCCCTGACTGGGGAAGCTGAGGCCCTGGGAGCCCAGCTTGTATCCCAGCAGGCAGGCAAGGCTCAGGGCATGTATCCGGGGGCACACTTGTGCCCCTCAGAAGGGGAGAGAACAGCAGCAAGTCAAGAGGACACCCCCCTTCCACCAGCACTCAGCCTTCAGAGGGGCACTTTTGAGGTTCATGGAGGGTAGCCTGAGAGTGAAGAAAGGCACAACTGGAAACTCTTGGGGGGCCACCTCCCAGTCTAACCCCAATCCTCTCATCACATAAATGGAGCAAACTGCCACCTGCTGGGCCTCAGGCTGTCCTACAGCCAGCCAGCTGGCAGTCGCAGTGGGAATGAAGGTGGGCAGGTGGTGTGTTGTCTTTCCTTGCCTCTCTGGGCACCCCAGGACTAGGTGAGGGTGCCAGTGGGAAAAAAGCACATCTTGTGAGGAAATGTCACTGGGTCTGGCAGGGCTGCTTTGTGGTGGCAGCAGGGAACCCAGTTAGCAAAGAGAGCAGAGATGCCCTGTGACTTTGCTTAGAACCTTCCTTATAACCCTCTCCAGCCTGATTTACAGACACTTGGAGGAGAGCATTCTGAAATACACCTGGGCGTGGATCCCGGCTTTGCTGTGTATTGCTGAGTGACACTGTGCTAACCCTCTACCCTGTGAGGCACAGCTGCCTCTGGGGAGAGTGGAGTGTTCACTTTGCTCTCTGAGGACCTGGATGAGGCCTGTCAGCAGAGTACCAAGCACCTGCTATAATTCAATCTAACAGGAAGTCTGTAGAAACCTATCACACCTGTTGCACAGGTGAGGTGTGGCAGAGGGGCCCAAGGAGGGTGACTAGGCCAGAGTGGCAAGTGACCCTGTGGAAGCTTGAACCCAGGTCTGTCTGTCCCTAGAGTCAGCTCTGTGTATACCTGGTCCCCCTGTGGGCACATGCCCTCTCTCAGTCTTAGGCTCCAGGAGATCTGACTGGCACCTCCTGTTTTCTGCAGGGGACTGTGGTGGCCACACTGCATGTCTTTGATTCAGATGTGGTGCCAGCATCTGGAGAGCTCCTGAGGCGGTACACAAGCACACTGCTCCCTGGAGATGCCTGGACCCTCCAGACCTTCCGTGTGGAGCACTCACCCAATGAGACATTGGTCCAGGCCAATGGAAGCCTCATTCGAGCAACTGTGCATGACTACAGTAAGAGGGGCTGAGCATGGCCTGGCTGGGCCCCCAGGAAACTGGCAGCCCCTGTTTCTGGGTAGGGAAGTACCCTGTACACACTAACACCTGGCCTGGCCCTCTGAACCCCAGGCAGCTGTTCCTTCCACCCTTTGCCCAACCCTTTGTCTCTGCGGGGCTTGCCTCAGCCACCTTAGTGGGTTTTTCCAAGCTATCTTCTCTTCCTGAACTGCCCCATGGTTGACCCTGGCAGGACCCCATCACACTTCCTCACACTGACCACATCGGGGCTCACTGCCCCCTGCAAATATGTATGTCATTGCCTGAGTCCTTCCTTGGACCCCGGCACCTATTTTGCAGCCCCTCAGGTGCCCAACTGCCTGAGAAGTACTGCACCACATTCCTCCCGCCAGCAGCTCTCTACAAACAGCAGCTGGTGTACAGTAGCAGCTCCATGCCCTTGAGCTGAAAGACCCTGAGACAATGGTCCTGTCTGGCTCCTGTGCCTGGCCTGGTTCTGTTTGTTTCACATCCTTCCCTCCACTACCAAGCCTTTGAAGGCCTCCTGCCTTGTGTTGGGGAAAACATAACTCATGCCCTAGCATGCTCACCCTGTACTCTCTACCAGAGCCCCCTGCCTCCATCCCTCTGTCTCCATGAAGATAAAACCATAGCCTTGGCCCATGGCCAGTGCGCAGAGGTGTATAAGCTCTGAGGCCGGGGGGCAGGGATAGCCATGGAGTCTAGGCTCCACTGGAGGCTGCTACGGTTGAGAGTTCTCTGGAGGGCCAGCACAGTGTTCCCAGGGCCTTGGTGGTATCATGTCTTTACCTCTTGTGTGCCCACACATCACACACAAATACTCCCAACACATACACACACCATACACACCACACACACATACTCCTACATGCACATTCCTATATATAACCTCACACATACGTATCCTAACACACATATATACTACATACATACCCTGACACAGGTATACATATATACCTCATATACATCACACACACAGTCCCCCATACATACACTCATACACTCCACACACACACCCTCACACAGATACATACTCCATATATACCCCCCACACACATATACCCCATACATAATACACATACAACATATCTCACATACACACACACACATACCCCATACTCAACACATTACATGCACATTACCTCCCAGCTGAGAAGGGTTCTCTGGACTTCCAGCTCAGTACAACACCTAACATTTAAACTATGATTCTAACACTGCCAGTTGCTAGGTCTTTTATTCATATACTGTGTGTGTGTGTGTGTGTGTGAAAGTTTTCACCCATGTGCGTGTGTGGGCAGGGCATGCATCTGGGAGTGGTCATGCAGTGGTGTGGGACAGTCATCACCATGCCCCCGCAGGGCTGGTTCTCAACCGCAGCCTCCCCATCTCGGAGAGCCGCACCCTGCAGCTGGCTGTGCTGGTCAACGATTCGGACTTCCAGGGCCCAGGGAAGGGCACCCTCCTCCTCCACTTCAACGTGTCCGTGCTGCCAGTCAGCTTGCGCTTGCCCAGTGCCTACTCCTTCACTCTGAACAGGCGGGCTCACCGCTTTGCCCAGGTGAGTCTTCAGCCCACTGCCACCCTGGGAGGGAGGTTGGGGGCTGGGGAACCCCCAGGTTGGGACACTCCATCTAGCATAGTGCAAGCAGGGCTGGCGGTGGGTAACACCCCATCCCTGGACTAATAAGTACACAGAGTGGCCTAGAGAGAGGCATGGACATAGGTCTTCTGCCTTCTTGGTATCTTTAAGACGTGTTTTGTATTCATAGTAAGAGCAACACCAGGTAAATATACATATGCTGACTTGGAAAGGTGTTCCTGGTAGATTAAGTGAAAAAGTGGTTTGCAGAAATGTTGATGTCATGGGGCTCCATATGTTCAAAAGCAAAACTTCATCAATGGGAATTTATGAACAGTGGTGGTGCCTTCTTCTGGGGGATGAAGGTAGGTGGGGAGCACTTCCACTTTTCTTCTGTAAGTATGTTTATATTTGCATAGGAGAATAGTGATTAGAAGTGGAAAAAATAAGAGTAATCAGTATTCATCAAAGAAGATAAATCAATGTTTAGCATTTTGGTGCAGTTCTTTTTCAAAAGTAAGCACTTTTAAAGTTACTTGAAATTACAGCAGGCATATTGTTTAACATGCTGCTTCCTCCTAATGGAGCAGCTGTGGCTATCATGTTTAGGGCCACGTATTATTGTCTTAGTAGTGGTTTCTGTGGTTGGTTCCCATGACCCCTTCACTTCCAGCAGCCACCTGGATCCAGCACATGAAGGGGAAGGCATCCTTCTCCTCCCTAGTACATACCCAAACTCCCTAACTTGCCACCACCCTAAGCCTTTCATGGAGGGAGACATCAAGGATGGTAGGATGTGACAAGGCAGCCCCTCTTTCCCAGGAGTATCAGCCAAAGTCCTAGGAAGGCCCCTGGTTCTATGTGAGACAGGTAATTGTTCTACATGATCATGTGGCCAGTTGCAGTGCTCTGACCAGGTGGGTGACCTGGCAGGGGTGGGCCATCCCAGCCATAAGCAGTGAGAACAGGAACTGTTGGTCTCCAGGGCAAAAACAGCCCTGGAACCAGAAACTAGAAACAGCCAGAAACAGCAAGTGTGGTAAATAGGAGGGAGCCAGTCAGCCTTTGTTCCTGCATGAAGGAGCCAGTGAGGAATGAGCCAGTGCATCAGCCTTTCCATAGAGGGCCAGCTGCTAAACCAGACCTCAATTTCTTGCTCCTAAAAGCAGGGGTGTATGGTGGTGTGATGGCCTGGGCAGGGGAGGGCCAGGCAGATAGATGGGGGATGGAGGATGGGCAGTTCAAGGGGTGAGGAGCTGCTATTCTCAGGGGAGCAGGGGACTGTTCCAGGACTCAGACTGCCAGGAGTCCCTCCAGCCAACATCACAAACCTGTTCAGGCACCCAGCTAAGGCAACCCTTCTGCCCTACACCTAGGTTGGGAAAGTCTCTGTGGAACACTGCCAGGAGTTCACCGGCATCCACGTGCAATACAAACTGCAGCTTTCTGGTGCCAACTGTAGTGCCCTGGCAGTGGTCACCTCTGTCGAGGATGCCACCGGGACCCTGTTCGTTAATGACACGGAGGCCCTGCGGCGGCCCGAGTGTACCCAGCTCCAGTACACAGTGGTAGCTGCTGACCGGCCAACCCGCAGACAAGCCCAGGCCCCATTGCTTGTCACCATGGAGGGGACATGTGAGTTCCAGGGCCCCATGGAGGGTGGGTGGGGATGGATGAGATATGATAATACTGTGGGCTTCTCCTGAGAAGGGACCTGATCATGCTCCCTCTCATGGACTGGTAGCTTCCCTGTGCCTGAGTCTCCTCTATAAAATGGGAGTAACAGTGCACTCTGTATATCAGAGATGGAAGGATGACAGAAATGGGAGTGTGAAGCACCTAAATCAAAAGAGACTAAATAGTAAACAGAGCTGTTCCCCATCACCAATGTCAAAGCATCTGCACATGCACTTGCCTTCGGGCTGCCAGGTAAAACACAGCATCCTGGTTAAGCCTGAATTTCAGATAAAAAAACCAAAATAAAACAATGTTTTGATGTATGACCCACACAACCTCTGCAGTCTCTTGAAAGACAAATTTCTAGGTATGTCAATGAAATATTAAAGACATACTTACACAAAGCAAGTATTTACTGTTTATCTGAAATTCAGGTTTAACTGGGCATCCCTGGTGTCCTTAGCCAGGCCTGGCTACCTCACATCCTCCCTCTATACTATCCCAGCCCAATAGCTGTCCTCCCTTTGTGACTGCTGCTGCCACCTTTTCTCAGCAGCCCCATCACTCCCTTCACCTGGTACTGAGTTACTCCCTCCCATTTGGGTTCAACTCAGTGGAGCAGCTCAGCAAGTGCTGCCTCTGTCCATGGGTGCTGGCTGGACAATGGGCCCAGTCTGGTCCCTGTAACCTTTCTTCTACCCCAGATGTGGCTGAGGAGCCAGGCTGCCCCCTGTCCTGCGCGGTCAGCAAGAGGCGGTCTGAGTGTGAGGAGTGCGGTGGTCTTGGCTCTCCAACAGGCAAGTGCGAGTGGAGACAAGGAGATGGCAAAGGTAGGTCCTCTGCAGAGCCAGGGCCCTGTGGCCAGGCAATCAAGAGGGATCATGATGGCTGTGTGGAAATGGGGTCTGTGCAGGCCCTTCTGAATCCTTACCTATTCCCCAGAGCTTTGTCCCCACTATGGCTCCTGATGCCTGGAGGCAGGCATGAGTTCAGGGTACAGGTGGCATGAGGAAATTCAGGCTGTTCATTGCCAACAGAACAAAGGTCCTCGGGGATGGAATCCCTTTGGACTTGGGAAGGTCTGGGTCAAAGCTGGGGATGGTGCAGGGGACAGAGAGTCTCCACTTGGGAAGTCCCAGGGCAGGGAGCAGGAAAATCCTAAACTGGCTTAGGTGTGAAGAGCAGCCAAATCCAAGCTGCAGCTACCACTATGAGGGTCCCTCTCATAGTGTAGCTTTGAGATGGGCCTGGCATTGTTTGGCCTCTTGTGGTCTCCTGAGTGTGAGGCTGGCACAACCCTGGGACAGCCAGCCCCTCCATCCCTCACCACCCAGGCTGTGCTATGCATTCAGGACCCACAAGTACTTCTCAGGGATGCCCCTGCTGGTGGGCTGGATGTGTGATTTTTTTCTGCTCAGGCCTTGGAGGAGAAGGGTTGGCCCTCGAGGCCTAGGGTACCACTCTCCTGGCTCTGAAAGTCTGCCCAGGACTGTGCCATCTTGAGGCAGTGACTAGCCTACTGTGCATTGTAGAAGTGGTGCTCCTGTGTGGCAGTGACCAGCCCACTGTGTGTTGCAGGCATCTCCAGGAACTTCTCCACCTGTTCCCCCAGCATCAGGACCTGCCCTGACGGCCACTGTGATGCTGTGGAGATCAGAAACCCCAACATCTGCCCCCAGGACTGCCTCCGTAAGCACCCTGTGAGGCCCACCCAGCCCACCTGAGCTGGGACAGGGCCCAGGGCCCAGGGCCCAGGGAGGTGGGGTGGCAAGTAGGAAAGGCTTGGACTCCACCTGCAATTTAGCCAAACCAGCCATGTTCCTGGGTGTTATGTGCCCAGCCTTTTCTTAACATTTTATTTAATGAAGAACTGTCTCCCCCACAAAATATGGGAGCCTGGCACCCTGACCCACACTCCATTGTCACCCTGGCCAACTCATAGGGGTGCAGCTCCTTGCCCCCCAGTCTTCTGGTCACCCTTGCTGCCCCTTCTCTGCTTCTGAAAAGCAAATGTGTGGCCTAAGCAAACTGGCTTGGGGACAGGTCATGCTGAGACTCCTGTCCAGATGATATGGACTTCTGAGCTCAATACTCCAACCCCAGCCTCTCACCATGGGCATGAGCAGCTGACATCAGGCAGGGAGGGACCTCTCACACTTTTGTCTGGGTAGTGCTAGCTAGTCAGGTCACCAAGGAGGCTGAATAGGCTTCCTCTGTCACCAGGGGGCGGCAGCATCATTGGTGGGCATGAGCCAGGGGAACGCTGGGGGATTAAAGCCGGCTTTGGTAACTGCAACTGCTTCCCTGAGGAGAAGAAGTGCTTCTGTGAGCCAGAAGACAGCCAGGGTGAGTGGGGCAGGGCTCCCTCTACCCCCCTGCAAAAGAGGAAACTGCAAGAAGGCAGCTGAAACCCAGGAGACCCTCATCCTTACTTCTGGGTCTGTTTCACTATCTTTGCAGACAGGGAGCAGGGTCAGAGCCTCCATACAGTGCCTTATGATGACCCAAAGTTCTGTGACAAAGGTTGGGCTGGAAAATTAGTTCTTCCACCAAATAACTCAGTGTCTGCTCAGATTGTCCTTGTGCAAGGCCTTGGCTGCGCCCCTGGTGCTGTTCAACTGGGATACCACTCTCCCAGGCAGAACCTCCAGGTGTTTCTTCTGGGACAGCAGGTGTGGTAGACACTACAGGCCCCCCTGCGCACATGGGAAGCTCTCCTGCCTGAGCCAGGGACACTTTTCTGGTATTTGAGTTGTTACTGCATGGCCTTAGGTCCTGAGCCACTTTCCTTCCCTCCCCACTTTTTATAAAGAAAACACAAAAGATTTTGGAAACTTAGAGGAAGAATTTTACCTCTCTGGTGGCCCTTCAGGGTAAGCGGACTTCAGTGCAGCAACCTGGGCTGGTGCTGCTGTTATGGACACTACTTCTGCTGTGTGGCCTCAGGCAAGCTGCTAACACTCTCTGTGCCTCTCTTTTTCTCTGTGAGAAGGTGATAACAGTCTCCAGATAAGGGAAATTTCTGTAACAGTACCTGCCATAAAGTCAGTGCTGTTGGAATTTGTAGTTATTCTCATACCTTCATGCCAGCAGCTGCTGTGGCCATGGCAGGCTAGAGAACAGTGCCATGCTTGCTCTCATTGGGATTTGGGGGAACTCTTCTGGAGCGAGCATTGTCCCTCAAGGCCACCCCTGCCCACAGACCCACTGTGTGACGAGCTCTGCCGTATGGTGATCGCAGTGGCTGTGCTCTTCTCCTTCATTATCTCCGTGCTGCTCTCCACCTTCTGTATCCACCGCTATCACAAGAATGCTCACAAGTCACCCATTGCCTCGGCTGAGATGACTTTCCGTCGGCCAGCCCAGGCCTTCCCGGTCAGCTACTCCTCGTCCAGTGCCCGCCGGCCCTCACTAGACTCCATGGAGAACCAGGTTTCTGTGGATGCCTTCAAGATTCCGGTGAGGTTCCATGTCAGGCTGCTGGAGGCCCTGAAGGTGGCACTGGCCTCTGGGAGCTACAGAGGGGAGGGGGACAAACAGCTAATGCATAAGCATTCCAGCAGCCACCCTGCCTTCATCGAAATGACATCCAGGGGAAGCAGAAGGCCATGGGGCAGAAAGCATGGAAGCACTTTACAGAGTGGAGACTGATGGGTTCTGACCCAGGTGGACTGAGATTTGGGCCCTGAGGACACAGTGAGTGCCATTCACGCTATACCTGACAGGGAGCTCGTGCAGATGTCCCAAGTGCTTGGGGGCCTTTAGGAAAAGTATGGATTTTTCTCAGAGAGTGGGACCTCTGAAGGTTTGAGGTTGAACAAAGGAGTCCTATAATCTGCCTTCAATTCCACAAAATTATCTGTTGTAGAGTCTATAGAGTGGGTGCAGAAGTGGGAGCCTGGTGATGAAATGCTATTCGCAGCTAGGTGAGAGATGGCAGCAGGCAGGGGCTTGGTCAAGGTGGCAACAGGGAGGAGAGTCCATCTGTGGCATGGAGGGGGGGCACTGAGGCGTGAGCCACCTGCGGGGAGCCAGACCCCTCGACTCTGTGACTGGCCAGCTGACAGAGTGCCAGCCAGAGCCAGCAGGTGTCCAAGTCCCCTTCTCAGTGGGACAACCAGGATCTGTAGCCACCCAGTGTTCCTCGGAGCTCCCATCCTGGCTAGGTCTCTCCTTGTCCTGCAGCACCGCTTAGGCATTCTCACTGGGAACTATTGGAGGAGTGAGAAACCACTTTTTGAGAGAGACTGAGGAAAGTGCTCTGAGAGTAGACAGTACATGGAAACAAGTCCCACTACAAGGCTGGGAAGGGAGACCTCTGCGTGTGTACCTCTAGGGATTTCCAGGCAGGAAGCTCAGTATCCACGGACTACATGGCCCTGGCAGCACCCAGCCAGGGCTGGGAGGTAGCTGGCGTTTGTAGGAGGAGCCTTGCCTCTTAGTGAGAGTCTGGCCCGTCAAGGCCTTTTGCAGCTGCAGTGGCCACAGCAGCCTCCCTTCCAGCTTTTCTAGTTCTAATCACTCAGCATGTGGAGGGTCTGCCACCTGAGCCAGCAGCATCTTGGCTTCCACAGTAGGCCTCTGGAATGAGCCATGTAATTCCTTTATATATCCCAGTTGTTTGCAGTGAGGCCCACTGGAAGAGCAGGGCTGAAGTGTTGCTCATGCTGGTGGACACGCATCACCTTGGCCCATGTTACCTCCTGCCCAGAATGCAGGGTGACCAAAGCCCGGCCTGAGACCCAAGGGCCACACTGATCAGCTTTGAGGTCTCAAACATGTTACTCAATTGCTCAGCCTAAGTTAGCTCATAGGTAAAGTGGGGAGAATAATATTTAGTATTTTTAAGAGAATCAAATTGGTGATAGTCACATATGCTTAGCACAGTCTCTATAGAGTAAATGAAGTTATCCAGTCCAGTGTGGAGGTGAGGACAGCAGAGCAGTGATGACACTGTTGTCAACTCTGACCCTGACTGTGGGTTCCTAGGGAAGCTGAGACAACACAAGGATACCTGGGAGCTGTCTAGAAGGTGCCCCTCCCTGGCCATGCTGTTGAGAGGAGGCTGCCTCCACACCCAAACATCAAAAAACATAGTTCTGGTCATTCAGGGCCAAACACATTCCCAGTGGTATCATCTCTATGGGTTTGGCAAGCCTGGGAGGGCACATTGTGAGCAGCACCTAGAAGCCACATCCATGCCCAACTGCAGGGAGACTTGGAAAAATGGATACCCTAATCTGGCATAGGAGGGGAGATTCTAGACAGGCTTCAGCATCTCAGATACACAGGCCAAGCTGGGTATCTGAGAAGGCATCCTAGAATGGTCTTGAGTATGTGGATAAGACTTCAGTAGCAAAGCAAGGTGAGTGAAGGGGAGCATGATAAGCAGGTATGTGTGGATTCAAGGTCATGGCCAGCTCCATGGAAGAAGCAGCCTCTTCCACACAGCTCTGTGGAGGTTCCTCAGGAACACAGAGTATAGTAGTACCTGTCTAGGGGCTGACACACAGGAAAGTTGCCTTGGGCACTTCCACCTGTAGGTGCAGGTCTTGGGCTGGGAAGCAACTTGGGCCACTGGTGCCAATTCAGTCCTCTGGCATTTCTGGAGAGGGCATGCCAGGGCTGCAGCTATAGCCCAGTCATTGCCTTGTGGGCCTGGTGTCCAAATCAGACACAGTGCCAAGAGAATTGGGCCTGACTCCACGGTAGAAACCATGCTCTCACGTGATCACCTGTAGTTCTGCGTAAAGCCTTAACACCTTGTTTGAGAGACAAGGACATGGGCCTTGGCATGTTCAGTAAAACAAGGACCAGTAAGGGTACAGGAATCCAGAGCCCAGACCAGTCAGTGACAATACCTGCCTTGCCATGGTGGAGACCTGTCATAGAATGACACCTCACAGCCCAACTGTGGGATCCTACCCTTATGGATATGAGTGACTCTTACCTATTTGTTCAAATCATGGTCAGCTCTCTGCAGAGTGAAGCTTGTCCCCTGGGAGCTTGTTCATGGGTCTTGCCTTAATCCTTTTCTCTTACCCTCACCATCTTCCTTTCCTCATCTCTTTTCTCCCTTCCTTCAACCCCAATATAGGAGGATCCAAAGTGGGAATTCCCTCGGAAGAACCTGGTTCTTGGAAAAACTCTGGGAGAAGGAGAATTTGGAAAAGTGGTGGAGGCAACAGCCTTCCGGCTGAAAGGCAAAGCGGGGTACACGACTGTGGCTGTGAAGATGCTGAAAGGTACCTGTCCAGGCAGCACACACAGGTAGCTCTGTCATGCACAACTGTGGGAGCCCCAAGGAGTAGACGAAGCCACCCAATAGCCAATATGCTGGCAGCTGTCCTGGCACCTCCTCGAGAGACTCCCATGGTTGTTCTTGAGTGGCTGAAGCCTGGGGACCCCGCATATCAGGTGACGTGGGTCAGGGTGGTTCCTGGAGCAGGGCGAGGCCTTTCTTCCCTTGGAAGATTCTAGAATGGTATTGCTTCAGTACCAACATTGGGTAAAGATCCGAGTTTTTAAAAATTTAAGAGCCCTTTTTGTTTCGAACTAATAGTTATTCCCACCTCACTCTGCCCCATTTATTTCTCACAGCTAATTGTCTGCTGGGGTTCTGGTGAAGAGACAACCTGAGAGGACTGGCCCTACTCCCAGGGTCCCCAGCAGACTTGCCAGTTGTGCCACAAGTTTGGATCTGAGTGGTCACACAAACACACACACACACTCATGTTTCTCACAGAGACTGGGCAGACGGTGCTATGCTGTGGCTGGGCTCTGGCCCAAGTGGGCTAACCCAAGGTCCCAGCAGCAGTGTGGTGGGTGAATGCTCGTTTCTGCACACATGGATTCTAGTGCAGCAGTCATGGGGCCACACAATACAGTGCTTCTGGATGTTTCCCCAGGCCTTCAGACTGGGGTCACCCCTTACCCAAGAGACCCACACATCCTGAGAGGCACAGTGAGGCTGGCCAGGGGCCTCCCATGTGTGATACAGGGGGCCCTGATTCCTGATGTGCCATCTCCTCTAGAAGTTGTCCTCTCACTTCCAGACAATTCTGCAGCCAGAGGTAGGTCATGGCACAGCTGGGCAGTAAGCCATGGGACTCTGACTCAGGACTGTTTAGCCACAGCTTCTCAAACAGGCACCTCCACACCAGGTTCCTGGTGGGAGACTAAACCTAGCTCCACCCGCTCTCAGGATGCACACCCTCCTCATGGGAAGAGTAATTCTGTGAAATCTTGTTATGTTTACCTTCCTCCAGGGCCTTGCCCCCAACTGCTGAGTGCTTGGCCATTGGATGTTTGTGGGCATCAGGGAGTCCCCTTATCTTTCCAAGAGGACTAATGGGGGAGGGGGGAGTCTCTGTGCACTCCTGTCTTTGGAAGATGGTGATTACAGGGAAATAACGCCACTTATACATAGCCCAGCCCTGGGAGGCTGTCCATGGAGAGATCCTACTTATGTGGATGTTGGGTACTTGGGTTCTTATTCCCCAGAGGCAGAGCAGACCAACCATCTTATGGGCTGAGAGTAGCCCCAAGCCGTGGGATCCTTGGGTACAGTATCTGAGAAGGAGATAGTGGGTCCATGCGGAGCCTCAGTGTGGGTTAATGTGACCCTGAATGGTCACAGAAGGGGTTTCCATGGGGATGGGTTTGCAACCTTCTCTGTTTACATGCATTTCAGAGAATGCCTCCCCAAATGAGCTACGGGACCTACTGTCAGAATTCAACCTCCTGAAGCAGGTCAACCACCCCAACGTCATCAAGCTGTATGGGGCTTGCAGCCAAGATGGTGAGACTGGCCACAGGACAGCAACTGCCTGGCACAGCCCTGGGCTGTTGTGCTCTTCTTCCTCCCTCTCCCCATCCTTTTCTTCTCTGGCCTTTTGTGCTCTGTCTTCCTGGAAGCATGTTCTCTGGCTCTGGCTCCTGGCTAGAGCCTTCTATGTCAGTGAGAAGGCTAGCAGGGGCTGCTGTAGGAGTGCTTACATGAGGCCACTGCTCTGGGAGTCCTAGGCCTACTGGGGCTCCCCAGAGGTCTCTGGTAACATTCTGGTTGTTAGCACCCTGCTCCAGGTAGAGCTCCCAAGCAGAGAGTTCCAGAAATGGTGATGCCTTCTAGGGACCTGCTGGGGGCTAGGCATGCCATAATCTCCAGGTGACCCCAGCCCTGCATGACAAAGGCATTGTCACCATTTCTCACATAAGGACCCAGGAGACCAGCTACCATGGTCCTCTTACTGTGTGTACACACGTGTATGTTGGGGGGTATGAGGGGACAGGGAGGCAACGGGAGATGGCAGCAGGGATGCTGGTCCTAGAGTTGGGTCTAGGATGGGGACAGAAAGCTGATGGGCCATTTGTGATCCAAACCCTCTGCCTCCATCAGCCATTCCCAGGCCATGCTATGGCAGGACCAAGGATGCAGAAAGGCTTGACATCCTAGTAGCTGGGGTGTGCATCCCCAGGAAACATTGAATGCAGTAGCCACTGCCTTGGGCACCCTGGGATAAGGTCATGCTTAACCACCCAGGCAGTGGCTTCAGCACAGGCCTCACAGGGTGGAGAGCAAATGATGTGAGAATGACCTGGGACTTACCATATTTTGCCGTGTATAATGCGCACCCACGTTTCTGGCCCAAACTTTCAGGAAAAAATCTTTTGTTTTAATTTTTTAATTCAATTTTTTACTTATTTATTTTTAGACACTTGATTTTGGTTTTATAAAGGAAATGTAGCATTTATTTTTTTTAATATATTATGGTACAAGAAATTTTAAGTAACAAATAATTACAAAACACAAGAACAGATAAAAGGCATTTCGGGTACTACCCGAAGGGATCGGGTACTACCCATGAGTAATGCACATCCTTATTTTTCCCTCAAAAATTCGGGCAAAAAAGTGCACATTATACACAGCAAAATATGGTAAGTCCTGGAGCTGCCCACAACCCAGACATTTGCCACTGAGAGCAAGGCTGTGCCCATCTGCCTACTTACTGGTAGGGTGCGGAGCTGTCCTGAGAAGACCTGCATCCCCTCCTTTCTGTGCTGTGGGAGGTGCACAGAACTGACTTGACTTCCACCTGCCTAGGGTTTGGCAGGCAGCCAGCCCACAGTCCCCTCTGCCCCCAGGGCCACTTCTCCTCATTGTGGAGTATGCCAAGTATGGCTCCCTTCGGGGCTTCCTGCGAGAGAGCCGCAAAGCAGGTCCTGGCTACGTTGGCAGCAGAGGCAGCCGCAACTCCAGCTACCTGGACAACCCAGATGAGCGGGCCCTGACCATGGGTGACCTCATCTCCTTCGCTTGGCAGATCTCACGGGGGATGCGGTACCTGGCTGAGATGAAGGTGTGTGCTGCCCCAGCCCAGCACCCCTACTACCTATGATGGGCCTGGGTTTTAGGGGACTCTGCTATTATATTTCTTGCAGCTCGTCCATCGGGACTTAGCAGCCAGAAACGTCTTAGTGGCTGAGGGGCGAAAGATGAAGATTTCGGATTTTGGCCTGTCCCGGGATGTGTATGAAGAAGACTCCTATGTGAAAAGGAGCAAGGTACCAAGTTCTGGGGTGTGCTGGCCTGAAGTCTTTGGCTAGTTGGGGGCAGTGGTAGGGATGCACATAGGATGGAATCAGAGCCCTTAGAATACCTGGAGAAGATCAAGCAGATTTTTAGAGTATAAACTTCTAGCCCTCATTCCCAAATCCCTCCCTGATCTTGGGTCTCCAGAGACCCAGTTTAGGACCGATCCCTGAATCTGTTCCTTCTCTTCCTGAGGACCACATCAGCTCTTTCTGAGCTGGGCCCTGAAGCTTCTCTTGCTTTTAATCACTACCACTTTTGAAGGTCACCTAATGCTTCAGAAATAGCCATCTTCTTCTCCACAGTGTCCCTCTCCCTTCTACAGAGGGAAGGTCACTGTTTCCTTTCTGTGTAATTTAGCAGTTTTCCCAGAGGAGAGCGAAGTGGCCATTCTTTGCAGGAAGGAATAAAGCATGTTATGGGGAGGGGGCGTTCCCCTGGGACAAGGGCCTGGAAATCCCTGGCTGGGTGAGTTTGAAAGGTGCAAGGAGGGCCCTAGAGATGGGATCCAGAGGCTCAGTATAGGATTCACAAAAAGCTTTCTCCAAATCCCTGAAGTAGGTGGTTGGGCCCCTCTGGGGGAATCCAGTCCATGACATTGGCCAGTTTCCTATGGCATTCATCTTATCCCTCTCAGTTCCACTGCCCACTTAGCCCCTCTCCTGCAGCTTCCCTCTGACGGACAAGACAGGGTCAGCTCACAAGCCATTGGAGTCGCAACTGACCTGATATTCAGAACAGGTGCTGCAAAAAAAAAAAAAAGAAAGAAAAGAAAAGAAAAGGAAAAGAAAAGGAAAAAAAACCACCAAAGGCAACTGTATACACTTCAGCTTAACTCAGAAAGGTGGGGTGAAGCCCTTATGTTGCCACAGCTGTGTGGACAATGTTTCGTTTTTTCTAGGGTTTCTATTGTGACAGGATATCTCAGTACTGCCAAAGGGGAAGTAGAGAGGGGCTACTCCCCACCCTGGCAAGGGATGTGGACAGAGCCTTCCTGTTGTCGCACTGATCCTCCAAGAAGGCCCAGTGTCGCAGAACAGAGAGGCACAAGGAGTCTAAACACAGGGCCCTGGAGAGTACAGATGGCAGGCAGCATTGTTGCAAACATGTGCTCCAGAAACAGCCACACTTCACTAAGGACATTAATCCTAAAGAATGCTTTAAAGAAAAAGGAATTATAATAAATGCTGCATTAAAATCCAGTACATACATTTTTTAATTGATTTGTGCCTGAAGACTTACCTACTGAAAAGCTATCAACTTGTACTGGGGACACTTCTGGTCAGGCTGGCAGAATAAGTAAATTATGTTTGTCTCCTCCCACAATCACCTCAAAATTACAACTAAATTATAGAACAATCACTCTTCAGAACCACCTGAATACTAGCTGATGAACAAGTCTGTAACCAAGAATATAAAGAAGTAGCCATGTTGAAAGTGGTAGGAGAGGCAGAGTTGCAAAACGGGCTGGTCCCATACCCATGTGTGGCAGTTAAGAATCAGGAGAGACATCTCAGCTGTGGAGGTCCCCACTGAGGAGTGAGGAGTCCCATCCCCACACCAGGATCTCCAGCTCAGATCACCAGTACCAGTAAGAGGAGTTCCCACAACAGCTGGCTGTGAAAATCAGTGGGGATTCCATTCAGATGAGACAAAGGGGCTGCTGTAAACCCAAGAGTCCTCTTAAAGGGCCCAAGCATAGACTCACTCACTCTCAAACATTCACCCTGAGCTCCAGGAAAGGCATAACAACTCAAAAAATGCCAAGGACAAACAGGGAGGAACTGAATTGTCCGGCTTCAGAGGAAGGGCAGGAGGGGCAGCTTTCTCTAGGAGCAAAGTACCTGCAAGCATCATTGTTGAGCTGTCCCCCAACCCAGCTTAGAAGTGTAGCCAGGTATGAAGTCTGAGTTTCCATTAACCAGGCTAACATGGTTCCCATCCCTCCCTGATGATTCTCTTATACCCTGACTGGCCCGAATCTCTTTCAGAGGCTAATTCACACAAGCTGGCCGGCCTGTGCTTGCACTGCAAAATTTTCTAAAATCTCTCAAAGGTCTATAGACCCCAAGAAGAAGCCCTTGGCCTTGATGTGCCCCATTCCTCTTGCTAAGTGGCCCTAAACCTGACAACAGTGGTAACTGGCCTTGGTTCACAGCATAACCACTATGAGGTACCTCCAAACCCATAATAGGCAGCTACCAATCAAAAGTCACTTTGTAGCTCCAACCAGGTGGCTCTGGGCCAGACACAGGCAGCAGCTGACCCTGGCCTACACTGAAGCCCCTCCCAAGAGGCCTCCAAACCAACGCATCTGGTGGCTAGCTTCATACCACACCAGAACACCACCCAATTGGCACTACAAACTTCATATCCAAAAGGTGGGTTCAGCAGGCACCTGAGCCCCACTATAGCAAATCTCACTCCTGGGGTAAGCACTTGCACAAGAGCTTGTCTGCTGTAGTCATGGCCTACATCAGCATGAAGGTCACTCGTGTTCACTTACATGCCAATGGCAGTCAAAGCTCAATTACAACAGGAGGTCACAAAAAACCATACAGGGGACACCCCAAGAGCCTCTAGCTCAAGTAAACAGGGAGACTGTGCCACAAGGTCCCACAGGACACCTACTACAGGACACCTACTAAGACCACTCTTGCCAATGCCAAGAGTGGGAGGCATAGATCTCTCTAGTACACAGAAACAAACACAGGGCAGCTGCCAAAATGGGACAGAACTGTCCCAAATGAAAGAACAGTACAAAACTCCTGAACCTAAACCAAACAAACTGGAGGCAAACAATCTACCAGATACAGAGTTCAGAACAATGGTTATAAAGATGCTCAATTGAACTGAGGAGAAGAATAGATGATCTCAGTGAGAACTTCAGCAAAGAGATAGGAAGCATATAAGAGGAGATAGAAACAATTAAAAAACATAAATGAATACAATACCTGAAACAAATACATTAGATGGAATCAACAGCAAGTTAAATTAAGCAGAGAATTGTATCAACAATTTGGAAAACAAGGGAAGCACCCAATCAGAGCAGCAAAATCAGAGACAGAGAGAGAGAGAATCCCTCAAAATGAGATTAGTTTAGGGTATGGGACATCTGGGACAACATCAAACATAGCAATATACATATCATAGCAGTACCAGAAAGTGGAGACAGCAAGTGAGTAAGGGACTGAGAACATATTTTTAAAAATTATGACTGAAAACTTCCATAACCTGTTGAAGGAAAAAAACACAGAAGTCCATGAAGCACAGAGAGTCCCAAGCAAGATGAACCCAAAGAGGTCCACACAAAGAAATATCAATTAAAATAAAAAAGGCTAAACACGGGCAAGATGCCAGAGGAGTGAATGGAAGTCACACTGACCCCCTCCCAGGACCAATCTGGAATTACAACTAAATTGTGGAGAAATCACCTGGAACCAATGACTGAACAATAGCAAGAGACACACAGAAGAATCAGCTTTAGCACAACCTGATTCGTAAGGAATGCCCTGGAGACTCAAGTAGGCCGGCTAGGTGCCCACAGGCAGAAGCACGAGAGGGATATTTAAATGGCCAGTTGGATCCTCCTGAGAAGAGGGGTCTAAACCATAAGCAGGGATCCCCAGCTTATAGCACCAGAGCCAAAAAGTACACAGATAACAGCCAGCTGCAGAAAGCGGCTGGGTTGCTCTCTGCCAGAGATGGGCGGCTGGAGATACAAAGAGCCATTTAAAGACCAACATATTAATTTTTATTTGCAGTCATTTACCCTGGGCTCTGGCAAAGGTGGGGGCAGAGTGGGCTGGAGACACCTGAGGGGAAACTGGGGAAGGAGGCTTTGCGGGTAGAACTGAGAGAGTGGCCAGTGGGATCCCGCTACTGAGGGAATAGTTGGCAAGATCCCGGTGCTGACTCCTCCCGTGTATGGCAGCAGCCATCAGGCTCAGGCAGATGAGTGGCAGCAGCATTAGAGGAAACAACAGCCCTGCCTCAGGAGTAACAATGTGCTGGCCCTGTGGTGCTTAAGCTTGACTGCTGAGTACAGAGTGACAGACACAGATAATAGATCCCTGGCTAAAGTGGGTGCAGAGTAGATCGGACACTTGAGGAGAGACTGGAGGCAGAGGCTTTGGGGAGAAAGCTGAGAGAGTAATCGGACGGATCCTGGTGCTGACTGCTCCCCTATATGGCAGCAGCCGTCTTACCCAGGCTGACCACTCCACTGAGCAACAGCAGCATAAGAGGACACAATAGCCACACTCCTAGGAGGGACTCTGTCCCACCCTGTGATGCCTAAGCCTGACGAGTGCAGAGTGACTAGATTAACAACTGAAGGAACAGCCACAGACAGTAGATTCCTGGAAGTCTCAAACAGACTGCCTAAGGTCAGAGGGGACCAACATCTGACATCATCAGAAGCAGATACAGGAAGAAAAAACGTCAGTAAATTCTAGAGGTTACTGAGATGAAATCCACTGTGGTCTCCATGATTAGCAATATTTTCTTTACTACACAGCTTTTTAATGTTCACTTTAGGTCCGCCAAGTTTATACATAATAAGTCATTAGATTTTATACTAATAGTTTATTTCTCTCCTTTTCTATAATATCCTTAATATCTTTACAGCCTCATTAACACCAGTTAGTGTGCTATTGTTAGTGGGACTTCAGGGGAAATTGATTTTTGTGGAAGTGGGTTTGTTTCCTGGGCTTTGTGGCTTTGTTCTGGAAACACCTGCACAAAAACACACAAGACATGATGAGCAGCATGACCCTGTCAACCAGGTGGAGGGAAGGACCCACCAAAGAATGACCAAACAACAATCAAAACCCAATTACTTCCAGAGAGTCAACATGAACAGCATAAAAGGCATTCAAAGAGCAGCAAGTTCAGGAGATCAAGGAGAAAGCACCACTGAATCTCACATGTCCCCAACAATAGAAGTTCATACCACAAAGACAGGAAGTCAAGACAAATCAATTTAAAAAGCAGAGGCAAAATAGAAGAGACTGACAAATAATGAGAAGACAAAGAAACACCCCTCTCCCAATCGAAAGGAAAGGAGGAATCCTCAGGGAAATAAAGGAAATACAGGCAAGTAAACTATCAGATATTGAGTTCCAAACAATGGTTCTAAGGAAGCTCAATGAGCTCAGTGAGCTCAGAGAGGATTACAGAAAACTACAGGGAAACTATGAGAAAATTACTGCAAACTATATCAACATGAAAAAGGACATAGAAACTATCAACGAGAAGCAAGAGGTGATGAAGAATACAATTTCTTAATTGAAGAATACAGTAGAAGGAATCAAAAGCAGGCTCAATGAAGCTGAGGATTGAATCAGTGAGCTGGAAGACAGAGTAGAAAATAGCTCCCAGAAAGAGCAAGAAATGGGAAGAAAGCTCATAAAGAATGAAGAGGCATTGAGGGAAATGCAGGACAACCTGAAATACAATAATATCCATATAATAGGGTTACCAGACGGAGAAGAAGAGCGGCAAGGGAAAGAGAACCTGTTGGGAAAAGTAATGATGGAAAACTTCCCTAACTGGAGGAGAGGAAAAGTCACACAAGTCCAGGAAGCACAGAGGGTCCCATTCAAGAGGAACCCAATGAGGCCCACTCCAGGACACATCATCATTAAAATGGCAAATATCAAAGACAAACAGAGAATCCTAAAGCAAGCAAGGGAGAGACAGGTAGTAACATATAAGGGAGCCCCAATACGGCTTGCAGCTGACCTCTCAACAGAAACGCTGTAAGCCAGAAGGGAATGGCAAGAAATATTCCAAGTCATGAAAAGCAAAGGCTTGCAACCAAGACTGCTCTACCCAGCAAGGCTCTCGATTAAAATGGAAGGCAAAATAAGGAGTTTCCCAGACAAAAGAAGGCTAAAAGGCTACACTCCACCAAACCAGCACTGCAAAATATGCTAAAAGGGACTGCTTTAATATGAAGAAAGTTTCTATGAATACCCAGGTCCTTTCAGAGTTGCCAATACTTCCTATTACTGATATTTTTAATACTCATTAATCTGATTGTGACAATGATGTTATTTTAATTGTTCCTTTACTATTTGTTGAAACTAAACCTGTTTTGTGTATTTCTTGCCTATTTCTATTATTTAAAAAAAGTTTTAAATGACTTTTTGGTCTTCTTTATCCATTTATTGATTAAAGGTTTGTAGAACTTTTTTCTCTAAAAAACAACCACCCCTATTAACCATGTTTTAGATGTGTTGCAAGTACTTTTCTATTCTATTCCTTGTCCTTCAACTTTTTTATATGTATATTTCTATATACTTAAATGTTTAATATAGTCATATTGTCAATATTCATCACTTCTGGGTTTGACTATTTTACTTCAGGTCATGAAAAATATTAGTTCTATTTTCTTCTAAAACTCCTTAGAGTCTACATACTGATTTTTAACTCACCTGAATATTTCTTGTACAATGTGTGAAATGGGGCTCTACATTTGTTTTATTTCAAGTAATAGTGGTCCACGCACCTTATTTGTTGAATAAGCCTTATTTTACCCATTGATTTGAAATATCAACTTAATCATATATTGTTAGACAGATAATATACGTTTGTCTCTAGAATGCTCATTATATTTCATTGATCTACTTGATTATTTCTGTGCTGATGTCATGTTTAATCGCTGAGACTTTATAATGGTTTTAATTTTTTAAAATATTTTATAAACAACTTTGACATTTAAAAAAATAACTAAAATCAATCTGCATTTAAGAAAGCGAGGTGGAACTCCTACCTGTTGCGACAATATGGATGGAACTGGAGAATATTACGTTAAGTGAAATAAGCCAGTTGATGAAAGACAAATACCATTTGATCTCACCTATAAGTGGACTCTGTTCAACAAAATAAACTAACGAACAAAATAAACCACAGGCATGGAAACATGGAGCAGACTGAAAGTGACCAGAGGGGATGGGGAAAGAGGACAATGGTGGGATGAAGGGGAAGGGAGTAGACAAAGTACATGTATGAATGACCCATGGACATGGACAACAGAGTGGGAATTGACTGTGGGAGCAGGGGATGGGGTGGGATGGGTGGAGGGCATAAAGGGGGGAAAAAGTGAGTCAACTGTAATAGAAAAAACGATGTATAAATTTTTAAAAAGTGTATTATTTAATTTTTAAAAAAGAACATGCTCAAATTTATGTGACCATCAACTTAAAATAGACTGCTATATAAACATAGCTTGAGAATATATGAAGCATATAGTAACCACATCAAAAATCTGCAAAAGATATACAAGAAAGAGAAAGGAGTTCAAACAACACTATAGAGAGTCATCAACATGCAAGAGAAGACTTGCATTCAGGAAGAGAGCAAGAGAATACAGCAAGAGAGAAGACAACAAGAGAATAGAAAAAGAATAGAGAACTCAAAAATAATAAGAAAATAATAAAACAAAAATAAATACATACCTGACAATAATGCCTTTAAGTGAAAATAGATTAAATGCTCCAATCAAAAAATGAATGGATAACGAAGAGGTGATGCATATGTGTAATGGAATATTACTTGGATATGAAAATGAATGAAGTCTTACCACTTGCAACAACATGGATGGACCTAGAGATTATTGAAGTAAGTAAAATAGCTTGGACAGAAAAAGACAAATGCTGTATTATTTCACTTATGTGTGGAATCCAAGAAATAAAAAAAATATACTAACAAGCAAGACAGGACCAAGTTCATAGATACAGAGAACAAGGTAATGGTTTGCAGATGGGAGGAGGGTTAAGGGGCTTGGTGAAAATGTGAAGGGATTAAAATGCAAATTGGCAGTTACAGAATAGTTTCTGGGATGTAAAGTAAGCAAAGCACAGGAAATATAGTCAGTAATATTGTAATAACTATTTATGGTATCAGATGGGTACTAGACTTAATCAGGAGGATCATTTTGTAAGGTATATAAATGTCTAAACACTATACTGTGCACCTGAAATGAATAGAATATTGAATGCCAACTTTGAAAAACAAAAATTTTTTAAATTGTGTTGGAAATGATTTGTTATGTCTGATGCCAGTACCTCTGCAGTGGGGGTAGAGGGGGCACTCTTCTAGAAAGTGCTGAAAGGGTCCTGGCATAAAAATGAGAGAAAAACCAGCCTCAAGGCACACAAGCAGATTTCTTCTCTCAGAACTTCTCACAAGAGCCTTTAGTGCCTTAGTTTGCACATGAAGTCTCCCAACGTCATTCACCCTTGGATATTAGGGCAGATCTTGCTGGATGATGTCCTTGTCCCATGACTGGGCAGCAGCACCCAGAGCTGCTCAGATGTGGCCGTAGAGGACCTGGCTTGGGCTTGGTATCAACTCCTTGGGTTTCTTCTCAGCAGGAATGTGCTATGTGACAAGCAAGCCCTGTGTATCCATGGACAAGCCAGCTGACTCCCTCTAGCATCTCAGCCATGCCTGGAAGGCCTAGGCTGAATTTCCAGCCCCTCCAAACCATGCTGCCAGATGTGCACCCAGGAGTATTCTGGGTGTCATTACTCAGTACCCCCCAGAGCTGGAAGTGTCTAGGACAGGGCTACTCACTCCTCTAGTTCCCAAGGTGTCAGAGCTACATTAATGCCCTTGTTTCATCCCCTTTTTAGGGTCGGATTCCAGTCAAATGGATGGCAATTGAGTCCCTTTTTGATCATATCTATACCACCCAAAGTGATGTGTAAGTGTGGGTGTTGCCTTCTTGGGGTGGAGATTACGTGTTAAAGGGACTATGAGACTTGTCTGGGCAACTCAGCTAGGGAAAGGCACTGGCCCTGCATGCCTCTCAGGCCATGCTACCAATCTGCAGTGACCCCCCAACCTGAGGGAGCTTCATGTCTTCATTGAGCAGATGACCAGGGCCCAGGCAGTAGTTCTGAAAGCCACAGTAACATTCATGAGAGCAGTGAGCAGTAGCTGCAAATCCCTTTCCCTTCCCTATCTTCTCTTCCCCCCTCTGCTCCCCTCCTTTTTGTGGAAGTCTTAGTGACACCCGGGTCCAGTCAAACAGTTCCTATCCTGTGGGCCTCAGCAGGACTGGGCTCAGGCTGGGGCCCTGGGATTTGTCCCTGACACAGGTGGAAATGGCTTCGAGTAAGTTCTAGGCTGCTGTGCCCCAAACTGCTCAAAGACAGGAACCAAAACTCAGTCTTCCAGGTCAAATTACAGACTTGATCATTTTCAAAAACACAACCGACTTGTTTCTTCTAAGTGTTCTGACATCAACAGATGTACATATCTTGAATAATGTGGGCCGTGACAAGGCAGTTCTTACAGTATTAAAGTGTTTTTTGATGATGGAAGTTAACTATAAGACAATTGGAAAATTTAGACTAAAGCATGATAAAGAGACGAAAAGTCAATTGGATCCGTAAGTAACTACTCCAGCCTGCATCTTGCTGCACTTGCTGGGCTGCTCTGGGCCATCCCTGCTGCTTCAGGGAACCATTGCCCAGTGCCCCTTTTGGGTGTGGAGGCCAAGTTAGGAAGCATCACAGCAGCAGGGACAGGGCAGACAGATTGCTATTCCCACTTCCATCCTGCATACATTGGTGCAGTGGGATCCAGGCTGAGACTTGCTGTCTGCAGGTGGCTGCGGGGGACTTGGGGCTGATGGGTGAGTAGCTGCTGGGCAGATGGATGTCTGAGCTTCCTGGAGGGTGCAGCAGGCCTGGTGTGGCCACTCACTGGTTGTCTTATTCCATATAGGTGGTCCTTTGGTGTCCTTTTATGGGAGATTGTGACCCTGGGGGGCAACCCCTACCCAGGAATCCCTCCTGAGCGGCTCTTCAACCTTCTGAAGACAGGCTATCGGATGGAGAGGCCTGACAACTGCAGCGAGGAGATGTGAGCAGGCTCTGAGTGGGCCCAGCCTCCCTGATACAGACACCCTGGGTCTGAGAGGGAAAGGGCTCATGCATGTATTCTCTCCCTACTCCTGAGCAGCCCTGGGTGCCAGTCTGTGGTGAGCTGGGCGGTGAGCAGTGACAGGGCAGATCATGGCAGGGCAGAAGCCACAAATCGACCCTTGGCCATAGTGGCAGATGCTGGGGATCCAACTCCACTGGGGGAGGTGGATGATGCAGAGTAGAGCCCAGGGAGAGGTTGTGGGAAGAATTAGATGAACTTCAGACTAAGAGAGCAGCTGAGCCCAAGGACAGAGACCTATCCCTTCAGGTCACTTGGAGAGGGGCAGGTAATTCAGACTGGCCCATTGGACACTTCCTGGGGAGTGTCCAAGTGGAGGTGCAAAGTCAGGCAAAGGGTAAGCAGTGTAAACCCAGACTTCAACCAAAAGTCACAAGTTTCACACACAGAGGTTCTCTCAGATGATTCTCAGAACAAAAGGGTTGTCTGCATGCAGAGACATACTGGTCCATTTATTCCACAAAGTCAGTGTGCTCCTGCCATGTGCCCAGCTCGGGGCTAAAAGGTGAGTGGCACCACCACCCTGGCAGCCTGGACTGGTAGCCAGCTGCCCAGAGCTTCACACATAGCAGCACGGGAGGCCTTGCAGCCAGGCTGGGGCCCCACAGAAGTGAGGATGTGATAAAGGTATAAGACAGAAGTGTGGTTGGCAGAAGTTCTTGTTTATTTCCACATCTAGTTCATCCTTCATAAAAGTTTTAAGGGCTGGCATTTCCCATTCCGCCACCATAGTGAGCGCAGCATCTTGTTAGCTATTTACCAGTATTCCTGAAAGGGACATGAAAACAAATCTCTCTCAAGGAAAGGGAAGCTTATGGTACAGACCACGCTGAGCCCCCAGTGACCCCTCAGACCTTGCCCCAGCTCAGAGAAGGATGTAATGATACAGAAACAGGTTTTGGGTATGGGAACAGAGCCCCGCAAGCCCCAAGCACTGCTGGGTGTGTTGGCCATGACAGGGTTGTAGCCACCCATCTATACTTCCCACCAGGTACAGTCTGATGCTGCAATGCTGGAAGCAGGAGCCAGACAAGAGGCCAGTGTTTGCTGACATCAGCAAAGACCTGGAGAAGATGATGGTTAAGAGAAGAGTAAGTACCTAGAGCATATTCCCAGTGCTGGCCACCTACAAGCTGACCGTGGCAGTAGGGTGTGGGAGGGGGGAATGGGTGGGGTGTTTCCAGCCTCAAAATAGGTCCATGGAGGTTTCTGGTTCCAGGTACAGAACAAGGTTATACAGGGGAAGATTGTCATACTGACTTCTGAGGGCACCAGGCCCCTTGGGCTTCTTTTCAAGTCATGAAGGCAACAAGATTCTTAGTTTGGCACTTAAGAAGAGCTCCCAAAAGATGGGTGTAGGAGGAAAATATTCCAAAGCCAAACAAAAATCACTGGAAGAGCTGATGTGAGCATCCTAACTTCAGATGTTCTGAGGGGCCTGTGTAAGGTGGGAAATGACTAGGGAATAGCACACCAGCCCCTGCTAAAGGACCCCTTGCTGTAGCTGCATGTGACCCACAGGAAAATGAATTCAGCATGCCAGATCTTCTGAGTTTTAAGGGATATTTATGTTAAGTTTCCCAGTTTTTAATGTTAGCAACTCATTTAAATTTTCAAAATCCCAATGTGTGCCTCCAGTTTACAACTCTGCCGGAAAATGAGAGAGTCAACAAAGTTTCAAGTAGTATTCATTGAGCAACTGCTGTGCACCATATTCTGTCTTAGACCGTGGAAATGCAATTAAACTAACAAAGACCCTGCCCTTGCAGTGTATACATAGAAGTTTCATCCTCACATTTACTGACAGTTGTAATTTCTTCAAACAGGAAAAGTAAGACTCATGGTCTAGACCGTTTGTAATAATACCTAACATCAGTGTATCACTTAGGCAGAGCCTCCAAATCCTGTGAATGAAGGGTCCTCTTAAACAAGAGGTGATAGTAGTGATAGCAGATGCCAAGAGATGGCCTTTCCTAAAAACAGTGCTGAGAAGCAGAGAGGAAAATGCTGAGACTGTTCTTTACACATTTAACCAGAGCAGTGGGAATAGCAGGCACTGCAGGATTGTCATGCTTGGGGGCTGAAGCCTATGAAAAATCCACATCAATGACTGTGGATTTCAGAGTCCTGATGTGATGTTTTAGATGGCAGAAGTTCTTGGAAGAAAGCTGGAAAGTGTCCCGCAGAAGGGGGATGTGCCTTAGCACTTCTGCATGAGTAATGGGGCTGCAGCGAGCTTCCCCAGAGCCCTGGGTTTTACAAACAAACCAGTTCCCCAGTGTGGGGCATGTTGCTCAGTGCTGCAGAGATAGGACCAGAACAATAAAGGAGGACATTTCTGCCCCCAAGGAGGTAACTTTCTAGAGGGGGAGCAATGAGGACTATGGAACAGGGCTAGGTGGGGCAAGGGCTGTGGGGACCTCTAATGCTGGTAATCTGGTGAGGGGCTGACAGCTCTCAGAGAAACCAATAGGATGGTATGCGATGGGACATGGCCAGGGCTTCTGCCTATGGAGATGTATAGTAGTGGCACATGTCCAGTAGTGGCACATGTTGCGGGGTGGTGACCAGCCATCTATCTCTTCTAGGACTACTTGGATCTGGCTGCATCCACCCCATCTGACTCTCTGCTTTACGATGATGGCCTCTCAGAAGAGGAGACGCCCCTGGTGGATTGTAATAATGCTCCCCTCCCTCGAACCCTCCCCTCCACGTGGATTGAAAACAAACTCTATGGTAGAATTTCACATGCCTTTACTAGATTCTAACGACATTGTTCCTCTCTGCACTATCCTTACTCTCTGGAATGCTTTTTAAGAGTCTTCCTGGTATGAATGAAACCAAAGTCTACTCTGAACCTTTTTATTTGTAATGTCTGACTTTACATCCTTTCACATTTAGGCATTTTTGCAGCTGTGTGTGTGTGTGTGTGTGTGTTTTTTTTTTAAGGATGTGAAAATAAGTGTAATTACCATACTGCTCAGCAATTTAAGATGATAAAAAGCAGGGCAATACACTCAGGGGATATTGAGAAAATGATGAATAAGTCATTTCTGGGGTGGGTATCAATTCATAGTACTCCTAATTTAACTACTGGGATACACTTACCCAATTGGGAGAGGGGGTGTGGTGCAGAATGTAATTTAAAAAGAAGGAGCCCCCACCACCCTGCCTGCACTGAATGCAGCCAGTGGTCCCCCAACCCCATCTGGGAGGGTGGGCAGTTCTGGGAGACCCCTTGGTGGGAGGTGCCCAGCCACATGTCCCACATCGGGGAGGTCACACATAAGCTGCTGTTTTCACATCCTTTGCATTACACACTGTCATGAGGGTTGTCACTTATGAAGTCAGTGCTAAAAGCTAAAGCAAATGCTTTTTGAAATAATGTAGTCTGTGGTGCTGTGGTCTTGCAATGGACAGTAAATGCGGTTCTTGCCAAAACTCCTTCTTTTGTCTTCAATTAAATACTTGAAAAATGTTACTGTTTCCTAACTTCATCATTGATTATTTTATGAAATCTTGGAGTTTCAAGCATTTTGCAGCTGATATTGTTTCCTTTTGCATGTCTTCTGAGTCACTTGATTCCTTGCTGGCTTTGGGCCTGGTGCTACATGCCATTTGTCCTGTCACTGCTGTGGAACTCACCCTTGTGCACCTTTGAACTGGGAGGTTCTCTCCACCAGGGTTACAGACATTTTATAGAAGCTGCCTGCTGCTGGGAGACATTTAGTACAGCAATGTGCTGATGCTTTACACTGCCTTAGAAAAAGAGACAGGCCAACAAATATGTCAGGTTTGAGAGTTTGAAGCTTATAAAAGTCAAAATTGGTAGTTTCTGTTAAGTTACAGTTACCAAGAGAGCTCATGATATGTCCTCTAAATACGTGTTTTGGAAACCTGGAGCATGAAACCGTTCATGTAATTGGCACAGAAACCAGAAGTTTGGTTTGAACCTCAAAGGGAGTTTTGCCAAGGCCTTACTGTCTGCACATGAAATTTTGATTCTTCAGTGCAGAACAAATGATCTGTTTTCATTTTTAGGCATGTCAGACCCGAACTGGCCTGAAGAGAGTCCTGTACCACTCACGAGAGCCGATGGCATTAACCCTGGGTGTCCAAGATATGCAAATGATAGTGTATATGCTAACTGGATGGTTTCACGCTCAGCGGCACAATTAATGGACTCATTTGATAGTTAACATTTGTTTGTAAAAGGTAATGGACTTATAAGGAAAGGAAACATGCTGAGACTGTCACCGGTCACTCATTTAGCCCTTTCCTTTGTCTGGTGACTTTTCCTCCTAGCAAACGTTGTGCTCTGGATGGGCACTCCTAGTGCAGTGTTCAGGTCCTTCCTTCCTCTTTAGCCTTTGGCAGCACCAGTGTTGGTCTGTGTTCACCAGAGATCACCATATTCTGTGCTCACACATTTGGGTCCCTCAGTTACTACCTGGTCTGTTTGATTTTTCTTGTTGCTACCAAATTCGGCAACAATATTTAAACATGAAGCACATACACATGCCCCCCACAAAGACAGCAAGGAAAAATATTGGCCCAAACAACCTGTCCTTATTGAGAATGGGAGCGTTGGCAAGGCCCAGTGGTGGTGTCAAAACCATACCAGGGCTGGAGTGGGACAGAGTATCTTGGGGCAGGCCTCAGTTCAGCATTCAAGATCCTGGGAATATTTTTTAATTAAATGATTCTTAGGTTTAGCACAATGGAGAGATTTGATGCCATATTTGGCGTGTAGACAGGCAGTGTAAGGGAAGAGGGCTCACAGACATATTTGTTCTATTTCTGAGTAGTCACTACCCTGTCTAGAACAGTATGAAGAAAAGGGGCATTGGAGTAGAGTAACCTCCAGTTCAGGGACTGCTGACAGCAGAGATGTGGCTGCTGTGAACCCACCCCCAGCCGTCAGTACACTGTATGTCCAGAACCAAAAAGCAGTGGCTCATATTACACATGAGGAGTGGGTGGAGCTGGTGCTGTTTAAAAGGGACTATTTATTTCATTATGCTAGAAGTAACATTGACAATTACCAAGGACCACTACACCTCCAATTATAATTCTGATGTGAAAAAGACAGTGTTTTGGCTCTTACAGAGCTTGTATGAAAAAGTACATGTATCCACTTTTCCTGTGTTTGTAATTTAATGCTGCTATAGCAAGACATTTTTAGAATCTGTCCATGATTCATAAGCTTCCTCTCATTCCTCTCTGCTTGTTTGTGGTCACAGACACTGTACTCCTTCCATCTTGTGGGAGTAGTTTTTGGAAAGTCCTGATGGCTTTTCTGTTGTCTGAACACTGTAACTTTACAGGTGAGGATTGGTTACCAAGACACTGCCTCATCTTGAGATGTAAAGCACTGTGAAACGACTCAACTGTAGTTTTATCACAATAATGTATTTTATTGGCATTTCACAAAAGCAGTAAAATTATGGCATTTTTGTGGCCAAAAAGGCTTGGCTGAGCATGCATTGGAGCCTCATGGTGTGCGTGTGCGTGCCTCTGTATACACACCAAGAGAGAGGGCTGGAAAAGCACTTACTGAAGATATAACATGGCTTGTAGCTGGGGCCATTTTTCAGATACACTATGATTAGTTCTTTTACAAATATCTGGTTGTAAGATTTTGGTTTTCAGATGTGCTTAATGCTAGTCATTAATTAGGGATAAACTCAAATTATTATGCCTACCCTATAAGTGTGTTGCTATAGCAGGTTTGTTATTATCAGGGTGATAACCTCGGGTCTCAGTACTGACTCATTGATTAACTCTTAACTAATAATTTATTTGTCTAGTCCTGAGCTATAAAAGTACTCATACTTTTTAGTCTTTTCAGAATTTCCATGCATATATGCAGAAGTTACTAAGTATTAAGTATTACTGAGTATTAAGTAGCAATCTGTCAGTTATTAAAATTTGTAAAATCTATTTGTGAAAGGTTATTTAAACCATACTATGTTAATTTGCTTTTGTAAATCAGGGTAATTAAGAAAACAATTTTAGTTATGTAAATAAAGTTGTGTCATAAAATGTGCAAACTAATTTCCTCTATTTAACATCCTAGTTGGAAATATCAGGTTTTTTTATTTTGAATTTTCAATGCAAGGATTAAAATGTTACAGGTGAATCTATTGGAGTAACCACTGAGGAACTAACAGTGATGGAAGGTTAGGAAGTTCTTGGTGATATTAGCAATTTGTCTCATACAGTATGTATGTGAACATGCACATTATAGAAACTTAAAATCTCACTAGTTCTGCCGTTCAAAGAATTCCTTCAGGTTTCCTTCTCAAGAACAGAGCAGCAGCCAGTGTCAGGTTTGGATGTTTGTGGTTCCCTGGCAATGTACTTCTTCCTTCCTTCCTTCCTTCCTTCCTTCCTTCCTTCCTCTCTCTCTCTTTCTTTTCTTTCTTTTTTTTTTTTTTAAGATTCTATTAGTTTTTAGACAGAGGGGAAGGGAGGGAGAGAGAGAGGGAAAGAAACATCATTGTGTGGTTGCCACTTGCACACCTCTTACTGGGGACCTGGCCTGCAACCCACGCATGTGCCCTGACTGGGAATCGAACCAGCAACACTTTGGTTCGCAGACTGGTGCTCAATCCACTAAGCCACACCAGCCAGACCTACTTGCTGCTTATTTCTTGAAGCTGGAGTTGGACAGTTGTGTGAAAGAGGATGTGGAAGACTATGGTCTTAACTGAAAGTCCATTAGAAGTTGGAGGAAAATTATGTGCCCAACCACTGTGAAGTTTAAAATACGAAATTCTTCTGTTTCCATCCTCCTTTTTGACTGTGTCAGAATTCTATTAGCTCCTCCTCAAAATGCCTGACAAGGAGCAGGTCGGTCAATTGTCAAACATGAGTTGTTACCAACATAAATCTGATTTGTGGTTGCTGAGGGCCTATGTCATTCCCCGAGTGCATACGTACACATATGCACACACAGGCTCTTTCGTGCCTCACCCAAGGGCTACGCATGCCCTGGTCCTACAGCTGCTAGCCCTCGGCACCTGCATCTGCTTTCAGTTTCTTCCTTGAGTCTGGACCACAGGGCCTGGAAATAAACCTAATTTCTAGGGTTAATTATTTGTTACAGCCTTTACCTCTGAATGCTTAGAAACCCATGATGAGAAAAACTAATACTGAAACACTAACAGCCCCTTTTCAGGAGCATAGAACTTGCTCTAGAAGTGTTTGTGTTTGGTTTATTTTTCCTAAAAAGCACATTCTCTGATATCCTCCACAAGCAATCCCTTCCCACTACAAGACCAGCTTATTTGAGTATAAATTTAGTTGAATAAAATGTCTGAGAACAGGCTTGGACAAATAATTTATACATAAAATAAAATTTGAAGGAAAAGCACAATCTACTACAATATAAATAAAGCTTTTTTCTAAGGCAGGTTTTCTCTCCTTCCAGCATATTCACACAAAGGATATTTAATTGGTGGTATTTTGGGTGGTTATGGGAAGTGCCTAAGAAATCTTACCTCTGTGGCTCTGGAAGATGTAGTAAGAGTGGGTATGAAGGGCACGTGCAGGGGGCTCAGGCCCCTTACATCTCACTCAGCATAAAGACACATGTGGAGTTTATTATCTGCTCATGTGCCATTATATACAGAAAGCACCTTCACCACTGAGGCCGCTTGTCCTGTCCCCAACCCTTCTCCACTGCAGCAGTCTCAACAGCCTTGTTAGAACTTTGTAGAGTCTCCCATCTCTTTAGTGAGCTAGGACTCATGTGAAGGATTATCTTAGCTAAAATGATACAAAACCAGAACCTGTAGGTAGAGAAGTTTTCAAGTTAGAGCACACTGCCATGTCCTGCAGCTGAAGCTAGATAGGTAGTTGTCTAACAGCTGGGAGAATAAGTTTCATTCCTCAAGCTAATGAGGAACACACTTTGAACACCTCCTCAAAAAATACAGTTAATCCTTGCAAGTCATGTTTTGATTGTCATGCCAAGCGACAAGATGTATTTGCAGATGTTTCTGAGATGTGCTAAATCACAGGAGCTGTCCAACCAAGATCTCTCAACGAGAGCCCAGGCAAAAGAGCATGATAGGTAGGAAATCAGGCTGTGGTGGCTGCAGACTGCAGGAACATCAACATCACAAAGAACTGGGCCAGGCAGTGTGGAGGGAGCAATGATCTGAGACTACCCCAACCACTCTGACTTCAGAAGTTCTGTTCCACACAAGGAAAGACCATAATCCTACATCCTTCCAATGACTGAACAATTCAAATTCAAAATGTGGTCAGGCAAAGTAAGGAAAGTGCATTCTAAAACTTTAAATGAATGAATGAATAAATAAATATTTTTGAGAAGGAAGTCATTTTGATGTTTCATACAGACAATATTTATCAGGCACACTGTTTAGTTCTTGAATAAAAATGCAAAGTCCATTTTAATTTTGTGTCCATGTTTTTATTGTTCTTTGTCAATTTTTTAAACAGTACCAAAGTAAACTATTTTCTTTTTTGGCTTCTCTTGTTTTTCACCTGTTCTCCAGTCCTTTTCTTCACTTTTCATTCCCCTACTGAGGAAAATCATTCCTATGGGCTGAGAAAGGGCCTAGCCCTGGAAAAAGAAGAGTATACAGCCTGAGGCAAGAGACTTTGTCCAGAGGACTTCAGGGGGTCTATACAGCGCCTGTGTCACAGTACCTGTCCTGAGAGGCTCCTCTCACCAAGGTCCTATGACCTGCTCCATACTTTGTGCCTTTCTTTTGAGAGATTTAAAGAGCTTGAAAATTTTCCTGGAAACTCTGTGGCCATAGGGCCTGAGAGGCCAGGAACAGCCCAAGGGTTTGGGAGACTTCATGAATGTCTGTGGGAGAAAGGAAGATTATGGGAAATGATTTTTTAAGAGTAGGAATAACACAGAGGAGGGGAGGATTCTGGTCTCTCTCAAGACAGTCATTGAAAAAAGTGAAAGAAGTAAAAGAAGTGTTGTGGGAGAATATTGTATTTTTTGAGAGGTCCAATGATCTATAACCTTAGCATTGTAGAAACAAAGACTGTCCAAACCCAAATGAGAATAAGCAGAAGCTATTTATCCTAAACTGGCTATAGCAAGGTATTCCACTATCACTTTTTTTTGGCAGAGACTTAAAGGCAGGCTACTATCAAGACTGCATGACCTCGACAGTAGAAATAAAAAGATGGGGAGGTTCCAGGTGCACTCTCATCAGAGGTGATTGGCATGGTGAAGCTGGAGGCTGGCTAACTAGAAGCAAGACATGTTATGTGATTCACCTGGGGAACATATTTGGCTCTCTTAGATGAGTTCCAAGTTGGAAATGGGAGCAAAAAATTGCGAAGCTGGCAGTCATTGATCAAGGCTTTGATTGTTCTGGGCTGATCACTGCACAGGTTGGAAAGTCAAGAGTTCTTTGGTTATGTATGGTCTAGCCATTGTCCATTTGCATATTCAGTCTCTAATTCCCCAATTTTGGTCTTTTTTTGTTGTTGTTTTTGTTTTTTGTTCTTGGGTTTTGTTTTTTTTTTTTGCTTGTAGGTTGATAAATTCAAGGAAGTCAAAAAATCCAGATCTTTACCACTTAGAGATCGATTGTTCAGTTATCTCTATGGTTAACTATATCATGAGGTCTTTATGTTATGTCATCATGGTGATCATTTGACAAGAAAGTGGCTATAAGGAGCATTTCAGACACCGGATAGAATGTAAGGGACCAACATCATGATCACTGTAACAAAGACAAGAAAAATTAATAATTCCTGTAAGGCGCTTTGAACCAGGAACTCCAACCCAGGCCAGAAACAAGTTCTATATAGGACATGACGATCCACTTTAGAGAGCCAAGTAGTTTTTGCCTTAAAGCATTATATTCCCTGTCCCAACTTCCTGGTTTCACTGATCCGAGTACAGTATTAGGAATTGCACAGGCCATGATGAACCAACAAAAAATGCGGAGTAATGTCCATCATTGTTCGTGCCAAAAAGTTGAGATTGATCTGTGTTTCATCCAGGGAAGACGTCGTATCATTAATGACTTTTGCCAGAGTTACTAATAAGTTTCTTATAATGCTGTATGTTTAACTCCCACTAATGAGAATCTGCTAAACAATGAGTAGTGATTCCCCCAGGTATGTCATTCCACCCAGAGAGCTGAATTTTCAAGGATGGCTTCCTTTTGGAACTTGTGTCTGAATTAGAATTTTCAGCTTTGATGGTGTATAGAATTAGGATCACTATGTACAGACAAGTCTTGAAATACTATTCCTACATGCATAAGATGTTAGTGTGACACAAACAGAACCAGGCATCCTGACCATAAAAGTTTTAATATCTGGCAGGGACACATGGAATCTAGGGGAAAAAATCTGGTAATGACAGAAAGCCAGAACCAGGCTTTACAGTAGCTGGTTACATATTTGGACCTCTCTTGGTCTCCTGTTGGCAGCAAGTGTTTGACTCATCATCTTCTGAAGGCTGTATGATTGATAGACTGTAATAACTGGTTCTTTTTCTGGGAAAGTGAGATACTGTTAAAGTCACAGAGAAGATTTTTGAAGTCATTTGTGCATGTTGCTGCAAATGGATCTGCCATATGCTATAATTCCCTAATGTTTCCTTCGATGATATTGGAATTTCCCAGAGGTTTTCACTGTGGAGGTTTGGTGATGGATGGCAGTTTCTAAGATCTAGGGCAATACACACTGTTTGGGAAATCTAACAATGGCATTAGAATTAGTTTATTCCCACCTAACAATTATATAAAGAGGAGAGACAGGAGAAAATGGTGGATGACAACCAGGGGTCTATAGGAAATAAGAAGAATGCTTACAATGAAACAGATAAAACACAAAACAGGAATTAGACAGGAGTCTTAGTCCACTATCTTGGGCAAAAGTTGTCCACAATCTTAGGTCATGTGCTCATTCTACAAGTCTTGAATCAGCTGTCTACTTCTGAAGACTGGCTGTTTTAGGAGGTCTCTGAGAATCCTCAGTTTGAAGTTGCCAATTTGAGTAGCTTTCCAATTGTTTGGAATTCCAGATTTCTTCCTCATCTGTAAACATGAACCCGAGAATTGATGCCATAAAGTTTCATTGCTGTGACAGATTCAAATCTAAAACATATTCAAACCCCACGGAGAGTGGCAACAATAAAATCCATCTGAAGGTGTTCAAAGAACCCTTGAGGCTTTGGTTCCTGGCCATGTCCCACTACTATAGTTTTTTCCAGGATTATGTTGTTGACTGGTCACACATGACCCAAAAATAACATCTAGTCCCTTTAAAGCTTCTCTTTCAATGTTGATTTAAGCTATTAATCATTTTATACCCGATAAGTAGTTTCAGGGAGAAATTTAGCTAATATCCATTTGAACTCATCTGATGCTACGAAGCAGCGATCTTGGGAGCACCAGAGATTATATAAATGAGGAGCACAATCAGATTCTTTCAACCCTCCCTTTTCAGAAGCAGAAACTAAATGTTGATATTTATGATGGCCTCTCTCAGTCTGTGCAGGTATTTATCCTTTGAGGGTTCAGATAGGGTCATGATCTTGGTTAAGGCTGCTTGTTTGTCACAATAATCTGCTAGAACATTTCTTTTAGTTTCAACATTATCTCTTTTTTTGCATGGTTCTCAACCTTTATAATAGCTACCTCTCTAGAAAGCAGAGTGCAATTAAAAGTTGCTTAACTTGCTGTCCATTTTGGTGAGGGCTCTAGCATCCCAAGGTCATATACTACTATAAAAGCATTTTTGCTATTTGTATATTTGTTTACCTACTCTTTAGCTAGCTGACAAGCTCCAACAAATTCAGTAAGTTCTTCCATCTGAGCTGACCTTTCCCTCAGACTATATTCTTTAAAAGAACCATAAATTAGTGGAAGTATATGCTGTTTGATAACTTCCAGCTTTAGTTCTGACCTATCAACAAACAGTATTAGATAAGGGTTCTCAATAGGACACTAATAAATCTGAGTGAGGTCCAGAGAGTTCCCTAATTATCTGAAGTAAGATAACCACAAGGGTCTCCTTCTTCTACTGGAGAAGGAGAGTGGCAGAATTCACGGTGTTGCAACAGTGAATAACAATGTGAGAGGGAGAGGAAGAGTAATAGAATTTTATAAGAGGTTAATCAGCTGGCAAATAAGTGCTGCGTTCTCAGTCAATAGTAATGTCTGTCCTGTAGGAAGAACCAAGAGGGCAACTAAGAAGCCTAAAAATAGTTCAGCAGAAGCATCGACAAATTTTGTGGCTAATCACAAGGTGTATAAGCCTTTAAACCAAGTCAAGGGAAGGCTATAGCAAGCAGGAAGTTTGGGGATGGGACCCGTGAAACTCTGAGGGCAAGTCGAGATTGCTCGCAGACAAATAGGCAAAACAGCTTCAGTTGTTATGGATGTTTAGGGAAGGAGGTCATTGAGCAGCTGTCTTCAGGTTCCAGAAGTCCTGTTCATATTTGGGCTTTCAGAGGGGAGAACCAACTTCTGAGAATTTGGTCAATTCATAAAGAGGTGTCAGAGCACCTAAATATAGAAAGCAAATATTGAAGGACATAAAGGGAGAGATAGACAGTAATAGAGTCATAGGAAGAATCTTTAACACCCCATTGACATCAACAGATAGGTCTTCCAGAGAGAAAATCCAACAACAAAATGGTGGCCTTAAATGACAAATTAAACCAAGTGGAGTTCATCGATATCTTTAGAGCATTTCACCACAAAGCAGCAGAATATACATTCTCTTCAGTTGTGCATGGAATATTTTCCAGGATAGACTGCATGTCAGGGAACAAAATAAATCTCAGTAAATGTGAGAAGACTGAAATCAGATCAAGCATCTCCAACCGCAGTGGTATGAAACAAGAAATCAATTACAAGAAAAAAACTGAAAAATACAAAAACACACAGAGGCTAAATAACATGCTACTAAGCAATGAATAGGTTAGCAGTGAGATCAAGGAAGAAATAAAAACATACCTTCAGACAAATAATAATAAAAACACAATGACTCAGAATCCATAAGACATAACCAAAGCAATCTTAAGAGGAAGATTCATAACAGTATAAGCCTACTTCAAGAAGCAAGGAAAATCTCAAATAAACTATCTAAATTTACACTTAAAGGAACTAGAAAAAGAACAACAAAGCCCAAACAGAGCACAAACTGAGTAAAATAAAGGAAATAATAAAAAACAGAGCAAAAAATGAACAAAATAGAGTCTTAAAAATACAAAAATAAATGAAACTTAGAGCTGGCTTTTTGGAAAGATAAGCAAAATTGATAAAAATTTAACTAATCAGGAAAAAAAAAAGGACCCAAATAAAATAGAAGTGAGAGATGATAAGTGACAATTGACACATAGAAATACATAGGAATATAATAAAATACTATGAACAATTATGACAACAAATTGGACAATCTAGAAGAAATGGAAAAATTTCTAGAAACATACAATATTCTGAGATTGAATCAAAGAAGAAATTAAAAATCATAATAGACTAATTACTACTAACAAAATCAAAGTAGGAATCAAAAAACTCCCAACAAACAAAGGTCCTGGACCAGATGGATTCACAGGTTAATTTTACCAAACATTTAAAAAAGAATTAACACCTCTTCTTTTCAAACTATTCCAAAAGGAGGGAAGAGTCCCAAGCTCATTTTACAAGGTCAGCATCACCATATTCCAAAACCAAAGACATTAACAGAAAGAGAAAGTAAGAAAGAAAAGTGTAGGCCATATCCCTGTTGAACATAAATGCAAAAATAATCCACAAAATATTTGGAAACTGAAATCAGCAATACATTAAGAAGATCATACACAATGCTTAAGTGGGATTTGTTCCTGGGACGCAAGGGTGGTTCAATATCTGGAAATCAATTAAAATAATACACCACAAAAACAAAGACAAAAAATAAAAATCATATAATCATATAAATAGATGCAGAAAAAGCATTTGACAAAATCCAGTATCCATTTACGATAAAAAAAATTCCTCAGCTAGGTGGAAATATAGGAAAGATACCTCAACATAATAAAGGCCATACCTGTGAAAAATCCACAACTAACATCATACTCAATAGGAAAATGTAAAAGTGTTTTTCTTAAAATCAGGAACAAGACAAAGATGTCCATTTTCACCACTCTTATTCAGCATAATATAAAAAGTCCTAGAAACATAAACAAAACAAGAAAAAATAAAAGGCATCCAAACTGGAAAGAAAGTAAAATTGTCATTATTTGCAGATAACATGATGCAATGTATAGAGAACCTTAGAGATTCCACCAAAACATTAGTAGACCTGAAAAATTAATTCAGTAATGCAGCAGAATAGAAAATTAACATTCAGACATCTGTTGCATTTTTACACATCATGAATTAACTATCAGAAAGAGAAATTAAGAAACAATCCCATTTACAATAGCATAAAAAAATACCCAGTAATAAATTTAACCAAGGAGTGACACACTCAGGAAATTATAAGACATTGAATAAAAAAATTGAAGAATATATAAATAAATGGAAACATATTCTCTTCTCATGGATAATAAGAATTAACATCATTTAAATGTTCCTACTATGCCAAAGCAATCCATAGATTCAATGCAACTCCTATTTAAAAACCAATGGTGTTTTTCATAAAACTAGAACAAATAATCCTAAAATTTACATGGGACCAAAAAAGTCCCTGAGTAGCCACAGCAATCTTGAGAAAGAACAAAATTGTAGGTATCATGCTACCTGATATCAAACTATACTGCAAAGCTAAAGTAATCAAAACAGCATGGTACTGGCATACAAACAAACACATAGATTAATGGAACAGAATAGAGAGCCCAGGCAAAAACCTATGCCTATGTGGTCAATTAGTATATGACAAAAGAAGAAAGAATATACAAAATGGTAAAGACAGTATCTTCAGTAAATGGTGTTGGGAAAATTGAAGAGATACATGCAAAAATCAAACTGGATCACCTTGTTTTTTATTGAATTTATTGGGGTGACATTGGTTTACAAAGCCATACAAAATTCAAGTGTACAACTCAATGAAACATCATCTGTACACTGCATTGTGTATCCATTGCCCCAAGCAAAGTCCCTTTCCATCCCCATCTCCCAACTTTGCCCACTTCCACTTCCCCCTCACCCCCTTTTCCCTCTGGCTATCACAATGCTGTTATCTGTGTCTATGTGATATATATTTTTTATGTATATACCTATATATACACAAAAAAGCTCAGCCATTGTTAATACAATGAAAACGGTTTGCGTGACATTGATGTAAGCTGGCAGCCAAGGAGAATAGACTGGAATGTGCATGTGTGAACAATGACAACTTGCTGTACTAGTCAGTGGGAGTGGCACACACCATTGAGTGAGCATCTGCACTGTGTGGCCATCACGTTCAAAATGACTGAGCAAGTAGAGCGATGAATCTGCATCAAATTTTGCATTAAGTTTGAACATTCCTCCATGGAAACTATTCAGATGATTCAAAAGGCCACAGCTATGGGCAACTGGTGGTGACTGATAGCTTCATCACAACAACACACCTACTCATGCATCACATCTTGTGCAGAGTTTTTTTGTGAAACATCAAATCACCCAGGTAACTCAGCCCCACTACAGCCCAGATTTGGCACCCCGCGACTGCTGGCTTTTCCCAAAATTAAAATAATCTTTGAAAGGGAAGAGATTTCAGACCCTCACTGAGATTCAGGAAAATACTATGGGATAGCTGATGGCAATTGGGAGAACTGCATGAGGTCCCAAAGTTCCTACTTTGAAGGGGACTGAGGTGTCGTTGTCCTACATACAATGGCTCTTGCACAAGGGTTCCCCTTTCTCCACATCCTCACCAATACTTGTTCTTTGTTGATTTATTGATGATAGACATTCTGGCAGGTGTGAGGTGATATCTCATAGTAGTTTTAATTTGCATCTGATAGCTAGTAATGCTGAGCATTTTTCATATTTCTATTGGCCATCTGTAAGTCCTCTTTGGAGAATTGTCTATTCAGATTCTTTGCCCACATTTTAATTGGGTTGTTTGTTTCCTGTTGTTGAATTGTATATGTTATTTATATATTTTAGAAATTAACTCCTTATCCGATGCATCATTGGCAAATATGTTCTGCTAATCAGTGGGTTCCCTCTTCATTTTGTTAATGATTTTGTTTGCTCTGCAAAGCTTTTTAGTTTGATGTAGTCTCATTTGTTTACTTTTTCTTTTGTTTCCCTTGCCTGAGGAGATATATCAGCAAATATTTCTATAAGGAAAGACTGAAATTTTACTGCCTATGATTTCTTCTAGTATTATTACGGTTTTGTGACTTACACTTGTCTTTGGTTCATTGTGGTTTTTTTCTTGTATATAGTGTAAGTTGTGGTCTGGTTTTATTTATTTATTAATTCATTTTTTTGCATGTAGCTGTCCAATTTTCCCAACATCATTTATTAAAGAGACTATTTTTCTCCATTGTATACTCTCATCTCCTCTGTCAAATACTAATTGACAATAAAGAAGTGGATTTATTTCTGAGCTCTCCGTTCTCTTCCATTGATCTATATACCTGTTCTTTAATGCCAGGCTGTTTGGTTTACAGCGGCTTTGTAGTATAATTTGATATCAGGTAGTGTGATACTTCTGACTTTGTTCTTCTTTCTGAAGATTGTTGAGGCTAACTGGGATATTGTTAGGTTCTATATAAATTTTTGGAATATTTTATGTCTGTGAAATGTCTTTGGTATTTTTTAAAAGATTTTATTTATTTATTTTTAGAGAGAGGGGAAGAGAGAGAAAGAAACATCAATGTGTGGTTGCCTCTTGTATGCACCTAACTGGAGACCTGGTCCACAACCCAAGCATGTGCCCTGACTGGGACTCAATCCATTGAGCCACACCAGCCAGAGTTGTCTTTGGTATTTTAATAGAAATTGCATTGAATCTATAGATTGCTTTGGGTGGTATGGACATTTTAATGATGTTAATTCTTCCAATCCATAAATACAGTATATATCTTCCTCAGTTTCTTTCTTCAATGTCCTATAATTTTCTGAGTACAGGTCTTTTTACCTCCTAGGTTAAATTTATTTTTAGGTACCTTATTTTTTGTTGCAATAGTAAATGATATATTTAAAAATTTCTTTCCTGATAGTTTATTACTGGTGTATAAGAATGCCCCCGATTTCTGAATATTAATTTTATATCCTGTTACTTTTCCAAATTCACTTATTAGGTCTAGTAGTTTTTTTTTTGTAGATTCTTTAGTGTTTTGTATGTACGATATCATGTCATCTGCAAATAATGACAGTTGTACTTCCTCCTTTCCAATTTCTTCCTTTTATTTCTTCCTCCTCTGATTGCTGTGGCTAAGACTTCCAGTACTAAGTTGAATAGTGGTGAAAGCAGACATCCCTCTCTTGATCCTGATCGTAAAGGAAACACTTTTATTTTTGCCCATCAAGTATGATGTTGGCTGTAGTTTTATCATATATGGCCTTTTTACATTGAGGTGTGCTCTTTCTCTTGTCATTTCACTGAGAGTTTTTTATCATAAATAAATGCTGGAATTTAACAAATGCTTTTTCTGCATTTATTGATATGACCAAGTGATTTTTATCCTTCTCTGAGATAAGTATTGCTCTTCCAGCTACTTTTTTGTTCCTGTTTGCATTGAATATTTTTTCATTCTTTTACTTTCAGTTTGTGTGTACATTTTGTCCGAGGTGGGTCTCTTAAAGACAGCATACATATGGGTTAGGTGATTTTATCCGTTCAGCTACCTTATGTATTTTTATTGGAATATTTAATCTGTTCACATTTAAAGTTATTGATAGGTTCTTATCTATTGCCATTTTCTTCTTTTTTTTTAAATTTATTTACTTTTTAAATACATTTGTCTCTGCCTACCCCTCACCACTTTCCCTTGCCCCATCCCTCCTTCCCTCCCTCAGCTCTTCCCCTATGGTTTTGTCCATGAGTCCTTGCTATATGTTCCTTGACTTTCCCCTTCCCTTCTCTTTCCCTGCCCCACCCCTTCCCTCTTGTCTCTGTTGATTTCTTTTCCTTTCAGTGTTGCTGGTCATATTTTCCTTGCATCTTTGCATTGTTGGTTAGGTTCCGCTTATAGGTGAGATCATATGGTATTTGTCTTTCGCCCCCTGGCTTATTTCGCTTAGCATGATGCTCTCCAGTTCCATCCATGCTGTCGCGAAGTTTAGTAGTTCCTTTTTTCTTTCTGCTGCGTAGTATTCCATTGTGTATATGTACCATTACTTTTTGATCCAATCATCTACTGATGGGCATTGAGGTTGCTTCCAACACTTGGCTATTGTAAATTGTGCTGCTATGAACATTGGGGTGCAGAGGTTCTTTTGTATTGGCATTTTGGTGTTCTTAGGGTATAGTCCCAGCAGGGGAATCCCTGGATCAAAAGGCAGTTCCATTTTCAGCTTTCTGAGGAAATTCCACACTGCTTTCCACAGTGGCTGCACCAGTCTGCATTCCCACCAACAGTGTACTAGGGTTCCCTTTTCTCCACAGCCTCGCCAGCACCTGTTGTTTGTGGATCTGTTTATGATGGCCATTCTGACTGGTGTGAGGTGGTACCTCCTGGTGGTTTTGATCTGCATTTCTCTGATGGCTAGTGATGCTGAGCATCCTTTCTAATGCCTCTGGGCGATCTGTATCTCCTCCTTAGAAAAGCATCTGCCCAGGTCCTTTGCCCATTTTTTGATTGGATCATTTGTCTTCTTGGAGTGGAGTCGAGGGAGTTCTTTATATATTTTGGAGATCAAACCTCTATCTGATGTATCATTAGCAAATATATTTTCCCAAATGGTTGGCTCCCTTTTCATTTTGCTGATGTTTTCTTTCGCCGTGCAGAAGCTTCTTATTTTGATGAGGTCCCACTTGTTTATTCTTTCCTTTATGTCCCTTGCTTTAGGAGACATAGCAGTGAAAAAATTGCTGCGTGGGATATCTGAGAGTTTCCTGCCAATGTTCTCCTCTAGGACTTTGATGGTGTTGCGACTTCTATTTAAGTCTTTTATCCATCTTGAGTTTATTTTTGTGCATGGTGTCAGCTGATGATGCAATTTCAATTTTTTGCATGTAGCCGTCCAGCTCTCCCAACACCATTTGTTGAAGAGGCTGTTATTGCTCCATTTTCTGCTTCTGCCCCCATTGTCAAATATTAGATGCCCATAGAGACCTGGGCTTATTTCTGGGCATTCTATTCTGTTCCACTGGTCTATGGGTCTGTCCTTGTGCCAGTACCAGATTGTTTTGAGTATGGTGGCTTTGTAGTAGAGTTTGATGTCCGGTATTGTGATCCCTCCTACTTTGTGTTTCTTTCTCAAAATTGCTGCGGCTATTCGGCGTCGTTTATGGTTCCATATAAATTTTTGAAATGTCTGTTCTATTTCTGTGAAATATGTCATTGATATCTTAATAGGGATTGCGTTGAATCTATAACTTGCTTTGGGGAGTATGGACATTTTGAGGATATTAATTCTTCCAATCCATGAGCACGGTATATGCTTCCATTTCTTTGTGTCTTCCTTAATTTCTTTTTTCAATGTTGTATAGTTTTCTGCATACAGGTCTTTTGTGTCTTTGGTTAAATTTATCCCTAGGTACTTTATTTTTCTTTTTGCTATATCGAATGGTATTTTTTTTCTGATTTCTTCTTCTTCTATTGCATTGCTGGTGTACAAAAACGCCTTTGATTTCTGAATGTTGACTTTGTATCCTGCTGTTTTGCCAAATTCACTTATTAGGTTGAGGAGTTTTTTGGTAGAGTGTACAGGGTTCTCTATGTACACTATCATGTCATCTGCAAACAATGATAGTTTTACTTCCTCCTTTCCTATTTGGATGCCTTTTATCTCTTTCTCTTGTCTGACCACTGTGGCTAGGACTTCCAATACGATGTTGAAAAGAAGCGGTGAGAGTGCACATCCTTGTCGTGTTCCCGATCTTAGTGGGAAAGCTTTCAGTTTTTGCCCGTTGAGTATGATATTAGCTGTAGGTTTTTCATATATGGCCTTTATTACGTTGAGGAATGCCCCATTGATTCCCATTTTGCTGAGTGTTTTGATCATAAATGGGTGCTGTACGTTGTCAAATGCTTTTTCTGCATCTATCGAGATGATCATGTGGTTTTTGTCTTTTCTTTGATTTATGTGATGTATCATGTTTACTGATTTGCGTATATTGAACCATCCCTGCATCCCTGGGATGAATCCCACTTGATCGTGGTGGATAATCTTTTCAATGTATTGCTGGATGCGGTTTGCCAATATTTTGTTGAAGATTTTAGCATCTATGTTCATCAGCGAAATTGGCCTGTAGTTTTCTTTCTTTGTAGGGTCTTTATCTGGTTTTGGGATCAGGGTGATGCTGGCCTCATAGAAGGAGTCTGGGAGTCTTCCCTCCTCTTGGATTTTTTGGAATAGTCTGAGAAGGACAGGGGTTAGCTCTTCCTTAAATGTTCTGTAAAATTCTCCTGGGAAACCGTCTGGCCCTGGGCTTTTGTGTGCTGGGAGTTTCTTCATTACTGCTTCAATTTCCCCAGCTGTTATCTGTCTGTTCAAGCTTTCTGTTTCTTCCTCCTTCAGTGTTGGAAGATTATACTTTTCTAAAAATTTGTCCATTTCATCAAGATTTTCAAATTTCTTGGCATATAATTTTTCATAATAGTTTCTGATGATCATTTGTATTTCTGTGGTATCAGTTGTTATTTCTCCTCTTTCATTTCTGATATTATTAATTTGGGTCCTCTCCTTTTTTTTCTTGATGAGTCTGCTTAAAGGCTTGTCAATTTTATTTATTTTTTCAAAGAACCAGCTTCTGGATTGGTTGATCCTCTGAATTGTTCTTTTTGTCTCTAGGTCATTCAGTTCTGCTCTAATCTTGACTATTTCCTTCCTTCTACTTGCTCTGGGATTTATTTGTTGTTGTTTGTCCAGTTCTTGAAGTTGTAGTGTTAGGTCTTTTATTTGAAATGTTTCTATCTTTTTTAGGTAAGCCTGTATTGCTATGAACTTCCCTCTCAGGACCGCCTTTGCTGTGTCCCATAGGTTTTGGACAGTTGTCTGTTCATTTTCATTTGTTTCCAGAAATTTTTTGATTTCTTCTCTTATCTCATTATTGACCCATTCATTGTTTAATAGTCTACTGTTCAGTCTCCATGAGTTTGCAAGTTTTTGAAGTTTCTCTTTGAGGTTGATTTCGAGTTTCAAGGCCTTGTGGTCTGAGAAAAAGTTTGGTATTATTTCAATTTTCCTGAATTTCCTGAGGCTTGCTTTGTGTCCTATCATGTGGTCTATCTTTGAAAAACTGCCATGAGCATTTGAAAAGAATGTGTATTTTTCTTCTTTGGGATGTAAGGTTCTATATATGTCAGTTAAGTCTCTTTGATTCAGTGTGTCATTCAGCGCCACGATATGTTTATTAATGTTTTGTTTGGAAGATCTGTCCATTTTTGACAGTGGGGTGTTGAAATCCCCTACTATCAGTGTGTTGCTGTCTATATCTTTTTTGAAGTCATCCAACAATTTCCTTATAAACTTGGGGGCTCCTATATTGGGAGCATATAAGTTTACAATGTTGATGTCTTCTTGATAGATTCTTCCTTTCAGTATGATAAAGTGCCCCTCTGGGTCTCTCTTTATGGCCTTTGTTTTGAAATCTACTTTGTCTGATACAAGTATGGCAATGCCAGCCTTTTTCTCATGCCCATTTGCTTGGAATATTATTTTCCATCCCTTTACTTTCAATCTGTGTAGGTCTCTTGCTCTGAGGTGGGTCTCTTGTAGGCAGCATATGTGTGGGTCATGTTTTCTTATCCATTCAGCTGCCCTGTGTCTTTTGATTGGGGCATTTTGTCCATTCACATTGAGAGATATTACTGATAGAAACTTACTCATCTTTTCTCTTTGTACTTGTGTTCCTCTCTGTCTCATTCTTTTCCTCCATCTTCTTAAACCAGTCCCCTTAGCATATTTTGGAGTGCTGGTTTGGTGGAGATGTATTCTTTTAGTATTCTCTTGTCTCGGACTCCGTATTTCCCCTTGTATTTTAATGGAGAGCCTAGCTGGGTAGAGCAGCCTTGGCTGTAGGCCCTTGCTTTTCATGGCTTGGAATATTTGTTGCCATTCCCTTCTGGCTTGTAGTGTTTCTGTTGAGAAGTCAGCTCCTAGGCGTATTGGGGCCCACTTGTATGTTACTTTCTCCTTCTCCCTTGCTGCCTTGAGATTTCTCTCTTTGTCTTTGACATTTGCCATTTTAATGATGATGTGTCTTGGAGTGGACCTCCTTGGGTCCCTCTTGAGTGGGGTCCTCTGTGCCTCCTGGATCCATGAGAGCCTTTCTCTCCTCAAATTAGGGAAATTTTCCATCATTACTTTTTCGAGGAGGTTCTCTATTCCTTGCTCCTCCTCTTCTTCTGGTATCCCTATTATACGGATATTCTTGCGTTTCAGGTTGTCCTGCATTTCCCTAAATGCCTCTTCATTCTTTTTGAGCCGTTTTTCCATTTCTTGTTCTTTCCAGGAGCTTTTTTCTACCTTGTCTTCCATCTCACTGATTCGATCCTCAGCTTCATCCAGCCTGCTTTGGATTCCTTCTACTGTGTTCTTCAATTCAGAAATCGTATTCTTCATATCCTCTTGTGTCTTCTTGATAGTTTCTATGTCCTTTTCCAGGCTGATATAGTTTGCTGTGAGATCCTTATAGTTTCTCTACAGTTTCTCATAGTTCTCTTTGAGCTGGCTGAGCTCATTGAGCTACCTTAGAACCATTGTTTTAAATTCCATATCTGATATTTCCCTTGCCTCTATTTCATTGAGCTCTCTCTGTGGGGAGTCCCCTTTTCCACTCATTGGAGGGGAACTTCTTTTTCTTCCCATTTTTGTGAGAGTCTGTTAAGTATTTTTGTCCTTTACTTTTCTTTCTTGGCTTGCCTCTAATGATGTCAGTTGTTCACTCTATAGGGCCTTGGGTTGTTTGTTTGAGCCTTTCAGGAGTCTAATGCCTGTGTCTGACTCCTGCTTGGAGCAGCTCTGTGACCCCTTCGGTCAGGGCTGGGCTATTTTTTGGGATCTCTCTGCGCTCTCACGAGAGCTCCTTGAGCGTGTTCCCAGCGCGGCAGGGTCCCCCACCAGCCTGGGCTTGCATGTGCTTGCCCCAGACCAGGGGGCTTATTCGCAACCTCGCGTACTCATCTGGCTCCCCTTGGCACGCGATCTTCGCGGCACTGGTCAGTTTAGGGTCTTCCATTGTGTATTTTCCCCGCTTTTGGCTCTTTGGGTGCATTGCTTGCCCTCGCCAAATGGGGACTACGGAAATGAGAGGAAATCAGTTCTAGGACTCTCCGGTTAATCCTGTTTCTGGTCTCTCCTCCAGAGACTCTGGGCAGCTCTCCTAATTTTGTGGGCCGCTCCGCAATAGCGGCGGGCAGGTCAATTTATGCCTGCCCTTGCTGCTCTGCGCACTCCCTCGCAGGCCGTATGGGTGCCAGTCTGTGGGAGGTCTTGCCGGCCGGTGCAAGCGTTCGCCAGCCCACGTGGGTCACACACACGCTCGCCAACCCTCGCCGGTCACTTGGCGCAAGTGTGCGTGCCTGCTCTGGGTGTTTTGGGGGTGTCTATGTGTGCTTTTCTGCTTTTGGCTCTTTGGGGGTGTGGCCTCTTCCCTCGCAATGGAGACTATGGCAAGGAGAAGGAGTCGGGACTCCCCGGTTCCTCCTCCAGTTCTTTCCCCAATGCCTCCGTTTCTAGTCTCCCCTCAGGGGCGTCTGGGCAGTTCTGTGACCCCTTCGGGCAAGGATCCACCCCCTGTGCGGACTGCTTTTCAATCACAGGCAGTCTGGTTCATGCGCGCCCTGCTTCTGCCTCTTTGGGGTCGCACCTTTCCAGCCCACAATGGAGACTACGGAACGGGGAGGGAGTCGGGACTCCCCAGTTCCTCCTCCCGTTCTTTCCCCAACGCCTCCGTCTCCAGTCTCTCCTCAAGGCTCTCCCAGCCAGTCTGCACTCAGCCCCGCAGCTAACATGTGTACAAGCTGTGTGCAGAGCGCACAAAAGGCAGGTTAATTGATTCCCTTACGCCTGAGCGAGATGGTAGCTGCAGAGTGGGAAGTGCGTTATCACCCGGGCTCCACCGGCTGCCGGCTGCCATGTCAGTTCTCTTCACAAAGTTTTCCTCACCATTCTTTTCCCAGGCACCAGCCCACCCTGCTGCCGCCTCTACCCAGCGACCAAGGAGGGTGGCTGCCACTGCAACTTTTGCGTTTGCCCTTTAAATGTCTTTTTGCATCCCCAGCCACCTGTCTCTGGCAGAGAGCGCCCCTAAGCTTTTTGGGGTTGCGTTTTGTCTGTATTTTCTTGGCTTTAGCTGCTGTAGTTTAGGGGTTCCTGTTTATGATTCAGACCCCGTTCTTCTCGGGGGGAGCTAACTGGCCGTTTCAATGTCCCTCTGGTGCCAGTGCCTGTGGGCACCCAGCCCACCCTCTCGAGCCTCCACAGCAATTCTCACCCGTTGGGATGTGTGAGAGTAGAATCCACTGTCCGCGGCACCAAGGCTCCTCTCCCAGTATCGCTCCACTGCTTTCCAGGTGATTACTCCATTATTTAGTTGCAATTCCAGTTTGGTTTTGGGAGGAGGTCAGCGTGACTCCCATTCACTCCTCCACCATCTTCTCTCCACCATTTTATTCTTTACACATATGTTCTTTTCTATTTTTTTTCCTTATTCTTCTTAAAGCAAGCCTTTTAACATTTCTTGCAATACTGGTTTTATGGTAATGAACTCCATTAGCTTTTCTTTGGGAAGCTCTTTGTTTCATATTCAATTTTAAATGATAGCCTTGCTGGATAGACTAGTCTTGGATGTAGGTCTTGCTTTTCATTACTTTTAATAGTTCATGCCAGTCTCTTCCAGCCTGGTGTTTCTGTTGAGAAACCATCTGTCAGCTTTATGGGAACTCGTTTGTAGGTAACTAGTTGCTTTTCTCTTGCTGTTCTTAAGATTCTCTCTTTGTTTTTAATCTATGGCATTTTAATATAATGTATCTTGGTGTAGGCCTCTTTGGGTTCATCTTGATTGGGACTCTCTGTGTGCTTCTTGGACTTGTATGACTTTTTCCTTCAACAGGTTAAAGTTTTCAGCCATTATTTCTTCACACAGGTTCTCTATCCCTTGCTTACTCTCTTCTTCCTCTGGTACATTATGTGAATGTTGTTATTCTTGATGTTTTCCCAGAGGTCCCTTGGACTGTCCTCATTTAAAAACAAAAATCCTCTTTTCTTTTTGATGTTCTGCTAGTGTGCTCACTGTTATCTTGTCCTCTAAATTGCTAATTCTATCTTCTGCTTCATCGAACCTGCCGTTATTCCTTCTAGTGTATTCTTCATTTAAGATGCTGTATTCTTCATTTCTGACTTGTGCTTTTTTATGGTTTCTATATCCTTTTTAATGCTTACTATCCCTTTGTTTACACTCTCACTGAGATCATCCATTCTTCCCCTAAGATTCATGAGCATCCTTATAACCATCATTTTAAACTCTGCATCTGGTACTTTGGTTGCTTCTGTTTTATTTAATTCTCCTCTTGATCATATCTCTTGTTATTTAATTTTGGGAATATTTCTTTGTCTCTCCATTTTGTCTGCCCTATTGTGTTTGCCTCTGGTATTAGGTAGATCTGCTATGACTCCCAATATAGGTGCTTTGCTGGTCTCAGTGGCGCAATATTCTTGGATCACCTGAGGTAGGTGCTCCAGGAGTGATTCTTGTGTGTGTTATGTGCCCTCTCCTGTTAGGGGTTAACTCTTGAATGCTGTTGGCCAATTTGTGGGTAGAGTTAACACTCAGGCTGGGTGACTATAAAGATTGACCTCGTTCAGTGCGTATGACCCACTGTTTAGGGGCTGCGCCCAGAGGCAGAGTTGTTTCCAGCAGGGTCTGGTATCTGTCAGAGTTCCCTTTTGGGTTTGCTGCTTGTGTGGCTATTTGGGTCAAGCTATGGTGTACTTTGAAGCCCACCACTGGTTATGTTGGTACTGGGTACCCTTGGCCAGGGCTCTGGTGAAGGTTGATGTTAGACGTTGTATGTAACCAGCGTTAGGCTACCTGTCTGGAACTACCTTGCTATTTACTGTTTGTGGCTGCATCTACTGGGCTTGGGTATGTGTGGGAAGTGCCAAGCTGTGTTCAAGGGTAAGCTTTATAAAGTTTTGAACTGGGGGGCAGATTAATAAATGTCCAAATCTTTCTGAGGTCAGCACATACCTGTCACCTACTCCACCCCCGCCTTGAGGTTGCCTGGACTTCCTCCAGAGTCTTATGAAGAAAGGTTGTATAGTGGGCCCAAGCTTGCCATGCCTCACTGACCATTCCATATGGCTTAAGCTTGTAGTGCAGGATGACAGGGTTGGGAGGATAGGACTAGTGGGTTCCCTACTTGGAGGTAGCACCATCATGTACTCAATGGAGAGAATGTGGCCCCTACTCCAGAGCCACACCACTCAATCTCTGCTAGATTTTCCAAATTAGGTGCCCCAGGAGGAGTGCACCACAGGTTCAGGTTGGGTGCAGCCAGCTGTCCTCATTTCAGGAGCAAGCTCAGATGGATGGGGCCACCAGGACTTGGGCAAACAGATCAAGAAAGCTCTTCACTGGGGCTAGCACTGGCTGTATCATGAGAGTGGGATGAGCTGCGCTCCTCCCTTTAACTCTGTAGCCACACTTGCTCAGTTCGGGACTGGAGCTTCTGAGGGAGATGCACTCCAAATGTTCTGGCTCTGGGCAGAGATGTCCTCCCCTGGGGAACTTAGCCCAGCAGAACAGGGCCAGAGGGACTTATAAGAATCAATCAAAGCAGTCTTCAGTTGGGGATGGCACTAGCCTTCACGATGGGGTCAAGCTGCATGCCTCCCCCTAGTTCCATAGCCATGCCACCAGAGACCCTGAGTGGAGGTCGGAGGGGTTATCACCAAAGGTTCCAGCCCTGAGCTCTGCCCCTTTCCCCTGCAAAGCTCAGCTCAGCAGGATGGGGCTAGTGGGATTTGGAATCCACATCAAGGCAGCCCTCTTTTGGGAGTGTTGCAGGCCTGTATGAGGGGAACAGGCTGCATGCCTTCTCTTAGCTCCACAGCAGTAGCAGTAGCAGTAGCAGTAGCAGTAGCAGTAGCTGTAGCAGTAGCAGTAGCAGTAGCAGTGCTGCCAGTGACCCTGACAAAGGAGTCTTCTGTTGTGGATGATGCCTGCTGAGCCTGTGAGGAGGTGGGGGTGTGGCAGAGTTTAACCCCTGCTGCAAAGCCATACAGTTCAATGACCATCTGAGATTCTGCCTATAGTTTCTCCAGAAAAAGGGTGCACCAGAGATCCCTGTTGAATACAGCCAATAGTCCTTTCTGTTGGACTCCAGCTTGGCATGGTGGTGTCACCAGTATTTGGAGAACCAGGTTAGCACACTTCCTCCTGCTGGTACAGTAAGAATAGGGTTGATTGACCCTGGGAGATAGTGCCTGAGGATGGTGTGGGATACGGACTCAGGACAGGGATCTCAGTAGCTGACCCTCCAAATCTCTCTCCAGAGCCATGCCACCCAGATCTTCTCTTTATGACCTCCATATGCCTTGAGTCACCTTCCCTTTACCTGAGCCCTGGCACCCAAGAGTGAGCTCCTGTGCTTTGGTCCTTTAATAGAGCGCCCAGGATTCTAACAGATTCCCTCCTCTTCCCAGCAAAGTCCCCACTGATTTTCACTGCCAGATGCTATGCAGGTTCCCCTTCCTGGCCCTGGTGCTGGTTTGTGGGTCCCCACATGGGGTTGAGACCCCATGCTTCTCAGGGGGGATTTTTGCAGTCAAGATATCCCACTGCATCTCAGTGCAGGGACCAGTCCTCTTCGTATCTCTACCCTTCTTACCAGTCTCTGGGTAGCTTCTTCTATAAACCCGTGGATATAATACTCCTCTTCAGTTGTCCTTCAGTTGGTTTTTCAGGTTTATTGCTCCATAAATCTGGCTTGGCACCAGGAGAAGGTATGTGTGTAGCTTTCACCTACTCTACAACCATCTTGGATCCCTAGACCACCTTCTTATACCACGTATAAAAATAAACTCCAGATGGATTAAAGACTTAAACATAATATCCAAAAGCATAAACTCCTAGAAGAAAGAAAACATGGGCAGTAAAATCCATGACATTGCTCTTAGTAATATTTTTTCTTATATATCTTCTCAGGCAAGGGAAACAAAAGGAAAAATAAACAATTGGTACTACATTAAACTAAATAGTTTTTGAACAGTCAAGGAAACTATCAACAAAACTAAAAGACACCCTACTAAATGGAATAAGCTATTTACTAATGAGACATACAATAAGGCATTAGTATGCAACACTTAAAAAAAAAAAAAACTCATACAACACCAAAAAAAGCAAGCAATCTAATTAAAATGAGTCACCTCACACTTGTCAGAATGGCTAACATTCATAAATCAACAAACAACAAATGTTTGTGAGGATGTGGAGAAAAGGGAACATTTGTGTACTGTTGGTGGTATTGCAAGTTGGTGTAGCCACCATGAAAACAGTATGGAAGGTCATCAAAAAAATTAAAAATAGAGCTATCATATGACCTAGCTATTTCACTTCTGGGATTTATCTGAAGAAATGCAGAACTCTAATTTGAAAAGATTACATGTACTCTGTATTCATCACAGCATTATTTATAATAGCCAAGTTATAGGAGCCACCTAAGTGTCTATCAGTAGATGACTGCATATGTTCAGCCATAAAAAAAAGTATGAAATTTTACTATTTGTGACCATATGGAAAAACCCTAGAGGGTATTATGCTAAGTGAAATAAATCATGCAGAGAAAGACAAATACGATGTGGTTTCATTTATTAGGACTCTGAAGAACAAAATAAAGAAACAAACAAAAACAGAAATAAACTCATAGATAAAGAGAACAGAGTGATTGTTTCCAGATGGAAGGGGGATGGGGGACTGTGAAGGAAAGGTAAAGGGATGAAGAAATACAAATTTGTAGTTACAAAATAGTCAAGAGGCTATAAAGTAAAGCATAGGCAATATAGTCAATAATATTGTATAATGTTTGTGGCTAGGTGGGCACTAGAATTATCAGAGGATCACTTAGTAGGTTATATAAATGTCTAGCCACTATTGTGTGTCACACTGCGCGCGGCTAGACGGGGCGTGCCTCCGCGGGGGAGCACCGCAGAGAGTGCAGGGCTCCCTGAACCTGAGGGAAACCAGCAGGGGCCAGCTGAAAAGGGGGCATGGCTCTGAATCCCACAGAGCCTATCCTGGGGTTGTCATGGAAGAGGGGGATAAACACAAAATGTTGCAAATACTTCTCTGTTTGCTGGGAGAGCAGACAGGGGCACTTCCCTCTTACTAGAGAAGGCCGTGGTACATTGCTCTAGTGGGGAAGACCCTGTCACCCTTTGTTCCAAGGCTTTTGCTGAAAATCTTATCAGTGGGGTATGTAACAGGAATGCATATGTTATCTCATTACATCAGTATGGTAAGTTTCACAGTGAATATATGATGTTTTTAACAGACAAGTGACAGAGGTACACTGATTTACATGGGTCCAAGAGGAGACTAGAATCAACAATAGAGACTATCGATAAGGGGAAAGTAGACTTAAAGGCCCCTTAAAGATATAGGGTAAGTAGTGTAAACAATGTAAATGTCCTAAGGATATAGGGTAAGGCATATAAATAAAGTAAAGGTCTTATGCAACATGAGCTGACCAGAGATTTGAGGAACAAAGCACATTCTAAAGAATTTACTTTTAGACCTGATTTCACCAGGACCTACCAGATCTGATTTAGGGCTGTTTTTCCTGCACTGTTTCAAGCCTGAGCCAGGCAGGGTGGGGGACGGGGGGAACCACCAAAGGATAAGGAGACAGCTTCTCAGCTGTAATGAGGACTCTGGCCATGTTCAAGTCAAGCCAAGAGGTGTGGGGGCCTTTTTGCCTCTTCTCCGTGTTCCCCAGTTTCTTGTCTGCTGCCAATATCAACTGGGACCTGTCTTAGGTTGTATACCTCAGCTCAAGGTAACTTACCCATAATTGATCACCAGTCCTCCATGGCAAAGCAGAGAGGCAGGGGACAGTTCAAGGCTCCTCAGGAGCCTGTTTCTCCAAGGCTGCCTGATTATTTCCAGCCTTGAGGCCCTCTAGCCTATTGGCAGGGTTATAGCTCCTGAAACCAGGCAGGGTGTTTCCCAACAATGCTGTACATCTAAAACTAATTTGAAATATATTGAATGCCAGCTGTAATTAAACATTTTTTAATTTAAAAATTTCATTAAAAAGTGACACAATTGCAGAAAAAATTTGGTACCCCATTGCCTGTAATAACTAGTTAAACCTCAAATTCCTCTTAAATGTAACTTTGTGAGGGGTCCAGAATAGATTTGGATAGTGTTTAGTCTACCAGAAGAGAGTGTTTTGTTGTTGTTTTTTTCCTTGAGAAGAGTCATGTCCTAAAACATGGACTGTGTTTTGGCAAAATTATAATTTATCTTTTGAAACTTTATGCCTATATTCTGCTAAAGATGAGAATAAATGGAATCCTCTCAGCAAAGTAGAACACCTTCTACAAATTGTGTAAGAACTGAATCACAAGGAAATTTTTGATTAAGTCTTTTTTAAAAAATTTTTATTTATTTATTTTTAGAGAGGGGAAGGGAGAGAGAAAGAGGGAGAGAAGCATCAATGTGTGGCTGCCTCTCAAGCGTCCCCTACTGGCGACCTGACCTGCAACCCAGGTAGATGTCCTGACTGGGAATCAAATTGGCATCCCATTGGTTCACAGGCTGGTACTCAATCCACTGAGCCACATGAGCCAGGGATGATTATTTAAGCCTTGATCAAAGACCTGGATAAAATAGCAGTAAGCTTCAGTCAACCCTGAAGGAATGACTGTCCAGAAGGACTGCTGTCCTCCCCAGATAAAAGCAAATAGCTATTGACCGTCATTATTGAACCTTAAAAAGAATGAAATTCTGACATATGCTACAACATGGATAAATTTTGAAAACATGCTAAGTGAAATAAGCCAGGCACACAGAGACAAATGCTGTATGATTCCACTTATATGAAGTACTTAAAGTAGTGAATTCATGGAGACAAAAGTTGAATGGTGTTTGCCAGGGTCTGGGAGAAGGGACAGTGGGAAGTTAGTATTTAACAGATACTGAGTTTCCGTTTAGGTAAGTGAAAAATTTCTGAAGATGGAAATTGGTGCTGGTTGCACAACAATGTGAATGTACTTGATGCCACTGAACTGTAAACTTAAAAATGGTTAAAATAATAAATTTTATGCACACGCACACACACATATACAAAGTTATTGACTGTCCTGTTCCATGAGCACACTGGAAAAAGCTGAGTAAAGATTCACTACAGCAAGGGGCTTCAGCAAGTGGTTTGATATGGGGGACTCCAGCCTACGAAGTCCCCAGATTTGCTGCGGATGGAAGAATCACTCCAGACTCAGTTTGCCTGTCAAGGAAGGGGGATGGTGATTCCCTCTAGTGGGGAATGCCCCGAGCCCCCATGCTCAATGGCTTTTGTTGAAAGGGTTACCAGTGGGGGATAGGTAGCAAGAATGTATAGGTAATCTAATTACATAAGTATGTTAATGTTTACAGAGAATAGGTGATGTTTGAAGACGACAAATGGCAAGAAACACATGAAATTGCTTGGTTCCAAGATGAGTGTAAACATAATGGTGCCAAATGATTTAGGGTCAGGGTTGATGAATAACGTAAATTTCCTTCCCAGCGTGAGCTGGTTATCTGGTGTGAGAATAACAGAGCTTGAGGGAGAAAGAAAGCATGCTTCAAGGAGTGTAATTTACTTCTAGGCCTGATTTCCCCCTGGGGGCCCTCAGAGCTATTATCGGGTCCTACCTATCAAGCGCATTACCAGTTTTCCTGCCAAAGACTTAAGTAGCCTCTCCCAGGCCCCAGCTTGACTGGGACTACAGTCCTCAATGCCACTCAAAGTGGCCCCCAGCAGTTTGCAGGATGGTATCTGAGTTTGAGGAAATGAGTAACAGTGATTTTGTTGGTGGCCCTTTAGTCTTAAATAAATGGATGTCCTTGTCCACTTGGTTTCTTTACCTCCAGGATGCATGTATTACAAGGGCTAAAGCAGGGCATGAGAAGACCTCTGGATCTGAGGCTTCAACTACAGGTTGACCCCCCTTCTTTTGCTTCTGGCTTCAAGGGATATTGGGGAGATTTGAGTAATGGTAGTTAAGCTCTATCTGAATTTTAACAGGTTCTGCTCCAATTATTTTTTCCTTATCAGTGTTGAGTACAGTGTCAAGTACTTACCTGGCATATGCATCAAATATAATAGAGAAAGCAAAGATATATACAGGACAGAATCAACTTGCTTATAAATAGAGGAGTCCTCTGGAATCTCACAAATAGCCCTGAATACTCTGATGTTCATTCAAAGTTGCAAAGACTCTCATTAAATTTGCAGAAAGGTGTCACAGAGCAAGAAAGAATGTTTTGCAATCACGGTTCCTGGGCTTACAGTTAAATGCTGGGAAACAGAGGAAAATCTGTGGATTATTTGAAATGTTTAATGCCTGTATCTGTTTATGTTTACTCCCAAAAAAGAGGCTGAGCAAAGATGGCAGAGTTTAATGCAGAAAGAGTAGTACTTGTATTTACCAGAAATTGACGAGGTTGAAATATATAATGGGTAGAACTCTGCCTAACCACAAAACATGTTCAAATTCTCACCCTTAGAACCATGAATTTGATCTTATCTGAAAATAGGGTCTTTGAAGATGTAGTCAGGATAAGATTATACTGGATTAGGGTGGTGTCCTTAGAAGGAGAGGGAAATTTGTACACAAAGAAAACACAGGGAAGAATACCATATAAAGATGGAGGTTGAGATTGGAGTGATACATCTATAAGCCTAAGAATGTCAAAGATTGCAGGCAACCACCAGAAGCTAGGAGGGTCAAGAAAGGATGCTTTTCTAGAGCCTTTGGAGGCAGTGTGGCCCTGCTGTGAGAGAAAAAATTTCTGTAGGAAGACAACTGAAATGAAAACAGGTTTGCGGTAGCAATGGAGTCAGGCCCCATCTCTTGCTTTTGGCAGAGACGCAAAGGAAGCCTAGAGGAGTGGGAAAGATTTGTAATTTTCTTTAAAGCATCAGATTGGAGATTTGAAAGGAAAATTTTTTCTTTTCCCAAGAAAAGCTACATTCTTCTGATATTATTCACGCCATAATTGTACTTTAGTATTTTCCCTAAGGGAATTACTAATTTAGAGGCCCCAGTAAGTCATCCATTATCTGCCATAAAATTTGCATTATGCATTATCTTCTCTCCAAATTCAAATTATATACATTTAATATTTGATTTGGCAGTCAAAATAACAGTAAGCTAACAATTTAAGTCCATTGATGGAACCTCAATTATTTTGAAAACAATTCTAATGGAGGAGTCAAATAACACTTTAAAAGAAATGACAGCTAACCTGAATCCTGCTGCTTTAATTTCATACCAAGTCCTGTGCTGGGAGAGGCTCTGAGTTGCTGTTTACTTCACCGTAAATTGAGTACCATAACCTACTCTGTAGACATGGCAGGAGACTTGCACAAGGCTGATATCTGTACTAGAGCAAAACCAGAAACCAGAGAGAAAGCTTAATTATGACAGACAGTAAATTTAACCAGACATGGTGTGTGCTTGAGGAGCTGGTCAAGCGGCAAAGATTTTAGACAATGGAGGGATTCTTGCATGTTCTTATTTTAATCAATTCAGTTCATAGATATTGGACACTTACTATGTGCAAAGTCCTGGGAGATGAAAAGACATGGTCCTTATCTTTAGGAGCTCACAGACTCATGGGATGTAAGGCTAGTGAATTCTTTACTCTTGGGCCAACTTGGGGGGAAGGGTTGTTAGGGACAAATCCTCTCCTCCTGGAATGCCATTTCTGTTGGACGCGCCCCACAGTCACCTTAGCCTTCTGTTCTAACTTGATGCACTTAATGATGACAGTGAGCTCCCACTGTCTGCTACCTGCTAGGCAAAACACCAAACACTGCAGATACAAAATTGTGTTTAATCCTCACAACGGAGTCATATTCTATTGTTACTGTCCCCACAAGGCAGCCGAGGAAACAGGCTTAGAGAACCTAAGCCCAAATAGCCTACCAAGGTAACTTGGTAAGAAAAGCAGAGCGGTGGGAAGCAGACCCTAGAGCCATTCGGTGTTGCTGCTCAGCGCAAAGCAAAGTATCATGGGGATATCCCTGGAATAAATAGTTGAATACTTTGAAGATGAATAGTTGAAGTTGAGCCTTTCTTTTTTTCCTTCACTAAATTCACACAATGTGACACCAAGAAGCCATTTCCCAGAATGTCTACTTCAACTACCTCATTTCACTTGTAAGGAAATTCAGGTCCAAAGAAGTCCAGTGACTACTAGCTTAAAGGTCACTGGCAGCCCAGGGCCCCTCGCTGGGGTCTCAAGATAAGTCCAGCTCTCGAGGATGCTCAGACACCTCTGGCAGCCTGTCAGTCCTAAGCTCAGTGGCCCACGCAGGCAGGCACTTATCGTTCTTGCCGGGTGCCAGGACAGAACACGGGGCAGGACAGCGCTGCCATTCTCGGGGAAATCTCTCCCTCCTGCAAAGTCAGCAGTGGGCCTGGACTGATATTCCTATCCCTGCAGACGACTGCTTGGGCAGGTTCAGCTTCCTGCTTCGGGCACTCTAACGCCACAAATCGCTTTTGGATCTACACGGACACTCACAGCACACACATATTTTTAACAGATAACAGATTAATTAATACTGCAGGCCACTTACTGAAATTTTCAAGCCCGGAATTGGGCTTGGGCGAGGGAATAGGCGGGGCTGGAGCACGCATGGGAGGGCCTGCGGGGAGTGAGCGGGGCTGGAGCCAGTGCAAGTCAAAGCCGCGGCTCCATTTCCTTACGCATGCCGGAAGTGGCGGTGGTGGGCGCGGCGGCGCAACCCCCAGGCGGCCGGACGTCTCTACGCTTGCCAGAAGGAGGCGGTGCGGCCGGGGCGCGGCGGCCGGGCGGCGGCCACTGTGCGCAGACTGTGAGCGCGGTGAGTACCCGGTCACCCGGTCCTGTCCGCCTGCGGCTCTGACTGCTCCGGCCCGGGCGTGGCTCGAGGGCTGTGAGTCTCTGTCCGGGTCGGGTCAACCTCGTGGGATTGCCTCACGGAGAATCCTTTCGAAGTCTTTTCTGTGTCAGGAAAAGCCGCGGGTTTTCGGCATGGTTTGAGTTTTGAGAACGAGGCTGCCAGAGATCGTTGATCTGCTTGTTTATTTTATCCATTTTTTTTTTTAACCAAGTGTTCTCGTATAGCAGCCGTTTGTGGCGGACAGCAGCGCTTTTGAAAGATGCACACTTGTGTGGGAATCTGAGGGCCGAGGAGACGGCGGAGTGGGCCGTTGGCATTTTCAGAGTTCATCTTGAAAATTACACTAGTTTGGAACGATTTGCTGAGGAATAATTTGTAAACGCAATAACGATACTTTTATCTGTGACGATGTTATTGGCAGAACGAAAATTTGATTATAAATCAAGATTTTATTCTTCATTGAGATAGATATATATATATATATATATATATATATATATATATATATATATACCATTCTGGACAGTTAACCATCATTGAAGGTTCTTAGGAGCAGGGCCTTAATTTCTGGTGGAATTAATGTTTTTTCATGTTGTATTAAAATAGTACTTTCGAACTGGAAAGTGAGAAACCAGGTGTTTTATGACTGAGAACGTTCACGTTCACTTTGTATTACTATTCTGATACCATTAGTTTAAAATTGTCATGTGACTAAAACAATGTAAAAAGGCATGTTGGATTTCCAGGATTTATAGCTCAGAGAATTTTGATATATATAAGCACGGATTTAGCTCCAACCAATTTGGAAATTACACTTTTTTCTCATCTTTTTTATTGAGGTATAAAACACATATGAAGTCACTAAGGGCATAAATATTCATTGTACAGCTCAATGGATTTTTTTGTATATTTATTAACTTGAGTGACCACCAACTAGGTCAAGTTTATATATATATATTTCTATCATCCCAGGAGTTTCCCTCTGCTGCTTCCAACTAAGTTAATACCCTTGTAATCAGTATTTGGATTTCAGTCTTTATTTACTGGTTTTGTCTATTTTGAGCTTCCTGGTAATGGAATTTTGCAGTATGCTGAACACATTACTGTGAGATTGATTCATCCATGATGTTTAATGTTACATGAAACACTAACATTCTATATTGCTGTGCAGAGTTTATTTGTGTTCATTACATGACTACTCTTCTGTTGATGGATATTATATTTGTGTTTCTAATTTTTGTATATTATGTATTTTGAAGACTACTGTGAACGTTCTTGTAACATCTTGGTGAACATCTGTGTCTGTTTCTGTGAGCTGTAGAATGACTGAATCATAAGATAGGCAGAAAATTACTTATAACATGAAGCTTCCTTTTTTATAAAAATAGAATCTCTTATTTTAACTTCTATAACATTAAAGATTAGTAAAAGGTATAACTATTATGATGTGAAGACTTAAGTAACTCATTATCTTATTATTATTTACTCCTTGGATTTTACTATCCAGGCTATCATTACTTCTTTAACTGTTTAATAGAAAAGTCTGTAAGAGCTGGTAATGGCCTGTCCCTGAAGTCTGTCCTATAACTCTTAGGTAAGAGCTATGTTGCTCAAGTTAGTGGTTGTTAAGGGAAATGAAACACCAAAAAGATATGACAAAAAATGGATTGAAGAAACATGGGATTGCAAATCAAAAAACTTACTACATTGTTATTGTCATACTACAAAAGTATGTATATAAATATTAAATGAATTATAGGGTTGGTTACAAATGTGAAATTTACTACAGGAGTACAGTGGTTTCCAGGGTACTGAGATACTGTTACATTTATAATGGTATCAGACAACAAAAATCACTAGCCATTTGTGGGAAATCAATAACATGTGAGAGATGCCCCAGATCAAACAAATATAAGAACTAGACATAAAACAATGGAGTTAATGTAAGAAACAGAAGAAACTTCAAAATAAATATTAGTGTGCTTAGATTTAGGAGGATATTATGCCTTTTGAACACAGACAAGCTGCCCTGAAAATAAGCAGTCAGTTATTTAATATTAAAACATAGAAAATAGGAAAAAATAGCAATAAAATGTAGATCCAGAAGAGTCATTTTTACATCTCAATAGGAGTTGCAGGAGGTAATAGAAATTGGAAGAGGAGAAATAACCACAGAGAACAGAAATCATGAGGGTAGGAGTACCCAGGCAGTGTCCTGGGCAGTAAAAGCCAAACAGAAAGGTGTATGAGTTAGGAGACAAAAGTACTAGCAAAAATAAATCAATCCTTCCATGTCTGGTTTGTTTCTTCATCTATACAGTGGGGATGATCAGGAAGTATACCCTTTCAGAGACCCTGTGGAAAGATGTGGCACAGATTCAAGGGTTCTGGCTGTGCTAGCAGCTCCTTTTCCCTGTTTTCTGCCTTTCACAACTCACAATAGATGCCAGCTTTCTCATTCCTACTTTATAATAGAATAGAACCAAAATATTTTCAAAGGAACAAAGGAAGAAAACATGGGAATGTCTCTTGAGTAGAAGTTTTTGAGTTTATGAATGGAAAGACATACTGAGAGTCTTAAAAGAATATTGATAGACATACCTAGATACATTCTGATGAAATTTTTATAAATATACAATCTCATAAGCTTCCAAAGAGAAGCATATAGTTACCTATAAAGGAGTGGAGATCAGACTTGCAATTAGATTTCTAATCAAGACATGGAATGTTAGATGACAATGGAGCAGTCATCTAACTAAAATGTGCTCATGGGACTCAGAATCTTATCCATAACTAAACTGTCATTTAAAGTGGAAGCAAAATTAAGTCATTTTCACACATACCCACTAGGAATACTTGAGGATGTGCTATATCAAATAAAAACTAATTGAAGAAAAATAGATGTGGAGTTCAAGAAAACAAAAAAAAGTGATCAAAGAAAACAGTAAAACTTATTTCTCAACTCCAAGGTATTTTTAACTATAGCTAAGGAATTTAATGCAATGCATTGCAAAGAAAAGGATTTATAAAACAGAGTAGGTATAGTTTTAAAGTCTATAATTTAAAAAAAGATTTATTCATTTGAGAGAGAGAGAGAGGGAGTGAAACATCAGTTTGTTGTTCCACTTATTTATGCATTCATTGGTTGTTTGCATATGGGGACACCGCTGTAATCGACTCAGCTACCCAGCCAGGGCCTGAAGTCTATAATTTGGAACAAACATTCAGTGTGATTTGAAGTTGGTTGGGAAGGCTTATCCTGTGCAAGGGAGAAGCTATACATACAAACCAATTACATGTTAGAATAAACTCTTTAAGGAACTCTTACCCAGTAGTTCCATTTCTGGGGATTTATCCTATAGATGAAATAATGTGTGGAAAGTCATGCATATATAAGGTTATTTATGCTGAAATGTGTAGTAGTGGCAATAGACTTGGAAGGATACACAAAAACTGGAGAGGGGAAATGTACCTCTGGAATAGAATGGAGAGGCTTCACTGTGTGCTCTTATATCATGTTTAACCTTTTAATCACATGTATTTATTTTCGAGACTTTTAGAAATATAAATAATTGGGGGGGGAGTGTAAAAAAAATGTAAGGATTTAGAGCATGGCTTACCAAATCTGGCTGGCCACTTATTTAATATGACCTGTGACCTAAAAGTGGTTTTTACATTTTAAGTGCTTTGGAAAAAAAGAGAGAAGAAGAATACTTTGTGCCATGAAAATGATATGAAGTCCAAATTTCAGTGTCCATTGGACTGCAGCTGTACTTATTCATTTACACATTGTCTATGGCTGCTTTTGTGCTGCAAGACAGAGTTGACTTGTTGTGATGTGTACTACTGTCTGACTCTTTACCTAAAATGTTTACTAGCCTCTGGTTAGAGAACAGAAGCAGACCTCTATATATACAGGAGTTTTGCTTATGGTAAAGGATATTACCAGTTAGTGCCTGACACACAATAGGTACTCAAAATATCTGTTGAATGAGGTACTGTTTTCTAGTGATCATACTTTTATTTCTAAATACTTAAAAACCATTGACTTACTGACATGTTAAAGAATTCATGTGTCATTTTTAATACTCATCAATTGCACAAGAAATAAAATCTAATTCCCTCCCTCACAAATTTTATGCTTAATGAGATTTTAGTTTATGAGATTTTTAGTTTAGTTTTTCTGATAGCGGTCATGTTTTCCAGATAATTTTGTGACTTTGTTTTTGTTGTGTAAAAAGGGAACTGAAAACTATACATTAGTTTTTGAAAACTTTAATGATAATTATATTATGCAGAAAATGTAGGAAAATTATCCAGAATATAACTTTAAAATAAGTAGATTCAAACGGATTATTTGTATTTTGCAGAAGGCAGTAGGTTACTCTTTTCGTAGAAGTTAGTTTGGCACAGTCCAGTGTAAGTATCCCGGAAACAATGTATGACATATGTAGTAGTAGGACCATAAAATTGTAGAATGAGAAAATTGAGTAGAAACTGCCTGTAGGTCATTTTATGAATTAACATTAACACTTTTCTGTTGTCTCAAAATCACAAGGGCAATAGAAAGATGTAACAAGACCTTCAGAATAATATGATTCTACTTTTGGGGAGTGGTGAGGGGCTTAGTTTTGTTTTCAAATCCAAACTTGTAGGCAACAAATATTCACACTTATTTTCTTAATGAACAAACTGAGGTTTTCTTACACATGCTTCTTTGGCACTGCTACTAAAACTGTATCTTTTTTTTTTATTTTTTAAACAACTTCATTGAAGTTTAATTAACATACAATGAATTACGCATATTTAAAGTATATAATATGATAATTTGAGCATATGTATACATTTGTGCATACATATGCACAAAAAATGATGGACATTATCAATCACTACCAAAAGCTTCTTTGTGGCCTTTTATAATTCCTTTTTGGTATACTACCTCTTATACCCTACCTCGCCCTCACTTCCTCCTCTGCCCTCCTCCCAATCCCATGCAACTACTGACTCAATCTGCTTTCTGTCACTACAAGTTACCTTACATTTTCTAGAATTTTATATAAATGGGTTCATACAGTATGTAGTCATTTGTTATCTAGCTTCTATCAGAGTAATTACTAAGATTCACTCATGTTGAAGCATGTATCAGTAGTTTATTCCTTTTTATTGATGAATAGTGTTCCAATGTATGGCTGTACCACAGTTTGTTTATCCATTCACCTATTGATGGGCCTTTATGAGTAGTTTCTAGTTTTTGGTTATTATATATAAAACTGCTTAGAACATCTGTGTGTGAGTCTGTGTGTGAGTCTGTGTGTGTATATATGCTTTCATTTATCTTGCATAAATATCTAGAAATGGAGCGGCTTGATCATATGGTAGGTTATGTTTAACTTGTTAAGAAACTGAAAACATCTTACATTCCTGCCAGAAGTTTATGAAAGTTCTAGTTCCTCTACTTTGTGACCACCACATCAGTCTTTAATTTTAGCCATTCTCAAATTAGCCATTCTGTGTAGTGATATCTCATTGTGGTTTGAGTTTGCATTTTCCTAATGATTAATGATGTTGAGCATTTTTTTCATGTGCTTATTTGAAGTGCTCAAATCTTTTAACAGTTTTTACTTGAGTGGCCTTTGTTTTGTTATAATTATATTTTGATAATCTTAAAAATATATTCTCAATGCAAGTCCTTTATGAGATATATGCTTTGCACATGTTTTTTACAGATCTGTGACTTGTCTTTTCATACTTTTTTTTTCCAATTACACTTGACATTCAATATTATGTTAGTTTCAGATGTACAGCATGATGGTTAGACATTTATGTAACTTGTGGAGTAATCCCCTTATGAGTCTAATACCCATCTGCTACCATATGTAGCTTTTATAGTATTATTGAGTGTATTTCTTACGTTGCAATTTATATCCCTTTGACTATTTTGCAATGGCTAATTTGTACTCCTTAATCCCTTCACTTTTTTCACCCAGCCCTTATACCCCACTCCCATCTAGCAACCATCATTTTGCTCTCCATATCTGTGAGTCTGTTTCTGGTGTTTTTGGTTCATTTATTTTGTTTTTTAGATTCCACAAATAAGTGAAATAACATGGTCTTTCTCTGTTTGACGTGTTTCACTTAGCGTAATACCTACTAGGCCCATTGGTTTTGTTTCAATATGAGCACTTCTTCCTTTCCTATTCTCAAACAGTAAGATTTCATTCATTTAATGGCCAAGTAATATTCCATTGTGTGTATATATACCACTTCTCCTTTATCCAGTTATTTATTGATGGATATTTACATTGTTTCCGTATCTTGGCTATTGTAAATGATGCTACAGTGAACATAAGGGTGTATACATCTTTTCAAATTAGTGTTTTGGATTTCTTTGGAGAAATACCCAGATGTGGAATTGCTGGGTCTCAAGGTAATTCTCTTTTTAATTTTTTGAGGAATCTCCTCACTGGTTTTCATAGTGGCTGCACCAGTTTGTCCCACTAAAAGCAAAAAAAGGGTTCTCTTTTTTCTACATCCTAGCCAAAACTTGTCAAAACTTGTTGAAGGCTTGAGGTGGTATCTCATTGAAGTTTTAATTTGCATTTCTCTGATGGTTAGTGACATTGTGTATCTTTTTGTATGACTCAGTAATTCATACATCTTCTTTAGCGAAGTGTCTATTCAGCTCCTTTGCCCATTTTTAAATTAGATTGTTTGGGTTTTTTGGTGTTCTATGAGTTATTTATCAATTTTTCATATTAACTCCTTACTGGATATATTATTTGCAAATATTTTTTCCCATTCAGTAGGTTGTCTTTTTGTTTTGTTGATGGTTTCCATAGCTGTTAAAAAAAAAAAAGACTTTTAGTTTGATGTAATCCATTTGTTTATTTTTTCTATTGTTTCCCTTGGCTGAGGAGATATATCTAAAATATCTCCTTTGAGCACTGCCAGAGAGTTTGCTACGTTTGTTTTCTTTTAAGAGTTTTATGTTTTTTGGTTCTTATATTAAAGTCCTTACTCCATTTTCAATTTATTGTTGTATATAGTGTAAGGAAGTAGTCTATGGAGTTTCAATTTTTTTTTTTTTTTTGCAGATATTTGTTCAGTTATCCCAACACCATTTATTCAAGATACTGTCCTTGCCCCATTTGTATATTCTAGCCTATTTTTTCATGAAGTAATTGACCTAATGTAAATGACATAAAGTCATAGGTTTATTTTTGGGCTCTATTCTACTCCATTGATTTATATGTCTGTTTTTATGCCAGTATCATTCTGTTCTCATTACTATAGCCTTCTAGTATCGTTTAACATACTCAAGATTGCTGTGGCTATTTGGGAACTTTTGTGGTTCCATATAAGTTTTAGATTATTTGTTCTAGTTCTGTGAAAAATGTCATTGGTATTTTGTTAGGGGTTGCATTGAATGTATAGATTGCTTTAAGTAGTATGGACATTTTAACAATATTAATTCTTTCTACCCATGAACACAGTATATCCTTCTTGCTGTATAAAAATGCAACCAATTTTTGAATATTAATTTTGCATTTGCTACTTTACTGAATTTATCAGTTCTATTAGTTTTTTGGGGGTGTAGAATCTTTAGGGTTCTCTATATGTAGTGTCTTGTCATCTGAAAATGATGACAGTTTTACATCTTCCTTTCCTATTTGAATACTTTTTACTTCTTTTTTGTATCTGAGAGCTGTGGCTAGGACTTCCAATATGTGTTGAATAAAAGTGGTAAAAGTGGACATTTTTGTTCATGGTCTTAAGGAAGATACTTTCTGGTTTTTCTACTTGAGTATGATGTTAGCTGTGGGTTTGTCATACATGGGCTTTATTATGTTGAGGTATGTTCCCTCTATTTTCACCTTGCTGAGTATTTTTATCACAAATGGATGCTGGATTTTGTCATATGCTTTTACTGCATCTGTTGATATGATCATGTGGTTTTCATCCTTCATTTTTTTATGTGTTGTAGCATGGTAATTGATTGTGGCCATTGAACCAACTTTGCATCCCAGGAATAAATCCTACATGATCAATGATGTATGACCTTTTTAATGTATTGCTTAATTAGTTTGCTAATACTTTGTTAGTGATTTTTTTTATGGGCACATATATATTTTTTTCTTTTTGTAACATCTTTGTCTGGCTTTGGTATAGGGTAATGAAGACCTGTACAATGAGCTTGGGAACCTTCCCTCCTTTGGAAATTTTTGGAATACTTTGAGAAGGATAGGTGTTAATTCTTCTTTGTTTGCTAAAAGCAACCACAAAGCCTTCCAGTTCAGCACTTTTGATTGCTGGGAGTTTTTTGTTTAGTGCTTCAGTTTTGTTGGTTGTAATAAGTCTGTTTAGATTTTTTTTTGTTTGTTTCTTCTTGATTCAATCTTGGAAGGTTGTAGGTTTCTAGGAATTTATCCATTTCTTTCAGAATGTTCAGTTTTTTGGCATATGTTTGTAGTATTTTTAATAAACCTTTTTATTTTTGTGGTATCTGTTGTCATGTCTCCTCTTTTATTTTTTATTTTATTTATGTGGGTCCTGTCCTTTTTTCTTGATTAGTTTACTTAAAGTTTTATCAATTTTTATCTTTTCTAAGAACCAGCTCTTGGTTTCATTCATCTTTTATAGATATTTATTTCATTTATTTCCACACTGATCTTTTCTCATTTTCTTTTTTCTTTCACTTTAGGCTTTGTTGTTCTTTTTCTATTTCCTTTAGTATAGGTCAGTTTTTTGAGATTCTTCTTGTTTCTTGAGGTAGGCTTGTACTGCTTTGAATCTACCTCTGAGAATTGCTTTTGTTGTGCCCCAAAGATTTTGGGTCATGGTGTGTTGATTTTCATTTTTCTCAAGGTATCTTTTTATTTCTTCCTTGATCTTATTGTTAACCCATTTACTGTATAGTAGTATCATGTTTTTTAGCCTCCCTGTATGTGTTTTTCAGTTTTTTTTCTTGTAATTAATTTCTGGTTTTATACCATTGTGGTTGGAGAAGATGCTGGATATGATTTTAATCTTTTAAAAATTTGTTGGACTTGTTTTGTGGCCTAACATGCGTTCTGTCTGGGAAAATGTTCCATGCGCACATGAAAAGAATGTATATTCTGCTCCTTGGGATGAAATGCTCTAAAAATATCAATCTGATCTAGTGTATCACTTAAGACCTCTGTTTCCTTGTTAATATTCTCTCTAGAAGATCTATTCATTGATGATAATGGTGTATTAAAGTGCCCTAATATAACTGTTACTGTCGACCTCTCCCTTTATGTCCATCAGTGTTTGCTTTATATATATTTAGGTGCTCATATGTTAGGTGTGTAAATGTTTACAGCAGAGTTATGGCATTTGTTTGATTGATCCCTTTATCATTATGAAATGTTCTTTATCTTTTTAAAAGTCAGTTTTGTCTGATATAGGTATTGCTACCCCAGTTTTTCTGTTTTTCATTTCCATTGGCATGAAATATCTTTTTCCATCTCTTTACTTTCCATCTGTGTGTGTCTTTTGGTCTGAAGTGGGTCTCATGTAGACAGTTTCTTATCCATTTAGCTACCCTATGTCTTTTCATTGGACTATTGAACCCATTTACATTTAAAGTGATTATTGATGCTTATATAGTTATTGCCCTTTTATTCATATTTATATTTTTTATTCTTCTTCTTGTTCTTAAATAAGTTTTTTTAACAGTTTTTGTAATACTGGTTTAGTGGCAATGAACTCCTTTAGTTTTTTTCTTGTCTGGAAAGCTCTTTCTCCCTCCTTCAATTTTAAATTATAGCCTTGCTTGGTGGAGTAATCTTGGTTATAGGTCTTTGCTTTTCAGCACTTTGAATATTTCTTGCGAGTGCCTTCTGGTTTAAATGTTTAGTTGAGAAATCACCTGACAGTCTTATGGTTGCTCTCTTGTAAGTAACTGCTTTTTTTTTGTTGTTGTTAATTTTAAGATTTTTTTCTTTGTCTTTAACTTTTGCCATTTTAATTATAATGTGTCTTGGTGTGGGCCTCTTTGGGTTCATCTTCTCAGGGACTCTGCTCTTTCCAGACCCTGTGTCTATTTCCTTCACCAGCTTAGGGAAGTTTTAATCATTATTTCTTCGAATAGGTTTTCCATCCCTTGTTCTCTTTCTTCTTCTAGTACCTCTGTTTTGCAAATGTTATTACAGTTGATAATTGCTCCAAGGTCCTTTAAACATATCCTCATTTTAAAATTCTTTTCTTTCTTTTTTTTTTTTTGCTGTTGGGATTGGGTATTTTCCGATACCTTGTCTTACACATGACTGATTCAGTCTTCTGCTTTATCTAATCTGCTGTTGATTTTCTCTAATATATTCATTTCAGTCATTATATTCTTCATTCTGGTTGGTTCTTTTTTTATGGTTCCTGTCTCTGTGTTGAAGTTCTCATTGGAATAATCTATTCTTCTCTAAGTTCACTGAGCATTCTTAAAACAAGTATTTTGAACTCTGCATCTAGTAAATTGCTTGTCTCTATTTTGTTTAGTCCTATTTCTGGAGCTTTTTTTCTTTTTCATTTGGGATGTGTTTCTTTGTCTCTTCATTTTGGCTGCTTTCCTGTGTTTATTTCTATTTATACGGTAGGTCTGCTATGTCGCCCAGTCTTGGTAGAGTGACCTTATATGGTTTGTGTCTGTGAGGCCCAGTGATGCAGTCTGTGTGGTCATCTGAGCCAGATGATTCACGAGTGTCTCTTGTGGTTGTTGTGTGTGCCCTCCTGTTATAGTTGAGCCCTGATTGGTGTGACATGTAAATGGGTGGGATTGATTCTCAGGCTGATTGGTGGTAAGGATTGTCCATGAGTACAATGGTTGAGCTGTTGTGCAGGGGCTCACACTATGTAGCAGGATTTGCTTTAGAGGGGCTCTGATAACTGCCATTTTTGCCCTTTGGGTGTGTTCTTTGTGGAGCTAATTGGGTAGTGCTTTGGTGTGGTCTGAAGCTGACCACTGGGTGTGTTGGTCTGAGGCCTCTTGGGAGAAGCTCCAGTGCAGGCCAAGGTCAGTCTCTGCCTGTGCCCTTCCTGGAGCCACTTGGTATGAGCTACAAAGTGATCTGCAGACATTTGCCATTTGCACTGGGCTTGTAGGTACCTGAGAGAGTCTAAGCTGGTAAACGAGACTGGCTGCCGCTAGAGCCTGGCTTGGGGCTATTGAGCAAGGCACGGGGGGACATGTTGAACCCAGATTCTGAGTTGTTTGGGATTTGTGAACATTTGAAAGGGTTCAAGAATGTCCTAAGCATGAGCTGCAACAAGATGTTTGTATGGGAAAGCTGCTCAAAGTGGCTTGAATGGGCATGCATGTTGAATGGGGTGAGGTCTCAGGGAATCACCAGGTCAGGGCAAACAGTTTTACCTGGTTGATTGAAACTTAGATATGGCACTGGCCTACGCCTGTAGTCTGGTTCATGGGAGTGCTCAACAAAGGAATAATCTCTTCTGCCAGTACTTCTGTCTGGAAGAAACCTGCACCTCCAGACCTTGCTCTAAGCCAGACAGTTCACTTCCTCTCTGTTTATCCTGGTTGTTTTCAAGCTGCTGCTTCTGTGATGGAGATGATAGCAAATGAGTCTGTCAACAAGCAAGTCTGTGTTTGGCCTCCGTAAAAGGAATGCTTAGGACTCTAGAAACCCTGTGTCTCACTCATCCACAATCCTTACTAGTTTTCATAACCGGAAGTTATGGGGATATCTGTTCCTAGCACTAGAAGCCTCCACTGTGGAGCCTGGGAGGGACTGGGACTTTTTGCTCCTCAGGAGAGACCTCTCCAGCTGAGATATCAGTACCGGTTTTTCACTGCCACACATAACTATGGGACTAGCCCATTCCGTGTCTCTACTCCTTCTGCTAATGTCAGCGTGGCTGCTTATTTATATCCTTAGTTGTAGGACTTCCATTCAGCTGGACCTCAGGTATTTCTCTTTTCTCTCTCTCTCTCTCTCTCTTTTTTTTTTTTTTTGACTTACAAACAACAGAAATTTATTTCTCACAGTTCTGGAGGCTGGAAAGTCCAAGATCTTGCATGGTGCTGGCAGATTTGGTGTCTGGTGAGTACTCTCTGGTTCATAGATGGCACGTTCTCACTGTGTCTTCACATGGAGGAAGGAGCCAGGAAGCTCTCTGGGGTCTCTTTTTATAAGGACATTAGTTCCAATCATGAGGGCAGAGCACTCGCAAAAGCCTTCTGTTCAAATACCATCACATGGGGCCTTAGGATTTCAACATACGAATTGAGGGGAGACACAAACACACAGCAATTTCCAATAAAACACAAAAGTATAGGGACAGAAAGCAGTTCACCATATACCAGGGGCTAGGAATAAGGGTGGGGGATTTCCTGCAAGGAGGCAAGAGGGAACTTTTGGAATTACAGAAATGTTTTATATCTTCTTGATTTTGATTGTGGTGTTGGTTATATAACCGAATGCAATTGTCTAAGTTCATCAAAATGTACACTTAAAATGGGTAATTTTTTGGATCTAAATTATACCTCAATAAAGGTATAATTTTCTATTTAGTAATTATATATCAAACTTATTTATGTTGTTTTGATCAATTATGTACCATTAATCACTGTAATGTAATGCAATCTAGAAGGATTTTTTAAAATTTATTTATTTCCTTTTTAAATACATTTGTCTCTGCCTCCCCCCACCCCTTTCCCTTGCCCCCTCCCTCTTTCCCTCCCTCAGCTCTTCCCCTTTGGTTTTGTCCATGAGTCCTTGCTCTGTGTTCCTTGACTTCCCCTTCCCTTCCCTTTCCCTGTCCCCCCTTCCTCCTTCCCTCTTGTCTCTGTTGATTTCTTTTCCTTTCAGTGTTGCTGGTCATATTTTCCTTGCATCTTTGTATTGTTGGTTAGGTTCCGCTTATAGGCGAGATCATATGGTATTTGTCTTTCGCCCCCTAGCTTATTTCGCTTAGCATGATGCTCCCCAGTTTCATCCATGCTGTCGCAAAGTTTAGTAGTTCTTTTTTTCTTTCTGCTGCATAGTATTCCATTGTGTATATGTACCATAACTTTTTGATCCAATCATCTACTGATGGGCATTGAGGTTGCTTCCAACACTTGGCTATTGTAAATTGTGCTGCTATGAACATTGGGGTGCATAGGTTCTTTTGTATTGGCGTTTTGGTGTTCTCAGGGTATAGTCCCAGCAGGGGAATCGCTGGATCAAAAGGCAGTTCCATTTTCAGCTTTCTGAGGAAATTCCACACTGCTTTCCACAGTGGCTGCACCAGTCTGCATTCCCACTAACAGTGTACTAGGGTTCCCTTTTCTCCACAGCCTCGCCAGCACCTGTTGTTTGTGGATCTGTTTATGATGGCCATTCTGACCGGTGTGAGGTGGTACCTCCTGGTGGTTTTGATCTGCATTTCTCTGATGGCTAGTGATGCTGAGCATCCTTTCTAATGCCTCTGGGCGCTCTGTATCTCCTCCTTAGAAAAGCATCTGCCCAGGTCCTTTGCCCATTTTTTGATTGGACCGTTTGTCTTCTTGGAGTGGAGTCGAGTGAGTTCTTTATATATCTTGGAGATCAAACTTGTATCTGATGTATCATTAGCAAATATATTTTCCCATATGGTTGGCTCCCTTTTCATTTTGCTGATGTTTTCTTTAGCCGTACAGAAGCTTCTTATTTTGATGAGGTCCCACTTGTTTATTCTTTCCTTTATGTCCCTTGCTTTAGAAGACATAGCAGTGAAAAAATTGCTGCGTGGGATATCTGAGAGTTTCCTGCCAATGTTCTCCTCTAGGACTTTGATGGTGTTGCGACTTCTATTTAAGTCTTTTATCCATCTTGAGTTTATTTTTGTGCATGGTGTCAGCTGATGATGCAATTTCAATTTTTTGCATGTAGCCGTCCAGCTCTCCCAACACCATTTGTTGAAGAGGCTGTTATTGCTCCATTTTCTGCTTCTGCCCGCTTTGTCAAATATTAGATGTCCATAGAGACCTAGGCTTATTTCTGGGCTTTCTATTCTGTTCCACTGGTCTATGGGTCTGTTCTTGTCCCAGTACCAGATTGTTTTGAGTATAGAGGCTTTATAGTAGAGTTTGATGTCCGGTATTGTGATCCCTCCTACTTTGTGTTTCTTTCTCAAAATTGCTGCGGCTATTTGGGGTCATTTATGGTTCCATATAAATTTTTGAAATGTCTGTTCTATTTCTGTGAAATACGTCATTGGTATCTTAATAGGGATTGCGTTGAATCTATAACTTGCTTTGGGGAGTATGGACATTTTGATGATACTAATTCTTCCAATCCATGAGCACGGTATATGCTTCCATTTATTTGTGTCTTCCTTAATTTCTTTTTTCAATGTTGTATAGTTTTCTGCATACAGGTCTTTTACATCTTTGGTTAAATTTATCCCTAGGTACTTTATTTTTCTTTTTGCTATATCGAATGGTATTTTTTCTCTGATTTCTTCTTCTTCTATTGCATTGCTGGTGTACAAAAACGCCTTTGATTTCTGAATGTTGACTTTGTATCCTGCTGTTTTGCCAAATTCACTTATTAGGTTGAGGAGTTTTTTGGTAGAGTGTACAGGGTTCTCTATGTACACTATCATGTCATCTGCAAACAATGATAGTTTTACTTCCTCCTTTCCTATTTGGATGCCTTTTATCTCTTTCTCTTGTCTGACCACTGTGGCTAGGACTTCCAATACGATGTTGAAAAGAAGCGGTGAGAGTGCACATCCTTGTCGTGTTCCCGATCTTAGTGGGAAAGCTTTCAGTTTTTGCCCGTTGAGTATGATATTAGCTGTAGGTTTTTCATATATGGCCTTTATTACGTTGAGGAATGCCCCATTTATTCCCATTTTGCTGAGTGTTTTGATCATAAATGGGTGCTGTACCTTATCGAATGCTTTTTCTGCATCTATTGAGATGATCATGTGGTTTTTGTCTTTTCTTTGATTTATGTGATGTATCATGTTTACTGATTTGCGTATATTGAACCATCCCTGCATCCCTGGGATGAATCCCACTTGATCGTGGTGGATAATCTTTTCAGTGTATTGCTGGATGCGGTTTGCCAATATTTTGTTGAGGATTTTAGCATCTATGTTCATCAGCGAAATTGGCCTGTAGTTTTCTTTCTTTGTAGGTAGACTTCAGGTATTTCTCAGTGATGGTGGTTCTGTAGTTTAGTTGTAAGTTTGATACGGTCATGGGAGGAAGCAAGAACAGTGTTTATCTACTCTACCACATTGAATGGCAGCCCCCTAGTCATCAATTAATAATTTTGATGAAGTCCAGTTTATTGATTATGCTATTAATGTCATATAAAAGAAATCTTTGCCTAACTCTAGGTCACAAAAACTTTCTCCTATGCTTTCTCCTAGTTATATGGTTTTAGGTTTTACATTTAGATCTGTGACTCATTTTTAATTACTTCCTAATGGATGTGATATGTACCTTATTGTGAGTTTTTTGTTTTGTTTCCACTGCATTTATTACTAATATAAAAATTGTTAACAAGAAAAATTCATTTTCAGTCCTCTAATACCTCTTATCCCTCCCTCTTGCCGACACAGCTCCTTACTGTTTCCTCAGGGCCAGTCCAAAACTGAGCCTGTTCTGTGTTGTTTTCACAGAAAACAATCAATGCCAGAGGTATAGGGGAAGAAGGTTGGTAGAAAGCGACAGTACTCTCCAGGTTCCACGCAAAGATAGGCCACATGGAGATTCAGGAATTCAAACAAAAGGGTTTTTGGACTCACAGTGACATAGCTTAACTAAAATGGGTTATAGAAAGGATAGGATAGGCCCATCATAGGATTTAGAAGATATCTTAGGGTCTATGTCAAACCAACACCAGAAAAATAGGGAGGATCAGGGAAGCAGTCTTGCCTAAAGTCTCACAATTCTCTCATTTGGGGAGACAGAGAAAGAAATGCCACAGACCCTGGGAAAGAGTATGAGGGGATTCATGTACCACAAAACACAGTGATCATAGACCATAATGGTAGGGATTGTGCTAATGATGCAGTAACTGTTAAATCTAAAAGCAAGGAGAGTGACCTTTCAGGGAGTGACTCTGTACTAGTCACCCAAACTTGACTTTAGGTCAGATAGCCTGGTGAGTTTCACAGAGAAAGCTGACAACATTGGGGTAGAGGATATGACATTAAAAAAGTACTTAAAACATGCAACTAAAAGAAGGGAATGGTAGGAAACTGCTGCGGGGCTCAGGAATCGAGGGCATAACTGGGGGCTGGGTGGACAAATGCCTAAGAAACAGTACCAAATAAGTTCCCTGCTCAGCAGTCAGTTGGCAAGGGGGAAGAGGATCCAGAAGGCAGTTGAGGGGAGCAAGATGGGACCCTGAAGGTGAGTCTCTGCAGTGTGAGGAGAAGAAAGAGTGTTCACTGTGCAAGTGATAAAATATATCTCTGGACCCCAAATGGGAGTGGTAGTAGACTAGGGTGGGCATCACTGACTGGGGATAGAAGGTGGAACAGCCTCACAGTGGCCATCATAGGGCCACAGGGAAACATGTGGCCGCTAGGTCACAGAGAGCTCATTATAGCTTGGAGGGGAAGGCACAGTCTTACAGAGGAGCTCCATTGATGCCTGGATGGTAAAAAGCAGAGGTCCTCACACCAACAGCAACCCTTTTTGGCAAAGTGTTGGCAAACAGGATGGTCAGATTTGTCTTCCCTAACCTGTGGTTCATCCTTGGAGGTGGGGGGGGCAGGTATTCTCGACAAGTGATGAGGTTTTGAGCCTTTAAGGAAGTCTCTGTTCCTTGTGAAAACCTCCCCCAGAGGGACTACCAGGTCCTGATCTGGGAAAAGGAGACTCAGCATTGACCACCCCCCACTACCACCAACCACGATCATATGGGACAGAACTGGGGCCTACGCCTCCCCAGACTGGGTCTTTGCCCAGCAAGGAGGTTGGAGACGCAGCAGTAGTGAAGTCATCAGTCACCTTTATCCTGAAGGACCTCTGTGAAGAGAGTCTGCATTCTTTTGTGTCTGTTTTCTTTTATTCAATATCATGTTTGTGGGATTCATTCAGGTTGCCTGCAGCAGGAATTGTTCATTTTTATTGCAGCGTAGTACCCCATTGCATGTACACACAACTTATTTATCCATTCTACTGATGGTGGACATGTGGATGGATTCCATTTTGGGGCTGACTTGTGGTTACCAAACTTACCATTGGCCATGGGAACGGCCAGGAGTCTGGCTGGTCCGATGGGACTCCCATTCTCTAGGTCTCCAGTTGGGTCTTCCAGTTGGAGCTGCTGCTGCTGATTCTGCTTCATTCATTTTGGTGTCATGGTTGTGGCAGTGACTGCAGTGGGATTTGAGGGCAGTTTATTTTGGTTTTGGTGTGCTAAAACATTTCCCTGTTGGCTAATGACGTTGAGTGTCTTTTCATGTGCTTATAGGCCGTTCTTAATATTTCCTTAGAGAAATATCCATTTAGCTCTTTTGCCCATTGGGTTATTTATCTTTTCAATATTGAGTTGTAAAGATTCTTTATATATTCTAGACACAGACCTTTATTAGATACCTGATTTACAGATATTTTCTCCCATCCTGTGGGATGTCTTTTCATTTTCTTGATGCTATCCTTATTTTATTTTTATGTATTTATTTTTATAATGTTTTATTGTTTATATAAAGTTGTCCCAATTTCCCCCCTTTCGCCCCCCTGTGCTAAGCCCGTCCCCCACTTACATAGTCCCCACACCATTGTCCATTTTCATGAGTCCTTCATATATGTTCTTTGACTAATCCCTTTAGCTTCTTTCATATAGCCCTCACCCCTGTCCTCCCCTCGTACCACTGTCAATTTACTCCATGATTCTATGCCTCTGGTTCTCTTTTGTTCAGTAGTTTATTTTGTTCATTAGGTTCCTTTTATAAGTGAGATCATATGGTGGTGTTTGTCTTTCACTGACTGGTTTATTTCATTTAGCATAATACTCTCCAGCTCCATCCATGCTGTCATGAAGGGTGGGAGTTCTTTCTTTCTGCTGGGTAGTATTCCATTGAGTAAATGTACCACAGTTTTTTAATCCACTCATTTACTGTTGGACACTTAGGCTGTTTCTAACTCTTGGTTATTGTAAATAGTGCTGCTATGAACATAAAGGTGTATACATTTTTTCAATTGGTGTTTTGGAATTCTTAGGATATATTCCCAGCAGTGGAATTACTGAGTCAAAAGGTAGTTCCATTTTTACTTTTTGAGGAAATTCCATACTGTTTTCCCAATGGCTGCACCAGTGCGCACTCCAACCAACAGTTCACGAGGGTTCCCATTTCTTCATATCCTAGCCAGCATTGTTTGTTGATTTATTAATGATAGACATTTTGGCAGCTCTCAAGTGGTATCTCATTGTAGATATCTCTCTGATGGCTAGTGATGTTGAACATCTTTTCATTTGTCTATGGGTCATCTGTATGCCCTTCTTGAAGGAGTGATATTCAGGCTCAACACTCATTTTGTAATTGGATTGTTTGTTCCTGGTGTTGAGTCATATGAGTTCTTTATATGTTTTGGAGATTAAACCCTTGTCTGGTGTATCATTGGCGATGTTCTTCCATATGGTTGGTTCTGTTTTCAATTTGAGGATGGTTTCTTTAGTCATGCAGAAGCTTTTTAATTGATTGTCCTGTTTGTTTATTTTTTCCTTTATTTCCCTTGCCCTAGTAGATATATCAGCAAAAATATTGCTATGTGAGATATCTGAAATTTTACTGCCTAAGTTTTCCACTAGAATTCTTATGGTATCATGACTTACATTTATGTTTTGTTTCCATTTTGACTTTATTCTAGTGTATGGTGTAAGCTGGTGGTCTAGTTTCATTTTTTGGCATGTGCTAATCCAGTTCTCCCAACACCATTTATTGAAGAGTTTATTTTTACTCCATTATATGCTTGTGCCCTGTTTGTCAAATATTAATTGACCATAGAGGTATGGGTTTTATTCTGTTCCACTGATTTTTGTGTCTGTTCTTATTCCAGTACCAGACTATTTTGTTTACTGTCACCTTGTAGTATAGTTTGATATCATATACTGTGATCTCTCCTACTTTATTCTTCTTTCTCAAGATTGCTGAGGCAATTTGGGGTCTTCTTTAGTTACATATAAGTTTTTGGGATATTTGTTCTATATCCATGAAATATGCCATTGGTATTTTTATACTGTGTTGAATCTATAGATTTCTTTGGGTAGTATGGACATTTTAATGATGTTAATTCTTCTAGTCCATGAACACTGTATATGCATCCCTTTATTTGTATCTTCCTCATTTTCTTTCTTCAGTGTTCTATAGTTTTCTAAGTACAGGTTTTTTGCCTCCTTGGTTAAATTTATTTCTAGGCACTTTATTATTTTGTAGCTATAGTAAATGGAATTTTTTCCTTTTACAGGGGTTTCTCTTTCTGATTGTTCATCGTTGGTATATAAAAATGCCTTCAATTTCTGAATACTGACTTTGTAACCTGCTGCTTTGCCAAATTCCCTTATTAGGTTGAGTAGTTTTTCATGGAGTCTTACAGGGTTTTTTATGTACACCATCATATCATCTGCAAATAATAAGTTTTATTTCCTCCTTTTTAGTTTGGGTGCCTTTTATGTCTTCTTGTCTGAATGCTGTGGCTACCATGTTGAATAAGAATGGGGAAAGCGGATATCCTTGTCTTGTTCCTGATCCTAAGGGAAAAGCTTCTAGTTCTTGCCGATTGAGTATGATACTGGCAGTAATTTTTTCATGTATGGCCTTTATTACGTTAAGATATGCTCTCTCTTCCCATGTTACTGAGAGATTTTATCATAAATGGTTGCTGGATTTTATCAAAAATGGTTGCTGGATTTTATCAAATGCTTTTTCTTCATCTATTGATATAATCTTGTGATTTTCGTCTTTCATTTTGTTTATGTGATGTATTATATTTATTGATGTGTGATATTGTATCATCCTTGCGCTCCTGGAATAAGCCCACTTGATCATGGTGTATGATCTTTTTAATGTATTGCTGGATCTGGTTTGCTAATATTTGTTGAGGATTTTAGCCTCTATATTCATCAGAGGTATTGGCCTGTAATTTTCTTTCTTTGTCGTATTTTTACTTGGTTTTGTAATTAGAATAATATTAGCCTCATAAAAAGAGTTTGGGAGTCTTCCCTTTTTTTGAATTTTTTGGAATAGTTTGAGAAGTATGGCTATTACTTTTTCTTTGAATGTTTGGTAAAATTCAACTGTGTAGCCATCCAGTCCAGGGATCTTGTGTGTTGGGTTTCTTTATTATTGCTTTAATTTTGCTAGTTGTTTTTGGTCTTTTCATGTTTTCTGCTTCTTCCTGATTCAATTTTGGAAGATTTTATATTTCTAGAAATTAATGTATTTCATCCAGATTTACCAATTTTTTGGCATGTAGTTGTTCAAAGTAATTTCTTACAATCCTTGTATTTTAATGCTTCTCCTCTTTCATTTCTGGTTTTATTTATTTGGGTCCTATCTCTTTGTTTCTTGATAAGCCTGGTTAAAGGTTGGTTAATTTTGTTTTTCTTTTCAAAGACCCAGCTCCTGAATTCAGTGATATTTTTTATACAAAAACAGCTTTAGTTTCAACAAATAATAGAGGAACAATTAAAATAACACATCATTATCAAAACAGATGAATGAGTATTAAAAATATTGATACTATCAAGTATTGATGACTGCAAAAGGAACTGGGTATTCATACACTTGTTTTCTTCATGTTCTTAAAGCAGTCCCTTTAGCATATTTTGCAGTACCGATTTGGTGGAGGTGTATTCCTTCAGCCTTCTTTTGTCTGGGAAACTCCTTATTTCACCTTCCATTTTAATTGAGAGCTTTGCTGGGTAGAGCAGTCTTGGTTGTAGGACTTTGCTTTTCATGACTTGGAATATTTCTTGCCATTCCCTTCTGGCTTGCAGGGTTTCTGTTGAGAAGTCAGCTGCCAGTCGTATTGGGGTCCCTTATATGTTACTACCTGTTTCTCCTTGCTTGCTTTAGGATTCTCTTTGTTTTTGATATTTGCCATTTTAATGATGATGTGTCTTGGAGTGGGCCTCATTGGGTTCCTCTTGAATGGGACCCTCTGTGCTTCTTGGACTTGTGTGACTTTTTCTCTCCTCCAATTAGGGAAGTTTTCCATCATGACTTTTTCAAACAGGTTCTCCATCCCTTCCTCATCCTCTTCTCCTTCTGGTATCCCTAATATATGGATATTACTACGTTTTAGGTTGTCCTGCATTTCCCTAAATGCCTCTTTATTCTTTCTGAGTCTTTTTTCATTTTCTTGCTCTTCCTGGAAACTTTTTTCTACCTTGTCCTCCAGCTCGCTGGTTCATTCCTCTGCTTCATCTAGCCTGCTTTGCATTCCTTCTACTGTGTTCTTCAATTCAGAAATTGTATTCTTCATTTCCTCTTGTCTCTTATTGATAGTTTCTATGTCCTTTATCATGCTGATATAGTTTGCAGTAAGTTCCTCATAGTTTCCCTGTAGTTTTTGGTAATTCTCTCTGAGCTCACGGAGCTCGTTGAGCTTCCTTAGAACCATTGTTTGGAACTCAGTATCTGATAGTTTACTTGCATCAATTTCATTTAGTTGTCTGTGGGGATTCCTCCTTTCCCTTTGAGTGGGGTGTATTTCTTTGTCTTCCCATTATTTGTGAGACTCTTCTCTTTTGCTTCTGCTTCTTAAGTTGTTCTGTTTTGATTTCCTGACTTTGTGATGTGAACTCCTATGGTAGAAGACCCCTGTTTTTACTTTCTGGATCTGCCTCTGATGATGTCACATGTCATCCTTGTCTGACCTTAGGCAGTCTGTTCAAGACTTCCAGGAATCTGCTGTCTGTGGCTGTCTCCTTTAGCTGTTAATCTGGTCACTCTGCACTCAGCAGGCGTCTTAGACAGCACAGGGAGGCGTGGAATCCCACCTGGGAGCGGGGCTATTGGGTCCTCTGATGCTGGAACCCCTCAGGGGGAACATTCTCTACCTGAGCAAGATGGCTGCTGCCACATGGGGGATGAGTCAGCATCAAAATCCCGCTGGCCACTCTCTCACTTCTCTCCCCAAAGCTCCTTCCCCAGTGTCTCCTGAGGTGTCTCTAGCTCACTCTGCCCCTACCTTTGCCGGAGACCAGGGTACTTGGCTGCAAATAAAAATTTATGTGTTGGCCTTTTAAACAGTTCCTTGCATTTCCAGCCACCTGTCTCTGGCAGAGAGCAACCCTGCTGCTTTTTGCAGCTGGCTGTTTTCTGTGTACTTATTGGGCTCTGGTGCTGTGGACTGGAGATCCCCTCTTTTGGTTTCGAGTCCACACTACTCAGGGAGATCCAACTGGCCCTATCGTTATCCTTCTGTTGCTGCCGCCCATGGGTGCTCCGCCTGCCTTCTCAGGTCTGTACTGCACTCCTTACCAGTTAGACTGCGCTAAAGCTGATTCTTCTGATCCCCTAGATTACAGGGCTCCTCTCTTGCTCTTGTTCAGTTTGCTCCAGGTGATTTCTCCACAATTTAGTTGTAATTCCAGGTTGGTCCTGGGAGGAGGTCAGTGTGACTTCCACTCACTCCTCCACCATCTTGATTCTCCCTCTGAAGATAATTAATTAAATTCATTTGATCTAGTGTGTTGTTTAAGGCCGCTGTCTCCTTGTTGATTTTCTGCCTGGAAGATCTATTCATCAAAGTCAGTGGGATGTTAAAATCCCCAACTATAACTGTATTTCCATTGATCTCTCCTTTTATGTTCATCAAAATTTGCTTTATATAGTTAGGCGCTGCTATGTTGGGTGCATAAATCTTTACTAGGGTATATCCTGTTGTTAGATTATTCCCTTTATTATTATGCAGTGTCCTTCTTTGTCTTTTACCATAACCATGGTTTTAAAGCCTATTTTGTCAGATACAAGTGCTACTACTCCACTTCTTTTTTCCTTTTACCTTTGTGTGAAATATCTTTTTCTAACTCATTGCCTTTAGCCTTCATGTATCTTTTCATCTGAGAAGTATCTCTTGGACGCACCATATATATGGTTCTTTTTTTCTTATTCATTCATTTACGCTCTGTCTTTTGGTGGGAGCATTTAAGCCATTTACATCTAAGGTGATTATTGATAGATAGATATGCAGTGCCATTTTATTGTTAGACTATTGTCCTCTGTTGTTGGTTTTTTCCCCCTTTTTCTTCTTCTTAAAGCAAGCCCTTTAACCGTTGTTGGAGTACTGGTTTGGTGTTAAAAGACTCCATTAGCTTTATCTTGTCTGGGAAGCCCCTCATTTCTCCTTTAACTTTAAATGAGTTAGCCTTGGTTGTAGGTTCTTGCTTTTTTCATCACCTTGAATATTTTAACACCATTCCCTCCTGGCCTGAAATGTGTCTGATCAGTAATCAGGTGGGAGTCTGTTTGGTGCTCCCCTGTAGGTAGGTAACTGCTTTTCTCTTGTGGCTGTTGGTATTCTGTCCTTATAGTTAAGCCTTGTCATGTTAATGATGATGTGTCTTGGGATCCAACTTGTTTGGGACTCTCTGAGCTCCCTGGACTTTTCCTTCACCAGAACAGGGAAGTTTTTGGTCATTATTTCTTTAAATGGGTTCTTAATCCCTTGCTCACTCTCTTCTCCTTACGCTTCATGTTGTTCAAGATGTTTCTTAAGCTCTTCTCTTTTTTAAAAAATTTTTTTGCTGCTCTGCTTGATGGTTTCTTTCTACCTTGTCTTCCAAAACACGGATTCTATCTTCTACTCATCTAACCTACTGTTTGTTCCCAGATACTGTTTGTATCTCAGATACTGCATTCTTTATTTCTGATTGATCCTTTTTTATGGTTTCTGTGTCTTTTTTCATGCTATTGAGTATCCTAATAATCATTATTCTAAACTCTATCTGATAAATTCCTACTTCCATTTCATGTAGTTCTGAAAAATTCTCTTTCATTTGGGGTCTGTTTCTTTGTCTTCTCATTTTGGCTGCTTTTTTGTATTTTCTGCCTTAGATCTTAAACTAATCAGCCTTTAAGCTGATTGGTCTTTAATCTAATCAGCCTGTGATCAGCAGTCAGGCTTAAGTACAATGGGCAGGGCAGAGTAATTCCTGCAGGTGGGACTGTTGCTTCCCCTCAGGCTGATGCCATTCAGAGAGGAGCGCTCTGCCTGAGGGAGATGGCTCCTGCAGTATGGGGAATGACTTAGTACAGAAATCTTGGCAGCTGTTACTTCAGATGTCTTCCAGAGCCACCAACCCCAGACTCTCCTGAAGTGTCTCCAGTCCATTCTACCCGCCCTTTGCTGGCCCCCAAGGTAAGTGCCTGCAAATTAAATTTTGTGCTTTTGCCCTTTAAAAGACTCTCTGTGTCTCTAGCCATCTCACTTTAGCTGACAACCCCTGCTGCTTTTCACAGCTGGATGTTATCTGGGTTCCTTTCTGGCTCTGGTGCTGAAGACTGAGGAGCCCGATTTGGGATTTAGAACCCACACTTCTGAGGGTGAATTGCCCTGCCGCTGAAATATCCCTCTGGCACTTAAGCCGCTGCCTCTGGGAGCCCAGCCAGCCCTCTCACATCTCCTCTGCATTCCCTACCAGTCACGTTTTGCTGAAGTATTTTCTTCTGTGTGTCCGTGGTTGTAAGGCTTCTCTTTCCAGCTAGTGTTCAGTTGGTTATTCAAGATGATTTCTATACAATTTAGTTGTAATTCCAGGTTGGTCCTTGGAGGAGGTTAGTGTAGCTTCCACTTACTCCTCCGCCATCTTGAATCAGTAACAGCTTATTTTTTCATTTCTACAGTATATTTCATTCTCCCATCAGAACATTTAACTATCTCCTATTTATGCTTAGAAGGTTACTTGGGATTAAATAAGTGCTATGAATGAACCTTATTTATGATACCAGTACATGACATAGATAATGACAGTCATGGTATAACAGCAGAAAACTCTATTTTTTCAGTATTTTTGAACCAAAACCTACTTATAAATACATTTTCTGTGGAGATTTTATATATATATTTATAAATATATACTTATGTGTAAATATATATATAGATTTTATATTCATATATGGATGTATAATTGCAACACAAAATACTGCTTTATGTGATATACACTGATGTTTTCTGTTCTATTTCATTGAAAAATAAACTTTTGGTAATTACCAATTAATGGGTTATATCTCATAGGTTAACATCCATTCTCTATATAAAGACAAAACTATGAGGTACTATATTAATAAAAGGTAGAGGTACTTAGATTACATGCTGTTCTATTAAGTTTTACTTCAAAACAGTTAGAGTACAGTATAGTTAAGTGTGTATAACTTTATTAACAATTTATACAAGATTATGTCTCTGTATTTTAGTTTTAGTCTCTCTTTTCCATAGTGAATGGATGGGTTAGTGATATCTTACAAATATTTAAAAGAGATACTGCAGAACTTTATTTTGAATTAATGAAATTTGAGTGATTTCTTAGGCTAAGAAATAGTTTTGAGGCATAGTAAAGTCCTGGAACTAATAATAGCTTTGCATCCTTATTTTTTAAGTAGATAGTTTTAAAAAAATTTTTTATGAGTTTATTTCAGCCAAACTGACGACATATTCCAGGGAGGAAGATCTGAAGTGGTTTGGGGAGTAATGGATTGTAGCTTCTGTGCATTTGAAATTAAGGAGGGGACTTAAGATTGGAGAAGGCAAGGTTGAGATTGGATTCCAGGCTAGTTAACAAGATTATGTACTTTCTTGAGAGTAAATATACCTTTTTTAGGAACATTATTTCTGGTATTTCAAAGGTTTGTTAACCTAGGTGCACAAGAACTGTGGACAGGGCTGGCTTAGACCCTTTCATTAAAGAAGTTGTTGTCCTGGGGCGTGACTATCCACCATGACCTGCCCAGTTAGGAATTTATGATCAGATCACCACGTGAGGTTACTTTCCATTGAACCCCCTTTTTTTCATCAACAGTTCCCCCTTTTGGACATAAATCAACATGGAAGATGCACTGACTGACTTTTTGGTCAGATAATGTGTTCTTACTCCTAGGAAGTCTTAAGTATCAGCATCATCTTATTAAGCATTGGGAACGGGGCAGTACTGGAACCATGGGATCTGAACTGAGGTCGAATTTTCCCCCCAAAAGGGAAGGGCAGGTAAATGGGAGTCATGCAGGTCTTATAGCCATCATTGTGAAAAAAAAACACTCTAGATCATTTCTGTCCTATGAATTGTCATGTTCCAAGTTTTGCCTTCTGTCTCATTTTTCTGCCTTTGGCATCTAGTATTACAATTACATAAGTCCTGAAAAGAGTATTAATAGTTATACATGTAGAGTAATGATAAATAGTTGGACTATATAGAAGAACCCAAAGAACAGATGTAACTATTATTGTGACCACTGTCATTAGCAGACAGGTAAAGGCAATCAAACAAAATGGATTCTAAGTTCAGTATCAATCCATAGGTATAAAGATTTTGTTGATGTCTTGGGATAACTGTTTACTTCTGATGTGAGTAGCGTCTTATTCTAGGGGACTTTGATGACCATTGTACGTGGAGATGAGTATCAGACTAGGGTGATGTCAATTTGTGGTTAGACGCCAGATACGTTCCCTTCCAACGAAGTTGGAGAATGTCTTTTATTTGATGTTCTTTCCAATAATCACAATCTAAAGTCTTTGTCTCCTCAGAGTTCACTATGAAAGGAAGTAGTTACCAACTTGACATTTTCTTGAAGTGAGTCTATGAAACTTTGGCAGTAGTGTAAGATGTTTTCTTTCAATAATGTCAGCTCATAGTTTCTTTCATCTAAGTTCAACAAATCCACTGTGATGCATGAAGGAATGCAAAAACTGAAAAATGAGAAGGACCAAGTATCCATGTTGGGTTTTCCAAAGACCTAACTCTTTATATTTTATCTCTGATTTTCTCATGCAATTTAACATAAAAGACAAGTAATTTGACATGTTTCAGGGGCCCTTCTGGAACACCACAAAGTTATTAGTACATATATTGAGATTTTAACCGTTAAAAACCTCAATTTCTAATGAAAACCTCAATTTTTAATGAAAAGCATTCTTTAGTTTGGACATTTTATAGCATCTGGAAACATTTTTCATAGACACAAAAGTCAATTATTAACATGGACTTATTTTTGTACAGCTCAGTCAAAATAAAGACATATCTGTGTTATCTAAAGCAACAAACTTAAGCAAACTTTATTTACTAAGGATTAATCTTAGATTATATTTACTTGGAAAGCATTTGAGTAGGTTTTTATATTTCTGAAAAGTTTAGAATACCCAATTCTTACAAGTGCTTGTGTTTAATTTTAACAATACCATCCAGAGGTAGAAAATTATCTAACATTTAAAACATGCATACATGTAGACACACACACACAGACACAAAGAGAGAACGGTTGAATCTAAATTTTGTTTAGGAGGCATTTACAATTCATGTCTGCCTTTGACAAGGCAAGTTCCAAATGACCTTCCCCCTTTTAAAATAACAACAGCCGTTTTAAATACCACAAAGAATTGGGTTGACATCATGTTGATCTGTTTATCTAAATTCTCTTTTTGAAGCTTTAAGAAACCAACAAAATAAAATTTTTATTCATTCTACCCAATTTTGTAGCCAGTTTTTTCTAATTATGCACACAAAAAATATAGAAGTATCAAAGGGTCCTCATTTTGGCCATCTTAGTTATAAATGGGGGGCTGACTGTGGTGGGTCTTGGAGAGATGATTTCCCATGTTAATTTTGACATCTGGAGAGTCTGAACAAAGTTCTAGGGAAAACCAGCCTGTATATGCATGTCTCTGGATGAGCTAATTGCAGGGGATATCTCTATAGGACTGCTTTACACCCTAGACGAAGTTTTCTGCTGGAAACCCCACAAAGATTCTTCATTATCTAAGAATACTCAAACAAGGGCCAGCGAGAGTTTATTGAATGCAGCAAGAACTGCAACATTTTTCAAGTCTCTCAGTTCTTGAAAACGTGTCTCAGGTCTTTCAGGGTGAATCCATTCCAGGTGCTCTGCCCTCCTTGGGCTCGCACCTGCTTCTCTGGGAATTGGCTATGCTACCTCACTAGATGAGGTAGCCCACTTTTGCCACCCTGTATTTGGGGATCTGAATCAACTTGTCAGGTTGGGGACACAAATGCTTTCTCATTTGGCGCTAAAGACAGCTCGGGCTCTCATTTAATTAGTAAATATTTTGTTAGGATTCTCAGTAAGCATGCCAATTAAAAAGTTGAAGTTAAAAGTAGCAACCCACCTTTTCTTTCTTCTCCCTTGGTTATCTCAACCATTATTCACCTCAAGGATTTTCTAAGGATAGCTCAAATAACGTCATGGCCTGGGAGTCATCCAACTTCACTCTGAGCCTGTGGTGTAAAATAGGCCCTTGTTTGTACTTAGTAGGGGTCCAGGGCTGCAGGGTCATGGTCCTGGGTGGGCTTCTTCCAGAATCCTGCCACACTACGCCAAGTAAATGTTGATGTAACAAATGTCCAAACCTGTAGAAAATTTTTATGAGTTTATTTCAACCAAACGACAGGTACTGGGGAATAAGATCTTGTTAATATCAAATTTTTTTCCTATCTTTGTCTACATCATTTACAATAAAACAAGATTTACAATGTGTAAAATAGGTGTTGTCATAGTAAAACTCAACCCACTTATCAATACATTTATTTGAAGATCTCATAAATATGTATATATAATTTTTAAATTTTTTTATTGTTCAACTACAGTTGTCCCACATTTTTCCCCCCTGCTTTCCCCTGCCCTGCCACCCCTCCCCACAATCTCCACCCCATTGTTCATGCCCATGGGTCCTCTATACATGTTCCTTGACTGGGTCTTTCCCCTTCTTCCCCCTATAATCCTCATCTCTGGTGTCAGTTTGTTCTTTATTTCCATGTCTCTGGTACTCTTTTGCTTGTTTGTTTTGTTGATTAGGTTCCACTAATAGGTGAGATCATGTGGTATTTGTCTTTTACCACCTGGCTTATTTCAGTTAGCACACAACTCTTCAATTCCATCCATGCTGTTGCAGAGGGTAGGAGTTCCTTCTTTCTTTCTTCTGCATAGTATTCCATTGTGTAAATGTACCGCAGTTTTTTGATCCAATCATTTACTGAGGGGCACTAGGCTGTTTCAAGCCCTTGGCTATTTTAAGTAGTGCTGCTATGAATGCTGGGGTACATAGTGTTTCTTTTGGATTCGTGTTCGGGATTCTTAGGGCATAGTCCCAGCAGGGGAATTATTCGATCAAAAAAGCAATTCCATTTTTAGTTTTTTGAGGAACTTCCAAAATGTTTTCCACAGTGGCTGCACCAGTCTGCATTCCCACCAACAATTTACTAGGGTTCCCTTATCTCCACCTCACCAACATTTGTTGTTTGTTGATTTGTTAATGATGACCATTCTGACCAGTGTGAAGAGGTATCCCATTGTGGTTTTAATTTGCATCTCTCTGACACCTAGTGATGTTAAGCGTTCTTTCATATGTCTCTGGTTCCTCTGTGTCCTCCTTGCAGAAGCGTCTATTCAGGTTCTCTGCCCATTTTTTAATTGAATTTTTTGTCTTACTGCTGTTGTGTGAGTTCTTAATATATTTTGGAGATCAAACCATTGTCTAAGGTATCACTAGCAAATACGATTTCCCATTTGATTGGTTCCCTCTTCATTTTCTTGCTGTTTTCTTTAGCTGTGCAGAAGCTTTTCAATTTGATATAGTCCCATTAGTTTCTTTTTTCCTTTATATCCTTTGCTCTAGGGGGCATATTGGTGAAATTATTGTTGCGCGGGATATCTGAAATTTTCTGCCTGTGTTCTCTAGGACTTTTATGGTGTCACAGCTTATATTTAAATCTTTTATCCATATTGAGTTTATTTTGGTGCATGGTGTAAGTTTGAGGGGGGAGGGACTCTGTCCCGCACAGCTGCTCTGGGTTCCCACGGATGGGGAAATAAACTATACCAGACACAATTTGCCTGTCAGGAGAAGGGGTTAGTGATTCCCTCTGGTGGAGAACGCCCTGAGCCCTTCCCTAGAAGTGGTTTTTATTGAGAACAATATGTGCAGGGGTATACAGCATGCATACAAAGCCTGTCAGTATACATCAAAAGACTATAGATAATAAATTGAAGAAATACAGAGGTCTGTCTTAAATCAAAGTCTGTTAGACAAGTTGGCACCAGATGCTCATGAAGGCACAGTGTTCAGGGCTCAGAAATTATCTCCTTGCTGTGAAGTAAAACACCTGTTTTTTCCCTTATCAGGACAGTGTGAAGCAGAACAAGCTTCAGTGGATACAGTGTATTCTTTTGCACAGCTACAGTTCCCAGTGCCTCACAAAGTGGTCTCCAGCATCAGTTCTCATTAACTTAAGGGCATTCTTAGCAAAGTAAGTTTCATAGGATTTAATCCATTCCTTTTACAGGCCTAATTGTCCCCAGGACCACCCTATCCTGTTTAGGGCTGTACCTGCCTTTAGATTGTTTCACTGACAGGTCAGGCGGCCAGGCAGAGCAGCCAGGAGATAAGGAGACTTCTTTCAGATAGAATGAAGACTCGCGCCATGACAAAGCCAAGGGGCGAGGGTCTTTTTCCCCTTCTCTGTGTCCCCTAAGTCCTTCCCTGATGGCCCCTATGCGACTGTGCCTGTCTTAGGTTGCCCCTGTCATTGAGGGAGTCTTACCCATCAGGGGAACAGGTTTTTGTCTCCTCAGTGGCCTATTTTCCCAAGGCCTCCTTGCTCAGCTCCAGCCTTGGGGCCCTCTCTCCTGTCAGCGAGGCTGCAGTCTCTGAAACAAGGCAGGATGATTCCCAACATAAGCTGGTGATCTACTTTCATTTTTTTTGCATGTACTTCTGCAGATCTCCCAATACCATTTACGGAAAAGGCTATTTTTACTCCATTTTATGCTCCTGCCCCCTTCGTCAAATATTAATTGACCATAAAGACATGGGTTTATTCTTGGGCCCTCTGTTCTTTTCCATTGATTTATGTGTCTGCTATTTTGTCAGTACCAGACTGTTTTGATTACAGTGGCCTTGTAATGTAGTTTGATGTCAGGTATTGTTATCCCTCCTATGTTGTTAAAATTGCTGTGGCTACTCTGGGTCGTTTATGGTTTCATATAAATTTTTGAAATGTTTGTTCTACATCTGTGAAATATGTCATTGGTATTTTAATAGGGATTGTGTGGAACCTATAAATTGTTTTGGGTAGTACAAACATTTTGATGATGTTAATTCTTCTAATCCATGAGCACGGTATATACCTCCATTTATTTGTGTCTTCCTTAGTTTCTTTCTTCAGTGTTGTGTATTTTCTGAGTGCACATCTTTTCCCTCCTTGGTTAAGTTTATTCCTAAATATTTTATTTTTTCTTACTACTATAGTAAATAGAATTTTTCCCCCTAATTTCTTTTCCTGTATTTCATTGTTAGTGTACAGAAATGCCTCAGATTTCTGAACAGTGACTTTGTATCCCATTGTTTTACCAAGGTCACTTATTAGGTTGAGTAGTTTTTTGGTGGAGTCTAAAGGGTTTTCTATGCACAGTATCACGTCATCTGCAAACAATGATAGTTTTACTTCCTCCTTTACGATTTGAGTGCCTTTTATTTCTTTTTCTTGTCTGATCACTGTAGCTAGAACTTTCAATACTGTGTTGAATAGAAGTGGAGAAAGTGGACATCCTTTTCTTATTCCCAATCTTAGTGGGAAAGCCTTTAGTTTTTGCCTGTTCAGCATGATGTTAGCTGTAGGTTTTTCGTATATGGCCTTTATTATGTTGAGGTATGCCCCCTGTACTCCCACTCTCCTGATGTTTTTATCATAGATGGATGCTGTACCTTATCAAATGCTTTTTCTGCATCTATTGATATGATCACGTGGGTTTTGTCTTTTGTTTATGTGATGTATTACATTTATTGGTTTGCAAATATTGAACCATCCTTGCATCCCTGGGATGAATCCCACTTGATCATGGTGGGTGATCTTTTTAAGGAATCATGGATGGAGTTTGCCAATATTGAGGATTTTAGTATCTATACTCATCAGCAATATTGGACTGTGGTATTCTTTTTTGTTGTGTCTTTATTTGGTTTTGGGTTTAGGATAATCCTGGCCTCATAAAAAGAGTTTGGGAATCTTCATTCATTTGGATTTTGTGGAATAGTTTGAGAAGGATTGGGGTTAGATCTTCTCTAAATGTTGAGTAAAATCCCCCCGTGAAGCCATCTGGTCCAGGGCTTTTGTGTGCTGGGAGTTTTTTTATTACTGCTTCAATTTAACTGGCTGTTATTGGTCTATTCAGGCTTTCTGCTTCTTCTTGACTCAGTTTTGGAGGATTATATGTTTCTAGAAATTCGTCCATTTTGCCCAGGTTTTCAGATTTCTTGGCATTTAGTTCATAGTGATATCTTATAATCCTTTGTATTTCTGTGGTATTGGTTGTAATTTCTCCTCTTTCGTTTCTTATTCTATTTATTTGACTCCCCTCTCTTTTTTTCTTGATGAGTCTGTAAAAGTCTTGCCAATTTTGTTTATCTTATCAAGGAACCAGCTCTTGGATTTATTTTTCCTTCGAATTGTTCTTTTAGTCTCTAAGTCATTTAATTCTGATCTGATCTTGATTATTTCCTTTCATCTATTTACTCTTTGCTCTGTTTGTTGTTACTCCAGTGCTTGTAATTATAGGGTTAGGATGTGTATTTGAAATTTGTCTCTCTTATTTAGGTAGGTCTATACTGCTATGAACTTCCCTCTTAGAACTCCCTTTGCAGTGTCCTATATGTTTTGAGTTGTCCTGTGTTCATTTTCATTTCCAGAAACTTTTTGAGTTCTTCCCTGATCTCATTGTTTACCCATTCATTGTTTAATAACATGTTATTCAGTCTGCATGGATTTGATTATTTTTGAGTTTCTTCCTTGAGGTTAGTTTCTACTTTCAAGCCATTGTGTTCTGAGAAAATACTTGATATGATTTAAATTTTCTCGAATTTGTTGAGGCTTGTTTTTTGTCTTGTCATGTGGTCTACCTTTGAAAATGTTGCATGTGCATTTGAAAAGAATGCATATTTGGCTTCTTTGGGGTGAAAGGTTCTGTATATACCATTTACGGCCATGTGACCTAGAGTGTTGTTCAGTGCCATAATATCCTTGTGGATTCTTTGTTTAGACGATTGGTTCATTGTTGACGCAGAGGTGTTAAAATTCTGTACTATTAGTATGTTGCTGTCTATTATCTTTCTTTAATTTCTCCAAGATTTTCTTTATATATTTGGGTGCTTCTGTGTTGTGTGCATATATGTTTACACTTTTTATGTCTTCCTGATTGATTCTTCCCTTAAGAATTATGAAATATCCTTCTCTGTCTCTTTTTATGGCTTTTGTTTTGCAATCTGTTTTCTCTGATATAAGTTTTGCTACCCTGTTTTTTTTTGTTTGTTTGTTTGTTTTTCCCCTGTCCATTTGCTTGGAATATTTTTTTCCAGCTCTTCACTTTTGGTCTGTGTAAATGTTTTATTCTGAGGTTGGTCTCCTGTAAACAGCGTATATGCTGGTCATATTTTCTTATCTGTTCAATTCCCTATGTCTTTTTTGGAGCACTTAATCCATTTACATTTAAGGTTATTTTAGGTACTTACTGATTGACATTTTTTCCCTTGTAGCTCTATTCTCTTTCTCTCACTCTTTTCCTTTAGCTTCTTAAAGTAGTCTCTTTAACATGTCTTGCAAGTATTGCTGGTTTGTTGGAGGTATATTCTTTCAGCCTTCTTTTGTCTAGGAAACTCCTTGCCTTCCATTTTTAATGACGGCCTTGTGGACAGTCTTGGTCGCAGGCGTTTGCTTTTCATTACTTAGAATATTTGTTGCTATTCCTTTCTATCTTGTAGTGTTTCTGTTGCGAAATCAGCTGCTAGCCTTATTGGAGCTGCCTTGTATGTTACTACCTGCTTCTCCCTTGCAGCCTTTAAAATTCTCTCTTTGTCTTTAACATTTGGCATTTTAATTATGATGTGCCTCGGAGTGGGCCTCTTTGGGTTCATCTTGATTGGGACCCTCTGTGCCTCCTGAACTTGCATGATTTTTCCCCCTCCCTGCATTAGGGAATTTTTCTGTCATTATTTTTTCAAACGGGTTTTCTATTCCTTGTTCCTTTTCTTCTCCTGGTATTCCTATGATGCGAATATTTTTACATTTCATGTGGTCCTGAAGTTCCTTAAAGTATCCTCATACTTTTTGAGTCTTTTTGTTTTGTTACTCTGCCTGGGTATTTCTTTCTACCTTGTTTTCCAGCTTGCTGATTCAGTCCTCTGTTTCATCCAGCCGGCTTGTAATTTCTTCTAGTGTATATTTTTCCCAGATATTTATTCTTCATTTCTTCTTTGTTCTTGTTTATACTTTCTATTTCCTTTTTCATGCTGTTGTAGTTCCCACTGAGTTCCTTGAGCATCCTTACAACCATTTTTTAAAATTTTATGTCTGACAGATTGCTTTCCTCAATTTCATTTAGCTCTTTTTCCGAGGATTTCTCCGTTCCTTTGATTGGGGGTTCTTTCTTTGTCTCCCCATTTTAGGTGACTCTGTTTCTGTGTCTCAGGATGCTCTGCTTTGCCTGCCTGTCTTTGTGAGGTGGACTCTGTGGTAGGAGTTCTGTGGGACTTAGTGGTACAGTCTCTTTGATCTCCTTATCTGGCTTTCCTAGGGTTGCCCTTTATTCAGTTTGTGTGGGCTCTGTTGTTGTACTTGGGCTTTGCTTACTGGTGACTCATTTGTTGGTGGGTTCTCTCCTCCAGCTGGCTCACTGGAAGTTACAACTTCTGCATCTTGTATGCTGTTGTACAGGTGTTGGTTAGCAGAGCAATATTAGCAGACATCCAAACCCACTCTAGAAAAAAGAAATCCTACCACATTACCACAACCAAGTACAATTGAGCAAAGATTGATGAAGACGGAGAGAGATTAAGAATGTTTTAAGATAGGAAAAAGGGAATATGAGATGAACAAAAGAGAAAAATGATTTTGAGATGGAAGAAGAAGGAGAAGTAATAAGAGTAGGGAATAGAAATGAGACAAAGGGAGAGAACAAAATTTAAAGTACATAAAACATGGAAGGCCAATGGCAAAAATGGAGTAAGGAAAAGTATACTATGAGATTTGAAGTAAAATTGAACAGGTACTGAACCAATGGAAACAAAATTGCACAAAAACCATAGGAGGATCAATAGCAACAACAGCTGAGTGAAGATGAATAAAGGTGGAAAGGGAATAAGAATATCATACAAAGGAGAAAAGTGAATATAAGATGTCTACAGCAAAGAAAAATGATATTTGAGGAGATGGGGGAGGAAGACTAATAAGAGTAAGCAGTAGAGCCCAGGCTAAGAAAGGGAACAAAAAAAAATTAAAATTCGTAACTCAACAGATCAAGGGCAGAGGGAAGGCAAAATGGAGTGAGACAGGTGGAAAGTATCTTATGGGATTTAAAGTACTGTTTAGTGAACAAGTAGGGGTTCCTTTGAAGAAGAACAGTAATAGCCGTGATACCCTCACTCAACTAGTCACAATTTATAAAGGAGGAAAGGATACAAGACTGTCACAAGAGGGGAAAATGAATGTGAGAATACTTAAGGAAGAATGCTTTTGCAAGGATAGATGGAGGAAAAGTAGTAAGGGTAAGGAATAAGAACATGACGTAGCATGGGAGAAAATAAAGTTAACAACAACAGTGAGAAAGGTCAGGAAGATGGAACAATAGAGTTAGACCAAAGAAGGATGCTATATGGGATTTGAAATAACAATAATATGAAGAATAATATAATCTAAATAAAAATAATAAAAAATAAAAGACCAGGAGTTGTGAGTTGGAATACGATTGAAGTGAGAGAAGAAATAATGAAAGGCTATATGAAAGGAAAAAAAGAAGAGAAAAAAAACACAAGTTCTGAGGAAGAGCGAGGTGAAATTTGTCTCAGCTGTTGGTGTTTGCCTTCTTTCTGGATCCATCTCTGGTTTTCTATCAGGGTCCTGGGGTGGGTCCTCTAACGTGCGGCAACACCACCTGTATCTCTTTCCCCTGCCTCTAGAGGGAGCTTCTGTTGTGATTGAGAGGGTGAGACCTCTGCATCTCCCTTGGGAGGCACTGTTCAGTCTTTGAGGAAATTTGTGGGTGCGTTCCCCCAGCCCCTACACTTCCCATCTGAGTCTTTCCTAGTTTATTTCCAAGATTGTATAGTTTCTGATTAAATAGTTCTGTGTTTCATGGGGACAGAGGAGGATAATCTGTAACAGTGTTAGCTCTCTCCTGCTTGGTGTAGACTGCAGCTCTGTGTGAGCCAAGGCTGGGTGACACTATGAATCCCCATTGCTGCACACTTTCTGAGCTTCCTGCTTTGATGGCCTCAGTGCAATAGTGCCGTGGGGCCCAGTGTACTTTGTCTGGGTCTGGGAATTCCCTGCCCTGGCATGGGAGGGAGCTGCTAGGCTACTGCCTCTGACCGGCCTCTCCACAGGAGCTGGTGCCACACCTGGATACTTTCCCCATTCGCCTATAAAACATCGTTATGACCCATTTTGAAGCATCCTCTGTACTCTTTGGCTTTCAAACTTCATATCATCTAAGATTCTGTTGACTGTTCACTTGCTTTTTTGGGAGATCAGCTAAGAGCCCAAGTCTGGTGCACAAGCAAGTGGACTTGGCTCCCACCTACCTCGCCACCATCTTCTCTCTGCCTCATGTATATATAATTGTAACGCAAATCTATATGTGATATACACTGCTATTTCAGTGGTAAATTAAAATTTTCAAGATGCTTGATTATCATTTGGTTAACTAAAGTAATAAATGGCTAAGGATAGTTAAGTCCATTGTGGTCTACTAGCCTATATTTTATACTGATATGTGCCACATAAAACACATGTTGCAGCATTTCTCACAGAAACATCTAGGCTTTCCTAATCATTAAAAAAGTGATTAGGACTCATGTTCCCTGGTGATAATCTTCTGCAGGTTCTGCTGCACTGGTAGAAAACATTGTTAAAAGCTTACTATAGTATTACATGTTGTTCCTGACAAACACTTCTTTAGAATGGAATTTCTCTCTGGGGCAGAGGCCTCCCCTGTTCTCCTGTTTAACCATTTCTATTTCTGCATTTAAGAATCCTTAGTTTAGAAAGACGACAGGAGAGCTCACACAACTGGTTGTGGTACGAATGATACTACGTATTGAATAATTTTGTAAATTTATAAAAGGTTTTTGATTTTTATTTCCCTGAAAACAGAAAAAAATATTAAAATATTCATGTTTTTTCTTTATGTAGACTCTAAGCCTTTCTGGACTTGTAGGAAATCTATTGCTCTGAAAGAATTGTGTGATCTAATGCTCGAATAGTCTTCTGGAGGATTTCGGAATATGTTTCTTAATGTGTTTTCCAGATGTTTGTGACCTTTTGAAAGTGTTTTTTTCTCCACTTAATTTTAAGGCTCTTAGATTTGAACCATAGAAATTAATGAACTAGAATTCTTGAATTAATTACCTGAAGAACATCTCTCTTGCTCTCTCTAGTAAGTCATTATTAACATAACAAAAACAATTTAAGGAAACTCAGTTCCCAAACAGTGATGTGCAATAGGTGGAAATAATAGGTGGAAAGTGGTGTGTTGATCAAAATCGTATATTAATATAGAGCTATAAGCAATATAATTTCCAAACAATTAGATGACAGTAGAATGTATGTAACCCAAATGATTCTAAACGTAACTTTAATGTTTTTTTATTCATTCAGGAGGTTATGTTTGTATAGACATTCTGTTTGCATGTACATATCATATCTTAGTGTTTTGTAAGACTTTTTTTAAATAATTTCTCCCACAATTTACTGAATATTCTGAATTGTATTAGCACCTCTCATGGTGTTTGAAATATACTGGTCACATAAGTTTACTGAAGCTGTCAATAATTTGATGTACAGGGTCCGGCAGAAGTAACACCACTGAGTATGATTGGTAGGGTATGTGAATGTCTTGCATGAGCAATTTGAACATTTCACATAAAATTTCATGTGGTATGCTTGAGTGTGATATTTTATGTTTTAGAACTGCATGCTTATGATTTTGTAATAAAAGATTTTATGTAATCAAAAAAGGGGAGTTGTTTGTGCTGGACGCTGTATTTAAAGAAACAAAATTCTGATTGATTCTGAACTGTTTCTTTCAGAAAGGCACCTCACATATAATGGAATTTTATTGATTCTGTAGATCTTCATTATGGATATCAAGGTAACAATACAGGAAGTATGCATAATTTCTCATTTCTGCAAGTAGTCTTGACTGCTGAAGGAAGAAATTTTTTAAGCTACAGCAAAATTCATTTTGGTAACTTTTATGGAAATACTGATTTTGTTTTTAAAGCTTTGATAACCTTTTACTAAAGGTATGAACAAGCAAAGAACTTATCTCATTAGGCAAGTCCACATTAATAACAATGCCTAGAAGAGGACTGATTCTTCAGACCCGGACCCAGTGGCTACTGTTGGGCCTTGCTTTACTTTGCATTTTGGTACTATTTTTGTATCTTCTGGAATGTGCCCCCCAAACTGATGGAAATGCATCTCTTCCTGGGGTCTTTGGGGAAAATTATGGTAAAGAGTATTATCAAGCCCTACTGCAGGAACAAGAAGAACATTATCAAACCAGGGCAACCAGTCTGAAACGCCAAATTGCACAACTAAAACAAGAATTGCAAGAAATGGGTGAGAAGGTGAGATCATTACAAGAGAGAAAGAATATAGGGGCTAATGGCATAAGCTATCAAGGCCACAAAGAACAAGTACCTAGTGATCTTTTAGAGTTTCTTCATTCCCAAATTGACAAAGCTGAAGTTAGCATAGGAGCCAAACTACCTAGTGAATATGGGGTCATTCCCTTTGAAAGTTTTACCTTAATGAAAGTATTTCAGTTGGAAATGGGTCTCACTCGTCATCCTGAGGAAAAGCCAGTTAGAAAAGACAAGCGAGATGAATTGGTAGAAGTTATTGAAGCTGGCTTGGAGGTCATTAATAATCCTGATGAAGATGATGAACAGGAAGATGAGGATGGTCCCCTTGGAGAGAAACTGATATTTAATGAAAATGACTTCATAGAAGGTAATGTGAAAAATGTGTTGGTCCATAGGTATATTAGTATGACAAAATGCTATTCTTGTATGCTGGTAACATGTCAGTCATTTTCCATAGTATTAAAACATTTGTTTACCCACTCTACTCCACCAAGAGTCTGAAGTGGCTTTTTGGAAAAAGTTATAATGTGATTGTAATAAAGTAGAAAATAAGAACCATGGAAATAGAATAAATCTAAGCTTATATAGAAGACTACTACCCAAGTTGAAGGGCTCTTAGAGCTCTTGTGTATTTACATGTGTATGTATTTGCCTTCCTCTCTTATCTGGTCTTGGTGTTCCTTTCTTATATTTTTAAAAAATGTATGAACTAAGGCTCAAGATTTTAAAACCATTTGATAAAGAAAAAAACCTAATTCTGTATATTAATGGTTATTCTATATTTTGGAGGGAGGAGAACAGCACAGGTGAGAACACCAAAGAGGCATATACATAATGTTAAAAAGCATATCTGGTATTTAGAAAGTATTTTCCTAATACAAATGGCAAAAATGTCATGGGGATTTTTATACATCAAGATGGTACATGACTCAAAAGTTGAGGAACACTGCTATAAACCTGAGATATTTGTTGATTGATATAAACAGGAATAATTATAGATCCAACCCATCTCCATCTTAATATCCTCTGCTGGATATTTAATTGCAGACTTAAAACCATTTTAGATATAAATCTTTCTTACAAGTTCTCTTTGCTTAATGTATAAGTTGTCTACCACGTGTAATTTTTTTGACCCCAAGTTATCATGGATGTCACTTGCTATATGTATTAGAATACCTTGGGGGCCTTTGGAGGCTATCAGGGAGAACTTTGTGCTTTTCTGGCATTTCAGCTGTCTTCTCCCTGTAGCCACCTCTTTTTTTCTGCTGTCATTGCCTGCCATTTTCAATGGGTTGTCTCTTTCAAAACTCTTCTATTTGTTTTGCAAGCTCAGCTTTTTGTCTTTTCACTCTATGTTTGTAGCTTAAGCAGAATTGAAAGCTGCTAAGGAAATAACATAACTAAGTAATGTGTAAAATGTGTTCATATCTGCCTGAAAAGAAAGGAACCAATACCAGCTTTATATTCTTATAACTCTCCTTGTCATTTGAAGCATATACTATGGATTGAATAATAATATAGATAATATAGTAGAGCAGTGAACTGTTTTTAATTTCTTTTATAAAGAAATAGTTGTGGAGATAAATACTTTCACAAACAGATAAAAATCCTACAGATCTGGTTTAATATTTTTGATTGAATTTATAAACTTTGACATGGAGACATCTTTGTCCCTAACTCTTTCCTTCAGGTTATTACCGCACCGAGAGAGATAAGGGCACACAGTATGAACTCTTTTTTAAGAAAGCAGACCTTATGGAATATAGACATGTGACCCTCTTCCGCCCTTTTGGACCTCTCATGAAAGTAAAGAGTGAGATGGTTGACATTACTAGATCACTTATTAATATAATCGTGCCACTTGCTGAAAGAACTGAAGCATTTGTACAGTTTATGCAGAACTTCAGGTAACTCTTGGAACTTAATGATTGGTCTAAGCATGCCTGGAAAAAAATCACACTTCATACACATTTACTTACCTTCACTGAGTATGATTATTTAGAATTACAGGATAATTTTATCTTTCTTAAAGCACATATAGCTTATTGTGTTTTTGACAATTTCAGCTATGAAGTAAAATAAATGCAGGATGACAATTATGAGAAACTAAATTTGATGACCTTTATAATTGTGTGTGAATTCATGTTAAGACAAGTTACATTTTTAAAAATAACATTATTGAGACATAATTTACATACAATAAAATCCACTTATTTCAGAGATATGGGTTTCATGACTTTTGACAAATGTATACTCATGTAGCCACCTCTCTAATCAAGATATGGAACATTGCTATCTCCCCAGAAAATTCCCTTAAGAACAATTGGAATTTTAACATTGAAATAAATTTTAGAAATATAAACATTCAACTAAAAATGGGAGAAAGTTATTCCATCTTGGGAAGCAGAGACTAACAATTTTTTAAAGGATTTTTTGCCATTAAATTTGGATATTTTAAAATGCTGAAGTGTTGAAGAATTAACCACTACATAGTAGAATAACTATTTATGTTTTGATTTTTTTGTTTTAACATTTGCCTTGTTTGAAATACTTTAATATGCTAGTTTTAATGCTTTGTAATTCCAATCCGTATTCTCATATTGAAATTGTTGAATTTGAAGTTAGTTAACACTCTTCTGTAACAATATCTAGAAGTCATGCTTCCAAGTGAATTTTGCATGTCTGAAATAGCTCACTTGGGATCTGATTTCCTAAATCATTTTTTATTGTCTTTCTGGGAATTGCCTTCAGATGCTACAGTATTCTTTACAGTTAGTAATCTCATTCGTAGCAAGTATTTATTCCTTGATGATAGGTGTAGTTTCTGGTACTAGTCAGTCTGAAGACAAAATAAGTCTCTAAATAAAAGATGAATATTTATTTATTTGGTTGTGAACTGATTTGGCTTATTTCCTTGAGTAGTTTGTAATTTGCTCCTGAAGGGAATACCAAAGCAAAAACTTCCAAAATATTTTCAAATTTGGCAACGGTGTTGGACTGTTTCCATCGCCCTGCAAGGGTTATGCTTATTTAGACATATACATTGTTACTCATTCACAGTGATGACTTTAATAATTCAGTACTTTATATTTACTTAAAACTCATGTGATTTTGTCTTTAATTAATATGCCTTGTTCATTTTCTTCACGCGATTGCTTTCTGAATCAACAGAGCCTAATGTTTTCCTGATTAAACTTTATTTTTCAATTCTGTTAGGGATGTATGTATTTATCAGGACAAGAGGATTCATCTCACAGTGGTGTATTTTGGTAAAGAAGGACTGTCTAAAGTCAAATCCATCCTAGAATCTGTCACAAGGTGGGTGAGCCATGTCCACATAGAAGTCCTTGATATATAGCATTAGAAGAGTGACAATTTCAGATATTTAAAGAGTTAATTTGGAATAGCTGCTGTTTAAAAGTTGGCTGAGCATTAAAGTTTCCTCATTTCACCCCAGGTTCCCTTATGCAACTCTCAATGACACATCTTCACTTAACCTCTTAGCAGACAGCCTGGTATGATCAGCGTGCTCTCACTTTGGAGCCCAATCACTTTATCTATGCTTCCATTTATGACTCCTTGATTTCCTCCCATTGAACTCTTTCCCTTTTTTCAAACGCAGTCCCTTCACTTTGATACTATCTCTTGAATCTTTCTCTTACTTGTCACCTCTCTTTCCATTTTTTCTCACCCTGTAAATGATGCTTAGGTCTCCCTTTATCCTTAAGAAACTTCCATCTGACTCCACAGTATCCACTGTTAGGTTTCTGTCCTTTTCATACCTTAACCTCACAAGACGGTAATTCTCTAACCAGATAACTCATATAGTACCTGGCACATAGTAGGTGCTCAGAGTTTTGAATGAATGAATTAGTAATTCCTTAATACTTCATTATTAATTCCATAGCTTCTCAGCCTTTTCATCTCTAAGTTATGATCCTAAAGTTACAACCTAATTGCCAAATTCAGCCTTTTCTCTGTCATCCTTCTATTACTTCTTTATATTGACACCTGGCAAATACTTCCTTCTTGAAACATTCCTCTGATATTTGTAAAATGTAAATATTTTGTAAATGTAAACATATTATAAGATATTAAGTTGATTGTTTTCTGACCACACTGATTCCGTATCCTTTACTTGCTTGCCTTTCTACTAGTTGTGGCCATTTCCAAAGAGTCCAGATTTGGCTGACCATTCTTCTTGAATCATTCAACTAACATTCATTGAATTCCCACCAGCTATGCTTGAGATACCATGCTTAGAGCCTGACTGGAATGGTTGTAATAGGAGTGGGCATGGAAGATGGAGTTTTAGTTCCTACCTCTGAGGGGCTTTCTCACAGCATTGATATGTAAACAGCAAACCTTGTGTTGTCCTCCTGATGTCTTTCATTTAGTTCAGACTAAGACAATTCCTATGATCCCCTGTACTTGATGTCTGCATCTTTCACTAATTTTCCACCTCTCATTAGTCAGTTCCTGCTTACTGCACAGGATCTCCTCTCTCCTTTTCTTGCTGCTGCCACCACACATCTTCCACCCACCCCTTCATTCCTTCTCTTCTTTCCTTACCATTTTCAGGTCACCTACTAATTGCCAAGCATTCACATTGGTATCTCTAAAACCACCCCTGCATTAATCAAGACTCCTCTGTGGTAAATGATAGAAACCTGTCTTGAGTGCAAGAAAAATGAGTGCTGTTGAAGAATCTTGGATAACTTGCAAAACTAAAGGGATCATTACAACCAGCCTTGGAGAAGAAAACCAAGTCAGCTTTAATATCTTAGGGGCTTGAACCAGAGACTTGAATACTATCAAAATTCTCTTGTCTTCTTGTCTGTTTTTCTTTGCATCTTGACTTTATTCTCCATTGCAGATTGTCTCCTTCTACATGTGAGCTTTGCTATCAGAGAGGAAAACATCTTTCTCCAAGATCCAGCTGAGAAAATCCCCAGGAAGTAACTTTTGCCCACTCTTGAGCCAATCATTATGGCCAGGTGGGGGTATTGTGATTAGCCCAGCTTTAGTCTGGTGCCTGCTTTTAGGGAATTACTGTTGTTGGGGTGCTCTATGATTAGTTCCTCCACTTGGTGCTAGGAGTGTGAGGTGGTGAACAGCAGTTTCCTCAAAAGAAGGGAGAGATTTATATCCTATAAGAAGGGGAGCATGGGCGCTCAGAGTACTTAGAGTCCACTTCATACACTACTTGAGTCTTTGCTTCCATCTCTCCATTTCCCATTCTACAAGGGGGAGACCCCAAAAAACCCCAGAATTTATTTATAAAAAATTGTGTACTTATTCTTACATGCTTAAACTTCAGTCACTTTCACAGTACTCGACATTTGATGTGACACACCTTTCAAGATGTTTTTCTCCACTGCTCAGTTTTTAAATTTGTCTTTCTGCTTTTTTTTGTTTCACCTCTTTCACATTGGCAAAATGTTTCCCTTTGAGGACTTTTTTCATCCAGGGAAACAGAAAAGTCACTCAGGGTGAAATCAGGTGAATATGAAGGGTAAGGCACAGGGGTTATGCCGTTTTCGGTCAAAAACTGCTGAACACTCAGCCCTGTGTGGGCAGGTGTGCTTGTAAATCACCCATCATGAAATGGGCAAATGCGTCGTGTCTTCAAAAAAGTCCCTGAAGTCAAACGCAGCCTCTCACAGCAATGCCAGCTGGTGCACTGATTCAGAAGGGTCCCAAGAACATTCACCTAGTGGAGGAAGCCTATGCTACAAGGGGCCTGTCCTCCAGAAGATAATTCTGGTGTGTGTGTGTGTGTTTTTGAATCCCCTTTTTGTATGTTATTGTAAGAGTAATCGTCCTAAAAAGTTCCTTTTTTTGATCCAACTGTACCCCAGTGTGGCACTCTCCACCTTTGACATCAGAGTCACCTGGAGGGCTTACTAACACAGATGATTAACTTCACCCATAGCATTTGATCCAGGAGTCTGGGGTGGTACCTGAGAATTTGGGTTTCTAACACATGCCCAGGGGAAGCTGACGCTCTGGATGCAAGGACTTCACAGTGAGAACCACTGCTCTAATGGGAAAAACCCTGACTCTTCTTTGCCTTTAGGACACTGACCAAGATCTCTAACTTCTCATGGAAGGTATTACTCAGTCTGACCCTTTTCTGGTTTTCTCTCATTGTTCCCATTCTAGGATCCCTCTTAGCCAATTTGATTTGTCTAATCCCTGTTTATAATGCTTTGTACTTTATTACCTCTTTGCCTTTGAGGATAATTAATTGGAATGACCTTTACAGTCGCCACCAAATTCAGGATTTTAACCAAAGCCTAGCTTAAATTCCACTTCCAACATCTTCTCTAACTACTCCAGGTAGAAGCAATCTTTTTTTTCTCAGAAATGCTGTTTATTCATTTATTCAGCAAATATTTATTGAACTCCTACTCTATGAGGGCCACTGTGCCCATGGTAATAAACAAAACAGAATTCCTCCTCTAGTGGAGAGCACTTTCCAGTGGAACTGAGGAAAACAAAGCTGGGCAGTGGGATGGAGGTTAAAGAGAGGGAGTAGGGGCTACTTCACATATGGTACAAGGAGTATCTCTGATAAGATTAGGACACTTGAGCAAAGATCTGAAGAACTCAATAGAAGAGCACTCTTTATTTGTACCATTCATGTGGAATGTATTATTTATTACCAAACATTATGGCTGTTTTTCCATGTGTACATTTCTTATTGTCTCCAATAGGTTTTTAAGATTCTGAAGGGCAGTAGCCCTTCAACACTTACAAACCTCACACCACCATCATGTTGCCTCACATGTGGGTATTTAGTGAATATATCTCTCTCATGATCATACACATGAAGCTGATGATTTCTTTTCCTTATATGAATGTAAAACCAACATAATATATCTGAAGTGTAAAAAATTTGTACATTGTATTGAAGGAAGAGAGTTGTTAAACTTTAAGGGGACTTATAATTTGTTATATGTGCTTTCCTCATAGTGAGTCTAATTTTCACAATTACACCTTGGTCTCATTGAATGAAGAATTTAATCGTGGACGAGGACTAAATGTGGGTGCCCGAGCTTGGGACAAGGGAGAGGTCTTGATGTTTTTCTGTGATGTTGATATATATTTCTCAGCCGAATTCCTTAACAGCTGCCGGTTAAATGCTGAGCCAGGTGCGTAAAATGTTAACAGATGAGCTGAGTGTAGAATTTAGAACAATGTCAGCATGTCCCATATTTTGAATCAACTTATGTTTTTAAGTTATATTAGGCATAATTTAACTGGAATATTAACTAAAAAAGTGAAAATTTCTTCTCCTGAAGTTCATACCCCTTGTTCTCTCATGGCCAAATTCTGATGTCTACATTTGAATGCAAATAAACAAATAGCAAAGAAATAAAAACTCTTGAAATTGACAAGGAGGAAGCAGCACCCATCAGAAAATGTGTGAGTGAAGCAGACTCTGGAGATGTGTGAGAATCAGAAGCACATATGTCAGGCGGTGGCACCAACACACACAGAAGAATATGCATGCGGAGGTCTTGATACAGATAGTGCTTTGTCTCCAGACTGTGCATTTGAGATGACTGAATATATTTTGCTTTATGTTATAGATATGTTTGAAAATGGATGAGCAAATGATGTTTTAATAAATTATTTTAAATGTTTTTTAATCTTTTAAATGTAATTTAAATCTTTCAAGTGAAAAGGGTTTTGTATTTTAAAAAAATCTCATAGTGGGTTTTTTTTATGTAGAGAGATTTATATCATGCAAATAATTACTTTCTTACTAATTAGTTTGGTGGGGTAACTGTCAGGAACTCTCAGAGCCTAGTGAGTGTGTAAGAGTTAGGTTTACTTTTGTTACACCAAACAGCATGAAGTTCAAAATTTGGAAGTTGGAGACATTGGCTTAATGTGAAAGAAATATTTTGATCTTGGGAAACACATTTGCTTATGGGAAACTGAGCTCCTCATCGCTAACTGGGTTTTGAGGAAGGTAAGATGAGTATCAGCTAGGAATCTTGTAATAAAAAGGCTACTTACCTTACTTACAGGGTCCTTTATAATTACTGAGCACTTAATATTATCTATCTGATGGACTCCAGTCTTGGCGAGGAATTCCCTATTGAGAGGATATGGACCAGTTAGCCTTTAAGGGCCCTTCAGTGCTATCAGTTTGAGTGATAAAAGGTTTGAAAAGAAAACCTTGAGTGACAAGGTTTTCTGCAAGGGCTATTACATAAGGTCATTTTGATTCTTATCTTTCCAACTTTTCCAAATCTTATTCAAATCTATCTGCAGTTCTATGTTTTAATTATTTTCTATTTATCTATTCACTAGGCAGTATTCTTTGGATTTACTGTTTGTATGGTTCATTTTGAAAAATGGATTTAACTTGTTTCTAAGTTTTTTGATGATTGCCGAGGTTAACCTGTATCTGTTCCTGCTAATCAGATGAAACAATGCATAATATTGGGTTGGCCAAAAAGTTCATTTGATTCTTATGTAAAAATAAACGGCACATTTTTCATTTTCACAAATAGTTTTATTGAAAAATGTATTCACTGTTTTGTTCCAGTACCTTCTGACATCTTTCAGGAAACTTCATAATTCCATCTTCTCAAAACTTTGTATCTTTTTGAGCAAAGAACTATTCCAGGTGCCTTTTGCAGTCTTCTAGGGAATTGAAATTTTTTCCATTAAGAGAATTTTGTAAAGACCGAAATAAAGGGAAATTTGAAGGTGCAGTGTTTGATGCATAAGACAGATGAATCGGAACTTCCCTGCCAAGCTTTAACAGTTTTTGTCTGGTCATCAAAGAAACATATGGTCTTGCGTTATCCTAATGGAAGATTATGCATTTTCTGTTGACTAATTCTGGATGCTTTTCATTGAGTGCTGCTTTCAGTTGGTCTAACTGGGAGCAGTACTAGTCAGAGTTAATCGTTTGGTTTTCTGGAAGGAGCTCATAATAGAGGACTCCCTCCCAATCACACCATATGTACAACATCACCGTCTTCGGATGAAGACCAACCCTTGATGTGGTTGGTGGTGGTTCATTTCACTTGCCCCACTATCTCTTCCATTCCACATTATTGTAAAATACCCACTTCTCATTGCCCATGACAATTTGTTTTAAAAATGGAATGTTTTCATTACATTTAGGTAGAGAATCACATGTGGAAATACAGTCAAGAAGTTTTTTTTTGCTTATGTGGAACCCAAACATCAAAGCAATTAACAAAACCAAACTGGTGCAAATGATTTTCAGTGCTTGATTTGGATATTTCCAGTGTGTCAGCTGTCTCACCCGTGGTGTGACATTGATTGTTCTCAATGTCTCTATTTGATCGCTGTCCACTTTAACTGGTCTGCCTGACTGTGGAGCATCATCCAGCAAGAAATCTCCAGCACGAAACTTCACAGACCACTTTGACATGTTTGATCAGTCACAGCCCCTTCTTCATACACTGCACAAATCTTTTTTTTGCACTTCAGTTGCATTTTTACCTTTCTTGAAGTAATAAAACATAATATGCCAAAAATGTTGCATATTTTTTATCAGTTTCAATATTAAAATGGCTACACAAAAATTCACTTATTTTGATTTTTTTTTATGCATGCTATATGACAGCTGTCACAATAAAATCTGACAAAATTGTTTCAAATGAAATTAAAGACAGCTAAGTGCTACTAGAGCCACCTTATGGAAAAAAATGAATTGAACATTTTAGCCAACCCAATAAATGGCTCACCTAATGAATAGCTGAGAGAATACCTTTGCGCATCTCCCCAAAGTCAAGGGAATAAATGTGTGGAGCACCCTTTAGTCTATTTTTTTTTTTCCGTTGTTTTGTAATGCTACAGTTCCACAGCCTGGCCTACTCATATGTTATTTAAAAGATCATCATCACGTTTATCAAATCAATAGGATGTTCAGTAGCCTGAATATTGATAAAATCAATATCGATAAAATAAAATCATCATATGGAATCAAAGACTTTAACAGGTTATTAATAGATACTGTTATAAGACCAGTCCTTCATTTTATGACTTGTGTGATATAAATGTATATTTTAATTTATAGGCAAGAAGGTGTTTTACCCTGTAGTGTTCAGTCTTTACAACCCTGCCATTGTTTATGCCAGTCAGAATGTACCCCCTCCTGTGGAGCAGCAGCTGGTAAGACTCTCACTGTGTTCTGAAGGGCCACAAAGATCCCTTCTAGGTTCCTTTATACTTCATTCACAAGTAAAAAACAAAGTTTCAGTAACAAACTGTAGTTATTATGAACACATTTTCATAGTTTTCTACCCCTACCTCCTGTAAAATGCTTTCATATTTATTGTTTTAGTGTCATTCCAGAGGGGGGAAAAAGTTTAGGGCACAGAGAAAACTTCACATTCCAGAATATGAAAATTGTACAATTACTTCTGCCAACATATTTATAGTAATACTAAAAATAAATTTTAATTTTATAAACCTTATTAACTAGAAATTTAAACTACTAGATAACTAAGAAGGAATAATATACTGTAGGGAATTACTTAGAAAGTCATTGCATGGGAAAGTCATGTGTCACAATTTAGAGTTGCACTTATATCAGCATAACAGTCATACTTAACATTTTAAAAATATTAAATAACTTACTATGTTAAAATAATATAGATTTACAGAAAATGTAGAAAGGTGGTATAGGCCTTCCTAGACTTCACCCAGTTTTTCATAATGTTAACATTTTATGTAACCATGGTATATTTTTCAAAATTAAGAAATTAATACTGGTAAGTTACTGCTAACTACACTGTGGAATTTGTTAGGATTTCACCAATTTCTCTACTAATATCCCTTCTGTGTTCCAGGATCCAGTCCAGGATACTGTATTGTACTTAGCCTATTTTTTTTAATTGTTAACATTAAGAAAACAATAGAAACAAATTAACTAAGAAGTTAACTTGTTAAAAAGTTGAATAACTCAGAGGAAAAAAGATAAAGGCAGAAATTAACCAAAAATAATAGCTTGACAAATATAGGTTATTTGTTATGTGCAAAAAATTTTTTTTAATCATAAAGTAGGTAGATTCAAGGTAAAAAGGAAGTTACAACATTGGAAATTATAATAAAACAAATGAATTTTATGTAACTTTTTAAAATTCTGAGTAAAAGGAAAGATTTGAGAATTTATAAACCTTTAATAAGAGGTAAGTTCATGGTAGTATTTTATAAAAGCTGATGTTAGTATTTCTAAATAAAAGAGATGGAAGCCTTGAAGAAACTATTGCTGCTTAAAAAATTAGAACAGTTATCAAAAAAGTATTATACAGTTACATACAGATGATATTTTACTGGTGAGGTTTTCCAAATTTTCAAAGACAGGCAATATTAGTGTCATATGATCTACTTAATATATTTTATGAGACCAGTGTTATCTTTACACTAATACCTGCAAAGCATACACACATACACATACTAAACACATCTCTACCTTATCTGTAGGCCAGTATTACTTAGGAATACAGATACAAATGGGATCAAAATGGCAAATCAAGCACCCACATGTACCTTACCTGACACCCAAAATCCTTTGTAAAAATTAAGAAAATGTCATATTAGTATTGGAAAGTGAGACAGTTACTGTTAATAGTCTGACGTTTGAGAAATTTCTGTTAAGTGGATGGATATAGGATCAATGGTGGAGAGAACAATCTGGATCATGTTCAAGAGGACACAGAGGAATATGTCTTTTTGCTTCTCTGGGGTTGTGCTAAGCAGCAGGCATCACAGAGATTGGCCCGCAGGCTGAGACAGTGTATGTGGTCCCTAGAGCCAGAAAGGTGGCTCTAGGAATATTGAGATGTAGGGAGGATGCGGAGCCCCAGTCTGCAAGAATGAGCTCCTGTTGATATGTTGTGCCCTAGACCATGTTCAGCCCCTCCACTATCACTGGAGATGGGTCCTTATAATCATAGCTAACAGCCACGGGTTTTTGAACACTAATTTTTCTACCAAGAGTAAACAGCAGTGAACTAAAACTACCTAGACACTAGGGGGAAACCAGTGCCATGAGAGAGGTAGGTACTTGTCACCTCTGCTCACATTTGTGTCCCAGTTCCCAGAACCATGTGAACACTTTAAACACTTGTTATATCTATGAATAAAATAAAGATTTACCAGACTTCAACTTTTACTTGATTCTGGGGATTCAGTATCAACAAAACCCTGATTTTCTTTGTTTGCTTGGACTTCAGTGATGACAGGTTCATTTTAAAGCTGGTTTCCCTTGTGGAAGAAGGACTAGCAGTTCCAAAGATTGCTACACCCTACACCTGGAGTTGACAAACTTACTCTGTACAGAGCATCATAGAAAATATTTAGGGCTTTGCAGGCCATATAGTCCCTGTTGCAATTATTCAACTCTACCACTGTATCATGAAAGCAGCCATAGGAAATTTGTAAACAAATGAGTGTCACTGTATTCAAGTCAAATGATTTACAAAACCAGGTGGCCTGGAGGCTGCAGTTTGCCAGCTTCCCCCCTACACCATCTAAAACAAGCAAGTGTCTTTTTCTGGTAGCGCTCAGGAGGACAAGGGGACTTTCATTTCCAAAGTTCTCAATCCCTCCCATTTTAGCATACTGGCCTGAATTTTGTCAAATACCTGTTAATGAACCAATTTCTATACTAAATGGGGTGAGGCTGTCACACTGGTATAGAGTCCTCATGGCTCATACTGTGTACTGGTGGAAGGAGCTTGCTTGAAGGTCATGGGTTGCATGGAGCCAAAACTGCACAATAAGGAAGGCAGTAGGGGAATAGAATCTGGGTAGGTACCAGATAAGGTTCACATTGTAGAATTTATGACAGTGTATTGCAGTATGTGCAACTGTTGCCCTCCTAGATTGGATGTAGAGCCCTTGAGATCAGGCACCACACCGTTTGATTACTAGTAACAGCTTGCACCTTAGACAGGGCTTTAATTCAAATAAGTTGAAAGTGGCCAGAATCTTTTTTCATGGGGATTAACAGGGTGGGGCAAAAGTAGTTTTATAGTTGGAAATACGCAAAACACAGAGGTAATTATTCATTGTCAGTCATATAATGACAGGAAAAATTATTATTTGGAACATTTTTTTCATTGTTGATTAAAACTTTTCCTAGTTTATAAGGGACTAAATTTATTTATTTATTTTCCCCCTCTCTACCTTAAGGTTCACAAAAAGGATTCTGGCTTTTGGCGAGATTTTGGCTTTGGAATGACTTGTCAGTACCGATCAGATTTCCTGACTGTTGGTGAGTGTACATCACATTTAAGGAGAGGACTTTACGTATTACCTTATGTCATTTTTCTGAAAGATCTCAAATTTGAGTATTTTCCTCTTAAATTATATATGTCCAGGAATAGCTGAAAGGAAGAGTCTGGACGTAGGAAAGGCAAAATGAGTCTATAATTATTGTCTTTGAATAGCAAAAATGAGGTAGGTCATAAAGGTAAAACAAAAAGTGTTGTTTCTTTAAAATCAAAACACTGGTTTTTTTAAATATCTGTGTGACTCGTTACCCATATTTGCAGCTGATTTGAATTTTCTAACAAAAGATCATTACACAACTTTAGTGTTGTACTCATGGATTGTTACAGCAAGAAGTAATGTTGCGTTATCTGGTCGAAGGGCTTTTATACTTTTTATTGAGAAATGAAACCCCTTTAAATTGTCTATTGAACTGTTACGAAAAATTTCAGTATTTAAAACAAATGAACAAAAAGGCTGCTCTCTCTGACTCTGGTTGAAGTTGGAGTGGGGGACTTAGGGTTACTAATTTATTCATCACTCTCCTAAACCACAAATGACCATGAAGAATTTGGTTGAGGCTTCCTGCCATACCTCAGCTCCATTCTTATACAGCAGAAAATGAAGTGTTAGAGCATAGTTTCAGAAAGCAGGCTGAGATTTCAGTCATGTTGGCAGAGTAGGTAAACACTGTGCTAGTCTGCTGCTATTATTACATCAAAATTACAGCTAACATAAAACAACCACTTTTGGGAATCACCTGAAGACTAGGTAAACAGAATGCCTATAAATAAGATGAAAACAATAGCCCTGGCTGGTGTGGCTCAGTGGATTGATTGCCAGCCTGCAAATCAAGGAGTCGCTGGTTTGATTCCCAGTCTAGGGCACATACCTGAGTTGCGGGCCAGGTCCCCAGTAGGGGGCGCACGAGTGGCAACTGCACATTGATGTTTCTCTCCCTCTTTCTCCTTCCCTTCCCCTCTCTAAAAATACATAAATAAAATCTTTTTTTAAAAAGAACTATTTAAAAAAATATATAAAGTAAGGATAAAAAGAAGCCATGTTGAGACTGTTAACAAGACGATACGTAACAGGCTAGTTCATATCCACCTGTGAGTCAAGAGGGACATCTTGGCTGTAGAGTTATCCTCTGAGGAGCGAGGGGGCCCAGCCCCACACTGGGCTCGACAGCTCAGACCACCAGTGCTGGGCAGAGTAGTTCCCCCAGCCTGTAGCTGTAAAAATCATCATATGTTCTGTCTGGTTAAGAAAGAGGGCTTCTAGAGTCCCAGATACCTCTATTTAGGGGCCCATGCACAGACTTACTTGCTCATGGACACATCACTCTGAGCTCCAGCTCTGGGGCAGCAGCTTGAAAAGCACCACGGGTAAACAAGGGGGAACTGAATTATCTGGCTTTGGGGTGAGTTTTGGAAGGGCAGGTCTGTCCAAGACAAGTGCTGACAGGCACCATTTTCCTTTGTTAAGCTCTCCCCTCACCCAGCATGCATGCAACCAATCTAGGTCTTCATGAAACCAGCTATCACAGCTCAGACCACCCTGCTGATGCCCTGAGACTTCACCCAACCCACATATTTCAGCAGCTCTTCTCACAAGCAGCAGGCTGCAACCTGTGCTGTGAATTTCCTTATATCTCTCAAAGGTCCACAAATGCCTAACAAGCATCAGCTGTCCTCAGAATATCCTGTACTTCTTGCTAAGTGACCCTCAGCCTGGCACTAGTGGCCAGGCATCAATTTATAGCATAACCACTTACAGGTGCCTCCAAGCCCAGAACAGGCAGCTGCCAAGCACAGATTTCTTTGTAACTCCTACCATGTGGCCTCAGGTAAGGTATCGGCAGTGGCTGACATGGGCCTGCGCTGGTACTCCTCCCAAGAGGCCCCAGGAACAACACAGCCAGAGGTTGGCTTCAGACCACACTAGATCACCAACTAATAATCTCCAAAAAAGACATACCCAAAGGGTGGACTCCACAGGCACCAAAATCCTGCACTGAATCCCATTTCATGGGGTTAACCTCCACTCAACAGCTTATCTGCTGTGATCAGTTAGCCAGAAGGTCAGTCCCATCTCCTGATGTGCCAACAGCAATCAAAGCTCAACTACAACAGTAGTGCACACACAACCCACACAAAGGACAACCCTGAAGCACTTGGATCAGGTGACTGGGGAGATAGTGCCATGACACCTACTACATAAGGCCAGCTGGCCAAGACTGGGAAATGTAACAGATCTACCTAATGGCACAACACAAAGAGGCAGCCAAATTAAGGAAACAAAGTAACATGTCACAAATGAAAGAACTGGAGACAAAACTTCAGAAACAGAACTAAGTGAAATGGAGGAAAGCAATATACCAGATACAGAGGTCAAAACACTGCTTATGAGAATAAACTTAGGGGAAGAATAGATGAATCAATGAGACATCCCACAGAGAGAAACCTTAAAAAAGAACGAGTCAGTGGACTAGGTGGAAGTTACACTCACCTCCTCCCAGGACCAAATTGGAATTACAACTAAAATATAGAACAATCAACCTGAATAACCAACTGAAGACTGGCTAAACAGAAGTCTTATAACCAGGGGTTTACAGAAGCAGCCACATCGAGACTGGTAGGAAGCATGGAGATGCAAAATGTGCTGGCCCCACTCCTATGGGTGGTGGTTGAGATTCCAGAGGGATATCTCAGCTACAAATGTTTTCCCTTAGGAATATGGAGTCTCAGCCCCATACTGGGTTCCCCAGCCCAGAGCACCAGAGCTGGGAAGAGGCACCCACATAACACCTGGCTCTGAAAATCAGCAGGGATTCCACTACCAGTGTGAGAGGTCTGCTAGAGACCCAGGTGCCCTCTTAAAGGGTTAGTGCACAAAATCTCATTCAACAGCCACTAACCTTGGGTTCCAGCTGAGGGAGTACAGAGTAGATAACAGTCCTGTGAGGAGAGACTGGGTGTTTTGGCTTCAGAGAGAGAGCTGATCGGACAGCCACCAGGGTCCTGTGCTGAGTCTTCCCACACCACAGACACTGTTTCTTCAGTGAATAACTTCTCTCCATACAGCATCAGCCTGGGGGAATGCAGTAGCCCCACCATCTGGACTCCTTGTCACACCATACTGCAGAACTCATGCCCTGTTGAGTCAGCTGCCTGAGCCCAGAGTATAGAGGTCCGAGCAGACATGGGTTGTCACTTTGTGGATTGTGTGACTCTGAGACAGTGGAATACTCCCACCTTCCTGTGAGTTTGACCTGCGCCTCCCACCCCGGGGAGATCCACTGGCCCCATCCTCCGTATTCCCAGTGACTCCACCCTGCTGATCTTAGGCTCTCCAGGATGTCCAGGCAGAATCTGGAACAGACTCTAGAACTGGGGCCATTTTTCCCTTGCATGCCCGACCTGTGTAGAGCCCTTTCTTCACACAGCCAAATCTTGGTATGTTTAGGACTGATAAACTCTGTTGGCCTCACGCTGATGACTCTGACACCACACCATACCACAAAGGTCTGAGGTCACCCAGGTGGTGGCTGACAACCCTGGTGTGCTGTGGGCCTTTTTATTTTCGTCCTTACCCAAGAATATGTTTATTGATTTTAGAGAGAGAGGAAGGGGAAAGAGAGAGAGATATAAATCATTGCCTCCCATATGCACCCCAACCAAGGATCAAACCCACAGCCCTTTGGTGTACAGGACGATGCTCCAACTAGCTGAGCCACCTGGAAAGGCTACTGTGGGGTTTTTGCTCAGTAGCTTCAGAGCCAGCACTAACATGGAGTTTGAACCTGTATCAGTCTGTTGAACACCACTCAACCTACCTGGTGACTCACTGAGAACCTAGCCCATGCAACTTGAGTACTGCCAGAGGCTCTTTCAATGACTAGGCTAATAGGCAGCAAACAGGTGGAGGCAGGCAGAGGTAGATACCAGGATGCCTTAGGCCTTGTGCTGACCCTGAGGCTTGGTTTTGGTAGAGGCTGGCTTTGATGTGCAGCTTGGTTTCCATGCATACCAAAGCCTAGCAGAGGCATCCACAAACTGTGGATGACATTCTGACTTCAAACAGGTTGCTCAGGACCAGTCACAGCTAGCATCTGTCTTTGATATGCACCAGAATTCCTCCCAAGAGGCTCCAGAAACAACACATCCGGTTGAGGGCTTCAAACATCAGAGCAGGATCCAATTAGCTTCAGAAGCAGCACATCCAAAGGGAGATTTCAGCAGGCTCCAGAACCTGCTGAGGCAAATTCTGATTCGTGTGGTCAGCACCCACACAGCAGCCCCCTCATAGTCAGCCAACCTAAGGATCAACCCCATACACAAATGGGCCAATAACAAAGACTCAGTTGCAACAGGAGAGCTCACATAACCCACACAGTGGACATTTCTGGAGTACCCAACTTGGGTGATCAATGAGACATTGCCTCTGGGTCCCACAGAACACCTACTACATAAGGCCACCCTACCAAGACTGGGAGACATAGCAGATCTACCTAATACACAGAAACACAAAGAGGCAGCCAAAATTGGAAGACAAAAATGCACAAAATGAAAGAACAGGAGCTAACTCCAGAAAAAGCTAAACGAAATGGAGGTGAGAAGCTACCAGATAGAATTCAAAACAATGCTTATAAGGATGCTCAAGGAACTTGAATCATCCTTAGAAGAAGAATGGGTGGAATTAGTGAGAACTTAAACAAAGAGATAGCAAGCCTGGAAAGGGACGTAAAAACCATAAAAAATAACCAGTCAGAAATGTAGAATACATTATCTGAAATGAGAATATCCTAGAAGGAATAAACAATAGGTCAGATGAAGCAGAGGACTGAATTAATGATTTGGAATACAAGATAGCAGAAAACACCCAACTAGAGCAGCAAAAAGAAAAATGAATTTTTAAAAATGAGAATAGTTAGCCCTGGCTGCTCTGGCTCAGTGGTTGATTGCTGGCCTGTGAATCAAAGGGTCGCTGTTTCGATTCCCAGTCTGGGGGGCACATACCTGGGTTGCGGGCCAGGTCTCCAGTAAGGGACGCAAAAGAGGCAACCACATATTGATGTTTCCCTCCCTTTATTTCTGCGTGCCCTCCCCTCTCTAAAAAATAAATAAATAAAATCTTTTTTTGTTGGTTTTTTAAATTTTTAAAAATTTTTAAGTCACTTTTATTCTATTACAGTTGTCTCAAGTTTTCCCCCTTTGCCCTCCCCGCACATCCCACCCCACCCCCGTCTCCCACAGTCAATTCCTACTCTGTTGTCCATGTCTGTTGGTTATTTCTACATGTTTTTTGTCTAGTCCCTTTTCCTGCTTTACACCATTGTCTTCCTTCCCCTTCCCCTCTGGTCAGTTTCAGTCTGCTCCGTGTTTCCTTGCCTGAGGTTTATTTTGTTCATGAGTTTATTTTGTTGAATAGATGTGAGAACATATGGTATTAGTCTTTCACCCACTGGCTTATTTCACTTAGCATAATATCCTCCAGTTCCATCCATGTTGTCACTTTTAAAAAGTCAGAGTTCCTCTTTTTTGTTTTTAAATGCAGATTGATTTTATTTATTTATTTTTTAAATGTCAAGATCCATTATAAAATATTAAAAAATTTAAATCCATTATAAAGTCTCAGCAATTAAAACAATGTGACACCAGCATAGAAATAATCAAGTAGATCAATGAAATAAAATGAGCGTTGTAGAAACAAATGTATGTATTTGTCTAACAATGTTTATATATATGATTCAACTGATATTTCAAATCAGTGGGGGAAAATAAGGCTTATTCAACAAATAAGGTGCATGGACCACTATTATTTGAAATAAAACATATAGAGCCCTCTTTCACATATTATACCAAAAAAAATATTCAGGTGAGTTAAAAATCAATATGTAAAATTTAAGGAGTTTTAGAAGAAAATACAAAATAATGTTTTTCTTACCCCGAAGTAACATATTCAAACCCAGAAGTTATAAAGTAAGACATTGACAATAGGACCATATTAAACATTTAAGACTATATGATATGTATAAAAAAGTTAAAGGACAACTAACAGAAAAGGAAAGTATTGACTCTTCTTTTTTGCTTCTGCTTCTTAAATTGATCTGTCTTGATTTCCTGACTTTTTGGTGTGACCTCCTATGGTAGGAGACCGCTCTTTTTTCTTTCTGGATTTGCCTCTGATGATGTCAGATGTTGACCCTTTGTGACCTTAAACAGTCTATTCGAGACTTCCAGGCATCTATTGTCTGTGGCTGTCTCCTTCAGCTGTTAATCTAAATAAAATCTTTTTTTTAAAAATGAGAATAGTTTAAGGTGCCATTGGGCAACATGAAACATAATAACATCTGCATCATAGAGGTGCCAGAAGGAGAAGAGACAGAAGGGATTGAGAACCTATTTGAAAAAATAATAAACTTCCCTAACCTGGTGAAGGAAAAAGACACACAAGTCGGGCAAGCATAGAGACTCCCAAACAAGATGAACAAGAGGCCCACACCAAGACCTATCATAATGAAAATTACTGAGGTTAAAGACAAAGAGAGCATCTTCAAAGCAGCAAGAATAAGACAGTTACCTACAGGGGAGGTCATAAGACAGTCAGCTGATTTCTCAACAGGAATATGTCAGGCCAGAAAGGACTGGCAAAAAATACTCAAAGCGATGAAAAGGAAGAACCTACAACCAAGACTACTGTAGCCAGCATGACTGTCATTTAAAATCAAAGGAGAAGTAAAGAGTTTCCCAGACAGAAAGCTAAAGAAGTTAATTACCACCAAACCAGGATTACAGGAAAAGGTAAAACATCTTCTTTAAGAAGAAGAAAGAAAAAGATATCGGAGGGACATAGTTATAAAGAATAAAATGGCAATAGGTACATACCTATCAATAATCACTTTAAATGTAAATGGTTTAAATGCTTCAATAAAAAGACATATGTTAGCTGAATGGATAAGAAAACAACACCCAAAAATATGCTGTCTGCAAAGGATCCACCTCAGAATGACAGATGCACATAGAAAGTAAATAAATAGACAAAGATATTTAATGCAAATGGAAGTGAGAAATAAAAGCTAGAGTAGCAATACTTATATCAGAGAACATAACTTTAAAAAAACAGGTATAATAAGAGACAAAGGACATTACATAATGTTAAAGGGATCAGTCCAGAGGATTTAACTCTTGTAAATATTTATGCACCCAACATAGGAGCACCTAGATATATAAAGCAAATCTTGATGGACATAAAGAAAGAAATGCCTAGTAATGCGGTTGTAGTATAGGGGATTTTAACACACCATTGACATCAATGGATAGATCTTCCACAGAGAAAATCAACAGGAAAATAGTGGCCTTAAATGACACACTAGACCAGAAGGATTTAATTGAAATCTTCAGAGCATTTCACCACAAAGCAACGAACTAGACATTCTTTTGAAGTGCATGTGGGACGTTTTCTAGGAGACCACAAGTTTGGACACAAAATTAGTCTCAGTAAATTTGAGAAGATTGAAATCATGTCAAGCATCTTCTCTGACCATAATTGTGTGAAACTGGAAATCACAAAAATAAAAAACACTGGAAAACACATGGACACACGGAGGCTAAACAACATGTTACTAAACAATGAATGGGTTAACAGTAAGATCAAGGAAGAAATTTAAAAATACCTTGAAGCAAATGAAAACAAGAACACAACCCAAAATATATGGGACACAGTGAAAGCAATCTTAAGAAGGAAATTGGTAGCATTACAGGTCCAGCACAAGAAACAAGAAAAATCTCAAAAAAAATAGCATTACACTTAAAGGAACTAGAAAAAGAACAACAAAGCCCAGTATCAGTAGAAGAAAGGAAATAAAGATCAGAGAAGATAAACAGAGTATAAAAAGAAATACAAAAGACGAATGAAACCAAGAGTTGGTTCTTTGAAAAGATAGATTGATAAATGTTTAAAGAGACTCATCAAGAAAAAAGAAAAAGAGGGCCCAAATATGTAAAATCAGAAATGAAAGAGGAGAATAACAACTGACATAAAAATACCATGGATTATGAGGAAGTACTGCAGACAACTATATGCCAATAAATTGAACAATCTGAGCAAAATGGATAAATTCCTAGAAACATACAATCTTCTAAAACTGAAGCGGGAAGAATCAGAAAATCTAAATAGATCGATTACAGCTAATGAAATTGAAGCAGTAATCAAGAAACTTCCATCAAGCAAAAGTCCTGGACCTGATGGTTTCACAGGTGAATTGTTCCCAAACAGTCAAAGAATTAGTACCTATCCTTCTCAAACTATTCCAAAAAGCTCAAGAGGAGGGAAGACTCCCAAGCTGTTTTTATGAGTTCAGCATTATTCTAATTCAAAAACCAGATAAAGATGCTACAGAGAAAGAAAATTATAGGTCAATATTCCTGATGAAAATAGATGCAAAAATCCTCAACAAAATATCAGTAATTCAATGTCAGCAATACATTAAGATCTTACACCATAATCAAATGAGATTTATTCCTGGGATGCATGGTTGGTACTATATTTGCAAATCAGTTAACATAATATACCACATAAACAAAATGAAGGATAAAAATGATATCATATTAATAGGTGCAGAAGAAGCATTTGACAAAATTCATCCCCCATTTATGATTTTTTAAAAAACCTCTCAGCATAGTATGAATAGAGGAAACATACCTAAACATAATAAAGGCCATAACAAACCCACAGCTAACATCATAGTGGGAGAAAATGTTTCCCTTAAGATCAGGATCAAGACAGGCATGTCTACTTTTACCACTTTTATTCAATACAGAATAAGTCTTTGCCTCACCAATCAGTCAAGAAAAGGAAATAAATTGGAAAGGAAGAAGTAATATAGGCATTATTTACAGGTGACATGGTATACTCTATATAGAGAATCCTAAAGATTCCATTGAAAACTACTAGAACTGATAAATGAGTAAAGTAGAAGGATACAAAATAAATACTCAGAAATCAGTTGCATTTTTATACACCAATAATGAACTTTCAAAAAGGAAACTAAGAAAACAATCTTAAAATTGTATCAGTAAAAAACACCTAGGAATAAATTTAACCAAGAGGGTAAAAGACCTGTACTTGGAAAATTTTAAGACTGAAGAAAGAAATTGATGAAGATACTAATAAATAGAAGCATATACTGTGCTCATGGATGGGAAGAATTAACACTAAATGTCCATACTACCCAAAGCAATCGATAGATTCAGTGGAATTTCTATCAAAATGCCAATGGTATATTTCACAGAACTAGAACAAATATTCTAAAAATTTATATGGAACCACAAAAGATTTTGAATAGACAGACAAAGCAATCTTGAGAAAGAAGAACAAAGTGGAGGTATTACACTACCTGATATGAAACTATACTACAAGGCCATAGTAATCATGACTGGTATAAAAAAGAAATATAAATCAACAGAACACAATAGAAAGCCCAGAAATACATTTATGATTATATGGTCAATTAATATGTGAAAAAGGAGGCAACATACAGTGGGGTAATGACAGTCTTTTTAATAAATGGTGTTGGGAGAATTGGACAGATACATGCAAAAAATGAAACTAGACCACCTTCTTACACTATATAGAAGAATAAATTCAAAATGAATCAAAGGCTTAAATGTAAGACCCAAAACTATAAAACTCCAAAAAGGAAGCATAGGCAGTAAAATCTCTGACATTTCTCTTAGCAATATTTTTTTCTGATGCATTTCCTGGGGCAAAGGAAACAAAAGAAAAAGTAAACAAATGGGGCTACATCAACCAAAAAGTTTTTGCACAGCAAAAGAAACCATCCTATGATGTTGGCTGGTGAGAAAGGGAGCCCCTTCCCTCAGGGGCACTTCTTTGTGGAAATTTTGGAGCTTCTGTTTCTTTCTCTTTCCTTTCCTTTTGATAATCCCATTATATGTATGTTATGTCTTTTGTAGTTGCCCTATACTTCTTGAATATGCTTTGCTGCTTTTGTTTGTTTTTCCCAGTCGTCTTTGTCTTAGCTTTTCAGTTTTGGAAGTTTCTATTGACATGTCCTCAACCTCAGATTCTTTTCTCAGCCAGTTCCATTTACTGTCCTATTAGTAGGACATTCTTCATTTCTGTTTCATTGTTTTTTATCTTTAGCATTTCATTTTTATGTTTTCTTAGTTTCTCTTTCCCTTTCCTTCATTACTCATCTGTTCTTGGATGTTGTCTACTTTTTCCATTAAAGTCTCTAGCAGTTAATCATAGTTGTTTTAAATTCTAAGTCTCTGCCATATGAGCCTGGTTCTGATGCTTGCTCTGGTCCCTTGAAACTGTTCTTTGCCCTTTAATATGCCTAGTTTTTTCTTCATAGCTGGACATGACATACTGGGTAGAGGAAACTGCAGTAAATCGGTCTTGAGTAATGTGGTAGTGGGCTGTGGGAGAAGAGGTGTGTCTGGACTGTGAACTTTGCAAGCGTTTGTCAGACACTGCCCCTCACCTTCGGTGGGACAGGAAAGCTAAAGTAGGTTATTAAAATGCTCTGGCATGTTTCAGAACCATTACTTTCCTCTCCCCCTTCTGGAAGCATTGGGGGATGTTTCTCCCATCTTCATTGTTAGAACCTTGTAGAGCTCCTAGAAGTAAAACTCACAAAAGTATAGGGGCCCTCCTGTGAATAGGCCCTCCTGGAGTTGAGCCTCTAGCAATTCATTGATTGCAGCTGAGATTTTCCTACCCTTGCACTGGTTCCCTAATTTCTCATGAATTTCTGCTCTAACAATTGTGGTTATATCCTACCCACTTATCATGTCTCTCCAGTTTGGGGGTGGGGAGCACTTTGCCCCATGACTTTATTTCTCTGAGGAGTCTGAGAAACATTACTGATTTTTTTAATTTGTTAAGCTTTTAAAATTTGTTGTTAGGATGCAGTGTTGACTTTTAAGCTCTTTATGTGCTGAACCAGAAACTTGAAGTTCCCCATTTATTTTAAGTATCTATACCATCTCTGATATTTGAAGAATTTATTTGTACTTACAAGGCACAAAAGCCCATATGTCTCAGACATAGCTTTTAGTGAAGCTGTGGCTATTTAAAGTAATGCTTTTTACAGATCCCTGGATTATTGTCATCCTGTGGATGTGAAATTCAGTGGAGTACAATTATTTGACAGAAGACATAATTTGAAAACCCAGTTCTTAATAAAAGAATTAATTTTTCTCAGTGTTTAAGAATCTTTTATAGCTTTAAAAATAAACAAACTAAAAATGGTTTTTGTTTGCCATGCTTCTTTAAAAAGCATTTTTATTCAACTCAAATTAGTCTCAACTCCCATTTCATGTGCCCTTTCTAGTTAACCCTCTGCCCATTCTCTCAGAATTGTTCTACGTGAGGTTATAAGTGACATTTATGTTGCCAGATCTAGTTGACTTCTTTTTATGTTCTTAGTTGAGCAGCACATGCTTGACCATTTCTTCCTCAAGACACTTTCTTCACTTAACTATTGTGATAGCACATTTTGTAGAATTTTCTCTCTCCTCTGGGGCCATTTCTCAGTCTCTTGCAGACTGACCTTCCCCTGCCTATTTAACCTCTATTTATTAGCATTTGTTACCATTTAGACCTGGACTCTGCTTTTAAATTTATATCTCTAGCTTAGACATTTCTTTTTCTTCCCTCTGGTAAGTTTTACGCAACCCAGCAAAACTTGCATCTCAAAGGAGAGAAAGAAAACAATAAAATATTCATGGTGGTTAGATCATGGGTGATTTATATTTCCTTCTTGACTTTCTCAAAATTTTCTATAGAACTTTGAAGTGTACAAAGTAGTCTCAAATATTTAATTTCATTTCAATAGTCTCAACAACAGACCTTGAACTCCTAGATGTCATCTGGTAACTGGACTTCCAAACCAGAATGTCAGTCCTCAACATGAGGTGTCTGTGGACTATATTCCATGCCATCTCATTTGAAACAGAACATTTAAAGTCTTTACCGGGATTGACTGTGTTCCAGCTGCTAGGTAGTTACTTAGAGTGCTAATTTTGATCCTACAGGTGGATTTGACATGGAAGTTAAAGGCTGGGGTGGAGAAGATGTTCATCTTTATCGAAAATACTTACATGGTGACCTGATTGTGATTCGGACTCCAGTTCCTGGTCTTTTCCACCTCTGGCATGAGAAACACTGTGCTGATGAGTTGACCCCCGAGCAGTACCGCATGTGCATCCAGTCCAAAGCCATGAATGAAGCCTCTCACTCACACATGGGAATGCTGGTCTTCAGGGAGGAGATAGAGACACATCTCCGCAAAAAAGCATACAGGACAAATAGTGAAGTTGTTGGTTAATGTAACCATTAGTTGAACCACAACCCAGTACCAAACCACAAACCAGCACTATTTGTTTAGCCTTAATTCCAGTTCCAGATGTAGTGCCTCTTTTAGGGAAGACATGCTTATCTTTTGTGTTCTTTCTAACATTACTTTAGGAGTTTAACTTCATATGAAAAGAAAAAGCAACTGTTTCAATGCAAAGTCTCTGTTTTGTGAGAATGCTCCATCTGGAATCATTGATAAATCAAAATTTGGTGTTTGGTTCCAGAAGTAGTTTTGAGTTAGTTTCTACTCTACCCATGTTCTCATGTGTTCTGGTTGCATCTATGATGATGATGGGTAAGGAGCATCTCATTCCTGCACAGATGGAGAATTACAGATAGAGTGTGTGGACAAAGGTTTTTCACCTAACCACTTGAGTCAACTTGCTTGGTTTTTAAATGAAGATCATTGGTCAGTTGCTTGAAGAATCCTTTTTCACTGAAACGGAGGATAATTAAATGACACATCTGAAATCCCCAACCAATCAAGAGAAGACAGAAGTAAAAACCCCTTCTTGTTGTTTAGTCCCCTAAATGTCTGTTTTATTACCCAAGCAAATGGGTAATAGTTGGAAATACTTAGAATCTATGACTTAATTAAAAATATAGGGTGTTATTACTTTGTCATAATGTTCAGGATTAGAAGTCAGAGTTTCTGTAGACTGTTTCAAGAGAACTACAATCAGCATGGCAACGTCTCTAACAGACATTGAATTATGTTGGGGCACAGGACACCAGTGGTCTGGTAACATCATGAGCCAGGGCTCTGTCAGGACCTTCTAGTGGTGGGTGGTTCAGAATAGATGAGCATAGCATGATGCTATGTGTTTTTGGTTTGTACTGTCTCCTTTAGCATGGATCCATATGTATTTACAATCCTTTTTTCCTAATATGTTAATATATGTTACATCTGTATTTGCGTTATTAGCATAATACTTTGAGTTGATAGTTTTACAGAAGGGAGAAAAGGAAAATGAGATATATATACCATAAGATCAGACTGATTTGAGGAGAGGAGAGGGAGAAGAGTATGAATGGAAATCTGGATTATAGACTATTTTAGAGATATATATTACTTGCAGATAGAATGATGTTTTGAGGTATAAATTGTATTAATGAGACAAGATGAATAAGGACTTATATTCAGATAGGACCATACTATGTTATGTATCACACATGAATCTTTTACCATAGCGTCAATTGCTAAATCCAGAAATTAGAGATATGGTGAAAGGCATGTGTAGATTTTTTAAACTTTAGCTTTTAACAAGGGCCCAGCGTTGTTTTTTCTATTTGTATATAAACCTCTGGAAAAATCACAGAAGAAAAATCATTACTCTTTCGACTCAGTAAATCATACCATGAAATATTATAAATTCCAAATTTCTTGGTGCTATATGAATTCAATTTTATAATAACTCTTACTAATTATCCTTACAAGTTTTAAGTTGGGATAGCACTTAGGCTTTCTTTTTTAAGATGTGTAAAATGTTTAGTGCAGTTATTCAGGCTGTTGTCTACTTTGATATAAAAGTATTATGAAGACCAGGGAAAAGTGAGGGAACCTAATTAATTATTTGCCAAGGTAAGTTTCAGCTTGTTTTTTGACAGAATCAAATGATTTTTTTCCTGATTTTTTTTTTTAAACTAACTTTTATCTTAAAGATGGAAGCTAAGCAGTGGAAACATTGTCATGTTTTTTACATTAAATGGTACCAATAAAGTATTTTATTACCAAAAATTAAATGAAAATGTGATAAATTAATTTCTGTTGTAAAATATCGTAAGTACAAATATGTATAACTGTGTACTTTAAAGAATAATAAGGGAAACATCAGGGCATGAGCTACCCCGATTAAGATACAGAGCATTACCAATTAAAGGCCTTCTGTGTGCTGCTTCTTGATCACATAGCCTCTCTCTCCATTGTAATCACCAACTTGATGTTTGTGGTAATTTTTCACCTGTTTTTCTTCCAAGTTTTCCCAATTATGTGTTTACCTCTACCCAGTGAATATACATACATATTAATTCAGTATGTATTTTTAGCTCTCAATTTTTGAGGTTTACCAATGTTAATCTCAAAATTAACTTATGTTTAATACTGACTAGTATTCCACTGTATGAATACAGTCATGTGCTGCATAATGACTTTTCAGTCAATGGACAGACCATATATATGACATTGGTCCCATAAGATTATAATGGAGCTGACAAATTCCTGTCACCTTGTGATGTTAAAACATCAGAATCACTGTCTTGAGGACTAAGGAGTACACCATTGCCTTTAAACCAACTATTCCAAAATGTTTATTGAAATCCCACTATATGCTTAGTACCATTCTAGACATTGAGTACAACAGTGAACAAGAATAGTGGAGCTTAACCTTGGCCATCTGGCTCTGTTGGTTGGAGCATCATCCTGTGCACCAAAGGTTGTGCATTTGATCCCTGGTCAGGGCACATACCGAGGTTGTGGGTTCAATCCCCCGTTGAGGCACATACAGAAGGTGACAAATCGAAGTTTCTCATTTCTCTTTTAAAAACCAATAAAAGAATATGCTTGGGTGAGGATTTAAAGAAAAAAAAGAATGGTGGAGCTTATATTGTAGCTCTGGAGAGTTCTGCCTGGGTAGCTTAGTTGGTTAGAGCATCATCCTGGATGACATGCCAAGGTTGCAAGTTTGATCCCCAGTCAGGTCACATACAAGAATAAACCAATGGATGCATAATAAATGGAACAAAAATTGCTCTTTCTTTCCCCTTCCTCTCTTTCTCAAAATTAGTCAATCAATAAATATTGTACTTCTGGAGAGACAGAATTTGTAGCACAATGCATTACTCACATGTTTGTGGTGAGACTGGTATAAGCAAACCTGTGCTGTCAGTCATATAGCGCATATAATTATGTACCGTATGTCATACTTGATATTAAATGACTGTGTTACTGGTTTATGTATTTACTACACTTTCTATCGTTATTTAATAGTGCACTTTTACAAAAAAAAGTTCGCTGTGAAACATGGTATTGCCCTGGCAGCAACATATGACATCTCATGTTTACTGCTGCTTCTTGATTGCATCATTTTCTTCTGCTTGATTTAATCTCGTGTTGCTTGATAAATTTAGCATAGCCTAAGTGTGCAATTTTTTAAATCTACAGTATTGTACAGTAATAGTCTCGACCTTCGCATTCACTCATCACTCACAGACTCCCCTAGCGCAATTCTAGTCATGCAGGCTCCATTCATGGTAAGTACCCTACACAGGTGCACCATTTTTTAACTTTTATATTGTATTTTTAGAGTACCTTTTCTGTTTCGATATGTTTGGATACACAAATACTTAACCATTGTGTTACTGTTTTCAACAGTATTCAGTACAGTAACATGCTGTACAGGCCTGTAGCCTAGAAGCAATAGGCTATTTCATATAGCCTAGGTGTGTAGTGGGCTATACCATCCAGGTTTGTGTAAGTGCACTCTATGATGTTCATACAAGGATGAAATTGCAAATTGCTTAATTGACACATTTCTCAGAATGTATTATATCATTAAATGGCATGTAGCTGTATACTACAATATTTATTCTACTTTTATAGATATTTGAGTTTGTAGGTTTTTGTTGTTTGCTTGTTTGCTTTTGGCTTTTGCAGGCAGTGTTGTCATAAGTACCACTTTACATGTCTCTTAAAAATGCGAGAATTTCTCCAGGAGTGATGATGCTAGATCATTCATGGTGTTGTACATTCAATATACTTTCCAAAGTAGACTGACCACATCCAGCACTGTGAGAGAATTCACTTTGCATTTTAGGCACTACTTAATTTTGTTAGGCTTATTAATTCTTGCTAATCTAATGGGCTTTAGGCAGGAATTATAATTTGCATTTCCAGTCATTTTGCCCATTTTACAGTTCATAGGACTTTTCACATAGTCCAGATACAAATTCTTGTTGGTTACATGTTTGCAAATACCTTTTTTCCGGGATGTCGTTTGTCTTTTCGCATTCTTGATGGTACTTTTTGATGAATAAAAATGAACTTTAATATGCCTAATCTTCCTTTATGTATTCTTTTTATTATAAAATTCTGACCTCAAAGGAAAGGATGTTTAAAGCTAGTGTGTGTGTGTGTGTGTGTGTGTGTGTGTGTGTGTAATTTTTTTTTTAACCCAAGAAGTTGAACTTTATTATGCAGTGTGTGGGTTTTACATTGTTCCCACTCCTCAGCTTTCCTAGAGCAACCTTTCTGGCCTCTTGCCTCATTTCTCACTCAGTCCTCCCCCTGGGGAGAGATGGGAAAGAGGCAAAACTCATTTGATTCTGTCACTTGCTGCTTAATTTAATCCCAACTGGTGCAGAAGAAATATGAACTGGAATGTATTTTATTTTATTTTAATTACATTTATTGGGGTTACATTGGTTAAAAGATTGTATAGGTTTCAAGTGTACATTTCTATGATACATGATCTGTATATTGCATTGTGTGCCCACCACCCAAAAATCATATCATCTTCCAGCACCATATATTTGGCCCTTTACTCCCTCCCCCAACCCCCTTCCTTCTGGTAACCACCACACTGTTGTCTATGTCTCTGAGTTTCAGTTTTATGTCCCACATACAAGTGAAATCATATGGTTCTTAGCTTTTTCTGACTGACTTATTTTGCTTAATGTAATACTCTCAAGGTCCATCTGTGTTGTTACAAATGGCAGTACTTCACCTTTTCTTTTAGCTGAGTAATATTCCATGGTATATATGTACCACATCTTCTTTATCTAATCCTCTATTAAAGGGCACTTCGGTTGTTTCCATGTCTTGGCCACCGTGAATAATGCTGCACTGAACATAGGGGTGCATATATTTTTGCGAATAAATATTATTTTCTGAATACCTCAAACATAGCTTTGCTTTTCCCAATTAGGTCTTTAACCTAAGTAGAAGAGATTTTTCTGAATTTCTGTGAGGTAATGAGTGCATTTTACTTCTTTCCAGCATCACCTTCTTATAAGGTCTGTTTTTTCCCCATTGATCTGCAAAACCACTCTCATCCATCAGATGTTCACACATTCACTGGTCTGAATTGGGCCGTCATCTGTTCAATAAGGCTTTCTGTCTGTCACCATGCCATTACATCACAGTCTAAATTATTCAGTATCTCTGAGAGTTAGGCTACTTGCCATGTTCTTAAAGATTGTCTATTTGAAGCCTTGGTACTACTGTCATGTAAGTTTTAGAATAAGCTTGTTAATTTTCACAGGAACTTTTATGAATTTGATTGGAATCTCATTGAATCTATAAGGTCATTATGGAGAAAATTCACATCTTTAAGTATAATTTTACATTTTTCCAAGATACATTGCCTTTTTGATGGCATTGTAACTATCTTATTTATATTGTCTACTGCTAGGGTTTAGAAAACAAATTGATTTTCTTCAGCATCTTTGCCAAAACTCCTAATTCCAAAATGTATTGCTAGTTTCTTTTGCATTTTTTCCTGCTATATAATTTTATATATTTATATATATGTATATGTAAGAATTTTGTTTCTGTCTTTTCATTTTTATAGTGTTGTCATCTTATGCTGATTAGGATTTGTTGTGCCGTGTTGACTGGAAGTGATAATAGTGAACTTCCTGCCTGTGTTTCTGATGTCACAGGGAACACTCTCAGTGTTTCATCATTAAGTATGATATTTACTGGTGGTGTTTTTATGAATATCCTTTATCAAGTTAACAAATTTACCTTATATTACTACTTGGTGAGTTTTTATCGTACTTAAGAACATTTATCAAATACTGTTACTTTATCAAGATAATCACATGATCTTTTTCTATAATATGTTAACTTGATGAAACGAACTCATCAGATTTCTGAAATACCCTTGCATTCCTGGAAATCTGTTATCCTGGAAATCTGGAAAACTACAATCTGTTATATGTTATCTTTATTACATTTTGCTAGATCAAGTTTGCGTATGTACACACAAATGCCTACACACACACACACACACACACACACACACACCCATGTACATATCTTTGTATGAATTTGCGTGCACAAGGTTGTATGTGTATATGTATTTCAGGTATTTTTTATCTATGTTCATGAGTAAGAATGCTTATAACTTTCCTTTCTCATCCCTGTTGAGCTTTTCTATTAAAATAGTCTAGCTTATAAAATAGGTTGCAGATGTTCCTTCTTATTTTGTTCTTAGAAAAGTTTTGTTAAGACTGGAGTTATTTCTTTTCTTGAATATTTTCCAGAACTGCCTGCATGTCACCTGGGCATGAACTTCTTTCTGTGGAGAGATTTCTGATTGTTGGTTCAATTTCTTTAATGATTTTGGAACTATTCAGGTTTTCTATTTTTTCTAGAGTCAATTTTGATTTAGTTATTTTGGGTAAAGTGAAATTTTCTAGGAATTTATACTGATAATTTGAAAATTCAGATGAAATATACAAAGTTGTCTGCAATATCCTCTTATTATCTGTGTAATATGTACAGGACCTATAATGATAGCCTTTCCTTCCTGATACTGTTTATTTGTGCCATTTGTGTTCTTTTTTTAATTAGTTTTGCTATAGGTTGGCAAATTTTGTTTTTGGTCCTTTTAAATAACTAGCCCTTGTGAGCCACGTATGAGAGATCCAGTTGCTTCACATCCTCCCAACACAGGACTTTCAGTGTTTTTAATTTAGACTTTTTAATTTCTTTTGCATATACAGGTATGGACAAAAGTAGATTTACAGTTCATATGGAAAATGATACAAAAACAATACAAGAATAAACTTTTACATACAACTGTAAACCTACTTTTGCCCACCCCTGTATACAGTTACCTCATTTTGGTTTTAGTTTATCATAAAGGAAATAATGTTAAATACATTTTCATATGCTTATTGACCATTTATATTTTTTTATGAAATACCTGTTAAAATATTTTGCTGTTCTCTTGTTGCCTTTTTAAAAAAAAAATATTTCTAGGAGTTACTTCTGTATTCTAGATGTGAATCTTTTGTCAGATTTATGTATTGCAAATATCTTCTCCTAGCCAGGAGACTATTCTTGATTCTCCTAATGTTATCTGTTAATAAACAGAAGTTCTTAATTTTAATAATGTCTAGTTTATCAATTTTCTTTCTTCTATGACTAGTGATTTTGATGTCCAGTAAAAGGAAACCTTTGTGTACTCTAAAGAAATGCTTATATTCCTTTTAGACATTTTATTGTATTGCCTTTCATATTTGAATCTATGATACATCTAGAAATAATTTTTGTATATACAGGGTCTGGCAGAAGTAAGGCTTTGAGTGTCATTGGTATGGTAATAATATGGGTGTAATAATTTATAGTTTTAATTTGAACATTTCACCTAAAATATTATATGGTGTGCTTGAGTGTGATATTTTGTTGTTACAGAATAACATGCTTATGATTTTGTAATAAAAGATTTTGTAATAAAAATGGGGCATTATTTGTGCTAGACCCTGTATAGTAAGAGTCAAATTCATCCTTTAGAATCTTTTTTTAGTGAAGATCTTCCAAGAGCAAACTCCAGTTTAGTTTGTAAATATCTTTATCTTATCTTTAAAATATTTTTAAAGGATATAGAATGGGAAATTTTCTTTTAGCACATTGATGTTACTTCATTGTCGTCAGGCTTCAGTTATTTCTGTTGTAAAGTGAGCTAGCAACAGCTGATACTCCTTTGTAGGGATTTTTTTCCTCTTTATCTCTGTACTGTGACACATCTGTGTGCAAATTTATTTTTTCTGATCCTACTTAAGATTCTCTGGACTCCTTAGATTGTTGCCCTTTATCAATTCTGAAATTTTCTCAGCTATTATATTTTCATTGTTTCTGCCTCATTCTCACTCTCTTATAACCCTGATAATATGTGTTAAACTTTTATCCTCCATGTCTCAACCTGTTTCACTTTTCCTGATCTTTGTCTCTGTGTTAAGTTTTTGTAATTTCTTCAGAATTATGACCAAATAGATTGGGAAAGAACTTCCACTGGTTTTTCTAGAAATGAAAATGACATTTTTAAGTCCAACAGATGGGTTTAACAGATTAGACACAGCTAGTGGGAGATACTTTTGAAACTAGAATATAGGTCAGAATGTTTCCTTCTAGTGGGTAACCTAGGGGCAGTGCTATTTCAGGGCCACATTAATAAATCCTTGGCTTAGCTCAGGCAGACCACTCCCCTGAGCAGCAGCAGTGTAAGAAAACACAATAGCCCTGCCCCCAGAAGGGATTCTGCTCTGGCCCTGTGGTGCTTAAGCCTGAGTGTGGAGTACAGTGTGGCAGCCACATATAGTAGACCCCCGGCTAAAGGGGGTGCAGAGTGGTATAAAGGGCACTTGAGGAGAGACTGGAGACAGAGGTTTTGGGAAGAGAACATAGAGTACCTGGTGGGATCCTGGTACTGACTCCTCCCCCAAGTGGCAGCAGCCTTCTGACTCAGGCAGACCACTCCCCTGAGCAGCAGCAGCATGAGGGGACACAATAGCCCCATTCCCAGGAGGTACTCTGCCCCGGCCTGTGGTGACTAATCCTGATTACTGAGTGCAGAGTGACTAGTTTAACAACTGAAGGAGATAGCCACAGACAGTAGATTCCAGGAAGTCTCTAACAGACTGCCTAAGGTCAGATGTCGTCAATATCTGACATCATCAGAGCTGCCATCTAGAAGGAAAAAACAGCGAGAGCCAACAAAAAAGGCATCCAAAGAGCACCAAGATCAGGAGATCAATGAGACTACACCACTGGAATTCACAGGTCTACCATAGAAGTTCACAAAGCCTGGAAGACAAGACAGATCAATTTAAGAAGCAGAAGCAAAAAAGAAGAGTCTCACAAATAATGGGAAGACAAAGAAACACCATCCAGTCAAAGGGAAAGGAGGAATCCCCAGACAGAGAACTAAATGAAATAGAGGCAAGTAAACTATCAGATATTGAGTTCAAAACAGTGGTTCTAAGGAAGCTCAATGAGCTCCGTGAGCTCAGAGAGAATTTTAAAAAATACAGGGAAACCACAAGGAACTTACTGCAAATTATATCACCATGAAAAAAGACGAACTAACGATAAGAAGCAAGAGAAAACGAAGACTACAATTTCTGAATTGAAAAACACAGTAGAAGGAATCAAAAGCAAGCTAGATGAAGCAGAGAATTGAATCAGTGAGCTAGAGGACAAGGTAGAAAAAAATTCCCAGAAAGACCAAGAATGAAAAAAGACTCAGAATAAAGAGTCATTTAAGGAAACGCAGGAAAACCTGAAATGTAATAATATCATTATAATAGGGATACCAGAAGGAAAAGAGGAAGAAAGGATAAATAAGCTGCTTGGACAATGTAATGAAAAGTTCCCTGATTTGAGGAGAGAGTCACACAAGTCCAGGAAGTAGAGGGTCCCATTCAAGAGGAACCGAATGAGGCCCACTCCAAGACACATCATCATTAAAATGGCAAATATCAATGACAAAGAGAATCCTAAAGGCAGCAAGTGAGAAACAAGTAGAAACATGCAAGGGAGCCCCGATACGGCTAGCAGCTGACTTCTCAACAGAACACCACAAGCCAGAAGGGAATGGCAAGAAATACTTGAAGTCATGAAAGCAAAGTACTGCAACCAAGACTACCCAGCAAGGCTCGGAATTAAAATGGAAGGTGAAAAACGGAGTTTAGTAGACCAAAGAAGTCTAAAAGAATACACCTCCATCAAACGAGCTCTGCAACATATGCTAAATAGACTGCTTAAGAAGATGAAGGAAAAGAATGAGAGAGGAGCACAGGTCCAAAGGAATAAAATAAATAAGTACCTAGCATGAATAACTTTTAAAGTAGATGGGTAAAATGTTCCAATAAAAAGACATAGGGTAGCTGAATGGATAAGAAAACATGATCCGTACATGTGCTGCCTACAAGAGACTGACCTCAGAACAAAGGACCTACAGAGACTGAAAGACAAGGGATGGAAGAAAACATTCCAAGCTAATGGACAGAAAAGAAAAGCTGGGGTAGAAATACTTATGTCAGACAAAATAGATTTCAAAACAAAGGACATAAAAAGAAAACCAGAAAGACACATCATAGTACTCAAAGGAAGAATTCATCAAGAAGACAGAAACATTGTAAGCCTATATGCACCCAACATAGGAGCACCCAAATATATAAGGAAATCTTTGGAGGACTTCAAGAAGATATAGACAGCAACACACTGATAGTAGGGGGTTTTAACACCCCATTGTCAACAATGGATAGATCTTCCAAAGCAAAACATCAACAAAGATACTGTGGAACTGAATGGAACATTAGATCAGATGGACTTAGCTGACACATATAGAACCCTTCATCCCAAAGAAGCAAAATACATATTCTTTTCAAATGCACACAGAACATTTTCAGAGATAGACCACATGATAGGACACAAAGCAAACCTCAACAAATTCAAGTAAATTGAAATCATAACAAGCATTTTCTTGGACCACAAGGGCTTGAAATTAGAAACCAACCTCAAGGAAAAAACTCAGAACTATTCAAACTCATGGAGACTGAATAGCATGCTATTAAACAATGAATGGGTCAATAATGAGATCAAAGAAGAAATCAGAAAGTTTCTGGAAACAAATGAAAAGGAAGACACAACAGTCCAAAACCTACGGGACACAGTGAGGGCAATCCTGAGAGGGAAGTTAAGAGCAATACAGGCCTACCTCAAAAAGAGAAACATTTGAAATAAACGACCTAACCCTACATCTTAAAGAACTAAACAAACAACAACAAAGCCCAGAGTGTGTAGAAGGAAGGAAACAATCAAGATGAGCACAACTGAATGACACAGAGACTAAGAGAACAATTCAGAGGATCAACCAATCCAGGAGCTGGTTCTTTGAGAAGATAAACAAAAATGACAAACTCATCAAGAAATAAAAGGGAGAGAACCCAAATAAATAATATCAGAAATGAAAGAGGAGAAATAGCAACTGATACCACAGAAATACAAAGGATTGTAAGAAATTACTACGAACAATTATATGCCAAGAAATATGAAAATATGGGTGAAATGGATGAATTTCTATAAAAATATGACCTTCCAAGACTGAATGAAGAAGAACCAAAAAGCCTGAGCAGACCGATAGCAACTGGTGAAATGGAAGCACTCATAAAAAAAACTTCTGGCACACAAAAGCCCTGGACTTGCTGGTTTCATAGAATTTTACAGAACATTTAAGGAGGAGTTAACCCTTGTTTTTCTCAGACTATTCCAAAAAATCCAAGAAGAGGGGAGACTCCCAAACTCTTTATGAGGCCAGCATCATTCTAGTCCCAAAACCAGATGAAGACACAACAAAGAAAGGAAAGTACAGGACAATATTCCTGATGAACATAGACTCTAAAATCCTCAACAAAATATTGGCAAACTGCATCCAGCAATATATAAAACAATCATCCGCTGTGATCAGGTGGGATTCATCCCAGGGATGCAAGGATGTTTCAATATTTGCAAATCAATAAATGTAATATATCACATAAACAAAAGGAAAGACAAAAAGCATGTAATCATATCAACAGATGTGGAAAAAGTATTTGATGAGGTACAGCATCCATCTATGATAAAAACACTCAGCAAAGTGGTAGTACAGGGGGCATACCTCAATATAATAAAGGCAAAATATGAAAAACCTACAGCCAACATCATACTCAACAGGTAAAAACCAAACCTTTCCCACTAAGATTGGGAACAAGGCAAAGTTTTCTGCTTTCACCACTTCTATTCAACATTCTAGCCACAGTGATCAGACAAGAAAAAGAAAAAAAAGCATCCAAATTGGAAAGGAAGAAGTAAAACTGTCATTGTTTGCAGATGACATGATTGTGTACATAGAAAACCCTGTAGACTCCACCAAAAAACTACTCAACCTAATAAGTGAATTTGGCAAAACAGCAGGATACAAAATCAATATTCAGAAATTGAAGGCATTTTTGTACACCAACAACAAAATATCAGAATCAGAAATCAGGAAAAAAAAAAAAATCCCATTTGCTGTAGCAACAAGAAAAATAAAGTACCTAGGAATAAACTTAACGAAGGAGGAAAAAGACCTGTACTCAGAAAACTATACAACACTGAAGAAAGAAATTAAGGAAGAAACAAATAAATGAAAGGAGATATTGTGTTCATGGATTGGAAGAAATAACATCATCAAAATGTCCTTACTACCCAAAGCAATTTATAGATTCAACACAATCCCGATTAAAATACCAATGATATATTTCACAGATATAGAACAAACATTTCAAAAATGTATATGGAGCCATAAACGACCCTGAATAGCTGCAGCAATTTTGAGAAAGAAGAAGAAAGTAGGAGGGATCACAAAAGCTGACATCAAACTATGTTACAAGGCCACTGCAATCAAAGCAGGTTAGTACTGGCATAAGAACAGAATAGAGAGCCGATAAACCCATATCTCTATGGTCAATTAATATTTGATGAAGGAGGCCGAAGCATCAAATTGAGTAAAAATGGCCTCTTCAACAAATGGTGTTGGGAAATCTGGACAGATACATGCCAAAAACACATGACCACCAACTTATACACAAAAATAAACTCAAGTTGCGTAAGACTTAAATGTAAGTCGTGACAGCATAAAAGTCCTAGCGGAGAACATAGGCAGGAAACTCTCAGATATTCCATGCTGCAATATTTTCACCAATAGGTCCCCTAGAGCATGGGATCTAAAGGAAAGAATACACAAATAAGACTTCATCAAAATAAGATGCTTCTGCACAGCTAAAGAAAACAACAAAATGAAAAGGGAACCAACCCTTTTCCTGTGGGAAATACATATATTTGCCAATAATACCTCAGACAAGAGTTTGAGCTCCACAATATATAAAGAACTCAACACAACTCCACTCCAGGAAGACAAGGAATCCATTTTAAAAATGGGCAAAGGACCCAAACAGACACTTCTCCAAGGAGGACATTGGGCCCAGAGACGTATGAAAGGATGCTCAGCATCACTAGCCATCAGAGAAATGCAAATTGAAACCATAGTAGGATACCGCTTCAGACCAGTCAGAATGGCCATCATAAATAAATCAAGTGCTGGCAAAGTTGTGGAGACAAAAGAACCCTAGTTTACTGTTGGTGAGTATGCAGACTTGTGCAGCCACTGTAGAAAACAGTTTGTAATTTCCTCAAAAAGCTAAAAATGGAACTGCCTTTTGATTCAGCGATTCCACTGCTGGGATTATACCCTAAGAATCCCATCTGAAAAGAACCTATGCACCCCAATGTTCATTGCAGTGCAATTTACAATATCCAAGTGCTGGAAGCAACCTAAATTCCCATCAATAAATGAATTGATCAAAAAACGATGGTACATTTACACAATGGAATACTATGCAGCCAAAAGAAAGAAAGAGCTCCTACCCTTTGTGAAAGCATGGATGGAACTGGAGAGCATTATGCTAAGCGAAATAAGCCATGGGGTGAAACACAAATACAAATACATATGATCTCACCTATAATTGGAACCTAATCAAGAAAACATGCAAGGAAAATATAACCAGCAACATTGAAAGAAGAAAGAAAGAGTTAATGAGAGGGAAAGAGGGATGGGGGTAATGGGGGAAAGAAGGGGAAGAGCAAGGTATAGGAACATCTATACAGGACCCATGGACAGAGCCAATGCGGTGAAGGAGTGAGGGTGGGATGTGGGAATAGGTTGGGCAGAGGAAAGTGGTGGCGGGAAAATGGAAACAAATGTATTTGAACAATTAAAAAGAAAATAATTGGCTTAAAATTTTTTTGACCAGTGTGATTTGTGCTGCGCTATTTAATGAAATTCACTGGCTTGTAGTTACAAACTGTTGGGGGTAAAATTTTCCTCATCCTCATGCTGAAGTTTAAAACAGGCATTTTTTTTTAACCAATCCCTTTTGTGAGGTTGGAGGGTGGAGTATTTTACTTCAAACCCACTGTTATGCAGAGTCGTGCCAGCTTTATGAACAAGAGGTGTCCTGTTTGACTCTCCTTCTGAAGTGAGCCCTGGACTCTATTCTCCATCCCCTTGTGGACTTGAAAGTGGAAGCTCAGGGTCTCTGTCCTCAGGGTAAAAGCTGGCTTTAGAGCTTTCCAAACCCCTCTGGGTTCCTGCATCCACTTGGACTTTGTAAGTTTTGCATAACTTTATCAGTTGATTTCATCAGGCAAGCACTTAGTCTTTCATGCTACTAGAAATGGGCAAGTGCATAACTCATATTTTTGACATTTCCTCCACATATTGTGGCTGATCCCTGGTTATATTCGGGTATATCTCTGGAGTTTCTGGCAGCTTTTCACCTTCCTCACAATATCATGAATTCCATTTTGGGAATTAAGATATAAATTGTGTTGGTATAATCCAAGGTTACCAGCCTGCGGGTGGGCAGTAGGTTTTTCATTTAGAAAGTAGTTTTGAATCCCAAATTAGTGGAAACATTTATGTACCGGTTAAATTTAACATTTAAGTGACTCTTTGTTAATGTTACAATATATTTGTATTGACCAGGACTTCAGCTGTTCTTTTGAGAAAGGCGCTTATATTCCTTCGTTTCGCTCTTCCAGAAGATTCTGCTCTCTTCAGGAGAAATTGCATTCATTGTCAACAGAGGTGCCATTGCGAGTACCCAGCTAACACTGACTACTTCTAAGGAACCAGGGGCCACACTTTTCTGCTGTACACCATTACCACAGCCCTATGAGATATAGAGTATTGTAATTCCATTTTAATTATGAGAAGATAGAAACTTAAAAATGTAAACAGCTTGTCCAAGGGTACCCAGGTGAGAACTGGAAACGAACTCAAATCTTCTTACACTTACCCTGCCTTGCCTCCCTAAGCAATCAAATGCACATTTTACTTACAGGTGTAGTTGGTGCATATTTCACAAATAATCTTAGTTTTGTCACGGAAGCCTCTATGGTGTTAGTACAGATCCTTAGCTTTTTTTCCAGTCACAGCTGATCTGTAACATAGATTTGTTCCTGAAACGTGTGTAAAGTGAAAGGTAGCATTCAGTCATCATATAATATTGTTAGGAGCTGCACACTGTGGTGGTCACTAGCCACACAGCCACACAGCTACACAAGTGGCTCCTATGCAGAAAGAGCTGCGACTCCAGTGCATGAGACGAATGCCAACAGTGTGATGTGGCAAGAGGAGCAGGGCCTGGAGGAGCACAGAGTGCCTCTCACAGGAAGATGTAAGGAGGCTGGCTCTCTCCAAGAATGTGTATGTGTGAGAATGGTGGGGTACTTGTGTTAGATGAGGTGCATGAGTGTGGCACGTTTGAGTTTACTGTGCCTGAGAGGGTACCTGGTAGAGGTGGGTGGTGAGGTTAACCAGGAGCCAATTCCTGCAGAACCTCACCTGCTGGAAGAGCTTCTCAAGCTTGTCTGGACTCCCTGTATCCCATTCAGCAGGTGTGTAGTGGACCCCTGAGGATAAACTGCAAACAAGGTCCCAGTGCTGCCCCTGCTGGGCTGGGACCACACCTTAAAAAGAACACCCTGGAGGGACTATTCTATGGGTGATGGTGAGGGAACCAGCTAGCCAAGTGAGCTTGCTGTTCACTCCCAGCTCAAGCTCCGTGTCCAAGACACAGACCAAAAATGTGCTTCCCCTTCTTAGATGAGATAAGTAGAAACTTACAAAATTAACTTGATCAAGAAATTAAGGATGCCATTGAATGTAAAGACCTAAAACATCGTGTCATTTACCCAAAACTCACATCTTCACAGGTGTCCTTGTTTGCTCTGCAAACACCTAAGCACCTATTGTGTGCTATCCACTCCATGAGGCACTGTGGGAACGAGGCAGCCTTCTGTCTTAACACAGGGGTCACTAGCTATTTAAACTTACATGTTCAGTCAGACTGGTTACATTTCAGTGCTCAGTACCTGTGTGTAACAGTTGCTACAGTGGACAGTACAGATACAGAACCCCCCATCACTGCAGAAAATTTTCTGCTGAGCAGTGGTAGTCTTGAGGGCATGACAAATACTGAACACATTAAAGATGACTGACACGGCTCTAAGGAATAGAACAAGGTTTGGTGAGCTATGACCAGTGACCTCATGGGTCCCAGGCATTGTAAGTATTGTTGCAGTGTGGTGAGCCAGAGAGAAGCAGGTGGGAGTTGGCTTGCATTCTAGTCTCACTCTTTTCCTTCAATTCCCCAAGTTCTCACATGCCCCTTACCCCTTTTCTGTAGTTCTCTCGAATGCAACTCATCACAACAGAAAGAGCCCCTTGAGCTGCATTTTGCAAACTACTCTTCAGAAAGATGCCAGCAGGTGCCCCTGCCCTGGGAGAGACCCACAGTGCTCCTGGACAGTGAAAGTTCTTATGAGCCCTACAGGAAAGAGACCTTTAGAGCTTAATTTAGCTTTCCCAAACTTACATGACTGTGTAATACAAGCAGCTCTTAACACCTTTTAGGATCTGACTTTGAGGAAAGCAGAACTGGAACACACCACCTGTATAATTTTTGTTTTGTTTTCAAAAGCTCTTTGTCAGGATGTGTTGTGCAGATGAGAGCTACTTGCTGCTCATGAAAGGCTGTGTGGGCACTGGCAGTCTTGCCTTGGGCCCACAGCACAGCTCTCTGTCATTGCTGGCCACACACACAGTAGTCACGTGAGGGAGCAACGTGTCCTTTTATTTATGCAGGTATGTCCAGTCACACCAACAACCGACACATTGTGTTACAGTACAGCTTTATACTCACAGTTCATCTCACAATACCAAAACATCATAGAAAATGTATCCAACTGGGAAAAAAAAGTGGCAAACACAGGCGATGTGCTAGGCAGGCACTAGAACTGAGGCTCCAATGATGTGTACATGACAGGAAAGCTCCATAACACATGTACAGAAAATGTTCTAATGTCATATTTCAAATATATACTCTCAAGTTTCAAGTTTTTATCTCAAATACATAAACAAATCAATAGGTACTATCATACATTTACTATCTAAAACATCCAAAAAGTGCAAAAACACTGTGACAATACAGTGTAAATATTCTTGCTCCACCCAGAGCTAAAGGTGACATCAGCAGTGGTTCACAGAGCCACCTCCTTCCTGAGGCCTTGCTCCCCATCTCCAGGCTCTTCCAGGAGCTGTGGGAATTTGCAACTAACAGGTCTCCAACTGCAGGCTCCTGCAGAAGCCAGGCATATGAAGAGAGACCAGGGTGAGTAGTTCCAAACTACTCAAGGACGAAGCCTGCTGCAAGGAAGATTGAGTCAGCATGGGTGGCCCACCTCCCACTTTCTAGGGAACAGGGCGATCATCATCCCACAGCTAGGAATGAGTGTGCTCCTTGAGTTTAGGAGTGGAATACACCTCCAAATGTTGGGCAATTGTATGTGACTGGGCTCCAGCAGTTGCTGGCCTGGCTAATTTGCTGTTTCACATTCCATCAGTAGAGTTCCCACTAGAGGGGAGGAGTGCTGAGAGACTGTCCACTGGAATACTGGTCTATGCATTGCTTCTTTTCACTTGGTAGTTGGGTTTTGAAAATGGCCTAAGTGTCCCTGTCCTCAAGTATCCTTAGTATGCTCTTCCTTACAGCTAAGTGTGTTGTCCGGTTATAGCCTGGAAAACTGACAATTCCACAACTCCCCATACCTGACGTTATTTCAGATTTTCTATTTTTCTAAAATGTAGTTGAAGAAAGATTTGCCAGACATATACCAACAGAAAAATTTGCTGCCAGTGTCTCCCTGCCCCTCCTGACCCCATAAATCCCTGATAAAAGAAAAGGAAATGTAAACTTTGGAAAGCCTTCGGTCAGAGGTTTGCTTCCAGAAGTATGCAAATGAGACCTCTTGGCCTCCCAAGACCTTGCTGGAACCTGGAACCTCAGCGGCCCAGGCTTTGAGGGCAGGCACCTGCAGTCTAGGGCTGAGGATTCACAGAGCCTCCTGCAGCTCAGGGGGCCAGAGCAGAGCAGGAGACAGCCCTCCAGTACCCTCTAAGGCACTAGCCCTGACATCAGAGACACTGGCTGGAAAGGTGTCCAAGCAGGCAGGGCTCACATTAATTTCGGGGGGGGGGGGGGGGGGGGTTAATGTATTTTTCATAAGGTGAATATAGTCAAAAGTAGAAAATAAAAATCTACATTTCATTAGACCCAGATGTTATCATGGATGCTATCTCCCATGATACTCTTTCCCCGCCCCTCCCCAAACCAGGGCCCTGCCCTATTATTTAAAAAAAAAAAAAAAATTGCCAAAGGTTGATGAATGAAATAATTACCATTTTTCCCCCCATAAAAGTTATATACAAAATGGACCCCAACCAGTGAGGCCACCTCATCTCAACCCATATCAAGATTAAAGCTTGGTTCCCACGTGTGCTTCATCCTGTGTCTGCAGGCTGCATCCACACCTTCAGGCTCTGTTAAGAAGAGTGGTCCTATAGGTGGACAGGGCACAATGGTCAGGTGCTAGCAGGCCTTCCCCTGAGCCAGCAGAAGGCAACCCATGCTGTCAGTGGAGGCCTGGACTCCAGGAACTGGTCATGGAAGGAAGGAGTTGGGGACATTGAAACTCCAAATCCTCCATCTATCAGCTTCACTAGGGATACCTTCCTTTCCCTGGACTATGTGGAGGAGCCTTCAACTGCCTTTCAGAAGGGCACCCCCACTCCACCCCCAGTCCTCTCCCTTCCTTGTATGGAGCCACTCTTGGGGATTTACAGGATGGTCCCTTTAGTTCCTACCTCAAGGTCTTCCAGCTGTCCTTTTCCATGTGGTTTTCAGGACCTTCACTTTCAAAGGAGGCGACAAACAGTGCTGAGAGATGGGGAAGCCATTCAGAACCCATGTCCACATACAGTCAACCTGCCTAGTATACCAGTTATCCCTTCTCAAACTATCATTATAGGCATGTAGCTAGGCTAAGAAGGAACTCCTAGACCAGAGAGTATAGTGACCTCTGTCCTGAGCTCGTCCATGGATCTCTGCTATGTGAAGTTTCAGGCCCCGTGGGGCCTAGAGCTCCCAGCTTCCTGCTCAGGGACACTGAGAAGTTGCCTAGTTCTGTAGCACTGGCCCAAACCCATCCTGGCTCTCTCATGTGGCCCCGGGAGCCTGGTCTCCTTTTGTCCTTATCCTTCACCTGTCCGCTGCCCATGACCCACCCTCATGAACTCACCCTGTGAGCTGAGCTGAGCCTGTATAGCATGGGGGTGATGATCAGGCCAGCCCCCAAAGAAGTCAGGGAGACAGAGACATGTACACATGGGGAGGGGGCTGCTGCTGTGCAGAGGCGGCCTCACCTTCCTCGCTGTAGATGGGAGCTGTAAGCAGGTAACTCTGAATCTTCTTGTCCTTTTCAAAGGGACACTCTACTTGTGTCCATGTCATAAACTCATGGATCTGTCTGGAGATCTCCCAAAATTTCTGAAGGGGCAGAGAACAAACTGGATGTTTACTTGTTACCATAAGCTAGAAATCTTTGGTCAGGGTCAAGGAATGTAGATTCTGGGGTCTGTCTGCTGCTCACTTCCCTGGTCCCAGAAGGATGAGACAGTGGCTCTGCACAGCTGACTTCATGGCCATGGAAGGACTTTGTGCAGCATCAGCACAGCAGGTATGTCAGAGGATACTCTGTCCTGCCCTCTGTGTGGGCCATCAGGTTGGCAGCAGGAACCCCAATAGGGCTCCATCTGTGACTCCAAGCTGAGGCTTGTGTTCCAGCCATGACCAGCACAGCACCCACAACCAGCACATGTCACAATGCCACTTTTTGGGGCCTGTTTGGGAATCTGTAACTCCCTCCCACCCCTTACCTATGTGAGGTGAACACTGGACAACCTATCTCCCCCATACCTCCCCAAGCACCTTTGTCCTACCCTTGTGCTCTTGGCCAGACGGGTCTTTGCTTCCATCTGGAATTCTGCTGCCTCCTCGTCCCTGCTCAAGTCACTCTTGCCTAAAATCTTTCCAACTTCCAAACCCCCAGGGGTAGCCCCTTCTCTGTCTCCCTGGTGGGGTCTGTGCTGGGACCAGCGTCCTGGGTGAATGTAGGTTCCCTGTGGCTCCAAGCCTTATAACCAGATTATCCACCCAGAAGGGCAATGCCACCATCACATCTTGAGGTCAAATAGTATGACCTACCTTGTAGCTGTCAGTCTTAAAGGCCCTTCTGCAACAGGGGCATGACCTTGCTGCTCTCCTGGCACAGATGGATTCTTTCCGCCCTGGGGCAAGGCTGAGAGGTCTGCCCTGCCTTATGCTGGGACAGCCTAGCTCCTCCCCTCAGACCACAGTGGGGCTGACTCACCTTGAAGTTAATGTGCCCATTTGGCAGGTGGTTGGTATGAATTTTGTGCAGGAAGTAGATGTCCTTAACAAAAAGATTGAACACAGGAATAACAATCTTCTCTTGGCTGCTGTTGGCCATCTGGGACCTCTGTGTAGCCCCCTGGAGGGCTGTGCGGTAGTTGCAGAAGTTGCTGGATGGGTCCATGTGGTGCTGTGGGAAGACAGGAGGGAGGATACACAAGGTGGGCAGTGTTCCCCCTGCACCCCTTCGCAGAGTGGAGCAGAGAATGAGCTAATGGGGAAGGCGCTTCCCCTCTGGGCAACTTGATTGTCACCCAGGAAAGGCTTCCCTTCCAGGAGGGAAGCCCAGAGGTGCTGAGCTGAGCACAGGGCCAAGGCCTTCTGGATTGGATCTGAACATCATTGGGAAAGCTGTAGAGAAGTCACAGCCCACACACAGCTCTTTCCTGCCCTGCTGAGCCTGGGTCTCTCCTCCTTCCTTTCAAAACCTTCCTTTGCCCCTCTGCTTAGACCAATGCCTCCCAAACCTACTAGCTCTACAGAAACATGTTTGCAGAAAATGGATTCTATGATCAAATACACCTGGGCAAGGCGGTGAGCGAGCTTACCTGTCAGCCTCCGGACACCCGGATGATCTAGTGCTGTGGAAACTTGGACCAGGAAAAGCCCATCTCTGCTTAGTCAGCATCAATCAACAGTCTCTTGGGCTCATTTTTTGTCAAACTCTTTACCACTCCCCAAAACTCACTTTAGGAGATGCCAGATCTGACTGAAATCAAAGCTGAGGAGAGCTCAAGCTACTGGCCTCTCCAGTGTGGCGAGGTCAAGCAGGCTCAACCGTCCACACCAGCTGGCACTGCAGGTAGCAGGTCCTGAACAAGGGGTGGGTAGAAGGTGATGGGAGGCCCTCCTCACTAGGCCAACACAAGATGAGACTGAGTGCCTACCTCTAAGACATCAAACTTTGCCATCTTAACTTTGGACCACGTTTTCTTCAGCCGAGCCACAGGACTGAGGTTCATGCCAGCTGCAGAAGACAGCAGGTAGGGTCAGGATGGAGAGTCCAGTCATACAGAAACTGAATGGGAAACCCCAGGCCCAGAAACTCACAGATGATGGCCATCATGGAGTTGAAGTTTCCAATGTTGAAGCACTCCCGGGCCACATCGATGAAGAACTCTAGCATGCGGGTCCGGTGCTTCTTCTTCACCACCTGGGGAGCAATCAGCACCCTCAGCATGAGCCCCAGGATGGGGTCATCCCCTCCACCACCAGTCCCTGAAGGGCATCTGATGGGAGCTGCCCACAGAGCTGTCAGACAAGGGAGTAGGGGAGGGGGATGCCGGCAGACTGAAGAGGCAGAAAACACAGCTGTGGCATTTCTGATGCTGAATAAAGGAAGGAGGGCAGGTGGACAGGACTAAGGAATCATGTGCTGGGCACAGAGTACACTCCATGAATGGGTCTCAGTTGTCATTGAAGTAAGTCATCATTATTGGACGTGGTGGTGGGGTGGGGTGGTGCAGTACATTCAAGGCCCTGCCAATGGAGGTTTCTTATCTCTACTTTCAGTTTCAACATCTGAGGGGACAGAAGCATCTGAGGGTCTCAGGCAGCACCGTGGGATTGGGGAGGAGATGGCATTACCCTGCCATGTCCACTGTGCAGTGCTTACCCGGCACACCTCGGTGGCCACTAGCATGCTGAGGCAATTGAACCAGTTGTCATAGGCCTGCAGGCTGTAGGTCTTGGTCAGGTCCCCTCGGCACTGGGGAGAACATAGCAGGTCACAGGAAGACCAAGGATGCTGCCAGAAGGTGCTGCCCAGCCCTGCCCCAAAATGGAGGAGCAGGAACTTTGGCCAGAGGAAGAAACGGAAAATGATGCTGGGTGGAGGCAACTGGACAGGTCCCCTTGGCCAGCTTGGGTCTCCAGGATGCCCAGAGCCAGCCTTGGAGGACACTGCCTGAGCCCCTGGGAGTGTTAGGCCCCCTCCCAGCATGTATCACTCTGTATAGCCATCTGCTGAACCCCTGGGGCCAGTGCCAGGAGGCCAGACCCACATCCATGGGATTGTGAGGTCAGACAGTCCAGAGTTTCTCAGGTCTTCTGGTGGGGTTCCCAGCCACCCTGCATGGGATGTCGGTGCTGGGCCCATCCTCTGGCCACAGTCCCTCACCCTGTGCTTGTCTGGAGTGTCCACATGGTTGATGATCTGCATCAGGTCCTGCGGGTGAATGCTGCTGACTCTCTCCTGCAGTGGGCGAGATAGCACAGGAAGTGATAAGCCTACTTTCCTTGGGCAAGCCCCACACTTGGGGTATAGGAGGTGTTTGGAGCAGCAGCCAGGACTGGTCTGCAAGTGTGTGCAATGGCCCCTCCTTCATCAGAGCACCCAACCAGTGGGCAGTTCCTGCCCAGGCCCTCCCTAAAAGTACTCCAGGGATTTAAAAGGCCCTCCCCTGGAGGGGAAGAAACAAGGCTGCAAGTGGATGAGATGGACACCTCAGGGCAGTGACTGCCATACACAGGAGATCTTCCCAGCCCAGAGCACAGACAGGATGAGGTGACAGGGTAGAGGAACTAGCTCTCACCCTTGAAGCCCCTCACCTCCTCCCAGGCTGGTTTTCCATCCTGGGGCAACTTCAGACCTTACTACCCCAGCCCCTCCCATTAACATAGGGCTGCTGTGCCCCTGGGGACCCATGCACCAGGCACAGAGAAACCTGATGTTTAGGTGGACACACACCAGCAAAAGGCAGCGACCAGGGCTGGCAAGCAGGCTTTACCTGAAACCCTAGTCCGCCCAGTAAGGGCAGTCCTGTAATTCTTACATTGAGGAAAACACTGGGGGTCTAGTGGCTCTGGGTAAGCATGAGCGAATGACCCCAGACCCTTCCTTTGCAGGCACAGGGCAGCACTGACCAGCTCGATGTGAGTCAGCTGCTGGGCCAGCACCATGGGGTCACAGCACACGCTCAGGATATCCTTCTGTGTGGTTGGTGGCTTGGCCTTGAGGATGGGCCCTTTGTCTACAGCTGGTGAGCAGAGCTTTTCTCGAAGCTCCTGAAGCTGGCTCCGGGCAGCCAGGGATAGCAGCAGGTTCTGCGTCATTTGGGCAATGGCCTTCTTCACTGTGCCATTCTCCTGTGGGGGTCAGGAAGCAATGGAGGTGCCTTCATGGGCTAGTGGCAAGACTACTGCCTCTCTGGAGGGGCCCATCTCATGCCCAGGGATATGAGCATGTCCAGGGACTTTGAGCCCACAGCCCTAACCAAACCTGCCATGAGCACTTGGGCTTGAGAGAGTGAGGTAAATGTGGGCTCCTCAGATGCCTTTTGGAGAGAGTAGTTTAGTGAGCTGTCCTGTAAAGAAGGGATTTGAGGGCCAGAGCAGGGCCAGAGCTAGGCTTCTGGGTCTGAAAAGTATAACTTTACTGGAGGTGAAGGCAGCCAGTTAAGCTACTTCTCAGGGCCATCCCACAGCAAGAGGGATGAAGGCATCCAGAAAGGTTTATTCTGGGGTCAGGAGCCTTCACTCCCAGGAGGGAGCAGCCCTGGTCCCTCTCAAAGCTCTCTCTGGGCTTTCTGAGCCCTCTGGGGGACAGGAGCAGCTGAGAACATGGAACACTTCTATCATCAAGGCAGAGCCAACCTAGGCTCCCTCCCGGTCGTCTAGGTTCCTGTCTCCCATAAAGGCAAGAGTAGCTTGGGAGCCAGGAAAGGTAGATAGGCTCTTACCCTTCTCATTAGACCCCCACACAGTGCCCAGGAGAGGAAGGGGTCTAGGCTCATTCCACATTCTCAGGGTTAGGTCCACCCCACTGTTCAAGGTCCTTCACATGGCAAGGGCAAGTCTGGTTCATTGCTGGCCAAGGTAGGGAAGATAACCAAATGGAGGCACCCAGCAGTCCTCATGGGGGAGTGACAGGGAAGGGGACCACATTCAGAGCTGCCTCTAAGGACCCTCCCCCTGCACACAAAAAGGAGCTCCACCAGAGTTGAAGGATGACCTCACCTCATCACACTGCATGACCCGGTGGGTGATAACCTTCAGTTCTGTCATGGCCTTCTCATCCTGGAAGTCACAGGGGAAGGCCTCTGTCCATTCCTTCAGCAGCTGCACAATCTTGGCTGAGAATGTCTTCAACATGGCCTGGAAGGGTGGGCAGAGAGTAAGTCCTGACCCACCGGAGTGTTGGCACTGTGTTCCTGCCATATGTTCCTTATAAAGGAATTACTGGAATTCTATTTCAACCAATAGGACTGAGGTTTTCCCCATCCAATTGGAACTGTGCAGCTATATTTCTATTAGCATCTTCACCCACCAGAACAACTCCATTCTGATCAATCAGGACAGTGCTTTTTGGACCAATCGAAGTGTGAGGATTTGGAGTACTCATGCACAAGGACAGACCAATCAGGGAACAGGAGTGGAAACTTCTCTCTCTCTATAAAGTCAGCTCCCCTCTTGCTTAGGGGGCTACTTTTCCTTTCCAATACAAAATGAAGACTGTATTTCCCTGGCTGGAGGTGAAACCAAAAAAAGGCTGGCCAGAGCAACTTAGAGCTGCCTCATAGCTGTGCTTCTTCATAATTGAGTTGTAACACTATTGAGTTGTTGCATAGCCATGGTATTTTCACAGCTGTGCTGTATCACATCTGAGATATTTTGCACTGCATAAAGTTTCCTTCTTCCCCATACCCCAAATCAGGGATTCTTGTTGGCACTGATTGGTGCCAAAAACTGTCTGTTGGCACCATTAAGTCAGATTTTTCTTCACTTAAGTAAATTCATTTTTAAAAAACTTGCACCATCGCTACCATGGCATAGAAAACTAGTTTCATTTGTTGTAGTTAGAAATTACTTATAATCAAGAATGTAAAGAAAACCAAGCAAATGCGATAACAATAAATAAGAGGCTCTTGCCTGCCCCTTCTAAGTTAAAGCAAGTTAACAAGTGGTGGGAAGGAACACAGATACATGGAGACAGCCTCCTCCCCATTTTGTGTCATAAAATATGGTCCTGACACTCTTGCTGTGGCTCCATGAGAGAAGAGGAGGGAGTGTCAGATGCTTGGCTGAAACATCCCCCTGAAATGCCCACATAGACCCAATGCTACCATCACCACCACCACCACCACCACCACCACCACCACCACCACCACCACCACCACCCTGCTGCTGGCACCTGTGCCAGCATCACTTTTTCTTGCCCTCCCTGATCACCTGCCCATGCCTCTTCAACCTGGATCATTCCAGGGTGAACCCAACTGCCCTCAGGGCCAGGATCCCAGAGAACCCAACTCCCCAGCCCTGCACCTTCCCAAGCCCCCCCTGCTTCTTCCAACCTGCCTGACTCTGGCTGCCCCAAGCCTCCAGATGGTCCCTTAGTGATGATTCTCCATACCTGGCAGAGCCTCTCTTAGCCAGCCTGGTAATCCCACAGACACTGCCTCTGGACAGAGTCTAGTGCATGGACATCCCAGGAGGTTTTGCTATCACTTCCTCTAGATGTCTACCACACCCACACTTAGCAGGAGCCAGAGCCACCTCAGAGTCCTGCCATGCATGTCACCATGGACACAGGCTGGAAGGCTTAGTCCCAGCTCCTCTCAGGCTGTCCCCATTCTGACCCTCAGCATCCCCACTCACCTTGCACAGGCTTATTTCCACCTGTCCCTCAGAAACCCTTCATGACCGCTAGGCTTTGGTCAGTATCTGTCCCCATCACTGCCCCGCATGACCCCAAGACAGTTCCTCTGAAGAGGAGACTCTGAGAAGGCATGGGCATTCACAGACCTTTGTTCCAAACCCTCCAGAGCTCAACCTCATGGTAAGGTGGAAGGGAAGGACATCATGAAACAGGGACAGGTTCTGCTCTGCCACAGCCTGCATTAGGCCCTGCCAGCTCTGACAGCATGCTCACCACCCCTTCTGCACCAAACCCTGGGCTTCTCAGATCCCACCCCAAGACCCAGGGCCTCAGAACTGAGCTGTGGTTTCTTGACTATCCTGACTGCCAATAGGCTCAATCAGAAGGGACAACAGTGGCAGACAGCCCTGTCTGAATCACTGAAAACTCCTGTGAGTAGGTACCATCCTGAGGGTGCTGCTACCTCACCCTTTTGGGGAGGGAGTGACCCAGGCGCCTTTGGCTTCTTTTCCACCAACTACAGTCAGGCCTCTATTGGGAGGTCCCAGCACTGATCAGGACAGCTGGTGGAACTGTTTACTAGGGTCCTTCCTTGGGAGGGGGTGTGAATGCCTACCAATGGCAGTTATTCCACATCCTGGGAGGTGAGCCTTGTCCCAGGTGTGCCCCCATCAGGGAGGGCCCTAGGCCAGTCTCAATCAGACCCTGTCCTGCAATTCACACTGAGCATGTTCTCTTAAAGTAGGAGTGGAAGAGGTAGCCAGGGACACAGAGGCAGGCAGCATCTGGTCAGCACACCTTTACCTTCTCAGACCCAGCCTCCAGCTGCTGCCTCTGCTCCAGGTATATCTGCCCCACACGGGCCAGCAGGTCATGAGGGGGTATGAAGACCCGAGAGCTCAAGAGAAATGTGAAGATGTACGTTCCCTAAAGAAAAGGAAAAAAAAAGGAAGAAAAGGGAGAGAGGGCAAAGTGTGGGTCAGGCCTGGCACAGTCCCCAGGCCTGCTGCCCCTCTTGGCCCTGCTAACTCCCAAGACCAACATCACTGTTAAAGTGGCCACAGTTTCTGCCTAGCTTGCTTCACCTTGAATGCCCTCCTTCTCTCCCACTGCCACCCAAATCCTGCCCACCTTGCAAGTAACAGATAAACCCCACTTTGCAGCAGCTCAAGGAGGCCTCCCTGATGAGCTCAGCTTCCAACAGTCTTGCTCTGATGGGATTCTTCCTACTCTCTGTCCTACCACAAGATGGGTGCTAGCTAACAGCACTGGATATTTGCAGGACTCTCCAGGTCTATGTGAGCCTGTTGCCCAGTCCACTGTGCTCCCTGAGCCTGGTTCCAAGCTACTTCTCCAAGTTCTTACCAGCCTGGCCCGTGGGTCCTGGATGGTGGGGTGTGGCCTTGTCCATGGAGCAGACCTCAATACTTGTGCAATCACTAACCTGTTGTGGGCCTTGTCCACAACTGCCACATCATAGCTCTTGTTCCACATACATGTGCCCTCCTCATTGTCTTTGCAGTGCATACTCTGAGGATTCCCCATGATCTGGGCTAAAAGATGGCAGGGAGTGGCCTCTGCCAGGTCATGAGAGGGGTTTATACAATGGAAGGAAGGACAGAGGAAGAATAGACAGAGCCCCAGGATGCAGGGAGGAGTCCTGATGTGGGTGGGCCACAAATCCCCATAAGAATAGTTGTCTCCAGCACCATCAGATAAATGCTGGAGGGTAGAAGGGGACAATTCCTACTCCACTTTCCCTAGGCCATCTCTGACTCACAAAGGCCAGGGAGCCTGGCTCTGCCCTGTGAAAAAAGTTGTCATTGGAAGGGTCAGCGCAGCTTGGCTCTAGAAAGAGAGTAGGCAGGCACAATGCCACTGACAGGGGAACTTAAAGAGTTAAAGATTTTAGCTTTAGTTATAGTTGATAGGCTTAAGTGATTAATCCATGTGGAAAGCTATTGTTCCAGAAACTGGAATGCATAACCTATATCAGCCCAGAGCTCAGGAGGTAATGTGAGTGAAGCTTTGTTCACTCACCCACTGTGACAGGAGACAGAGCTCAAGCAGTAATGTGAGTGAAACTTTGTTTATTTGCCCGCTGCTCACCTCCTGTGGAATGGCCCAATTCCTAACAGGCCATGGACCAGTAACAGTCCACAGCTCAGGGTTGGGGACCTCTGACCTACATGATGCCAGGAAGTCAACAAGCAAGTCAACCTTTGTGCCTCAGGGGGTCTGAAAGCAATGAGGTGGTATCTCAGTCATTGTGTTCCAGGGAGAGAATATCTGTGATGCAGATAAAAAAATATTGATAAGTAGATAAAGAAATACTAGGGAAATTGCTACCAGACTGCAATTCTTATCTGTTAACCTTTTCCCAAACCACTTACCTACCCTTCTTTTCTCCTTATAAAAAGGCCCACTAATGGTGAGGTGTTAAGAGTTTTTAGGGTACATTTCCTGCCATCTTCTCATATCACCAGCATTTGAATAAAGCAGCCATAAAGATTCAATCATTTTCTCTACTTATTGGTTCTGGTAGTGACATGCAGCACAAATGCTGACTTTTTTCAGTTTAATTTTCTGGTGTCTCTGGAGGAACACCTTTGGGGTATTTGTCAGGGAGTCCCATTGGCTGCTTGGATTCGTGTCCCTTGGGGTGCTGATTTGGAGACTCCTTAGCAGCTGCTAAGTGATTTCAATGAGGATTCTAGGCATTCTCCATCACCTTCATTTTCAATTGAATCGCTGCACTTTCTGGCTCAGGATTACAGTCCCAGGTTACAACTTAGAACGGTTGTCAGAAATTAAGGTGCCTTTTAGTTTGTGTGATGTGACAGTGCTCTCTCTGGTAGAATGGGCAGGGGATCCTCCATTCTGGGAAATAGCCCTGTGGGGCTAAATCTGGCTGATTGATTGACTCATGCTTATGAGCCTATGACTAAACATGGAACGTTTTTATTGCAATAGTGCTTGACTTTTGTATGATTTGGACTCAGGAGAGTCCAGACCACTGAATGGGTCTTAAATTATTATACTACATGGCAATCAGAGTTGTTTTGTCATAGATCAGGGATATGGGATGAAATATCTTATGTATAGGCTTGTATGATTTCATATAAAGTCATAAAGATGCATATGTAGGACCAAAAGGAAATAGATCGATGGCCCAGAGAAAAGGGAATTTACCTGTGGCAGATAGCAGAAGCTCAGAAGAGAGGAACCACGAAGATCAGGATGTCATGGCTGCTGTAAGCATCATCAGGGTTTCCACAGCCCCTCCAACCCTGGGGGATCCTCTTCCTTACTCAACTGAGGGAACTGAAGGAGGTGAGCCTGAACTGGTCTCTCCATCCCAAATCCATCAGGGAACCAAATTTGGTACAAGACAAGCCCTTACTGGGGCAGGGCAATATCTTATGTCAAGACTTCCAATGGGAGCAGGGCCAGAGGCCAGCTGCTGGATATTATTGGGCACATATTCCATTTTCTACATCTGATCTGTTAAACTGAAAAAGCTCAAATCCTTCTTATAGAGATGATGCTACTAGAATGACTGACTGAGTTATGTCAGCTTTTGCCACCCACCATCCCAACTGAGCAGACATACAAGTATTACTGAATATTTTGCTTATGGGAGATGAACAGGTTGGTATTGGATAAGGCAAATGAAGAGGCATGGAGACTGCACCAAGAAAATCCAGATGAGGCTCCCAACCATACTAAGGCAATATGTTTAACTGAGCCCAGTTGGGATCCTAATGAAAATAGCCTTCTTCTCTTAGAAGTTTATAAAAGGTACATCTTTGAGGGACTGAAGAAATGAATCCTTAAACATAAAAGCCTCAATGTGTAACAGGCAGTAAAACAAAAGCCCTCTGGGGGCCCCTTTGAGTTTCTTAAAAGAATACCTGTCAAAGAAACTAGATCACACTGTCCAAAGGTAGCCAGCCTGCTTGAAGGCTGGGGCAGCCACCTGTGAGCTTAATAGGAAGCTGAAAAGTTTTCCTCAGGACAGCCATTCACCATTTATGCACCCCACCAAGTGGGGTTTTGCTTTTTGCCTACTAAAGCAAAAAGGAAATTTCTGGCTCACTGCTAGAAGAATGAGCAGGGACCAAGGAATTCTTCTTGACAATCCCAACATCTCCCTCAAAAATGTAAGTTAAATCCTGCCTCCCTTCTCCCAAACCCTGACTTGGCTGTGCTAATGCATGACTGTGTGCTGAAATAATTGATGAAGTGTATTCTAGCAGAATTGATTTATAGAACTATCCTCTAAAAGAGGCAGGCTGGACTCTATATGCAGATGGAAGCAGTTATATGGAAAAACGAAACCTAAAGGCTGGGTATGCAGTTGTGACTCTTGAAGGAACAGTAGAAGCCAAGTCCTTGCCACCAGAAACCTCTGCTCAGAAAGGTGAACTGATTGCAGTGATGAGGATACTAGAACTGTTGCATGAAAAGAAAGTGAATGGGTATACTGACTTGAAGTGTGCTTTTCTAATTTTGCCTGCACATGGTTCCATCTGGAAGGAAAAAGGACTATTAACCTCCAATAAAAAGGAAATTAAGCATGCAATGGAAATTTTAAAATCATTATAAGCCGTTAAAGTACCTTTATAGATAGAAGTTATGCACTGCCTGGGGCATCAGAAAGAGGACACTGAAGTGACTACAGGAAACAATCTGGCCAATCAAGCAGCAAAGGAGGCTGCTAAAGGTATATTTATAATGCCTTTGGTATCTATTCTAAACTTGTCACATTTTGACCCTGAATATTTGACTGCAGACTTAGAGAAAGCTAAGAGCTTGGGTTTTGATGAAGAAGGCCCCAAAAGTAAATGGAAAAGGAATAAGAAAAGCATTATGCTGCTTCCTGAACATTAAGTAGAGCCAGTCATGAGTCATTTGCATGAGTCCACTCATTGTGGAAGGGATTCATTAACCATCTATATTAAACTATGACTCACAGGTCCTAAAATTTCTAAGGCCACATGGAAAACAATAGCTAGATGTGTTGTATACCAGAAGAACACTCCAAGACAGACCGTCATCATAAGGAAGAAAGAAACAATACCAAGGACAGTGCCCATTTGAGAACTGGCAAATAATTTTACCCAGATACTGAGGTTCTGAGGATAGAAATATTAGTTTGTCTTTGTTGGTACCTTTTCAAAATGGGTAGAAGCATATCTTATTAGACTTGTGAAATCCTCAGAAATAGTGAAAGCCTTATGGAAGAAATGATTCCTTACTTTGGCCTACCTATGCATCAAGAGCGATAATGAACTGCTTCTGTTTCAGAAATTACACAGAAAGTTACTAAATTTTAGGAAACAGGTGGAGACTCCACATGACATGGAGACCTCAGGCTTCTGGGAAAGTAGAGATGAATCAGACCTTAAAGAAAAATATAACCAAACTGTGTCAAGAAACTCATCTCCATTGGGATCAAGTTTAACCTATTTACCTGCTCAGGAAAAGGGTGGCTCTTTAAAGTGGGATTCAACTGAGTCTTTATAAAATTGTGTATGGGCAACCATTTCAGGTTAGGATTGGAGTGGGAGATATGTATTTAGATCAAGAAGTGAAGGTAAAACTTCCAGCCAAAAGGAGGCATAGGTAGATACACTTTGCCTCCTCACACAACCAAAAGAAGGACAACAAACAATTTAAAAACAACAACCAACCAAAATTGCCAGAAAATCAAACTGTATGGAATTCCAGCAACCAAGGGATTAAAGAAGACACATTAATCCAGACCAGCAGAAGGGATGGAGAAGGACAGCAGGGTGGAGAGGACATGTGACAAGGCAGAGGCTAGAGGACTGGCTGACTGAAATGGTGGCTGGTCACATCCTTGCATGCAAATAAACTGGGAGGAACATCAGAGGACTGAGATAGACTGTGCAATCCAGGGTTCTAGTGCAGGAAAAGAAAGCTTCAAAACCTCTGGCTATAAAAATCTGTGGGGGATATGGCAGTGGGAGAAACTCTCAGCCTTGAGAGGGAAAGATGGCAGAGGAGTGAATGGAAGTCACACTGACCGTCCTAGAACAAATCTGAAATTACAATTAAACTGTGGAGAAACCACCTGGAACAAACAACTAAACAATAGTGAGAGAGGAACCTTTTAACCTTGGACAGACAGAAGAATCAGCTTTAGCACAACCTGACTGGTAAGGAGTGTGGTAGAAACTCGAGAAGGTAAGCTGGGTGCGCATGGATAGCAGCACCAGAGGGATATTTAAACAGCCAGTTAAATCCACCTGAGAAGAGTGGGTTCTAAATCATAAGTGAGAATCTCTAGCCTACAGAACCAGAGCCCAAAGAGTACATAGATAATAGCCAGCTGCAAAAAGCAACAGGGTTCCTCTATGCAAGAGATGGGAGGCTGGAGATGCAAAGAGCCATTTAAAGGGCCAATGCATAAGTTTTTATTTGCAGCCACTTATCCAGAGCTCCGGCAAAGGCAGGAGCAGAGTAGGTCGGAGACGCTTGACGAGAGACTGGGGAAGGATGCTGTCAGGAGAGATCTGAGGGAATAGCTGGTGGGATCCAGGAGCTGACTCTTCACCCATACAGCAGCAGCCATCTTGCCCAGGCAGGCTATTCCCCTGAGCGGCAGCAGCATGAGAGGACACGATAGCCATGCCCACAGGAGGGAAAATGTCCTGTCATGTGGTGCCAAAGCCTGACTGCTGATTGCAGAGTGACTAGATTAACAACTGAAGGAGACAGCCACAAACAGATTCCTGGACGTCTCAAACAACTGCCTAAGGTCAGATGGGGACAACATCTGACATCATCAGAGGCAACTCCCGAATGAAAAAACAGTGGTGTCCTGCCATATAAGTTCACACCACAAAGTCAGGAAGTCAAGAAAGATAAATTTAAGAAGCAGAAGCAAAAAAAGAAGAGTCTCATAAATGATGGGAAGACAAAGAAACACCCCACAATCGAAGGCAAAGGAGGAATCCCCAGAAAGAAAACTAAATGAAATAGAGGCAGGTAAACTATCAGGTATTGAGTTCAAAAAAATGGCTCTAAGGAAGCTCAATGAGCTGAGTGAGCTCAGTGACTATAGAGAGAATTACAAAAACCTACAGGGAAACTACGAGGAATTTACTGCAAACTATATCAGCATGAAAAAAGGACATAGGAACTATTAACAAGAGGCAAGAGGAAATGAAGACTACAAATTCTGAATTGAGGAACACAGTAGAAGGAATCGAAAGCAGGCTAGATGAAGCAGAGGATCAATACAGCAAGCTGGAGGATAAGGTAGAAAAAAGCTCCCAGAAAGAACAAGAAAATGAAAAAAAAAAAAAACTAAAAAAGAATGAAGAGGCATTCAGGGAAATGCAGAACAACCTGAATGTAATAATAATATAATAGGAATAGCAGAAGGAGAAGAAAAGGAGGAAAAGATAGAGAACCTGTTAGAAAAACTGATGATAGGAAACATCCCTAATTTGAAGAGAGAAAAAGCCACACAAGTCCAGGAAGCACAGAGGGTCCCATTCAAGAGGAACCCAAAAAAGCCCACTCCAAGACACATCATAATTAAAATGGCCAATATCAAAGACAAAGAGAATCCTAAAGGCAGCAAGGGAGAAACAGGTAGTAACATACAATGTAGCCCTGATATAGCTAGAGCTGACTTTTCAACTTAAACATTACAAGCCAGAAGGGAATGGCAAGAAATACTGCAAGTAATGCAAAGGCCTGCAACCAAGGCTGCTATGCCCAGCAAGGCTCGCAATTAAATGGAAGGCAATGATAAGGGGTTTCCTAGATAAAAGAAGGATAAAAGAATAGAGCTCCATCAAACCAGCACTGCAAGATATGCTAAAGGGACTGTGTAAAGAAGATGAAGAAAAGAGTGAGAAAGAGAGGAACACAGATACAAAAGGAAAAAATGAAGAAGTACCTATCAGTAACGTTTAATGTCAATGGAGTAAATGCTCCAATCAAAAGACAGCATAGCTGAACGGAAAAGAAAACATGACCCACACATATGCGGCCTATAAGAGATCCACCTCAGAACAAAGGACTTATAAAAATTGAAAGTAAAGGGATAGAAGAAAATATTCCAAGTAAATGGACAGGAAAGAAAAGCAGAGATAGCAATACTTAGAAAAAATAGGTTTCAAAACAAAGGCTATTAAAAAGAGACCCAGAAGAACACTTCATAATACTCAAAGGGAGAATCCATCAAGAAGACATAAACATTGTAAACCTATATTCACCCAACATAGGAGCACCCAAATATATAAGGAAAATCTTGGAAGCCTTTAGGAAAGATATAGACAGCAACACACTGATAGTAGGGGATTTTAACAGCCCGCTGTCAAAATGGAAAGATCTTCCAAACAAAACATCAAGAAGGATATAGCGAAAGGGAACGACATATTTGATCAAATGGACTTAGTTGACATATACAGAACCTTTCATCCCAAAGAAGCAAAATACACATTCTTTTCAAATGCACATGGAACATTTTCAAAGATAGATCAAATAATAGGACACAAAACAAGCCTCAAACAATTCACGAAAATTGAAATCATAACAAGCATTTTCTTGGACCTCAAGGAAAAAACTCAAAAAACATTCAATCTCATGGAGACTGAATAGCCTGTTATTAAACAATGAATGGGTCAATAATGAGATCAAAGAAGATATCAAAAATTTTCTGGAAATAAGTGAAAAGCAACACACAACAGCAAAACCTATAGGACACAGTGAAGGCAGCCCTGAGAGGGAAGTTCAGAGCAATACAGGTCTATTTCAAAAAGATAGAAGCATTTCAAATAAATGACCTAACCATACAACTTCAAGAACTGGAGAAACAACAACAAAGCCTAGAGTGAGAGGAAGGAAGGAAATAATCATGATCAGAGTAGAATTGAATGACAGAGACTAAGAGAGCAAGTCAAAGGATCAACAAATCCAGGAGCTGGTTCTTGGAGAAGATAACCAAATTGAAAAGCCTTTAAGCAGACTCCTCAGGAAAAAAAGGAAGAGGACCCAAATAAATAATATCAGAAATGAAAAAGGAGAAATAACAACTGATACCAAAGAAACACAAAGGATTGTAAGAAATTACTATGAACAATTGTATGCCAAGGAATTTGAACAGCTGAGTGAAATGGATGAATTTCTAGAAAAATATAACCGTCCAACACTGAATGAAGAAAAATCAGAAAGCCTGATCAGACCAATAACAGCTGGTGAAATTGAAGAACTAATCAAAAAACTCCCAGCACACCAAAGCCCTGGACTTGCCGGTTTCACAGGAGAATTTTACAAAATATTTAAGGAGGAGCTAACCCTTGTTCTTCTCAGACTACTCCAAAAAATCCAAGAAGAGAGAAGACTCCCAAACTCTTTTAATGAGGCCAGCATCATCCTAGTCCCAAAGCCAGATAAAGACACAACAAAGAAAGAAAACTACTGGCCATTATCGCTGATGAAAATAGATGCTAAAATCCTCAACAAAATATTGGCAAACCACATCCAGCAATACATTAAAATGATCATCCACCATGATCATGTGAGATTCATCCAAGGGATGCAAGGATGTTTCAATATTTGCAAATCAATAAATGTAATATATCACACAAACAAAAAGAAAGACAAAAAACACGTGATCATATCAACAGATGCAGAAAAAGCATTTGATAAGGTACAGCATCCATTTATGATGAAAGAAACTCAGATAAGTGGGAGTACAGAGGCCATACCTCAACATAATAAAGGCCATATATGAAAAACCTACAACCAGCATCATACTCAACAGGCAAAAATCAAAAGCTTTCCCACTAAGATTGGGAACAAGACAAAGCTGTCTTCTTTCACCACTTCTATTCAACATAGTATTGAAAGTCCTAGCGACAGCGATCAAACAAGAAAAAGAAATAAAAGGAATCCAAATTGGAAAGAAGGAAGTAAAACTGTCATTGTTTGCAGATGACATGAGAGTGTACATAGAAAACCCCATGGACTCCACCAGAAAACTACTCACCTAGTAAGTGAATTTGGCAAAACAGCAGGATAAAATGTCAATATTCATAAACTTAAAGCATTTTTGTACACCAACAATGAAATATCAGAATCAGAAATCAGGAAAAAAATCCCATTTGCTGTAGCAACAAGAAAAATAAAGTACCTAGGAATATACTTAACCAAGGAGGCAAGAGACCTGTATGCAGAAAACTACACAACACTGAGCAAAGAAATTAAGGAAGAAACAAATAAATGGAAAGAGATATTGTGTTCATGGATTGGAAGAATTAACATCATCAAAATGTCCATACTACCCAAAGCAACTTATAGATTCAACACACTCCCTATTAAAATACCAATGATGTATTTCACAGATATAGAGCAAACATTTTTAAAATATATATGGAGCCATAAACAACCCCAAATAGCTGCAGCAATCTTGAGAAAGTCGAACAAAGTAGGAGGGATCACAATACCTGACATTAAACTATACTACAAGCCACTGTAATCAAAGCAGTCTGGTATTGGCATAAGAACAGACACATAGATCAATGGAACAGAATAGAGAGTCCAGAAATAAACCCATGTGTCTATGGTCAATTAATATTTGATGAAGGTGGCAGAAGCATCAAATTTTGTAAAAATAGCCTCTTCAACAAATGGTGTAGGGAGATCTGAACAGGTACATGCAAAAAGAAAATATGAAACTTGACCACCAACTTACAGCATAAACAAAAATAAACTCAAGATGGATAAAAGATTTAAATGTAAGTTATGACACCATAAAAGTCCTAGAGAAGAACATAGGTATTCCTAGAGAAGAACTCAGATATTCCACGTAGCAATATTTTCACCAATACATCCCCTTGAGCAAGGGACCTAAAGGAAAGAATAGACAAATGGGACTTCATCAGAATAAGATGCTTCTGCTCAGCTAAAGAAAACATCAAAAAAATGAAAAAGGATCCAACTGTATGGGAAAATATATTTGCCAAGGATTCCTTGGACAGGGGTTTCATCTCCAAAATATACCAAGAGCTCACATGACTTCACTCCAGGAAGACAAACAATCCATTTAAAAAATGGGCAAAGGAACTGAACAGACACTTCTCCAAGGAGAACATAGACAGGGCCCAATGACATATGAAAGGATTCTCAGCATTACTAGACGTCAGAGAAATACAAATTAAAACCACAATGAGATACCATTTCACATTGGTCAGAATAGCCATCATAAACAAATTAAGAACCAAGTGCTGGTGAGGTTGTGGAGAAAAGGGAACCCTAGTACACTGTTGGTGGGAAAGCAGACTGGGGCAGCCACTGTGGAAAACAGTTTTGAATTTCCTTAAAAAGCTAAAACTGGAACTGCCTTTTGACGCAGTGATTCCACTGCTGGTATTATACCCTAAGAAGCCCAACTGAAAAGAATCTATGTACCCCAATGTTCATAGCAGCACAATTTACAATAGCCAAGTGCTGGAAGCAACCTAAGTGCCCATCAATAAATGAGTGAATCAAAATACGATGGTACATTTACACAACGGCAAACTATGCAGCAGAAAGAAAGAGTTCCTACCCTTTGCAACATCATGGATGGCACTAGAGAGCATTATGCTACATGACATAAGCTAGGTGGTGAAATACAAATACGTATGATCTCACCTATAAGTGGAACCTAATCAAGAAAACAAGAAAGAAATATATAACCAGCAACATTGAAAGAAAAAGCAGATCTACAATAATGAGAGGGAAAGGGGGAGAGGGATAATGGGGAAAAGAAGGGGAAGGGTGAGGTCAAGGAACATGTATAAAGGACCCATGGACAAAGCCAAAGTGAAGAAGTACTGAGGGTGGGAGTTTGGGGTGGGTGAGGCAGTAGAAAGTGGTGGCAGGAAAATGAGGACAAATGTATTTGAACAATTAAAAAAAAAAAAAAGAAAAGGAATAAAAGAAACCAAACTCCTTGCCTCACAGGAGTGTTTGTTGGAGAGACCCATGGAGTCCTAGAACATACACAAATCCACCCACCCAGGAATCAGCACCAGATGGGCCCAGGTTGCTTTTCGTTAGCAGGCAAAGTGACTGAAAGCCAGTTGATAGCTGAGCAAGCAGCACTGTTCTGTCTTTGACCCCTCCCCCACTGACAGTGTTGCAACGCAGCAACATGAGTTGACCCACCCTGGCGAATACCTAAGGCTTTGCCCCTTACAATGAAACAGGTGCACCAAGACAAAGAAATATGGCCCAAATGAAAGAACGGATCAAAACTCCAAAAATAAAACTAAGCATTGAAGAAATCATATGCAGATTTCAAAACACTAGTAATCAGGATGCTCACAGAAATGGTTAATATGGTCAGAAACTGGAGGAAAAAGTGAAGGCTATGCAAAGTGAAATAAAGAAAAATATACAGGGAATCAATAGTGAAAGGAAGGAAACCAGGACTCAACTCAACAATTTGGAGTATAAGGATGAAATGAAGAATTTATTTCCTTCAACCAGAACAGAATGAAGAAACAAGAATTCAAAAAAATGAGGAGAGACTTAGGAACCTCTGGGACAACTTTAAACGTTCCAACATGTGAATCATAGGGGTGCCAGAAGGAGAAGAAGAAGGGGAAGTAATTAAAAGCTTACTTGAAAAAAAAGGGGGGAACTTCTCCAATCTGGCAAAGGAAATAGACTTCCAGGAAGTCCAGGAAGCTCAGAGAATCCCAAAGAAGTTAGATCAGGGAAGCACACACCAAAGCACCTCATAATTATATTACCCAAGGTTAAAGATAAGGAGAAAATCTTAAAAGTAACAAGAGGAAAGGAGATGGTTACCTACAAAGAAGTTCCCATAAAACTATCAGCTGATTTCTTAAAAGAAACCTTATAGGCAAGAAAGGGCTGTCAAGATGTATTCAAAGTCATGAAAGGCAAGGACCTACATTGAAGGTTACTCTATCCAGCAAAGCTATCATTTAGAATGGAGGGCAGGTAAAGTGCTTCCCAGATACGGTAAAGTTAAAGGAGTTCATCGTTACCATGCGCTTATTATATGAAATGTTAAAGGGACTTATCTTAGAAAAAAGAAGATCAAAACTATGAACAGTAAAATGACAACAAACTCACAACTATCAACAACTGAACCTAAAAACAAACAAACAAACAAAAAAAAGCAAAAAACTAGAACAGGAACAGAATCACAGAAATGGAGATCACATGGAGGGTTACCAGTGGGGAGAGGGAGGGGATAATGGGAGGAAAAGTATAGGGAATCAGAAGCATAAATGGTAGGTACAAAATAGACAGGGGGAGGTCAAGAATATTATAGGAAATGGAGAGGTCAAAAAACTTAATATGTGCAGGAGGGAGGGTGCAGGGTGGAGAGGAATAAAGGGGAGAAAAAAATGGGACAACTTGTAAGAGCACAATCAATAAAATATACTTTAAAAAACAGAAGTAAAGGTAAAGAACTATGTACAACATTTAAATCAGACCTTAGCTGTGATTAATGACCTTGCTTGTATTAGAGACTTCTTCCCCACAGGTTTGCTACATTCATTTTAGCCTGGAGATAAGGTGCTACTCAAGAGCTGGAAGACAGGGTGTCCAGAAAGCCTAATAGAAGAAAAGTGAACTGGACCTTGGAACACACTCCTCACCATCCCAACTGTGGTGAAATTATCAGGAATAAAACCTTGGATTTATCACACCAGAATAAAGAAAGCACCGGAAGAACAATGGATTGTCTAACAGCATGAAGACCTTAAAGTCATCTTTTGAAAATAATGACATATTCTTTTCTTGTGTTATGGAGAACTTATTCCTTTCAAACAAGATGAAAATATTTGGGTATATGTAGTAAACATTTTCTAAGTATCTCTCACTTTTGCAGGAGGAGTTTTGCAGGAGGAACCTATGCTGCACAAATTTACTTCATGTCTTGTAGGCATTTGTATTCCCCTGGAAAGGCTCCAACATTATTAATGTAATTGTTGGCCTATGTAACTCTAAGGACAGGGAAATGTTTCCTTTAAAAACTGCTAATGTAGCCCCAGCTGGAGACTGTGCAAACTTTGTCAACTGTACTAAATACTGTTTTATGTTGTCAGCAGATTTGGAGATTCTGAAGATTGCAACATCACCACTAATATAATTCATTGTTTAGTCATGTCAGATTGCCTGCAGGATGGTTTTTAACATGTGGAAGGACAGTTTATTCCTACATGCTCAATAGTAAAATGATTATTTCCATAGGAAACTAATCTCCTAGAAATAAGATGATTAAAACTAACAGTGGAGAATGATAGGAGAACTCAAGAGTTAAAGATTTTAGCTTTAGTTATAGTTGTTAGACTTAAGTGATTAATACATGTGAAGAGCTGTTGTTCCAGAAATTGGAATGTATGACCTACATTTCTCCAGGAAGTCAACAAGCAATTCAACCTTTTTTGCCCCAGGGGGTCTGCAAACAATGGAGGTAGCATCTGAGCCATTGTGTTCCAGGAAGGGAATGTCCATGATACAGATAAAGAATGCTTGATCAGTAGGTAAAGAAATACTAGGAAAATCCCCACCTGACTGCAATTCTTATCTGATTAACCTTTTCCCAAACCACTTACCTACCCTTTTCTTCTCCTTATAAAAATGTTGGCTTGAGATGAGATGGCAAATACCTAATTACCATCTTCTTGGATTGTTGGCATCTGAATAAAGCACCCATAAATAATCAATCTTTGTTACTACTTATTGGTTCTGGATATGAGAGGCAGCACAAATGCCAACTTTCCTGGTTTCATCACCACTACTATCAGAGTCAGAAGGGTACCTCACATGACAAGGGAACTAGAATGTACCCATCTCATCTTGAGTTGAAGAGGGAGGCTTTGGATTATAAGTGAAGGCTGGCCACGATGGTGTGGGCATGTGCACTAGGGTCCAAATGCCAGTGAGCATGGCAGGGCTGTCCCCTCTTTATTCCAGACTATGGACGTTTATGCACAAAGCAAACTTCAGGGATGGGACAAGTGCAATGCAGAGCCTCACCAGTACTCTGAGGAATTGGCCTGGCCATTTACACACCTCTTACTCCCCTTGGGCCTCGCCCAGAAACTGTGTTGCTTGCTTATGCTACCAGGGCCATCTTCTACCTTCCTGGAGGCCACAGGAAAGTCACTCCTCACTGGCCTGCCATGACCCTCCCTGGTCCTCCCTCCTCATCCCAGAAGCAGCTTCCCTTGAAGCCCAGGTCACCCCCACCTTTCTCCAGGCTTAGGCACTCACATCAGGGTAATAGTCCACTGTGGGAACAAGGTGCTCCATCAAGGCCTCCAGGGACCCAGAGATGAGGCGTCCATCCTGGAAGATGAGGTCCCTGGAGCCACTGGCCCCACCTCCTTGCTCCCCCATTATGGGCTGCATCTGTCCACTACAGCTGGGCCCAAGTATGCTGGAGAAGATGATGGAAGTCTGGGGCATAGTTTCCTGTGAGAGAAGAACAAGGCTGTGAGACATCAGGGAGCCTCCTCCAGGTCCTCCTCCTGGCCTTTGTGGTGAGTGGTGCACCAATCATGAGACATCAACTCATGTGAGAGGGCCTGCAGCCACTGGGTGTCTGGTAAATGTTTCTTCAGCACCTGCTTCATGCACATCATGCCTCATTTCAAGTGCCAGGACACAAAGAACCCAGACTCCTAGAATTCTATCTCACTGGCGGGGAAAAAAACTATGGAGAAATACAACCCAGTAGGAGAACTTGGACATGTGAGGTGGAGGATGTGGGACAAGGCAGCCTCCGTAATGTGGCATTGGGATCCACTGATGGCATCAGCTGTGCAGCTCCCTAGGATAAGAAAGAAACATTCTAGGCATAACGGATAGCAGGTGCTAAGATCTTGAGGCAGTGTGTATGGAAGGGATCAGCAGGGAGTGTATGTGGAGAGAAACAGGCCAGACCATGCACATTCTCAGGGGCCAGATAATGGTGTGTTGTTTTCTGAGTGAGGCAGAAAGTGAGGGAGTTCTGAGCACAGGAGTGACCTGACTCAGGGTGAAGACGGCCATGTAGAGACCCAGCAACGAAGGGATCTGAAAACCAGTTGATGAGTTTTGCCATAACCCAGAGAGAGATTTCTCAGGTCAGGTGGTAGTGAGACAGGCCAGTCAGCCAGGACAAGTGGAATAGGGAAACAGAGACAAATAGGTAAACAGCCAAGCAGTTTACAGACATCTAGAAAATCACAAAATCCTATCTTCCCTAACCAAGGACACTTAAGAGCAAATGGCTTACACTTCTCACCAACCAAAGGGCAAATAGCTTAAATCGCTTTATTCAGGGAGCTAGATAACAAAAACCCAGTTAGTGCCATTTGTGCCAACTGCACCCAAGGACAGATGAAGCCAGGGGAATAAATCTTATTTTGGTACATCAGTGTAAAGCTGATGATATGCTCGTTAGAGCTCCCCTAAACTCCCAGCCTTTAAAAACCCTCAAAATGAAGAACCCAGTACATGTTTCCCCTCTGGGAGTCCACCTGCACTTTTCCCTTCCCCCATTTTTTCCACCAGAGGCATTACCTCTGCCTCTCTCCTCAACATCGGGGACCCTTCTACTACTTTGGTAACTTTCTAAATAAATTTTCTTTTATAATTTGAGCTATTGGCTCTGAAATCGTTTTTTGCCTAACTTAAGAATCGAGGTCCAATTTTGCCACCAGCACCACCAGTAACAGAAACAGTAACAGTAACAGAGGAGGAAGGGAGCAGGATTGACTTTGCACATGTAAGGAATGGTCTCTGGCCTGAGTGACTGACCAGCATGGAGAAAGCATGAGGGTAGGGTTTGAGGAAAGATCTAGAACATGCTTTGGATATGTCTTTTTGAATTTGAGATGTTTATTAGACAGATGTCGGGCAACAATCTAGGGCCTGGGTGTTCCCATGCTGGGATTGCCCATCAAGGCCTGGACTTGTGTAACGTGAGCAGAGGGTTCCCAGCTCACACTGCAGCAGGGCTTCTGCTGGAAGCTCTCTTGAGGCATGGGAGAGCCTGCAGCCCACTGGTCCTCAGTTTCCTCCCTGCCTAAGGCAGCCAGCAGCACCTGAAAGGGGTTTTATGGGAATTTGCCAGCCTGAGGCCTTGAAAGCTAGTGCTCCATCATGATTGTCTGGTATGGCCTGACTCCCCCACCCCCACCCCCTTGCTCACATAGTCCCACCATTGGAGGGCAGGTGGACTGAGCTCAGAGTGGAGGAGCTGGGCCTTTCTGCTTTTGTGGAGCCATGGCTAGCTGTGCCCTCTCCAGTCACTGGCAAGCAGGTGCCCCTGCCCCAGTGCCTGACTTTCCAGGCAGCCACATATCCTCCCTCTCTGGGGGCAGGGCTGCCTCCTCATGCCTAGGAGGTTGGACTGTGCATCCACCCTCCTCGGGTTCTCTTGGCCCTCGGTGCTGACCTTGCCATTGATACTGCTGCTCCTAGGCACAGCCTGCTCTCTGATCCAACTGGAAAAAGCCTCTGAACCATTGTGGCCTCAGTCTTTCCACTGTGCAGAACAAACCATAGCCATGATTATTTTACTGCCATGAGAGAGCCTCAGGTTGCTGCCCTCCAAAGAGGGCACAAGCAGAACACACTCTTTCCCAAAGCACAGCAACTGAGCCTCCTGGCCAACCACCTAGAGGCCACCTTAAAATCCTCTAGAAATCCTCTAGAAATCCCTGAGTAAAATGATTTAACCTATTTGCCCCATATGGCAGGAGTTCAAATCAAGTCCCTGTGATCAGGCAAGGTTGGAACATCCGTAGCCCACACTCAGTGCTGCTTCACCGAGGATGGGAGCTCAGGCTCACAAACCACTCACCAAGTGTCAGAATGCACATTCTCAGGCCCTGCCATATCAAAAAATAAGGGCTGGCCCTCTGTCTGAACTCTAACAAGTCCTCTGGGGGTTCTGATACAATTTGGACAGAGAACCACTGACTTGAGCAAACTCTGCATTTTTTTAGATGTTGAAACTGAGGAGTAGGATCTTGGCTGAGAAAATCCTAGGGTTTCCAAGTCCAGTCCAGGTGTCACTACCTCCAGGAAGCCTCTCTGGGTTAATCCCTAGACTACTGATGCACAAGGCTAGAAATGACCTTCACATCCTCCTGCCCAGCTGGATCCTGGCCCATGATGCTCAGTAACTATTTATGGGATGAAATAACAAAGGTGGGCTCCCCAGGCAACTCAGCACCCTCACTACCTCAGCTGTTCTGCTGTGCCATCACTGGCTCCTGAGGGGACCTGAACCACAACACTTCACCTGAAACCTATGTGCTGTGGGACAACTTTCTCAAGATCACATAGTTCTGGTTTCAAAAGGTGACCTAAGAGTGGTATCCTTGGTCAGTTGGATCTCCTGATCGATCCCAGGTTTCTTCATCAGAGTCGGCATTTTTTGAGCCACTGGCCTTTCCTGCTGTGGAGGCTGCAGGGCACTCTTGGTCAGGAGGTGCTGGGGAAGGGGTTAGGGGCACTCTATCTCCCCGTTAACTTACACAGGCCCTGCAGGATTCCCCACAGGGCATGGCTACTCTGGGCCCAGCCTGCAGGGAGGTCCACCCCACTGCTACTGAGACCAAGAACCAGCAGGGAGCCAGACTGGGACTCAGCCCTCACTCTGCTGCCCATGAGGGGCTGTTGAGCTGCACAGGAGGCCAGGGTACTAAGTTTTATGCTGGGCACTGGCCCACAGCTGCACCCACATGCTTCCCAGGTAAAGCCCAGGAGGCCTCTCTCTGCAGCTTGGGGCAGTGACACCTCCTGCAGCAGCTGGACCAGGGATCCCACAACTGGACTCCCCAGCTGCACAAAGTTCTGTATTTGACATTTTTAAATGATATCAATATAAGTGTACAGGATATGTACATAAATGCTTAGAAAACATCTGGCTACTAAGACACACTAATTATAGAGTTTATTGCAAGGAAGAAATGGGGTGTTCATTTTCTGTTCCAAACATTCGTAAGCTATTTGGTGACTTCTAAACAGCACATCTGTTTTTGTCACTTTTTAAATAACTGTTTTTTAGTGGAAAAAAGGCTTAGTTTTGAAATTGGCACTTTTCTATAGGCACATTAAAGAGGCAGGAGCTCCAGCGCTGGGCCTGCAAAAGTAAGCACGGCTACCTGCGAGGGTGGGCTTTGAGACTAGGGCCAGAATCCCCTTGGGGATGGGCAGAGACCACAGGGTCCTGGGGCAGATTTTCCTGACCAAGAGTCCTGACCACATGTCACTCTGCTTCCCCTCATCTGTGCATGGGGCACCATAGGTGCCGGGGATGGCAAGAGCCCCTTCCTTGCTCCACCTCAGTCCCTAGGAGAGCCCACCCCATCCTGACCATGAGCACCAGGCTCAGTGCCAAGTGGGAGGAGGCAGATCCCTCAAGCAAGTTCTCATTGGCAGGAATTTAGAGTCCCCTCGGGTTTGAATCCCTGCTTTGCAACCGGCCAGCTCCTTGTTCCCAAACAAGTTTCACCAGCCTCAATTTCCCTAGCTGTCAATGAGGATGAGGTCAGGACTATTCCTGCTAAATCCTGTGGCATCTCTGCTGGCCACCCAAACCCGCCTTGTGGTCCTGGTGGTCCCTGTGGTCCCTGTGTTCTTGCACTGACAATCCAGCAAGAGCAGGAACTGCAGCTTCTGGCCACATACCTGTGTGTCCATCACCCTCACCCACTACCCTGCTCAGAAAAGGATCACTGAGAGCAGAGCACCCAGAAAATCTGGGCTTCCTTCTTGGGGTAAAGCACACAAGAACAATCATAATAAGAAAACAGTAGCTAAGGCTCTGGATACTTCATACTAACCATTAGTGACACTAATGCTAGAGCTTAATCATCTCATTAATCCTCTCAGTAACCCCACAAGAGAAGCCATTATTCTCTGCACACTGGCTGAGGACAGGCACAGACGGGCAAAGTGCCCCAGGCCACACATCTAGACCACAGCCATGCCAGGATGGCAGCAAAGGCAGAGAGTCCTGAGTCAGAGCCTGGCTCCACCACTTGTGGCTTTATCAGAATCATCAACCTCTTGGAGCCTTAATTTCCTCATCTGTTCCATGGGCACAGAGACCACTACTTCAGAAACTTGCCAGGAGGATTAAATGAGGCCAGTTTGGAAAATGCTGCACCCTAGACTTGGTATACCTCCACGTGAGGAGCCGACTCCCACAGACATGCATGCTCAGTGTTCCCCCCAAGCCATGGTGGTGCCCAGGACACAGAAGCACTATGTTACTCTAGACATACAGGCCCTGAAAGGCCCCAGAGAGCCAGGCCCTTCAAGGATGCTCAAAATAAATGCATCCCAGAGTTGTAGTGTCACCAGGGATTTGTACATAGTGCACATCCTGAGTCAGAACTTTAACTGTTTTCTGGAGTTTTAAATTTTCCCCTAAAACTTTGGAGCTGCAAGGGAGCTGCTTGATTGGAGCAATCAAGCCCATTACCTGCTTAATTGCTAAAATGCAGGATCTCGAGTTCCAGACCAGGCCAACTGGGTTAAGCTCGAGGTTTTTTGGGACATACTTGTTCCTTTGAGAGGTTTAGTCTGCAGGCAAAATGAGCTGGCTTCATCCTGTACACCACAGTCTCCTGGGGAGTTTACAAAAACCACTTTGACCAGCATCCACCCCCATGACTTTGATTTAACTGGCCTGGGGTATATCCTGGGTATTGCCATGTTCTCAAGGTTTTCCAGGTAGAGTTGGAAGCAAGAAACACAGGGAGCACCTCTCCTGCCTCAGTGGCTTCTGACTTGGTGGACACCTTGAGAAGCCTCCTGAGGCCAGGCCCGAGGGTTGGGGAGGATGCAGCTAGGGTGGGACAGCCTTCTGTACCTGTTTCTGTAAGGCCCAGGGATGGAGCCCCCAGACCTGTGTTTTTGCCCCAAGTCAGCTGGGGCTAGCCTGGACAAAGCAACACTTTTGGGGGCAGTTACAGGACAGACTTTCATCCAACCTGCATCTTCTGACTCCCTGCAGCCCCTCCTGTGTTCCGGCAGGAAGGCAAACACCTTCTAATTAAAGACACAACTCGCTCACAGCCAAGCATATGAAAGTGAATCACCCTCTCCTAGAAGCCAGGGTTTTCAAGCTTCCCATCTCCCACACAGGGCCAGGGGAGTACAAGGGCTGGCTCAGGTACCCAGGTGCAGGAAGGAGGGGCCCTTCTGTCAGCTTGGGAGAGAAAAGGCCCTGAGTTCAAAGGTAGTGGCCATGTGTTTGTTTCATACCTGGGTTTACCTGGCTCTCTGGGGGCACCACCAAGAAAAGGAAGTCCTCCCTATATCCTCCTGGCCAAGCCTCAAAGGGTGCCTGGGTGCCAGATGAGAAGGCCACAGCCTTTGCCCCTGCATAGGCAGAGCAAGGGCTGCTTTGGCCCTTTGCCACCTGCCTGGATGAGCTTCCATCAGCAGTGTCCAGCTACCACTAGTAGGTGGATGGGCCAGGCAGGCAAAGCAACAAGGCATAGGGGCTTCTTGTGGCTGCTCTGTTGCCCTTTCCATCTTTCCACCCACTTCTTGGGCTCCCCTACCACCCTGCCTGACCACAGGCTGTCCTGGCCCACAGACTCAGCCAAGGTTTTCCGTCTGGCATACTTATCTCCTGCTGTTCCCCAGAGAAGAAAGTGACTGCAGTGGGGTCCTACATCTGCACCTGCTTCAGGGCTCATGTCTACTCCCCTCTCCATAGTCTGGCATAGGGGATGCCCCTGGGCTCCCACAGCTCCATTCCTTTCACACTCTGCATTTCTACCTGTGACCATACATCCACACCAAGTCCTTTCCTGTGCTGTCAGCTCTGGGTGTGGGACTTCAGTGAATGCCTAGATTGAGTCAGGAGACACACACGGTCTCAACCACAATGGGGAAGGCTCTGAGCTATGGAGCTTCAGCTTCCTCAGCTGTAAAGTTTCTTGCCTCTCCTTTCTTGCAGGGCTGTGGTAAGGATTAGATGAGAAAGTGGAATCTAAGGTGGTTATTTCCTGGGAGCCATGCGAGATGCTGTAATGTGCCACTCACATCCATGCCTCAGTGCCACCCAAGTACTTCACACTCCTGCTCCCACTTCTGACCTCTCCTTTCAGCTGTCGGTGCCCCTCAGGTGTGGCTGTACACCAGAATCTCCTGGAGAGTTAAAAAAAAAAGACACTTTGACCAGCACCCACCCTGTGATTCTGATTTAACTGGCATGGGGTTTAGCTTGGGCATTGCCATTTGTTCAAGGTTTTCCAGGTGGAGTTGGAAGCAGGAAGCTTCTCATGGCCTCTGACCTAGGAGTTGACAACCACCAGCAGGCCACATGCCTCCTGTCCTGGACTACAGGTTCTTACCCTGTGGATCCATCCAGTTCACAGGCACAACCTTGAAGTCAGGGCAGGGCCAGGTAACATCTGGTGGAAATGTGGGTCTATGGGACAGTGGACCCAGAAAGTAAATTCTGTTTCCTCACCCCCAATGGACGAAAGCTTCACAGAGTCTTTCCACAGCCTTGAGTCCTATTGGAAGACCTCTTCGGTATCTATGCACTCTCCTTCCTCCCTCCCTAGACCATACTCCCATACCACAAAGTGCTCACACATGAGATTTGCCTAAGGCTCTGATCACTAGAAAAGCCAGCTTAGAGAAGAACGGCCATTGCCTTATTTCCATACGCCTTCCCACATCTAGAACAGACACAAGCTGATGGCCACATCTGTCAGGCAAGGACAATGGCTTCTGAACTTCATAATGCAGGTGTAGGAGTACATGAGGAGAAAAGGCATGGAATATGGCTTCTGGCCCAGAACAAGTGTTTATACAACGGTGTATCCAGTGCCATGTCAGTATAGATGGAAACACCATTCTCCAAGCTCTGCTCAGCCTGGCTGAGGGACTGTTTCAAAATGGTCCTTGATCTCTGGGTCCTTCCCAGGGGGTACAGTCTGGAGCTCTGAGTAAATGTAGCTCAGTTCAGAAGTTCTTTGTCAGGACTCAGACAAATACTTTAGCTTCTGAGCATTCGCAGCTGTCTTACACCATGCACACATGAACACACACAGCACATAGAAGTACACAGAGTACACATACAGTAGATATACATGGTATGCATATACAATGCACACACAGTGCACACACATACAGTGCACATACACACAAAGAAAACCAGGCATATACACAAGAGCATGCACAAATATATATAGCATGCACACAAGCAGTATACATAGCACAAATACATGTCACCCACACTGTATACAAAGAGCATGCACACACACACAGCACACATGTAGTGTTCATATACTGCTTACACACACAGTGCACACACAAAAAACACATGGCATTTACACACAGCACACACATACACAGTACACATTCAGTTCACATATAGTGTGTGCACATAGGCACAGCATATATACATAGCACACACTTACACAGTGCTCACACATAGCATTCAAACAGTGAACACACAGTGCATGCACAGGTATACAATGCACACACACATCTGCTAAGCACACATTCCACCAAAGGATCGAGAGCATGGAAGCTACCTGGACTGAGGGCCCAGGGGAAGAAGAGGGAAGCTCAGCGGGGGCAGCCTGAGTGTGAGAGACTTCTGAGCGTTTTGAGAGGGTAGAGGAAAGATCTTAGGCATCACCAGTGCTGTCAGAGATTCTGGGAGAGATGGGAAAGGAGAGTTTTAGGAACTTCTTGCAGAAGCTTATAAATAAAATTCTCTTTTGCAGCCTCCTCAGGAGACTTTAGCTAGAGATTTGAGGGCTGCTCTCTGCTATAGTGCTTTCTAATGTGGTCTCAGCAAACTAGGGCCATGAAGGATCCATGCCCATCTATCAGGCAGCAAAATAGAGAAGATATCGAAGTTGGACATATGTCCTGGGAGGGGCAGTCCTGCACATGCACATGTGTACACTTTTTGTGACCTGGGGCACAGTTCCCCTACTCACAAACTCAGTTTGTGCCTGAGATGGCTTTCAGAGACACTTCACCTCACTCCATTATCCCAGTAGCCCCCTGATCCCAGGGAGCAGCAGCCATGGCAGAGGCCCCAATCCTTCTGGGCCAGGCTGCTGGCCTCAATATGACACCATGCACACAGAGACTGCTGAGAGCACCCAATGGCACTCGTTGCTACATCTTCACAGCTGTTTACATGCACTTGCACTTGTCCAGTCTGAGTAAGGGTTATATCCTTTCCATAGTGCTTTTCCTGCATCACATCCTGAAAGGTCCAACAAGATCCAAGGAGGCCTGACACTGCCCAATGGTCTCGTAACACTCCTACAACTGAAGTCACAAACAGTACCTGGGTAAGGAATACAAATGATAGTGACTCTAAAGAAACACCCAGTTACTGCAACATTTGTGTGCAGAGTTGTCATGTTCACAACTGTTTGGAGCAGCCCTGCACAGCTCCCTAGGGGTGCCCCTATGCCTAGGGTCTGCTCTTACAGGGAACCTTATCTCTTGCCTCCTAGCCCTCAAGGGTGAGGTTCCCTGCCCAGAAGCAGGGCCTGTGGGCCTTTCTTTAGCTGCCTATAATCCCACTCAAGCAGGATGGCAGGGAGGGGAGAGGACAGAAAGAGACTCAGTGTGGCTGGGTGGGACAGGCGCCCCATCCTTTAGGAGCCACATGTGAGGGGTCACTGCCTGCCTATGAGTGGGCTCTATGAGGCCTCTGATGCCCAGCTACCTGCTTCCAACACCACTTCTGCCCTCTAGGGCACATTCTGAAGGCGTGGAGGCAGGGGTCAAGGAGCATTTACCCCCTACTACTCTGGGGTATTTGCATGAAGCACATTTCTCAGCCCAGAGGACTAAAGGAGAAACACTGGAATGTGGCATTGGTGATAATTGGCTGGCCTCTAACACAGCTGACTCTGCTCCAGCTGATAGCAGGGATAATAGCCTGGGAAGGGGACAGTCTCCTGCAGAGCTGGTCAGGAACAGTGCCAGGCCTCCAGTTAACTATGAAGAAGAAGAGCTGTCTGGGGCAAGCTCCCATGACACAATCAGAATTTTAGGGTCCCTTCAAGATCCTAGAGTCTGCAATTCTAGAAATTTCTGAGACACACAGAAGCAGAGACATGATTTCTTTTGACTAACCTTTAAATGTTTGTCATCTGGCCCAGTGTATGCTGGGTATTAAACATCTTATCTCACTTGATGAAATCCCTCTAACCCAGGAGGCAGTACAGAGATGCCCATTTCTCAGATGAAGAAGGTCTAAGTTTGATCAGGCAATAGTGGTGATTGGTCTGCCCAGGACTGCCTATTTCACAGCCCTGCTCCTTCTCAGGACTGTCATTTATCCTTGTCATTGTTCTTGGTTTGGCATGACCCTCACCCTATACATATGGAAAAATGCTTGTTCCAGGGCATTTTTCATGCATATGATTCCAGGAGTGGAGAGGCTCCCAGAAGCTCATCCATGGATGCCAAGTTAAGATCCCAGCTTCCTGAAAAATGGGCAAAAATGGCCCGTAGGACTGATCCTGCATGAGACCCCAGGAATCCTCCCAAAGAGGGTAGGGGGCACCAGTAGCCCCTGACTCTGCCAGGCTTTGCACAGTGTGCTTCTTTCTGAGGCATCACACAAGTGGGCTTCTATTTTTTAACTTACTCAAACACACACACACACACACACACACACACACATACACACAAATGGAGGCTATTTTTGTCTCAGCAAGCTTCACGGCATCACAATTAGCAAATGAAGATTACACATATTGTTAGTTTCCCTTCTGTTGGCTAGGAGAGAGAGACACAGAGAAAATACTGGAAAGAGCAGGGTGCCAGCCCTATGCCCCCTCCCTGGTGGGCCCCTTAATCAAGAGGGCAGACTTTGGCAGAGATTTCAGAACGGGTGCTTCAGTGGAGCTGTCTTGAGTTTCATCCAGGTTCCAAAAAAAAAAAAAAAAAAGATCTAGCCTTGATGGGAGCAGAGCAGAAGTCCCATCAGCAGTTAGAAGACACAACCAGGGAGAGAACCATGCTAGCTAGTTGGACCAGGCCAGCAACATGTGAGCCCAGCTCTGCCAGGAACCCTGGGGCAGCTGAGGCTGGGCCCCCTGTCCCATCTGTGAAATGGACTCCAGCACACTTATAAAGGCTGATTGTGTGGTTCTCTGAAGTCATGTATACTGGTATATGGCAGGAGGTGGGGTGCTCCACAGAGCCCTTACTCTTTGCCCATTCATTCATTTATTCATTCACTCATCCATTCAAAGGTTAACAAGGACCCACCTAGACACTGTAGATACAGCAGTGAAGGAAGCAGAGCCCCCTGTCCTGCTGAGCACCCATAGGAACAGGCTGTGGCTGGCATGCATGATGACCACAGATAAAGTCCTGATTTTATGGGTTGGAAGAAGATCGGTGCTCTGGAAGAAGAAAAAAATACTAGCTTTCCTGAGGAGGTGAGATCTAAGCAAATTTGAAGGAGACTTCTAGAAAAGGATGAGTGCTGTGAGCAGAAGCAGGATCTGGAGCCTAAGCACTCAGTCCCCAAGACCTGTGAGCCTTCCATTTTATTTGCTTTCTGGAAACAGCCTCCCCTGAATACTTCCTACTTGCTTACTCCAAAATAAATATTTCCTAATCACCCGTGCCATCCCTGCTAAACGTGGATCTGTGCCAGGCTGCTGGAGTCAGGCCACATGGAGTCCCTTCCCAGGGCTCTGGGTAGGGGGGTTGTGGAGGGCACCCTCCCTGCCCTCCTCCAGCACAGCCTCATCCCTGGACTGCACGGGGTCTCCAGGTGGGCTCCTCAGGCCAGAACATATAAATGAAGTGCCTCAGGATCTGACAGGTGACCCCCTAGGGGTGCAGTCTAGGGAGAGGGATTAGCAGAAGAGGCCCTCACTTTACAATGCAGGAAATTCTAAACCAGAAGTTGCAAGTCAAAGCAAATTTATAAATGAAATGCTTGTTTAAATGCACAGCTCCCACCTCCACCACATTTTCAGGATTTTTTGAGCCAATGCAAAACCCTTTGGTGAACTTTAGGGGGTCCTCTGCATTAGTGAGGATTTGGGTCTACTCTTTGGATCCTCTCTAGTCACGTAATGTGGTGCAGCTAGTGTAACGGCACAGCCAGGGCCCACCCCCCGAAGTGTATTTGTAACGGGGTCCAGAGATTGGGGTGTCCAAGAAAAATATATCCCCCACCCCAGACAGGGCCACCATGGGGGATGGGAGCCTTGAGCAGGGCCATTGAGAAGTCAGTTTGCATGTCAATAACAGGATAGCTTTATACCTCATATGCAAAGACGGTTCTTTTGCATATCAACAAGGCTAACAAGAAGGTTTGCTTAACTTTAACCCAGGACTAACTGGGAGGCAGCCCCCCTGGTTACAGCGCTGGGCGGGGGAGGGAAGAATGCGAAGACCCTGTGGGAAGGAAAGGGGAGAAAGGACTCTTGCTAGTGGGTCAAGGGAAGGTGCCACGTGGTTTTGGATTAGGAACTGGAGATTGCAGCAATGCAGTGGGTGGTGCTGGGAATTGCCAGAGGCCTGCCTAGCCATGCTCCAAACTTCTGTCCTTTTTCTTCTGAATGACTATACCCCTGACTGGCCTGATTGGACAAAGGGTGTAAAAGGACTGTGTGTGTTGGGGGATGTTTTAAAGAGATTTTGAGATTTAACAGCAACATTTAGCCATTACTCAAAACCTGTATAACTTTTGAATAAATAGTTCCTTTCCTTTTCACCAAACTCTGCCACTGAGAGCCATAATTTCTAAGGGCAGCAGCAAAGAACTTAGGGCAGAGGTGTCAGAAAGTACTGGAACAGTGACCTAAACCACTGTTTATGCTGGAACAAAGAAGGTATATGTCATCAGCTAAATACCTGAGCACGAGATTCCCTGTATCAAAAGCAACTGAGACATAGCCGCTGGCACTATGCTGGGAACTGGTTGAATTCTCACTGCCCCCTTCCCTCTCTCCTAAGCTTTCTACAGAATCACCTCTCCCTGATCAAATACCCCAACACCTGGAGCAGAAGAGCAGGGTGACTCACCCTTCCTGGTTGGGGGGGTGGGGTTTGCTACCTATCTTAAAAGCCCTTCTACCCTTTCCTTTGTGCCTGCCTGAATGCAGTGTCCTGCCTCAAATAAAAGCCCTTAATTGGACTTTTCTGGCTGTGGGTCCCTTCTTAGCCACCCCCCAGCTACCTAACAAGAAGGACTCTGGGGAAGGGGAGTGTTGTTTCAGTAACCCTATCTGGGCCCCCTGCCCCCCGAAAACGGGTCCATTATTTGGTAACAGTCACACCACCTGAGTGGGCAGAGTGGGTGAGGGCTACCCCTGCCAGGTTAAAGCCATCAGGATACTGGAGGAGGCCTCGACTTTCTGGAACCTGTGACTCTAAGTTATTATTAAGAATCTCTCTGCTTGGGGCAGGGGAGAGTAGGAAGCAGGATGTTCAGCTGCTGAGCCTAGGGACTCATGGCACCTACTGGCTCAGCCATCCATCATGAAGGGGTGGAGGTCAGGGTTGTGGGAAGCCTCCTAGTTTGGACAGGAGTTCAGAGACACATGGGGGAAAGATTGGAGTGTATTTTGCCTGTATTTTCTGTGTTGTGAGGCATAGGCCTGTGTCTTGGGCCTCCCCCTCCCACTATAAGAATTAGGCTTCACCACCCTTCCCCTCCCTCTCCCCACCGCCCACTGCCCACCTCAGCAGGACAGGTCAGATAGCACAGACAGCTACACCTCCTTAGTTTCCCTGTCATTTCACTTAACCTTCTGTCCTCCAACCCTGGTGTTCCCCAATTGGGTTCAAAGACCAGAAAATGCAACAAAAGCAGGCAGACTGGCAGTAGATGGACTCATTTCATCATGGCCTCTTCATCATGGCCTCTTGGGGTTCCCCCTGCATTGAAGGGTGTTAGGGGAGAAGGAAAGATGAGAGGGCACTCCCATTTGTGGGAGACACCAGGGGTGTTAAGGACAGCAGGGACTGGACCCTCTGGCTGGAGGAGCAAAGGGCTGCCCACCCCAAGTACAACCTGCTTTTCCTCTCAGGTCCTCATTCCTCTTTCCACTTCTCTAATTCCCCTGTTCTTGAAAGCTCAGTGTTCCTCCCTCCCATTCCCACTCTGGAACCAAAAGTTTCCTGGAACTATTAGGACTGCAGTCCCTGGCTAGCCTCCAATCCCTACCTGGGGCCAGGTGGCGTTTGCCCAGTGACCTGCCAGTGGCCAGGCCTTCTGGGTGTCATCTACACAGAGCACAAGCAAATAACACCTACTTAAGAGTCTTCTTGCTTCTAGCTCACCATCATTTCCAGAGACTCTAAAGGGTACAAGAGGTTCTGAAAGCCAGGAGCCTGCCAGCTGCACCTTGCTTCTGCTTCCAGGGTGGCCCGAGGCCTGTCTGCCCTTCGGCTCAGGTGGTTGGATCCCAGAGCAGGGGACCCATTTCCTCTAGCTCTGCTGGCTGTCCACATCTGGCTCCTTCACCCACAGGGATGGAAAGACCCAACCTCAACAGTGTCCAACAACAGAAGTGTCCAAGCAGGAAGCTTCCTGCTGTGGACTGTCCTTCCCTTCCCTAAACCCCAGCTCAGTTCTTCTTAACTTTGATCTGAAACGTGTATCCTTTAAGCTCCAGAAATCCCTGGTGCTGCCTGCTGGGGCCACACATCACAGATACTGGCTGCAACAATAAGCTGGGGGTCCATCAGGCTGGGAGCAAGGCCTGGGCACCCCTGAGCAGGGAGCCAGCACTCTCCTCTGCACCTCCAGCACCTATTTCACAGGTGGCAGTGAGCAAGGCATGAGGCCACTATGCTTAATACCTGCTGGTTTGGGTGACACTAGAACTGTAGAACACTGATGGGCACTTGTCCTCTAGGTTACCTACTACCTTCCTACACACAGATTATAGAGGTTAGAGCTTCCCCTCTCCCTGATCCTACCTCTAGGCCCCCCTCATCTCCTCATGCCCAGCACAATCAATGTGTCCCTCTGCAGACAGGGAAAACATGGAGAGAAGCTACCTCCTGCTTCCAAGCAGGAAGTTCCATGGCCTGGTTGCACAACCCTGTCCTGGTATATGGGCTCTGGCCTAGGGGTGGCTGCTTGGCCAATGCCCTAGGTGGGGAGTGTCAGGGATGACACTCCACTGTGGAGAAGCTTCTTTAGTTCTCACCTTCCTCCCTCTGCATCCTTGGGAGGATACAGATACGGCTGGCCCTATCCCTACAGCTCCCATCTTGGCACCTTTCTAGCACAGTGGGGGCTGTAGAGCAAGGGGTGACATTTTCATATAAACCAGGCTTCAAGAAATATTCACAGATGCCATGAGGATGGCCATATTCACCCCTGTGCACCCTCTGGGCTGCAAACTAGACTCCTGCCAGGAGGCCCCTACCAGGAGGCCGCTGCTATGGGAACCAGAGCTAGGCAGCACCTCACCCAGTACTTCCTATGCAAAGACCTAGCCCAGGGACAAGCACAGATGCTAATAATTAAGGCTTTATTCACGTTTTTCCTTCTGAATTCCTGCCTACTTCCAAATACTATTTGCACTGACTGAAGGAATCTTGCCATCTCCTCTTCACACTCCTAAGTACAAATTCTGCCAAGTCTGGGGTTTTTCTTCCTTCTTCTCTCCCTTTTTGTCCAGTCAGCTTCTCTGTGGCTGCTCAGGGGACAAGTTGTCATTGTTTACCAATAACCGTCCCATTATTGAGACTGAAGATGTGACAGGATAAGTAGGTAGGGTTTCAGAGAATCCCTGTTCCCTGCAGGGGAGGATGCTGGCACACTGGCTTCCCATTCAGGCCACTCAGGGCCCTCAGGGCTGCGTGAGGATGCTGGGGCTTCCTCTCCCTCTTCACCTCTGGCCTTCTTTTCTCTTAAGCCAATTGCATCAGTTTCCACAGAAGCCACACAGCGCTCCCCATGTGGGTGAGTGACTCAAACTTCTGGAGGCTGAGCTGGGCCTGGGCTTGGACAAGAGAGTATGCAAACTGAGATAAACTTGGGAGCCACTCCTGTCATATTTGCAAATCTCAAGGTACCTTTGAGGTGGAGGTAAGGACTGGGTGCAGATTCCCACCTCAGCTGAAATTGCTTCTCTTTTATCCCCTTTGTTTATGGGGCACACGCTTAAGACTGCTGCTAAGAAGAATCTGGCCTGTAAGGGTAGAGGAACCCAGGTTCCAGGAGGAAGCACGTTACTGAGCTCTTTGTCTGAGAAGTGGTGTGGCATGGCATGGCCATGAGCAAGTGAGGCATGAAGGGGCTGTGTCAGAGCTGAGGGTTTTTGACAGGTAGGGAGGCTGGATTCCTCTGGATGAACAGGTGGGGCAGTGCATAGGCCATGGCTCAGGTCTCTCCAGGAGTGAGTGGCAGCCTCCACCGTCCCGAGGCTGCCTGGGGGTGCTGATGTATGGGAAAAAAACACACACACACAGCTCTTCTACTTTTAAATAATACCTAATTAGACTAAGCAATAATTTTCCTTTGTGTTTAAAAACAAATAAAAATCAGTTTCCTTCACTTGAATTTTCATCCTTCTGGCAAATGCTCAGAGTGGTGCACCAGGACCCCACTGTGCTTAAGGAACAGAAGTATCTGAGTACCAACCAAGCAGTGAAGGGAGGGGACACCAAGCTCCCTGCTAGGTCAAGAGAGCCAGGGCCTTGTCCAGAGGCCAGATTCTCTCAGAAAAAGGACCAAGTCATGTGTCTTAACCCTGCAACAAAAACGTCTTCCACCTCCTCTGCCACTCCCTGTGTTCCCTGACCCTGTGTCCCCTTGCCCGGGAGGCTTAAAGCCAGGCAGCCTGACCAGCCCCCAGAAATACCAGTGGCACAGCCACCTCCATCCCTTCCTGGGCAGTGGACCCTCACACAGTGCAGCATGCCACTGGCATGGCAGATGAAGGAACAAGGCCCAGAGGGCTTCAGCCATCAACTCTCAGTCTTTGGGCTCCAAAGCAGAGTAGTTGGGTCTGAACACAGTTGAATGTAACCACCATGACCTGATTTGAACCCAGAATCATCTGCACAGGCACAGGAGAACAATAGGGAAATGAGGTGAAGGCCTGAGGGAACTGGATAGCATCTCAGCAAGGGGATGATGCCTGGCCAGGTCAGAGGGCCAGCCATGCATGTGTCCTGAGAGACCCTATGCTGGGCAGGCAGATTCAGGCCTATCCTGAAACAGCCCAACACTCTCACTGCCAATGAGTGGCATTCATGGAAGACTTTCCATCCTACACATCCCCACAGCATCCTCCCAAGCATTCTTGTCCATTTTCCACATAAGGTGCAGCCCGGGAGGCTAAGGACAACCTGAGGCCACACAGATGGTCAGGCAGAGGGAGCCAGGGAAGTAGCCCTGGTCTCCTGCCTGCAGGCTAGTTCTTTCTGTCAAGGGCTGAAAGTGAAAGGTACATTCTGAGAACACACAGCCTGCTGTGTTCATGAGGTGGGTCTGGTAATGAAGCACAATGCATGGAGCTGACTTGTATGGGCCAGAGAGACAGCAGAGGACAACTAGAACTTTCTGCACTTCCTGACAAGTGGGAGATAGCCAGGAGACAAGTAGTGGGAAGGAGTAGAATCCTGCAGTGTGTCTCTCCAAGGGTGATGGAAACATAAAGAGACAAGTGTGTGAATACCACACCCTAAGCATAGGACATCATGTTCTTCTATCAGAGTATTCATCCACATTTTTCATATATCACAGCACCAATGAAACCCCCAAAACAGTCCCCAAACAAAGTGTACAGGTGACAGAATGATATGTCCACCCAGCTGAACAGTAGTAAACAAATGGTGAACCAAAAAATTTCATGTACTTGAAAAAAATTTCCCCACATTATGTGTTAAAAGCAATAAAAATTCCAATTACAGACACATCAGAAAAATCACCCTTATAAGGAAACTCCTTGTGAACTTTGATATGGCCAAAGCTGTACTCAGATAAAAATTCATAGAATTCAAAATAATTTAAATAAAGAAAAAAATGAAAACAAATGAATTAAACTCTTGATTGAAAAAGCTAAATCAAGCTTCTAAACAAAACAGACATACAGCAAACTGGAGGAAGGAATTACTAAGAGATAAATTAGTGGATCTAATTCGAGAAAGAGAGTAGAACTGGCTGATTAAACTCAAGAACTGATTTGTTTGAAAACACAAATTAAAAAATAAACCTCTGGCAATTCTAATCAGCAAAAAGATGGAAGAAAGGAGGGAGACTGGCAAACAGGGAAGGGGACAGGAAGGGAGGAAATTGGGAGAGAGAGAAAATGCAGAAATACAGCTATTGGGAATGAAAAAGGAATGTAACCACAGATATAAGGAAACATTAAAAGAATACACTGTGTAACTCTGTGCTAAGAGCTTTGAAAGCTTTTTGAACTGGGATGTTATCTAGAAAATATAAATAACTAAAAGAGACTAAAAGTGTTTAGAACTCAAAAAGTTTAATAACCATAGTACAAATTAAGTAAGTTGACAGAGCAAACTAATCCTCAAGGAAAAATAAAAGCAAGCCATAGCTGAGAGCATTTCTAAAATAAATTACTTCAAGCCTTGGAGACACAATAATTTTATACAGTATTTAAACTAGTTCAACTACATAATTCCTATTCATAACTAATCACAACTCTGATTCATAAGTATTATAAATATGTCTCCTTAATAGAAAAGTATATATATGCAGGGAAGTAAGTAAAGCATAGGAAATACAGTCAATAATATTGCGATAACTATGTGCGGTGCCAGCTGGGGTGCTGGAAATATTGAGGGTCAAGTATATGATTGTCTAACTACTAAGATCTACTCCCAAAACAAATACATCATGATATAAGAAAAGTACATATAAATTTAACCTATGAATATAGATGAAAAATACACTAAGCATCATTTCAGTAAAATGAACTGGCAGCACTTTAAAGCACAATTGAGCCTGACCCCAAGGAATATGAGATGATTTCACTCAGAAAAGCTAATAAGTCAACACATTAATAGGTCCATGGAGGAAAGAAATTTGGTGATTTTGCTGAATAAAGGAAAAGATTCAATAAAACTGAATATCCATTTTTGGTGTATATTCTTGGCAATTAACTAGGAATGGAGTGTACTGTTCATAAAGAATATCTACTTAAAATTTAAGGCCAAATTCAGCTTACAGGAAAACATTAGAGGCCTTCTTACTAAATTGAAAAAGCAAGCAAACATTCCCAAATCTTTGAGATGCAGCAAAAGAAGTTCTAAGAGGAAGTTCATAGCAATACAAACCTACTTCAAGAAACAAGGTGGGGGTCGGTGGGGCAGGGGAAACTGGTGGTGGGTAAATGGAGACAAATGTATGTGAAAAATTAAAAAAAAAAAACAAATTTTAAAAAGTGATAAATTAAAAAATAAACAAAAAAAGAAAACAAATCTCAAATAAACAATCTAAACTTACACCTAAAGAACTAGAAAAAAGAAGAAACCTCAAAGTTCATAGAAAGAAGGTAATTATAAAGATCAAAGCAGATATAAATAAAATAGAGACAAAAAAATGGAAAAGATTAATAAAAATGTGAGGTGATTCTGTGAAAAGACAAACAAAAATAAAATAAAATGAAAAAGGAAGCCAAGGGAATTGTTATTATTTAATGTTGCTTTGCACCTTTTATAAAACACAGTATAAGAAAATAAATAAAAGGTACATTGGAAATGGAGAGGTAGAATGTAACTTATGAGTGGTAATACCATTAATTTCTTGGGTTTTCCAGGAAGCCAAACTGAAAATCTTTTACAACTAATAAGGGAGTTTAATTATGAATGACCTAACATAGGTTTTTTAAAAAATCAATAGCTTATGTATCTATCTCCCTGGGTACAGGTGTCCCCATCCCCAAAGACATCCCTATTCAGTCCATGTGGAGTAGAAACTGAAATGCTTATTCCAGTGTCAGTGAAGGAGGGGTATGTGTGAGCAGGTGCCTGCATGGTCGTAGGGTCCTGGGACCTCCTGACTCTGCAGGTCTCCCAGCCATTGGCCAGGAACACGTTCTCCCCAGTGGGCTCACTCTGTCACCCAGGTCTGCCACTGGCCCACAGTTCTCTTTCCTGGCCTATGACATTGCACCACTCTGCCCTCTGGGCTGGGCATTGCTGGTTTCCAGCCTCCTCTATGAACTTGCTGTCCCTCTTCTGAAGATGCTGCTCAGCCAGTCCCAGAATGAATGTGGGCTCCCCCTACTCCTGGTGTTGCTGTAAGCTTAAATCTCAAAGCCTTGGCTTCCACTTGCATCATATGCAAGCGACCTCCTGAGGGTTAAATGAGATCTGTGATCTGTCTCCCAGATCCTATAACTCACACTGGAAGGCAAGGGGCAACTGCTAGGGCAGCCACACTGACTTTTGGAAAATGCCTTGGGCTTGGTTCTAGCCCGCAGGTAGGTGGCAGGTGGGTGTGAACAGGTCATCGAGAGCGGTTATTCTGCTGGAGGCTGAGACACAGGGGAGTGGGCCCTCCAGAGAAAATCTACTGACAACTGAGGTCACAGGGCAGCGTTACAGAGGGCAGAGAAGCAAAAGCCCACAGTGGAGGACCCTGGCTGTTGTTTATATGCTCTCACCTGACCACTTACCACAGGGCTCCTCTGTGTGTTTGTTTGTGGGCTTCCCCTACTCCTGGAACTGACAGGGACCTAGCTAGCATAGAAGCTGGCACAGTGGAGGCATCCTGGTCTGGGAGACAGTTCTGACCCCTGACCTTCTGGCTGAACCCAGGCAAACTACAGTCTCTGTGGGCCTTGGTTTCCCCATGAGTAAAACAAGGCGGCAGAATTTGGCAGTCTCAGCAGGCTGTTTCCAGATGATGGGTTTGTTTCTTCCTTCCTTCCTTCACTTATTCAGTCAACAAACATCCATGAGGCCCTGCTGACCTGTGCCTCACACTTGAAAATAGAAGAACTTATCAACCTCAGGGTCTGCCAGAGGAGGCAAATGTAACACCACAGTATAGTGTTAGAAACTTGCAATTAGGGGTTTTGCTAGGTGCTGAGGGTAGGAGAACTAAAGCTGAAAGAAGAAATCAGGGGAAGGCTTCCTGGAGGAGGTGATTTTTTGAGATGGGCTTCTGAGGATAACCAGTTTTCCAGTGGATTAGGGGAGGAAAAATAGGGCAGTATCACAGGTCTGGCTGACACCCCAGTCCCAACAGACTCGGCCCTCCTCTGGTCACTCAATAGCAGCCCTCCTCAAGGGTGAAGTGCAAGGAGCCCAGAGGTGTGGAGGGTGCAGGCAGCTTCCCCAGGTACCCCAGCTCCATCTTGTGTCCAAGTCTAACTGTACCCATCTGAAAGCCAATGTGTGATTCTCTCCCCCAGGCGTGTGGGGGTGCCCTCCTAGAATTCTTAGCCCTCGAAGACTGCAACACTTTGGTCCTTGTGCTTGGTGGGTATGCGACCTGCAGGTGGTACCGTCCCCTGTGCCTTAGGCACACAATAGCCAAGTCATACCAGATGCAGGAGTTCCTTCAGCTCACCTTCCCTCTCCAGGCAGAGCTCCCATTGCAGGAGACCCAGCAATATGGGGGCATAGTACTTGGGCAAACTGGGCCCAGGACCAGACTGTCCTTAGCCAGGAGGTACAGGTATAGGCAGTGTGGCCAGGAAGTGGCAAGGGGTCCATAGGGAGGAGCAAGCTCAGGCTCCAAATTAGCATTCCAGGCCAGACCTCTCCAGGAACTTTAGATTCTCTCAGGGGTGATGTCATCTGGTAATAGGGTGGGTAGTCTTGTCCACATCACTGCCTCCATAACCCGCCACCCTGCATGTCACACACCAAAGCCCGACCTGAGGCTCCAGAAACATCCTGGCTGCCTGCTCCCTCATGCTGTCCACTGCCTCCAACCCACCTCACCTGCTCACCTACATTCTTTCTCACTTCTGCTTATGGCAATGCTCTACTTCCTGGAGTGGCGTGCCTGCCCCCACCCCCCCCATCTGTAACACCACACCTCTGCTATCAGCAAAGCCTTGTGCTTTACCTTCAGAGTGTGTCCAAAGTGGATCTTCTCCACTGCTGCCTCCCTGGTCTGAGCCTGTAGGTCACTACACTGGTCCCAAAGTCCTCTCACCTGCTCTGCTCCTGACACCCTGCCTCCAGTCTGGGTTCCTCTTCAAAGTCCTGACAGGTTTTTTTCTTATTGTGCTCCTCTGCTCCCACTGTTACATATTTCCTTCACCCCCCCCCCCCCTTCATCAGGTCTTCATGTGCAGGTCACACATGCTAAGGCCTTCCTTGACTACCCTAATCTAGGTACAAATAGCTCACCCACATTGGTAGTCAGTACTCTGGGCAACAAATTGTTGGACTCTTGCTTGCCATGCTGAGCAGGGTTGACATTACTGGTCCTAGTGAGACACATCCTGGTCTCTGCTGTCCCCATCTGCACTGGGCTATCAGCTCCATGCTAAAGGGGGTTGGAACAATGGGAGCACATTGCACCTGGATTACACTGCTGGGTATATTTCAAAGGGAGGGTTTTAATAAACAGCCATGAAAATGCAATACTTTTTCATGCTCAGGATTAATTCTAGGACAGGTTCTTAGCTTCCCTCCAGTAGAGAGGAAGTTGCTCCTCACCCTGGAGCCCATACTCCTTGAAGTGTTACCCTGGAGATCCACTCTCCTGAAATACACAGGCATTTGTGAGCCTGTAGGATAGAATCCTGTCCCCATACATGCCTCTCCCTCTCTTTCACATCTGTTCCCATATGTAAACACTCTGGAAGTTTTAAGTACTCTCACTCTCACCCATGTGCTTGCTTCATCAGAGACCTCCCCTTCTCCCAGCAATTCCTCCAGGGCAAATAGGTAGTTCTGGGCCGCTCAAGTTGGAGAAATGACCCAGGGTCATCTTGGCTTTTATGAGCCTGACTGCCAGTCCCAGGGCTGCCACCCACTGGAGCACCCTGGGTATCTTGGGACTGCTGTCTCCCATTTCCTCTTGCCATTTTCACCCACAAGGGTCCCTACCAGGTTTACTGGTGCCCTTAACCATAGCTAATCACCGGCATTAGCAGAACCTGTTGGAAGGGCAGTGGCAGCCTGAGCCACCCCACTTTTCTGAGCCCTTAGAGTTCCCCAGCTATCCACAGATACCTCTGTGGAGACAATGCAGAAGTGGTTCCCAGGGCCTGTTCCCTCTGGGCCAGACAAGAGGTGTTTGGGATGGTCACAGTCCTTCCTGGGAGATCAGCACCTTTTCCCAAGCTTGGAGGTGCAGAAACCTCCTACACTGTGGTCCTGCTACAGTCAAGGGGTTGCTCTGGAGCTTGTCCAAATTGCCACCACTGGAATCTGCCACCACATGTCACACACCGCAGCCCTACCTGAGGCTCCAGAAACATCCTGGCTGCCTGCTCCATGTGCTCGCTATCCGATTCCCCAAGCCCACTGGCAGCCAGAAATGCCAGGCTGGTCTGGGGGGATGGTGAAGCCCACTGGGGAACAGGGTGGAACCTGGGGTGGAGGCAGGGCGTGGTCCAGGGAATTGGGATGGGGCCAGGTGCAGCAGGGAGGGCGTCAGGGTCAGGCAGATGCAAAGAGCAAGGATTGGAGGTGGTGAGGGGCTCAACGGGGCCGGGGACACAGGAGACACTTTCAGTGTCCCACCTTTTGCCCAGGAGTTTATGAGACAGCTCTCTTTCCTCTTGCCTGCCTCTTCCTGTTTGCCTGCTGTCTTACCAGTTGCAATATTGACTACCACGCTGAGTCTTGATGGACAGTATTTCTGTTTTGAGGAATTAGCTGCTGTGCTGGGTCCTTTGGTTGGACAGCTTGGAGATAGCTGTCTTTCTCTTGGAGCTCTGTCCCCACCCCTCCTTTCTCTACTGGGACTGGAACTACCTCTCATTGCTTAAGCGCCTGCACTATTAACTGTGCCCCTGTATGGCTCTTGTGGGTGAGCAGTAGGGGAGAAAAGGGGGACCAGGAAGGGAGAGTCAGGGCTACAGACCGCTGGCACATCATCTCTTAAACTTTCACTGTCCTTCTTCCCTGCTGCATCTGCTTCTCATTTCAGGCCATCTGGAGGATGCAAAGTTCAAGTGGCCTCTGCAAATGACTTGTGACACCATCAGGACCAGTCTGGGTACTGGAGCCCTGGGCCTGCATGGCCACACCACCCCTTCAGATGGCTCCAGCGCACCAAAAAGGGTGAGTCCTAGGATCTTTCCCTGGAGACGCCTGCAAGGCACCTATACCATGTTCTTAGCCTGCCCCACAGCCTTGCAGAATATCTGGGCCCTAAGGCGTTCACAGTATTGTCTCATGGAATTGATGGGGGCAGTTAAACCTCCTGCTGCCACCTACACTGAGAGAAAGCTTTCCCCTCTCCCGTTCTATGTTACATACAGCCAGATCAGTTGGCTGGGCTTACATGAAGCCCCAAGATCCCTCCCTATACAGTCATAGAGTGGTTTCCCATGTGTGCTCACCCACAGAATTCACCAGAATCCCCAAGGACTTTCCCAGGAGGGAGGAGGACCCCTCTGTCTATTGTCTCTGCCAAAAGCATCCTTGCAGACACAATGGCACTCTCTCCTTTACTGACAGGGGTAAGCTCAGCATTTATGTGTGTGTCTAGACTATATCTACATCTTCCTTAGTGCCCAAGGAGGCAGGGAAACAGGAGTGCCAGGGCTGACCCATGCTGGGTTGTTCCCCTACTTGAAGCTGTGAGGAGGGGTGGGTACAAGGAGCAAGGTCCTGTGGAGAAGGCTGTGGGGACCCACACAGAAACCCATTACCTTGCCAGAGTTAATTTTAGAAAGTGAAGAATGAGCCAGGTGCAGTGTTGCCAGTGGACATCTGTTGGGGGCTTCTGGAAAGAGGAGGCACATAGGAAGGGAGGCCCAGGTGATGGGAACTGGACGTGAGCTCAGAAACAGTGTGTCCATCCCATGACCATGGAGGACTCTCTGAGAATGGTAGAACAAAGAGCTGGGAAGCCTGATTCCAGGGTGTCAGTGACCCCGGACATCCTTACCAGCGAGAACACCTGGGACAGACGGGAAACTGGGACAGGAACCTGGACTTACTGCAACAGGCTCCTAATAAATGTCTCTACTTCTACCTTTGTTGCCTCAACACCAAAGCCAGAGGGGCCCTCTTAAAACCTGAGTCAGGTCCTGTTCCTCTGCCTAGAACCCCCAATGAAATAAAAACCAAAGTCCTAGTGGCCACCCAGGCCCTGCAGACCTGATCCCACATGAGACCTCCCATCTCACTCCCCCTCACCAGCTCTCTCTGTGCCAGTCTTCTCAGGCTCTGACCATCCTCCCTCTGCATGCAATGCTCTTCCCCAAGTGTCTGTAGACTCTGCCCCTTAGGTCTTTACTGATATGTACCCTCTCAGTGACATAATTATAGTGTCACCCTCTACCTTTGCACTTCCTCTCCCATTGAACTCTTCTCTGCATGGGTACAGTCAATATATTCTTTCTACTTATTTGTTCATCTCCTCTAGGGAGAATCCAAGCTCCATGCAGGTAAGGCCTTTGTTTTGTTCACTGCCATACCCCAGGGACTGTCACACGTTTGTGCATGGAGCACTTGACATCTATCTATTGAATAAATGTGTGTGTCTGTGTATCTCTGTGCAGATATAGACACAGTTGTATATATATAACATAGGCCTCATATCCCTAATATAAAGAACTCATACAAGTCAAAATTCAGAAGGCCTAATTTTTAAAAAATAGGCAAAAGACTTAAGGAAGTATGTAACAAAAGAAAAGATATACAAAAGGGTAATAAACATAAGGAAAAACATTCAACTTTATTAATTATCAGGGGAAGGGAAATTAAAACCATGGTGTGACACTTCCATATACCCATCAGAATGGCTAAAATGAAAAGGCAGAAAATGTCAAGTGCTGACAAGAATGTGACCCAATGAAAAACCCTGGGAGCTGGTAGAAACATGAGCTGGTAAAACCTCAAAGGGAGATGGTTCCACAGTACCTGCGGAAGCTGAGCATGTGCAAACCCACCAAAAGTGCTCATTCACTCCCACCAAAAGACACATCCCAGAGCATTTAGAGAAGCACTGTTCACAATTGCTCCAGACTGGGACCCCCTCCCCCAACCACCACCAGTAGACCTCAACAGTGAGCTGCAGTGTATTTGCTCAGTAGAGTGTCCATAACAATGAGGATGGACAGACAGCCATCTCAGGGATCATCCCACCCCCATCATATGAACCACAAGAAACAAGCACAGAAGAACATTTCATTGGGATACCACACAATCCAGGTCCAGAGGGATTCAGGTAGCAGTGGGATGCAGGGCTGGGTGCCAGTTACCCATGTATTCACCCCATGAAAAAATCACTGAGCTGCACATTTATGACTCATGCACTTTTCTTTATGTTAATTAAGCTTCAAAACAATTTATGTTTTTTAAAAAGTTGAGGGAGAAAAAAATTTTTAAAAAACCGAGAAATAATGTCCCAGACAGTGCAGGCAAAGTTTAGCCCCTGGGCTCTTTAAGTCTGCTGTGGGCTACACCTCAGAGAAGCTGACTTAGAGGAAGGAGCATTTTGGGGGAAATGGTGGCCTCAGCCTCTCTCTCCTCATGCCCCAAAGACCAAAGGCCCTTCTGGTGAAGATGCCTTGATCTTCCTTTACAAAGTTAGGGCCTGTAAAGTTTGGGTTTTGGAAGATGGAAGGTGGCCTAAGGCAGAGTGACTGACCTTGAAGAACAGAGGGAGAAGTGGATCCTCAAGTGCCCCACAGGGGATGTTGATAAGGATCAGACAAAGACCCTGCAAATGTAAGAGCTATGAGTCTTGGGTTTCAGGGCAGTGGAGGTCAAGGGGAGGACAGGCATCCAGCAGTCATGGATGAAAGTTTGTACTGTGTCCATGGGACCACATAGGAGTGGCCACTGAGGGAGAGGGAGCAGAAGTTGGGGTCTGCATCCTGCAGTAACTATCCACCCCGACACTGCCTGACCGGGGCCATCTATACCCACTTCATTCCCCAGGGTAGCCCTGTAGCAGGGGTTGGGTTCCAACCCTGAGTGGAGGGGCAGCACCTCTCAGAGCTGTCATTTCCCAGGTATGATGCAGGGTTCATGAGGCCCACCCCACAGGGTGGTTGGCAAACATGAAGCAAAATGAATGAAACACTTGGGGAACTCTAGAAAGTTCTCAATTTCTAGCTCCAAGGGTTTATGCTATTGGACTGCCTGAACTCAGTGATGCTCAGGAACCTGCTGGGACACGGGATAGCCCATGGGCCAGTCAGCACTATTGGAATGGTCACTGGTCACCCTGTGGTGCTCACATCCCAGCACACCCAGGAACTGCATGGCAGTTATGCCCAGCACCCATAGGAGGGGTGGGAAGTGCTGATTTCCCTCAGCTGCTGACCCTGTCCCCAAGGGACCTGAACTAGCTGGGCATGACTTCATGACCACAGGAGAACCTATACAGGCCTCTTAATTTCCCTAACACTGCCCTATTAGCCCTCCCTTTTGCAGAACAATATTCTAAGCAAATGAATTACTGATGTTTCTAGGAAGCACTGGAGTAAAAGGTGTGTGTGAGGGGCAGGGAGGGGGGTCAGCTAATCCTACATATCACAGAAGTTACTGCTTTGCCCAAATAAACAGCCCTCAATGGGGCACAAACTTCCACAGGACTCTCCTCACAGCCTTCACTTGTCCTTCAACTGTGGCCTCCCCTTTGTGCTAATGTGATAACAGATTAGGGGACAAGCTGCCCACCCACCCTGGGCGTGTAGTTAAGTGCATGTGTGTCACCAAGCATATGACAAACTGTAACAGACTGCTTGGGATGCAGCCCCTAGGCCCTGTCATTGCTGTCTCACCAATAGGTCAGGTGGAGAAGAACCTCAGCTGAGTACAAGGTTGTCAGGTACATGACCATGAATCCCTGCTCTCAGCCTTGCCCTCTTGAAGGACTGCCCCGCTCACTGTGCACAGAGTGGCAGCAGTACTGAGAGGCAAGGCAGACCAGGCAGAGACCTCAGGTTGGGCAGTAGGGTGATGGGGCTGATTGGAGAGAGGCACGCCTTCATTCTGACAGCTGGTAGCAGCTCTGACACATAGCACTATGTCCTACTGAGCTTAGCAGGGAACTCAGGCCTCCTACAAAGAAAATGTGTGGCAGAGCCTGGTAAGGAGAAGCCCTCCCTCTAGGTCTCATGCAACCCTGCACTCCCTGCTCACCAGTGGGGCTGTCTTGGGCATGATGCTGAGATCCCAAGGGCCACCTCCCTTCTATGCCTCAGCACCTACCTCAGGAAAGGAGGATGTTTACCTGGAAAGACCTGGAGCACCCTTGGCCACTAAAAGACCCAAACAGACCAGATGTCTCAGTATGTCCTCCCTCCATTCTGCCAGGTTCTCACTCATGCTCTCTGTCCACTCTATAGGTGTTCTGGGTCTGTGTCAACAAGGCACAATTCCTGAGGGGGCCTGGTCAGACCCAGAGGGTTCCAGGAGCTGGGGAAATGTCTGGGAGGCAGGGCTGGGAGGACACAGAGATCCTGATGCTCAAGAAGACACCTTGCTCCTGCAAAGGGCACCTGGAGGTACTAGACTCTTAGAGAACAAACTTTTTACAAAGGGAGTTGGGGGGTGTGTAAGAAGAGAAATCTCTCCTGTGCTTGTGATCCTGGGAAAAGATGCAGAAGAGAGGAGAGTCCTTTTTCTAGGTGAGGTCTCTAGGTAGACTACAGGGACACAGGCTGTGGAAGGAGGGCAGGAGGAAAGGAGGCAGGCCTGGGTTGAGCACTCCTGGGTCTTGTTGTCTCAGAGAAGATGTGAGGGGCATTTCCTACCTGTGCCCCTTCCTGAGCATGCTTTCCTGGAGTCCTGCTGCCCCGTTATACTGAGCCCCTACCAGTATGGACTGGTAGAGGTGAGCAGAGCATGGACCAGAGCCCCTGCACAGAGATCACTGGACAGAGGTGGAGCTACCTGCCAATGGTTGCCTGCAGGACCCTGTGGGCCGCTGCCCTCATGCCCACCAGTGGGTGGGTCAGCCTCCTGGGACCCAGGATCCTGGGCTAGAGGGGTGGGCCAAAGAGTACTACCAGGGCTGCCTGAGGCCACACCCCAGCTCTTTCCATGGCCCTATCCAATGGTCTCAGAGAGGATGCACTCAGGCTCCTGCTCATGAAGAAATGAATTAATTTATCCTAAACAAGGCTTACCTTTGGGCAACAATTCCTAGTCAGGCCAGTTTCTGGAGTGAGGTTGTTTTTGTCTTTGTGTGACCAGCAGCCTTATTCATCTGATGGCAGAGGAGGAGGGAGAATACTCTCTCGGAGAAGGGTGATCAAAGCCCAGACTTGCCTCCCTGGCAAGTATCAGCAGTGGAAGCTGCAGAGGAAGGTGGCTGCTTGCCAAAGTCAGATTCCTACTAGACTGGAAGAGCAAGGCCCACCTGCTGGCTGTACCCCCAAATGTTTCCACCCCTCCGGCACTGACGTGTGGCCCAGCTAAAAGAATGCTCTGACATTGAGGGGTCTGGTTTACAGAACACCTCTATTGCCAAGGGGTATAGCCTCCAGGTTTAGAAGCTCTGCTGCGGGGAAGCTGACCCTGAAGTGATCACAGGAAGGTCAGGTTGAAGTGAAACTTTCAGTCCTGTAGAGTCGCATGGCTGAGGGCACAGAGATCCTGAGGTTGGGCCCTCCAGAAGGTATATACCTTGGGCTGGGCAGTCCTCTGGCTTTGGAGAACAGTAGGGTATGTGGTCCAAGAGAGTTTTTGTTTGTCTGGGCGATGGTGAGATAGGGAGTGCAGAGACTCATTGGCATTGCCCCCTGGCCTGTATGTCATTAGCAGAGAGCCCTTGGCCATGTCATAGTGTCTCAGCCCCAACCAAAAACAGGACTTACGATGTTCTTTCTCACAGATGGTGCTGAGACCAAAATTTATTTGGGTGATTGCTGGTTCTTGTGCAGCCTTTAGGCAGAGGAGCTTGTAAGCTATGAAGACTGGACATGCAGATGGCACAGTTGACCCCACCTAAGGAGAGTTGGGGTGTCTGATGAACACCAAATCAGAGACAATACAGGGGAAAGCACAAGGGCAGAGGGACCATTTGGTCTAGCACATACCCTTTCTCCATTGCATGGGGAGAGGAACTAAGGTCCAGAGAGTGCCTTGTTCCCAGGCCCATAGTCATGCAGGAGTTGGGAATCTGGTTGTCACATCCAAAGGACAGAGGAAGGTTGAGGCAAGATGGCTTAGACTACTGTCCTTTTGCTTCTTTCATGGGTGTCATTCTGGTCCACCCCAGATGTGACCCCAGCCGAGCTTGCTTTTGCCACATCTGCCCCATGCTTGGCCACCAAGACTATGAGCACTGACAGGGTGCTCTGAGATGCTATCTTGATTTGTACCAACCTATAAACCAACACACTTTGGACAAAACTTTCACACATCTCACAGGTGAGGAGACAAAGGCCCAAAGCACAAAGCAAGGTGGTACAAACATGGGACTGACTTGTCTCCTGGGAAGCTTGTGGCTTCAGGCCAGTGCCCACCAAGGGTGCCCAGGTGCCAGTGCTGCAGGAAAGAAGGGTTCTAGGATCAATGTTTAGCACTGGGCTTCACTCAGGGTTTCTTAGAATCTCAGCCCAAGCAGGGATGGAAGTGCTTCTCATCCTTACAGTCCTTTTGTGAGAATTAGAAAAAGGCACACTTTGCCCAAGCAAGGCATGCTTCACAAACAGAAATCCAGCTGGCTTCTAGCCCACTCACCCCATGGCCTGGCACCCTTGCATTGTATGTGACAGGCTATGTTCTAGAGGGACCACTGGGCAGAGCATTTCTCAAAGACATTTGACCACAGCGCTGGTTTCTCTTGAGTGTTCCAAGAGACCTTCATTGAGGAAGGCCCCTGTAATGTGTCCTCTCCCCCTGCCCCGCCTCCCACTGGGTGGCTGGCCACAGTGGTCCATCTGAGAGCCCATCCCAGTCCTGTGTGTTTGCAGCCCTGTTTCTGCCTCCATGTGTGTTTTTCCCATCTGATCCCAGCCTCACAGGTCAGGGCTGCCCTGGAGGATGACCCTGCCAGGCAGGAAGATGGAGTGAGGCTGCCTTGCTCCTAGGTGCTGCAGAGACACAAACCCACCTTCTCTCCTTTGTCACTGAGAATGAGGATCTCCATCAGGACAAATGTGCTCTGTTAGGATACACGAGTATGTTAAGGTACACAGAGGATTTGAAGCTTCTTTTCACATGAGGCTTCCAGGAATCTGTTCATCCACTTCAGTGTTCTGGAGACCAGGGGACACAGGTGTCTTCTGAAGCTCCTGAAGGAGCCACTCTGTGCCAGTTCTGCAGGCCAGGGGCCCAGCCAGGACTCAGCTACACTCCAGAGCTCTCACAGAAGTAGGAGCAGAAGAGGGGGGAATGAGGGGCTGGGAGGTCCCTCCAGACAGGGGCTCCCAAACCTGACCAAATCCCTCAGAACTTGCTAATAAGGCAATGTCCAGGCCCTGGCCTCAGAGACCCTGCTTCCAAGGGTACATGGGGACTCAGTTGCTCTGGGAGACAGTGTGAGAACTTGGATTGGAATGCAGGGCCACAGACTGAGGGACAGCCTGTGCAAATGCACAGAGCGGGCAGTGAGAAGCCTTTTAGGGAGTGGAAAGCAGGGACACAGGACATCAGGCCCGGGCAGAGGGCCTAGTGAAGCTTAGGGCATCTGTTGGGGATAGGGGATGGAACTGGAGGTGGAAAGGTCAGTAGGAGGCTGCTGGGTCACCCAGGCAGGCAGGGCCACGGCAGGAGGCTTCCCTGAGGTGAAGGAAGTTGTGATGTGCACCAGGCTCCCATAAAGAGCCTGATGGAAGTATCCATGGTGCAGAGAAGGCTGAAGACCTTTACCACATACAGCTCTCAAACCCACCCCATCACCTAAGCAAAAGACTGCCTGCCTGAGTATTGGGCTGCACAAAGTTGCACAAAGACAAGGAGTGAATGTCCTTGTGGCAGAGCCTCCATCTCAGAGCCTAAAAATAGGGTGAGGGGAACACAAATGAAGAAACAGGAAAGGCCTGTCAAGAACAAGTGGATTGCTTCATGGTGACAAAAAGCCCTGCATCATTGATTTTCACCTGTGAAATATGCAAAAATTATGTTAAAAGTAAAACAGTGTTTAGCGTGAGTGTTGGGGGAAGGACATGTCACTGGCAGGAAAAGGAAAGAAATGGATGACAGAGGTTGGTTTCCATTCCTTGGCAGCAGCCATGGTTTAAAGCACAGAGCATCCACGTGCACATGCACACATGTGTGACCTTGTGTTTGTGCACATGTGTGCATCTCTTGTGTTCATGTATTTGCACATGTATGCTTGGTCATGAGTGTGTTTGAGCAAGCCTCCACATTCATGTGTGTACATGCAAATAAAACAGATGAGCACATACACACTGCAAGTTAATCAGGGGGTCATTCCCCCGATGGCTCTTCCCTGCAGACCCTTATTTTGTTCCTCTTCTCTTCAGTTATTTTGTTAAGTGTTTCCCAAATTTTCCACAATGAACATGAATAATTCTATCCTTCGCACAACACAATGCAGGTAGTTTTTTTAAAAACCAGGACTTGAGGCTTTGGAACTCCTCCTGAGGATGCCTGGTGGGAGGCAGGGCTGCACTGGCAGTAGCCCACCAGGGTCCACAGGCTCCCCAAGAAAGGAGACTTGCTCCCAGCAGGGTGTGGGATGGGCATGAACATCTGAGAAGCCTGCAGAGCCTCATGGTTGGATGTCAGCAAAGGCTATGTCAGGCAGCACAGCTGCATGGGAGCAGCACCTTCCAGACACCTGGGTCCTTGAAGGACTGTCTCTCAACTGTCAAACAAACCTAGATGAGCCCCCAAGCAGTCTCAGCTGCCTGGAGCATGTTCTGGTGTATGTTCTAAGCAGTGCTCATCACTTTTCCTCCTCTCCTTATACTCCACAACGTTCCCCTCCAGCTGGCACACCAGAAGGCTCAGCTTGGTGCCTGACAAGGACACTTTGTAGGAGTTGATTGAGGATAGGCGAGTGGGCTCCCGAGCCGGCCCGACAGGTGCCCTCCTCTCTATATAGCCTAGTGTTCATTGTCTTGGTGTACCCCTTGAGTTTTACTTATGTTATTACCCACCTTCCAAATTGTCCTTCTCCTTCCCCCACTGCCCACAATGCCTTTCACCTCCTCTAGGAAGTCTTCCTGACCCTTGGAGCAGCCTCAAGGGCTTCACCCTTGGACTGCCAGCCCACTTACAACATACAATTTATCTCCTAGTCTTCCTCCCATCATCTCTCAAGGAGAGCTAGCGGCTCCCTGGAGGGCCTCACTGGGAGAATTAGATAGCCTGTCTATGTTCCTTGAATTGAATGTCTTCTATTAGATTAGTGATGTCTGACTCTGGTGAGGATGCAGAGGAATGGATCACTAGGGCCATGGATCAGCTTCAGTCCTTTGTGGGTTCTTCAACAATTGGCTGGCAATTTGCATTCCTAACTAGACTATTCACTTATTTTTTTTAAATATTTTATTTACTTTTAGAGTGAAAGGAGGGGAGGGAGAAAGAGAGGGAGAGAAACATCAATGTGAGAAAAACATCAATCCATTGCCTCTTGTATGTGCCTTGGCTGGGGACCAAAACTGCAACCCAGGCTCCCTGGAAAATGCAAACGTGGTCTGATTGGGAATCTAACTGGTGACATTTTGTTTTGTGGAACGATGCTCAACCAACTGAACCATACTGGTCAAGGCCACTTGCTTATTTTTTTTTTAAAAGATGATGAACACTTACAATGTGCTAAGTTCTCAGAGACACAGTCCCTCCTGCTTTCAGTATTTACTTTTAAGGCCATGGGATGTGGGATGGTAAACAAGTAAACAAATGAACAAAATTACAGCTGGTGATGAGAAAAGCTATGCCATAAAGTTTGTAGGTCAGAGGAGGCCCCCCTGGGAAGGTGAGCCTGAAGCAGACTTCCGTGCTGGGTTGGAGCCATCCTGTGAAGGTACCAGAAAGGACATGCCAGACAAGAGACCATAGCAAGTTCAAAGGCCCCAATACCAGAATGAGCTTGGTGCACAGAATGACCGCTGTCTGTCAGGGGCTGTAGTGAAAGACACCTGGACCCTTATGGCTGTCCTGGACATTCTCCAGAAGCTCAGCAGAGTGCCTGAGTTGGGGAGTGGGGGCAGGGGAATGCTACCTGGGAGGCTTTCACACCTTTTGTTGCAGAAAGCCTTCAGAATTCTGACAACCTCCCTTGAGGCCCTCAGCAATCACAGTGCAGCTGGGATGACAGTTTTAACCTCTTTGGGGCTGAACTTGCAATAGCTATTTCCCAAATGGATGGAAGCACTTCAATGTTTCAGATGAGGTCTAGCCACCCATGAACAACCTCAGGGCTACATATCATTGGAAAGGCCACTCCCCCTGTAGCCTCCCCACCCAGCCCTCTGAGCTGACCCCAGACCTCCTCCTCCAGGGTCATGGGGATCCCCTCAGGAGAGGGCTGACTTTGAAGATCAAGGCCTTGTTTCCATTTTTAAAGGGGGAAACAATGTTGAGACCATTAAAGGTAGGGTATGAATCAGGGCTATGAATGCTTATTTCTTCCCCATATCGCAAAATCCACAGCTGTCGGTGGTGGGGCGTGGGGATGGAGGGGAAAGTATCTTGGGAATATATATTCCTTGTTTTTCTTAGAATCAAGGGAATCACTGCCTTCCTATGTCTGTGTTATCCCTCACTCCCAGAAGATATCTCAGGACTACTCATGGTGACTGCCTCTCTCCTCCAGACCCCAGCCCAGAGATTGCTTGTCCCCTGGACCATTTCCTGTACCAAGAAAGGCCAGCCTCTGGGTTGCTGGCATTCTTGGGCAGAATCCAAATGCCTGAAGAATGAGATGCAAGCATGGTTTTTGTGGACTTTGGTTATCTCAACATTCAAAAAATCCTTTTTCATTAAGAATAAACTGATGTTGCCTTGGCTGGTGTGGCTCAGTAGATTGAGCACTGGCCTGCAAAATGAAAGATCACCAGTTCAATTCCCTGTCAGGGCACATACCTTGGTTGAATGCCAGGTCCCTAGATGGGGGCATGTGGGAGGCAACCAGTTGATGTACCTCTCTGCACATCGATGTTTCTCTTCTTCTCTTTCTCCCTCCCTTCCCCTCTCTCTAAAAATAAATAAATCTTAAAAAAAAAATAAACAGATGTCAGAATCTATAGCTGGTTCCTCCTGGCACAAAATGAAGGGATGCAGGATGAGCCCAGTGACACAGCTGCTGCATGGCTCTGAGATCTATGTCAAGCCGTGGACCAGCCCCTGCTGTACTGCAGGCATAAGGCAAGCTCTGCCCCTCTGTGTGCCTCAGTTCCTCCACCTGGATTGGTGATTCCTAAAGCCCCCGCAGCTGGCCTCCTCTGATAATACAGAACAAAGTCCTGAGGCTGCTGGGCAGAGAGGTGGCACCAGCAGTGCAGGCAGTTCTGTCAGCCTGGCAGGGGTAGCTAAGATGCTTGGGGCTGCCCTCTCCCACTGCTCCCCTCTCAGAACTGGAGACTCCCAGAGAACAGCACACCCCCTCTGGTTCTTGTGGTCTCCATGTGGGAAGGACTCAGCTGTGATATGCTGCCCCCCCACCTCCTGCACCTCGGTCATTAGAGCCATGTGACCTCAGTCTGGGCAGAATGTGCCTGAGGCCCAAAGGGATGATGGGGCTTGGCCTACTGTGTCTCTGCATGCCCTGTCTCTGGCTCCAAAGGGTCCCAGGAAGCTCCCTCTGTCCTGATTGCTCAGTGTGTATAGTGCCTGGTCCTCGTGTCCACGGCTGCCCCCACTGTTAGCTTGGCAGCCTGGGTCCTGCAAGGGGAGGAGACACCACTTTCTTCACCTTCTATGCCCACTGGACAGGCGCAAAACCAGGTGGAGACTAAGATCACCTGTCCTGTGATCAGCCAGGAAGAAGTCAGGGGTCATTCTGAGTTTCAGTCCTAGAGAGAACAGAATCACTATGAGGCCCTGGGGCCCCATTTTTTTCCTGCTCTGTGGGGAAGGCCCAGGAAGCCTGAAAGCAGCTGGATAACTGTAAATTCCAGTGCCCCATCACAAACATGTCTTCTTATTTGATTGTTCCTGGAACATGGAAGACTCTGAAGGATGTACAACCACCTAGGGGTGCCCAGAGAAGGTGTGGTGGGGCCAGGTCAGTCACTGCCCACCCCTCTCCTTTCCACAAGGTCACCTAGCTGCTGCCCACAGTTCTCAGAGGAGACTCTGCCACATAACACATATTTGAGGTCACTGGTGAGTGAGAATGAGTGAGTGTGTGTGTGTAAAGGGGCTCAGGGTAGGGGGTACTCAGGAAAAGTTGACTTTGGTAGGGTTGGGAGGGAATGAAGGATAGTTAAATTCTGCCCAGATTAGGAGGAGGCAATCAGGGATCACCTGGCCTGTGCTCTTCTCCTGGACTGTTACTCCATGGGGGTCCCAGACCCACAGGAGTCTGCAGTGACCCATTCACAACATATGGTCCCCAAGCCACCCAGACACTTCTCTGTGCACACATGTCCTGAAATTGGTTGGGCAAAGGCACACTGAAATCCACCCCTTGCATGGATTTGGGCATGATCTAGGCACAGCACAGCACCCACACTGGCAGGAAGCAGGGGCCGAAAGACAGAGGTGTGCCAGGGCCTATCACAGGTGCACCTGAGTACCTCTTCGGGAAAAGGTTCTAATGATAGCAGAACATGTAGTCTCCTGTGCTTGAGTTTCTTTGTTTACTTCACTGACTTTAATTATTTGGAAAGTTACATTATGCTTTTTGACAGTTTACTTATATTTTATTCCATGTTTCAGGAGTCAGGGTCTCTCCCCTGACTTGCTTGTTCATTGTCTCATCCCCATACCTAAATTGAGTTCTACAAAGGTCCTGAACCCCTGAAAAGGCACCAAGATGATTGTGAGGATATAACTGGCTCTCCCCTAGCCTTCTCTCCCTTGACTGTGTGCAATGGACAGGGAGACCTGGACAGCCACTTGGGCATCTGAGCAGAGGCACTGGGGGACCCTGAAGGAGTGTCGGAGGGGAGGCTGGTTGGCTGACAGGTATGTGAGCAGGAAGTTGGCCTCTGGAAGTTATGACCTCTTCCCTTGGGAGGGTTGCATCTGCCTGCCCATGAGCATCTGTGCAAAGACAGAGCCTGTCTTAAGCCAGAGAAGGTAAAATGAGGCTCCATGCTGGTGGAAAGAAACTCTATGCCAACTGGACATGAGGTGGCTTGTGTGTGCATCACCCCATATGTGTTTTGGTGCACATGCCTATTTCTAGAGCAGACACAAACATTTCCAGGAAGGTTATTTCACAGTTGTTTCCAGAATCACAGGCTCTGAAGGATGCCACCATGCCCTCTTCTCTCACCCCAGACAGCTGCAGTTCCCTGGCAAGTGCCCTGAGTTCCTGGCTATCACTATCTGAGTGACAACTCAGGGCCAAGGATGGACAGGCCTGTCCTGAGAATTCCAGGTTAAGTAACACAGGTAAAACCAGGGCATGTTCCCTTTCCCCTCTGGGGTCCTACATCTGTCCCTGGGACCCCTGAATAGTGAGTATGGCCGGTAGAAAAGTGTTCTTCATTCTTCTAGCTAGAATCAGGGCCTTAGGAAAGAGGAAACCAGACCTACATGCACAGGGCTTATCAATGCATTCACACATTTATTTGCCTAGCTTACTTCATTCTTTCACCCATTTTAAAATTGAAAATTTTAAAGAAAATCAAGATAGGGGAGAAGTGAATGGAAGTCACACTGACCTCCTCCCAGGACCAGTTTGGAATTACAACTAAATTGTGGAGAAATCACCTGGAACAAACAACTGAACAATAGTGAGAGAGGAGCCTTATAACCTCAGACAGACAGAGGAATTGGCTTTAGCACAATCTAACTGGTAAGGAGTGTGGTAGAGACTCAAGAAGGTGGTCGGGGCACCCACGAGTGGCAACACCAGAAGGATATTGAAATAAATGGCCAGATGGATCCCCCTGAGAAGAGTGAGGTCTAAACCATAAGTGGGGATCTCCAGCCTACAGGACCAGAGCCCAAAAAGTACACAGATAACAAACAGCTGCAAAAAGCGGTAAGGTGGCTCTCTACCAGGGACAGGTGGCTGTAGATGCAAAGAGGCTTTTAAAGGGCCAACACATAAATTTTAATTTGCAGCCACTTACGCTGGGCTCCAGCAGAGGCAGGGGCAGACTCTGTTAGAGACACCTGAGGAGAGACTGGGGAAGGAAACTTTGAGGAGAGAACTGAGAGAGTGGCCAGTGGGATCCCGGTGTGGACTCATCCACCTAACGGCAACAGCAATCTTGCTCAGGCTGAATACTCCCCTGAATGGCAACAGCATGAGAGGACACAATAGCCCCATCCCCAGGAGGGACTCTGCCCTGTCCTGATGGTGTTAAAGCTGGACACTGAATACAGAGTGGCAGCCACAAATAGTAGCTCCCTCGCTAAAAGGGGTACAGAGTGGTCTAGAGGGACTTGAGGAGAGACAGGAGATGGAGGCTCTGGGGAGAAAACTGACAGAGTAGCCAATAGGATCTGGTGCTGACTCCTCTCCCATACAGCAGCAGCCATTTGGCTCAGGCAGACCACTCCCCTGAGCAGCAGAAGCATGAAAGGACACAATAGCCAGGCCCATAGGAGGGACTCTGCCCAGCCCTGACTGTTGAGGGCAGAGAAACTAGATTGACAACTGGAGGGGACAGACACAGACAGTAGATACCTGTAAGTCTCTAAAAGGCTGCCTAAGGTCAGACAGGGTCGACATCTGACATCATCAGAGGTGGATCCAGAAATAAAAAACAGCGGTCTCCTACCATAGAAGTTCACATCACAAAGTCAGGGAATCAAGAGAGATAAATTTGAGAAGCAGAAGCAAGAAAGAAGAGTCTCACAAACAATGGGAAGAAAAATAAACACCCTGCAATTGAAGGGAAAGGAAGAATCCCTACAAAGAGAACTAAAGGAAATAGAGGCAAGTAAACTATCAGATATTGAGTTCCAAACAACGGTTCTAAGGAAGTTCAGTGAGCTCAAAGAGAATTACCAAATACTAGAGGGAAAGTATGAGGAATTTACTGCAAAATATATCAGCATGAAAAAAAGACATAGAAACTAACAATAAGGGGCAAGAAGAAATGAAGGATACAATTTTTGAATTAAAGAACACAGTAGAGGGAATCAAACGTAGGCTCGATGAAGCAGAGGATCGAATCAGTGAGCTGGAGGCCAAGGTTAAGAAAAGCTCCCAGAAAGAGCAAGAAAATGAAAAAAGACACAAAAAGAATGAAGATGCATTCAGGGATGTAATATCCATATAACAGGGACTCAAGAAGGAGAAGAGAAATAAAGGATAGAGAACCTGTTTGAAAAAGTAATGATGAAAATCTTCCCTAATTTGAGGAGAGAAAAAGTCTCGCAAGTCAGGAAGCACAGAGGGTCCCATTCAAGAGGAATCCAATGAGGCCCACTCCAAGACACATCATCATTAAAATGGCAAATATCAATGACAAACAGAGAATTCTAAAGGCAGCAAGGGAGAAACAGGTAGTAACATACAAGTGATCCCTGATATGGCTAGCAGCTGGCCTCTCAACAGAAACACAACAAGGCAGAAGAGAATGGCAAGAGATATTCCAAGGAATGAAAAGAAAGGGCATGCAGCCAAGATTGCTCTACCCAGAAAGGCTCTCAATTAAAATGGAAGGCAAAGTAAGGAGTTTCCCAGACAAAAGAAGGTTAAAGAATATACCTCCACCAAACCAGCACTACTAGATATGCTAAGGGACTGCTTTAAGAAGATGAAGGAAAAGAGTGAGAAAGATAGGATCACAGGTACAAAGGGAAAAAATAAAGAAGTACCTATCAATAATAACTTTAAATGTAAATGTATTAAATGCCCCAAACAAAAGACATAGGATAGCTGAATGTATAAGAAAACATGAGCCATACATAAGCTGCCAATAAGAGACCCAACTCAGTACAAAGGACGTACATGGACTGAAAGGAAAGGGATGGAAAAAAATATCCCAAGCTAATGGACTGGGGAAAAAATTAGGGGTAGAAATACTTATGTCAGACAAAATAGATTTCAAAACAAAGGCCATGAAAAGAGACCCAGAAGGACACTTTATAATACTCAAAGGAAGAATCCATCTAGAATGCATAAATATTGTAAATCTATATGCACCCAAATAGGAGCAACCCAATATATAAGGAAAATCCTGGAGGACTTAAAGAAAGATATAGACAGCAACACACTGAGAGTATAAGATTTTAACACAACTGTCAAAAAAGGATAGACCTTCCAAACAAAACATCAACAAGGAAATTGTGGAACTGAACGATGCATTACATCAAATAGACTTAACTGACATATGTAGAACCTTTCATCCCAAAGAAGCAAAATACACATTCTTTTCAAATAAACACAGAACATTTCCAAGCTCAACCACATGATAGGACACAAAATAAGCCTCAACAAATTCAGGAAAATTAAAATCATAACAAGCATTTTCTTGGACCACAAGGGCTTGAAACTAGAAACTACCCTCAGGGAAAAAACTCAAAAACATTCAAACTCATGGAGAATGGAGAGCACACTATTAAACAGTGTATGGGTCAATAATAAGATCAAAGAAGAAATCAAAATGTTTCTGGAAACAAATGAAAATGAACACAGAACAGTCCAAAACCTATGGGACACAGCAAAGGCAGTCCTGAGAGGGAAGTTCATAGCAATACAGGCCTACCTCAAAAAGATAGAAACATTTCAAATAAACAACATGAACCTCCAGCTTCAAGAACCAGAGAAACAACAAAAAAGCCCAGAGTGAGTAGAAGGAAGGAAACAATCAAGGTGAGCAGAACTGAATGATATAGAGACCAAAGGAACAATTCAGAGGATCAACCAATCCAGGAGCTGGTTCTTTGAAAAGATAAAGAGAATCGACAAGCCTTTAAGCAGATTCATCAAGAAAAAAAGGGAGAGGGTCAAAATAAATAATATCAGAAATGAAAGAGGATAAATAACAACTGCTATCACAGAAATACAAAGGATTGTAAGAAGTTACTATAAACAATTATATGCCAGGAATTTGAAAACCTCGATAAAATAGAAAAACTAGAAAGATAAAATCTTCCAGCACTGAATGAAGAAGAAGAAGAAAGCCTGAACAGACTGATAACAGCTGGTGAAATTGAAGCCATAATCAAAAAACTCTGGGCACAGTAAAGCTCTGGACCAGATGGTTTCATAGGAGATTCTTACAAAACATTTACAGAAGACTAACCCCTGTCCTTCTCAGACTATTCCAGAAAGTCCAACAAGAGTGAAGACCTCCAAAGTCCTTTTATAAGGCCAGCATCATCATAACATCAGATAAAGGCAAAACCAAGGGTGGAAACTACAGGCGAATACCAGTGATGAGCATAGATGCTAAAAAAAGATGATCCACCATGATCAAGTGGGATTCATCCCAGGGATGCAAGGATGGTTCAATATCCAAAAATCAGTAAGTGTAATACATCACATAAAAAAAGAAAGAGAAAAACCCCATGATCATATCAACAGATGAGGAAAAAGCATTTGATAAGGTACAGCACCCATTTATGATAAAAACGCCCTGCAAAGTGGGAGTATAGGGGGCATTCCTCAACATAATAAAGGCCATATATGAAAAACCTACTGTGAACCTCATACTCAATGGGCAAAAACTAAGTTTTCCCACTAAGACAAGGATGTCTGCTTTCACCACTTCTCTTCAACATAGTATTGGAGGTCCTAGCCACAGCAATTAGGCAAGAAAAAGTAATATAAGGCATCCAAGTTGGAAAGGAAGAAGCAAAACTGTCATTGTTTGCAGATGACATGATAGTGTACATAGAAAACCCCATAGACTCCATCAAATAAGTACTCAACTTAAAAAGTGAATTTGGTAAAACTGCAGGATACAAAGTCAATATTCATAAATCGAAGACATTTTTGTATACCATCAATGAAATATCAGAGTCAGAAATCAGGAAAAAAAAATCGCATTTGCTTTAGCAACAAGAAAAATAAGGTATCTAAGTATAAACTTAACCAAGGAGGAAAAAGACCTGTATGCAGAAAATTATACAACACTGAAGAATGACATTAAGGAAGACACAAATAAATGGAAGCATATAATGTGATCATGGATTGAAAGAATTAACAAATTAACATCATCAAAATGTCCATACTACCCAAAGCAATCTATAGATTCAACACAATCCTAATTAAAGTATCTATGATGCATTTCACAGACATAGAACAAGCATTTAAAAAATTTATATGGAACCATAAATGACCCTGAATAGCTGCAGCAATCTTAAAGAAGAACAAAGTAGGAGGGATCACAATACCTGATATAAAACTATATTGCAAGGCTACTGTAATCAAAACAGTCTGGTACTGGCATAAGAACAGACACATAGGTCAATGGAACGGAATAGAGAGCCCAGAAATAAACTCATATCTTTATGGCTAATTAATATTCAACAAGGGGTGCAGAAGCATAAAGTGGAGTAAAAATAACCTCTTCAACAAATGATGTTGGGAGAGTTTGACAGGTACATGCAAAAAATTGAAATTCTACCACCAACTTACACCGTACACAAAAATAAACTTAAGATTGATAAAAGACTCAAATATAAGTGGCAACACCATAAAAGTTCTACAGGAGAACATAGGCAGGAACTCTCAGATATTGCACACAGCAATATTTTCATCGAGATGTTCCCTAGAGCAACAGACATAAAGGAAAGAATAAACAAATATGACTTCATCAAAATAAGAAGCTTTTTCACGGCTAAATAAAACATCAGCTAAATGAAAAAGGAGCCAATCATATGGAAAAATTATTTTCCAGTGAACTCATCAGACAGGGGTTTCATCTCCAAAATATATAAAGAACTCACATGACTCCACTCCAGGAAGACAAACAATCCATTAAACAAAATGGGCAAAGGAGCTGAACAGACACTTCTCTAAGTAGGACCTACACAGGGCTCAGAGATATAGGAAAGGTTGCTCATCATCACTAGCCATCAGAGAAATACTAATTAAAACCACAATGAGATATCATTTCATACTGGTCAGAATAGCCACCATAAAGAAATCCACAAACAGTGGTTGCTGGCAAGGTTGTGGAGAAAAGGGAACTCTAGGACACTATTGGTGGGAATGCAGACTGGTGCAGCCACTGTGGAAAACAGTTTGGAAGTTCCTCAAAAAGCTAAAAATTGAACTGCCTTTTGACCCAGTGATTCCACTGCTGGGTTTATACCTTAAGAATCCCAAAACACCAATTCAAAAGGACCTATGCACCCCCATGTTCATAGCAGCACAATTTATAATAGCCAAGTGCTGGGAACAAGCTAAGTACCCATCAGTAAATGAGGTGATCAAAAAACTGGTACATTTACACAATGGAATACCATGCAGCAGAAAGAAAGAAAGAGCTATTACCCTTCATGACAGCATGGATGGAACTGGAGAGCCTTATGCTATGTGAAATAAGCCAGGGAGGTGAAAGACAAATGCCATATGATCTCATTTATAAGTGGAACCTAATTAGCAAAGCAAGTAGTCAAGGAAAATATGACCAGCAACGTTGAAAGAAAGAAAGAAGAAACCTACATGGACAAGAGGGAGGGAGGGAGGGAGGGACTAGGGTAGCAGGGAGGGAATGGTGAAGGGTCAGATCAAGGAACGGGTATGAAGGACACATGGAGGAAGTCAAGGTGGAAAGGGTTGAGGGGGGGAGGTGTGGGTGGGGGTGTAGGGGCTAGTGGTGGTGGGTAAATGGAGACAAATGCACTGGAACAATAAATATTAAAAAAAAGAGAAAAATAATTAATAAAAAATAAAAATAAAAAATAAAATAAATATAAAATAAAAATACAAAGAAATAGAAAATGCAATATATGCTCACGAGAATATATTCAACAGAATAAAAGATTATACAAAGAAAAATATGTTCCTTCTCACCCTAGGCTCCAGCCCTCCCCCCAAGAGACATAAACTATTAACAGTTTCTTGTGTGCAACCTTCCAAAATTTGCCAGTGTTCATGAAATTATTTACATGTATATACAGGGTTCCTTTTCTGTACTAAAGAGCTTATGCTTCACACACTGTTTTCAATTTGCTCTTTTCTCTGGGCAACTCCTCGAATTCTGTAATAGTTATCATGGGGTTAACTCAAGAATTTTAATAGTTAATAAGGTTAGTAACCAATGCATGTAAAAGTTAGTGTTTCAGGAACTGAAGGTATGATCCACCCTGACTCCAGGAGATGGCAAGTAATTCTACCTTTGTGTCCCAGTGGGACTGCAAACAATCAAGATGGTATCTGAACCACTGTGCTCCAGGGGGAGATGTCTACCACCTAGGGCACCGATAAAGAACCACCAGTCAACAGATGGAAGAATGCTGCAGCTTTTATCTGATTAGCCTTTTCCCTGAATCCCACTTTTCTTCTCCTTATAAAAAAGGTCTGTTTAAAATGAAATGTAAGATCATCTTTTAGGGTACATAACCTGCCATTTTCTTAGATCACTGGCCATCTGAATAAAGCACTCATAAAGACTCAATTCCTGTCTTTGCTTATTGATTCTGGTGGTGACAGGCAGCACGAATGCCACCTTTTCTGGTTTCAGTTGCAGGGCACTCTGCTGGGTGGTTGGGCTGTTACATGTATAAGTACCATAGCAAAAGGTACTTAGGTGTGACATGGTGACCACAGATATTCCTCAATGAGTGTTCTTCACCAAAGGTCTTTAGACATATGTGACCATATTTGAAGAATAAACTCTTGAAATTGAATATGTTGGATCAAAGATTATGTGCATTTTAAGTTTAAAGAGATATCACAGAAGTGCTTTCCAAAAATCATGGCCAGATGTCAGCAAAATGGTAGAGTAAACACCTCCCAAAACCCTATCTTATCCCATGAAAGCAACAAGAAAACTAGCAAAACCAATTAGAATCAACTTTTTTTAAAAGAATTTTGGAAATTAATTAGGGGCTTGGAGTAAATTAGGGAGCATTTATTCACATACACTCATACATACACAAACCCAGCTGATTCTCAGTAAGAATCATAGGCTTTGTGGTGTTTTAATTTGCCTTAGTCCACCCCTGACTCATTAGCTCCTAATGCCTTGAAAAATAAAAACCCACACTTGTCATAAAAATTCTGGCTAGTAGGGGGAGCTGAATAGGGCTGAAACTCTTTCAAGGTCTCATTCCCCCAAAATTGTTATTATTTCTGTTAGTTGATCTTATTTGCAAGAATGTCTATATTTGACCAGACTCAGAGCTTACCTTGTACAAAAAGCTTATTCTCAAGGACTGATTGTCAGAACAATAGGCATTTAGCTTCACAACTACCTGTGGCAGTAGATAAAAGTTGGAGCAAAAAATGACCTAATTAAAAGGCTAAAAGACAAACTTCATTAATGAGATGTCCATGGGGGCTTTTAAAAAGTTGTAGGTATTCCTCCAAATCCAGAAGGCCACAGGCACTACATGCCCAGGCATGTGCACATGCTTACATAAGCCCTGAGAAAATCTTTAGATTTCACTCAGGCTAACTTTGAGGCTCTGTCAACACAGGAAATGAAGGCTAAGGCAGAGTTCTCAACTGCATGGCTGAGTTGAAGGTATGCTGCACTATGCACACAGAACCTCTGGGAAAAAACTAGGAGACTTACTGGTCCTAGACATTTTAGTAAAAGTGACCAATCATTAAAATAATTTTATATGGTAACTCTGGAAGTCAGATTCTCATTGCTCTTGAGGGTTTGTTGTTGTTGAGGTTTTTTTGAAGTCATTGTTTGTTTTCTTAGTGACTTCCCTGAATCAATTCTGCAAAGTCTGTATTCTTTGGTTGTGTGTATCCACTATAGTTTCTGCTTTGTTATCTTAGTTGTCATTTAAACGTCCAGTTTTAACAATAAAAATGAAATGAAATAAAAAAACAAGAAGAAAGAAGAAAATATGACCCACCAGCACAAAAGCAATCACAACTGCCTCTTAGGAAGTACATTTACCTTAAACAAAAAATTTAAATGAGCTATTTTAAATATATTCAAAAAAATTAAGTAAGACAACTTACGGAATGAGTGAAAATATTTGCAAAGCACACATCTGATAAGGGTTTAATATCCAAACTATAAAAGGAATTCATATATAACTCAACAGCAAAAACCAAATGATCTGATTAAAAAATGGGCAAAGAACCTGAATAGACATTTTTTTCTAAAGAAGATATTCAAATGACAAACAGGTACATGAAAAGGTGCTCAACATCTCTAGTAATTTGGAAAATGCAAAGCAAAACCACAATGAAATATCATCTCACACCTGTTAAAATGATTATCCTCAAAAAGGCAAGAGATATCAAATGTTGTTGAGAGTTGATGATATGGAGAAAAGGGAACCCTTGTGCATGGTTGATAGGGATGCAAACTAGTACAGACACTATGGAAAACAGTATGGAGGTTTCTCAATAATTTAAAAATAGAACTACCATATGATCCAGCAAACCCACTTCTATCTATATATCTAAAAGAAGCAAAACCACTATGTTGAAGATATATCTGCACCCCCATATTCACTGCAGCATTATTTATAATAGCCAAGACATGGGAACAACTTAAATGTGCATCAGTGGACAACTGGATAAAGAAAATGTGATAATGTGATATATACACACACACACACAATAGGATGCATTTAGTCATGAAAAAAGGAAATCTCACCATTTGTGACAGTGTGAATGACTCTTGCGGGCATTATGCTAAGTGAAATAAGTAAGACATAGAAAGACAAAAACTATATAATCTCACTTCTATGTGGAATCTAAAAGAAATAACCTCATAGAAACACAGATTAGATTTGGGGTTGCCAGAAGCAGGGGGTGTAGGGTGGGAGAATGGGTGAATGTGGTAAAAAAGTACAAAGTCCTAGTAAGATAAGTTGTGAGGAAGTAATATACCACAGGATGACTATAGTTAACAATACTCTACAGTATATTTAAAAGATCCTTAGATAGTAAATCTTAAAAGTTCTCACTACATGGTAAAAAATCATATCTATGAGAGGTGAGAAATGTTAATTAAACTTATTGTGGTAATCATTTTACAATATATACACATATCAAATCGTTATGTTGTACACTTTAAACTTGTACAATGTAATATATCAATCATATCTCAATAAAACTGAAAAAATATATTAAGGAAACCAGGTTTAAATAATTAAAAGAAAGTAGAGAAACAATGCTTTACCAGATAAAGAATATCAATAAAGGGGTACTTTTTAAAAAATTAAAATTCTGGTGTAGAAAACTAAAATAAAACTGAATTTTTAAAAAGATGTTATATATTTATTTTCATACAGAGGAGAAGGGAGGGAGAAAGAGAGGAACAGAAACACCAATGTGCAGTTGCCTCTCATGTGCCTCCCACTATGGACCTGGCTGGCAACCCAGTCTTGTGCCCTGACTGGGAACCAAACCGGCAACCCTTTTCTATTCACAGACCGTCACTCAATCCACTGAGCCACACCAGCCAGGGCTGAACTGAAAATTTAACTAGAGGAACTCAACAGCAGTTTCAAACGAGAAGAAGAGACAATTAATGAACTTAAAGAGGGGTCAACTGATGACATCTAGCCTGAGGAACAGAAACTAAAAAGAATAAAGAAAAATAAACAGAGCATAGGAGCCATAAACTGGAGAGAGAGAGAGAGAGAAAGGATCAGTAAGAATATCAAAAGCATTAATGGCTGAAATTTTCCAAATTTGGTGAAAATCATTAATCTTCACATCCCAAAAGCTCAACAAGCTCCAAGTATATTTCCTATCAAAAACCATGGAGGTAGAAAGCAGTAGGATACCATATAAAGTACTGAAAGAAAAAAAAATTTCAACAAACAATTCTTTATGCAGCAAAACAATTCTCCAAAAATAAAGGAGAAATTGGCCAGATAAATAAAAACAGAGAACTCATCACTAGAATATTTATCCTACAATTATTCCTAAACAGTTCAACCGTTCTGGCCAAAATGAAAGGACACTAGCCAGGAACTCAAATACACTTGAAGACAAAAAATAAAGAACACCAGTAAAAGTAACTATACAGGTAAGTATAAAAGACAATATAAATTTGTGCTTGTAATGCTATATTTCACTCATCTAAATTAAAAGACAACTGCATAAAGCAATTATAAATCTGTGTCATGAATACATAATGTATAAAGATGTAAATTTTATGACAATTAAGAGCACAAAGGAGAGAGATGTGACGGAGTTACAGAGGAGCAAAGCTTTTGTATACTACTGAAATTAAGTTGATATAATCTGAACTATATTTTTATAAATTAGGATGTTAATGGTAATCTGCCAAGAAACAACTAAAAGGTAACTTAAAAATATATAGTAAGCTAAATGGCAAGGGAACTTAAACAGTACTTAAAGTTATCTATTCAAACAAAAGAAGGCAATAATGAGCCCTGGTGGTGTGGCTTAGTGGATTGAGCACTGGGCTTCAAACCAAAGGGTCACCAGTTCAATTCCCAGTCAGGGCAAATGCCTGGGTTGCAGGCCAGATCCCCAGTAGGGGGCACTTGAGAGGCAACGACACATTGACGTTTCTCTCCCTCTCTTGCTCGCTCCCTCCCTTCCCCTCTCTAAAAAATAAATAAAATCTTTAAAAATAAAAAAGAAGGCAATAATAAAGGAAGAGGACTAAAATGACATACATGAAAAACAAATAGCAAGTGCTATCTTATCTGTAATTGTGTTAAATGTAAATGAATTAAACATTCCAATGAAAAGTCAGAGGTTGGCAAACAGATTTAAAAACATGATCCATCTATTTCTGCAAGAGACATATTTTAGAATCAAAGTCAAATAGGTTGAAAGTAAAAGAAAGGAAAAGATGTTTCGTGTAAACAGTAACCAAAACAGAACCAGAATGGCCCTATCAAACAAAATTGCCTTAAATATGAAACCACACAAACTTCATCAGACAAAATAGACATTAAGAAAAAATTATTAGATCCAAGATGGCAGTAGATTAGGTGGAAGCTATGCTAACCCCTTCTCAGGATCAAACTGGAATTACAATCAAATTATAGAATAATCATCCTGAATAACCAATAAAGACTATCTAGAGAGATGCCTTATAACCAAGGACTTACAGAAGAAACCTCATCAAGACTTGTAGGAAGTGTGGAGGTTCAAGAGGGCTGGCTGGGGTCCATGGGTGGCAGCTGAAGTTCTGGAGGCATATCTCAGCTGTGGGGGGTTCCTCCTGAGAAGTATGGGGTCTAAACCCCAAGATGGGTTCCCAGCCTAGAACACCACAGCCAGGAAAGTTGCCCCCCTAACCTCTGGCTATGAAAAGCAATAAATAATACACTAGAAAGAATAAAGAGTAGGTTAATGAGACAGAGGATCAAAGCAGTGATTTAGAAGACAAGGTAGAAAAAATACCCAATCAGAGCAGCAAAAAGAAAAAAATGTCTTAAAATGAGGGTTTCTATCCACTAGGCAGAGACAGCTAGAGACACAGCCACCCTCTTTTGGGGCCAACACACAAAAGTTTGTCTGCAGCCACTTACCCTGGGTTCCAGCAGAGGGAGGGCAGAGTAGATAAGAGCTGTATGAGGAGACACTGGGGATTGTGGCTCTGGCAAGACAGCTAGAGTCAGCAGCCAGGATCCTCTGTGCTCAGTCACCCCCCTCACCCCAACCTGCAGTCGCCATCTTTCTCAGGCAGAGCATTCTCCTCCATGTGGCATTACTCTTGGGGGAAGCAATAGCCCCACCCACAATAATCCTTCTTGTCCCACCCTGTGGAAGTCAAGCCCCACTGCTGAGGAGTACACCTGGAGGCTCTTTCAGTGATTAAGTCTACCAGAAAGCCTACAGGTGGAGGCAAATTTCTGGGCACTTTGAGAGCTTGTCTGAAACTCCCCCAGGCCCAGTGCTGAAAAATGTTGCCCTTGGTGAGCAGGTTTGTTCTTTCTGTACATACTCAGGCCCAGCAGAGTGAGCCATAAGCTGTGGATCACTGATAGCTTCAAACAGGTTAGATGAAGCCAGTCACAGGTAGTGTCTGATATAGACAGGCACCAGATTTACCTAATACAATAGAAACAAACACAAGGAAGCAGACAAAATGGGAAGACAAAGAAACAGGCCCCAAATGAAAGAACAAGAGAACCCTCCAGAAAAACAGCTAAATGAAATGAAGATAAGCAATGTTTTAGATATAGACTTAAAGTAATGATTATAAGGATACTCAACAGATTGAAAAAAAAACATAAAAGCCATTTAAAAAAGGATCATTCAAAAATAAAGAATGCAATATCTGAACTAAATAATACACTAGAAAGAATAAAGAGTAGGTTAATGAAACAGAAGATCAAAGCAGTGATTTAGAAGACAAGGTAGAAAAAAATACTTAATCAGAGCAGCAAAGAGAAAAAATGTCCTAACATGAGAATAGTTTAACGGACCTTTGCGAAAACATGAAATGTAACAACATTTGTAAAACAGGGAGATCAGAAGGAGAAAAGAGAAAGCAAGGAATCAAGAACTCATTTGAAATGATAATGACCAAAAACTTCCCTAATCTGGTGAAAAAAGATGACACACAAGTCCGGGAAGCACAGGGTCTCAGACAAGATAGACATAAAGAGGTTCACACCAAGACCATCTTAGTCCAAGACCATATGTAAACTAATACATAATTAAAATGGCAAGGCTTAAAGGCAAAGAGAGAATCTTAAAAGTTGCAGGAGGAAAGCATTTAGTTACTTATAAGGGAGCCGCTATTAGACTGTCATCTGAGTTGTCAACAGAAACATTTCAGGCCAGAAGGGATTGGCATGAAATATTCAAAGTGATGAATAGTAAGGCCGTTCAACCAATACTACTTTACCCAGCATGGTTATCATTAAAAATTGAAGGAGAAACAAAGAGCTTCCTAGACAAGAAAAAGCTAAAAGAGTTTACCATAAAACCAGTATTGCAACAAATGTTAAATGGCTTGCTTAAGAAGAATAAGAAGAAAAAGAAAAAGAAAAATAGTTAAAAATGAAATGGCACTAAATATATATATCTATCAATAATCACTTTAAATGTAAATGGCTTAAATGCCCCAATCAAAAGACATAGGATAGCTGAATGGAGAGGAAAAGAAAATTAATATATATGCTGTTTCCAAGAGACTCACCTCAGAACAGGATACACACAGACTAAAAGTAAAGGGATAGAAAAAGATATTTCATGCAAACAGAGAAGCTAAAAAAAAAAAAAACCAAACTGGTGTAGCAATACTTATGTCTGACAAAATAAGCTCTAAAACCAAGACTACAGTAAGAGAAACTACTCAGAGAAGGAAACCACATCATGATAAAGGGAATAATCCATCAAGAAGATATAACCAACACTAGCAAATATTTTGCATCCATCATAGGATCACCTAAATATGTAAAGCAAATCTTGATGGACATAAAGAGAGAGATTGACAGGAATACAGTCATAGGAGGAGATTTTAACACCCTATTAACCTTCCAGACAGAAAATCAACAAGGCAAAAAGGAGATGATGGCCTTAAATCACATACTAGATCAAATGGATTTAATTGATACCTTCAGAGCACTTCATCCCAAAACAACAGAATATGCTCTTTTCAAATGCACACTAAATGTTTTCTAAGACCATGTTAGGACACAAAATAAGTCTCAATAAATTTAAGAAGACTGGAATCATATCCAGCATCTTCTCCGCCCATAATACTATGCAACTAGAAGTCAGCCACAAGAAGAAAACTGAAAAGTACATAAAGACATGGAAGCTAATAACATATTATTAAACAAGCAATGGGTCAACAATGAGATCAAGGAAGAAATCAAAAGATACATTTAAATAAATGAAAATAAAAGCACACCAACCCAATATCTATGGGACACAGGGCAAGCAGTCCTAAGAGGGAAATTCATAGCATTATAGGCTTATCTTAAAAAAAAGAAAGAAAAAGCTCAAATACACAGCAAGATCACTTTACACTGAAAGGAACTTGAAAAAGAACAACAAAGCTCAAAGTCAGTAGAAGAGAGGAAATAAAGATCAGAGCAGAAATAAATAAAAGAGAGTCTAAAAAACAATACAAAAGATCAATGAGTCCAAGAGCTGATTCTTTGAAAAGATAAACAAGTTTGACAAACTTTTGACCAGACTCATAAATTAAACAAAAGAGAGGACCCAAATAAATAAAATCAGAAAAGAAAGAGGAGAAATAACTGACACTAAAGGAATACAAAGAATTATAAGATATATTTCAAACAATTACATGCCAACAAATTGGATAACCTAGGTGAAATGAATAAATTCCTAGAAACATACAATCTTCCAAAACTAAATCAGGAAGAATCAGAGAATCTGAATAGACAGATTACACCTAGAGAAATTGAAGTTGTAATTTAAAACCTCCCAAAAACAAGAGCCTTGGACTGGATAGCTTTCCCAGGTGAATTTTACCAAACATTCTAAGAACTAACACCTCTCTGTCTCAAACTATTCCAAAAATTCAAGAGGATGAAGCAACTCCTAAGTTCATGTTACTGTCCATCATTTTCCTAATTCCAAAACCGGATAAGGACAGCACAAAGAAAGAAAATCATAAGCCAATATCCCTAATACATATAAGTGCTAAAATCCTCAATAAAATATAAGTAAACTGAATACAGCAATACATCACACAGATCATACATGGTGATCAAAGAGGATTTATTCCAGGGATGCAAGGTTGGTACAACAATCACTAATCAATAAATGTGATACATCACATAAACACAATGAACCATAGAAACCACAGGATCATATCAATAGATGCAGAATAAACATTCGACAAAATCTAGCACCAATTTATGATAAAAAACTCTCAGCAAAGTCAGTATAGAGGGAAAATACCTAATCATAATAAAGGCCATATATGACAAACCCACTGCCAGCATCATTCTCATTGGGCAAAAACTACAAGCATTCCTTTTAAAATTGGGGGGAAATGGGGATGTCCACTTTCACCTCTGTTATTCAAAATAGTTTTGGAAGTCCTAGCCACAGCAATCAGACAAGAAGAAGAATTAAAAATCATCAAAATTGGACAGGAAGAAGTAAAACTGTCTTTATTTGCGGATAGCATGATTCTGTACATAGAGAATCCCAAAGATTCCACCAAGACACTACTAGAACTGATCAATGAACTCAGCGAAGTAGCAAGATACAAAATTAATATCCAGAAATCAGCTGTATTTTATACACCAAAACAAACTATGAGAAAGGGAAATTAAGAAAACAATACCATTCACACTTGCTTCAAAAAGAATAAAACACTCAGGAATAAATTTAAATAAGGATGTACTATACCTGTACTTGGAAAACTATATGACACTGAAGAAAGAAATTAAAGAAGATATAAATAAATGAAAGCACACACTGTGTTCATGGATAGGAAGAATTAACACCATTAAAATGTCCATACCACCCAAAACAGTCTGTAGATTTAGTGCAATTCTTATCAAGATACCAATGATATATTTCACAGAACTAGAACAAATATTTCGAAAATTTATTGAGAACCACAAAAGACCCCAGGTAGAAACAGAAATCTTGAGAAAGAAGAACAGAGTTGGAGGAATCATTCTACCTAATATCAAACTATATTTTAAGCCCATAGTAATCCTAACAGCACAGTATTGGCATAAAAATGGACAAATTTCAATGGAACAGAACAGGGAGCCCAGAAATAAACAAACAACTTCATAGTCAACTAATACTTGACCAAGGAGGTAAAAACATACAATGAGCCAAAGATAGTTTATTCAATAAATGGTGCTGGGAAAATTGGACAGGTACACACAAGAAATGAAACTATACCACCTTTTACACCACACACACATGAATAAACTCAAAGTGGATTAAAGACTTAAATGTTAGACCTGAAACCATAAAAATCCTAGAAGAAAACATAGGCAGTAGAATCCTGGAGATTTCTTATCTCTTATTTATTTATTTATTTATTTATTTATTTAATTTATTCAAATACATGTGTCTCTATTTACCCACCACCACTTTCCCCTTCCCCACCCAGAATCACCTCCCTCTCTCAATCCTTCCCCACTTTGGCTTTGTCTATGTGTTCTTCATTCATGTTCCTTGATTTAACCCTTCCCCTTCTTTTCCCCATTACTCACCTACCTCCTTCCCTTTCATTTCTTTTGGTTTCTTTTTCCTTTCAATGTTGCTGGTTATATTTTCATTGCTTGTTTATTTTGTTAATTACATTCCACTTATAGGTGAGGTTGTATAATATTTGTATTTCACCCCCTGGATTATTTCACTTAGCATAATGCTCCCCAGTTCCTCCCATGCTCTTGCGAAGGGTAGTAGCTTGCTCACTCTTTCTTCTTTCTTTCCTTTTCCCTCCCTCCCTCCCTCCCTCCCTCCCTCCCTCCCTCCCTCCCTCTCTCTCTCTCTCTCTTTCTTTCTTTCTTTCTTTCTTTCTTTCTTTCTTTCTTTCTTTCTTTCTTTCTTTCTTTCTTTCTTTCTTTCTTTTCTTTCTCTTCCTTCCTTCCCCTCCCTCCCTCATCCCTCCCTCCCTCCCTCCCTCCCTCCCTCCCTCCCTCCCTCCCTCCCTCCCTCCCTCCCTCCCTCCCTCCCTCCCTTCCTTCCTTCCTTCCTTCCTTCCTTCCTTCCTTCCTTCCTTCCTTCCTTCCTTCCTTCCTTTCTTCTCCATAGTATTCCATTGTGTAAATGTACCATAGTTTTTTGATCCACTCATTTACTGATGGGCACTTAGGTTGCTCCCAGACTTGGCTATTTTAAATTGTGCTGCTATGAACATTGGGGTGCATAAGATCTTTTGAATTGGGGTTTTGGGATTCTTAGGGTATAATCCCAGCAGTGGCATTTCTTGGCCAAAAGGCAGTTCCATCTCTAGCTTTTTGAGAGAATTCCAAACTGTTTTCCACAGTGGCTGCACCAGTCTGCATTCCCACCAACAGTTTACTAGGGTTCCCTTTTCTTCACAAACTCGCCAGCACCCATTGTTTATTGATCTGTTTATGATGGCCTTTCTGACCGGTGTGAAGTGGTATCCCATTGTGGTTTTAATTTGCATTTCTCTTATGGATAGTGATGCTGAGTATCCTTTCATATGTCTCTGAGCCCTCTGTATCTCTTCCTTGGAGAAGTGTCTGTCCAGGTCCTTTGCCCACTTTTTAATTAGATTGTTTTTCTTCCTGGAGTGGAGATGTGCGAGTTCTTTATATATTTTGGAGATGAAATTGCTGTCTGAGGTATTACTGGCAAATATGTTTTCCCATAAGTTGGTTCCCCTTTAATTTTGCTGATGTTTTCTTTAGCCATGCAGAAGCTTCTTATTTTGATGGGATCCCACTTCTTTATTCTTTCCTTTATATCTCTTGCTTTAGGGGACATATTGGTAAAAATATTGCTGCATGGGATATTTGAGAGTTTCCTGCCTATTTTCTCCTCTAGGACTTTTATGGTGTTGTGACTTAAATTTGAGTCTTTTATCCATCTTGAGTTTATTTTTCTGTATGGTGTAAGTTGGTGATCAAATTTCAATTTTTTGCATGTAGCTGTTCAGCTCTCCCAACACCATTTGTGGAAGAGGCTATTTTTACTCCATTTTATGCTTCTGCCCCCTTTGTCAAATATTAACTGACCATAGAGACATGGGTTTATTTCTGGGCTTTCTATTCTTTTCCAATGATCTATGTGTCTGTTCTAGTGCCAATACCAGACTGTTTTGATTACAATGGCCTTGTAATATAGTTTTATGTCTGGTATTGTGATCCCTCCTACTTTATTTTTCTTTCTCAAAATTGCTGCAGCTATTCGGGGTCATTTATGTTCCATATAAATTTTTGAAATGTCTGTTCTATGTCTGTGAAGTACGTCATTGGTATTTTAATAGGGATTGAGTTGAATGTATAAATTGTTTGGGGTAGAATGGACACTTTGATGATGTTAAATATTCCAATCCATGAACACGGGACATGCTTCCATTTATTTATGTCTATTAATTTCTTTCTTCAAGGTAGTATAGTATTCTGCATACAGGTTTTTACCTCCTTGGTTAAATTTACTCCTAGGTACTTTATTTTTATTGTTGCTATAGCAAATGCGATTTTTCCCCCTGATTTCTGATTCTGATATTTCAATGTTGGTGTACAAAAATGCCTTTGATGTCTGAATATTGACTTTGTATCCTGCTGTTTTGTCAAATTCACTTTTTAGGCTGAGTAGTTTTTTGGTGGAGTCTACAGGGTTTTTTATGTACACTATCATGTCATCTGCAAACAATGACAGTTTTACTTCCTCCTTGCCAATTTGGATGCCTTTTATTTCTTTTTCTTGTCTGACCACTGTGGCTAGGACTTCCAATACTATGTTGAATAGAAGTGGTTAAAGTGGACATTCTTATCTTGTTCCTGATCTTTGTGGGAAAGTTTTTAGTTTTTGCCCATTGAATATGATGTTGGCTGTATGCTTTTCATATATGGCCTTTATTACAGTGAGGTATGCCCCATTTATTCCCATTTTGCTGAGTGTTTTGATCATAAATGGGTGCTGTACCTTATCGACTGCTTTTTCTGCATCTATCGAGATGATCATGTGGTTTTTGTCCTTTCCTTTATTTATGTGATGTATTACATTTATTGACTTGCGTATATTGAACCATCCCTCCATCCCTGGGATGAATCCCACTTGAACATGGTGGATAATCCTTTTAATGTATTGCTAGGTGTGGTTTGCCAATATTTTGTTGAAGATATTAGCATCTATGTTCATAAGCAATATTGGCCTATAGTTTTCTTTCTTAGTTGTTCTTTATCTGGTTTTGGGATTAGGATGATGCTGGCCTCATAAAGAGAGTCTTCTCTCATCTTGGATTTTCTGGAATAGTCTGAGAAAGAGTTTAGCTCTTCCTTAAATGTTTTGGAAAATTCTCCTGTGAAACCATCTGATTCAGGGCTTTTGTTTGCCCATAATTTTTGATTATGCTTCAATTTCATCAGCTGTTATCAGCCTGTTCAGGCTATCTGCTTCTTCTTCATTCAGTGTTGGAAGGTTATACTTTTCTAGAAACTTGTCCATTTCCTCAAGGTTTTCAAATTTCCTAGGATATAATTGTTCATAATAGTTTCTTATAATCCTTTGTATTTCTGTGGTATCAGTTGTTATTTCTCCTCTTTCATTTCTGATATTTTTTTATTTGGCTCCTCCCCCTTTTTTTCTTGATGAGTCTGCTTAAAGGCTTGTCGATTTTGATTATCTTTTCAAAGAACCAGCTCCTGGATTGGTTGGTCTTTTGAATTGTTCTTTTAGTCTTCATGTCATTCCATTCTGTTCTGATCTTGATTATTTCCTTTCTTCTACTTGCTCTGGCGTTTGTTTGTTGTTGTTTCTCCAATTCTTGAAGTTGTAGAGTTAGGTCATTTATTTGAAACATTTCTATCTTTTGAGGTAGGACTGTATTGCTATGAACTTCCCTCACAGAACTGCCTTTGCTCTGTCCCATAGGTTTTGGACTGTTGCATGTTCCTTTTCATTTGTTTCCAGAAACTTTTTGATTTCTTCTTTGATCTCATTATTGACCCATTCATTGTTTAATTGTGTGCTATTAAGTCTCCATGAGTTTGAAAGTTCTTGAGGTTTCTCCTTGAGGTTGGTTTCCAGTTTCAAGCCCTTGTGGTCCAAGAAAATGCTTGTTGTTACTTCAATTTTTCTGAATTTGTTGAGGTTTGTTTCATGTCCTAACCAGTGGTCTATTTTTGAAAATATTCCATGTGCATTTGAAAAGAATGTGTATTTTGCTTCTTTGGGATGAAAGGTTCAGTATATGTTAGTTAAGTCCATTTAATCTTATGCATCATTCAGTTCCACATATCCTTGCTTCTTTTTTTTTTTTTTAAGATCTATCCATTTTTGACAGTGGGGTGCTAAAATCCCCTACTATCAGTTTGTTACTGTCTATATCTGTCTTGAAGTCCAAGATTTTCCTTATATATTTGCATATATATATATGTGCTCCTATGTAGGGTGCATTTATATTTACAATGTTTATGTGTTCTTGATGGATTATTCCTTTGAATATTATAAAGTGTCCTTCTGGGTCTCTTTTGATGGCCTTTGTTTGGAGATCTATTTTATCTGATATAAGTATTATTACCCCTGCTTTTTTTTTCCCTGTCCATTTGCTTGGAATATTTTTTTCTATCCCTTTACTTTCAGTCCGTTTAGGTCCTTTGTTCTGAGGTGGGTCACTTGTAGACAGCACATGTTTGTCTCATGTTTTCTTATCCATTCAGCAAGCCTGTGTCATTTGATTGGGGCATTTATTCTGTTTACATTTAGAGTTATTACTGACAAGTACTTCCTCATTTTTTTTCCCTTTGTACCTGTGTTCTTCTCTTTCTCACTCTTTTTCTTCATCTTAAACCAGTCCCTTTAGTATATCTTGCAGTGCTGGTCTGGCGGAGATGTATTCTTTTCGCCTTCTTTAGTCTGGGAAACTCCTTATTCCACCTTACATTTTAATTGAGAGCCTTTCTGGTAGAGCAGTCTTGGTTGCAGACCTTTGTTTTTCATTACTTGGAAAATTTCTTGCCGTTCCCTTCTGGCTTTTAGTATTTCTGTTGAGAAGTCAGCTGCTAGCACTATCAGGCTCTTTTGTATGTTACTACCTGTTTCTCTCTTGCTGCTTTTAGGATTCTTTCTTTGTCTTTGATATTTGCCATTTTAATGATAATGTGTCTTGGAGTGGACCTCATTGGGTTCTTCTTGAATTGGGCCCTCTATGCTTCCTGGACTTGGGAGACTTTTTCTGTCCTTCAGTTAGGGAAATTTTCCATCATTACTTTTTCAAACAAGTTCTCTCTCCTTTCCCCCTCTTCTTCTCCTTCTGGTATCCTTATTATACAGATATTTTTACATTTCAGTTTGTCCTGTATTTCCCTAAACGCATCTTCATTATTTTTTAGTCTTTTTTCCATTTCTTGCTCTTTCTGGGAACTTTTTGCTACCTTGCCCTCCAGATTGCTGACTGAACCTTCTGCTTCATCGAGTCTGCTTTTTATTCCTTCTACTGTGGTCTTCAATCAGAAATTATATTCTTCATTTTCTCTTGTCTCTTATTGATAGTTTCTATGTCCATTTTCATGCTGATATAGTTTGCAGTAAGTTCCTCATAGTTTCCCTGTAGTTTTTCATAATTCTTTTTGAGCTCTCTGAGTTCATTGAGCTTCCTTAAGACCATTGTTTGGAATTCAATATCTTATAATTTACTTGCCTTTATTTCATTTAGTTCTCTTTCTGGGGATTCCTCCTTTGCCCTCATTTTGGGGGTGTTTCTTTTTCTTTCCATTATTTGTGAGACTCTTTTTTTTTTTTTTTTGCTTCTCTCTTCTTAAATTGACCTGTCTTGATTTCCTGAGTTTGTGGACTGAACTTATATGGTAGTAGGTGGGTCTTTTTATTTTTTCTTTTCATTCTGGGTTTGCCTCTGATGATGTCAGATGTTAACCTCATCTCACCTTCAGCAGTTCATTTGAGGCTTCCAAGAATCTACTGTCTGTGTCTGTCTCCTGCAATTGTTAATCTAGTCACTCTGCCCTCAGCCATAAGGCTTAGGCACCACAGGGCGGGGCAGTACCTCCTGAAGGCAGGGCTATTGTTTCCTTTCCAGCTGCTGTCTCTCTGGGGCATTGCCTGCCTGAGCAAGACGGATACTACAGAATGGGGGAAGAGACAGCACCAGGATGCCCCTGGCTACCCCCTCAGTTATCTTCCTAATGCCTCCATCTGCAGTCTCTCCTCAATTGTCTCTAGAGGGCTCTGTATCCCCTTTAGCCAGGGATCTACTATCTGTGCCCGCCGCTCTGCGCTCAGCACCCAGGCCAGCGCGCAACTCCTGGAGTGGGCAGAGCCTCCTGATGGTGAGGCTACTGTGTCCTTTGTGCCTAAGCAAGATGGGAGCTGTGGAGTGGGAGGTGAGTCATCACCAGGGCCCTGCTGGCCACTGTCTCAGTTCTCTCCCCAAAGCTTTCCTCACCCATCTTTCCTCAGGTGGCTCCTACCCATTCTGTCCCCGCCTCTGCCCAGAGACCATAGAAAGTGGCTGCCACAGCAATTTGATCACATTGGCCCTTTAAATGGATCTTTGCATCTCCAGCCCCCTGTCTCTGGCAGAGAGCACCACTGCACTTTTTTCAGCTGTCTTTTGTCTGTGTGCTTTTTTGTGTTCTGGTGCTGTAGGCTAGAGGTCCCCTCTTATGGTTGAGACCCTGTCCTTCTTAGGGGGATCCAATTGGTTGTTTCCATATTCCTCTGGTGATGGTGCCCATGGGCGCCCAGCCCATCCTCTCAAGCTTTCACCACACTTATCACCTGTTAGGCTGTGCAAAAGCCAATTCCACTGTCTGTCTGAGGCCCCAAGGCTCCTCTCTCACTATCGTTCCATTGTTTCCCAGGTGATTTCTCCAGTTTATTTGCAATTCCAGTTTGGTCCTGGGAGGAGGTCAGTGTGACCTCCACTCACTCCTCCACCGTATTCTCATCTCCCTATTTTTCTTGTTGCTATAGCAAATGGGATTTGTTTCCTGATTTCTGATTCTGATATTTCATTGTTGATGTACACAAATGACTTTGATTTCTGAATATTGACTTTGTATCCTGCTGTTTTGCCAAATTCACTTATTAGGTTGAGTAGTTTTTTTGTGGAGTCTATGGGGTTTTCTAGGTACACTATTATGTCAGACATTTCTTATAGCAACATTTTTTCTGATATACCATCTTGGGCAAGGGAAACAAAAGGAAAATTAAGCAAATGGGACTATATCAAACTAAAAAGTTTTTGCACAGCAAAGGAAATCATCAAAATTAAAAGACATTCCACTGAGTATGAGAACATATTTGCTGACACATCTGATGGGGGGTTAATATCCATAGTTTATAAAGATATTTTAAAAGTCAACACCAAAAACAATCCTTTTAAAAAATTGGCAAAGGACCTGAAGAGACACTTCTCCAAAGAGGACATACAGATGGTCAATTGACATATGAAAAGATGCTAAATGTCATTAATCATCAGAGAAATGCAAATTAAAACTCCAATGAGATATCACCTCACACTTGTCAGTATGGCCACCATCAATAAATCAACAAACAACAAGTGCTGACAAGGATGTAGAGAAAGGGGAACACTCATGTGCTATTGGTGGGAATACAGATTTGTACAGCCACCCTAGAAAGCAGTATGGAGTTACCTCAAAAAAATAAACAAGGAACTACCTTATGACTCAACTATTCCACTTCTGGGAATTTATCCAAAAAAATCTGAGACACTAATTCCAAGGAATATATGCACCCCTATGTCCACGGCAGCATTATTTACTATAGCCAACATTTGGAAGCAGCGCAAGTGCCCATCACTTCAATTAAAAAAAAAGAAAGCTGTGGTACATTTGCACAATGGAATACTATTCAGCCATGAAAGAGAAGAAAATTTTACCCTTTACGACATGGATGGGCCTGAAAAACATTATGTTAAGTAATATAAGCCAGTCAGAGAAAGACTATTATTTCACTTACATGTGGAATCTAATGAAGAAACTGAACTAACAAGCAAAATAGAGATAGACTCATTGATAGGGATCAGGCTGACAGCTCTATGGATGTGGGTGAGGTGGTGGAGGCAAAAAAGGGGAAAAAACTCATGGACACAGACAACAATGTGGTGATTGAAGTGTGAAGGAGGTGAGTGGAGGTGGAAGAGGGTATGAAGGGATAAATATTAATGGAAAATAAAATAATAATAAATAAAAATAAAAAATTATTACTAGAGACAAAGGATATTTTATTATGATAAAAGGGTCAACCCATCAAGAGGCGGTATCAGTTATAAATATATGCAGGTAACAACAGAGTCCCAAAATTTAAGAAGTACAATCAGATAAAATTGAGGAGAAATAGACAATTCAACAAAAATAGTTAGACATTTCAACACTCTACTTTTAATAATGGATAAAACAACTAGAGAGATCAGTAAGTATATAGAAGCTAAACAATACTATAAACCAACTAGAAGTAACCGACATGTGTAGAACACTTAACAGCCGAATACATTTTCTCCCTGAGTCTGCATGAACCATTCTCCAAGATATACCATATATTAATTCATAAAACAACACTTAATAAATTTAAGATGGCTGAAATCATAAAAAGTATGTGCTATGACCACAATGGAATAGCAGAAGTCAATAACAGAAAGAAATCTTGGAAATTCACAAATACCAGGGTGGGCAAAGGTAGACTGATAGTTGTTTGTATGGAAAATAATACAATAATTGATAAAGAATATAAGAACAAACTGTTTTGTGTATTCACCACTGTAAACTTACTTATGTCCCACCCTGTAGGTGAAAATTACACAATGTACTTCTAAAGGACCACAGGAAAAAGAAGAAAATCACAAGGACAATTTTAAAATGTAAATATAAATGAAAATGCAAGTATAATGTACCAAAACTTAAGGAATGTCACTAAACCAGTGCTTATATGAAAATTTATAGCTGCAAACATCAGCATGTAAAAGAGGGTCTCACCCTAGCTGGTGTGGCTCAGTGTATTGAGCACCAGCCTGTGAACCAAAGGGTCACTGATTCAATTGCCAGTTAGGGCATATGCCTGAGGTTACAGGCCAGATTCCCAGAGGGAGATGTGTGAGAGGCAACCACACATTGATGTTTCTCTCTCTTTCTCATTCCCTACCCCTAATTCAAAAAATAAACACATAAAATCTTTTAAAAAATAAAAGAAAAGGAGGTCTCAACTTCTGTTCACCATTGTCCTGGAAATACTAACCAGGGCAATTAGGCAATATATAAAATATAAAAGACATCCACATTGTAAGGAAGAAGTAAAATAACTTTTATTTACAGATGACATGATCTTGTATGGGGAACATCCTAATTAATACACACACAAACTCTTGGTATAAGTAAATAAATTCAGCAAGGTTTCAGGATACAAGATCAACATAAAAAATCAGTTTGCATTCTGGTAATGAACAATCTGAAAATAAGATGAAGAAAACAATTTCATTCATGATAGCATAAAAATAATTGTAGGAATACATTTAACAGAATAAGTGCAAGACTTGTACACTGACAGCTACAAAGCATTAGCTGGAAGAAATAATTTAGTCTTAAATAAATGGGAGGACATCCCATGTTGATGGATTGGAAGACAATACTGTTAACATGGCAATACTCCTCGAACTGATCTTCAGATTCAGTGGGATCCCTATCAAAATTCTAGGTGTTTTTTTTTTCAAGCTGTTCTTAAAATTCACATGGAAATACATGGAATCTGGAATAGCTAAAGTACTCATTTAAAAGAAGAACATGGTGGAGGAATGAGTGGAAGTAACACTGACCTCCTCCCAGGATCAATATGGAATTACAACTAAATTGTGGAGAAATCGCCTGGAACAAACAACTGAACAATAGCGAGAGAGGAGCCTTATAACCTTGGAGAGACAGAAGAATCAGCTTTAGCACAACCTGACTGGTAAGGAGTGTGGTAGAGACTCAAGAAGGTGGTTGGGGTACCCATGGGAGGCAGCACCAGAAGGATATTGAAATAGCCAGTTGGATCCCCCTGAGAAGGGTACAGTATAAACCATAAATGGGGATCTCCAGCCCACAGCACCAGAGCCCAAAAAGTACACAGATAACAGCCAGCTGTGAAAGCACCAGGGTTGCTCTCTGCCAGATACAGGTAGCTAGAGATGCAAAGAGCCGTTTAAAGGGCCAATGCATAAATTTTTATTTTCAGAGGCTTACCCTGGTCTCCAGCAAAGGCAGGGGAAGGGTGGACTAGAGACGTCTGCGGAGAGACTGGGGAAGGAAGTTTTGGGAAGAGAACTGAGAGAATAGCTGGCGGGATCCTGGTGCTGACTTACCGCCATATAGCAACAGCTATCTTGCTCAGGCAGACCATTCCCCTGAGTGGCAACAGCATGAGAGGACACAATAGCCCCGCCCCAGGAGGGACTCTGTCATGGCCCGGTAGTGCTAAAACCTGACTGCTGAGTACAGAGTGGCAGCCACACATAGTAGATCCCTGGCTAAAAGTGGTGCAGAGTGGTATGGAGACACTTGAGGAAAGACTGGAAATGGATCTTTGGGGAAAGAACAGGGAGTAGCTGGCAGGATCCCGGTGCTGACTCCTTCCTCATATGACAGCAGCTATCTGGCTCAGGCAGACCACTTCCCTGAGAGGCAGCAGTATGAGAGGACCCAATAAACCCACCCTCATGAGGTGCCTAGGCCTCCCTACTGAATGCATGCAGAGTGACTATATTAGCAACTGAAGCAGATAGCCACACACAGTAGATTCCTGGAAGTCTCTTAAGGACTGCCTAAGGTCAGACAGAATCAACATCTGACATCATCAGAAGCAGATCCAGGAAAAACCATAAAAAACAAAACAAAACAGCAGTCTGCTACCATAGAAGTTCACACCACAAAGTCAGGAAATCAAGACAGATTAATTTAAGAAGCAGAAGCAAATAAGAAGAGTCTCACAAATAATGGGTAGACAAATAAACACCACCTGATCAAAGGGAAAGTAGGAATCCCCAGAAAGAGAGCTAATGAAACAGAGGCAAGTAAATGATGAGCTATTGTGTTCAAAACAATGGTTCTAAGGATGCTAAATGAGCTCTGTAAGCTCAGAGAGAATTACCAAAAACCTACAGAGAAACTATGAGAAACTTACTGCAAAATATACCAGCATGAAAAAGGACATAGAAACTATCAATAAGAGACAAGAGGAAATGAAGAGTACAATTTCTGAATTGAAGAACACAGTAGAAGGAATCAAAAGCAGGCCAGATGAATCAGAGCATCGAATCAGCAATCTGGAAGATAAGGTAGAGAAAAGCTCCCTGACAGAGCAAGAAAATGAAAAAAGGCTAAAAAAGAATAAAGAGGCATTTAGGGAAATGCAGGACAACCTTAAACATAGTAATATAGATTTAATAGGGATACCAGAATGAGAAGAGGAGGAAAGGATAGAGAACCTGTTTGAAAAAGTAATGATGGAAAACTTCCCTAATTGAAGGAGAGATAAAGGCTCACAAGTCCAGGAAGCATAAAGGTTCCCATTCAAGAGGAACCCAATGAGGCCCACTCCAAGACCCATCATCATGAAAATGGCAAATATCAAAAATAAAGAGAACTGTAAAGGCAGCAAGGGAGAAACAGGTAGTAATATACAAGGGAGCCCGATAGGGCTAGCAGCTGACTTTTCAACAGAAACACTAAAAGCCAGAAGGGAATGGCAAGAAATATTCCAAGTAATGAAAAGCAAAGGCCTGCAACCAAGACTGCTCTACCCAGCAAAGCTCTCAATTAAAATGTAAGGTGGAAAAAGGAGTTTTCCAGATAAAAGAAGGCTAAAAGAATACACCTCCAACAAACTAGCATTGCAAAATATACCAAAGGGATGGCTTTAAGAAGATGAAGAAAAAGATTCTATGAACACCCAGTTACTTTCACAGTCACCAATACTTGATATTACCAATGTTTTTAATACTTATTAAACTGATTGTGACAATGATGATTTATTTTCATTGTACTTTATCATTTGTTGAAACTAGACCTTTTTATGTATATTTGTTGCTTATTTCTATTATTTTTAAAAAGCTTTAAATGACTTTTTGGTATTTTTTATCCATTTTTTTGATTAAATGTTTGTAGGATTTTTTCCCTAAAAAAACCCAACAACTATTAACTTTTTTAGATGTATTGCAAATACTTTCCCATTCTATTACTTGTCCTTTAACTTGTTTATTGTATATTAGTATATTGTCTTAAATGTTTAATGTAGTCATATTGTCAATATTTTACTTTATCACTTTTGGGTTTGAATATTTTACTTCAGGGTAAGAAAAATATTATTTTGTATTTTCTCCTAAAACTCCTTAGATTTTACATCTTGATTTTTAACTCACTTGAATATCTTTTTGTATAATGTGTGAAATAGGGCTCTATATTTGTTTTATTTCAAGTAACAGTGGTCCATGCACCTTGGTTGTTGAATAAGCCTTATTTTCCCCATTGATCTGAAATATCAATTGAATCATATATTGTTAGACAAAGATACACATTTGTTTCTAGAATGCTCATATTATTCCATTTATCTACTTGATTATTTCTGTGCTGGTGTCATGTTGTTTTAAGTGCTGAGACTTTATAATGGATTTACATTTTTAAATATTTTATACTTGATTTTGATGTTTAAAAAATAATAAATAAAATCAATCTGCATTAAAAAAGAAAAGAACAAAGGAACTCCTACCATTTGCGACAACATGGATGGAATTGGAGAATATTATGCTAAATGAAATAAGCCAGTCAGTGAAAGACCTCACATGATCTCACCTATAAGTGGAATCTATTTAACAAAATAAACTAAGGAACAAACAAAACCATAGACAAGGAAATATGGAGCAGACTGAAAGTGACCAGAGGAGATGGAGAAGGACAATGGTGGAAAGAAGGAGAAGGGAATAAACAAAGAACATGTATGAATGAGCCATGGACATGGACAACAGACTGGGAATTAACTGTGGGAGATGGTGTTAGGGTGGGATGGGTGGAGGAGGGCAAAGGGGGAAAATTGAGACAACTATAATAGAATAAATACTATTAAAAAAATTGAAACGAAAATAAAAGGATAAAAAATAATAGAAGAGCAAAGTTGGAAGACTCACAGTTTCTCCATTTTAAAACTTACTACAAAGCTACAGTACAAGTTTGTAATCATAGTGGCTCAAGGGTAGACTTAAAGTCCAAAGGAATAGAAGTGAGAGTTTAGAAACAAATCTATACATCTATAAATAATTGATTTTCAGCAAGGGTGGCAAGGTAATTCATGGGGGAAAGTATAGTCTTTTCAACAAGTGATACTGGTTAATAGCCATATGAAAAAGAATGAAGCTGAATCGCTACCTCGCACCATGTACAAAAATTAAATCCAAGTAGATCCAAGACCAAGCTAAAACCATAAAATTCTTAGAAGAAAACACAGGTGATCTTTGTGACCTTGGATTAGACAATGGTTTCTTGGACATGACATCAAAAGCATAAGCAACTAAAATTTTAAAAGAGATGGATTGGATTTCATTACTATTAAAAACTTTTGTGCTTCAAATGATGCTGTAAAGATATTGAAAAGACAACCTCTAAAATATGTTTATATGTGTGAGAAAATATGTGTGTATGTAATATATATATGATAAGGATGTAGTATCCAGAATATATAAAGAACTCATATGATTTAATAATAATAGACAACTGGATTAAAAACAGGCAAAGAATCTCAATAGACATATCTCTAAAGAAATATAGAAATGACAAATCAGCACATAAAAAATTGCTGAACATCATTAGTTATTAGGGAAATGCAAATCAAATCCACATGAAATTACTACCTCATACCTACTAAACCGGCTATTAAAAAAAGGTGAATAATAACAAGAATTAATAAAGCTGTTGAGGAATTGGAACTCTAGTACAATGCTGGTGACAATGCAAAGTTGTGCAGTTGCTTTGAAAAACAGTCAGGCAGTTCTTTAAGATTTTAAACATAGAGTTACCAAAGAATTACCAACAATTACAGCCCTAGGTATGTGGACAAGTCATTTGAAAACTCATGCCCACATAAAAACTTGTATGCAAATATTCACAGCAGAATTATTCATATTAGTCACAAAGTGGAAACAACCCAAACAGTTAGTGAATAGACAAACAATATGTGGTATATCCAAACAATGAAATATTACATGGCAATAAAAAGGAATGATGTTCATGCTACATGTATGAACCTTGAGAACATCATTCCAAGCAAACAATACCAGACATAAAAGGCCCCATACTGTATGATTCCATTTACGTGAAATGTCCAGAATAGGCAAATCCACAGAGTCATAAAATAGATAGCGGTCACCAAGGGCTAGAAGGTGGGGGAAGGGAAACTGGCTGCTAATGGGTATAGGAGTTTCTTTGGTGGGGTAATCAAAATACGCTGGAGTTAGATAATGGTGATGGTTATATAACCCTGTGAATATATTTAAAAACACTGAATTATTCACTTTAAATGGGTGAGTTTTATGTTATGTAAGTTATATATTTCAATTTTAAAAAGAATAAAGAGATGGTTCAAGTTATATTTCCAAGTCAGCACCCAATTCCCCTCACATTCACAATCTAATAGGCGATAATAATCTCATTGCAGACCTAATTGGCATTTCTTTAATAATGAGCAAGACTGAGGTTTTTTAAAAAAGGCATTTTTCCCCCTTGAATTGTTTGTTTGGGGTTTGCCCCTGTATTAAATTGGCTTTTGGATTTTTTTTTAATTCGTTCACTGATTACATACTGGGCACATGCCTTGCATCATTCTAGGCACTGGAGATATGGACATAAATACAACAGATTAAATCCTGGCCCTCATGAAGCTTACAGAGTAGAGAAAAGACACATAGACTAAACAAGGAACTATACACCAGCTGTCAGTAAGTGTCATGAAGAGAACAAGAGCAGGCAGGCAGGACCAGGAGTGAAGGGGCAGCAGGGGCTTTGCTGGTTTAAATCAGGCAGTCAGGGAAGGCCCCTCTGTAAGATGACTTCTTACAGCCAAGACCTGAAAGTAGTATTCATGTAGATCAAAGGGAACATCAAATGCCAAGGCCCTGGGCAGAAGCATATGTGGCCTGTTCAAGAAAAAGGCCTGTCCAATGCCAGTGTTGCCAGGGTGGAGTGAGGATGACAAGAGATGAGAGCAAACCCTGATGGGCCTTGCATTCATTTCCTAGGGTTACTGTACACCTTACTACAAACTGGGAGGCTAAGAACAATGGAAACGCATTCACTCACAGTCTGGGGAGCTAGAAGTTTGAAATCAAGGTGTCAGCGGGGCCACATTCCCTCTGAGGTTCTAAGGAAGAATCCTTCCTTGCTTCTTCCTAGGTTCTGGTGGTTGCTGGCAATCCTCAGTGTTCCTTAGCTTATAGATGCATTGTGTCAGTCTCTGCCTTCATGCTTGTATGCACTCTTTCCCTCCATGTTTCTATTAACTCCTTCTCTTTCTAAGAACACCAGTCATTGGATTTAAGGCCCTCCTAATCCTTTATGGTCTCTACAAAGACCTTATTTCCAAAAAATATCACATCACAGGTTGCAGGTGGACATGAATTTGGGGGACACTATTCACCCCAGTACAGTTCCTCTTGAGATACTGAAGTCTGCATGTGTCTGTAGTGTCCCTTGCCTCTTTCACACATCCACACATTCTCTCCTTCCCACTGGAGGATTTGAGTGGAGAACGAAACAATATAATTTAAACCACTCTGGTTGATATATGGAGACCAGACAAGAGGGCAAGGTCAAATCAGGAAACCAGTTAGAAGCTCCTGCAAAAATCTACATACTTGGGAAGGTGAGCTGGACTTTGGAGGTAGCAGTGCAGAAATGAAATGTGGCAAATTCTGGACTTTATTGAGGCAGAGACATAGGATTTGCTCATTGATCAGATGTGGATTTGAGACAAAGAAATTCAGACAGCTGCTGCAACTTTAGATCTAAAGAAAAATAGCAAAACCTATGGTTTTGTAAGAGCACTCTATATAGGAAGAAATCCTCTGACTTCTACTTTAGGATGGTGAACTGAGCACATACATTTGTCTTTTACCCTTCTCAACCTCCATAAAATAAAAGAGCACAGAGGAAAAGTTGTGGAAGAATAAACAAGGTAACTCACACTTCAGGAAAATGGAAGGCAAGTGGCTGCAGGTGGATGGTGGAAGCCACAGAGGAGCCTAAGCACAAGACACCCCACCTTTCAGGGGAGAAGTGGGAACACAGACAAAACCATGTGGACAGGAAGGCTCACCTGTCCTTCCAACACAAGACAAGGAGAGGTTATTACTAGGCTGGGAGGCAGGGGTAGAGAGCCCATGGAGAGTTGCCCTCTAGCAAGCCACCAGCATAAGCCAGGTGCCTTAGGTGAAGCCTATTGAGTCCTAGCACTATGGGGAGGGGTGACATGCTAACGGCCAGCCTCCTCCACCCAAACCTGCCTTACAGCAAAGTGCTGACACATCCCATCTCACTGCACCTGGTCTGCCTGGGAATTTCAGGCAGGTAAGAGATGCTGTGGGGTACAGTCTGCAGGGTACGGAGAGAGCACTCACCAGGCCCTCAGAACCCATCCTTAAAATGGACAGGAGACATTTACCAGCATGGGAGAAGAATGGACAGTAGAAAAGAAAAAGGCCAAATGGCCAAGGAAAGAATGGACCCCAGAGGAAGCAGATAATTGAAGTCACAAAAGGAAGCTTGAAAGAAGCAACTGTGAAAGAGAGACTTGAGAAATTGTATCCTTGTAACAAGAAGTACACTATAGCTGAGGGCCTGGAAGAGCTGCAAAGGCACTCCCAAATATTCAGTTCCTCATTGCCCAGTTTAGACTGCTCTGCATTTACATATATGACCATGTCTGTCTGTCCATACCCACTGGAATGCCCCAGTCAAATAGCCATCCGTTCTCCCCCAGAGAATGGCCTTGACCTCCTGGTGGCCAGGTTTACATCCCCATCTGCTAACCACTATAAAGATGGGATCCTATGTGTGGTTTCTGTCTATCCCAACTTCTTATAACATTTCAATGGCTTTCTGCTGCTTCAATGAAGAGAAAACCTAGTAGCTTGGTTATAAAGGCCCAGGCTCACCTTGATGGGATGGCTCTACTTCTTCTCCCCATAGGGGCCCTGAAAGGGCTGCTCCCTGTACTCAGAAAGCTCTTCCTGCCTGGCCTCCATGGCCCTTACTCCCTGCCAGGGTGTAGAGATCTGGAGCCTTCTCTCCATGGCACTTCCAAAGTCACAACTATGCAGACTTCTGGGACCATCTGATGACTGTCTCCCTACCAGACCCTCAGCCTCCTTCCCTAACTCCTTTCAAACATTGCTTTTTCCCTTTGATCTATTTTGCATTATCTTGGGTTACTTTCATTTGAAGAACAACTTCATTGTCAAAGAAAGTTTGAAAACACTTGTCACATACCTCTTTGCCTCCAATTTGGAAGAGGTGCTCACAGCAACTGGCTTAGCCTGAAGGATGCTCACAGGCAGCTAGCTATTTGCTGTGCTTTTTAAAGTCTGACCTGAGTCTTGCCTCTGTGTCCTGATGAACAAGGGGGTTTCTGGGTGGGGAAGGGGACTGCAAGTGTCCCTTCTCAGCAGGAAGGAAGGACCCAGGACTGATAACCAGTTTCAGGGGTGGATGGTGTTCTGCCTTCTCTGCTAACAGGACTCCAGGTGTAGGCTCAGCCTTTATTCAGACTGTTACAGATTTTACAGTAAGATGGAAGGCATATTAATAATTTACTTTCAATCCCCAGGAATCTGGGCTCAACATTCTCAATGACATCCACTGTCCCCAAGGAATTGAGGCCAAGGATCTTGGGCCAGGGTTCCTAGGAGGAAGGGTGGAATAGGATCAGGGCAGGAGACTGCATCCTGAGCCAGACAGCAAAGGGTTGGCCTGCTGGTCAGGTGGTGCTAATTGAGGTATTTGGCTCCAGGGTCTGATAGTTCCTTAATCAGTGAAAATGCTCCTACAGATGTTTCAATTTATGTGTTTAAAGTTTATTTTTAAAGTAGGATTATTCAATGCCTTCTTCAAGTAAAGTCCCCTTTACTTGAAGGAGACCACACAGTGCACACAGAATGCTCTAGCAGCCTGGTGAGGTTCCCAGCTCTGTGTCCCCCCTGAGGTAGCTGGTACCTGCCTTTCACCTCTCTGAAACAGTTTCTTCTAGAAAATGCAGTGTGTGGTGTACACTCAATAGGACAGGTTCAACTCTCAGCCCAGCACCTCCTCCCGGCACTGCACACACACATATGAGGCAGAGGTTTTAGGCTTATGTGGGGGAGTGACTGCAAAGGAGGGAAGGAGTCCCCACCACAGGATGTTCAGAGAAGCTTTGACTCTTCTGGCTGGGGTGATGAAGAGACTGACTCCCAGCTCAACATACATCCATCACCAACCACAAAGAGACCATCGTCCAAGTAGACCGAGGATAGTCCAGTGTCTGTGTGTTGCCTGGCATAATTCACTCTCAAAAAGTGTCCCCCATCTCTACCCAACAAGACTGCTAAAAAATAGACTCCTGGGATCATCTCCAGTCTGGCTAAACCAGAGTCCCTGACAATGTGGCCTAGGCATTTATACTAACTAAATTGCAGGCAGGTTGGAGAACCCTTGGGAAGGTAGGCCAGATACCCCAGATAGACCCTTCACTCTCAGCTCAGTGTTTATATCTGCCCCTCACCTGGCCCTAATCAGGCAAAAATCATCAAAAGCACCTGAAGAGCATATGGCTCAGCTGTTTTCCCTCCTGCCATCAGGCTCAGGGCAATTCCTACAGGGCAGGGAACAGAGAGAGACAGAGGCTGGGGTAGGCTGTCCTATAGGGACGAGGCTCCACCCAGCCTAAAGAACAGGGGAGGACTGGTAGGAACCTAGACCAGGCAGAGGCTTCCAGAGCCTGCTGAGCATTGGAAAGGTGGTGTGAGGAGGGGCCCTTAACCCAAGGAGCAGGGTAAGAGTCATGCAGAGCAATGCAAATTGCATTGCAAACCCCGGTGTTCTGGGGACACGTTCCTGGTTGTGGGGCAAGGAAGGTAGTAGTGACCACACTAAAGGATGCCAGACCATGAGGGAAAGGCTGGGGAGGCACTTGAAACCCAGACATCCAGTAGGAAGGGCTGCGAGAAGAGGCTGCTCTGGGGTTGGGGACTGGCTTCCTTGTTCTGTGACCCCATTTCTGAGACTTGTTTTCCCTTCCCACCTCAGTCCAAGTGTGCAGCTAGGATCAGCCAATAACAGCCAAGAGCAGCCACCTGGAACACACAGAGAAGCCAACAGTCAGGCCCTTCTTTTCCCTGGGGTAGGGTGCATCCCGGTGCTGCCTGCCTGTACCTCCCAGGCCACCACCTCAACATTCTGTGATTTGTGGCTTTACCAGAGGCACCCCAGGAGGCACAAACGCTGGAGCAGGAACACACCCACACATGTGTAGAAAAGAAAAGAAAAGATGAGGAGAAGAGAAAAATCCACATAGATTGATTTAATGTTCTTCATTTGCAACAGAGCAGGAAGTACAGGTGTGTGTGATGGATGTAGGCAGTTGTGAAAATTGAGATGTCAACCCAGAGCCCACAGCCATGCCATCTTACCTCCAAATGTGGCTGGAGAAACACAGCACAGTCCTGTTCACTGTGTGAACCCTGAGTAGATGGTGAACTAAGTTCAGTGTAAAACCTGCAGAACCTGAACCATCAGGACGGTCAGAAATCTTAGGCTGTTGCCTCATCACTGCAGCTCAGCAACTCACTCAGACCAATGGGCACCTGCACTTCCGCCTCCTACCTTGGCCTACTCTTCTAGGACTGGACCATGAGGGAGGGCAGAGCAGTGTTAGACAAGGACAGAAGCCCTGCACTGGTCCGGCTCTGCCTAATCTAATCACATGAGTCCATAAAATTGGGAGCCTTCCTGTCTGTGGTCAGAGAAAAAGATGTGACTACAGGGCAGGGCACAAAGATGGAACAGACACCCTGCTGCTGGTGTGGGAAGCCATGTATGAGGCCTACAGAGGCTCTAGGAGCCGAGGGGCTGCCCTGACAAAAAGCCAGCACGGAACAGAGCCTCAGCCCCACAGGACCTACATGAGCAGAAACATCTTTCCCCTTGTGCCCCGAGAGAGGAAGGCCAGCCAGCTCTGTGACCTTGGCCCACTGAGATTGCACTGGCCTCTAACCCATAGAACCAGAAGATGAAAAATGTATTATTGCAGCTACTATACTTGTAGCATTTTATTAGCACAGCTGCCTGCTCAGCCGGTCCCTGAGGCCATGGCAACCAGCTCTGCTTGGGAGCACCCAGGGGCTGGCCACAGTGGCACCAAGAAAGGGGTCTTATACACCTCCTGGGCTCAGTGCCACAAGCCCACCTGGACATAGCTCTGGAGGCCACCCACACACAGCAGTCACTCTGCAGCCACACACATACATAGCGGACAGCTCTGCCTGTCTGTTCCTGCCATGCCCAGAAACTGGGCCTGAGTCTGGCACCATCTTCCTAACCCTGCAAGGCTGCTGTGGGGACTGAGGAAGAAATGGAGACAGGACCTGCAATATGTCGACATATGTTGGTACCTGGCAAATGTGTTCTCTCCAGAAATGCCCAGCATGATTCCAATTGTCCAAGGAAGAAGGGAGCTGAACAGAAATGCCCAAAATAGGAAGCTCAGGAGTCAGAGGGGATATGGAGAGAGCAAGAGTGCAGAGGGAAGTTGCCCTCAGGGTCTTCTCAGGTACTGAACTGTAACAATGGCACGGAGAGAGTTGTGAGGGGTCCTAGGTACCCTGCATGCTGATAGCCCCCTGCTGTTCCCTGTGTAGATTTACATGTTGCCTGCGGAGGCCACACTTCCTTGGGCTGCTTCCATGGCAGGGAACTGGGCCATCCATCCCCAGGCCCTCTTGCCCAGGGCAGACCACCCTAACAGGTGCCTTTCCTTTGGGGTCTGTGGGCCTACCCAAGTTCCCAAATGGCAGTCTGTAATCTGCAGTCTTCCTGTCTGGTCCTTTCTACGTTATCCTTTCTATCTCAGGGCTCACAGTGGCTCTCCAACTCCCTCTCCCTCTTGTACATCTAGTCTAGTTGTCCTGGCCTCTGCTTCTAGGTAGACCTAGAACTGACACTTTCATGCCAAAGTCATATCACACTGAGTCTCTTGGGCCTGAGCAGCAGGATCAGATGGTGGGGATGGGAGGTCAATCAGGTGGCCCTGCTCAGCAGGCAATCTGGTGTTGCCCCTCCATAAGGCTGTGTTTACCAAGCAAAGTGCTTTTTTGCTAAAGCAAGTCTTAGAACCATTATAGCTCAAGGTCACTACGGGGTGAGCTTCAAGCAGGGGTTCTCCCTGAAGACCCAAAATTGAGACTAAAGGAAGGGGCTACATGAACAATGACACAAGTGACACTTGGCATGTCCCCTTAAGGGTCTTACCACATGAGCCCCCTGGTGTGGCTGGTGACACTGCCTCATACAGATGGGAGAGTGAATCTTCGAAACCCACGGCCAACCCCAATGCCACTGGAGGCTCCTGCTCCCCAGTGGCCCTGTCCACAGAACACAGCAGGGAAAGTTGGGGACTTCCCTCCTGGGTGCTGGCTGCCAAATTTCCAGGCATTTGGAGAAAAAACCAAGAGGTCCCTGGGGTTTCCAGCACCCTTCTGGGAAGCTTTAGGCAGAGGAAAGCCCTGCCCTGTCCAGCCCTGGCCCTCTGGCTCAGCTAAGGTAGAAGTGACACAGAGGGAAGTTCATGGGAATGTAAGAAAATCTTCCCAATGTCACTGACTCACCACAGACCCTTCCCAGGAGCTCACACCTGTCTGCACCACCAAATCACTCACTTTGGTTGATTTTGAAGTCCTCATTCCACCAGTTGGCCACCTGCTCAGTTTTGCTCCTTCCTGCCCCTATCCACTGCCACTACCCCTGCCTCGCTCATTACCCTGGGCCTGGACCCCTCCAGGAATATTCTGGACAGTAGTGCAGGCTGAGGGGAACAGCAGGCTCCAGTGCTGATGCAGTCCCAGGCTGCACCTTTGCCCAGTTTGTCCAAAGGCTAGGGAGAGTCTGGGGGAACCTGTCATCCTCATCTTCTCTTATACTGTAAGCTCCTGGGGTCAGGGGCTGCTCCTCATAGAGCCTCCTGACTCCTGCAATCCCATTCATGGGTGCTCAGCATGCCCTTTAGGACTGAATGTCCGGGATTAAAACATCACAACTTTGTCATTTACTTGTTACATTAACTCCTGTGAGGAGTGCTGCTGGCCGATTTTACAAGAGTGAAAACAGGTCTGAGATGTGAAGCAGTCTGTCTAAGGCATAGGATACTGGTTAGGGTCAAAGTTGAAACCAAAGCCCAGACTCCTATCTTATGAGCACCTGGAGCCTGGTGCAGGGGATGGGGTCAGCTTCTAGCTCAGGACCACCAGGTGGTAAGTGTGTGACCATTCCCAGGAGCCCTGTTATCCTTGGCTCCTCTGGGGAGACAGCTCTGAAGGGAGAGCCTGTAGCCACCAGGGCCTTGTTCCCAGCTCTGCCTGCCTGCTGATCATGCCCTACTCCCCTCAAGAAGGTCAGCCCTGAGTGGGGCAAGAGCATCAGCACAATCTCAGCTCCTCTCTGAAACACTCCTTCTTCCTTTGATTGCCAAGCAACACTAAAAGCTGCCTTGTGCTTCTGAATTAGGGAGGCTCTTCCAACCTTCCCTCCTTCTCCTCCTTCTATACCTCCCTGCAACCTGTCAATGTTTTTTATTGTAGCATCTGTACACTTTGCCTGGGGTACCTGGGATAAGCATCATTCAGCAGTCTGCACATGAGGTGACCCAGAGTGGACTGGTTGCAAGGACCCCATGGCAATAACTGTCCTGGCCACACAGGTCAGGCCTGCTATAGAGTGCTTCCCACACTTGGCTAGGTGGGCCAGGGCTTACCCACTCTTGTACCTGGACCATGAGAGACTGAACTAGATAAGCCCATGTGAGCCTAGGGCTGGGAGCCCTGGGGCCCTGTTCCAGGTGGGGACACCAGGGAAGGCCAGCCCCCCAACAATGTGCAGCACTAGCTTGCCCTAACAGGGTTATCCAGGCTTTTGGCATCTCTGTACCACCCTGGAAGAAGAAGAGTTGTCTTAGGCCACATATTAAATACATTGAGACACGTAATCTTAAAAGAAACTCATAATATTTTAAGTAAATTTATGATTTTGTGTTGGGCTGCATTCACAGCCATCCTGGGCTGCATGTGGCCCAAGGGCCGCAGGTTGGATGCCCCTGTTAAAACATAGTTACAGTTATTTCCTTTTACAGAGGAGGCATCTGAGACTCAAAGGGGAGCAGCCAATTATGCAAGGCAGAAAGTGGCAAAGCTGTACCCTTACCACCTGCATGCTTCCTAAGCTATCCAGTAAAGGAGATCATGTGGGAAAGTGGCCTTCCAATTCCCGCCACCCCCGCTTTGGACAAGGGAGAGGGAGGAGGGTCCAGACCAGAGTGAATGCTCAGTACTGTGGAGTCAGTATTTCAGACTGTGGACAGCCAGGAGAGACAGGTGGCAGGAACCAAGCACTACAGCCCATAGTCCGCAGACAGGACACTGGAGCATCTTTGGCCAAGGCCTGTACCTGGCATCCTTGGTACCTCCCACCAGGCATGCCCTGAGGAGATCCCAACAAACTATCCAAAGGCCCACAGGGCCCCTTGTCAGCAAGAGTCAAGATGGCCAAGCAGGCCAAGGGACTCAGGCCTCAAAAAGGGTGATGGATACCACCTGGCCTCACTCAGGCAGGACTGCAAAGGAAGTTGGCTGACCAGCCCACATGAGAGACTCAGGCAGACAGTCTTTGGGGGACTTGTGAATGGGTCCAGCAGAACATTGTATGTTGAGCCTCTGTGCACCCTAGGGAGAGCTGGGGCTGTCTGTCTACCTCACAGGTGGGAAAATTGAGCCTGAGGCTGTGACAATTTTTATCCTGAGCTCAGTCAGGCTATGGGCCTTTGCATTGTGCTGACCCTGCTGGCTCCCACTATATCGTGTGAACAGAAGAGGGAAGGGAGTCTGACCACCTCATCCCGCTCAGCAAATGTGGCAAAGAAGTCACCTGCAGTGCTACTTCATGGGCCACCTCTATTGAACGCTATGAGCAAACTTGAAGCCAGACTTGCCAGGGGTTGGCTACAGGGCTTTGAGCCACAGCAGGGAGCCCAGAGCCCAAGCCTTTACCTGGGGCATGTTGATGGAGCTCCTGTCTCTTTTCCTTTTTCCTCCCTTGTAACAGAGAAAGCACAATGGGAGCCAACCACGCTGGCATCAAGTGGACACTCCTGGTCTACAGATAACCTGCTGGAACCCCTCAGTGCACTTTTCTAAACCCTCTCATTGCATCTGACCAGGAATGCTCCTTCCCTCCTTCAGCCTCTGGGCCTATGAACTCAGCCTTGTTCCTTTGTCAAGTGGAAAGAGAGTGACAAGACTGTGTTCTCCGTGGTCACACTACTAAACTTGCCCTTCCTGCTCAGGGACATCCAGCACCCTGTGCCCAGGCTGCCTGGCTGATGGGCAGACCAGAAGGACCTCGCTGGGGATGGGGTCCCAGCCTCTCCAACACCATTCCCAGAGCCTAGACCCATGGCTTCCTCTTTGGCTTCCCTGGCCAGGGTCCTCCTCAAAAGGGGTTTGAGACCCCCAGTCTTTCCTCCAGAATGATTCTGTTCACTCTGTCCCCCACCCCAAAGTTTCACAAGCCATACAAACAAATCTCATGGTGAAGACATCAATTTAACTTTTTATTTAGTAACTATTTATCCCTATATTTCTGGAGGGAGTAGGGGTTGAAACCTCCAGGTCATGCACTTGCTCCTGCAGGCCAAGGCTTGTGTCTGCCTGGTGAGAAAGCTTGGGGTTCTGGGGGATGGTCAGACAGCGTCTGAGTCCTGGTTATGACCCTTACTGCTGCATGACTTTTATTGGGTTTCTCAGCCTCTCTGAGCACATTTTGTGCTTCTGTGGAACTGAAGAAGAGCCTTGTCTTAGGGGTTCTGTGAGAACAAAAAGATCTCGTGTGAAAGCTCTGAAGTCCTTACCTCTCATCCCACGCAAAGTCAGAGATCCTTTGTCAAGAGACCCATTCACAGAAGATCTCCCAGGTATCGTTTCCCTCTAATGCAGTGGCTCTTGCCCTGGTGTTGTTTTGCCTCAGCTAGGGAGAGAGATGCCAGCAAGACAGTTAGCCCCTGAGTATCCTGGAAGCAAATCCAAGTCCCCAAGCTCCTGAATGTCAATTACAGGAAGTCTAATTCATCTGTACTCTGAGTAGCTGGGTTTAGTGACACTGAAGTGACTGAACAAGTATGTCAAGGTGATAGGTAGGTATGGTCTGGGAAGTGAAATCCCCGATCTCCTGGGCCTGGGCCAGCCATCAACCTCCCCTGGAGGGTTTTATGTAAAGGCAGTGACCACAGCCCCTGAGAGCCATCCAAAGGGTGCAGTTATCCAGTCTGGGGGAGATTTCTGCCCCATAATTCTGTGATTCATGCTAAGAGCCACCAAAAGCCATTGGGTAGCTCTCCGGGGACCAAAGCAAATATGATGGAAAAAAAAAGGCTCCTGTTTTATGTTGAACTCAAAGGTTCCTGCACTGTGGACCCGCTGTTGGTCAGATACATAACCAGACCCACGTGTGGTGAGCATCCAAGTCCCAACACAACTTACCCTGTTGTGGACTTACCCTGGTGGATCAGCCTCGGGAAGTGGGCTTGGCATTCAATAGGGCTTAATGGGCTCAAAAATGCAGGCTGTGGTCTGGGAAAGTTCCAGAACCAAGAGAAAGGGTCTGATTCTTATCCAGACCTGAAACTCTGGGCTGTTTGGTCTTTAGAAGTGGTTTTCAGACTTTATCAGGCAACAGGACCCCCTGGAGAGCTTATAAAAACACACTGTGGCCCCTCCCATGTCTGATTCAGAAAGTTTGGAGTAAAGCCTGAGAATCTGCTTTTCAAACAAGTGCCCAGTAGGTGCTGATGCTGCTGGTCCTGGGATTCCACTTTGAGAATCACTGATGTAAACTCAAAGCTGTGTGAGGGCCTGGGAAGCAGGAGTAAGAAGGCACTGCACACAGAGCCAGAGACAGATCTGGCTCAGCCTGCAGCTGCTTCTGGGTCAGCTGGAGCCCAGGCAGGGCTGGGCAAGGCTAGGAACCAAGTGGATCCAGATGAAGGCTGCACTTCTGGGAGGAACAGCCCAGCCTTCAAGGAAGGAATCCTCAGTGGACTGCATGCTTGTCTAGCACTGCCATACACTTGGACAGTAGGTCCCGAGAACTTCAAGAAACTCACTTTCTTCTGCCTCTGGGCCCTTGCTATTGCTCTGCTGCTATCCTCAACATTTCACCTAAGGGGATAGTCTAGGCCCCCAAGTGAGCAGAGCCCCAATTATTGGTCCCATACCTCCTGACTCCCCACCACAGTGTAGAATCACATGTACATCAGGCCAGGCAGCCCCTTGTTTGGTCACCCCTGTGACCTCAGCACATGTGTTGTGAGGCAGGCAGCATCTGCCAGGTCATTCATTCAGCAGGCATGACTGGGTGCCCAGGGAGTGGGGAGGGCAGAGGAGACTGCCTGCACATTTGGAATCCTTCATTCATGAATCACTAAATACTAGCTCTCAATACCCTCACTCTGAGCCAGGTACTTCACTGGAGCAGAGTGTATATGTCAAGGTCAGGCTGCAAAGGGCCTCCCTTCAAGAGAGGGGCAGGAGGGCTTTTGGATGTGCATTCTGTCCCTAGTGTGTTCTTCTGGCCAATGAAGTCAGAGACCCTGTGCTTACTACCCATGACCAACCCCATCACCAACCCACCTGCAAGGGTTTTAATCAGACACTGAAGGAGGTACAACAGGACTGGGGTAGAGCTCAGATCCCCAAAAGTCAGCAAGAATGCAGCAGGGTGCTGAGTTGGGGGCCAGAGCCCAAGGACCTGCCAGGTTTACCCTCCCTTATTGCCCTGCCTCTCTGCCTTTGTCTGGAGAGGCTGAAGCAGACCAACTCCAAGGCAGTTCTTGGCAAGAATGCTTCATGGTGCTAACCCTGTTCTTGGCATGGCATTGCAGCAGGAGTCTATCAAGTCAGTTATGGTTGCAGTGGGTATGAATGTGGGAGGATAGACCCTCATTTTCTGGTGCCTGTTCACCTGTCTTTCGGACAGTTTAAACCACTGATAAGCACTGTCTGAGTCAAGTACGGCATCCAGGGTTTTCACACATTTCCACCCCCTTAGGCCCTTCATTGTGAATACCTAGCTCCTGTCTGTACCCCATGTGTGCCCTGCCTCTCCCACTGTTCTGGGTCCAGCATCTCTTACAACTGTGAACTCTGCCATCTCATGGAGGTGCCACTTATGATGATGCACCATAATGGGCTCAATCACACAGAGGCACCTTTGTGGTTTTGACCAATTGTGGGCCTGTTGGGGACTTCAGCTTCCTCTCCTACCCTCTTTCCTAATGCACAGAGGATGGATGCATGGCTCACATCCATGAAACCCATGGATGGAGAGAGGACAGACAGCTGGGATGCACTTTTCCCCACATCCCAGGCAGGTCTCGTTTCATGCATACTCTTCACCAGCCTCCCAAACACACAGGCATTTCTGGTATAACAAGAAGGGGCATTCTGGAGGGAAAGTCTTGGCTGCTGTAAGATCATTCCTCAACATATCCAGACTGATGGGAAAACCAGGTTAAGCCAGCCACCCCCATGAGTGTGATGTCATAACCAGGAACTGGTCAGCCACAGTGACAACCACAGTAAATACCGGTGTAGCTAACAAGGCCTGCAAAGTCCTAGCAGATAAAGGAATAGTACAGTAAATATATGGTTGTGCCTGGAAAAATAGTAAAGGGAGCTTGATGAAAAGGAGTGTGGTTGGGAGAGGCTGCTGAGTTATGATGACAAGTGCAAATTGCAAAGATCAGATGGAGCCATGTGTTGGCAAAGGAAAGAATTAAGCACTTATCCTGCTTTGGTTAATGAAATGATTTCAGGGAAACCAAATAGCCCTGGTTGCTGAGGGAACATTCTTTACAGAAGAATTCCACAGATGCATTAGGAAGAAATGACAAAATATCAATAGAAAGAAAACCCTGGATGCCATACTTGACTCAGACAGTGCTTATCAGTAGTTTAAACTGTCCGAAAGTCAGGTGAACAGGCACCAGAAAATGAGGGTCTATCCTCCCACGTTCATACCCGCTGCAACCATAACTGACTTGATAGACTCCTGCTGCAATGCCTTGCCAAGAACAGGGTTAGCACCATGAAGCATTCTTGCCAAAATAACACAAACCCCTGTAAAATGAAGTTGTTTGAAGCAAATTCCAGTTTAGAGTAAATACGGGGAGTGGAGGAACTAGTTAAATGACACCATGAGGCAGTGAATACACAAGTCTTGAAAATAGGACAGTCTACAGACAACTGACCAAGTTTCTTCAACAAGCCAATGGTTTAAAAAAAAGGTAGTGGGAGAAGGAGAGGCTGCTCGAGATTAAAGGGGTTTAAGCAAAATATAAACCAGATTTCCCATATGGGTTTAATTCAGTTACTAATTTTACAAACCAACTGTAAAAAGGCATTTTCAAGACAGAGAAAACAATATATACTGGGTGTTCAATTATAACAAGAAATTGCTGTTAATTTTGTAAAGTGTGGTCATGATTGTGTGGTTTTGTTTGAAAATGGCCTGGTTTGTTTTAGAGCTTCATACTGGAGTAACTCACTCAAGGGCAAATTACTGAGGTCATGGGTTTGGTTTCAATACTTCAGCCTAAAGGAAAAAAAATAAGAGCAAAGAAAAAGAAAAGAAAGAGAAAGGGAGGAGGGAGAAAGAAAAATTATTAAGTGAAGCAAGCTGGTAAAATTTTAACTGCTAAATCTGAATAATGAGATATGGGAGTTCATTATTCTATTCTCTTTACCTTTCAGTGTATTTGAAAATTTTCATAATACCATTAAATTTAAAACATGGTATCAGCACATAAATATACATTCAGAGCAACAAAGCAAACAAGAAAATCTAGAAATAACCTCAAGCACATATGGCAGCTTAGTACATGATAAAGGTAATATTTCAAGTCAGTGAAGAAAAGGTTATTTATTGAGTGGTGTTGGACAAATGGGTGGCCATCTGGGAAAAAAAATTCAGTTTGAGTCCTACCAGATGGATCAAATATTCACATTTGAAAAATGAAACCATAAGCCTATGAGAAGAACAAACAAGAAATTTTCTTTACAGTTTCTGAGTAGGAAAGCCCTATGAAATTACTGAGAGGCAATCATTTGTGACCTACTGAAACAGTAATTTCACAGGGTTCAAACCTAATATGTATGTTACAAAACCATAAAAAAAAATCAAGTTCTGGCTACATAAATTTTTAAAAATATCCATGCAAAAATAATACACACATACAAAACAAAATTAACATACAATAAATTAGGGGGAAAATGTATGACTCATACTCCAAAATGTCAGTTTCCTTAATATAGAGAGAACTTCTATGAATCAAGAAAAATATCATGAACCCAACAGAAAAAGTGTTAATCCAAACACCAGTTCACAAAAGAAAATACAGGTAGATCCTGTACATATGAAAATATGCTTGATCTCATTCACAGTAAGAGAAATGCTAATAAAATTTCAACAAGGTAACCATTTCTCACTCATCAATTTGGCAAAGACAAGGGGGTCGAGAAAGAGGTGCTCACATACTGTGACAACAGGTGTATAAATTAATATGGCTATCAAGGATATTTTGGCAAAGTCTATCAAATTTACAAATGCACCTCCGTTTCACCCTGCAATTCTATTCCTAGGGATTTATCTTACCAATATAGCTCACATGTGTGCAAAATGATACATGTGCAAGGATGCTCACTGAAGCACTGCTTATAAAATGAGAGTGAACACAGTCTAAATAGCTACCTTTCAGTGTCTGGATGAATGAATTATGAAACATTCATCAGTGGGAGATCATACAGGTGTTAGAAACAGCAAGGCCACTCTATGTACATTGAGACAGGGCTCCAAAATGCACTGTGAAGAGAAACAAAGCAAGGCGCATGACCCGTGATAAGTTGCTGCCACTGCAAAATCAGTACTGCACACACGTATAGACCAAAAATGTCAGGAGGGCACTCAGAAACATAACCAAAGGGCCTGCTCCGAGAGGAGCCAAGAGCTGGGAGGAACAGAGAGTGACAAAGGGATGGGAGGAGACATGCTCTACTTGGAACCTTTTTACTTTTTGAATTAAAATAAATACACCAGGATTTATAAATTAAGTGGGGAGGAGAGCTCTCCATACCGTGGAAAGGAAGAGCTGGACCAGAGAAAAAGGGATAGAGGATAAGGTAAGGTGCAGTGGATTACCCAGAGCAGCCTTCCCAGAGTCCCTGCCCACATGGCCATACATAGGCCACACTTCTCTTTCGGCTTCCTAGGGCACCCCAAACTCCATGCTATTCCTTCCATCCCAGCCCTTCTCCCAAGCAGCATGCCCCAGGTTCTCTTCTGGAGGAGGTACAGGGCTCTCACATTGGAGCTGAGGACATAGTTGGTCCTCTGTTGAAGCCATCCACATATGGACATGGCTGTGCTGTGAGGCGGTATGAGACCCCAGCCAAGCCACAGTTCCTGGGCTCACCCCAGGGTGACACATTCAGTGGCCTAGGGTCACCCCACCCTGGCCCAAGTCCAAAGCTTTCTTTGAGTTTCCAGACATGAGAGCATTTTCCATCTCAGGGCATGAGACTAGCTGTTCCCTCTGCAAGGAGCCCCCTGTTTCCAGATATCACTATGGTTTCCTACTTCCTCCTTCCTTCAGGGTCTTCCTCAAGCTCTGCCTTCCCAGTGAGGCTTCCTTAAGCACTCCATTCTAAATTGAAGCCCCCACACTCCATTCTCCTGTCCCCACTTACCCTGGACCTGGCATGCAGGTTTTGCACCTGCACCTCAGGGAATGGGATGATGACCACACATCTCTCCAGGTTCTTCTGGTCCTTCAATGGCTTTGCTGAGTCTATCTCAGAGGAGGAGTGACCAACATCTCACAGTGTGGATTTCACATGGCTCCAAAGGTCACAGTGATGTATTAATAGTAAGGGGCAGGCCTTGGCTATCCGGCCTCAGGAACAGTTCTTAGGGTCTTAGCACCTTGCTACTATATGGATGACAATGTTCACACCCACCTTGGAACAGTCTGTGTCTAGTTGCCCCTCCACATCTGTCTGCTGCTGTGGGCACCTAGGTGCCCCCTTCCTCCAGGCTTCAATCCCACCTGTCATATTTGGCCTGACAGCATCTATGGAGAACATTCTTCTGCCCAGCAATGAGTGATAGAGCACTGGCCAATGAGAACCTCCAGTGTCCATGCACACTACTTATGCATTAAGCTGTGTTTATCTTTGCTACTCCTCTAATATGTTTAACTGCAGCCAGGGCTCCTCTTTGCTGAGTTTGTTTGGAGGACATGTGGGTCTCACACTGGCCATTCCTGCTGGCCTGGGAAAGGGCATGCCCTCCTCAGGGCTGACATATTCATGGGGTCACAGTCCACTTTCCTGCCACTGCTCAGGGCCAGGCAGTGAGCACTTCCAACTAAGACACACAGCTGAAGACAGGCCATGAGAGCCTCTGATATCAGAGTTGTAGAGGTCCAGAGGTTCCAGTGGTCATCTTTGGGAGAACTTTTACAATCCTATGGAAAGGCCACATCTATCACAGGCAAACTCAAATTGCTGGGGATGTGCAGGGGACAGATGTTGATGTATGATGGGAGCACACTTATAAAAGCCTGCCCTGCCTCTGAGTCATGCAGGCACCTGGGGCTCTGGAAAAACGGCTCTAGTCAACCTGCCCTTGAGAGATGGGGAAACTGAGGCACAGTTCAGTTTAATTCAACACAGTATTATCTGAATAGGTGCTTACGGGGGTGTTTAACCCTCAAATGGGAGATTCCTGCATGGGGTACCCACTGCTGATGCTGACAAATGAGCCTGCCCTATCAGGAGGCCAAGATCCCTTCCTAGTGAGGGAATAAGAGGGGTAAGGTCAGGGCTCTCCCCACCCCTGCCCAGCTCTCATCTCCTCATGGATAAACTGGTACCCATTGTCCTCAGCTCCACGGGGAGAAAAACCCCTATGGGGAGCAGCCCACAAAACTTCCTGTCACATAGTATCTGAGGCCATAGGTGCAGAGTGTGTTTCCCAGCAGTGAGGCTATGGCCACACCAGGTACAAGGGGCAGATCACATAGAGCAGCTTGGACTGAGCCCAAACTGGAAAATACAGAGGTAGTAAGGACAGGTGGGTTTGGGCAAATAGGCCACCACCTCTCTCTACCTCATGGGGCCACAGGGGCTTCAGCAGGAGGGGACTCAGACCCCCATCTTGACCTCATTATATGCTGTGTTTGGGAGGCAGAGAGCTGGGGCTGGGCTCCAAATCTCACTCAGCAACCTCAAAGCCATGTAATCTTGAGTTAAAAAGAAGTAACACTTTCTGTAACCCCCAGTGGGTCAGTCTCTGTCCTCCTGGCCCTAGCTTCTGCCCTCAGAGAAGGCCCCAGGTTCTTCAGCATTCAGAACCTCCAAGTCTGGGGCAGCAGCATGTGCCTTGGAACCTTCCATGGAAAATGCTGCTAAGCTTGCCAGTCTATGAAAACTTGGAGTGACTCTCCCCAGCATCACAGGAAAGTGCTTTGGAGCCTGGCTAGCCCATCAATGTCCACAGGCCATCAGGTGGCACTAATACAGGCTCCTTGGGCCACAGTGACAGGTGTCCTGTTCTCCCAGTCCAGGTGGCCCGGTGCTGCCAGGAGGGCCTTCCACTTACAGCTGCTTAGGAGGCCTGGTGGCAGAGGAAATGTTAGATACATGTTTTACCGCACCTCTGTAAACTTGTATATACCCACTCAGAACTGCACAAACAAGCAGGTTTTTAATTTTATACCTAAAGAAATAAATTGAGTTGAAAACAGAACTGGTCCTCACTCAAGTTTATAAGCTCTTCACACTGCACCTGGGTGATGTCCAGCCCCTGGAGAGCTCTCTGTACCTCATGGATTCTAGGATGTCAGCAGCTCCTGGCTTCTTCCATCACTAAGGCAGGGACCTCTCTAGGGAGTTTAGGGACCTCTTGATAAGAAGGAGCACCATTTGGAGTCAGGAGAAAGAAAAGTCCAAAGTGTGTGACTGGGAAGGCAAGGGAAACAGGACAAAGAGGGGTGTGGAATTAAGAAGGAGAGCAGCTTGGTTTGGGCAGGCCAGTGATGTAGACAGCAGGAAGCCAGTAGGTGTTGGGTGGGCTGTCGAGCCTGTGGGTTGCTGGACCTGGTGCTCTCATGGACCAGGGCCACAGTCCCTTTTTGTGCCAAATACAACACAATTACCCTCACTGTCTGCCCATTTGGCTCAGCCTCTTCATGCCACTTCCCAGATCAATCCATGTGTAACCACCCAAGTCGGGCTGCAAGAAACCAGGAAGAATTCATGGGCCCAACTGCTGCAGGCCATGCCCAAGTAGGGCCCCAGAGAGTCAATCATCACTGGGCACAATGGCTTGGAATGGATGATGAGATGGTGCTTGGAGCTGGAGTGCATGTCCTAGACCCCCAGGCCAGGGCTCCTCAACCTACAATGCCCTCACTTGCCTGAGGCCAGGGACCGTCAAGTCTGGTAGGCTTTGGACAGCCCTCAGTCTCACTCCACCCACCCCAGGCCTTCCCAGCCTCCTGCCATTGAGCCCAGGGCCAAAAATCATGAGGGTCAGTCAGTTCTTCCCTAGACAAACTGACAGAGTGCCTCTGTGTACCAGCACAGAACTCAGTCCTGGAATCTAGCAGTGAGCAGCATGGAGCAGAAGACATAGATACAAATGGATGTACTCCAGGAAGATGAGACATCACAGCAACATAGCCAGTGCTGTGCGAGCCAGGCCACAGGACACTGCAGGCAGAATCAGGCTAGCTGGGAGACAGTGTGAAAACAGGTAACTTCTTGCCTGATGGTGGTAACAGTGCAGCCTGGGGCAATGCTTCAGGGGCCCACAGATTCCTAGATCCTCCTACTGGCCTGGGGTACCTGTCCCCCAGGGCTGCTGGTATGTTGCACTGTTCACACATGCCAACTTCTCCCTAAGACTGGAAGGGCCAGCGACTAGCAGCTGACCAGTACCAGTACAGAGGACCAGAGCCCAACTCCCTGCCTCACAGTGACACAAGGTTCAGCCTGTACTCCAGAGTTCTTCATGGGTTTAGGCTGAGGAGAGACTTTGCCTGAAACTGTACCTTCGTCAAACCTCCTTCCCCTTCCTACCATGCTTGCTCACCCCCTTTCAGGTGTCTCTTATGAGCACATCTCTACACCTCTTGCATCAGAATTCCCATCTCAGGCTCTGTGTCTGAGGAACCTGACCTAGCCATGCCCTTCAAAGACATGGATGAGGTGAGTAGATATAGCCAAAGCACTTAGAAGAGCACCTGACACACAGGCACATGCTAGTTACTGACTTTATAAGTCTCTGGTGCTTGTAGAGGAAGGGCATCCCAATGACTGCAGAAGATGGAAAAGCTTCCTGCTGGTAGCCCTGTCCAGACAGAAATCCAAGGTGCAAATGTGAATTCAGGGATGCACAGAAAACAGGGGCAGTCATGGTCAAAGGCAAGAAAGGCAACGGGTGAGAGCCAGCTCAGATCCTGGACATGGGGAGGTTCCAGGCAACAGGAAGAGCACAGGAAGGTCAAGGGAAGCACAAACAGAGCACATTACCCACTGTCCAAAGTGCTCCTTGGCACAGAGGAAAAATTCTATCTCTGTCCCAGGAGGTCTGGCGACCACTCCCTGCCTCTAAGCCCTTTCCCAGGCATCTGCTTTCCAGCCATTTTCCTATTGCCAGGGCCGAGCAGGAGGCACCTGGACATGAACTTCTCAAAGAACTGGGCTCTCCAGACAGGACCAACTGGTGACACATTTGCAGTGCCACTATGGCTGTTCCACAAGTGTCCCTCATTATATTATCATTTAATTCCACTATCACTAATGCCCATTATGACTTATTATTTGATCCAGTAAATATTTATATGTTTAAAATTCTCCAAATATTAGATGTTTTAAAACTACATTTTGTTATTAGTTTCTACCATAACTGCATGAAAGGCAGAAAAACATGGTTGGAATCAGAGTGTTTCTTTGATATACCTCAGGTGTTTCACAGCTTGTCTGCAGGCACTTTTTATGCAAGTGCCCATCATTGGCTGCAGCGCTTTTCTTGTGCCACAGAGCTCATTTAGCCACAGGGACATTTCATGTGTTGTGGGCTGTTTCTCTGCTAGGCCCCGCCCCATGCAGGATGTCCATTCGAGAAAGTGGTTTGAGTTGCCCTTGCCCTTCCCAGAGGAATAGCTCACATCCTGGACAACCCTGCTTACTGTCAATCCTCCCTCCTTAGTCCTTGAGAACCCTCTGCTGACCTAGCAGTGACCCAGGGCTCTTGTGCCTGAAAATCACCCACAGCAGCAAGCACTCACAGAGACACCATTAGCCACACCCACCTTGATGGGGATGAGCTGGGCTCCCAGGCCTGAGGAGGGAAGGCACAGGGCTTGGGAGCCCCCATTTTGTGGTGGGGCCCAGCAAGAAGGGCCCTGGCCTTCAATGGGCAGTGTATGCAGGACATGGTTCTCTCTGAGGGCAGTCTTAATATTCTCCTGCTAATGGCCTCATCTCCCCAGCAGGGGCCACCTACTACTAACAACAACAATAACAACAAAATGAATCGCTGGGCATCCTGCTCTGAGTGATGAACTCATGAAAGCTGTGGAAGCTCCATTAGGAACTCCACAAGCTTTTATGTGAGCCTCCAACGTCCTACAACCCTATTCCCCTAATCTTTCCTTTTTCCCTGTCCCTCAGCTCTGAGGGCTAAAACCCGAGTCCTGCAACTGGGGCCAACCTTCTGCAGTCAGCATGGGTAGGGCTGTGTTACCTCATTGAATCAAGATCACAGCCTCAGAGGAGGCACGAGTTCATAGCTGAGAGGGGCTTGGGCACAGAACCAGTCTTCAGGGAAAGTTCAGGTAAGCGAAGTCAGGGTCTCTGAGAGCTGGATTTTTACAGTGACAAAATGGGGTTCCTTACACTAGGAAGTGCTCAGTGCCATGGCTGGCACATCACCCCACACCTCAAGTCAAAGGCCTCCCTAGGCCTGTCCACTGACCTAGCTATGGCTGGGATCCAGTCCATACCCATACGGAATTGAGGCTTCATGACATTCACATCAGGAGAGGCTGGATACCAGAATCTCAGAGAGCCTCACTAGCTAACTAGTTCAGGAGAGGAACCTGTACATTGAGCAGCTTTGGTGGGGGTGGACAATCAGGCTCTGCTAATAAACTCATCAGAACATATCCTCTCCCAGCCCCCTCAGTTTCTGGGTTAGCCAGCCTCCTCTACAGCCTCCTCCACTCTTTGTTAACAGAGTTGCCATAGCAACTGGATTCAGGGAGAACTCTCTTCAAGGTAGAGTCTGGGGGTGACACTTGGATAGATGGAAGTGGTGGTGACAATAGGCAGGAGCCTGGCCTCCCAGCCCCACCCCCACTACTCCCTAGAGACCTTTCCCCTTGCCTGTCCCAGAGTCTGTGGGTCTGCTCCCCTCTCTTCTCCCTGAAAAGGAATAGCAACATGGCCCAGGCCAGACACCTGCTTTCCCCCACAGGCTCCCAGACACAAATCTGTGCCTCTCTGCCTCATCACACACACACAGGCTTTCATACACATCCCACAAATGTTTGCTGAGTCATCCAGTGCAGCCACCATTTCTGAGCTCAGGATTCTTGGGGAGAAATAGGTGTAGACATGACTCCAAGGGGTCACAGACTAACAATTATACAGGGGAGGCACCAGCAAAGGCCCAGGGTGCCTGGCACAGTATGTGCATGCAGAAAGGCAACCCCAGGAAGGCCAGAAGCCGACCAGGTGAGGAGAGGGGCACCTGCATGGAAACAGAAGGCTCTGAGCGTCTTTACAAAGAGAAGGTTAAAAAGGTCACCTGGCTGTGGTGTGAAAACAGACTGCAGGGGAAAGAGACTGCTACAGTTGGTTGTGCAGGCCAGGGGAGGGCAGCCTAACCTGTGGTAGTAGCAGTGGGCAGGGACAGGTGAAGAGCATAGAAGAAAGGTCTATGGTGGTGGGCCAGAATGGCTGATTACCCAATTCATGTAAGGAGGACCTGGCAGAGGCACAAGCAAAACCTCAGCTGTCCCACCTGATCACGTGGGGAAGAGGGCAGGGGAGTTTCAGAGTGCGATGACTGAACACACTGCACCTGGGAGGCATCCAGCAGGCACTGGCTTGAATGCTGACAGAGCCCCGAGGTCAGGAGAGGCTGATATGAGTTGGAAAAGGATAAGCACCAAGGAAATTGTGGTTGAGAAGAAGAGGATATATGTCCAGGTCCTGAGGAATGGGAACACTGAGTGCCACAGGAGAGGAGAGGGAGCCTTCAGGAAGATCTGCAGGGAGGCCAGAGGACATGGAGGCCTAGGGGTGGGCCTGCAGAGCCCAAGTGACAAATGTGTGGGAATATGGGCAGTCAATGTCTGTAGATGTCCATATCTCTGACGACCAGCTCTCTGGAGTGAAGGGGGCACACCAGGTTGGAGTGGGAAGTGAGGATGTGGAGTGAGCAAGCAGAGAACATGGCTTCAAAGTCTGCCTGTGCAGGGATGGACAGAAGGGTAGAAAGTAGCTGCAAAGGGAGACAGCTGTGAAAGATTTGTTATGTGTTTAAGCTGGGAGAAAATTTATGCAAGTAATTTCACCTGTCAACCAGGGCAGCAACACCTCATCTTTTAGGAGGTGATGAAAGAACTGGACAAATGGAAAAAAATGCCCTCTGAGTGCCCAACACTGTAGCCCATGGGGTTGGCTCCCTGGTTCAGAGTACGCACCATGTGTGTCCCACAGGGGAAATGGGCTGCTCTCTTCTGAGGAGTTAGGGATACTCACTCTCCTTCTTGAGCTGGTGCTTGCCCACTGCTCCCTGAACTTACCCTGCACTGCACAGAACACCACAGCCCTCCCAGAAGGGACATAGCAGGATCTGAGCGCCTGCCGCCACCATTGACAGCATAGGTTCAGCCTGTCCCCTGCTAACTGTAGGTGGTCATGGTAGGAAGAGGGACAAGATGCTCTTTTCTCATGTTCTGTCCACATCCCAGCACTGCTGTACTGACCCTAAGGAGCCTCCCTGTCAAATAAGTGAGGTGGGGAGAAGCTTCCCGGGGCAGGACCACTAGGTGTTGCCCTGAACCATGCTCAAAGGCACCTATGTGGTTCTTAGAAAATGTAGTTCTTTTGGAGATGAGAGCATTCAGACACCTGAGGCCACCACACTGTCCACCCTCAGGCAGGGACAGCAGGAGGGCAGGCAGCATTCACATCCATGCCCCACCCTGGCCCTGGCAGGCATCAGTGTGGATGCTAACACTTTCACACTCTCGGTGACATCTCTGTTTTCATGGCCCAAGGCCCATTCCAAAAAGCCCATTCCCAAGGCTCTCCCTGCCCCAGGGAGCCCATTCTTCCACCCTGGCCATGGCCCTCCTGCACTCTGGGCAGGCCAGGACACAGTGGGCGGGGGGGGGTTTGCTTCCATGTTTCTTGCCATTCCACTGCCAGGCTGACCTCTGCTGACCTTCCCAAATCCAGCTCCATGTTTGTTAGACTGGCACTTCTTGGTGTCCCCAGTGCAGGGACATTCTGAATGGATCCATAGAGGCTATCCCTTTTGGGCCAGGCCAGTGCATCCTTTATGTTCACTCCCTGACACATATACATATACACACAGCCCTCTTGGCCCAGGAAATGAGAAGGGCATGCACTCTGAAAAGAGAGTAGAATGGCCTCCTCAGGCACCCTGAGGTCAACGGGCCCTGACATGTGACCAATGGATATCAGAGGCCCTCCTTCCATAGCAGTTTCCCTGCTGATACCACTTCAGCCCCCATGGTGATAGCCTTCCTCCCCATCCCTCCCTTCTCAGACTTTACCTGGAAAACACATTACTAAGTAAACACTCATCAGATGGAGGTGTGTACCCAAGGACAAAGGAACAAGCAACAGCCTGGAGTGGGTAGGAGGCACTGGAGGCACATCTCAGTTCTGAGAAAACCAGCCCTAGTGACCAGGGTTGCAGCAGATGGCCTCAGGAGAGAACAGGGAAGAAGGAGTAGTCCCAGCAGGGACACAGGCAGATGGGCCAGCACTGGGGGCCACACTGAGTCACAATCACCTGGACAGGCCCTGATCTGCATCTCTGTCTCTTCTACAGTGACCCTGGGACCCACCCCAAATAGGCTCTGTGGGGAGGCCAGGGGGAACTCTTCTAGGGAAGGATCATGCAGATCTGTGCATCCTCAACCAGCCACCACCATGGCCACTACCACCACTAACCCCTGCCCCAGGGCAATGGTCAGACCTTAAAGGCTCAGCTTCTATCTCTGCGCCTTCACTTGACCTATTTTAAAATATGTGGCTCTGTGACACATGTGGCTTGATAATGAGGTTCCATGGCTAAAGACCAACGGTCAGCCAAAGCTATTACATTCCTGCTCACCCTGCTGTTATTGTACAGAGGGAGACAGGTGTGCTCAGAGGCTCTCAGGACATACTTGAGCATCTGGCCTCAGCATGCTCGCCTCTGGAGGGCCGGGGGCAGAGGAGTGAGTCTTTTCCTCACCTACCTGGGGGGCCACTTGTGCTAGGGACACCTTCCCCTCTCAGCCTAGGCCCACCAGCCACTGGCCTTGCTCAGGCCTGATCAGCACAAATACTGCTGGTCCTAGCATTTTCCCTCCTTCTCTGCCTGCAGTTATTAAATTACACCAAAAACAACAACAAAAGAAATCCCTCTACTCTGTGTGTGTGAACTGTTCCATTTCCATGATTATCCAGGTAGAAGGGAGCCTTAAGGCTGGCAGTTCAAGAAAACAAACTTGTCGGCTGGCATTCAGGTACCATGGCATACGTGGAGATGTCTGCTTGTGCTCCCAAACCGATGGGCCATTTACTAGAGTGCACAGCTGCCCTGGGAGAGTATGTGGATCTGAACTGCTCACTCCTTTCTCAGGAACCTCCGAATTCTGCTGCCTCCCCCAACCCCGCCCAGCTGATGGGTCACTATAGCACAAATATCTAAGAACAAAAAAAAGGCTGGAGGGACAGAGAACCAACCTAAATGCTCCAGCCAAAGTCCTCCACTTCCTCCACTCAGGATCCCCTTCTTCTATTCTGGGCTGGGATCCTGAAGTTCCACTGCAAAGAATCCCTGTATGTCAGAGAGGGAAATGTCCCTATAAGTCACTGAAACCCTGGTGTCATTCTACAGATGGGGAAAGTGAGTCTTGGAGGGGCCTGCGGACATCAAGACCTGTAGCCTACTGACTTCTTAGTTATCTGCTTGTGACTGGAGCAGTGGCTTGCTCTCTAGGCCTCCTTTCCAAGCAGGGAAGAGCCTGGATCCAGGTAAGGCTGGGCTGGGCAAGACTGTCCAGAGGGAGGTGGAGCAGATCCCTGAGGGGCCTGCATGCCAACCTGACTGTATGTCCTGGGCCCCTGGGGCAGGTGGCCATCTGGGCCCTTTTCTTGCTCCAGAAGGTAGGAGAAGGATGCCATTAGTAGGGAGGGTGATCCAGATGGGACTCGCAGCTCTAAAGGAGCTAGTCCCAACCACCACCATCTATATCTCAGGCCCCAAGCCGATCCCAGAGGGCAGGCATCATCCCTGTGAATATCCATCAGCTTCAGCCTTCAGAAGCAGCTAGAGATGCAAGGGGCAAGGGCCTGCTGAGTGTCACTCCCTAGACAGCAGAAGCTCTCTCCTGCAACACACATGCAACCAGAAAGAGGTGCACCTGCTCCAGGCCGTGCTCCCTGCAATGCCTGGGGCAAAGAGAGCGCGGTCCTTCAAATGACCCTGCCCGCTGTACAGAGGGCGTCACCTCGTCCAGGCTGCCTGCTCTAAAATAATGAGCTCACCCTCAATTCATCGCCAAATAGTAAGGGACCGAGATGCCTGTGCGGGGCCCAGAAGGCAGACAAGCAAATGGAAACTTCCAACTGCATAGCCCGGAGCTCCACGGATTCCCCAGCCTCCTCTTTCACACCGAGGCAGGGACAGCGGACCTGCCAGCCGGTGCCCACCCCCACCTGCAGTGTGCGCTTCCCCATGCCCAGGCCGAGACCGCCCGGTGCCCTGCACGGTCCCTAGGCTGGGGATCCCCTCTCTGTCCATCCAGGGGTGGAGTTCTCTGCAATTCTGCGCTGGGCACCCACCCACCCTCCTCCACGCCGATCCGCTGCCTACCTGGGTCCGGGCCAGCGTAGCTCCCGCGCAACCCTGGCGCCGCAATCGCGCAGGGAGCAGCGCGCAGCCGGCGCCAGAGGCTCATGCTCCATCTGGGGCCCGAGGCGGCCACACACCCTCCCACCCACTGCCCCTACGCTGCGCCAGCTGCGGGCAGAGGAGCTCTCTCCGTAGCTGGTGCGGAGGAGCAAGAGCGAGCAAGCAGCTCTGAATGGTCGCGGAGCGGGCACTGAGCCGGAAAAAAGCTGGGGCGGGGTGTTGGGGCGGGGGCGGGGAAGCAAGAACTAGGGGAGCAGTAGGGCGCCAGGCGGGCGCATTGACGGGGAACTGCGGGACCCAGGAGCCAGGAGACGTAGAGTGTTTAGCCAAGACGCTCGACTGGGTCGAAGAGGGAGAGCTCAGGGAGAGAGCGGGCCAGGCTTTCGTTTTTTTAAAGAATAAGGCAACAAACAACCCAAAAAGTGCTGTAGCCACTTCATGTAAAAGATCCTTCGGGGACTCCCGCAAGTTGCCGAAATTTTTATCGTGGCATCTGATAGTGAAAGTGCTTCCTTGGGCATCCTGGTCCCTATGGTTATTCCCTTTGACCATCACAACCACCTTTGAGTTTGGTATTGGTTTTGTATCCTCGTGACAAATGAGGAAACTGATGGTCAGGGAGGTGAAATCACCCTACAGGATCTCAGAGCTGGTGTCAGAGCCAGGGCTCAATATCACTTTGTGAGATTCCATAGTCCCCATTTTTCAGAAACACTAAGAGAAGGATCCAGGTCTTCTGGCTTCCAGTGGAGCCTCCTGTGTTTCTGAAGAGATATCCCTGCGCTCTGGCGACAGCAGCAGGGGTCAGAAGTGTCCCTTGCAGTCAGCCCAGACTCAGGTCTGGGCCAGGAAACCTACGGGGTGAAGGTGGCTGGGTGGAAGAATGGGGAGGTGCCTTATAGCCTCCCTTGGAGAGGCTCCCTTGGAGAGGACCTTTCTTATTCATTTATTCAGTGCATGTTTATTGAACACTTGCTATATGTCAGGTGCCATGTCTCGGTACTAGGATACTGGTGTGAATATGCCTGTCTGGCTGAAATATTTGCATTCTTGTAGGAAGCAAGCAATAATAGCACAAGAAAACATTTCATATGCCAAATGATGCAGATGCTCTAGGGAAAAGTACGGCAAGAAGAGGGGATAGGGTGTGTAATTTGTGGAATTATTTTATTGTGGAATTATTTGGTGGGTCAGGGAAGTCTTTGTTGAAAGGGTGACTGAGGCAAGCCATGATGAATTTGAAGAATGAGCATTTGAGGCAAGAGAACAGCAAATGCAAAAGCCCTGAGATGGAAATATGCCTTGGGCATGTGCAAACAATGATGAGGAGGCCAGAGTGGTGTGAAAATGAGTGAAAGTATGGTAGAGAGTAAGATTCAAGGAGCTGCCGGCATGAACAGATCAGGAAGATCCTGGTTGGTCACCTCCTTGTTGTGTCTCTGATTCAGAGGGAGTTACAAAGCTGGCGGAGGGTGTTGCAGACTAATGGTCTGACATTTTTAGTTGTTGGGGGTTTTTTTTGTTTTGTTTTTTGGGTGTTTTTTTACAGAACATTTGATTTTGGAAAAATCTGTCTCTTTGGGGGCGAAAGAAGTATAAAAGACAAGAATTTTGAGAGAGCCCCCCCCCACCCCTTGGACCAACAGATATGTTACTTCCCATAAAGAGACAATTCCCTTTTTATTTCTGTTTTAAAATGTTAAAATAAATTTTCCTTTATGGTAAAAAAAAAAAAAAAGTAGGATCTAAGAAGGTGTAATAAATCCAATGGCCCCACTTTAATGATTATGATACAAAGATAATTTTGTTTCATCTGTACCCCCACCCACCTCTCCCTATATTATTTATTTACACAAGATGTATAATATTTTGTAAGTATCATATGCATAGATGATAGTACACAAATTATAAATTTGTGCTTGATTGATTTTCAAGCACATTAAGTAAGAACATTAATAACCATCCTGATTTTCACTGTGGGAAGGTTTTAGATTGCAGATTCATATCATTTAATAGATATAGGACTGTTAGTGTAGGTAGCTAGGTAATAATAAATGAAGGGAATCAGACATTAAGAAGCCTAATCAACTGGGAAGCTGAATCCAATATTGGATCTGCTTCACTGGGAAGCTATAGCTTTACATGTTCCCCAGGGAACCACTGGTTTGTTCCCAGCAGATTGGGTGTGGAGGGGAATGGATAGGACAATAAAGGGGAAATCCCTGTGCTGGCACATGTCCAGTAGAAGCCAAGATGGCACAGTGGGAGGTACCTCTTCTATGAAGCATTCGCAGTAGGAACTAAGATGGTGGCCATAAAGGCCTGTCTGTCTAGCCTGGGAAAATGATTGGATTGGACAATGGACACAGGACCTGGAAAGATTTAGGAAATGAATTAGTTGGGGGTGGACCCAACGCAGCCTGTGATAGATTGGGAAATTAATTGGTTAGTTTGAAAGAGTGCCTGGTCCTACCTAAGCCTGAACCAATATAAACCAAGCTTAACAAAAAGAATTTTGCTCTCTGTCTCCACCCGACTCCACCACAGTAACATGTTCAACAATGTGCATTCTCTCTTCACAACAGCCATGTGGGTCTAGCGGCTGCATGGCCAGCAGCTGTGCAAACACCATGTGCAGGCCTGGGCACAGCACCAGTGAAGTGCAGCCAGGAACACAGACTAAGCTAGCTGGATAAGGACAGATATGAACTGAACAAATGGCGCAAAATGTCTGAACACTGGCCCTATTCCGGGGCTTGATGAAGACAAGGCTGAACTTTTTTCATACTGGGATGGAGCTAAACCTGGGAAACCCTTTGTGTTTATGTCAACTTCAATAAACCTTACCACTTATCCTCTCATACATAGGTCTCTTGGGGTGCTTTCCTTGCAACCCTGTGAAAGGACCACATTTCCACCAGCAAGAGGATCATGCAGATTATTCACTTCTTCCTATGTCACTTTTGGTAAATTATATTTTTGAAATATTTTCCGTTGGCTCTCAATTTTTTTATTTATTGACATGTTCACAACATCCTTGATTTATCCCTCATATGTCTGTAGAATCTGTAGTGATGTCCAAATTTTCATTTTGATATTGGGGATCTTTGTGTTTTTTTAAATATATTTTATTGATTATGCTATAACACTTGTCACAAATTTTCCCCTTTGCCCGCCTCTGCCCAGTACCCCCTTCTTTTCAGCAATCCCCCCTTAATTCAAGTCCAAGGGTTGTGCATTAAGACCTTTGACTTCTCAATTTTGAATATTATTCTTCCTTTTTTTTTGTTCATTTTTTCAAATACATTTGTCTCTGCCTTCCCTCCACCACTTTCCCTTGACCCCTCCCCCCCCAATCCTTCCCCTTTGGTTTTGTCCATGAGACCTTGCTATATGTTCTTTGACTTTCCCTTTCCTTTCCTTTCCCCCCCCGCACCCCCTCCCTCCTTCCCTCTTGTCTCTGTTGGTTTCTTTCCCTTTCTGTGTTGCTGGTCTTATTTTCCTTACATCTTTGTTTTGTTTCCTTACATCTTTGTTTTGTTTTGTTTTGAAAATTTGGACATCACTACAGATTCTACAGACATATGTTCCATTTACAGGTGAGATCATATGGTATTTGTCTTTCGCCCCTGGGCTTATTTTCCTTAGCATAATGCTCTCGAGTTCCATCCATGCTGTCGCAAAGTTTAGTACTTCTTTTTTTCTTTCTGCTGTGTAGTATTCTATTGTGTAAATGTACCATAGGCTTTTCATCCAGTCATCTACTGATGGGCATTTAGGTTGCTTCCAACACTTGGCTATTGTAAATTGTGCTGCTATGAACATTGGGGTGCATAGGTTGTTTTGATTTGGCGTTTTCGGATTCTTAGGGTATAGTCCCAGCAGGGGAATCCCTGGATCAAAAGGCAGTTCCAGTTTCACCTTTCTGAGGAAATTCCACACTGCTTTCCACAGTGGCTGCACCAGTCTGCATTCCCACCAACAGTGTACTAGGGTTCCCTTTTGTCCACGGCCTCGCCAGCACCTGTTGTTTGTTGACCTGTTTATGATGGCCATTCTGACCGGTGTGAGGTGGTACCTATGGTGGTTTTGATCTGCATTTCTCTGATGGCTAGTGATGCTGAGCATCCTTTCAAATGCCTCTGGGCCCTATCTATTTCCTCCTTGGAAAAGCGTCTGCCCAGGTCCTTTGCCCATTTTTTGATTGGATCATTTGTCTTCTTGGAGTGGAGGCGAGTGAGTTCTTTATATATCTTGGAGATCAGACCTCTATCTGATGTATCATTAGCAAATATATTTTCCCACTCAGTTGGCTCTCTTTTCATTTTGCTGATGTTTTCTTTCGCCGTGCAGAAGCTTCTTATTTTGATGAGGTCCCACTTGTTTATTCTTTCCTTTATGTCCCTCGCTTAGGAGACATATCAGTGAAAAAAATGCTGCGTGGGATATCTGAGAGTTTCCTGCCAATATTCTCTTCTAGGACTTTGATGGTGTTGCGACTTATATTTAAGTCTTTTATCCATCTTGAGTTTATTTTTGTGGATGGTGTCAGCTGATGATCAAATTTCAATTTTTTGCATGTAGCCGTCCAGCTCTCCCAACACCATTTAGTGAAGAGGCTATTATTGCTCCATTTTATGCTTCTGCCCCCTTTGTCAAATATTAGTTGCCCACAGAGATCTGGGCTTATTTCTGGGCTTCCTATTCTGTCTCACTGGTCTATGGGTCTGTTCTTGTGCCAGTACCAGATTGTTTTCAGTATGGTGGCTTTGTAGTAGAGTTTGATGTCCGGTATTGTGATCCCTCCTACTTTGTGTTTCTTTCTCAAAATTGCTGCGGCTCTTTGGGATCATTTATGGTTCCATATAAATTTTTGAAATGTCTGTTCTCTTTCAGTGAAATATGTCATTGGTATCTTAATAGGGATTGTGTTGAATCTATAAATTGCTTTGGGTAGTATGGACATTTTGATGATATTAATTCTTCCAATACATGAGCACAGTATATGCTTCCATTTATTTGGGTCTTTTTTAATCTCTTTCTTCAATGTTGTATAGTTTTCTGCATATAGGTCTTTTACTTCCTTGGTTAAATTTATTCCTAGGTACTTTATTTTTCTTGTGGCTGTATCAAATGGTATTTTTTTTTCTGATTTCTTCTTCTTCTATTTCATTGCTGGTGTACAAAAATACCTTTGATTTCTGAATGTTGACTTTGTATCCTGCTGTTTTGCCAAATTCACGTATTAGGTTGAGGAGTTTTTTGGCGGAGTCAACAGGGTTTTCTATGTATACTATCATGTCATCTGCAAACAATGATACCTTTACTTCCTCCTTTCCTATTTGGATGCCTTATTATTTCTTTTTCTTGTCTGACCACTGTGGCTAGGACTTCCAATACGATGTTGAAAAGAAATGGTGAAAGCAGACATCTTTGTCTTGTTCTTGATCTTAGTGGAAAAGATTTTAGTTTTTTCCCATTGAGCATGATGTTGGCTGTAGGCTTTTCATATATGGCCTTTATTACGTGAGGAATGCCCCATTTATTCCCATTTTGCTGAGGGTTTTGATCATAAATGGGTGCTGTACCTTATAGACGGCTTTTTCTGCATCTAACGAGATGATCATGTGGTTTTTGTCTTTTCTTTTATTTATGTGATGTATTACGTTTATTGACTTGCATATATTGAACCATCCCTCCATCCCTGGGATGAATCCCACCTGATCTGGTGGATAATCTTTTTAATGTATTGTTGAATGCAGTTTGCCACTATTTTGTTGAGGATTTTAGCATCTATGTTCATCAGTGAAATTGGCCTGCAGTTTTCTTTCTTTGTAGGGTCTTTATCTGGTTTTGGGATTAGGATGATGCTGGCCTCATAAAAAGAGTCTGGGAGTTTTCTCTCCTCTTGGATTTTTTAGAATAGTGTGAGACGGACAGGGGTTAGCTCTTCCTTAAATGTTTTGTAAAATTCTCCTAGAAACCATCCGGCCCTGGGCTTTTGTGTGTCGGGAGTTTCTTGATGACTGCTTCAATTTCCCCAGCTGTTATCGGTCTGTTCAAGCTTTTTGTATCTTCCTCCTTCACTGTTGGAAGACTATACTTTTCTAGAAATTTGTCCATTTCATCAAGGTTTTCAAATTTCTTGGCATATAACTGTTCATAGTAGTTCTTACACTCCTTTGTATTTCTGTGGTATCAGTTGTTATTTCTCCTCTTTCATTTCTGATATTATTAATTTGGGTCCTCTCCCTTTTTTTTCTGGATGAGTCTGCTTAAAGGCTTGTCAATTTTATTTATTTTTTCAAAGAACCAGCTTCTGGATTGGTTGATCCTTTGTTCTTTTCACCTCTATGTCATTCAGTTCTGCTGTAATCTTGACTATTTCCTTCCTTCTACTTGCTGTGGAATTTATTTGTTTTTGTTTCTCCAGTTCTTGAAGTTGTAGTGTTAGGTCTTTTATTTGAAATGTTTCTAGCTTTTTTAGGTAAGCCTGTATTGCTATGAACTTCTCTCTTAGGACTGCCTTTGCTGTGTCCCATAGGTTTTGGGCTGTTGTGTGTTCACTTTCATTTGTTTCCAGAAATTTTTTGATTTCTTCTCTTATCTCATTATTGACCCATTCATTGTTTAATAGTCTACTGTTGAGTCTCCATGAGTTTGCAAGTTTTTGAAGTTTCTCTTTGAGGTTGATTTTGAGTTTCAAGGCCTTGTGGTCTGAGAAAAAGTTTGGTATTATTTCAATTTTCCTGAATTTGCTGAGGCTTGCTTTGTGTTCTATCATTGGTCTATGAAAAACTTCTATGAGCATTTGAAAAGAATGTCTATTTTGCTTCTTTGAGATATAAGGTTCTATATATGTCAGTTAATTCTATATGATTCAGTGTGTCATTCAGCTCCACAATATCCTTGTTGATGTTTTTTTTTTTTTTTGGAAGATCTGTCCATTTTTGACAGTGGGGTGTTGAAATCCCCTACTATCAGCGTGTTGCTGTCTATATCTTTTTTGAAGTCGTCCAAGATTTTCCTTTTATACTTGGGTGCCCCTATGTTGAGTGCATATAAGTTTACAATGCTTATGTTTTCTTGATGGATTCTTCCTATAATTATAAAGTGCCCCTCTGGGTCTCTTTTTCTGGCCTTTGTTTTGAAATCTATTTTGTCTGATATAAGTACTGCTACCCCTGCTTTCTTCTCTTGTCCATTTCCAACCTTTACTTTCAATCTGTGTAGGTCTTTTGCTCTGAGGTGGGTCTCTTGTAGGCAGCATATGTGTGGGTCATGTTTTCTTATCCATTCAGCTATCCTGTGTCTTTTGATTGAGGCATTTAATCCATTTACAATGAGAGTTATTACTGATAGAAACCTATTCATTTTTTCTCTTTGTACCTGTGTTCCTCTCTTTCTCACTCTTTTTCTTCGTCTTCTTAAACCAGTCCCTTTAGCATATCTTGTAGTGCTGGTTTGGTAGAGATGTATTCTTTTAGCCTTCTTTTGTTTGGGAAACTCCTTATTTCACCTTCTATTTTAATTGAAAGCCTTGCTGGGTAGAGCAGCCTTGGTTGTAGGCCCTTGCTTTTCATTACTTGGAATATTACTTGCCATTCCCTTCTGGCTTGCAGTGTTTTTGTTGAGAAGTCAGCTCCTAGCCATATCGGGACCCCCTTGTATGTTACTTTCTCATTCTCCCTTGCTGCCTTGAGGATTCTCTTTGTCTTTGATAGTTGCCATTTTAATGATCATGTGTCTTGGAGTGGACCTCCTTGGGTCCCTCTTGAGTGGGGCCTTCTGTGCCTCCTGGATCCATGAGAGCCTTTCTCTCCTCAAATTGGGGAAATTTTCCATCATTACTTTTTCAAAGAGGTTCTCTATCTCTTGCTCCTCTTCTCCGTCTAGTATCCTTATTATGCGGATATTATTGCGTTTCAGGTTGTCCTCCATTTCCCTAAATGCTCTTCATTCTTTTTGAGTCTTCTTTCCATTTCTTGTTCTTTCTGGGAGCTTTTCTTTACCTTATCCTCCATCTCACTGATTCGATCCTCGGCTTCATCCAGCTTGCTTTTGATTCCTTCTACTGTGTTCTTCAGTTCAGAAATGGTATTCTTCATATCCTCTTGTGTCTTCTTGATAGTTTCTATGTCCTTTTTCAGGTTGATATAGTTTTCTGCAAGATCCTGGTAGTTTCTCTGCAGTTTCTCATAGTTATCTTTGAGCTGGCTGAGCTCATTGAACTTCCTTAGAGCCATTGCTTTGAATTCCGTATCTGATAGTTTCCTTGCCTCTATTTCATTTAGCTCTCTCTGTGGGGATTCCCCTTTTCCACTCATTTGGGGGGAACTTCTTTTTCTCCCATTTTTGTGAGAGTCTATTAAGTTATTTATTTATTTATTTATTTATTTATTTAATTTTTGTTTCTGCTTCAATTGTTCCACCTAGATTTCCTGACTTTGTCGATTAAACTCCTATGGTAGTAGGTGGGTCTTTTTATTTATTTATTTATTTATTTATTTATTTATTTTTAATTTTTTTTTTCCTTTACTTTTCTTTCTGGGTCTGTCTCTGATGATGTCAGTTGTTGACCCTATCTGACCTTGGGTCGTTTGTTTGAGACTTCCAGTAATCTACTGTCTGTGTCTGACTCCTCCTTTGGGCAGCTCTGTGACCCCTTCAGGCAGGGTTCCACTATTTCTGTGGATTGCTCTGCACTCTCACACCAGTTCTTTGAGTGTGCTCACCCCAACCCCAAGACCAGCGAACTCGTGGACTTTGCACTCGCCTGGTGCCCAGCGTGTGCCCTGGACGGTCAGTTTAGGGTCTTCTATTGTGTGCTTTTCCTGCTTTTGGCTCTTTGGGGGCATAGCCTGCCCATGCAAAATGGAGACTACAGAAATGGGAGGAAGTCAGCTCCAGGACTCCCCGGTTAATCCTGTCTCCAGTCTCTCCTCCAGGGTCTCTGGGCAGCTCTGTGACCCCTTCCGCCCGGGGTCCACTATTTCTACAGATCATGTTATATTCACAGGCCATCTGGCTCCCGCACGCCCGCTTCTGCCTCTTTGGGGGCGTGCCCTGTCTGTGCAAAATGGAGACTATGGAATGGGGAGGGAGTCGGGACTCCCTGGTTCCTCCTCCTGTTCTTTCCCCAAAGCCTCTGTCTCCAGTCTCTCCTCAGGGGTCTCTGGGCAGTTCTGTGACCCCTTTGGCCAGGGATCCTCTATTTCTTCCAGCTTGTCTGCACTTAGCCCCCCAGCTCACAAGTGCACAAGCTGTGTGTGGAGTGCACAAAAGGCAGGTTAATTGATTTCCTTATGCCTGAATGAGATAGTAGCTGCAGAGTGGGAGGTGAGTTATCACTGGGGCTCCGCCGGCCACCATCTCAGTTCTCTTCCCAAAGTTTTCCTCACCAATCTTTTCCCAGCCACCAGCCCACTCTGCTGCCACCTCTACCCAGAGATCAAGGAGGGCAGCTGCCACTGCAAATTTTTGCGTTGGCTCTTTAAATGTCTCTTTGCATCCCCAGCCACCTGTCTCTGGCAGAGAGCACCCCTAAGCTTTTTGGGGTTGCATTTTGTCTGTGCATTTTCCTGGTTTCAGCTGCTGTAGTCTAGGGGTCCTTGTTTATGGTTCAGACCCTGTTCTTCTCAGGGGGATCCAACTCTCCATTTCAATGTCCCTCTGGTGCTGGTGCCTGTGGGCGCCCAGCCCACCCTCTCGAGGCTCCACCACACTTCTCACCTGCTGGGATGTGTGAGAGTTGAATCCACTTTCTGTCCGTGGCTCCTAGGTTCCTCTTCCTCTATTGTTCCATTGTTTTCCAGGTGATTTCTCCACTATTTAATCACAGTTCCAGTTTGGTCTTGGGAGGAGGTCAGTGTGACTCCCATTCACTCCTCTGCCATCTTTTTTCCTCCTGAAATGTTTCTATCTTTTTTAGGTGGGTTGGTGTTGCTATAAAATTCCCTCTCAGGACTGCCTTCACTCTGTCCCATAGGGTTTGGACTGTTGCGTGTTCATTTTCATTTGTTTCCAGAAACTTTTTAATTTTTTCTTTGATCTCATTATTGACCCATTCATTGTTTATTATTGTGATTTTCAGTCTCCATGAGTTTGAATGTTTTTGAGTTTTTTCCTTGAGGTTGGTTTCTAGTTTCATGCCCTGTGGGCTGAGAAAATGCTTGTTATGATTTTGATTTTCCTGAATTTGTTGAGGCTTGTTTTTGTTCTATCATGTGTCTATCTTTGAAAGTGTTCCATATGAATTTTAAAAGAATGTGTATTTTGCTTTTTGGGGGATGAAATGTTCTATAAGTGTCAATTAACTCCATTTGATGTAATGCATCATTCAGTTCCACAATATCCTTGTTGATGTTTTGTTGGAAGATCTATCCATTTTTAACAGTGGGGTATTAAAATCCTCTGCTATAAATATGTTGCTTTCTATCTCTCTTGAAGTTCTCCAAGATTTTCCTTATATATTTGGGTGCTCCTATGTTGGGTGCATATAAGTTTACAATGTTTATGTCTTCTTGATGGATTCTTCCTTTGAGTATTTTAATGTGTCCTTCTAGGTCTCTTTTTATGCCCTTTGTTTTGAAGTCTATTTTGTCTGATATAAGTATTGCCACCCTGGCTTCTTTTCCCTGTCCATTTTCTTGGAACATTTTTTTCCAAGGGAACTTTCACATTGAAATAGAAACTGTTCACTTCCATTCGGTGTAGGTATTTGGTTTTAAGCTGGGTCTCTTAAAAACATCATATATGCAGGTCACGTTTTCTTATCCATTCAGCTACCCTGTGTCCCTTGATTGGAGCATTTAATCCTTTTACATTTAAGGTTGTTATTGATAGTAACTTATTTATTACCATTTTACCCCCTATGGACATGTGTTCCCCTCTCTCTCACTCTTTTTCTTCATCTTCTTAAAGCAATCCCTTTAGCATCTCTTGCAATGTTGGTTGGTGGTTGTGTCATCTTCATCAAACTAGCCCCTCCTTTCGTCTGGGAAATTTTTTATTTCACCTTCCATTTTAATTGAGACCCTTGCTGGATAGAGCAGTCTTTGTTTTAGGTCTTTGCTTTTCATTCCTTGGAACATTTCTTGCCTTTAACTTGTAGTGCTTCTGTTAAGAAATCAGTCGCTAGCATTATTGGGGCTCCCTGCTATGTTACTACCTGTTTTTCCCTTGCTGCCTTTAAGATCCTCTCTCTCTGTCTTTTAATTTTGCTATTTTAATTATGATGTGTCTTGGAGTGAGCTTCTTTGGGTTCCTCTTGGTATGGACCTTCTATGCTTCCTGGGCTTGTGTGACTTTTTTTCTTCCAATTAGGGAAGTTTTCCATCATTACTATTTTCAAACAGGTTTTCTGACCCTTGCTCCTCCTCTTCTTCTTCTGGTATCCCTATTACATGGGTATTATTATGTTTCATGGTATCCTGCAGTTTCTTTAACCCTTCTTAATTCTTTTTCAGTCTTTTTTCCTTTTCTTGCTCTTTCTGGTAATTTTTTTCTACCGTGTCCTCCATCTCACTAATTCAATCTTCTGCTTCATCTAGCCTCCTTTTGATTCCTTCTACTGTGTTCTTCAATTCAGAAAGTGCATTATTCATTTCCGCTTGTCTCTTTTTGATAATTTCAAGTTCTTTTTCATGCTGATATAGTTTGCTGTAAGTTCCTCATAGTTTCTCTATAGTTTTTGATAATTCTCTCTGAGCTCATTGAGCTTCCTTAAAACCGCTGTTTAGAATTCAGTATCTGATAGTTCACTTGCTTCTATTTCATTTAGTTCTCTTTCTGGGGATTCTTCCTTTCCTTTCTCTGGGGGGTATTTTTTTGTTTTCCCATTATTTGTGAGACTATTTTTTTTTCTTATTTTTGCTTGTGCTTCTTAAGTTGATCTGTCTTGATTTCCTGACTTTGTGGTGTGACTTCTATGATAGGAGACCTGTGGGATTCTGTGGTTCAGTCTCCTTGGTCTCCTTAACTCTGCTCTTTGGATGCCCTTTATGCCATTTATGTTCACTTTCTGGATATAATTGGGTTTTGATTGTTTTGGTGTTGTTTTTTGAATGGTTCCTTCCCTCCAGCTGGTTGCCTGAGGGTCACTCTGCACACCATGTGTTGTATGCTGTTGTGCAGGGACTGCCAGAACAAAACCATAAAGTCCAGGAAACAAACCCACATTCACAAAGGTAACTCCCCCCTCTACCCAGAATCCCACTATCAACAGTAAATGAACCAGTATTAATAAGGGTATAAAGAGATTTAAGACTTTTATAAGAAATGAGGCTAAACATGAGATGTCCTAATGAAAGAAAAATGATTTTGAGAGGTCAGAGGGAGGAACACTAATAAGAGTTGGGAGTCAAAGCAATACAAAGAGAGAAACAAAATTTACAATCATGAATTAGAAAGGGAATGAATAAGGCCGAACATGCACAAACTTGATGGACAAGAAGTAAATGTTAAAAAGCTATGCAGGTATAAAAATATTGCAAATCATGGAAAAGACTACAGTGGATTTCATCTTGGTAACCTCTAGTATTTATCACTGTTTTTTCTTTCTGGATCCACCTCAGGGGATGTCAGGTGTTGACCCTGTCTGACCTTAGACAGCCTATTTGAGAATTCCAGGGATATACTGTCTGTGGCTCTTTCCTTCCATTGTTAATCTAGTCATTCTGCACCCAACAGTCATGCTTAAGCACCTTAGGCATGGCAGAATTCCTCCTGTGGCTGGGGCTATTGTTTCTCCTCAGACTGCTGCTGCTTAGATGGAAATGGTCTGCCTGAGCAAAAGGGTTGCTGCCATATTGGGGATGGTTCCACACTGAGATCCTGGTGGCTACCTTCTCAGTTCTCTCCTCAATGCCTTTGCATCCCCAGTCTCTCCTCAAGGGTCTATAGTCCACTCTGCCCCTCTTTGCCAGAGATTTACTGTCTGTGGCTGACTACTTCAGTTATTAGTCTAGTCACTTTGCACTCAATGGTCAGGCTTAAGCACCACAGGGCCAGGGCATAGCCCTGACCAGGCTATTGAGGGAAACAATAGCTCTGACCCCAGGAGGGATTCTGCCCTGCACCTGTGGTGTTTCAGTCTTGGAAGATTTTTTTTTTCTAATTTATTCCATGTTTTCCACATTGTCTAATTATTTGGCACATATTTGCTTGTAGTATTTTCTTATAATCCTTTGGATTTCTGGGGTGTCAGTTGCCTCTGCTCCTCTTTTATTTCTGATTTATTTATTCAAGTCCTGTTTCATTTTTTCTGATTAGTCTGGTTAAAAGTTTATTGATCTGGTTTATTTCTCCAAAGAACCAGATTTTGGTTTCATTGCTATCTTATATTATATTTTAGACTCCATTTTGTTTATTTCCACTCTGGTCAATATTATTTCCTTTCTTCTCTTCACTTTGAGCTTTGTATGTTTCTTTTTCCTAGTTTCTTTTAGCATAAAATTAGATTGTCTATTTGCAACAAGTTTCTTAAGGTAGACCTATATTGCTATGAATTTCCCTCCCAGAACTGCTTCAAGTGTGTCCCATAGATTTTGGGCCATTGCATTTCATTTTTATTTGTCCAGGTATCTTTTATTTCTTCTTTAATCTCATTGTTAACTCATGTGTTGCTTAGTAACATATTATTTATCCTCCATGTATTTGTGTATTTATTAGTTTTCTTCCTGCTATTAATTTAGCATTGTGCCCAGAGAGAATTTTTGGTATGATTTCAATCTTCTTAAACTTATTGAGACTTGTTTGCTAGCCTAACATGTAGTATATCCTGCAAAATGTTCCATGTGCACTTGAAAAGAATATATATTCGACTACTTTTGGGTTAAATGTTCTAGAAATATCAACTAAGATCATCTGGTCTAATGTGTCATTTAAGGCCACTTTTTGTTGTTTATGAGTTTCTGTCTGGATGATCTATTCATTGATGTTAGTGGGTGTTAAAATCCTCCCTATTACTGTATTACTGTTAACTTCTTCCTTTATGTCTATCAATATTTGCTTTACATATTTAGGTGCTCCAATGTTGCATGCATAGATTTTTATGAGAGTTATATCTTCTTTTTGGATATAATAAAGGCATACCATTATTATATGCCTTTCTTTTTCTCTTGCTACAGTTTTCTTTTCAAGTCTAGTTTGTGATATGTGTTGCTATTTCAGCATTTTAGTTTCTCTTTGCATGAAATGTATTAATTTTTTCCTTCCCTTTACTTTTAGTATGTGCCATCTTTCAATAAAGTGGGTCTTTTGTAGGCAACATATGTGTGAATCTTGTATGTTATCCATCTAGACATCCATGTCTTTCGATCAAAGCATTTAGTCCACTGACATTTAAAGTTATTACTGATAGGTCTGTAGATATTTCCTTTTTGTTGTTTTCTAATTGTCTTTTTTTAGTTCTACTCTGTTCTCATTTTTTAACTTATTTTCCCTTTTTATTTTAAATTTTTAAAAATATATTTATTGATTTTTGAGAGAGGAAGAGAGAAACATCAATGTGAGAAACGCTGATTGCTTACTTCCAATATGTGCCCTGACCAGAAATTGAACCAGCAACTTTGATATGTGCCCTGACTGGGAATCGAACCTATAGCCTTTTGGTGTATGGGATGATGCTCCAACCAACAGAGCCACATCAGCAAGGGCTATTTATTGATTTGAGAGAGAGAGAAACATTGATTTGTTGTTCCACTAACTAATGCATTCATTGGCTGATTCTTGTATGTGTTCTTACCAGGATCAAACCTGCAGACTTGGTGTATCAGGACAATGCTCTAGAACCAACTGAGCTGCCTGGCCAGGGCCCTTCTCCTTTCTTATTTTATTGCTCTCTTGTATGTTGATGATTTTCTATAGTGTTGTTTTGGGTTCTTTCTCTTTTTTTGTATATATTTTGTAGATTTCTGGTTTGTAGTTGCCATGTACTTCCTATACACCAGGCTTTGTTTATAGCAGTCTACTTTAAGTTGATGGTTGCTTAAGTTAGATCACAACCTAAAATCACTACAATTTACATTCTCCTTTATCACATTTTTGTTTTGGTCTTTTTTTTTCTTCCTCTGTGTGTGTGCATTTGTATGCATACCTTAATTTATTGTGGCTGTTCTACATGATCTTTCTGTTTTTGCCTTTTAACTTTTGTACTAGCTTTATCGTTGGTTGACCCACTGCTTTGACTGTTTGTCAGTGAGAATTTTTTTCTTTCCTGTGTTTTGTTATTTATATTTTTGATCTTTAAAAAAAACAAAACATTTCTTGCAATAGTGAACTCGTTTAGCTTTTTCTTCTCTGGGAAGCTCTTTATCTTTCCTTTGATCATAAATAACAGCCTTTCTAGGTAGAGTGATCTTGGTTGTAAGATTTTGTTTTTCAACACTTTGAGTATTTATTGCCAGTCCCTTCTGGTTGCAAATGTTTCTGTTGAGAAATCAGCTGACAGCCATATGGGAGCTCCCTCATAGGTAACAGTTTTTCACTCGATGCTTTTGAGATTCTCTCTTTGTCCTTAACCTTTGGCATTTTATTTATGATGTGTTTTGTGTGGGCTTTTTGGATCCATCTGTTTGGGACTCTTTCTGGACTTGTATGTCTTTTTTCTTCACCTGGTTAGGGAAGTTTTCAGTCATTATTTCTCCAGATGGGTTTTCAATTTCTTACTCTCTCTTTTTTCCTTCTGGTATCCCAATGGTGTGTATGTTGGTATACTTGATGTTGTCTCAAAGGTCCTTTACTTATCCTTATTTTTTAAGTTCTTATTCCTTTTGGCTTTCCTGATTGGATGTCTACTACCTTGTCTTCCAAATCATTGATTTTATCTTCTGCTTCATCTAATCTATTTTTGATTCTTTCTAATGTATTCCTCATTGCTGACTGGTTCTTTTTATGATTTCTATGTCCCTTTTTATGTTTCCTATCTCTTTCTTGAAGTTCTCACTGAGTTTTTCTTTCCTTTAATTTCATTTAGCATCCTTATAACTAGTGTTTGAACTCTATACCTGAGAGATTGCTTGCTTCTATTTCATTTAATTCTCTTTCTGAGTTTTGTCCTGTTCTTTCATTTGGGACATATTTCTTTTTGTTTTTCCTTGTTAAAGCTAACTCCCTGTGTTTATTCCTATGTATTGTGTAGATGTGCTATGTCTCCCAGTCTTGGCAGAGTGTTTTTATGTAGTAGGTGTCCTGTGAGGCCCAGTGATACACTCTCATTAATCACCTGAATTGGATGTGCCTCAGGTGTCCTTGTGTTGGTTGTATGTGTTCAAGGATTGTCCTTGTGTGGGTTGCATGTGCTCTCCTTTTTAATTGAGCCTTTATTGCTGTTGGCACATCATAGAGTGCAATTCACCTTCAGGTTGACTGGCTGTGAAGGCTGGCTATGACTATAGCATAGGAGCTATTGTGCAGGGGATGACTTCATGGATTGGGAGTCACTTTAATGGTTCTCTGAGTCATCCCCTCAATTGTGTTATTGTGGAGCTGGTTGGGGAGTGCTCTGGTGTGGTCACCAGGTGTGTTGGATTTGGATCTTCTTGGGAGGAACTCCAATGCAAGCCAAGATTTGCTGCAACTTGTGCCAGGCTTGGGGCACCCTGGTGGGAGCCATAAAGTGATCTGTGGTTGGTTGAGGCTTATGCTAGGCTTGTAGGTGCTTGGGAGAGACTATATTGCCATATGAGTTTGGCTATCTCTAGTGTTCAGCTGGAACTCTTTGGTGGACATGATGATATGGCCCGAGGCCAGCTGCCACTTGTGCCAGGCTTGTGGCTACTTAGTTGAAGGTATATTTCAAGCCAAGTACACTTATACCAGTTTTAGGGCCACCTGATGGGAGTTACAATGCAAGTTAAGACTGATTGTCCCTCTTGCCATGATTAGTACCACTTAGCAAGTGCTATAGTGCATGACAAGTCCTGCTGCTGCTTTTTATGGTTTTTGGACCTTTGATAGGTGCTAAGAAAGTCCATAGCATGAGCTGAGTCCACTTGTTTGACAAAGCCACTGAAAGAGGTTTGACTTGGGCACACATATTGGGTGAGGTTAGATATCAGGGAATCACCAGGGCAGGGTGAAGAGTGTCAGGTTAGTGGAGAGCACAGATTTGGCACTCATTTGTGCTATGATGACTGGGTGGGAAGAGAGTTTAACAAAGGAACAATTGCGCCTGCCAGTACTCCTGTCACAGTAGAGAGCTGCTCCCCCCGCTTCTTCCAGCCCTTGCCATGAGGCTACTCAACTCATTTGTTTCCCAATATGTCCATGTGTCACTGACACTTTTTCAGCTACTGCCTCTAAGCAGTGACAATTGACACCCCAGAAACACAAAAGATTAAAAGAAAATACTATGAACAATATATGCCAAAAAAATTTGACAACCTGGAAAAAAATGGATAAATTTCTAGAAACATAAATCTTCCAAAACTGAATCAGGAAGAAACAAAAAATCTGAACAGACCAATACCTGCTAATGAAATTGAATCAGTAATCAAAAATTCCCAACAAACAAAAGTCCTCAATCAGATGGCTTCACAGGGGAACTTTACCAAACATTCAAAAAAAGATTTAATATCTACCCTCAAACAATTCCAAAAACTTGAAGATAAGGCTCTGAAATTCATTCTATGAGGCCAGCATTGATACCAAAACAAGACAAAGACACCACAATGAAAAAAATATAGGACAAAATCCCTGATGAACACAAATGTAAAAATATTCAATAAAATATTAAGAAACCAGACTAAATATGAAGGCTGTGGGCCCTGAGACTGAGGAACAGTCCTCTGGGCTGGAGGCTCCAGGATTCACCAATGATTGTTTTTTTTTTTTTTTTCCTGGTTAAAGGTTGACTTTTCCTAGGTACTATTGCTGTGGTGGGAATGCTAAGTGGATTTGTTACACTATCATTGACTAAAAAAATAGAAGCCCTGAATGGTACAGCAAGGGAAGCATGTCCAGTGCAGCCCTACTAGAGAGTGGGTCTTCCCCGGCCTTGTGATCCCTGGGGCTGGGGATCACTGTATGCATGGTTTAGTGTTGGTGTGATTAGCTTTGCAGTCTGGAAAGCTTTAGGAGTTCACAGTATGAAAAACTTTTTTTTTTTTAAAGAAAGATAAAGAAGAGAAGAGAAGGAAGGTTCTTTCTAAAATAGATTAAGTATGCATAATTTATAATCATTTTATAATGTCTTTCATAAAGATAAACATAAGTTTTAAAAAATAGCATAAATCTTGCCAACATTCATTGTTATTTTTAATCACTAGTCAACTAGTGGTTATTTTTAATCACTAGGTTTCATTCTGAAGCAAGAATAAATTAACCTTTAGCTAAAAAAGTAACTATACTCTGTATTTTCTCAAGCATCTATTTGACTATGCTATCTTTCCATCAAAATCTAGTATTACAGTGAAAAACTTTTGTAGTAAAATGCAATCAATATTTCCAGCAATTCCCAAGAACTCAGAATCTGCTGTCAAGTGGGAGGAAGCATGGAAATACAAATGAGATGAGCATGGTGCATGAATTTCAAAATGATTGTTACAAAAACAGCAAAGGGACACTGATTTCTTCTCAGAAAGACATGCAGATCATCATCTGAAGCCACAAGATGGATGGATTCAATGTGCTTTACTTTTTATTTTTATTGAATTTACTGGGGTGACATTGGTTAATAAAATTATATGGGTTTCAAGTATACAATTCTATAATAAAAAATATTAACCAAATTTATCAATACCTTAAAAAGACTGTATGCCATGATCAAGTGGGATATATTCCCAGGATGCAAGGTGAGTCCTGAACAGCTATTTTTCTTTTTAATCTCAAAGAAATACTTGTTTGCCTCTCATTTTGAAACTGGATCTCAAAGAAATACTTGTTTGCCTCTCATTTTGAAACTGGATCTCAAGGAAATACTTGTTTGCCTCTCACATTGAAGGGCCATTTTATTTTTAGGTTAACATATCTTTTTTAATAAACTTGTAAACACAAGTAAATGTTTCCCTGAGTTCTGTGAGCCATATCGGCAAATTATCAAACCTAACAGCCATTTGGTTAGAAGTACAGGTGACAACCTGAGACTTGTAATTGGCATTTGAAGTGGGGCAGTTTTGTGGAACTAAACCCTTAGCTTGTGTGATCTGAAACTTACTCGAGGTAGATAAGGTCAGAACTGAACTAAAGTTTAGGACACTCAGCTGATGTTGCAGAATTCCTTGATGTGTGGAAAATCTACACATGTAGTATCAGAAATTTTTTGAGTGTGGGAGTAGTGTGAGAATAAAAGAGAAACAAAGAAGTGTTTTTCTATACAAAAAGGTTACTGTATTTCACATAAGTAGGCCTCCAGCATTTCTCATCTCCAACTCCAAGCTGAAGAGGCTAAATTCCTGGTGAGTATGGTGAGAGGCTCCCTTCCTGAACATATAGGATTAAAACTCCATCTCAGGTGAAGCAGGCCAAGATTATTGGGTTGCTGATCACTCTTTCCCTAGATCACTGGTAGGGCAGAGGATTCACACTAGGGAACCAAAGCAGGGAATACCAGAAGCTACCACCCCGACCCAACTCCCTGAATACTGGTTCACAGATATTGCCCAGGGCAGGGGGATGACAATAGGAAGAGAGTTTTGAAGCTCTTGCCAAAAGAATTGACTTTACTTGGACCAGAGTTTGAAGTTCGAGTTTAAAGGAACTCTTAAAAATAATAGTCCTCTTAATTAAAAACAACAAACTAAACTATAAGCCAGCTAGTTTACCAGAGAAAACTGGTAGAAGAGACAGCCATGAGCTGTCTCAAAAACTGGCCTCAAAAACTACCCTTGACTGAATTTCATTGGATCAGGCTGCTGAACAATGTATGTCCCAGGGTCCTGTTGAAAATAATTAGCCAGTAATTAGTTCAGACTGTTATTATACATGTGGGTGTAATACCAAATGAAACAGAAAGCTTAACAGAGAGATTGGAGCAACAAAACATTTTTTTAAAAAATCCCTGCAAAAATACCTGGTCAATCTCAGGGTGAATGTGCACATGCCCACTATGTACCCCAAGGAATGTCATCAGAGGCTCCACATTGCAGGGGAAATAGGCTTCACTAAAATAACTAGTAAAGTTACAAAACAAATAAACAAGAAAACAACAAAAACAAGTCAGAAAACCCCTTCTACCATGTCAGGATGCAGTGAGAAAGTAAGTGGTCATCCATGAATCAGGAATCAGATACTGAATCTTCTGACACCTTGACCTTGGATATCCCATTCCCCAAGACTGTAAGAAATAAATGTCTGTTGATTATAAGCTCCCATTCTTTGGTATTTTTGTTGTTGCAACTCAAATGAACTAAAATATGGATAAGATGCACCCAGTCCTACACTCTCAGGTAGGTAACTCTGATACATGTCTACACTGTCTCCCAGTGCTCCCAGAATGAATCATCCCAATTACCCACAATAGGACCTTGCTTGATAATGCTTTCTACTGGTTTCTTGCTCCTCCCCATCCTATTTCCTGACTCCTTTGAGCTTCCTCTCAAATAAACAACTTGCGCACACACACCCACACACACATGCACAAACACAAAGTGGGAGAGGAATCAGCCTTATATAAGGATAATGTATTCAGAAAAATAGGATTTATTACAGTACAAAAGTAGTTTCATTTGAAAATCAATAAATGGAATTTACTACAGTAACAAAAAGATGCAGAAAAGAGCATTTAAAAATTTTTAAATATAATTTATGATGTATAAAACAAATAGAATAGAGCAGCCTAAATTGATAAAAGGGAAAAATATGTACAATACACCTTTTAATGAACAGTATTGGCTAGTTGAATTCCTATATGGAAAAAAGAAAGGTTTTGCACTCTGGCTGGTGTGACTCAGAGGATTGAGTGCCAGCCTACAGAACCAGAAGAAGGTCACCAGTTTGATTTCCAGTCAGAGTACATGCCTTGACTGCAGACCAGGTCCCCAGTTTGGGGTGTACAAGAGGCAACCTATCCATGTATCTCTCACACATCAATGTCTCTCTCTTTCCCCCTCCCTTCCCCTCTCTCTAAAAAAATTGATAAATAAAATCTTGAAAGAAAGAAAGCTTCTGTGACAACATGGATTGACCTGGAGAACATTATGCTAAGTGAAAGAAGCCAATCAAAGAAAGACAAGCACCATATGATCTAAGTCATATGTGGAATCTAATGAACAAACTGAACTAACATGCAAAAAAGAGACAGACTTATAGATAGCATGCTAACAGCTCTGGGGTAGTTGCGGGGGTGGAGTGATTAAGTAAAAATAAAAAAGGAACTCATGGACAGGAACAACTATGGTAATTGTGGGGGAGAGGGGTTTGGAGGGATGTGGAAGAAGGTGTAAGGGACATAAATGGTCATGGAAAAAATATAATAAAAAAAACTTTTTAACTTAAGTGGCAAGTAAAAAGCTCTGACCATAAGAGAAAAATATTGATAAATTGGATATTTTAGGATATTAAAATTAAGAATTTATCATAGAAATATCATTAAGAGAGTGATATCCACAGGACCAGCATCCAGAATGTATCTAAAGAATTACTACAATCAGGCTAAGATGGAGGCATAGGTAGATACAGTTTGTCTCCTCACACAACCAAAAGGACAACAAATTTAAAAACAAAAATTGACAAAAACTGCCAGAAAATCAAACTGTATGGAAGTCCAACAACCAAGGAGTTAAAGAAGAAACATTCATCCAGACCAGTAGGAGGTGTGGAGATGGGCAGCTGGGGCAAAGAGGACACATAGCAAAGCAGCTGCTAGAGGACTGGGTGGACAAGGTGGCAGCTGGCAGACCAAGCAGTCCCACATTTGCATGCAGATAAACCAGGAGGAACAGCTGGGGAGTGACAGACCATGCAATCCAGGACTCCAGTGCAGGGAAAAAGAAGCCTCAAACCCTATGGCTGTAAAAAGCTGTGGGAGATGCAGTGGCAGGAGAAACTCTCAGCCTCACAGGAGAGTCTGCTGGAGAGACCCACAGGGTCCTAGAACATACACAAACCCACCCACCCAGGAATCAGCACCAGAAGGACCCAATTTGCTTGTGGGTAACCAGGGAAGTCACTGAAAGCTGGCCAAAAGCTGAGCAGGCAGCATTGCTCCCTCTTGGACCCTTCCCCCACAGGCAGCATTACAATGCAGTGATATGGGTTGCCTTGCCCTGGCAAATACCTAAGGCTCTGGCCCTTCCAATGTAACAGGCACACTGAGACAAAGAAATATGGCCCAAATTAAAGAATAGACCAAAGCTCCAAAAATAGAACAAAACAATGAACAGATAGCCAACTTATCAGATGCACAGTTCAAAACACTGGTAATCTGGATGCTCACAGAAATGGTTGAGTATGGTTGCAAAATGGAGGGAAAAATGAAGGCTATGCAAAGTGAAATAAAGAAATATATACAGGGAACCAACAGTAAAGAGAAGGAAACCAGGACTCAAATCAATGATTGGGAACAGAAGGAAGAGATGAACATACAGGCAGAACAGAATGAAGAAACAAGAATTCAAAAAAATGAGGAGAGGTTTAGGAACCTCTGGGACAACTTTAAATGCTCCAACATCTGAATCATAGGGGTGCCAGAAGGAGAAGAGGAAGAGCAAGACATTGAAAACTCATTTGAAAAAATAAGAAGAATTTCCCCAATCTAGCCAAGGAAAGAGACTTCCAGGGGAGTCAGGAAGCTCAGAGAGTCCCAAAGAAGTTGGACCCAAGGAAGCACACACCAAGGCACATCATAATTAAGTTACCCAAGCTTAAAGATAAAGAGAGAATCTTAAAAGCAGCAAGAGAAAAGGAGACAGTTACCTACAAAGGAGTTCCCATAAGACTACCAGCTAATTTCTCAAAAGAAATCTTACACCACTTTCACTTGCTCCCTCCCTCCTTCCCTCCCTCAGCTCTTCCCCTTTGGTTTTGTCCATGAATCCTTGCTATATGTTCCTTGACTTTCCCCTTCCCTTCCTTTTCCCCCCGCACCCCCTCCCTCCTTTCTTCTTGTCTCTGTTGATTTCTTTTCCTTTCAGTGTTGCTGGTCTTATTTTCCTTGCATCTTTGTATTGTTGGTTAGGTTCCACTTATAGGTGAGATCATAAGGTATTTGTCTTTCGCCCCCTGGCTTATTTCACTTAGCATAATGCTCTCCAGTTCCATCCATGCTGTCGCAAAGTGTAGTAGTTCTTTTTTTCTTTCTGCTGCATAGTATTCCATTGTGTATATGTACCATAATTTTTTGATCCAATCATCTACTGATGGGCATTTAGAAGTGGAACCTAATGAATAAAACAAACAAATGCACAAAATAGAACCAGAGGCATGGAAACAGGGAACAGACTGACAGTGAATAGAGGGGAGGAGGGAGAGATAAGGGTGGAAAGAAGGGGAAGGGGCTAGCCGAGGAACATGTGTGAGTGACTCATAGACATAGACAACACGGTGGTTACTGTCTCTGGGAGTGGGGGGTGGGCTGGGTGGAGGAGGGCAAAGAGGGAAAAACTGGGACAACTGTAATAGAACAATAAAATATGAAATAAAAAATAAATTAAAAAATAAAGAAATCTTACAGGCAAGAAGGAGCTGGCAAGAAGTTTTCAAACTCATGAAAAGCAAGGACCTCCATCCAGGATTACTCTGTCCAGCAAAGCTATCATTTAGAATGAAAGGTCAGATAAAATGCTTCCCAAATAAAGTCAAGTTAAAGGAGTTCATCATCATCAAGCCCTTATTATATGAAATGTTAAAGGGACCTCTCTAAGAAAAAAATATCAAGAAACTATGAACAGTAAAACAGTGGAAGGGGAGGAGGGAGAATGGGGGAAAAGGTACAGGGACTTAATCACCATAAATAGCAGGTATAAAATAGTCAGGTGGAGGTTAAAAATAGTATAGGAAATGGAGAAGACAAAGAACTTATATGTACAATCCATGGACATGAATTAAGGTTTGGGGGGAATGAATTATGGTGGAGGGGAAAAAGAGGAGAAAAAATATTAAACAAAATTATAATTAAAAAAAGATTTACTACAATCAAAGGGAAATACGGACTATCTAAGAGATAAAAGTCAGAGACTCAGTTCCTAAGAGAGGAGAGGCAAATGACCAACAAACATGAGAAGTAGTTCCACTTCATTAGCCATCAGGGAACTTCAATTGAAAAGCACAAGTGGCCTTGGCCATGTGGCTCAGTTGTTTGGAGCATCTTCTCATACACCAAAAAAAGTGGTGGATTCTATTTTTGGTCAGGGCAGATAACTAGGTTGTGGGTTTGATCCCAAGTTGGGGTGTGTATGGGAGGCAACTAATTAATGTTTCTCTCTCACATCAATGTTTCTCTCTCTCTCTCTCTCTCTGTAAATTCAATAAACATATCCTCCAGTGAAGATTTAAAAAAAAATAAGAGCACTGGCTGGTGTGGTTCAGTGAATTAAGTGCCTGCCTGTGAACTGCAAGTTCACTGGTTCAATTCCCAGTAAGCACACATGCCTGGATTATAGGCCAGGTCCCCAGTTGGGGGTATGCTAGAGGCAACCAATCAATGTATCTCTCACACATTGATGTCTCTCTTGCACTCTGTCTCCCTCTATTCCTCTCTCTCTAAAAATAAATAGGATGGATTGAGGGCAGGAGGTTGGGGAGGGTGGAGCAAGCGAAAGTGGTTGCATGAAAATGGAGACAAATGTATTTGAACAACAATAAATAAATAAATAAATAAAAATTAAAAAAAAATTTTTTAAAGAGAAAGAAAGAAAAGCATAGGTGATTTCAGAAAGCTTTACATGAAAACATTGGAAAATGTCAAACCTGTGAAGGGGATAGCTGCCAGGCCTCTCAAGGGAAGGCATATATTGGAATAACAATTTGGAACCTGTTTGGTAGAAACTATACATATCCTGAGTTCCCTGTGACTGGCATTTCACTGTTAGGAATAGATTCAAGAGAAAAATGGATAGAGGTTTACCTAAGAGCACTATTTTTAACATCCCAAATCCAGAAACTACCTAAATGTTTACCAGGAGCAAAACTGGTAAATAAATGAAATTACATAAACTAATGCAATACCAGAGATGAAAAATGAAAAGCCCTCAAGTGCATGGGAAAAGTTCACAAATTCCTACAACAGTGACTCTTGTGTGATTCCATTTATATGAAGTTCAAAGGTCTGCAAATTTCAGATGGTGGTTACTTGGGTGGAGTGAAAGGGATAGAGAGGCCTCTAGTAATGTTGGTTCTTGAGCTGTATGCTGGATACTCAGGTGTATTTACTTTGTAAAGGTTCATCAAGCTAAACACTGAAGTGCACTTTTTTGGTGGCTATATCATACTTCAGTAAGATTTTCTTTAAAGTAATGATATTTCAAGTCATAAGATCATTAACAGAAGGATTCTTGCTGTGTTCTGCATAGCTGACTTGGTGGTACTACTGGGCTGGGCCTGTGGACAGCCCATCTCAGCCAACTTACAGGCAGGCCATTCAATGCCCTCTTGGTGATGCTACAGTGAGGAGATGGCTGACCACGAGGATGACTCCAGCTTCTTCAGGATGATGGAGGTCTTCGACCACAGCACCAGCATCATGAAGGAGAAGCTGCTGGAGGACCTCAAGATCCTGGAGAGTGAGGAGCAGAAACAGAACTGGGTGCACAACATCCTGTGGATCATAAAGCCCTGCAACCATGTACTGAGGCTGTCTTTCCCCATCCAGCATTGCAAAGGCTCCTGGGAGGTCATTGAGGGCTACCGTGCCCAGCACAGCCAGCATAGCACACTCTACAAGGGAGGCATTCATTAAAGCACTGAAAAGATCATGAGGATAGTCACAACAGAGCTGGAAAAGAAGGGTTTTACTGGCCCTGGTATTGATGTGCCTGCCCCACACATGAGCATGACATTTAAAAATCAAGAAATGCAACTTACCATAATAATGGAGTGAGAGATGTTCTGGGTTGGTGATGCATATGCTGGCACCATATAGCACTATAATATTACTGCCCATATCTGTGTCACTGGTAAGCCCATCAGTCAGTGTGGAATCTACAGGGTGGACCTTTGCTACTGGCCAAGGACTTTTCCATGGGCTTGAAAATTTCATCAATGAAACTGCTTACATGAGCACTTACAAGAACCCTGTAAAAGTGACACCAGGGATTGTAGATAAACCATTTGTTGTTCATGTAGGGTGGAACTGCGTTCTATGAGATATTTGTGACACTTTGGTGCTAAATGTGTTGGTATTGGTGAACCTGATGGGAGCAGATGGAATCCAGATAGTATTGACCCAAAAGAACAGGAAGACTTCAATTTGCAACTTGGATCAATTATGGGATTCTCCAAGGCAAAGCTTTATGAAGAGAGCATCTTAGAGACTGTCGCATATTGACCCCTGCTGCCAGTAAGAAGGAGCTGACCAAGTTCAATGCACCCAGAATCAAAGCCAAGATCATTACTAAAGATGCCAATGGACCAACAACTCCAGACGCTGATAAAATTTTCCTGGATAGGAACATTATGGTTATTTCAAATCTCTACCTAAATGCTGGAGAAGTGACAGAGTCTGTATTTGAGTGGCTGAAGAACCTAAATCATATCAGTTATGGCTGTTTGACCTTCAAATATAAAAGGGATTCTATCACTTATTCATGTATATTCAAGAGAGTTTTGAAGGAAAATTTGGAAAGCATGGTGGGACTATTTTTGTTGTGCCCATAGTAGAGTTTCAAGGAAGGATATTGGGGCATCCAAAAAAGACATCATGCACTCTGGCTTACCTTACATTATGGAGCACTTACTCAGGCAGGTCATGCACATAACCAGAAAGTATAATTTGGGATCAGTCATGAGAACAGCTGCCTACATCACTGCCACTGAGAAAATCTTCATGGAGTACAATGAAGCCAGAGTGACCTTCACATAGATGGATTGTAGCTGACTTCTTCCTAACCTTTTAACCTCTTCATCTGTAGACCTATCACAAGTTTGAATGTAAACAGAGCTCTTTCTCTCATTACATATTAGGTAATGTACACCATTCTCAATGAAACCATCTAACTCAGCCCCTTAAGAAAAAATAAATTGGCATGCTCTCCCTCATGGGAACGTACCCATGCCATTCTCTTTCCCCTTTTATTCCCCCATAGACATGCATCCCCTTAACTCTAAGGGTCTCCAAGAGACTTGCAACCAAGTGAGCAGTGGCAGTGGAAGCTCATCCTGGACTAATCACCTGAACATGTCTCCAAGATCCCTTTCATCTGACTTACCAGAGATCTTGTAACTGAAAAACGAGTGGATTCCTATTCCTCACTGTCAACAGGCAAGAAACTCTGAAGGCAGATTTCAGCAGAAAGGAAAAGGAATTTCTCGCAGGGGGAAGCAGCAAGATGGCAGAGGAGTGAGTGGAAGTCACAAGGACCTCCTCCCAGGACCAACCTGGAATTACAACTAAATTGTGGAGAAATCCTTGGAATGAACAACTGAATAAAAGTGAAGGAGTAGCCTAATAACCTTGGGCAGACCAAAGAATCAGCTTTAGCACAGTGTAACTGGTAAGCAGTGCAGTTGAGACTCAAGAAGGCAGGCTGGGCATGCACAATCGGCAGCACCAGAAGGATATTGAAATGGTCAGTTGGATCCCCATGAGAAGAGCGGGATCTAAACCATAAGCAGGGATCTCCAGTCTACAGCACCAGAGCCCATACAGATAACAGCCAGCTGCAAAAAGCATCAGGGTTACTCTCTGCCAGAAACAGGTGGCACAAGATGAAAAGAGCTGTTTAAAAGGCCAAAGCATAAATTTTTATTTGCAGTCACTTACACTGGGCTTCAGCAAAGGAGAGATGCAGGGTGGGCTAGAGATGCCTGAAGAGAGATTGGGGAAGGAGGCTTTGGGGAGAAAACTGAGGGAGTAGTTGGTGGGATCCCAGTGCTGACTCATCCCCAATGCAGCAGCAGCCATCTTGCTCAGGCAGGTCACTCCCCTGAGTGAAAACAGCTTAAGAGGACCCAACAGCCCTGCCCTGTAGTGTCTCTAAGCCAGCCTGCTGAGTGCAGAGTGGCAGCCACGGTTAGGAGATCCCTGGCTGAAGCAGGCATAGAGGGGTCTAGAAACATTTGAGGAGGGACTAGAGACAGAGGCTTTAGGGAGAGAATGAACAGAGTAGCTGACAGGATCCCAGTGATGATTCATCCCCCATGCAGCAGCTGCCATATTGCTCTGATAGAACACTCCCCTGAGCGACAGCAGTGTGGGAGGACCCAATAACCCTGTACCCAGGAGGCACTCTCCCTGCCTTTTGGTGTCTCTAAGAAGGCACACTGACTGCAGGGGAACTAGATTAACAGCAGAAGGACGCAGTCACAGACAGTAGATTCCTGAAAGTCTGGAACAGATTGCATAAGGTCAGACAGGGACCAAATATGACATCATCAGAAGCAGATCCAGAGAGAAAAAAACAAAACAAAACAGCTGTCTACTACCAAAGAAGTTCACACCACAAAGTCAGGAAATCAAGACAGATCAATTTAAGAAGCAGAAGCAAAGGAGAAGAGCCTCACAAATAATAGGAAGACAAAGAAACACCGCTAGTAGAAGGGAAAAGAGGAATCCCCCAAAAGAGAAATAAATGAAACAGAGGCAAGTACACTATCAGATATTGAGTTCAAAACAATGGTTCTAAGGAAGCTCAATGAGCTCCATGACCTCAGAGAGACTTACCAAAAACTACAGGAAAACTATGAGGAGTTTACTGCAAACTATATCAACATGAAAAAGGACATAAAACTATCAATAAGAGACCAGAGTAAATGAAGAATACAATTTCAGAAATGAAGAACACAGTAGAAGGAATGAAAAGAAGGCTAAATAAAGCAGAGGATCGAATCAGTGAGCTGGAGAATAAGGTAGAAAAAAGCTCCCAGAAATAGCAAGAAAATGAAGAAGACTCAAAAAGAATGAAGAGGCACTTAGGGAAATACAGGACAACCTGAAATGTAATAATATCCGTATACTATGGATACCAAAAGAAGAAGAGCAAGAGATAGAGAACCTGACTGAACAAGTGATGATGGAAAACTTCCTTAATTGGAGGAGAAAAATAATCACACAAGTCCAGGAAGTACAGAGGGTCCCAATCAAGAGGAACCCAATGAGGCCCATTCCAAGATATATCATCATTAAAATGGCAAATAGCAAAGACAAACATAGAATCCTGAAGGCAGCAATGGGGAAACAGGTAGTAACATATAAGGGAGCCCCAAAACGGCTACTCCTGACTTCTCAAAAGAAATACTACAAGCCAGAATGAAATGGAAAGAAATATTCCAAGTCATGGAAAGCAAAGTCCTGCAACCAAGACTGCTCTACTTAGCAAGCGTCTCAATTAAGATGGAAGGTGAAAAAAGGAGGTTTCCTGACAAAAGAAGTCTAAAAGAACACATCTCCAGCAAACCAGCATTGCAAAATATGCTAAAAGGACTGCTTTAAGAAGAAAGACAAAAAGAGTTCATGAATACTCAGCTCCTTTCACAGTCACCAATACTTGATATTACCAATGTTTTTAATACTAATTAATATGATTGTGACAATGATGTTATTTTAATTGTTCCCTTATTATTTCTTGAAACTAAACCTGTTTTGTATATTTCTTGTCTATTTCTATTATTTTAAAAAAGCTTTTAATGACTTTTTGGTATTCTTTATCCATTTTTTGATTAAATGTCTATAGAGTTTTTCTCTTAAAAAAAAAACCAACCCTATGAACCCTTTCATAGATGTGCTGCAAATACTTTCCTATTCTATAACTTGTCCTTTAACGTTTTTTATGGATATATTACTATATAGTCTTAAATGTTTAATATAGTCACATTGTCAACATTTTACCTTATTACTTCTGGGTTTGAATATGTTACTTTAGGTTAAAGAAAATATTATTTTGTATTTTCTCTTAAAACTCCTTAGATTTTACATATTGATTTTTAACTCACCTGAATATTGTTTATATAATGTGTGTAATAGGGCTCTATATTTGTTTTATTTAAATAGTGGTCCATACACCTTATTTATTGAATAAGCCTTATTTCCCCCTTGATTTGAAATATCAATTTAATCACATATAACATTTTTAGATTATATATAATTTGTTTTTAGAATGCTCAGTTTATTTCACTGACCTACTTGATTATTTCTGTGCTGATGTAATGTTTTTTAATTGCTGAAACTTTATAATGGGTTTATTTTTTAATATTTTATAATGGATCTTGACATTTAAAAAATAAATCAACCTGCATTTAGAAAGAAAGAAGAAAGGAAGGAAGGAGGGGAGGGAGGGAGGGAGGGAGGAAGGAAGGAGAAAGAAAGAAAGAAAGAAAGAAAGAAAGAAAGAAAGAAAGAAAGAAAGAAAGAAAGAAAGAAAGAAAGAAAGAGGAAGGAAGGAAGGAAGGAAGGAAGGAAGGAAGGAAGGAAGGAAGGAAGGAAGGAAGGAAGGAAGGAAGGAAGGAAGGAAGAAAAAGAATCTCCTACCTTTCTGACTGGCTTATTTCACTTAGCATAGTCTTGTTGACTATGTTCCACTTATGGGGGAGATCATATGGTATTTATCTTTCACTACCTGTATTATTTCACTTATCACAATGCTCTTCAGTTCCATCCATGCTCTCACAAAGGGTAGTAGCTCTTTCTTTCTTTCTGCTGTGTAGTATTTCATTATGAAAATGTACCATAGTTTTTTATCCACTCATACATTGCTCCCAGCGTTTGGATATTGTAAATTATGCTGCTATGAACATCGGGGTTCATGGTTTCTTTTGAATTGGTGTTTTGGGATTCTTAGTGCATCACCCAGCAGGTCAAAAGGCAGTTCCATTTTAAGTTTTCTGAGGAAAGTCCAGCTGTTTCCACAGTGGCTGCACCAGTCTAATTTCCCACCAGCAGTGTACTAGGGTTCTTTTCTCCACACCCTCACAAGCACTTGTTTGTTGATTTGTTTATACAGGCCATTCTGACCAGTGTAAAGTTGTATCTCATTGTGGTTTTAATTTGCATTTCTTTGATGACTAGTAATGCTAAGTATCCTTTTATATGTCTCTGGGCCCAGTTTATGCCCTCTTTGGAGATGTATCTTTTCAGGTCCTTTGCCTATTTTTTAATTTGATTGTTTGTCTTCCTGGAGTGGAGTTGTATGTGTTCTTTATATATTTTGGAGATGAAACCCCTCCCTGAAGTATAATTAGCAAATATATTTTCCATATGGTTGGTTCCCTTTTCATTTTGCTGATATTTCCTTTAACCATTCAGAAGCTTCTTATTTTGATGAAGTCTCATTTGTTTATTCTTTCCTTTATGTCTCTTGCTCTAGGGTACCTATTGGTGAAAATATTGCTGCATGGGATATCTGAGAGTTTCCTGCCTATGTTCTCCTCTAGGACTTTTATGGTGTCGCAACTTATATTTAAGTCTTTTATCCATGTTGAGTTTATTTTTGTGTATGCTTTAACTTGGTGGTGGAATTTCAATTTTATGCATGTAACTGTCCAGCTCTCCCAACACCATCTGCTGAAGAGGCTATTTTCACTCCATTTTATGCTCTTGCACCCTTTGTTGAATAATAATTGACCCTAGAGACATGGGTTTATTTCTGGGCTCTCTATTTCTGTTCTATTGATCTATGGGTCTGTTCTTATGCCAGTACCAGAATGATTTGATTATAGTGGCCTTGTAATATAATTTGATGTCAGGTATTGTGATTCCTCCTCCTTTGCTCTTCTTTCTCAAAATGCTGCAGCTATTGGGGTCACTTATGGTTCCATAAAAATTTTTGAAGTGTTTGTTCCATATCTGTGAAATACATCATTGGTATTTTAAAAAGTATCACATTGAATCTATAAGTTGCTTTGGGTAGAATGGACATTTTGATGATGTTAATTCTTCCAATCTATGAACATGCTATATGCTTCAATTTATTTGTGTCTTCCTCAATTTCTTTCTTCACTGTTGTATAGTTTTCTGTGTACAAGTCTTTTACCTCCCTGGTTAGATTTATTCCTAGGTACTTTATTTTTCTTGTTGCTATAGTAAATGGGATTTATTCCCTGATTTCTGATTCTGATATTTCATTTTTGGTGTACAAAAATGCCTTTGATTTCTGAATATTGACTTTGTATCTCACTGTTTTGCCAAATTCACTTATATGTCGAGTAGTTTTTTGGTGGAGTCTATGGGGTTTTCTATGTACACTATCATGACATCTGTAAACAATAACAGTTTTACATCCTTCCTCCATTTGGATGCCTCTTTTTTATTTTTCTTCTCTGATTTCTGTGGCTAGGACTTCCAGTACTATGTTGAATAGAAGTGGTGAAAGCAGACAACCTTGTATTGTTCCCAATCATAGTGAGAAAGCTTTTATTCTTTTCCATCGAGTATGATTTTGGCTGAAGCTTTTTCATATATGAGGTTTATTATGTTGAGGTACGCCCCCTTTATTCCCACTTTGCTCAGTAGTTTTCTCACAAATGGATGCTGCACTATATCAAATGCTTTTTCCACATCCATTGATATGATTATGTGGTTTTTGTCTTTCCTTTTGTTTATGCGATTTGTTACATTTATTGATTTGCATATATTGAACCATCCTTGCTTCCCTGAGGTGAATCCGACTTGGTCATGGTGGATGATCTTTTTAATGTATTGCTGGATGCGGTTTGCCAATATTTTGTTGAAGATTTTTGGCATCTATGTTCATCAGTGATATTGGCCTGTAATTTTCTTTCTTTGTTGTGTCTTTATATGGTTTTGGGATTAGGATGATGCTGACTCATGAAAGAACATTGGAGGTCTTCGCTCTTCTTGTATTTCTTTTGAATAGTCTGGGAGGACAATTATTAGCTCTTCCTTAAATGTTTTGGAAAATTCTTCTGTGAAACTGTCCACTCCAGGGCTTTTGTGTACCAGAATATTTTTGATTACTGCTTCAATTTCACCAGCTGTTATTGGTCGCTTCAGGCTTTCTGCTTCTTCTTCACTCAGTGTCGGAAGGTTATATTTTTCTTGAAATTTGTCCATTTCCTCGAGGTTTTCATTTTTCTTGGCGTATAATTGTTCATAGTAATTTCTTACAATCCTCTGTACTTCTGTGGTATCAGTTGTTATTTCTCCTCTTCCATTTCTGATATTATTTATTTGGGTCCTCTCCCTTTTTTTCTTGATGAGCCTACTTAAAGACTTGTCAATTTTGTTTATCTTCTCAAAGAACCAGCTCCTGGATTGGTTGATCCTTTGAATTGTTCTTTTAGTGTCTATGTCATTCAATTCAGCCCTAATCTTGATTATTTCCTTTCTTCTACTCACTTGGGGTTTTGTCTGTTGTTGTTCTCCAGTTCTGGTAGGGATAGGATTAGATCATTTATTTGAAATGTTTCTATCTTTTTTAGAAAGGGTGGTATTGCAATGAACTTCCCTCTCAGGACTGCCTTCACTTTATCCCATAGGTTTTGGACTGAAGTGTAGTGCATTTTCATCGTTTCCAGAATCTTTTTTATTTCTTCTTTGATCTCATTATTGACCCATTCATTGTTTAATAGCATGTTATTCAATCTTCATGAGTTTGAATGTTTTTGAGTTTTTTTCCTTGAGGTTGGTTTCTAGTTTCAAGCCCTTGTCGTCCAAGAAAATGTTTGTAATGATTTCAATTTTCTTGAATTTGTTGAGGTTTGTTTTGTGTCCTATCTTTGAAAATGTTCATTAGCATTTGAAGTATATTTTGCTTTTTTGGGATGCAAGATTCTATATATGTCAATTGAGTCCATTCAACCAAATGTATTATTTAGTTCCACAACATCGTTTTTGATGTTTTGTTTGGGAGATCTATCCATTTTTGACAGTGGGACAGTAAAATTCCCTACTATCAGTGTATTACTGTCTATATCTCTCTTGAAGCCCTCCAGGAATTTCCTTATATATTGGGGTGCTCCTATATTGGGTATATATAAGTTCAAAATGTTTATGTCTTCTCGACGTATTCTTCCCTTGAGTATTATGAAGTGTTCTTCTGGATCTCTTTTATGGCCTTTGTTTTGAAATCTATTTTGTCTGATAGAAGTATTGCTACCACGGCTAATTTTTCCTGTCCATTTTCTTGGAATATTTTTTTCTATCCCTTTACTTTCAGTCTGTGTATGTCCTTTGTTTTGAGGAGGCTCTCTTGTAGACAGCATATGTCTGGGTCATGTCTTCTTATCCATTCAGCTACCCTCTGTCTTTTGATTGGAGCATTTAATCCATTTACATTTATTATTGATAGTTACTTATTCAGTTCTCCCCTTTGTATCTGTGTTCCACTCTTTCCCATTCTTTTTCTTCATCTTCTTAAAGTAATCCCTTTAGCATATCTTGCAGTGCTGGTTTGGTGGAGGTGTACTCTTTTAGCCCTCTTCTGTGTGGGGAAATTCCTTATTTCACCTTCCCTTCAGTTAAGAGCCTTGCTGGGTAAAGCAGTCCTGGTTGCAGGCCTTTGTTTTCCATTATTTTGAATATTTCTTGCCATTTCCTTCTCGCTTGTAGTGCTTCTGTTGAAAACTTGGCTGCTAGAGGTATCGTGGCCTCCTTGCATATTTATACCTGTTTCTCCCTTGCTGCCAGTAGGATCATCTCTTTTTCTTTTTTAATTTTTTTATATTTTTTATTTTTAAATCATGTTTATTGTATTACAGTGTCTCAATTTTACACCCTTTGCCCTCCTCTACCCTTCCCCCACTGCCCCCTTCTCCCACAGTCAATTCCCTCTCTGTTGTCTATGCCCATGGGTCATTCATTCATGTTCTCTGTTTAGTTCCTTCTCCTTCTTTCCACCATTGTCCTCCTTCCCCATCCCCTCTGGTCAGTTTCAGTCTGCTCCATTTTTCCCTGCCTGTGGTATTTTGTTCATTAGTTTACTTTGTTGAATACATTCTACTTACAGATGAGATCATATGGTGTTTGTCTTTCACTGACTGTCTTATTTCATTTAGCATAATATTCTCCACTTCCATCCATGTAATTGCAAAAGGTAAGAGTTATTTCTTTCTTATTTTTTTTAAAAATTGTACATTGATTTTATTTAGTCACTGATTTTAAATGTAAATATCCATTATAAAATATTTAAATCATTATAAAATCTCAGCAATCATGATGCCTGCACAGAAATAATCAAGTAGATTAATGAAATAAAATGAGCATTCTAGAAACAAATGTATATATCTGTTTAACAATGTAATATATGTTTAAATTGATATTTCAAATCAGTGGGGAAAATAAGGCTTATTCAACATATAAGGTGCATGGATCACTATTACTTGAAATGAAACACATAGAGCCCTATTTCACATATTATAAAACAAATATTCAGATGAGTTAAAAATCAATATGTAAAATCTAAGGAGTTTTAGGAGAAAATACAAAATAATATTTTTCTTACCCTGAAGTATCATATTCAAACTCAGAAGCCATAAAGTAAAATATTGACAATATGACTATATTAAACATTTAAGACTGTACAGTAATATTCATGTAAAAAAGTTAAAGGATAAGTAATAAAATAGGAAAGTATTTGAAATACATGTATAAAAGGGTTATAGCTTTTCTGTGTTTTTTTTTTTGTTGTTCTTAGGGAAAAAATTATATAAACATTTAATCAAAAAATGGATAAAGAATACCAAAAAGTCATTAAAAGCTTTTATAAAATAATAGAAATAGACAAGAAATATACAAAAACAGGTCTACTTTCAACAAACAATAAAGTAACAATTAAAATAACACATCATTGTCACAATCAGATTAATAAGTATTTAAAATATTGATAATATCAAGTATTGGTGACTGTGAAAGGAGCTGAGTATTCATAGAATCTTTTTCTTCATCTTGTTAAAGCAGTCCCTTTAGCATATTTTGCAATGCTGATTTGGCGGAGATGTGTTCTTTTAGCCTTCTTTTGTCAGGAAACCTCCTTATTTCACCTTCCCTCATCTTAACTGAGAGGCTTGCTGCGTAGAGCAGTCTTCGTTGTAGGACTTTGCTTTTTATGACTTGGGATATTTCTTGCCATTCACTTCTGGTTTGTAGTGTTTCTGTTGAGAAGTCAGCTGCTAGCTGTACTGGGGCTCCCTTATATGTTACTACCTGTTTCTCCCTTGCTGCGTTTAATATTCTCTGATTGTCTTTTATATTTGCCATTTTAGTTATGATGTTTCTTGGAGTGGACCACATTGGGTTCCTCTTTAATGGGACCTTCTGTGCCTGTACTTGCATGACTTTTTCTCTCCTCCAATTAGGGATGTTTTCTTTTCCATCTTTACTTTTTCAAACAGATTTTCTATCCTTTCCTCCTCTTTTTCTCCTTCCCTATTACACGGATATTATTACATATCAGGTTGTCCTGCATTTCCCTAAATGTCTCTTCATATCTTTGAGTCTTTTTTCATTTTCTTGCTCTTTCTGAGAGCTTTTTTCTGCTTTGTCTTCCAGCTCACTGATTCGATCTTCAGCTTCATCTAGCCTGCTTTCGATTCCTACTACTGTGTTCTTCAATTGAGAAACTGTATCCTTCATTTTCTCTTGCTTCTTGCTTATTGTTTCCATGTCCTTTTTCATGCTGATATAGTCTGCAGGAAGTTCCTCATAATTTCCCTGCAGTTTTTGGTAATTCTCTTTGAGCTCACTGAGCTTCTCAGAACCATTGTTTTGAATTTCATATCTGATAGTTTACTTGCCTCGATTTCATTTGGTTCTCTTTTTGGAGATTCTTCCTTTCCCGTTTATTGTGGGGTGTTTCTTTTTCTTCCCATTATTTGCGAGGCTCTTCTCTTTTGCTTCTGTGTCTTAAATTGATCTGTCTTTACTTCCTGACTCTGTGGTGTGAATACTTATGGTAGGAGACTGCTTTTTTTTTTTTTTTAATAGATCTGCTTCTGATGATATAAGCTATTGACTTGGTCTCAGCCTAGGCAGCCTTTTAGGGACTTCCAGGAATCTACTGTCTTTGGCTATCTCCTCCCATTTTTAATCTAGTTACTCTACACTCAGAAATCAGGCTTAGGCACCACAGGGCAAGGCAGAGACCCTCCTCTTCATGGGGTTACTGTATCCTTTCATGCTGCTGAGGTTCATGGGAGTGATTTGCCTTCTGGCTGCTGCTGTATGTGAGAGGAGTCAGCACCAGGATCCTACTGGCTACTTTCTTTTCTCTGCTCAAAGCCTCCATCTCCAGACTCTCCTAAAGCATCTCTAGACTACTCTTCATCCCCCTTAGCCAGGGATCTACTATTTACGATTGATGCTCTGTACTCAGCAGTCAGGCTTGCATACCACCGGGCCAGGGCAGAGTCCCTCCTAACACCCAGGCCATTGTGTCTTCTCACATTGCTGCTGCTCAGGGGACTGGTCTGCCTGAGCAAGATGGCTGCCACTGTATGGTGGACGAATCAGCACCAGGACACCTCCCCCCAGCTACTCCCTCAATTCTCTCCCCCAATGCCTCCATCTACAGACTCTCTTTGAGCATCACTAGATGACCCTGCATCCCCTTTAGCTAGAGATCTACTATCTGTGATTGATGCTCTATACTCATCAATCAGGCTTGCTCACCACAGGGCCATGGCAGAGCTTTCTTGGACGGGGGTCTATTGTGTCCTCTCACACTGTTGCCACTCAGGGGAGCTGTCTGCCTCAAAAAGATGGCTGCTGCCATGTGGGAGAGTATTCAGCACTGGGACCCCACCAGCTATTCTCAGTTCTATTCCCAAAGCCTCCTTCTCCTGTCCTCTTCAGGCAGCTCTAGCCTACTGTGCCCCTGCCTTTTCTGGAGCCAAGGGTAAGTGGCTACAAGTAAAAATTTATGTGTTGGCCCTTTAAGCAGCTCTTTGCATCTCTAGCTGCCCATGTCTGGCAGAGAGTAAACCTGCTGCTTTTCACAGATGGCTGTTATCTCTGTACCTTTTGGGATCTGCTGCTGTAAGCTGGAAATTCCTGCCTGCGGTGCAGATCCCACTCTTCTCAAGGGGATCCAATTTTCTGTTTAAATATCCCTCTGGCCTTGTCACCTGTGGGCACCCAGCCTGCCTTCTTGAGTCTCTACTGGACTCCTTACCAATTAGGTTGTACTAAAGCCAATTCTTCTGTCTGTCTAGGGTTTTAAGACTCCTCTCTTGCTATTGTTCAGTGGGTTTTTTCTAGGTGATTTGTGCACAATTTAGTTGTAATTCCAGATTGATCCAGGAGGAGGTCAATGTGACTTCCATTCACTCCTCTGCCATCCTGAAGTCCAACGAAAAGAATCTTTTATTCAAAGGCTATAAAACATGAAATAATGGCAAGTTACTGCCTCAAAGATCATTGTCACTAAGACGCCCAAGGAAGGGAGAAAAAGATGGCGGAGGAGTGAAAGGGAGTCACGCTGACCTCCTCCCAAAACCAAACTGGAATTGCAACTAAATAATGGAGTAATCACCTGGAAAGCAGTGGAGCGATAGTGGGAGAGGAGCCTTGGTGCCGTGGACAGCGGATTCGATTCTCACACATCCCAACGGGTGAGAATTGCGGTGGAGGCTCGAGAGGGTGGGCTGGGTGCGCACGGGCACTGGCACCAGAGGGACATTGAACGGCCAGTTAGCATCCCCCCGGGAAGAACGGGGTCTGAATCATAAACAGGAACCCGTAAACTACAGCCGCTAAAGCCGAGAAAATACAGACAAAACACAACCCCAAAAAGCTTAGGGGCGCTCTCTGCCAGAGACAAGTGGCTGGGGATGCAAAAAGACATTTAAAGGGCAAACGCAAAAGTTGCAGCAGCAGCCACCCTCCCTGATCGCTGGGTACAGGCGGCAGCAGGGTGGGCTGGTGCCTGGGAAAAGACTGGTGAGGAAAACTTTGTGAAGAGAACTGACACAGCAGCCGGTGGAGCCCAGGTGATAACGCACTTCCCACTCTGCAGCTACCATCTCGCTCAGGCATACGGGAATCAATTAACCTGCCTTTTGTGCGCTCCGCACACAGATTGTGCGTGTGTGAGCTGCGGGGCTGAGTGCAGACTGGCTGGGAGAGCCTTGAGGAGAGACTGGAGACAGTGGCGTTGGGGAAAGAACGGGAGGAGGAACCGGGGAGTCCCGACTCCCTCCCCGTTCGGTAGTCTCCATTGTAGCTGGAAAGGCGCGACCCCAAAGAGGCAGAAGCGGGGCGTGCATGAACCAGACTGCCTGCGATTGAAACGCAGTCCGCACAGGGGTTGGATCCTCAGCCGAAGGGGTCACAGAACTGCCCAGAGACCCCTAAGGGGAGACTAGAAACGGAGGCATTGGGGAAAGAACGGGAGGAGGAACCGGGGAGTCCTGACTCCTTCTCCTTGCCGAAGTCTCCATTGTGCGGGAAGAGGCCACACCCCCAAAGAGCCAAAAGCCGAAAAGCAAATATAGACACCCCCAAAACACCCAGAGCAGGCGTGCACACTTGCGCCGAATGACTGGCGAGGGTTGGCGAGTGTGTGTGTGACCCACGCGGGCTGGCGAACGCTTGCACCTGCCGGCAAGGCCTCACACAGACTGGCACCCATACGGCCTGCGAGGGATTGCACAGAGGGGCAAGGGCAGGCATAAATTGACCTACCCGCCGCGATTGCGGAGAGGCCCACAAAATAAGTAGAGCTGCCCAGAGTCCCTGGAGGAGAGACCAGAAACAGGATTAACCGGAGAGCTGATTTCCTCCCATTACCGTAGTCCCCATTTGGCGAGGGCAAGCAACGCACCCAAAGAGCCAAAAGCGGGGAAAACACACAATAGAAGACTCTAAACTGACCAGTGCCGCGAAGCTCGCGTGCCAGGGAGGTCATATGAGCACGGGAGGTCGCAAATAAGCCCCCTGGTCTGGGGCAAACACATGCGAGCCCAGGCAGGTGGGGGACCCTGCCGCGCCGGGAACGCGCTCAAGGAGCTCTCGTGTGAGCGCAGAGAGATCCCAAAAAATAGCCCAGCCCTGACCGAAGGGGTCACAGAGCTGCTCCAAGCAGGAGTCAGACACAGGCATTAGACTCCTGAAAGGCTCAAACAAACAACCCAAGGCCCTATAGGGTCAACAACTGACATCATCAGATGCAAGCCCAGAAAGAAAAGTAAAGGACAAAAATACTTAACAGACTCTCACAAAAATGGGAAGAAAAAGAAGTTCTCCCCAAATGAGTGGAAAAGGGGACTCCCCACAGAGAGAGCTCAATGAAATAGAGGCAAGGGAACTATCAGATATGGAATTTAAAACAATGGTTCTAAGGAAGCTCAAAGAGCTCAGCCAGCTCAAAGAGAACTATGAGAAACTGCAGAGAAACTATGAGGATCTTACAGCAAACTATATCAGCCTGGAAAAGGACATAGAAACTATCAAGAAGACACAAGAGGATATGAAGAATACCATTTCTGAATTGAAGAACACAGTAGAAGGAATCCAAAGCAGGCTCGATGAAGCTGAGGATCGAATCAGTGAGATGGAGGATAAGGTAGAAAAAAGCTCCCAGAAAGAGCAAGAAATGGAAAAACGGCTCAAAAAGAATGAAGAAGCATTTAGGGAAATGCAGGACAACCTGAAACGCAATAATATCCGTATTATAGGGATACCAGAAGGAGAAGAAGAGGAGCAAGGGATAGAGAACCTCCTCGAAAAAGTAATGATGGAAAATTTCCCTAATTTGAGGAGAGAAAGGCTCTCATGGATCCAGGAGGCACAGAGGACCCCACTCAAGAAGGACCCAAGGAGGTCCACTCCAAGACACATCATCATTAAAATGGCAAATGTCAAAGACAAAGAGAGAATCCTGAAGGCAGCAAGGGAGAAGGAGAAAGTAACATACAAGGGGGCCCCGATACGCCTAGGAGCTGACTTCTCAACAGAAACACTCCAAGCCAGAAGGGAATGGCAACAAATATTCCAAGCCATGAAAAGCAAGGGCCTACAGCCAAGGCTGCTCTACCCAGCTAGGCTCTCCATTAAAATAGAAGGAGAAATACGGAGTTTCCCAGACAAAAGAAAGCTAAAAGAATACATCTCTACCAAACCAGCACTCCAAGATATGCTAAGGAGACTGGTTTAAGCAGATGAAGGAAAAGAATGAGACAGAAAGGAACACAAGTACAAAGAGAAAAGATGAGTAAGTTTCTATCAGTAATATCTCTCAATGTGAATGGACTAAATGCCCCAATCAAAAGACACAAGGTAGCTGAATGGATAAGAAAACATGACCCACACATATGCTGCCTACAAGAGACCCACCTCAGAGCAAAAGACCTACACAGATTGAAAGTAAAGGGATGGAAAATAATATTCCAAGCAAATGGACATGAGAAAAAGGCTGGCGTTGCGATACTTGTATCAGACAAAATCGATTTCAAAGCAAAGGCCATAAAGAGAGACCCAGAGGGGCACTTTATCATACTTAAAGGAAGAATCTATCAAGAAGACATCAACATTGTAAACTTATATGCTCCCAATATAGGAGCCCCCAAGTTTATAAGGAAATTGTTGGATGACTTCAAAAAACGATATAGATAGCAACACACTGATAGTAGGGGATTTCAACACCCCACTGTAAAAAATGGACAGATCTTCCAAACAAAACATTAATAAACATATCGTGGCGCTGAATGAAACACTGAATCAAAGAGACTTAACTGACATATATAGAATCTTACATCCCAAAGAAGAAAAATACACATTCTTTTCAAATGCTCATGGCAGTTTTTCAAAGATAGACCACATGATAGGACACAAAGCAAGCCTCAGCAAATTCAGGAAAATTGAAATAATACCAAACTTTTTCTCAGACCACAAGGCCTTGAAACTCGAAATCAACCTCAAAGAGAAACTTCAAAAACTTGGAAACTCATCGAGACTGAACAGTACACTATTAAACAATGAATGGGTCAATAATGAGATAAGAGAAGAAATCAAAAAATTTCTGGAAACAAACGAAAATGAACAGACAACTGTCCAAAACCTATGGGACACAGCAAAGGCGGTCCTGAGAGGGAAGTTCATAGCAATACAGGCTTACCTTAAAAAGATAGAAACATTTCAAATAAAAGACCTAACACTACAACTTGAAGAACTGGAGAAACAACAACAAATAAATCCCAGAGCAAGTAGAAGGAAGGAAATAGTCAAGATTAGAGCAGAACTGAATGACCTAGAGACAAAAAGAACAATTCAGAGGATCAACCAATCCAGAAGCTAGTTCTTTGAAAAGATTCATAAAGTGGACAAACCTTTAAGCAGACTCATCAAGAAAAAAAGGGAGAGGACCCAAATTAATAATATCAGAAATGAAAGAGGAGAAATAACAACTGATACCACAGAAATACAAATGATCATCAGAAACTATTATGAACAATTATATGCCAAGAAATTTGAAAATCTGGATGAAATGGACAAATTTTTAGAAAAGTATAATCTTCCAACACTGAAGGAGGAAGAAACAGAAAGCTTGAACAGACCGATAACAGTTGGGGAATTGAAGCAGTAATCAAGAAACTCCCAGCACACAAAAGTCCAGGGCCAGACCGTTTCCCAGGAGAATTTTACAAAACATTTAAGGAAGAGCTAACCCCTGTCCTTCTCAGACTATTCCAAAAAATCCAAAAGGAGGGAAGACTGCCAGACTCCTTCTATGAGGCCAGCATCACCCTGATCCCAAAACCAGATAAAGACCCTACAAAGAAAGAAAACTACAGGCCAATTTTGCTGATGAACATAGATGCTAAAATCCTCAACAAAATATTGGCAAACTGCATCCAGCAATACATTCAAAAGATTATCCATCACGATCAAGTGGGATTCATCCCAGGGATGCAGGGATGGTTCAATATATGCAAATCAGTAAACGTGATACATCACATAAATCAAAGAAAAGACAAAAACCACATGATCATCTCGATAGATGCAGAAAAAGCATTTGACAACGTACAGCACCCATTTATGATCAAAACACTCAGCAAAATGGGAATCAATGGGGCATTCCTCAACGTCATAAAGGCCATATATGAAAAACCTACAGCCAATATCATACTCAACGGGCAAAAACTGAAAGCTTTCCCACTAAGATCGGGAACACGACAAGGATGTCCGCTCTCACCGCTTCTTTTCAACATCGTATTGGAAGTCCTAGCCACAGCGGTCACACAAGAGAAAGAGATAAAAGGCATCCAAATAGGAAAGGAGGAAGTAAAACTATCATTGTTTGCAGATGACATGATAGTGTACATAGAGAACCCTGTAGACTCTACCAAAAAACTCCTCAACCTAATAAGTGAATTTGGCAAAACAGCAGGATACAAAGTCAACATTCAGAAATCAAAGGCGTTTTTGTACACCAGCAATGCAATAGAAGAAGAAGAAATCAGGAAAAATATACCTTTCGATATAGCACGAAAAAAGATAAAGTACCTAGGGATAAATTTAACCAAAGACACAAAAGACCTGTATGCAGAAAACTATACAACATTGAAAAAAGAAATTAAGGAAGACACAAATAAATGGAAGCATATGCCGTGCACATGGATTGGAAGAATTAATATCCTTAAAATGTCCATACTACCCAAAGCAAATTATAGATTCAACGCAATCCCTATTAAGATACCAATGACGTATTTCACAGAAATAGAACAGACATTTCAAAAATTTATATGGAACCATAAACGACCTCGAATAGCTGCAGCAATTTTGAGAAAGAAACACAAAGTATGAGGGATCACAATACCGGACATCAAACTCTACTACAAAGCCACTATACTCAAAACAATCTGGTACTGGCACAAGAACAGACCCATAGACCAGTGGAACAGAATAGAAAGCCCAGAAATAAGCCCAGGTCTCTATGGACATCTAATATTTGACAAAGGGGGCAGAAGCATAAAATGGAGCAATAACAGCCTCTTCAACAAATGGTGTTGGGAGAGCTGGATGGCTACATGCAAAAAATTGAAATGGGATCATCAGCTGACACCATCCACAAAAATAAACTCAAGATGGATAAAAGACTTAAATAGAAGTCGCAACACCATCAAAGTCCTAGAGGAGAACATTGGCAGGAAACTCTCAGATATCCCAAGCAGCAATTTTTTCACTGATATGTCTCCTAAAGCAAGGGACATAAAGGAAAGAATAAACAAGTGGGACCTCATCAAAATAAGAAGCTTCTGCACGGCTAAAGAAAACATCAGCAAAATGAAAAGGGAGCCAACCATATGGGAAAATATATTTGCTAATGATACATCAGATAGAGGTTTGATCTCCAAGATATACAAAGAACTCACTTGACTCCACTCCAAGAAGACAAACGATCCAATCAAAAAATGGGCAAAGGACCTGGGCAGATGCTTTTCTAAGGAGGAGATACAGAGGGCCCAGAGGCATTTGAAAGGATGCTCAGCATCACTAGCCATTAGAGAAATGCAGGTCAAAACCACCATGAGGTACCACCTCACACCGGTCAGAATGGCCATCATAAACAGATCCACAAAAACAGGTGCTGGCGAGGCTGTGGAGAAAAGGGAACCCTAGTCCACTGTTGGTGGGAATGCAGACTGGTGCAGCCACTATGGAAAGCAGTGTGGAATTTCCTCAGAAAGCTGAAAATGGAACTGCCTTTTGATCCAGCGATTCCCCTGCTGGGACTATACCCTGAGAACACCAAAACGCCAATACAAAAGAACCTATGCACCCCAATGTTCATAGCAGCACAATTTACAATAGCCAAGTGTTGGAAGCAACCTAAATGCCCATCAGTAGATGATTGGATCAAAAAGTAATGATACATATACACAATGGAATACTACGCAGCAGAAAGAAAAAAAGAAGTACTAAACTTTGCGACAGCATGGATGGAACTGGAGAGCATCATGCTAAGCGAAATAAGCCAGGGGGCGAAAGACAAATACCATATGATCTCACCTATAAGCGGAACCTAACCAACAATGCAAAGAAGCAAGGCAAATATGACCAGCAACACTGAAAGGAAAAGAAATCAACAGAGACAAGAGGGAAGGGGGGGCAGGGAAAGGGAAGGGAAGGGGAAAGTCAAGGAACATATAGCAAGGACTCATGGACAAAACCAAAGGGGAAGAGCTGAGGGAGGGAAGGTGGGAGGGGGCAAGGGAAAGAGGGGGGGGGGAAGGCAGAGACAAATGTATTTAAAAAGTAAATAAATTAATTTAAAAAAATTGTAAAAAAAAAAAAAAAGACACCCAAGGAAAATTATCCTGCCACTCTCTCCAGCTCAGTTCAAGGTGGATAAAAATTTGGGGGGGATATCTTGAGAGCAAGGAACCCCCACCCCACAACAACCCCCCCCCCCCCCATCTCAGGGTTCCAGTGTCAGGAAGATAAATTCCCATAACTTCTGGCTTCAAATAACTTCTGGTTTCTTCACTGGAAGAAACCTATAGAGCTCCAAGCAGTTCTTCTTAAAGAACCCACACACAAACATACTCAGGCTCATTCTCTCTGAGCTCCAGAACCAGGGCATGAGCTTGAAAGGCAACAGTGGCATACAGGGAGGAACTGAAGTGTTTGGCATCAAGGCAAAGCCAGACAGAAAGATGGGCAGAAGCTATTTTCCCTTTTCTGAACCCTCCCCTCACAGAGCCACAGAACAAGCAGACTGATGCCATATCTGAGACTCCATCAACCTGGCTAACCATGTTTGCCTCACCCTGAGGACTCCCTGAGACTCTGTCCCACCCAACTTATGGGCCCACCCAAACTGTTAACCATAACTTTTCCATGTGAATGGCTGGTCTTGGCTCACGCTTCATAACTTCCTAAATCCTATCAAACAAGAAACAGCTAAGTGGCCCCAGGCCTGGCACTAGCAGTGGCCAGCCTAGGTTCACAGCTCGGCTTCACATGGGAATCTCCAAGCCCAGCACAAGTAGCAGTCATCTCAGATTGCTTCAGAGCTTAGGCAGAGTGGCCACAGGCAAAACACAGGTGGGGGCTGACTCTGACCTGCACCACCCTGGAAACCCCAGAGCCTGCACACTCAGAGGACCACTATAGACAATGTCAGAGCACCATCACCCTGCCCCTGCAGAGCTTATCCTCCATGGAAGGTGGAAGTTGGTGGCCAGTGGTCACAGCCAGTCCTTGCAGCTGACTAGCCTGGATAAATTGCTCCCATTGATTTGACATAAGTCAAGGCTCAACAACAAAAGAAGGATGTAATTAGCCCAAATGAAAAGTGCACCTTGGCTTGAGTAACCAGCTTGGGTTATAGGGGAGGTAGTCCCACTAGACTCTACAGTAAACACCTGCTACATTAGGCTATGCTACCAAGATAGGGAGTCAGAGCAGCTCTAACTAATGCATATAAACAAACACAGGAGGGATGCCAAAACAAAGAGACAAAGAAACATGGCCCAAATGAAAGAACAGATCAAAACTGAAAAAGAGCTAAACAAATGGAGGTAATTAATCTATCATATGCAAAGTCCAAAACACTGTTTGTAAGGATGCTCAAGGAACTTAGTGAGGATGTTAACAGCATAAAAAATATCCAGTCAGAAATGAAGTATATAGTGACTGAAATAACAACTTACAGGGAAACAACAGTAGAGTGGATGTAGCTGAGAATCAAATCAATGATTTGGAACATAAGGAAGCAAAACACAACCAAGCAGGACAAAAAGAAGAAAAAAGAATTAAAAAAATGAGGATAATGTAAACAACCCCTGGAACAAGTTCAAGAGGTCCAACATTTGCCCCATAGGAGTGCCAGAAGGAGAAGAGATAGGCCAACAAGTTGGAAATTTGAAAAAAATAATGAAAGAAAACTTCCTTAATTTGGTGAATATAGACATGAAAGTACAGGAAGCACAGAGACTCCCAATCAAGTTGGATGCAAAGAAGATCACGCCAAGACACATCACAATTAAAATGCTAAGGGTTAAAGATAGAGAATCTTACAAGCAACAAGAGAAAAACAGAGAGATGCCTACCAAGGAGTCCCATAAGAATATTTTTCAAAAGAAACTTTGCAAGTTAGAAGACATTGGCAAGAAATATTTAAAGTCATGAAAGGCAAGGGCCTACAGCCAAGATTGCTCTAACCAGAAAAGATATCATTTAGAATCAAAAGGCAGATAAAGAGCTTCCCAGACAAGAAAAATCTAAAGGAGTTCATCATCACCAAACCATTATTATACAAAATGTTAAAGAAACTTATTTAAGAAAAAAAATCAAAACTGTGAACAATAAAATGGCAATAAATACATATGTATCAACAACTGAATCTAAAAAAACAAGAAGAAAAGAGACAGAATAATGAATATGGAGAATATCTTGATGGTTACCAGATGGAAGGGGGCATTGGGTATGGGTAAAGAGGTGAGGGGATTAAGAGTACAAATAGGTAGTCACAGAATAGCCATGGTGTAGTATAGGAAATTGAGTAGCCAAAGAAGTTATACACATGACCCATGGACATGAACCACTGGTGTGGAGATTGCCTGATGTAGTGGTGGGTGTTAGGTGGAGGTGGGGAAAGGACGAAAAATTGGGACAACTGTAATAGCATAATCAATAAAATACAATTTAAAAAATAAATTTTAATTGTAGAACTGGTAAAAAAATAAATTCTATATTTAAAAAAAGAAAACTGCAGGCTAGAATGGATTGGCAAAAAATATTCAAAGTCATGAATTTCCACACAAGATGGAGGCATAGGCACCTCTTTGAGCAACAATAAGGATCATGATAACCTCAAAACAAAAAACACCCAGAAATGCCAGAAAATCAAACTGCATGGAAGTCCAATGACCAAGACTTAAAGAAGCCTTATTCATCCAGATGGCTAAGAGGGGCAGAGATGGGGGCCAGGGCAGAGAGGACATGGTGTGGCTGCTGTGAGACAGTGGCAGGGAGGGAATGGTGGCAGTGGCTTGTGGAATGGGCCATCCCACATTCACATGCAGTAGATAAAATTGAGAGGAATACGTTGAGAATGAGCAATCCCAGCCCCAGGCCAGACCATGCAGCCCAGGGTTCCAGAGCCAGGAAAATAAAGCTCCCTAACTTCTGGCTATAAAAGCCAGTTGGCATTTGGGTGGTGGAAGAAACTGCCTGTCTCTTGGGAAAGTCTGCATAAAGGGCACACACTCACCACTCTGGGAACCACCAATGGGGCAGCAGCTAGAGGGGCACCAGTTGCATACTGGAAGGGAGTGAAGTGACTGGAAATGGAGCAAGTGCTAGGCAAGCCTCCAGAAGCCAAACAGCAACACTCCCCTCTCCAACCCCTCCTCCGTATATGGAGCCACAAAGTGGTGAGGCAGCTTGCTCTGCCCTGATGAATACCTAAACCTCCAACCCATATAACTTAACAGATGCACTAACACACAGAGTCAAAGCAGCTCTATCTAATATACAGATACAAACACAGGGAGGCTGCCAAATGAAGGAGACAAAGAAATATGGCCCAAATGAAAGTACAGAACAAAACCTCAGAAAGAGAACTAAGTTTAACAGAGATAGCCAACTTATTAGATGCAGATTTCAAAACACTGCTGATCAGGATGTTCAGAGAACTCATTGCGTACAGTAAAAGCATAAGGGAAGAAATAGAGGTTACATTAAGTGAAATAAAGAAGAAACCACAGGAAACCAACAGGAAGGGAAGGAAGATGATGTTCAAATCAGTGATTAGGAACAAAAGGAAGAAATAATCAGCCAGGACAGAATGAAGAAACAATTCAGAAAAATGAGGAGAGAATAATAAGACTCTGGAACATCTCCAAAAGCACTAACTAATCAATCATAGGATTGAGAGAAAAAGAAGAGGAAGAGCAAGAAACTGAAAACTTATTTTAAAAATAATGAAAGAAAACTTTCCTAATTTTGCAAAGAAAATAGACATACAAGACCAGGAAGCACAGAGAGTCCCAAACAAGTAGAACCCAAAGAGGGATATACCAAGACACATCATAATTAAAATGCCAAAAGTTAAAGATAAAGAGAGAATCTTAAAAGCAGTAAGACAAAAGAAAAGAGCTACCTCCAAATGAGTTCCCATAAGGCTATCAGCAGTTTTCTCAAAAGAAACCTTACTGGCAACAAGAGGCTGACAAGGAGTATTTAAAGTCATGAAAAGGAGAGAGAAGATGGCGGAGGAGTGAATGGGAGTCATGCTGACCTCCTCCCAAAACCAAACTGGAATTGCAATTAAATAATGGAGTAATCACCTGGAAAGCAGTGGAGCGATAGTGGGAGAGGAGCCTTGGTGCCGCGGACAGTACATTCTACTCTCACACATCCCAACGGGTGAGAAGTGCGGTGGAGGCTCAAGAGGGTGGGCTGGGTGCCCACGGGCACTGGCACCAGAGGGACATTGAAACAGCCAGTTAGCTTCCTCCGAGAAGAACGGGGTCTGAATCATAAACAGGAACCCATAAATTACAGCAGCTAAAGCCAAGAAAATAGAGACAAAACGCAACCCCAAAAAGCTTAGGGGTGCTCTCTGCCAGAGACAGGTGGCTGGGGATGCAAAAAAAACATTTAAAGGGCAAACGCAAAAGTTGCAGTGGCAGCCACCCTCCTTGATCACTGGGTAGAGGCAGCAGCAGGGTGGGCTGGTGCCTGGGAAAAGACTGGTGAGGAAAACTTTGTGAAGAGAACTGACACTGCGGCCGGTGGAGCCCCAGTGATAACACACCTCCCACTCTGCAGCTTCCATCTCCCTCAGGCATAAGGGAATCAATTAACCTGCCTTTTGGGGTTCCGCACACAACTTGTGCGCCCGTCAGCTGGGGGCCAAGTGCATTCTGGCTGGGAGAGCCTTGAGGAGAGACTGGAGATGGAGGCGTTGGGGAAAGAACGGGAGGAGGAACTGGGGAGTCCCGACTCCCTCCCCGTCCTGTAGTCTCCATTGTGGGCTGGAAAGGCACGACCCCAAAAAGGCAGAAGCGGGGCGCGCATGAACCAGACTGCTGTGATTGAAATGCAGTCCGCACAGGGGGTGGATCCTTGGCTGAAGGGATCACAGAACTGCCCAGAGGCCCCTAACGGGAGACTAGAAACGGAGGCATTGGGGAAAGAATGGGAGGAGGAACCGGGGAGTCCCGACTCCTTCTCCTAGCCGTAGATTCCATTGTGCGGGAAGAGGGCACACCCCCAAAGAGCCAAAAGCTGAAAATCACACATAAACACCCCAAAACACCCAGAGCAGGCGCGCACACTTGCGCCGAGTGACCGGCGAGGGTTGGTGAGCGTGTGTGTGACCCACGGGGGCTGGCGAACGCTTGCACGGGCCAGCAAGGCCTCCCACAGACTGGCACCCATACAGCCTGCGAGGGAGAGCACAGAGCAGCAAGGGCAAGCATAAATTGACCCGCCCACCCGTGATTCGGAGCAGCCCACAAGATTAGAAGAGCTGCCCAGAGTCCCTGGAGGAGAGACCAGAAACAGGATTAACCGGAGAGTCCCAGAGCTGACTTCCTCCCATTTCCGTAGTCCCCATTTGGCAAGGGCAAGCAACGCACCCAAAGAGCCAAAAGCCGGGAAAATACACAATAGAAGACCCTAAACTGACCAGTGCCGCGGAGCTCGCCGGCCAGGGGGGGCAGATGAGTACGCGAGGTTGCGAATAAGCCCCCTGGTCTGGGGCAAGCATATGCGAGCCCAGGCAGGCAGGTGATCCTGCCACGATGGAAGCGCACTAAAGGAACCAGGGTGAGAGCGCAGAGAGATCCCAAAACATAGCCCAGCCCTGACCGAGGGGGTCACAGAGCTGCTCCAAGCAGGAGTCAGACACAGGCATTAGACTCCTGAAAGGCTCAAACAAAAAACCCAAGGCCCTATAGGGTCAACAACTGACATCATCAGATGCAAGCCCAGAAAGAAAAGTAAAGGACAAAAATACTTAACAGACTCTCACAAAAATGGGAAGAAAAAGAAGTTCCCCTCAAATGAGTGGAAAAGGGGACTCCCCACAGAGAGAGCTAAATGAAATAGAGGGAAGGGAATTATCAGATATGGAATTCAAAACAATGGTACTAAGGAAACTCAATGAGCTCAGCCAGCTCAAAGAGAACTATGAGAAACTGCAGAGAAACTATCAGGATCTTACAGCAAACTATATCAGCCTGGAAAAGGACATAGAAACTATCAAGAAGACACAAGAGGATATGAAGAATACCATTTCTGAATTGAAGAACACAGTAGAAGGAATCCAAAGCAGGCTCGATGAAGCTGAGGATCGAATCAGTGAGATGGAGGACAAGGTAGAAAAAAGCTCCCAGAAAGAACAGGAAATGGAAAAACGGCTCGAAAAGAATGAAGAGGCATTTAGGGAAATGCAGGACAACCTGAAACGCAATAATATCCGTATAATAGGGATACCAGAAGGAGAAGAAGAGGAGCAAGGGATAGAGAACCTCCTCGAAAAAGTAATGATGGAAAATTTCCCTAATTTGAGGAGAGAAAGGCTCTCATGGATCCAGGAGGCACAGAGGACCCCACTCAAGAGGGACCCAAGGAGGTCCACTCCAAGACACATCATCATTAAAATGGCAAATGTCAAAGACAAAGAGAGAATCCTGAAGGCAGCAAGGGAGAAGGAGAAAGTAACATACAAGGGGGGCCCCGATACGCCTAGGAGCTGACTTCTCAACAGAAACACTCCAAGCCAGAAGGGAATGGCAACAAATATTCCAAGCCATGAAAAGCAAGGGCCTACAGCCAAGGCTGCTCTACCCAGCTAGGCTCTCCATTAAAATAGAAGGAGAAATACGGAGTTTCCCAGACAAAAGAAGGCTAAAAGAATACATCTCTACCAAACCAGCACTCCAAGATATGCTAAGGGGACTGGTTTAAGCAGATGAAGGAAAAGAATGAGACAGAGAGGAACACAAGTACAAAGAGAAAAGATGAGTAAGTTTCTATCAGTAATATCTCTCAATGTGAATGGACTAAATGCCCCAATCAAAAGACACAGGGTAGCTGAATGGATAAGAAAACATGACCCACACATATGCTGCCTACAAGAGACCCACTTCAGAGCCAAAGACCTACACAGATTGAAAGTAAAGGGATGGAAAATAACATTCCAAGCAAATGGACACGAGAAAAAGGCTGGCGTTGCCATACTTGTATCAGACAAAGTAGATTTCAAAGCAAAGGCCATAAAGAGAGACCCAGAGGGGCACTTTATCATACTTAAAGGAAGAATCTATCAAGAAGACATCAACATTGTAAACTTATATGCTCCCAATATAGGAGCCCCCAAGTTTATAAGGAAATTGTGGATGACTTCAAAAAAGATATAGACAACAACACACTGATCGTAGGGGATTTCAACACCCCACTGTAAAAAATGGACAGATCTCCCAAACAAAACAATAAACATATCGTGGCGCTGAATGAAACACTGAATCAAAGAGACTTAACTGACATATATAGAACCTTACATCCCAAAGAAGAAAAATACACATTCTTTTGAAATGCTCATGGCAGTTTTTCAAAGATAGACCACCTGATAGGACACAAAGCAAGCCTCAGCAAATTCAGGAAAATTGAAATAATACCAAACTTTTTCTCAGACCACAAGGCCTTGAAACTCAAAATCAACCTCAAAGAGAAACTTCAAAAACTTGCAAACTTATGGAGACTGAACAGTACACTATTAAACAATGAATGGGTCAATAATGAGATAAGAGAAGAAATCAAAAATTTCTGGAAACAAATGAAAATGAACAGACAACAGTCCAAAACCTATGGGACACAGCAAAGGCAGTCCTGAGAGGGAAGTTCATAGCAATATAGGCCTACCTATAAAAGACAGAAACATTTCAAACAAAAGACCTAACACTACAACTTCAAGAACTGGACAAACAACACCAAATAAATCCCAGAGCAAGTAGAAGGAAGGAAATAGTCAAGATTAGAGCAGAACTGAATGACCTAGAGACAAAAAGAACAATTCAGAGGATCAACCAATCCAGAAGCTGGTTCTTTGAAAAGATAAATAAAATTGACAAGCCATTAAGCAGATTCATCAAGAAAAAAAGGGAGAGGACCCAAATTAATAATATCAGAAATGAAAGAGGTAAAATAACAATGGATACCACAGAAATACAAATGATCATCAGAAACTATTATGAACAATTATATGCCAAGAAATTTGAAAATCTTGATGAAATGGACAAATTTTTAGAAAAGTATAATCTTCAAACACTGAAGGAGGAAAAAACAGAAAGCTTGAACAGACCGAAAACAGCTGGGGAAATTGAAGCAGTCATCAAGAAACTACCAGCACACAAAAGCCCAGGGCCAGACCTTTTCCCAGGAGAATTTTACAAAACATTTAAGGAAGAGCTAACCCCTGTCCTTCTCAGACTATTCTAAAAAATCCAAGAGGAGGGAAGACTCCCAGTCTCTTTCTATGAGGTCAGCATCACCCTGATCCGAAAACCAGTTAAAGACCCTACACAGAAAGAAAACTACAGGCCAATTTTGCTGATGAACATAGATGCTAAAATCCTCAACAAAATACTGGGAAACCGCATCCAGCAATACATTAAAAAGATTATCCACCACGATCAAGTGGGATTCATCCCAGGGATGCAGGGATGGTTCAATATACACAAATCAGTAAACGTGATACATCACATAAATAAAAGAAAAGACAAAAACCACATGATCATCTTGATAGATGCAGAAAAAGCATTTGACAACGTACAGCACCCATTTATGATCAAAACACTCAGCAAAATGGGAATAAATGGGGCATTCCTCAACGTCATAAAGGCCATATATGAAAAACCTACAGCTAATATCATACTCAACGGGCAAAAACTGAAAGCTTTCCCACTAAGATCGGGAACACGACAAGGATGTGCGCTCTCACCACTTCTTTTCAACATCGTATTGGAAGTCCTAGCCACAGCGGTCAGACAAGAGAAAGAGATAAAAGGCATCCAAATAGGAAAGGAGGAAGTAAAACTATCATTGTTTGCAGATGACATGATAGTGTACATAGAGAACCCTGTAGACTCTACCAAAAAACTCCTCAACCTAATAAGTGAATTTGGCAAAACAGCAGGATACAAAGTCAACATTCAGAAATCAAAGGCGTTTCTGTACACCAGCAATGCAATAGAAGAAGAAGAAATCAGGAAAAATATACCATTCGATATAGCACGAAAAAAGATAAAGTACCTAGGGATAAATTTAACCAAAGACACAAAAGACCTGTATGCAGACAACTATACAACATTGAAAAGAGAAATTAAGGAAGACACAAAGAAATGGAAGCATATACTGTGCTCATGGTTTGGAAGAATTAATATCCTCAAAATGTCCATACTCCCCAAAGCAATTTATAGATTCAATGCAATCCCTATTAAGATACCAATGACGTATTTCACAGAAATAGAACAGACATTTCAAAAATTTATATGAAACCATAAATGACCCCGAATAGCTGCAGCAATTTTGAGAAAGAAACACAAAGTAGGAGGGATCACAATACCAGACATCAAACTCTACTACAAAGCCACCATACTCAAAACAATCTGGTACTGGCACAAGAACAGACCTATAGACCAGTGGAACAGAATAGAAAGCCCAGAAATAAGCCCAGGTCTCTATGGACATCTAATATTCGACAAAGGGGGCAGAAGCATAAAATGGAGCAATAATAGCCTCTTCAACAAAGGTGTTGGGAGAGCTGGACGACTACATGCAAAAAATTGAAATTTGATCATCAGCTGACACCATCCACAAAAATAAACTCAAGATGGATAAAAGACTTAAATAGAAGTCGCAACACCATCAAAGTCCTAGAGGAGAACATTGGCAGGAAACTCTCAGATATCCCACGCAGCAATTTTTTCACTGATATGTCTCCTAAAGCAAGGGACATAAAGGAAAGAATAAACAAGTGGGACCTCATCAAAATAAGAAGCTTCTGCACGGCTAAAGAAAACATCAGCAAAATGAAAAGGGAGCCAACTGTATGGGAAAATATATTTGCTAATGATACATCAGATAGAGGTTTAATCTCCAAGATATATAAAGAACTCACTCGACTCCACTCCAAAAAGACAAACGATCCAATCAAAAAATGGGCAAAGGACCTGGGCAGACACTTTTCTAAGGAGGAGATACAGAGGGCCCAGAGGCATTTGAAAGGATGCTCAGCATCTCTAGCCGTCAGAGAAATGCAGATCAAAACCACCAGGAGGTACCACCTCACACCGGTCACAATGGCCATCATAAACAGATCACCAAACAGCAGGTGCTGGCGAGGCTGTGGAGAAAAGGGAACCCTAGTACACTGTTGGTGGGAATGCAGACTGGTGCAGCCACTATGGAAAGCAGTGTGGAATTTCCTCAGAAAGCTGAAAATGGAACTGCCTTTTGATCCAGCGATTCCCCTGCTGGGACTATACCCTGAGAACACCAAAACGCCAATACAAAAGAACCTATGCACCCCAATGTTCATAGCAGCACAATTTACAATAGCCAAGTGTTGGAAGCAACCTAAATGCCCATCAGTAGATGATTGGATCAAAAAATTATGGTACATATACACAATGGAATACTACGCAGCAGAAAGAAAAAAGAAGTACTAAACTTCGCAACAGCATGGATGGAACTGGAGAGCATCATGCTAAGCGAAATAAGCCAGGGGGCGAAAGACAAATACCATATGATCTCACCTATAAGCGGAACCTAACCAACAATGCAAAGAAGCAAGGCAAATATGACCAGCAACACTGAAAGGAAAAGAAATCAACAGAGACAAGAGGGAAGGGGGGGGGCAGGGAAAGGGAAGGGAAGGGGAAAGTCAAGGAACATATAGCAAGGACTCATGGACAAAACCAAAGGGGAAGAGCTCAGGGAGGGAAGGTGGGAGGGGGCAAGGGAAAGAGGGGGGGGGAAGGCAGAGACAAATGTATTTAAAAAAAAAAAAAAAAAAAAAAAGAAAAAAAATAAAAAGTAAATAAATTAATTAAAAATAAATAAATAAAATAAAATAAATAAAAAAATAAAAATAAATAAAAATAAAAATAAATAAATAAAATCTTCATTTAACAAAAGTACCTAGATTGGCAAATAAATATAGTAAAAGTAGTATTGTGTTGGGTCCCATTGTCTTTATTTGAAAGAGAAATTTCAAATTTCTTTCTGGAGTGCAGGCCCACCGTTCCCTTTCAACATCAGCCACAACATCGATGTTTAAGTACTCTTCAGGCATTGCCTGTTTTATCTGTGTGTGATGGATTCAAGGCTAGGCTTCTGTGAGTTTCAGGGAAGAGTACATTGTCAGTAGAACATTGTAGGGACTAGTCTATTGCTCAGGGAGCTGCTGTTCGGGGCCTTATGTTTTCCAGGTTTTTAGTAAGTTTCATTCTCTCAGCTGGAATGGGTGTAAGGGCTCATCAAATGGGTAGGTGGGCCCACAATGAGGAAACTTGGGCAGAATGGTTAGGGTTTGCCCTAAATCTTGCACATATTGCTTTATGTTTTACTCACATTACAAATCTAGGGGGGTACTCCCAGAATCAAGATTTGGAATAGTCTCCCATAAACTATTTCCAAAGGGTTTCACTTCCCTGACTGGTGTGACTCAGTGGGTTGAGCACTGGCCTGCAACCTAAGGGTCATTGGTTCAATTCCCAGTTCAGACGCATGCCTGAGTTGCAGGCCAGGTCACCAGTTAGGAGCATGTGAGAGGAAACTGATCAATGTTTCTCCCACACATCCATGTTTCTCTCCATCTCTTTCTCCCTCCCTTCCTTTCTCTAGAAATGAATAAATAAAATCTTTTAAAAAATGATACTTTAAAAGAAAAAGAGCTTAACTTAAGCCCACTTCTGAGCACTATCCTAATCCAGAGCAAAGCAATAGGAAGTGTTTGGTCCCACTTCATATGAGTTTCCTGGCATATTTTTACCAGGATCTTCTTTATCATGTGGTTCATTTTCTCAGTCTTTCCAGTAGATTGAGGTCTCCAAGGTGGATATAACTTCCATTGTATTTGTAGTTCCTGTGCAAACTTCTGGGAGATCTCCAAAGTAAACAATGATCTAGTGCCACTCTGAATGCTGTGAGGAAATCCAAACTTAGGAATGTTGCGAAGCAGTAAAATCTTTGCTACTTCAGTCACCCTCTCAGTTCTAGAGGGGTATGTTTCTATCTATCCAGAAAAAAAACATCCACAAAAACTAATAAAAATGTGAAATTCCCTCTGATTTTAGGCATTTGTATAAAGTCTACTTGCCAGTCTTCAAATAGCCATAACCCTTTATACTGTATTCTCTTTTCCACTGGGGCACATTATGTCTTAGGATTGTTTTTGAAACATATCTGGTGGGCCTGGGTGATCCTCTGAATAGTCTTTTGCAAATAAGGGCTCTTCAAATGTAGCCTAATGAGGTCCATCAAAGCTTCCCTTCTTTAATGGATCCCTTCACATAGGTGTTTGAGGATGTGATACACTAGAGCATAAGGGAATAAGATCATACCGTGAGTGTTGATCTTCTATATAGAATTGGGATCAGTGTTACTGAATCCCCACTCATGGCCCCATTCCTCATCTCATTCTGTGTAATGAGGTTTAAATTTTGACAAGCCCAAGCAGAGGATCAAAACCCCTAGGTGTAGTGGCCCTCTGGTTGCTTACCTTACCCCTTTATCAGCAGTTTAGTTTTGGTGAGTCATTTAGGAACCATCCCTGTAGTGTCCTGAGCAGTGCATTATGGCACTCTGGTCCAGTAGATTCACTGCCTCTAGCAACTTGTAAAATCTCTTCTGCACATTTCACATCCTTGTTCCCCAAGGTTAAGAGGTTTCTCTCCTTGCATATTGCTCCATGGGCATGGACAACCATGAAGGCATATTTAACATCTGTGTAGATCTTAACATTCTTTCCCTGGGACAGTACTAAGGCTTTTGTGAGGGCTATCAACTGAGCCTTTTGTGCTGAGGTTCCTAGTGCAAGGGCTTACGCTTCTATTACCTTATCTATGGTGATTACCATGTACCCATCTTGTTGTTGGCTGTTATCCAAGAAGGGGGTACCATCTGTATATAGATCCCAGTCTGACGCTCCCAGCAGCTGGTGCAGTGGACTTGGCCTGCTAGAATAAACTTGGTCAATGATTTTCAAGCAGTCATGCTGGAGGCTGAGTCTCCCTCTGTGTCTGGGAGCAGAGTGGACGGGTTCAAGACTGTTCTAGTCTATAAGGTAACATATGGGTTGTCCAATAGAATGGTCTGGTATTTACCCATGCCCCTTGCTGTCAGCCACTGCCCTTATTTCTGTTCCAATGGAGTTAGGACCTGGTGTGGAACAAATACCATGTTAGGCTTCCCCAAAGTGAACTTCTCAACTTCCTGTAAGACGTCACAAATAGCTACCACTGCTTGAAGATATGGTGGCCACCCTTTGTCATGTGATCCAACTTCCTTGAGAGATAGGCTGTGGGTCTCCAATCCTCTGCCTTTCATGAATGTAAAATTTGAAATATTTCTGTAAATTGGGCAATCGTAGTGTGGGAGCTGAAACTAGCTTTTCCTTCAAGGTATCAAATGCTATCTGACAGTCTCTAGCCCACTTGAAAGGTTCAGACTCCAGGCCTTTTAAAGAACTGTAGAGTGATTTTGATCTAAATCAAAGTGTGGAATCCAAATTCAGCAGAACCCTGTAATCCCTAAGAACCCACAAAATTGCCTTCAGTTTTCTGGAACTTTTATTGTAGGATTAGCTTGCTTTCTATTTGCCATCGGGCACCTAGGACATGGTTTCAGTTGAAATCCCATGCATGCCACCTCCTGTTTGAAAATCTGGAACTTGTGAGTCAATACCTTTTATCCTCCTTTTGCCAAGTTATTTAGAACTGTGATGGTGTTGAGCAAACAGTCCCTATAGATATTGCTAGCTATCAATATGTCATCTATGTACTGCAGAGGAACTCTTGATTTCAATAGAATACCCATTAAGTCCTTTGCTAATACTTCCCCAACTCTGGTCACAGAGTCCTTGTGGCATCACTGTTCAACAGTATTATAGTGTGGCTTTAGTGTCTGGGCCTTGTCATTGAAAGGTGAACAGTAGTGGAGCCTGTCCACCTATTGGAATGCAGAGAAAGGCATGCTTCAATTCTATGATGAAAACCATTTGCTATTTCCAGGCACTGTGGTCAACAGAGTATAGGGGTTGGGCACAGTAGAATGAATGTCCTGAACAATGTCATTTATGGCTCTAAGATCCTGTACAAATCGATATTCATCACAGTGAATCTTTTTGATTGGCCAAACAGGACTGTTATTGGGAGACTGGTATTACTGAAATAGTCCCTATTTTAAGAATTTTTGTAATATTGGCTGAATCACTTCCAAAGTCTCCTTTTTAAGGGAGTACAATTTCTTCCAGGTGTTCCGTACCCCTTATTTTAAGTTAATTTTTATGGGTCGGATATTAACCACTTTAACTGGGATTCCATCAGCCCAAACAGTTTGATCAACCTGTTCATAGACCCCAGGTGCAAAGAGTTCACCTGCAAGAACTTCTGGGCAAGTTAGGAGTGCCTGGAGCTGAACAGCATGTTCCAGTGGTACCTCTACACATAACTGTTGCTTTTCAGGAGAAAAAGATTGGTGCATGCAATTTGCAAAGTAAATATCAGCCTAGCAATGAAATATGTAGTCTGGCATGCATAGAAAACTATGCATAAACTTTTGCTCACCAAGCTGGTATTCTACTGGTTCAAGAAATGCCTGTTTTTGTAATTGTCCAGTCACTTCACTAACCATTACTGCATCTAAACTTCTCTTGGTTAACTTTGTATTCAGCACTGAGCGTGTGGTTCCTGTATCTGCAAGGAAATCAACTAGCTTGTTTCCCAGAATTAACTGAACCCAGGGCTCCCATGGGGAAATAATAATAGGTCAGGAAATGTCCAAAGGAGCCTCTGGCCTCCTCATTTATCATCAGACTCCCTTCTCCTTTTCAAAATTTCTTGGTAAGGATTTTCATTTCTATTTTCCCTTTTGAGTATCAGGCATTCCGTTCTCCAATGGCCCTCCTCCTTGCAATAGGCACATTGATGGATGCCTATTGGGCCTCTCATTTTCCCTTTAGGGCCCCGCCTCTTCTTCTGGTTGTACCACCCCCATCTCTAAAAGCACTGTGGCCTGTTTTATCTTTCTGGTTTCCTGGATATTATAAACTTTAAATGCTATGTCCATGAATTAGAAGGGATTTATTCCCAATTCCCCATCTAAATGCTGAAGTTTCTTTCTAACATCCAGGCCACCTTGCCCAATAAGTCATGTTTACCATCCACACGTATTCTGATGCCTCTGGGTCAGTATCAGTGTGCTTTGTATAGGTCTGATAGATCTTCTCTAAAGATTCAGAAGGATCCTCATCTGGCTTTGGTTGGACAGCCAGTGGTATCATACTCAGGATCTCTTGCTTAGGCATCCCTTCCTTAAGCCCTTCCAAAATGCACCTTCTGTAATGTTCCAGGAAGGCCAGGCCCCCACTATTCTGGTCCCAATCTGTCTCTGTGAAGGGAATTTCCCTAGCTGGATTGAGGGGTCACAGTAGGATTCTCCTGGTGGAAGTCTTAAGCCTCTTTGTTAACCTTATTTTTAACCAGCCATCTCTCAACTGCAGTTAACAGGATGCTAAGGAGAGCTTGTTCATCTGCCCAATCTGAACTATAAGTAGCAAAAATGGAGGGGGTTTTCTGAGGCTCCTCCCTATAGGAGGGGTTAGAATTCTCCCAATTCAGTAAGTCTGAAGTAGAATAGGGAGTATGGGCCCAATAGTAGCCAGCAGGCTGAACTTTCTGATTTACTACATGTATAGGATATTGCCTCTCAAAGGGAACTGTCTTGCTCCAGATTGGGAGGCTCCCTGGTCAAATTGGGTGTCTTGATGGGTTTTCAAGGGGGAGACCCATCCTTCACCATACAGGAGTGGAACCTTTGGCTTTCTGGGCCCTATTTCAGGGGTAACTAGCAGTGGGGGTGGTGATGGAAGAGGTCCTCCTGCTACTAACTCTGTGTCGCCTAGGCTCAGGGCATTCATGAGGCTTATTTCCTCATTCTCCTTTCCTTCCTGTGTCTTACTGTCAGGAAGAGGTTTTGAGGCCCCCTCCCTTGTCTGCTCCATCAAGCAGGCCTCTATCTCTGGTGAAAACCTATTAGGCAGTGATATAAATGCCTTTCATAACAGCTTTCATCCCATTTGTACCTGTTGGCAATATTGTTCCAACTGTGTAATGGTACAGTAATTTAGGGAACCATCCATGGGCCACATTTCCCAGCAATATAAAACAGACATAGGCCACACAGTGTTACAATAATAAACCAAAACCTCCTTATATGTTGGATAATAGCTATATGTACTCCAGTCTGCTAAGATTCTACCCTGTGGGATCCCTCCAGGAACCAACAAGAATAGCCCCTATTGGCCCCAATTCACAACACACCCAACTCTGTGACCAGAATAACCCACGCAACCTAGGAACACATAAACAAAACTGGAATCCATGACTCCATTATTCCAGCAAATGCTCACAAGCAAGTTTTCTGCCAGCCAGTCTCACCAACAGTGGCACCCAGGCAATGGCCACTCCAAAACTCTGTCTGTCGTCCCCAGACCTCAGTGACCGGAAAGAAGGGAGAACAAAGAGAGCAGCATTTCCATGCACTCCACTTTATATAGTCTGGCCCAAAATCCTCTGCATTTTGGCAGAAGCAACTAGGAGGGTATTTCCCTCCATCACACTGTGCTACCTCTTTGCAGGGGTATCTGTTCATGAACCATCCTCAGGTGTTCCCAATCCCTCCTGCATCTCGGGGTAGTGGGCAGGGGGAGCCCAGACTCTTATGCTTCTCCTGGGGTCCTTGCTGCCCTCGGCCTGGTGATCTTGGCAGACCACCTCCCATTACAAGCTGACAGCTGCCCCATCTTGGCTCATTTCTTTCACTGTGACTTTTATTTCTCAGTGAGCTAAGGCAGCCCAGCCTAGGGTCTCCTGTTGCTTCTTCTGTTCTAGGCCCTTCCTTGTTTAATTGTCCTCAGCTTTAATAAATGTACTCTCAAAATAAAAATAAAAATAATAATAAAAATAAAACAAAAAAGAAATTAAGGTTAGGGAATTATGTGCAAATCTGAAAGTTGATGCCAGAAAACCACTTGGGTATTTTGCCTTTAAAAAGTTCCTCTCTCTGGTTGCATTTTCTTGTTTCACCGATGCTTCCCCACAGTCACAGTTGCACATGGGAAAGCACCCATATAGTTCAAGAGTAGCAGTTGCTTGTTGCTTCAGTTCTGGGCAAGTCTAAGATATGCTGTAACTTTGACACATTTAAGAAGCAGGTGTGTGGCATTTTCAGAAGGTAGCATGATTCTCAAGTGAGTTATTGGTATTTTATATCAGGGAAAAACTCAACTGTATAGATTGCAAACAAAAATAAAAGCTGTTTCTCTTTATATATGTTATTCTTTTAGAATAAAATAAGTACATGCTACTGTAATAAGATTGCCTTTAACCACTTAATAAACCAAGAAGAAGAAGGAAGAGGAAAAGAATTATTCTTAGCCTAGTTTTTGTCAAAATGGATACCTGTTAAGTCACTGGCTGCTATAAAAAAAGATACCATGGACTGAATGGCTTACAAACAACCGAAATATTTTCTCACAGCTCTGTTGGCTTGGAAGTCCAAGATCAAAGTAATAGCAGATTTGGATTCTGATGAAAGCCCACTTTCTGGTCCATAGATTGTTGTCTTCTCACTGTATCCTCCTCACACAGGAAGATTCAAGGGATCATTCTGTGTCTCTTTTATAAGGACACTAATCCTAAACATGAGAGTTCCACTCTTATGACTTAATCACCTCCCAAAAACGTACCTCCCAGGACACATTGGGGATTAGGAGGACATAAACATCTATCTATAGATATTAAACCCTGATGTCAAATAATGATCATAATCCTAACTCAGACCCATTTTACAGATGAGAACACCAAGTCTTACTATCACTTCCCCCCAGGCTGGGACTTGGTCACTAAGTCCTGCCAGAAGATGCCTGCTCATAAATAATGGCCAAAAGCAGCAGTGTCTGGTGGAAGTTCACTTCCTGCATGGAAAAGGTCCTCAGGAAGAGTACTGACAAGGCACTCATGTTAGTGATAGGAAACATGCAGTATAAAAAAAAAAACAAAAACGATTTTTAGTAAAGCACAGAGGGAATCTGACATGCCAGATATGCAAGAAATGTATTATACATCTATCTTCCTACAGATAGAAATGTAGACTGGTTTAAAAAAGGAAATATAGTCTGGTTTAATAAAAATTATATATAAACACATAGAAGGGTTAGACAGATACAATGGTTACATAAATATTGGAAGAATTAAAGGTGGCGCATAGTATAAAAATTAATTCTAAGGGGAGAAGTGGTAGAAATATACACACATACTTATTTCTGTAGATTGATAAAAATATAAATTTGTATGTATACAATGATTAGATAAATATAATGTTTAATTGGACACTATATGTAGAACTTAGTTTTTCACACTTCTTTATAAATAAGATACATACTGTGACATTAAATATATACTCAGATATTTAATAGTTAAGTACAGTTGTTAAGACACTTGGACATTATGAAAAGTTTTTTTCACCAAAATCTCATCAGGTCAAGCTTAGAGTGGTCCTGCCCAGTGCTATGCCCTAGTGTACTGAAGGGAACACACACCCAAGGAGGCAGCACAAGATAGTGGTGAGAAAGGATGAGAAATATGAGAAAGTGATGGTAATGGTATTGAATCAGTATTGAGTGCTCGGTATGTAACAGGTGAACACTGCATTTCAAATTACCTCCAGAGGAAAACTATTCTATTATCCTTAAGTTAGGGCAGAGGAAGATACCAAAAAGGAACATTTGGCACACTAGTAACTCTTATAAACCTGTTCAATCTTGTGACAACTAGTGGGCTTATCCTGGTTTTTAAAGAAAATTTCAAGCGTGAACAAATTTTCTGACATCCAAACATACTACTCACCACATACACATACGTGGGTTGGAGTGTGTCAGAGATGAAAGCTGCAGGAGAAGCAGGAATAATGCTGAAACATGCTCTGACTGCCACCTTCTGTCTAGTGTGGATGGGCTCAGCCCTGTTTCCCACAAAAGAAAATTTCCTTGGGATCCTGTGCCCTTACCTGCCTGAGTCACAGGCCAGGCTCCTGGAGAAGTCCAGGGTGGATAAAATGATAGGCTTGGTGAGACTGTGGCCTAATGGGGAAATTGCTGTGCCTGGCCCGGAGGGAAATGCAAAGGAGACATCTGGAGCCACGGAAGTTTCAGAGACAGAAGAAAACACAGAAAGACATTGAGAGACACATAGACATGGCAAAGATATAGAAATAAAAATGCAAACAACTCAGAGACCCAAAAGGAAGAGACAGAAAGACCCGGAGACACCAAGGGATTCAGAAACACTGAGACACACTCAAGGCCAAGGGCATATAGGAGGATTATTCAATAGGAAGAGCCCTGACACCTGCTGTGTCATGGACTCCAGGCAATCCTCTAGTCCCATCTGAACATCCACTTCAGAAGGTCCTGACCATTTAAATTCCTAGTCCTTTCTGGAGTCTACTGGCACAAATAAGTTTACAATAGGACTTTCCCAAGGCTAGGCAAGGTGCTGTGTCTTATATAGGAGGTCCAGCTCTACAGCTTCCCAATGTCCTTTATGACTTCTCTCTCAGTGAGGATGTTTGCCTGTTTTCTTTTGTATATCAACTGTATATCCATAAAACTTTTGCAGCACTTGTCTAGGAGAAAACAAAACTTAGTGTGCGTTGCCTTCCATCTGGCTCTCTCCAATGGAGGCTGAAAAGTTGGAGGGCCTAGAAATCTTTCCTGGGATTCACTGAACATCCAGCCTGGCTGATGAAGGACAAAACCTGTTCTAGCCCAGTGTGAATAGCCTGTAGCCTCATCCACCCAAGGTGGTCAGCTCAGCTCACCACTTATCAGCAGAACTGTTGTTGGAGGAACTCTCAGAAATGAAGTTCTTCTTGTCAATGCAGTAAAGAGTTACAGATCAGCAAGTCTTTTATTATGCAAGCAGGGTTTATTGGGAATATATCCTCATAAAAAGGAACAGGCCTTCCCAAGGTGGGGAAGAAAGGGAAGAGCAAGGGTGGCAAGAGCAGGGCTGGCAAGAGCAAGCGAGAGATCCTTCCTTCTGAGGACTTATATAGTTGGTGTGATGGGAAAGGGTGAAGAAGATACATACTTTCTTTTTAATTTTTATTTTTTGTTCAAACAGATTTGTTTCCATCTTCCCTCCACCACTTTCACCTGCCCCATTCCCCTACCTCCCTCCCTCAATCCTTCCCCACTTTGGCTTTGTCCATGGGTCCTTTATACATGTTCCTTGATTTGACATTTCCCTTCCCTTTCCTCGCCCACCCATCCCTCCTTCCCTCTTGACTCTGATGGTTTCTTTTTTCTTTCAATGTTGCTGGTTATATTTTCCTTGCTTGTTTCTTTTAATAGTTAGGTTCCGCTTACAGGTGAGATCATATGGCATTTGTTTTTCGCCCCCTGGTTTATTTCACTTAGCATAATGCTCTCTAGCTCCATCCATGCTGTCCTGAAGGGTAGTAGTTTTTTTATTCTTTCTGCTGCGTAGTATTCTATTGTGTAAATGTACCATAGTTTTCTGATCCACTCATCTACTGATGTGCATTTAGATTGCTTCCAACATGTGGCTATTGTAAATTGTGCTGTTTTGAACATTGGGGGACATAGACTCCCTTGAATTGGTGTTTTGGGATACTTAGGGTATAATCCCAGCAGTGCAATTGTTGGGTCAAAAGGCAGTTCCATTTTTAGTTTTTGGGGGGAAATTTCAAACTGTTTTCCACAGTGGCTGCACCAGTTTGCATTCCCACCAACAGAGTACTAGGGTTCCTTTTTATCCACAGCCTCATCAGCACCTGTTGTTTGTTGATCTTTTTATGATGGCCATTCTGACCAATGTGAAGTGGTATCTCATTGTGGTTTTAATTTGTATTTCTCTGAAGGCTAGTGACGCTGAGCATCCTTTCATATGTCTCTCTGCCCTCTATATCTCTTCCTTGGAGAAGTGTCTGCCCAGCTCCTTTGCCCATTTTTTAACAGGATTGTTTTTTCTTCTTGGAGTGGAGTTGTGTGAGTTCTTTATATATTTTGGAGATCAAACCTCTATCTGATATATCATTAACAAGTATATTTTCCCATAGAGTTGGCTCCCTTTTCATTTTGCTGATGTTTTCTTTAGCTGAGCAGAAGCTTCTTATTTTGATGAGGTCCTACTTCTTTATTCTTTCTTTTATATTCCATGCTTTAGAGGAAATAATGGTGAAAATATTGCTGTGTGGGATATCTGAGAGTTTCCTGCCTATGTTCTCCTCTAGGATTTTTATGGTGTTGCAACTTATATTTAAGTCTTTTATCCATCTTGAGTTTATTTTTGTGTATGGTATCAGTTGATGATCAAATTTCAAATTTTTGCATGTAACTGTCCAGCTCTCCCAACACCATTTGTTGAAAAGGCTATTTTTACTCCAATTTATGCTTTTGCCCCCTTTGTCAAATATTAATTGACCATAGAGACATGGGTTTATTTCTGGTCTTTCTATTCTTTTCTACTGATCTATGTGTCTGTTCTAGTGCCAGTACCAGACTGTTTTGATTACAGTGGCCTTGTAATATATTTTGATGTCCTGTATTGTGATCCCTCCTACTTTGTTTTTCTTTCTCAAAATTGCTGGAGCTATTTGGGGTCATTTATGTTTCCATGTAAATTTTTGAAATGTCTGTTCTATGTCTGTGAAATGCATCATTGGAATTTTAATAAGGGTTATGTTCAATCTATAAGTTGCTTTAGGTACAATGGATATTTTGATGATGTTAATTCTTCCAATCCATGAAATGGTATATGCTTCCATTTATTTGTGTCTTCCTTAATTTCTTTCTTCAGTGTTGTATAGTTTTTTGTGTACAGCTCTTTTACCTCCTTGGTTAAATTTATTCCTAGGTACTTTATTTTTCTTGTGGCTATAGAAAATGGCATTTTTTTTTTCTGATTTCTGCTTCTATTTCATTGTTGGCGTACAAAAATGCCTTCAATTTCTGAATATTGCCAAATTCCCTTATTAGGTTGAGTAGTTTTTTGGTGGAGTCTATGGGGTTTTCTATGTACACTACCATGTCATCTGCAAACAATGATAGTTTTACTTCCTCCTTTCCTATTTGGATGCCATTTATTTCTTTTTCTTGTCTGATCACTGTGGCTAGGACTTCCAATGTTATGTGGAATAGAAGTGGTGAAAGCAGACATCCTTGTCTTGTTCCTGATCTTAGTGGGAAAGCTTTTAGCTTTTTCCCATTGAGTATGATGTTGGGTATAGGTTTTTCATATATGGCCCTTATTATGTTGAGGTGTGCCCCTTTTTGTTGGGAAACGCCCAGCAGGGTTTCAGAAGCTGTAACCCTGCCAACAGGCTGGAGGGCTCCAAGGCTGGAAATAATCAGGAGGCCTTGGAGAAGCAGGTTCCTGAGGAGCCTTGACCTGTTCCTTCAGCCAGGGGCAGAGCCCCTACCTCTCTGCTTTGCCATGGATGGTCAATGACCAATAACGGGTAAGTTACTTCTCACTGAAGCACATGACCTAAGACAGGTATTGGCTGATATTGGCAACAGACCAGAAATTGGGGGGCACGGAGAAGAGGCAAAAAGGCCCCACACCTCTCAGCGTGGCTTGGATACAGCCAGAAGTTCTCTTTGCAGCTGAGAAGCAATCTCTTTATCTCTTGGTGGTCCCCTCCTCACATCTGGCTCAGGCTTGAAACAATACAGGAGTCAGTTCTAAATCAGGTCTGGTGGTTGCCAAGGAAATCAGGCCTAAAAGTAAATTCTTTAGAGTGTGCTCTGTTCCTCCCTCAGATCTCTGGTCATCTCATGCTGTGAAGGACCTTCACATTATTTACACCCCTTACCCTTTATCATTAAGGCGCTTGCCCTTATCTTCATTCTCTTTTATTTAGACTAGTTTCCTCTTGGACCCATGTAAATCAGTAATTTCCTGTCACTTGTTTTCTTAAAGGTATCTATTCTCTGTGAACCTTAATATGCGAATGTAATGAGATAACGTATGCATTACTATTACATACCCCACTGATAAGATTTTCAATAAAATTCTTGGAACAAAGGGCAATGGGGCCTTCCCCTTTAGGAAGATGTGCCACAGCCTTCCCCACTGGAGGGATGTACCACAGCCTTATCCAGTGAGAGGGAAGTGCCACTGTCTGCTCACCCGGCAATCAGAGAAGTGTTTGCAACATTTTGTGTTTATTCCCCTCATCCCGGGACGGGCTCTGTGGATTTTGGAGCCCTGCTCCCACCTCAGCTGGCTCCAGCTGGTTTCCCTCAGGTTTCAGGGACCACTGTGCTCTCTGCAGCTTCCCCATGGTGGAGCGCCCCTATAGCCATCGCGCAGTGCAACACCCTTTATTCCCATTTTGCTGAGTGTTTTTTATCACAAATAGGTGCTGTGTCTTATCGGATGCTTTTTCTGCATCTATTGATATGATCATGTGGTTTTTGTATTTCCTTTTGTTTATACGATGTATTACATTTATTGATTTGTGTATATTGAACCATCCTGACATCCCTGGGATAAATCCCACTTAATCATGGTGGATGATCTTTTTAATGTACTGCTGGATGCAGTTTGCCAATATTTTGTTGAGGATTTCAGTGTCTATGTTCATAAACAATATTAGTCTGTAGTTTTCTTTCTCTGTTGTGTCTTTATCTAGTTTTGGGATTAGGGTGATGCTGGCCTCATAAAAAGAGTTTGGGAGTCTTCCCTCATCTTGGGTTTTTTTGAATAGTCTGAGAAGAATATTAAGCTCTTCCTTATATGTTCTGGAGAATTCTCCTGTGAACCATCTGGCACAGGGCTTTTGTGTGCTGGGAGTTTTTTGATTACTGCTTCAATTTTCCCAGCTGTTCTCGGTCTATTCAGGCTTTCTGCTTCTTCTTAATTCAGTGTTGGAAGATTATACTTTTCTAGAAATTTGTCTATTTCATCGAGGGTTTCAAATTTCTTGGCATATAATCGGTCAATTCTTACAACCCTTTGTATTTCAGTGGTATCAGTTGTTATTCTCCTCTTTCATTTCTGATATTTTTTATTTGGCTCCTCTCCCTTTTTTTCTTGATGAGTCTGTTTAAAGGCTTGTCAATTTTATTTATCTTTTCAATGAACCAGCTCCTGGATTGGTTGATCCTTTGAATTGTTCTTATAGTCTCTATGTCATTCAGTTCTGCTCTGATCTTGATTATTTCCTTCCTTCTGCTTGCTCTAGGATTTATTTGTTGTTTCTCCAGTTCTTAAACTTATAGGGTAGGGCATTCATTTGAAATGTTTCTCTCTTTTATAGGTAGGCCTGTATTGCTATGAACTTCCCTCTCAGGTCTGCCTTTGCTATGTCCCATAGGTCTTGAGCTGTTGTATGTTCATTTTCGTTGTTTCCAGAAACTTTTTGATTTCTTCTCTTATCTCATTATTAATCCATTCATTGTTTAATAGTGTGTTACTCAGTCTCCATGGATTTGAAACTTTTGAGTTGTTTCCTTGAGGTTGGTTTTCAGTTTCAAACTCTTGTGGTTCAAGAAAATGCTTGTTATTATCTCAATTTTCCTGAATTTCTTAAGGTTTGCTTTGTGTCCTATCATGTGGTATATTTTTGAAAAAGTTACATGCACATATAAAAAGAATGTGTACTTTGCTTGTTTGGGATGAAAGGTTCTATATATGTCAGTTAAGTTCATTTGATCTAGGGTGTCATTCAGTGCCACAATATCCTTCTTGATGTTTTGTTGGAAGATCTATCCATTTTTGACAGTGGGGTGTTAAAATCCTCTGTGATAAATATGTTGCCCTCTATCTCTCTTGAAGTCTTCCAAGATTTTCCTTATATATTTGAGTGCTCCTATGTTGGGTGCATATAAGTTTACAATGTTTTGTTTTCTTGATGGATTCTTCCTTTGAGTATTATAAAGTGTCCCTCTGGGCCTTTTTTTATGGCCTTTGTTTTGAAATCTATTTTGTCTGATATAAGTATTGCTACTCCTGCTTTTCTTTCCTGTCCATTGGTTGGAATATTTTTTTCCATCCCTTTCCTTTCAGTCTGTGTATGTCCTTTGTTCGGAGGTGGGTCTCTTGTAGGCAGCATATATGTGGGTCATGTTTTCTTATCCATTCAGTTATCTTGTGTCTTTTGATTGGGGCATTTAGTCCATTTACATTTAGAGTTATTATTGATAGGTACTGATTCATTTTTTCTCTTTGTACCTTTGTTCTTCTCTTTCTCACTCTTTTTCTTCATCTTCTTAAAGCAGTCCATTTATCAAATCTTGCAATGCTGATTTGGTAGGAAGTGTATTCTTTTAGCCTTCTTTCATCTGGGAAACTCTTTATTTTGTCCTCTATTTTAAGTGAGAGCCTTGCTGGGTAGAGTAGTCCTGGTTGCAGGCCTTTGCTTTTCATTACTTGAAATGTTTCTTGCCATTCCCTCTGGCTTGTAGTGTTTCTGTTGAGAAGTCAGCTGCTAGCAGTTTCAGGGTTCCTTTGTATGTTACTACCTCTTTCTCCCTTGCTGCCTTTAGGATTCTCTGTTTGTCTTTGATATTTACCATTTCAATGATGATGTGTCTTGGAGTAGGCCTCATTGGGTTCCTCTTAAATGGGACCCTCTGTGCTTCCTGGACTTGTGCGACTTTTTCTCTCCTCAAACTAGGGACATTTTCCATCATTACTTTTTCAAACAGGTTTTCTAATCCTTCTTCATCCTCTTCTCCTTCTGGTATGCCTATTATACGAATATTACTACATTTCAAGTTTTCTTGCATTTCCCTCAATGTCTCTTCATTCTTTTTGAGTCTTTTTTCATTTTCTTGTTCTTTCTGAGAGCTTTTTTCTACCCTGTCCTCCAGCTCACTGATTCAATCCTCTGCTTCATATAGCCTGCTTTTAGTTCTTTCTAGTGTGCTCTTCAGTTCAGAAATGGAATTCTTCATTTCCTCTTGTCTCTTATTGATAGTTTATATGTCCTTTTTCATGTTGATTTAGTTTGCAGTAAGTTCCTGATGGTTTTTTTGTAGTTTCTCATAGTTCTCTTTAAGTTCACTGAGCTCATTGAGCTTCCTTACAATCATTTTTTTTAATTCAATATCTGACAATTTACTTTCCTCTATTTCATTTAGTTCTCTCTGTGGGTATTCCTTTTTTCCCCTCATTTGGGGGGTATTTTTTTTCCTTGCCATTATTTGTGAGAATCTTGTCTTTTTTTTTTTTCTTCTCTCTCCTGCTTCTTAAATTGATCTGTCTCAATTTCCTGACTTTATCGATTGAATTTCTATGGTAGTAGGTGGGTCTTTTTTGTTTTTGTTATTTTCTTTTCTTTCTGGGTCTGCCTCTCAAGATGTCAGTTTTTGACCCTGTCTGGCCTTCAGCTATCTGTTCGAGACTTCCAGGAATCTACTGTCTGTGTCTGTCTCCTGCAATTGTTAATCTAGTCACTCTGCTCTCAGCTGTCAGTGTTAGGCACACAGGACAGGGCAGTGCCTCCTGAGGGTAAGGCTTTTGTGTCCTTAAAGACGGCTGTCACTCTGGGGAGTGGTCTGCCTGAGCAAGATGGAAACTGCAAAATGGGGAAGGAGTCAGCACCAGGATCCCCCCAGCTACTCCCTTAGTTCTCTCCCTATTCCTCTGACTCCAGATTCTCCTCAAGAGTCTCTAGGCAGCTCTTTTTTAGCAAGGGATCTACTATGTCTGCTGGCCCCTCTGCACTCAGCACCCAGGCCTGTGCACAACTCCTGGGCAAAGTGTCCTGAGGGCAGGGGTATTTTTTCCCTTATGCTTGAGCGAGATGGAAGGTGCAGAGTGGGAGGTGAGTCATCACCTAGTCCCCGCTGGCCACCATCTCAGTTCTCTCCCCAGAGGTTTCCTCACCAATCTCTCCTCAGGCTCCAGCCCCACTCTGCTCCCACCTCTGCCCAGAGACCAAGGAAGGTGGCTGCCACTGCAAGTTTTTGCATTGGCTCTTTGAACATCTCTTTGCATCTCCAGCTGCCTGTCTCTGGCAGAGAGCATACTACGCTATTCATGGTTGTCTTATGTCTGTGTGCTTTTTTTGAGTTCAGATGTTGTAGTCTAGAGGTCCCTGCTTATGATTCAGACCCTGTTCTTATTAGAGGGATCCAACTGGCTGTTTTGATATCCCTCTGGTGCTGGTGCCCATGGGCACCCAGCCCACCCTCTCGAGCTTCCACTGCACTTCTCACCCATTAAGATGTGTGAAAGTCAATTCCACTGTCTGTCCGAGGCTCCAAGGCTCCTCTCTCACTATCATTCCATTGTTTTCCTAGTGATTTCTCCACAATTTAGTTGCAATTCCAGTTTGGTCCTGGGAGGAGGTCAGTGTGACTTCCACTCACTCTTCCATCATATTCCCTCTCCCTCTAAGAAGTTACATATTTTATTGACAGGTACAGGTTGTGCTGGCTTTCCAGGACGGGCATTGAGGTAGGGTCGTAAATACCCAAAGGTGTTAATGTATTTCTTTCTTTAGGTACTATGAGCCATTTCTGACCTTTCAGGCCTTGGGATGAAAGCACAGTGTCTTGTGACCGTTCATGGCTGGACAGGTTCATGAGATTGGGCAGATGGAATAATATTCATGAAGTCTTTGGGATGTCTGAGAGGCTTTTATTCAGGGGTGGGTGATCCATGCACACTGCAAGCTGCATGTCCCTGTGTATCGCATTGCATGTCACCCATCCCCCAGTGGTAAGTCCCTGACTCCCTTCTGTACTAAATGTAGACAAAGCCATCAGAAAGCAAGAATATTATATAACATAGCATGATTCTGCATATGCAAGCCCTCTCAATGTTATGGGAACCATTATAAGACCCAGTCTCAAGGCTATGAGAACACTACTTGTCTTAGTTCCCCAGATATCTGGGTGAGGAAGCCAGGCTGCCTCTGTTGACCCTACACACATTGTCAAAGGCTTTCTTTCCCAGATAATGGAAAAGATACATAGAATTTGAAAGACTGCTAAGTCAGTGGGTGGGACATGTATCCCTCCTTTTCTTCCCTGCCTTAGTTTGCTATCTATCATACCTAGCAGAACCATGACCATCTCTTTGCTGACACTTAGCAGGCTCCTGGAGGATGCAGGCAAGTTAACAGTGAAGGGACTAATGAAGGTAGGAAAGATTGACCTCTCATGCTCAAACCACCATTCTCCTGCATTCTCCCCACCCCAACTCACCCCCGCAGGCATATTTGAGTTTCTTTAACAAACATGGGCACTGCCTATGGCCCAGAGGCATAGATTATGGATTGTGACTGCCTGGATTATAATTCTGGCCTGAATGTCTTTGGACTGGACAGGCCGAGTCTGCTGTGTGATTTCTTGACTTTTTGCAGGCAAGATTTCACAACACAAGTCCAGGTGATTTTGATAGTGTATTTGTTAAAGCTGGGAACAGTGAGAGTTTAGGAGAAAGAAAATTAAAAGTTCATGTCTGAGATAAAGCATAGGCATGATCCAGAGATAGCCTTCCTGGCATCCTTTGTCTGGAGGGCTTTTATCTCTTTTTTGCAAGTGGGAACCCCAATGGAGGTTTCTAAGGAGGGTTTCAGCAACATATCCATCTTCTTTCTAAGTGTGTGTTTTTAATATGTTGATGTATCAAAATGAGCGTATAGGGGGACCAGATAATTTTCTGGTCAGCTTTGCTTCTATCTTGGATTTGTTTGGTTCTAATTGGGTTTTTAGTTATTTATTCCCCTGACTTCATTTGTCCTTAGGTTTAGCTGGCACTAATGCCACTAACTGTCTCTGTTATCTATCTCTCTCACCAGAGTGTTTTAAGCTATTTTCTCTCTGGTTAGGGAGGAGAGGTGTAAACTATTTGCTCTCAAGTGTCCTTGATTAAAGAAAATAAGATCTTGCAATTTACTTGCTGGCTGTAGATTTGTTAGCTTGTTTGGCCCTATTTATCTTACCATTTGCCTCAGTTTTCCTTTTTCCACATGTTAAAAAGTTCTCCTAACATCTAACTATCCTGCCTCAGCATCACTTACTAACAGCTCTCCATGCTTCTGCCCCCCCCATACTATATTTTGCCCTGTACAGCGTGCTCCTATATATAATGGGCACCCACATTTTTGTGTGCATTATACATGGAATTATTATGCCCATTATTATACCTATGTATAATGCACATCCTTATTTTTCCCTCAAAAATTTCAGCAAAAAAAGTAAACATTTTACATGGCAAAATGCAGTACAGCATAAAATATCAGTAACGTTAACTTCATGGTGCTGTTGTGAGGACTCAGTGAGTTAATATTTCAAAGTGAGGTACTATAAAACCAGAGACTTTGGAGTCAGACTAGTCTTGGAGAATTCACCTAATCTCTCCAAACTTCAGTTTCTCATCTGTAAAATGGACATAACTGAAACCAGAAAAGCTGGCATTTGTGTTGTCTGTCACTACCAGAACCAATAAACAGACACAGGAATTGAATCCTTATGAGCACTTTATTCAGATGGTCAGTGATCTGAGGAGAAGGTAGGTTATGTATCCTAACAGATCATCTTACATTCCATTTCAAACTGACCCCTTTTATAAGGAGAATAAAAGTGTAGATAAGGGTTTTGGAATTCACAGAAAAGGTTAATGAGATAAAATGCTGCAAAATTCTTTCATCTGTGTCCTGGGTAGTGGTCTTTATCTGTGTTATGTGCTCCAATACCATCTTGATTGCTTGAAGTCCCCCTAAGGCACAAAGGGGGAACTGCTTATGTTCTTCTGAAGTCAAAGTAGGTCATACCTTTTATTCCTGGAACAGCAGTGTTTTACATGTTTATCACTAAGCTTATTAGCATTACCTAAAACTAAAATTTTTCAACTCTTGAGTCCCCCATCATTATGACATTAAACACATAGGTAATGTCTGATTAAGTGTGTGAGATACCCTGAATGCCTTGAGAAGAGAAACTTGGTCATTGTGGCTTTGGAGGTCCTGTACTCTCAGCTGTGCCTCCTTACCACTCAGTTCTGTTAGTGTAGGTAGCTAGATATTGGAGAAAGACTGGACTGGACTAGTCTTGGCATGGCACAGAATCTCTGGACACTGGTCCTATTTCTGGGCTTGATGAAGGTTGGAATTTTTCATGGCAGGATGGGCAAAGATGGAACATAGGAACCCAGGGGCATTTCTTTGATTTTGTATCTGGGTCCACAAGTGAATCATATCACCAGGCCTCATCCTCCCCTGTGGGTATCAACAAATGCTTTTCTCATGACACCGCAAGGGCCCTACTTCCACCAGCAACAGCTCTACCTCTTCCTGTTTGTTTCCAGAAAGACCAGCCTGCCCAGCCAATGGTTCTGATTCTCAAAACAAGGCATATACCACTCCCATAAAACACCCTGCAGGCATTTCTCAAATTAGCAGTCCTTGGCTCTTTCAGAGCCTCCTCCTTCCTGTCCTTCAAGGAGAGTCCTTAATTATGCTAATGGTGCTTGGTTGATTTTCTTACACAATGTACACAAGATAAAGTGAATAGGCAGCACCCAGTGCGGTTTAAGAGCACCACATATACTGGGACAGGTAAAGTCTCCCCTGTACACTCCGCCTCGCTCTCTTTCCAGCCTTTTTGAGGTAACCCCAGTCTGTGCACTTTTTAAATTGTTACCTTCCTATACTTTCTTTTGTGGTTGGAAAAAAAGGATGCTGTAATAGATTATAAATTCTTAACTAAGTGTGTTATGATGGGTAGTCATGTTCCAGGCCTATAACTTCTTTAGAGATAGGTTTTAAGTGACCTCTATCCATTGTAATCCAATTTCTACCTCAATTTCTCCTTAATTTCAAATGCATTTTTAAAAGCTGCAAAACTGTTATTCTTGGGAGCACTTGAAATCTTTCTCCCCTGTATATGTCACCAGTTTGGCTCAAATAAACTCATAAAATTCTATACATGTTTGGACATTCTTCTGTGGACATGTTTATAGTTTTACTACATATATGGTCTTGAACTATATAGAAACAATATTACTCTCTAACTTTGATTCATCAGATATAATGATATATACCCTGATCTATGTACGTATACATGATAGTTCACTAGCTTTACTGCAAAATAAAGTTCTAACCCATTTTTAAAAAGTCATAATTACATCATAAAGACACCAGGAGGAAGCAAGATGGCAAAGAAGTGAATGGAAGTCACACTGACCTCCTCCCAGGATCAATATGGAATTACAACTAAATTGTGGAGAAATCACCTGGAACAAACAACTGAACAATAGTGAGAGAAAATCCTTAGAACTTCAGACAGACAGAAAAATCAGCATTAGCACAACCTGACTGGTAAAGAGTGTGGTAGAGACTCGAGAAGATTGGCTGGGCACTCACAGGTGGCAGCGCCAGAGGGATATTTAAATGGCCAGTTGGATCCCTCTGAGAAGAGTGGGATCTAAACCATAAACAGGGATCTCTAGCTTACAAGCACCAGAGTCCAAAAAGTACACATAAACAGCCAGCTGCAAAAGCAGCAGGGTTGCTTTCTGACAGAGATAGGCAGCTGGAGACACAAAGAGCTGTTTAAAGGACCAATGCATAAATTTTCATTTGCAGCCATTTTCCCTGGGCTCTGGCAAAGGCGGGGACAGAGTGGGCTAGAGACACCTGAGGAGAGACTGGGGAAGGAGGCTCTGGAAAGAGAACTGAGGGACTAGCCAGTGGGAACCCAGTCCTGATTCCTCCCCCATATGGCAGTAGCCATTTTGCTCAAGCAGACCATTCCCCAGAGTGGTACCAACAGGAGAGGAAACAACAGCCCCACCCACAGGAGGGACTCTGCCCTGTGCTGTGGTGTTTAAGCCTGACTGCTGAGTGAAGAGTGACTAGATTAACAACAGAAGGAGATAGCCACAGAAAGTAGCTTCCTGGAAGTTTTGAACAGACTGCCTAAGATCAGACAGGGTCAACATCTGACATCATCAGAGGTGGACCCAGAAAGAAAAAAACAGTAGTAAATACTAAAGGCTATGAGACGAAATCCTCTGTGGTCTTCTCCCTGATTTGCAATATTTTCTTTACCACATACCTTTTTAAAGTTCATTTCAGGTCCATCAAGTTTCTACATATTGAATGCTCATTTTATTTCATTGATCTACTTGATTATTTTTGTGCTGGTGTCACATTGTTTTAATTGCTGAAACTTTATATTGAGTTTAAATTTTTTAATATTTAAAAATGGATTTTGGAGGAGAATCAGGACGGCAGAGGAGTGAGTGGAAGTCACACTGATATCCTCCCAGGACCAACCTGGAATTACAACTAAATTGTGGAGAAATCACCTGGAACAAACAACTGAACAATAGCTAGAGAGGAGCCTTGTAACCTCGGAGACAGAAGAAGAACAGTCTAACTAGTAAGGAGTGCAGTGCAGACCTGAGAAGGCAGGTAGGGCATTCACAGGCTGCAGCACCAAAAGGATACTGAAGTGGCCAGTTGGATCTCCCTGAGAAGAGAGGGGTCTAAGCCAAAAGTGGAGATCCCAAGCCCACAGCATCAGAGCACAAAAGGCACACAAAAAACAGCCAGCTGCGAAAAGAGGCAGGGTTGCTCTCTGCCAGAGACAGGTGGCTGGTGAGGCAAGAAACTCTTTAAAGGGCCAATGCAAAAATTTTTATTTGCAGCCATTTACCCTGGTGTCTGGCAAAGACAGGGGCAGAGTGAGCTAAAGATGCCTGAGGAGAGACTGAGGAAGGAGGCTTTGGGGAGAAAACTTAGTAGCCAGAAGGACTCCAGTGCAGACTCCTCCCCCCTATGGCAAGCAGCAGGAGTGGACCCAATAACCCTACCCCCGGAGGGACTCAGCCCCACCCTGAGCTATCTAAGGCACTCTGCTGAGTGCAGAGTGAATAGATTCACAGCTGGAGGAGACAGCCACAAACAGTAGATTACTGGAAGTCTCGAACAGACTGTCTAAGGTAAGACAGGGTCAACATCTGACATCATCAGAGGCAGATCCAGAAAGTAAAAACAATGGTCACCAACCAGGGAAGTTCATACCACAAAGTCAGGAAATCAAGACAGATCAACTTAAGAAGCAGAAGCAAAAGAGAAGAGTCTCACAAATAATGGGTAGACAAAGCAATAGCCCCCACTTGAAGAGAAAGGAGCAATCCCCAGAAAGAGAACTAAATGAAATAAAGGCAAGTAAACTATCAGATTCTGAGTTCCAAACAACAGTTCTAAGGAAGCTCAATGAACTAAGTGAGCTCAGAGAGAGTAACCAAAATCCTACAGGGAAACTATGAGGAACTTACTGCAAACTATATCAGCATGAAAAAGGACATAGAAGCTATCAATAAGAGACAAGAGGAAATAAAGAATACAATATCTGAATTGAAGAACACAGTAGAAGGAATCAAAAGCAGGCTCGATGAAGCCGAGGACCAAATATGCGAGCTGGAGGACAAGGTAGAAAAAACTCCCATAAAGAGCAAGAAAGTTAAAAAAAGACTGAAAAAAAGAATGAAGAGGTGTTTAGGGAAATGCAGGACAACCTTAAACGTAATAATATCTGTATAATAGGGATACCAGAAGGAGAAGAGGATGAATAAGGGATAGAGAACCTGTTGGAAAAAAGTCATGATGGAAAACTTCCATAATTGGAGGAGAGAAAAAGTCACATAAGTCCAGGAAGGACAGAGGGTTCCATTCAAGAGGAACCCCAAGAGGCGTACTCCAAGACACATCATCATTAAAATGGTAAATATTAAAGACAAACAGAGAATCCTAAAGAAAGCAAGGGAGAAAGAGGTAGTAACATATAAGGGAGCCCCAATATGGCTAGCAGATGACTTACAACAGAAACCCTGCAAGCCAGAAGAGACTGGCAAGAAATATTCCAAGTAATGTAAAGCAAAGGTCTGCAACCAAGACCGCTCTACCCAGCAAGGCTCCCAATTAAAATGGAAGGCCAAATAAGGAGTTTCCCAGACAAAAGAGGGCTAAAAGAATACGTTTCCACCAAACCAGCACTGCAAAATATGATAAAGGGACTGCTTTAAGATGAAGAAAATGTTTCTATGATTACCCAGTTCCTTTTAGAGTTGCCAATACTTGATATTACCAATATTTTTAATAGTCATTAATCTGATTGTGACAATGATGTTATTTTAATTGTTCCTTTACTATTTGTTGAAACTAAACCGGTTTTAGTATACTTCTTGCCTATTTCTATTTTTTAAAAAAAAAACTTTAAATGATTTTTTGGCATTCTTTATCCATTTATTGATTAAAGTTTGTAGAACATTTCTCCCTAAAAACAAACAAACAAACAAACAACAACAAACCCTATTAACAATGTTTATATGTGTTGCAAATACTTTTCTATTCCCTGTCCTTTAATGTTTTTTATACATATATAACTATATAGTTAAATGTTTAATATATTCATATTGTCAATATTTATAACTTCTGGGATTGAATATTTTATTTCACGTCACAAAAAATATTAGTTCTATTTTCTTCTAAAAGTCCTTATATTCTACATATTGATTTTTAACTCACCTACATATTTCTTGTATAATGTGTGAAATAGGGCTCTATATTTGTTTTTTCAAGTAATAATGGTCCATGCACCTTATTTGTGGAATAAGCCTTATTTTACCCATTGATTTGAAATATCAACTTAATCATATATTATATTGTTAGACAGGAATATATGTTTATCTCTATAGTTTTCATTATATTTCATTGATCTACGTGATTATTTCTGTGCTGGTGTCATGTTGGTTTAATTGCTGAGACTATAATGGTTTTAAAATTTTTTAATATTTTATGATTAACTTCGACATCTAAAAAAATAAATAAAACCAATCTGCATTTAAGAAAGAAAGATTCATCCCAGGGATGCAGGGATGGTTCAATATATGCAACTCAATAAACATAATACATCACATAAATTTAAAAAAAGACAAAAACCTCATGATCAAATCGATAGCTGCAGAAAAAGCATTCGATAAGGTACAGCACCCATTTAGGATCACAACACTCAACAAAATGGTAATAAATGGGGCATTCCTCAACGTAATAAAGGCCATATATGAAAAACCTACAGACATTATACTCCAAGGGCAAAAACTAAAACCTTTCCCACTAAGATCAGGAACATGATAAGGATGTCCACTTTCACCACTTCTTTTCAACATCGTATTGGAAGTCCTAGCCACAGGAGTCAGACAAGAAAAAGAAATAATAAGGCATCCAAATAGGAAAGGAGGAAGTAAAACTATCATTGTTTGCAGATGACATGATAGTGTACATAGAGAACCCTGTAGACTCCACCAAAAACTCCTCAACCTAATATGTGAATTTGGCAAAACAGCCGGATACAAAGTCAATATTAACAAATCAAAGGCATTTTTGTACACCAGCAATGAAATAGAAGAAGAAGAAATCAGAAAAAAAGAAAATACCATTTGATACAGCCACAAGAAAAATAAAGTACCTAGGAATAAATTTAACCAAAGAGGTAAAAGACCTGTAAGCAGAAAACTATACAACATTGAAAAAAGAGATTAAAGAAGACACAAATAAATGGAAGCATATATCATGCTCATGGATTGGAAGAATTAATATCATCAAAATGTCCATACCAGCCAAAGCAATTTATATTCAATGCAATCCTTATTAAGATACCAATGACATATTTCACAGAGACAGAACAAACATTTCAAAAATTTATATGGAACCATAAATGACCCTGAATAGCCACAGCAATTTTGAGAAAGAAAAACAAAGAGGGCTCGCAATACCGGACATCAAACTATACTATAAAGCCACTATACTCAAAACAATCTGGTACTGCCTCAAGAACAGATCCATAGACCAGTGGAACAGAATAGGAAGCCCAGAAATAAGCCCTGGTTTCTATGGGCATCTAATATTTGACAAAGGGGGCAGAAGCATAAAATGGAGCAATAATAGCCTCTTCACTAAATGGTGTTGGGAGAGCTGGACGACTACATGCAAAAAATTGAAATTGCATCATCAGCTGACACCATCCACAAAAATAAACTCAAGATGGATAAAAGACTTAAATATAAGTCGCAACACCATCAAAGTCCTAAAGGGGAATATTGGCAGGAAACTCTCAGATATCCCACGCAGCATTTTTTTCACTGATATGTCTCCTAAACAAAGGACATAAAGGAAAGAATAAAGAAGTGGGACCTCATCAAAATAAGAAGCTTCTGCACAGCGAAAGAAAACATCAGCAAAATGAAAAGGGAGCCAACTCTATGAGAAAATATGTTTGCTAATGATTCGTCAGATAGAGGTCTGATCTCCAAGATATATAAAGAACTCACTCGACTCTACTCCAAGAAGCAAAATGATCCAATCAAACAATGGGCAAAGGACCTGGGCAGACACTTTTCCAAAGAAGAGATACAGAGGGCCCAGAGGCATTTGAAAGGATGCTCAGCATCACTAGCCATCAGAGAAATGCGGATCAAAACCACAAGGAGGTACCACCTCACACCGGTCACAATGGCCATCATAAACAGATCACCGAACAGCAGGTGCTGGCGAGGCTGTGGAGAAAAGGGAACCCTAGTACACTGTTGGTGGGAATACAGACTGGTGCAGCCACTGTGGAAAGCAGTGTGGAATTTCCTCAAAAAGGTGAAACTGGAACTACCTTTTGATCCAGCGATTCCCCTGCTGGGACTATACCCTGAGAACACCAAAACGCCAATACAAAAGAACCTATGACCCCAATGTTCATAGCAGCACAGTTTACAATAGCCAAGTGTTGGAAGCAACCTAAAGGCCCATCAGTAGATGATTGGATCAAAAAACTATGGTACATTTACACAATGGAATACTACGCAGCAGAAAGAAAAAAAGAACTACTACACTTTGCGACAGCATGGATGGAACTGGAGATCATTATGCTAAGTGAAATAAGCCAGGGGGCGAAAGACAAATACCTTATGATGTCACCTATAAGCGGAACCTAACCACCAATACAAAGATGCAAGGAAAATAAGACCAGCATCATTGAAAGGAAAAGAAACCAACAGAGACAAGAGGGAAGGAGGGAGGTGGGGGCGGAGGAAAAGGAAGGGAAGGGGAAAAGTCAAGGAACATATAGCAAGGACTCATGGACAAAACCAAAGGGGAAGAGTTGAGGGAGGGAGGGAGATAGAGGGAGCAAGGGAAAGTGGTGGGGGGAAGGCAGAGACAAATGTATTTGAAAAATAAATAAATTAATTTAAAAAAAAAGAAAACATAAACATTGTAAACTTATATGCCTCCAACATAGGAGCACCCAAATATATAAGTAAAATCTTGAAGGACTTCAAGAGATGGACAGTAATATATTTATAGCATGAGATTTTAGCACCCCATTGTCAAAAATAGATAGATCTTCCAAACAAAACATCAACAAGGATATTGTGGCTCTGAATGACACCCTAGATAAAATGGACTTCACTGGCATATATAGAACCTTGTATCCCAAAGAAGCAAAATACACATTCTTTTCGAGTGCACATGGAATGTTTTCAAAGATAGACCACATGATAGGACACCTGACGAGCCTGAACGAATATAAGAAAATTCAAATCATAACATGCATTTTCATGGCCAACAAGGGCTTGTAACTAGAAACCAAGCTCAGGTAAAAAACTCAAAAATATTCAAACTCATGGAGATTTAATAACATGCTATTAACCTTGAAAGAAAAATGAAAGCAACAGAGTCAAGAGGGAAGGAGGGGGCCAGGGAAAGGGAAGGAGAGGGTCAAGTCAAGGAACATGTATAAAGGACCCATGAACAAAGCCAAAGTGCAGAAGGGCTGAGGGAGGGAGGTGGGGGAGCGGGTCAGGGGAAAGTGATGGCAGGAAGGTGGAAACAAATGTACTTGAACAAAAAATAAAAATTAAAATAAAATAAAATAAAATAAAATAAAATGTCACTTACTATATAAAATAGCATGCTATTAAACAATGAATGAGTCAATAATGAGATCAAAGAAGAAATCAAAAAGTTTCTGGAAACAAATGAAAATTAACACACAACAGTCCAAAACCTATGGGACACAGTGAAGACAGTCCTATGAGGGAACTTCATAGCACTACAGGCCTACCTCAAAAAGATAGAAATATTTCAAATAAATAACCTACCCCTATGTCTTCAAGAACTGGACAAACAAAAACAAACAAAGCCCAGAGCAAGTAGAAGGAAGGAAATAATCAAGATGAGAGCAGAACTGAATGACATAGAGAGCAAAAGGACAATTCAAATGATCAACAAATCCAAGAGCTGGTTCTTTGAAAACACAAACAGAACTGACAAGTCTTTAAGCAGGCTCATCAAGAAAAAAAGGGAGAGGACCCAAATAAATATATCAGAAAAGAAAGAGGAGAAATTACAACTGCTATCACTGAAATACAAAGGATCATAAGAAATTACTATAAATGTAATTTATAGTGTTTATTACTATAAATTACTATAAATATGCCAAGAAATTTGAAAACCTCAATAAATGGACAAATTTCTAGAAAAATATAACCTTCCAGCACTGAACAAAGAAGAAGCAGAAAGCATGAACAGAGCTATAACAGCTGATGAAATTGAAGCAGTAACTAAAAATCTCCCAGCACACAAAAGCCCTGGAACAGACGGTTTCACAGGAGAATTTTATAAAACATTTAAGGAAGCCCTGATCACTGTCCTTCTCAGGCTACTCCAAAAAATCCAAAATGAGGGAAGACTCCCACACTCTTTATATGAGGTCAGCATCATCTTAATCTCAAAACCAGATAAAGACCTAACAAAGAAAGAAAAGTACAGACCAATATCACTGATGAACATAGACACTGAAATCCTCAACAAAATATTGGCAAACCGCATCCAGCAATACATTAAAAAGATCATCCATCACAATCAAGTGGGATTCATCCCAGGGATGAAATGATGGTCCAATATTTGCAAATCAATAAATGTGATAGAGGAAATAAACAAAAGAAAAGATAAAAACCACATGATCATATCAACAGATGCAGAAAATGTATTTGAAAAGGTACAGCATCCATCTATGATAAAAAACACTTAGCAAAGTGGGAATAAAGAGGGCATACCTCAACATAATAAAAGCCATATGTGAAAAATCTACAGCCAACATCACACTCAATAGGCAAAAACTAAAAGCTTTCCAACTAAGATTAGGAACAAGACAAAGCTGTTCACTTTCACCAATTCTATTCAACATTGTATTGGAAGTCCCAGCCATAGAAATCAGACAAGAAAAAGAAATAAAAGGCAGCCTATTTGGAAAGGAGAAAGTGAAACTGTCATTGTTTGCAGATTACATGATAGTGTACATAGAAAACCCCATAGATGCCACCAAAAAATCTACTTGACCTAATAAATGAATTTGACAAAACAGGGGGATACAAAGTCAATATCAGCATCAGAAACATGGGAACAAATCCCATTTGCTATAGCTTCAAGGAAAATGAAGTATCTAGGAATAAACTTAACCAAGGAGGTAAAAGGCCTGTACTCAGAAAACTCCACAACACTGAGGAAAGAAATTAAGGAAGATACAAATAAATGGAAACATACCATGTTCATGCATTGGAAAAATTAACATCATCAAAATGTCCATACTGCCCAAAGCAATTTATAGATTCAATGCAATCACTGTAAAATACCAATGATGTATTTCTCAGATATAGAACAAACATTTCAAAAATATATATGGAACCATAAAAGACCCTGAATAGGCACAACAATTTTAAAATGCAGAACAAAGTAGGAGGGTTCACAATACCTGATATCAAACTGTATTACAAGGCCACTGTAAGCAAAACAATCTGATACTGGCAGATGGACAGACCATAGATCTATGGAACAGAGTAGAGAGCCCAAAAACAAACCCATATCTCTACTGTCAATTAATAATTGACAAACAGGGGAAAAGCATAAAATGGAGTAGAAATAGCCTCTTTAACAAATGGTGTTGGGAGAGTTTGACAGGTACATGCAAAAAATTGAAATTTGACCACCAACTTACACCTTACAATAAAATGTATAAAAGACTTAAATGTAAATCACGACACCATAAAAGTCCTAGAGGAGAACATAGGCAGGAAACTCTCAGATATTCCACGCAGCAATATTTTCACTAATATGCCCCCAAGAACAGGGGACATAAAGGAAAAAATAAACAAATGGGACTTCATCAAAGTAAGAATCTTCTGCACAGTTAAAGAAAACATCAGCTAAATCAAAAGGGAGCCAAACTTATGGGAAAATATATTTGCCAATGATACCTCAGGCAAGGGTTTGACCTCCAAAATATATAAAGAACTCACACAACTCCACTCCAGGAAGACAAACAACGCAATTAAAAAATGGGTGAAAGCAATGGGGGGAAGGATTGAGGGAGGCAGGTGAAGTGGGTGTGGCAGGGGAAAGTGGTAGCTGAAAAATAGAGACAATTGTATTTAAACAATAAAAAAAAAATTTAAATGGGCAAAGGACCTGAACAGACACTTCTCCAAGGAGGTCATAAATAGGGTCTGGAGACATATGAAAGGATGCTCAGCATCACTAGCCTTCAGAGAAGTGCAAATTAAAACCACAAAGGGATACCATTTCACAGGAGTCAGAATGGCCATCATAAACAAATCAACAAATATCAAGTGCTGGCTAGGTCATGGGGAAAAGGGAACCCTAGAACAATGTTGGTGGGAGTGCAGACTTATGCAGCCGCTGTGGAAAACAGTTTGGAATTTCCTCAAAAATCTAAAAATGGAACTGATTTTTGACTCAGCAATTCCACTGCTGGGATTATATGCTAAGAATCCTAAAACACCAATTCAAAAGAACCTATGACCCCAATGTTCATAGCAGCACAATTTACAATAGCCAAGTGCTAGAAACACCCTAAGTGCCCATAAATAGAGTGGATCAAAAAACTATGGTACGTTTACACAGTGGAATACTATGCAGCAAAAAGAAAGAAAAAGCTACCACATTTTGCGACGGCATGGGTGGAACTGGAGTGCATTATGCTAAGTGAAATAAGCCAGGTGGTAAGAGACAAATACCATATGATCTCACCTATAAGTTGCATCTAATCAACAAAACAAAGAAGCAAGGAAAATATAACCAGCAACATTGAAAGAAAAAACAAAGCAACAGTAATGAGAGGGAAGGATGGAGGGAGAAGAAGTGGAAGGGTCAAGTCAAGGAACATGTATAAAGGACCCATGGACAAATCCAAAGTGGGGAAGGATTGAGAGTGGGAGGTGGAGGTGGGTTGGGCAGTGGAATGTGGTGGTGGGAAATGGAGATAAATATATTTGAGGAAGGAAGAGAGGGAGGGAGGGAAAGAAAGAGAGAGAAAGATAGAAAAGAAAGGAAGGAAGGAAGGAAGGAAGGAAGGAAGGAAGGAAGGAAGGAAGGAAAAGAAAGAAAGAAAAAGAAAGAAAGAAAGAAAGAAGAAAGAAAGAAAGGCATCATAATTATCTTTCTCTTATCAACTGATGATGAGCAGAGTTTGCCACCCCAAAATATGGCGCTTTGAGAATACTGATTATTTTAGGCTGGTTCATTTTAAGAAACAGCAGAGTTTGGAGAAGATATTAAAACCAAGTAGAAGTTACTTTTTACAAGTGGATTTTTACATTTGTAAGGGAAATCTTCATCTGTCAATGGGGAAGATCCTAAATTTAAATCTGTGTAACAATCTTACCATTGTTTACTGAACATTTCCTGGTGACCTCCCATAACTGACTCTTTACCCTGAACCAACATCTTCTGTTGTTTTTAGCTAAAAATGGATGGTATTAAGATGATGGCTTCCACCATTTCAGAAAGTTACTCAGTGTTCTTGGGTCTCCTCTGTGTAAACAGGGGACGTAGATGTTATTAAACTTTATTTTATTTTTCCCCACATGATTCATCTCGATTGTTAGACCAGCCAAAAGAACCTTCAATGGTAGAGGAAATTTTTTCTTCCCTAATACATTGTTTTTGAGGTATGTATGTATTTAAAACAGTCCTAGTTGGGCTGTCGGAGTCCCAGATATTCCTCCTACAGGGCCCATGCACAGGCTTAACTCATATTTACTCTCTGAGCTCACAGATGAAGCAGAAGGAAAGGCACCAGGGATATATGGGAAAGAACAGAATTGTCTGGCTTCAGGGTGAGAGCCAGTCATCTCTCCCAGACAGAAGTGCTGGCAGAGGCTATTGTTTCTTTGCTGAGCCGTCCCCCTGCAGGCACAGGTAGGTGCCATATCTGAGTATCCACCAACCTGGCTTATACTGTTTGCCCAGTTCTGGTGATTCCCTGAGGTCTCACTCCATCCAACTTACAAGCCCAACCAAGCTGCTTCCAGTAGTGTTTCCATACAAACAGCATGTTTTGGCTCATGCTGCAAACTTTTTAAAAATCTCTCAAATGCCCACAAACCCCAAAAGAATTAGCATACGGCCTCACAATGTTTCATAACTTTTTGTAAGCAGCCCCAAACCCAGCTCTTAGCAACAACCAGTCTTTGTTAACAGCTTGGCCTCTCCTGGGCATCTCCAAATTCAGCACAAGTGGAAACCACCTGCAGATTGCTCAGTAGCTCATTCCAGGTGGCTCTGGTAAGGTAATAAGCAACAGCTGGCCTTGGACTGCACCTACAAGGAGGCCCCAGAGCCATGACAACCTCAGACCATACTGGCATGCCACACAATCACCTCCATGAGCAACACACTCAAGTGATGAACTCAAGAGGGCACCAGTGCTCCACTGAAGCAATTTTGGCTCTGTGGTATAGGTCTCTGTACAGCAGATTCTCTGCAGTAGTTGAAGTGGGTCATCTCAGCCATTGGCCTGGGGAAACAATCCCTCTTACTAATGTGCCAACAGCAATCAAGACTTAACTAATATAGGAAGGTGCACAGAACCTACATGGGAAGTGCAACTGGAACAACCCACTCAGGTTATAAGGGATGCTATGCCATTGGGCTCCACAGTACACCTACTACATAAGGCCACTCTACCAAGACCAAGACATGCAGCACCTCTACCTAATACATAGAAACAAACACAGGGGGGCAGCCAAAATGTCTTCATTTGGGACAAAGAAACATGTCCCAAATGAAACAACAGGACAAAACTCCAGAAAAGGAATAAAATGGAAACAAGAAACCTACCAGATGCATAGTTCAAAACACTGGTTATAAAAATAGAACAACTCAGTGAGAACTTCAAAAAAGAGATAAAAACATAATAATAAAGATTAAAAAACATTAAAAAGAAAAACCAGAGTTCTGACCAGTGTGGCTCAGCTTGTTGGGTGTCATTCCACAAAATGAAAGGTTGCTGATTGGATTCCCAGTCAGAGTACATGCCTGGGTTGCAGGTTTTGTTCCCAGCTGGGGCGTGTATGAGAGGCAACCAATTGATGTTCCTCTCTCACATTGATGTTTCTCACCCTGTTTTCCTCCCTTCCTTCATCTCCCTCTAAAAATAAATAAAATATTTTTTTAAAAGGACCAGAAATGAAGAATAAAATAACTGAAGTGAAATACACTAGAAGAAATAAAGAGTAGATTAGACAAAGCAGAAGACTGAGTCAGCAATTTGGAGGATAAGGTAGCAGAATATACCCAATCAGAAGAGCAAAAAGAAAAAAAAATTAATTTTTAAAAATATATTTTATTGACTATGCTGTTAGAGTTGTCCCAATTTTTTTCTCTTTGCCCCTGTCTGCCTGGTATCCCCCTTCCCTCCAGCAATCTTCCCACCCCTTAGTGCATGTCTATGGGTCATGCGTGTAAGTTCTTTGCTTCTCCCTTTGCTATACTATTTTTAACATCCTCCTGTCTATTTTGTTCCTACCAGTTATGCTTCTTGATCCCTGCATCATTTCCTCCTTTATTCCCCTTCACCCTCCTAGTTGATAACTCCAAATGATCCCCATACCTATGATTCTGTCCCTGATCTGGTTGTTTGCTAAGTTTTTGTTTTTGTTTTTGTTTTTTAGATTCATTTGTTGATAGTCGTGAGTTTATTGTCACCTTAATGTTCATAGTTGTGATCTTCTTTTTATTGATTAAGTCCGTGTAACATTTCATGTAATAATGGCTTGGTGATGAATTTTTTTAGCTTTACCTTGTACATGAAACACTTTACCTGCCCTCCGTTCTAAATGATAGCTTTGCTGGATAGAGTAATCTTTGTTGTAGGTCCTTGCTTTTCATCAGTTTGAATACTTCTTGCCAGCCCCTTCTTGCTTGCAAATTTTCTTTTGAGAAATCCACTGATAGTCTTATGGGAACTCCTTTGTAGGTAACTCTCTGCTTTCTTCTTTCTGCTTGTAAGATTCTCTCTTTATCTTTAACCCTTGGCACTTTAATTATGATGTGTCTTGGTGTGGTCCTCTTTGGGTACAAGTTGACTGGGACTTTCTTTTTTTTTTTTTTTTTTCAGCCACATGTTGTCAACTATGGTTTATTGTCACTACTACAAATTCCACCCAATGCTCCCCACCCTTAATTAGGTTCACTTGATTGACTGGGGATCGGTGCTTTCTTTTTCTTTTTTTTTAAATTTTATTTTAATTTTATTTTTTCAAATACATTTGTCTCTGCCAACCCCCCACCACTTTCCCTTGGACCCTCCCTCCATCCCTCCCTCAGCTCTTCCCCTTTGGTTTTGTCCATGAGTCTTTGCTATATGTTCCTTGACTTTCCCCTTCCCTTCCTTGTGCCCGCCCACCCCCTCCCTCCTTCCCTCTTGTCTCTGTTGATTTCTTTTCCTTTCAATGATGCCGGTCTTATTTTCCTTGCATCTTTGTATTGTTGGTTAGGTTCCACTTATAGGTGAGATCACATGGTACTTGTCTTTCGTCCCCTGGCTTATTTCGCTTAGCATAATGATCTCCAGTTCCATCCATGCTGTCGATAAGTTTAGTAGTTCTTTTTTGCTTTCTGCTGTGTAGTATTCCATTGTGTATATGTACCATTACTTTTTGATCCAATCATCTACTGATGGGCATTTAGGTTGCTTCCAACACTTGGCTATTGTAAATTGTGCTGCTATGAACATTGGGGTGCATGGGTTGTTTTGATTTGGCGTTTTGGGATTCTTAGGGTATAGTCCCAGCAGGGGAATCCCTGGATCAAAAGGCAGTTCCAGATTCAACTTTCTGAGGAAATTCCACACTGCTTTCCACAGTGGCTGCACCAGTCTGCATTCCCACCAACAGTGTACTAGGGTTCCATTTTCTCCAAAGCCTCGCCAGCACCTGCTGTTTGTTGATCAGTTTATGATGGCCATTGTGACCGGCGTGAGGTGGTACCTCCTGGTGGTTTTGATCTGCATTTCTCTGATGGCTAGTGATGCTGAGCATCCTTTCAAATGCCTCTGGGCCCTATCTATTTCCTCCTTGGAAAAGCGTCTGCCCAGGTCCTTTGCCCATTTTTTGATTGCATCGTTTGTCTTCTTGGAGTGGAGTCGAGTGAGTTCTTTATATATCTTGGAGATCAGACCTCTATCTGATGTATCATTAGCGAATATATTTTCCCATACAGTTGGCTCCCTTTTCATTTTGCTGATGTTTTCTTTAGCTGTGCAGAAGCTTCTTATTTTGATGAGGTCCCACTTGTTTATTCTTTCCGTTATGTCCCTTGCTTTAGGAGACATATCAGTGAAAAAATTGCTGCATGGGATATCTGAGAGTTTCCTGCCATTATTCTCATCTAGGACTTTGATGGTGTTGCGACTTCCATTTAAGTCTTTTATCCATCTTGAGTTTATTTTTGTGTATGGTGTCAGCTGATGATCAAATTTCAATATTTTGCATGTAGCCATCCAGCTCTCCCAACACCATTTGCTGAAGAGGCCATTATTGCTCCATTTAATGCTTCTGCCCCCTTTGTCAAATATTAGATGTCCATAGAGACCAGGGCTTATTTCTGGGCTTTCTATTCTGTTCCACTGGTCTATGGATCTGTTCTTGTGCCAGTACCAGATTGTTTTGAGTATAGTGGCTTTGTAGTAGAGTTTGATGTCCGGTATTGTGATCCCTCCTACTTTGTGTTTCTTTCTCAAAATTGCTGGGGCTATTCGGGGTCGTTTATGGTTCCATATAAATTTTTGAAATGTCTGTTCTATTTCTGTGAAATACGTCATTGGTATCTTAATAGGGATTGCGTTGAATCTATAAATTGCTTTGGGTAGTATGGACATTTTGAGGATATTAATTCTTCCAATCCATGAGCACGGTATATGCTTCCATTTATTTGTGTCTTCCTTAATTTCTTTATTCAATGTTGTATAGTTTTCTACACACAGGTCTTTTGTGTCTTTGGTTAAATTTATCCCTAGGTACTTTATTCTTTTTCTTGCTACATCGAATTGTATTTTTTTTCTGATTTCTTCTTCTTCTATTGCATTGCTGGTGTATAAAAATACCTTTGACCGGAGATTGGAAAGATGGCGGAGGAGTGAAAAGGAGTCACGCTGACCTCCTCCCAAAACCACACTGGAATTGAAACTAAATAATGGAGTAATCACCTGGAAAGCAGTGGAGCAATAGTGGGAGAGGAGCCTTGGTGCAGCGGACAGTGGATTCTACTCTCACACATCCCAAAGGGTGAGAAGTGCGGTGGAGGCTCGAGAGGGTGGGCTGGGTGCGCACGGGCACTGGCACCAGAGGGACAGTGAAACGGCCAGTTAGCGTCCCCCCGAGAAGAACGGGGTCTGAATCATAAACAGGAACCCCTAAACTACAGCAGCTAAAGCCAAGAAAATACAGACAAAACGTAACCCCAAAAGCTTAGGGGTGCTCTCTGCCAGAGACAGGTGGCTGGGGATGCAAAGAGACATTTAAAGGGCAAACGCAAAAGTTGCAGCGGCAGCCACCCTCCTTGATTGTTGGGTAGAGGCGGCAGCAGGGTGGGCTGGTGCCTGGGAAAAGACTGGTGAGGAAAACTTTGTGAAGAGAACTGACACGGCGGCCAGTGGAGCCCGGGTGATAATGCACTTCCCACTCTGCAGCTACCATCTCACTCAGGCATAAGGGAATCAATTAACCTGCCTTTTGTGCGCTCCGCACACAGCTTGTACGCCTGTGAGCTACGGGGCTGAGTGCATTCTGGCTGGGAGAGCCTTGAGGAGAGACTGGAGACGGAGGCGTTGGGGAAAGAACGGGAGGTGGAACCGGGGAGTCCTGACTCCCTCCCCATTCGGTAGTCTCCATTGTGGGCTGGAAAGGTGCGACCCCAAAGAGGCAGAAGCGGGGTGCGCATGAACCAGACTGCCTGCGTTGAAACGCAGTCCGCACAGGGGTTGGATCCCTGGCCGAAGGGGTCACAGAACTGCCCAGAGTCCCCTGAGGGGAGACTAAAAACGGAGGCATTGGGGAAAGAACGGGAGGAGGAACCAGGGAGTCCCGACTCCTTCTCCTTGCCATAGTCTCCATTGCGCGGGAAGAGGCCACACCCCCAAAGAGCCAAAAGCTGAAAAGCAAACACAGACACCCCGAAAACACTCAGAGCAGGCGTGCACACTTGCACCGAGTGAACGGCGAGGGTTGGCGAGTGTGTGTGTGACCCACGCGGGCTGGCAAATGCTTGCACCTGCCGGCAAGACCTCACACAGACTGACACCCATATGATATGCGAGGAAGTGCACAGAGGGGCAAGGGCAGGCATAAATAGACCTACCCGCCGCGATTGCGGAGCGGCCCACAAAATTAGTAGAGCTGCCCAGAGTCCATGGAGGAGAGACCAGAAACAGAATTAACCGGAGAGTCCTAGAGCTGATTTCCTCCCATTTCCGTAGTCCCCATTTGGCGAGGGCAAGCAACGCACCCAAAGAGCCAAAAGCGGGGAAAACACACAATAGAAGACCCTAAACTGACCAGTGCCGCGAAGCTCGCGTGCCAGGGAGGCCAGATGAGTACCGGAGGTCGCGAATAAGCCCCCTGGTCTGGGGCAAGCACATGCGAGCCCAGGCAGGTGGGGGACCCTGCCGCGATGGGAACACGCTCAAGTAGCCCGCGTGAGAGCGCAGAGAGATCCCAAAAGATAGCTCAGCCCCGACCGAAGGGGTCACAGAGCTGCCCCAAGCAGGAGTCAGACACAGGCATTAGACTCCTGAAAGACTCAAACAAACAACCCAAGGCCTTATAGGGTCAACAACTGACATCATCAGAGGCAGGCCCAGAAAGAAAAGGACAAAAATACTTAACAGACTCTCACAAAAATGGGAAGAAAAAGAAGTTCCCCTCAAATGAGTGGAAAAGGGGACTCCCCACAGAGAGAGCTAAATGAAATAGAGGGAAGGGAATTATCAGATATGGAATTCAAAACAATGGTTCTAAGGAAGCTCAATGAGCCAGCCAGCTCAAAGAGAACTATGAGAAACTGCAGAGAAACTATCAGGATCTTACAGCAAACTATATCAGCCTGGAAAAGGACATAGAAACTATCAAGAAGACACAACAGGATATGAAGAATACCATTTCTGAATTGAAGAACACAGTAGAAGGAATCCAAAGCAGGCTGGATGAGGCTGAGGATCAAATCAGTGAGATGGAGGACAAGGTAGAAAAAAGCTCCCAGAAAGAACAAGAAATGGAAAAACGACTCAAAAAGAATGAAGAAGCATTTAGGGAAATGCAGGACAACCTGAAACGCAAGAATATCCGTATAATAGGGATACCAGAAGGAGAAGAAGAGGAGCAAGGAATAGAGAACCTCCTCGAAAAAGTAATGATGGAAAATTTCCCTAATTTGAGGAGAGAAAGGCTCTCATGGATCCAGGAGGCACAGAGGACCCCACTCAAGAGGGACCCAAGGAGGTCCACTCCAAAACACATCATCATTAAAATGGCAAATGTCAAAGACGAAGAGAGAATCCTCAAGGCAGCAAGGGAGAAGGAGAAAGTAACATACAAGGGGGCCCCGATACGCCTAGGAGCTGACTTCTCAACAGAAACACTACAAGCCAGAAGGGAATGGCAACAAATATTCCAAGCCATGAAAAGCAAGGGCCTACAGCCAAGGCTGCTCTACCCAGCTAGGCTCTCCATTAAAATAGAAGGAGAAATACGGAGTTTCCCAGACAAAAGAAAGCTAAAAGAATACATCTCTACCAAACCAGCACTCCAAGATATGTTAAGGGGACTCGTTTAAGCAGATGAAGGAAAAGAATGAGACAGAGAGGAACACAAGTACAAAGAGAAAAGATGAGTAAGTTTCTATCAGTAATATCTCTCAATGTGAATGGACTAAATGCCCCAATCAAAAGACACAGCGTAGCTGAATGGATAAGAAAACATGACCCACACATATGCTGCCTACAAGAGACCCACCTCAGAGCAAGAGACCTACACAGATTGAAAGTAAAGGGATGGAAAATAACATTCCAAGCAAATGGACACGAGAAAAAGGCTGGCGTTGCCATACTTGTATCAGACAAAGTAGATTTCAAAGCAAAGGCCATAAAGAGAGACCCAGAGGGGCACTTTATCATACTTAAAGGAAGAATCTATCAAGAAGACATCAACATTGTAAACTTATATGCTCCCAATATAGGAGCCCCCCAAGTTTATAAGGAAATTGTTGGATGACTTCAAAAAAGATATAGACAGCAACACACTGATCGTAGGGGATTTCAACACCCCACTGTCAAAAATGGACAGATCTCCCAAACAAAACATTAATAAACATATCGTGGCACTGAATGAAACACTGAATCAAAGAGACTTAACTGACATATATAGAACCTTACATCCCAAAGAAGAAAAATACACATTCTTTTGAAATGCTCATGGCAGTTTTTCAAAGATAGACCACCTGATAGGACACAAAGCAAACCTCAGCAAATTCAGGAAAATTGAAATAATACCAAACTTTTTCTCAGACCACAAGGCCTTGAAACTCAAAATCAACCTCAAAGAGAAACTTCAAAAACTTGCAAACTCATGGAGACTGAACAGTACACTATTAAACAATGAATCGGTCGATAATGAGATAAGAGAAGAAATCAAAAAATTTCTGGAAACAAATGAAAATGAACAGACAACAGTCCAAAACCTATGGGACACAGCAAAGGCAATCCTGAGAGAGAAGTTCATAGCAATACAGGCTTACCTAAAAAAGCTAGAAACATTTCAAATAAAAGACCTAACACTACAACTTCAAGAAGTGGAGAAACAACAGCAAATAAATCCCAGAGCAAGTAGAAGGAGGGAAATAGTCAAGATTAGAGCAGAACTGAATGACATAGAGGTGAAAAGAACAAAGGATCAACCAATCCAGAAGCTGGTTCTTTGAAAAAATAAATAAAATTGACAAGCCTTTAAGCAGACTCATCAAGACAAAAAGGGAGAGGACCCAAATTAATATCAGAAATGAAAGAGGAGAAATAACAACTGATACCACAGAAATTCAAATGATCGTCAGAAACTACTGTGAACAATTATATGCCAAGAAATTTGAAAATCTTGATGAAATGGACAAATTTTTAGAAAAGTATAATCTTCCAACACTGAAGGAGGAAGAAACAGAAAGCTTGAACAGACCGATAAGGGCTGGGGAAATTGAAGCAGTAATCAAGACTCTCCCAGCACACAAAAGCCCAGGGCCGGACGGTTTCCCAGGAGAATTTTACAAAACATTTAAGGAAGAGCTAACCCCTGTCCTTCTCAGACTATTCCAAAAAATCCAAGAGGAGGGAAGACGCCCAGACTCTTTCTATGAGACCAGCATCACCCTGATCCCAAAACCAGATAAAGACGCTACAAGGAAAGAACACTACAGGCCAATTTCGTTGATGAACATAGATGCTAAAATCCTCAACAAAATATTGGCAAACCACATCCAGCAATACATTAAAAAGATTAACCACCACGATCAAGTGGGATTCATCCCAGGCATGCAGGGATGGTTCAATATACTCAAATCAGTAAACGTAATACATCACATAAATAAAAGACAAGACAAATACCACATGATCATCTCTTTAGTTGCAGAAAAAGCACTCGATAAGGTACAGCACCCATTTATAATCAAAACACTCAGCAAAATGGGAATAAATGGGGCATTCCTCAATGGAATAAAGGCCATATATGAAAAACCTACAGCTAATATCATACTCAATGGGCAAAAACTGAAAGCTTTCCCACTAAGATCGGGAACACGACAAGGATGTGCGCTCTCACCACTTCCTTTCAACATCGTATTGGAAGGCCTAGCCACAGAGGTCAGACCAGACAAAGAGATAAAAGGCATCTGAATAGGAAAGGAGGAGGTAAAGCTATCATTGTTTGCAGATGACATGATAGTGCACATAGAGAACCCTGTAGACCGTACCAAAAAACTCCTCAACCTAATAAGTGAATTTGGCAAAACAGCAGGATACAAAGTCAACATTCAGAAATCAAAGGTATTTTTTTATGTTTTTTTTTTAATTTACTTTTTAAATACATTTGTCTCTGCCTCCCCCCCACCTCTTTCCCTTGCCCCCTCCCACCTTCTCTCCCTCAGCTCTTCCCCTTTGGTTTTGTCCATGAGTCCTTGCTATATGTTCCTTGACTTTCCCCTTCCCTTCCCTTTCCCTACTCCCCCCCCCCTTCTCTCTTGTCTCTGTTGATTTCTTTTCCTTTCAGTGTTGCTGGTCATATTTTCCTTGCATCTTTGCATTATTGGTTAGGTTCCGCTTATAGGTGAGATCATATGGTATTTGTCTTTTGCCCCCTGGCTTATTTCGCTTAGCATGATGCTTTCCAGTTCCATCCATGGTGTTGCAAAGTTTAGTACTTCTTTTTTTCTTTCTGCTGCGTAGTACTCCACTGTGTATATGTACCATTATTTTTTGATCCAATCATCTACTGATGGGCATTTAGGTTGCTTCCAACACTTGGCTATTGTAAATTGTGCTGCTATGAACATTGGGGTGCATAGGTTCTTTTGTATTGGCGTTTTGGTGTTCTCAGGGTATAGTCCCAGCAGGGGAACCGCTGGATCAAAAGGAAGTTCCATTTTCAGCTTTTTGAGGAAACTCCACACTGCTTTCCACAGTGGCTGCACCAGTCTGCATTCCCACCAACAGTGTACTAGGGTTCCCTTTTCTCCACAGCCTCGCCAGCACCTATTGTTTGTGGATCTGTTTATGATGGCCATTCTGACCGGTGTGAGGTGGTACCTCCTGGTGGTTTTGATCTGCATTTCTCTGATGGCTAGAGATGCTGAGCATCCTTTCAAATACCTCTGGGCCCTCTGTGTCTCCTCCTTAGAAAAGCATCTGCCCAGGTCCTTTGCCCATTTTTTGATTGGATCGTTTGTCTTCTTGGAGTGGAGTCAAGTGAGTTCTTTATATATCTTGGAGATCAAACCTCTATCTGATGTATCATTAGCGAATATATTTTCCTATAGGGTTGGCTCCCTTTTCATTTTGCTGATGTTTTCTTTAGCTTTGCAGAAGCTTCTTATTTTGATGAGGTCCCACTTGTTTATTCTTTCCTTTATGTCCCTTGCTTTAGGAGACATATCAGTGAAAAAATTGCTGCGTGGGATATCTGAGGGTTTCCTGCCAATGTTCTCCTCGAGACTTTGATGGTGTTGCGACTTCTATTTGTCTTTTATCCATCTTGAGTTTATTTTGTGTATGGTGTCAGCTGATGATCAAATTTCAATTTTTTGCATGTAGCCGTCCAGCTCTCTCAACACCATTTGTTGAAGAGGCTGTTATTGCTCCACTTTATGCTTCTGCCCCCTTTGTCGAATATTAGATGTCCACAGAGACCTGGGCTTATTTCTGGGCTTTCTATTCTGTTCCACAGGTCTATGGGTCTGTTCTTGTGCCAGTACCAGATTGTTTTGAGTATGGTGGCTTTGTAGTAGAGTTTGATGTCCGGTATTGTGATCCCTCCTACTTTGTGGTTCTTTCTCAAAATTGCTGTGGCTATTCGGGGTCGTTTATGGTTCCATATAAATTTTTGAAATATCTGTTCTATTTTTGTGAAATACGTCATTGGTATCTTAATAGGATTGTGTTGAATCTATAAATTGCTTTGGGGAGTATGGACATTTTGAGGATATTAATTCTTCCAAACCATGAGCACAGTATATGCTTCCATTTATTTGTGTCTTCCTTAATTTCTTTTTTCAATGTTGTATAGTTTTCTGCACACAGGTCTTTTGTGTCTTTGGTTAAATTTATCCCTAGGTACTTTATCTTTTTTTGTGCTATATCGAATGGTATATTTTTTCTGATTTCTTCTTCTTCTATTGCTTTGCTGGTGTACAAAAACGCCTTTGATTTCTGAATGTTGACTTTGTATCCTGCTGTTTTGCCAAATTCACTTATTAGGTTGAGGAGTTTTTTGGTACGGTCTACAGGGTTCTCTATGTGCACTATCATGTCATCTGCAAACAATGATAGCTTTACCTCCTCCTTTCCTATTCAGATGCCTTTTATCTCTTTGTCTGGTCTGACCTCTGTGGCTAGGCCTTCCAATACGATGTTGAAAGGAAGTGGTGAGAGCGCACATCCTTGTCGTGTTCCCGATCTTAGTGGGAAAGCTTTCAGTTTTTGCCCATTGAGTATGATATTAGCTGTAGGTTTTTCATATATGGCCTTTATTCCATTGAGGAATGCCCCATTTATTCCCATTTTGCTGAGTGTTTAGATTATAAATGGGTGCTGTACCTTATCGAGTGCTTTTTCTGCAACTATTGAGATGATCATGTGGTATTTGTCTTGTCTTTTATTTATGTGCTGTATCACGTTTACAGATTTGCGTATATTGAACCATCCCTGCATGCCTGGGATGAATCCCACTTGATCGTGGTGGTTAATCTTTTTAATGTATTGCTGGATGTGGTTTGCCAATATTTTGTTGAGGATTTTAGCATCTATGTTCATCAACGAAATTGGCCTGTAGTGTTCTTTCCTTGTAGCGTCTTTATCTGGTTTTGGGATCAGGGTGATGCTGGTCTCATAGAAAGAGTCTGGGCGTCTTCCCTCCTCTTGGATTTTTTGGAATAGTCTGAGAAGGACAGGGGTTAGCTCTTCCTTAAATGTTTTGTAAAATTCTCCTGGGAAACCGTCCGGCCCTGGGCTTTTGTGTGCTGGGAGAGTCTTGATTACTGCTTCAATTTCCCCAGCCCTTATCGGTCTGTTCAAGCTTTCTGTTTCTTCCTCCTTCAGTGTTGGAAGATTATACTTTTCTAAAAATTTGTCCATTTCATCAAGATTTTCAAATTTCTTGGCATATAATTGTTCACAGTAGTTTCTGACGATCATTTGAATTTCTGTGGTATCAGTTGTTATTTCTCCTCTTTCATTTCTGATATTAATTTGGGTCCTCTCCCTTTTTGTCTTGATGAGTCTGCTTAAAGGCTTGTCAATTTTATTTATTTTTTCAAAGAACCAGCTTCTGGATTGGTTGATCCTTTGTTCTTTTCACCTCTATGTCATTCAGTTCTGCTCTAATCTTGACTATTTCCCTCCTTCTACTTGCTCTGGGATTTATTTGCTGTTGTTTCTCCACTTCTTGAAGTTGTAGTGTTAGGTCTTTTATTTGAAATGTTTCTAGCTTTTTTAGGTAAGCCTGTATTGCTATGAACTTCTCTCTCAGGATTGCCTTTGCTGTGTCCCATAGGTTTTGGACTGTTGTCTGTTCATTTTCATTTGTTTCCAGAAATTTTTTGATTTCTTCTCTTATCTCATTATCGACCGATTCATTGTTTAATAGTGTACTGTTCAGTCTCCATGAGTTTGCAAGTTTTTGAAGTTTCTCTTTGAGGTTGATTTTGAGTTTCAAGGCCTTGTGGTCTGAGAAAAAGTTTGGTATTATTTCAATTTTCCTGAATTTGCTGAGGTTTGCTTTGTGTCCTATCAGGTGGTCTATCTTTGAAAAACTGCCATGAGCATTTCAAAAGAATGTGTATTTTTCTTCTTTGGGATGTAAGGTTCTATATATGTCAGTTAAGTCTCTTTGATTCAGTGTTTCATTCAGTGCCACGATATGTTTATTAATGTTTTGTTTGGGAGATCTGTCCATTTTTGACAGTGGGGTGTTGAAATCCCCTACGATCAGTGTGTTGCTGTCTATATCTTTTTTGAAGTCATCCAACAATTTCCTTATAAACTTGGGGGCTCCTATATTGGGAGCATATAAGTTTACAATGTTGATGTCTTCTTGATAGATTCTTCCTTTAAGTATGATAAAGTGCCCCTCTGGGTCTCTCTTTATGGCCTTTGCTTTGAAATCTACTTTGTCTGATACAAGTATGGCAACGCCAGCCTTTTTCTCGTGTCCATTTGCTTGGAATGTTATTTTCCATCCCTTTACTTTCAATCTGTGTAGGTCTCTTGCTCTGAGGTGGGTCTCTTGTAGGCAGCATATGTGTGGGTCATGTTTTCTTATCCATTCAGCTACGCTGTGTCTTTTGATTGGGGCATTTAGTCCATTCACATTGAGAGATATTACTGATAGAAACTTACTCATCTTTTCTCTTTGTACTTGTGTTCCTCTCTGTCTCATTCTTTTCCTTCATCTGCTTAAACGAGTCCCCTTAACATATCTTGGAGTGCTGGTTTGGTAGAGATGTATTCTTTTAGCTTTCTTTTGTCTGGGAAACTCCGTATTTCTCCTTCTATTTTAATGGAGAGCCTAGCTGGGTAGAGCAGCCTTGGCTGTAGGCCCTTGCTTTTCATGGCTTGGAATATTTGTTGCCATTCCCTTCTGGCTTGTAGTGTTTCTGTTGAGAAGTCAGCTCCTAGGCGTATCGGGGCCCCCTTGTATGTTACTTTCTCCTTCTCCCTTGCTGCCTTGAGGATTCTCTCTTCGTCTTTGACATTTGCCATTTTAATGATGATGTGTTTTGGAGTGGACCTCCTTGGGTCCCTCTTGAGTGGGGTCCTCTGTGCCTCCTGGATCCATGAGAGCCTTTCTCTCCTCAAATTAGGGAAATTTTCCATCATTACTTTTTCGAGGAGGTTCTCTATTCCTTGCTCCTCTTCTTCTCCTTCTGGTATCCCTATTATACGGATATTCTTGCGTTTCAGGTTGTCCTGCATTTCCCTAAATGCTTCTTCATTCTTTTTGAGTCGTTTTTCCATTTCTTGTTCTTTCTGGGAGCTTTTTTCTACCTTGTCCTCCATCTCACTGATTTGATCCTCAGCCTCATCCAGCCTGCTTTGGATTCCTTCTACTGTGTTCTTCAATTCAGAAATGGTATTCTTCATATCCTGTTGTGTCTTCTTGATAGTTTCTATGTCCTTTTCCAGGCTGATATAGTTTGCTGTAAGATCCTGATAGTTTCTCTGCAGTTTCTCATAGTTCTCTTTGAGCTGGCTGGCTCATTGAGCTTCCTTAGAACCATTGTTTTGAATTCCATATCTGATAATTCCCTTCCCTCTATTTCATTTAGCTCTCTCTGTGGGGAGTCCCCTTTTCCACTCATTTGAGGGGAACTTCTTTTTCTTCCCATTTTTGTGAGAGTCTGTTAAGTATTTTTGTCCTTTTCTTTCTGGGCCTGCCTCTGATGATGTCAGTTGTTGATGCTATAGGACCTTGGGTTGTTTGTTTGAGTCTTCTAGGAATCTACTGTCTGACTCTTGCTTGGGGCAGCTCTGTGACCCCTTCGGTCAGGGTGGGCTATTTTTTGGGATCTCTGTGCTCTCACGCCAAGTCCTTGAGCGCGCTTCCAGCGTGGTAGGATACCCCACCTGCCTGGGCTCACATGTGCTTGCCCTAGACCAGGGGGCTTATTCGTCACCTTGCTTACTCATCTGGCCCCCCTGGCCGGTGAGCTCCCCAGCTTGGTCGGTTTATGGACTTCTATTGTGTGTTTTCCCCACTTTTGGCTGTTTGGGTGCGTTGCTTGCCCTCACCAAATGGGGACTACGGAAATGGGAGGAAGTCAGCTCCAGGACTCTCCAGTGTATCCTGTCGCCAGTCTCTCCTTCAGGGATTCTGGGCAGCTCTACTAATTTTGTGGGCCGCTCCGCAATCCCGGGCCGGCGAGTCAATTTATGCCTGCACTTGCCGCTCTGTGCACTCCCTTGCAGGCCATATGGGTGCCAATCTGTGGGAGGCCTTGCCGGCCAGTGCAAGCGTTCGCCAGCCCACGTAGGTCACACACACGCTCGCCAACCCTCGCTAGTCACTCGGTGTAAGTGTGTGCCTGATTGGGACTTTCTGTGCTTCCTGGATTTGCATGTCTTTTTCCTTTGCCAAACTAGGAAAGTTTTCTTTCATTATTGTTTCAAATAGAATTCCAATTTCTTGCTTTTTATTCTTCAGGCATCCCTATAATGCCAATGTTAGACCTCCTGAAATTATCCCAGAGACTGCTTATATAAACCTCATTTTCTTGGATTATTTTTTCTTATTGTTGTGATGATTTTTTTCTTCCTTATGTTCCAGATCATTAACTTGATTTTTGGCTTCATCAACTCTACTATTGTTCCGCTGTAATTTGTTCTTTATGTTGATTAGTGAGTCCTTAATTTCTTTTTTATGCTGCTGAGGACCTCACTAAGTTCCTTGAGCATCCTTATAACCAGTGTTTTGAATTCTGCATCTGACAGATTTTTTATCTCCATTCCATTTAGTTCTATTTCTGGAGTTTTAGACTGTTCTTTCATTTGAGGCATGTTTCTTTGTCTCCTTGTTTTGGCAGCCTCCCTGTGTTTCTTACTATGTATCAGGCAGAGCTGCTTTGACTCCATGTCTTAGTTGTGTACCCTAATGTAGGAGGTGTCCTGTAGGGTCCGGTAGCACAGGACCCAAGTTGTGTATTCGAGGTGCACCCTTCCTGTGGGCTGAGTACAACTTCTTCTTGTAGTTGAGCCTTGGTTGCTGTTGGAAGATCAATGGGAGGGATTTACCCAGGCCAGTTAGGTGCAAGGATTGTCTGTAACCACTTACCACTGATCTCTGTCTTCCATGGAGGATCAGCTATACAGGAGCAGGGTGGCGGTGCTCTGAGGTGGTCTGTAGCTGTCCACTGAGTGTACTAGCCCTGGAGTTTCCCTTGTGGTACAGGCCAAGGTCAGCCCCTATTTGTGTTTTGCCAGTGCTGAGCTCTAAAGCAATCTGAGATGGCTACTACTTGTGCTGGGCTTGGAGATTCCCAGGTGAAGCCAAGCTGTGAAGCCAAGATTAGTTAATCTGGCTGCTGCTATTGCTCAGCCTGGAGCTCACTGAGGCCAACTGTTGCTTGTTTGATAGGATTTCGGGAGTTGTGAATCATGAGCAAAGACCAGCTGTTCATATGGGAAAGCAGCTTGGGTGGGCCAGTAAGTTGTGTGCGGCAGAGTCTCTGAGAATCTTCAAGGTGGGTCAAACAGTTTTAGCCAGGTTGTTGGAGTCTCTAATATGGCAGCAGCCTGCCAATTCCATGGCTCTGTTGGGGAAAGGGTGTAGCACTCAGAAAAAGGACAATGGCCTCTGCTCATCCTGTTGGCAGACACTTCAGACTCTCCCAATATGCCAGTGGTGCCCTTTAAGCTGTCACCCCAGCTCTGGAGCTCAGATGGAGTGAGTCTGAATTGGTGATTCTGTGTGTGTGACCTTTAAAAGGAACTGTTTGGGGCTCCAGAAGTTTTTTCCACCAAATAAATCCCCACTGGTTTTTGCAGCCAGAAGTTTTGGAGACTTATTTTCTGGGCACTCGAACCCTGGGCTGGGGGTCCCGGGTGTGGGGCTGGGACTCCTCGCTCCCAAGATATCTCTCTTGAATTTTTACCCACTACACATGGGTGAGAGACCATCCCATTCCGTTTTTGTGCCTCTCCTACCAGACTGGATGGATGTGGTTTCTTTTAATTTCATAGTTGTCAGGCTTCCATTCAACTTGATTTCTGACAGTTTTGAGTGATGGTTGTTCTATATTTTAGTTGTAATTTTGACATGGTTGTGCAAAGAGGCAAGCCATGACTGCCTATGCCGCCATCTTGAGAAAAGAAAAACTTAAATGAGGATTTAAAGGCCTTTGCGACAACATCAAGCATACCAACATTCATATCAGGTGGTTGCTAGAAGAATAGAGAGAGCATGAAATTGAAAATCTACTTGAAAAAAATGATGTCAGATAACTTCCTTGGCAAAGGAAACATACACACAAGCCCAGGAAGAGCAGAGTATCCAAAACATGATGAACCCAAAAAGACCCACACCAAGATACATCAAAATTGAAGAGGCAAAGGTTAAAGAAAAAGAAGAAATCTTAAAAGCAGCAAAAAAAAAAAAAAAAAAAAAAAAAAAAAGCAGTGCTCACTGTTTCAAAGGAGAGGTCTGAAAAGAGACATTTCAAAGGTGTGTTAACCTAAATACACAAGAACAATGGACATAACTTGCTTTAAAAACCTCTCAGTAAATGTAATGGGGCAGGTTGGACCAGAGGTTCCTGGAAAACAGGGGAGGCCCCAGGTCCAGGGAACCCCCAATCCTGCAAAGAGTCAAAGAGTCAGGAAGGGTGCTGAGGCAGCATATTAAAAATAGCATAGCTTCTCCAAGGCAGGGAGGGTGCCAAGGGACCAGAAGGCACAGTGCTTAAGGCACACTGCATAACAAAGGCAAATACTATAAGGAGCCCTTGCCTTCCCAAAGGGAGGGCCTGCCAGGGGCAAACCATAAAAAAAGACAATGTGTCTATGGGAAGGTGCACTGGCAGTCAAGCCACTCTTGATACAGCTGGCTGGGGTGGATGTGGGGGTCTCATACAGCACCTGCAAGCTGTAGGGGCTGGATACCCTGCACAGGGTGACTGGAGACTTCTGCCCATGCCCAGAAAAAGGGGCAAAGACAAATGTGGCCATTGGTCAGAAAACTGGATACTACCACTGGCTTCCTGTACATGTGGTATTTTGGGAGGGCTCTTTTTAAATCAAAGGCTTAGGTTCTCACTCTCTTTTGGTATGGGGGCTCTTGGTACAGGGCTTTGGAGCTTGGTTCAAACTCTCTCTCTCTGGGATTTTGGCATTTGGACATTCTAGTTCTCTGGCCCTGCTACCTGCATGGACAGGAGTGCTCATGGGACTAGGCCTATGGCAGGCCCTCCAGGGGCTTAGACCTTGCATGGGTGGAAGCCCATCCCAGGCAGGGTCCCATATTGGGATATGTGTCTCCCTGTACCTCAGCCTCAGTGACACTATGATCCACTGTAGCATGTCACATGGTTCCTGGACTGCTACATGGAGATTGAGAGCAGTATAACACAGATCCTGAAAGAAAGAACTACTGAGAGAGGATGACAACTCTGAAACCCACAAGTGCACATTCCAGAAAGGATAGAGATCTATTTGCATGACCAGCTAAAGGGCAGATAAGGAAATGGGGAACTTCAGGACATAGTTTTCACTTGTAGTCTTTTGGGGAGGAAGAGAAGTTCTGGGTCTCATGGGAGAGAAGGGCTCGTAGCAAGAGTGCTCTCAGCCCCCCAAAGTTGGACTTCTGTTAATAAAAACCTGTTTACTCCAATACAAATCATTGGGTCATATATAAGGGCAACACGCATCCAAATCTCAGTCTGTATGGTTACATAAAGAAGTTATATTCCTGGGTGACTGCCCACCACAACCTGCCCAGTTAGAAATTTATGATTTATTGCAGCATCCCCTTTTTGTACATACCAGTGAAATTAATATTCTGACAGGAAATTAGTTGTAAAGGCTTTTAAATTGCACGCTTGTTGACATTTAAAATTTGCAATTGTTTTACTTGTCATTCTAAAAAGACTTTGACACAGGGGAGCAGAGTGGAGCCTATCACCCACAAAGCTTCTGTAGCCACAGCCCCATAGAGTCCATGGGAAGAGTCAATGTCTATGCTCAGTCCTACCTGTGCTCAGTCCTCCACCAGCCTGGAACTATGTTGGCCTCACTGTCCTCCATGCCTTCTGTGTCCTCCCACCACAGGACCATTGAGACTATGCTTGGGCTGATGTCCAGGGGTCCTGACCACTGCTGCCAGAGCTGCTGCTGGTGACCACAGAGCCCAGCAGAGTGCAGGCCAAAGAGATGTGCAGGCCAAGGAGACAGTGTTAGGTGAGGTGGAGGTGGTGCTGTTCTGTTCTAGCTGACCCCCATCAGCAACTACAGCAGCTACGCCACTGGCCTGTGAGGCCACTTCTCACTGGCCATGGCCACTCTCAGCACAAGTGCAAGATTGTGCTGGCTGAACAACAGATGGAGCTGTCTGCCAGAGTCTGTGACATTGAATGGTTAGATAAATCTTGCACTGATGTTGATACCTTGAAGGACCTTTTGTTTTCATGAATTAAATAAACTGAACCTGCATAAATGGAGCAGATTCAATTGTTCCATGTAACCTTCCTTCCCTGTCCCATAAGGAAAGCTTGAATCAGCCTAGTAGGTGAAAAGATTATTTTAGCTTAGCCAGCAGACCAAAGCAGCCCCTTGAGTACCTCTGAGAAAGGAGCTGAAATATAGACTTCATGGATCTTCTTTTCTCCTGTACCTTGGAATCATGCTACCACAAAGGGGATTGGCCTAGAGTTGGTCTGTCTCTGGCCTGTCTCTTGAGTTCATGCTGGAAAGATTTCATGACATGAGTTCAGGTGATTTTGAGAGCACCTTTATTAAAGCTGGGGATAGTGAAACAAGAAAGAACTAGGGATAGAAGAAGCAACGGGAGAGAGCCTAGCCAGGGCTGCTTTAGCTCTCTAGAAGTTATGAAAAATAAGTGAACCAGGGCAGGGCTGCTGTCAGCTCACTGCAAAGTCAGAGAAAAAGGGTCCTTGGCTTTGGGGACAAGTTCTGGGGTTAGCCCAGCTGAGCTGCCACTGCTCTTTGCTCCCCTGGTTGCAAATCTCATGGAGTCCCTTAGAGTTTAGGAAATGCATGACTGTAGGGGAAGAATTAGGGGAAGGGAAAGGCTCAGGCATGCTCCCTGAAGGGAGAGCTTATACATATGCCAGGACCTTTGTTTTGATGGTTTTTAAAGGCTGAAAATTTAGAGGAAGTTTCAAAGAAGGATCTCAAAAGAATATATATCAGCTTTTCCAGGTGTGTCCTTTTTAGGGGCATGGCTTGTACTGATTGGTCAGTGCTAGGGCAGGGGGTGTTATTAGAGTCATTGCAGAGGGGATATTATTAGAGTCAATGTTGCAGGTCCTGGCATCACTGGTCTAGCTTTGCTGCTTTTCTGGGCCTGGAGCTGAAATATAACTGAGGCCTAGATATTATCCTTAGGGAGGAAGAGTCAGTGTGGTCTAAACTGCATGACCAGCAATATGAAAGGTCAGGGGGTTCTAAAGAGGATAGTCAGTGATAAACCAGGGGAGAAAGGGCTACCCTGGGGGTGAGCTTTGGTGCCAGTTTTGCTAGGTACTGGGGCTTTCCACCCTGGTGACTTTCTATATCTGGCTGTAAATTGCTCAGCCAGTTTGTTCAGCTACCTGTCTCAGTTTCCTCATTCCACTTGCCAAGGAATTTTTCTAGCTTACTATCCTACCTCAATAGGATCAAAGAAGGACTTGAGGAGCCCTCCCAAATCCAGGGCTTGTGATCTAGCATGGCACCTTTTTCATTTGTGCTGCTACTACATACAGAATTAGAAGGGTCTCTGACTTTTAAACTTCTAGTTGTCATGCCCTGGCTGGTGCTGTTAATATATAACTGAGACTGGAGGCCATAAAATTGAAGATGAAAATGATAAGCTTCTGCCAAAAAACTTTTCTCTTACAATAAATTTTTTTAAAAGAATAAATAAACTGACAGAAATATTTTTTTCATTTTAACATTATTTTAATCAAGTTATATTGCTGTTTGAAACAGGAAATTTAAAGACAGTTGAATAGAGCAAAGTGAAGGATTACTCTATTAGGATAGCCTCTGTGAATAAAATTCTTATGTGGTAGGCAGTAGAACAGACATGAGCACAGCAAGGACAATGGGCCAGGAAAGAATGTCATCAGGGCAGAAAGCTCTGATAGGGTGCCTAGACACAGGCAAAACTGGAAAAACAAGAACCTCATCCTGGGGATGAACTTCTCTCCCCTAGCATATCACTGGTCATTCAGTTTAGACCCCCTGACCTTCCATATCAGAGCTCATGTGTTTTGGATCCTCCCCTGACCTTTTCTCCAATGGCATGTCACTAGTGATGCAATAGACCCCCTTTAAAGAGGAAAAAGTAGCCAAAGAGTGGCCCCATGTGACGCCTATGCAGGCCCTTGAACAACGACTCCCTTAAGCATTAACCCCTACAGATAACATCTAGGCCTCAGTTTTGTTTTAGCTTCAGGCCCAGAAAAGAAGCAAAACCAGACAAGCAATGCCAAGGCTGACATCAGGACCAGCTGCATTGACTCATGACCCCCCGCACCAACCAATTATTGGAGACCCTGACCCTGAAGGGACACATCTGAAAAACCAATAAATATTCTATTGAGGTCCTCCTCTGGGACCTCCCCTAGAATCCCTGTCCTTAGAAGGTCTTACGATGGAGAACCCAGCATGCTCTCCCTTGGTAGGCTCTCCCTCTCCATCTCCTTCGCTTCCCCCCAGGTGCATTATCTTTACCCTTCTCTCTGTAACTTGTTTCCTGAGCCCAATTCTTCTACCGTTCATTTCTACCTTTGTGACTTCCCAAATAAACTTTCTCTTATAGTTTATGTGTTAGCTCTGAATTTTTTCTTAGCCAGAACTCAAGCACTGAGGTTGGTGAGCCAAGATCCAGTCTGACTCCAGTGATCTAACACCTGGTGCTGTTTCACCACCGAAAAATGGATTAGAAATTTGGCACCAGACTGTGAACACTAGTCTAAGCCAAAATGTTCTCTTTAGTGTTTAGAAGCCCTGAACATTTTTTCATTTAGATTAAAAGTATGGAAGAAGAACCCTTCTCATAAAGATGGCACACAAAGTGAAGAAGGAAGTCCCTGCCCCTCCCAAAGCGGAATTCAAGGCAAAGGCTTTGAAGGCAAAGAAGGCAGTGCTAAAAGGCATCTACAGCCACAAAAAAAGATCTGCATGTCACCCACCTTCCAGAGGCCTAAGACACCGTGGCTCCATGGGCAACCTAAATATCCTCAGAACAGCAGTCCCAGGAGAAATAAGCTTGACCACTATGCAATCATCAAGTTCCCCCTGACTACTGAGTCAGCCATGAAGAATATAAAAGACAATACACTTGTGTTCATTGTGGATGTCAAGGCCAACAAGCACCATATCAAACAGGCTATGAAGATGCTCTATAACATTGGCATGGCCAAATTCAACACCCTGATCAGGCCTAATGGAGAGAAGGAATATGTTTGACTGGCTCCAGCCTATGATGTTTTGGATGTTGTCAACAAAATTGGGATTATCTAAACTGAGTCCAGCTGGCTAATTCTAAATATAAAATTGTTATATTAAAAAAATTGTGGAAGAAAAGGGGCCACGTGCTAAACATCACAATCTCAGGAGAGGCCTGCATGGCAGCCTTACAAACTCAGAGAACTAAAGTAATCACAAAGGAAGGTGTGAAATGAAAACTTATTAACTAGTCCTAACTGGTGTGGTTTAGTGGGTTGTGCATTGTCCCACATACCTATAAGGCCACCAGTTTGATTCCTGATTGGGAAACATGCCTAGGTTGTGGGCTGGATCCCTGGCTGGGGATGTGTAAGAAGCAACCAGTCAGTGTTTCTTTCACACACTGATGTTTCTTTCCCTCTTTCTCACTCTCTTCCCCTCTCTCTAAAAATAAATAAATAAAATCTTTTTTTTTTTTAAATAAAATAAGGTACTAAACTGCCATTCTCTGGAAAATTTTCTCAGTTGGTTGAGATTTTGCTTCCCAGAAGTTGTCAGTTAGGCTCAAATAAACTCATAAAAATTCTTACAGGTTTAGATGTTTCTTACATTGACAAAAGAAAGTCAGAAACACATTATCTTCATAATTTTGCGTTCTTTTCATAAAGAGAATTTCCTGCATTGGAGAAGCTTAAGCTCCTACTTCCAGGATGAGCCTTTCTTCTGGGGCAGGTGCTTCTATGCTATGAAGGACTCACCTAGGGCATTGCTGCTGGGCACCATGTTTGCACACCTTCAGTTTTCTGAAGCCATGCCAATTGTTTTCCAAGGTAGGTGAAATAGGACTGAGACCCTTACACCCTACTCTTCCCACATGTAGGAAGTAGAAGTAGAAGGTATTAGTCACCATCAATGAAAAAGTGGGATATTGTAAACTCCATGATCCCAAGTGGCAAAACTGGTTCTTCAAGTGTTGTGTGGATGAGGGGCTGGCTTCAGACCCTCACTGTGGAAAATTCCAATGTTGATCATCAGAAGTTAATATATTAATATTTTACTAGCATCTTAAGAACTTGAAGGCAAGAAATAGCTCTCAAGACTTTTAGATCAAACATTTACATTACAGGAAAAAAATTAATGTTATTTAATTTTTTAATATGATTTTTCCCATTGTTTACTATGACATCATCAATAGTTCATATTACTTGAATACACTCTTTTGTAGTCTGATTGGAGTAGAACATAACACTAGCCCCTTTGTTGGTAACTGCCTAACAAATGACTGAAGTGGAGACAAAAAGGATTTTGTCAGGCTTGGATTGCATTTAAATGCATTTAATGCATTCTTTATTTAACAAACAAGCTTCTAGAAACCACTGACATTCATAGTCACATTCAAGGTTCACAAAACACAGAACTAAGATTGGCTCAAATGTAGATCTTTTCCAGTCATAGGGTAATTGGTCTCTTGAGCCACTGTTTTTGGTTTTTCAACTTCAGTATTCAGTGCCAGGAAAAACATTATTTTATTTTTTACTGCCAAATAAGTAAATAATTCTCCTTATCAGACACTTAACTTTATTATAACTAACTTATATAAAGATGTAGATAAATAAGTTACATAGAGATTCCTTAGGATGAGAGCCACTGGTTCTCAATAAGAAAACTTTTTCAGCCCTGGCTGGTGTGGCTCAGTGGATTGAGTGCTGGCCTGTGTACCAAAGGGTCACTTGTTTGATTCCCAGTCACAGCATATGCCTGGGTTGCAGGACAGGTCCTCAGCAGTGGGTGTGTGAGAGGCAACCACACATTGATGTTTCTCTCCCTCTTTCTTCCTTCTTTCCCCTCTGTCTAAAAATAAATAAAATCCTTCTTTAAAAAATAAAAGCCTTCTCATGAATTATACCTTAATCGAAAATCTGAGTATATATTTGACTTCATTGACTCAGTTTAATCAGAAAAAAAAATGCAAAGAGAAATTTATGTCTGCGATAAACAAATGTCTTAAACCTGTTTCTATCACTGCCCAATTCCAACATCCCAGTCCAAGAAAGTTGTCTCTCTATGCCATTACTCTCTACAGCCTACTGTTTTATTTGTCGCCATTACACAGGTCAATCAGTATTTGGAATATTTTGTCATCTGTTTCTTTTTCCTACTCCTCCCCACCATGATGTCAGCCTTTCAAGGTAGGAACTTTGCATTGACTTGTTCAGAACCCCCAGTTTCTGGAAATGTGTCAGAACTACAGTGAGATTCAAAATATAAAATCAGTAGTACGTCAGTGTGGAAACAGTAAATAAATATAAATATACACATATATATTAAAAATCATTATTGAATTGGTAATTATATTAGAATAAAATATTTATCAAGTAATTATATTAAAATAAAAATATTTGGAAGTTGTAAAATCAAATTATAACCTATTAAATTTAAAAAGCATTGTACAGCTCTGAGTGGTGTGGCTCAGTTTGTTGGGCCTCATTCCACAAAGGGAAAGTTCACCAATTTGTTTCCCCATGATGACACATGCCTGGATTGAAGACTGTATCCTGGTTGGGACCATGTTTTTCTCCTTCCCTTTCCCTGTCTCTAAAAATAAATAAATAAAATCTTTTTTAAAAAACTCTTTAAAAATAAAAATAAATAAAAAGCATGGTGCATATAGTACCTGTATAGTCATACCAACTTCTCAACAATTGGCTCCCTAGTGAAAATAAAGTGTACACTTATTGACAAGAAATATCTAAATATTATCATCTGCATAAAAATTACACACATTAATGGCAAACATATTTTTAAATAATATGTACAAATTCTAAACATACTGACAAGCCAGTGAATTGTACATAAATGGTGTAATTGTATGGTGGGTGAATCATCTCAACAAAGCTGTTTTAAAATCACACTAATGGAATGGGGAACACACAATACAATATACAGATGATGTATTATAGAATTGTGCACCTGAAACCTACATAATGTCATAAACCAATGTCACCCTTAGAAATTCAATTTTAAAAAATGAAATAAATCACATACACAGTTTAATGTGGAGCGTGATGGTGAAGAGCCAGTTCTGAAGACTGACAGCCACAGGCAGCTGTACAGCCCAGAGCCTCACTTGACTTCTCTCCACCTCATTTCCTCATTGTGGAACTGGATAATGAGAATCCTTCCTTAAAAGTTGTGAGGATGGTCCTGGTTGGTGTGGCTCAGTGGATTGAGCACTGGTCTATGAACCAAAAAGTCTCCAGTTTGATTCCCAGCCTAGACACATGCCTGGGTTGCAGGCCAGGTCTCCAGTTAGGAGTGTGCAAGACTCGGCAACAGATAGATGTAGTATCTCTCACACATCGATGTTTCTCTCTCTCTCTCTCTTCCTCCCTTCCCCTCTCTCGAAAATGTGAGGATGACACGAGTTGACTCTCAAAGAGTCCTGGAAGAGCACCCATGTAGCAAGCACACTGGTTATGAAAAAAGCTGTTTGTCACCCCTGTGAGGAGGGGAGACATGCAAGAGGCAATCTCCAAGTGACATGCTTAGCTGTTGCCTGTATGACCAGGTGGATAAGGAGTGATCTGGGGGAGCCCTGAACTAAAGACAGGCTGGGGGGATGGGAGGCTGAGACACAGAAAAGTTTATTTTAGAAATTGTTGATTGTGGAGTGCCCACAGGAAGTGAGGGGAAGTTGTCTGAGAGATGCTTCAATTCTATGGTTGAGGGCTGAGAAGTGTAGATGATGAACGATTTGAACAGTAATGGGGTAGAGGAGAGAGTTACCTAGCTCCACCTGGAGGAGAAAGGAAAAAGGTGGATGAGGAATGGCGTCGCTTGTGTCTCAGGTCTCTGAGACCTTCCAGCTCCTCTCTTACACAGGTCTTCACTCTCACCCTACGAAGGACATTCTCAAATGCGTATCTAACAATGTCAGTCCCGTAAGTGAAGCCCTCTCGGTCCCAGGCTCGCTCTAGCCTTGCGGCTTCATGCCTGCGCCCCCTCTGTGGCTGGGTTCCTCTATCCTGCCAGGCCTGCACTGAGCCCACCAGCTGTGCAGGCTCTCCCAGCTTCTAAAGTGCCAGTCACTGGATCGTGATCATCACAACGGAGAGAAAAGTAGAACACATTGACAAAGATCGGGCTATGAATTAACCAGAAACCTGACCATGACAGAAAGGATTAGAGGAGCCAGAGGGGCTGCTGCACAAGCCAGGAGGGTGGTGGCTTGACCCGCACTCTGTGGACCTGGAAGCCAATTCACGTCAAGAAGGCGGGATGCCTTGGCCAAAGGAAAGCCCCACCCACACTGCCTGGGTCTGGGCGGCTTCACCCACGCCCGCCTCGATGGTCATCCTTAGGTGCTGATTCAATGGAAGCCACTACATTCTTGCTCCGCTTGGCTGTTTCTCCACGCCTTTCACGAGGAACAGCTGGTGAGTCATGAATGGCCTCTTGGAAGTAGCCTCCTGCATGCAGGAGGAACAAGTGGTTCCTGGAGGCCAGAGCCAGCCAAAGTTTGCCGGGCCCTCACTCCAGAATCCTGAATGGAGTGGCTGCCACAGCGACTCCAGTATTCCCTCTCTTGAGCCCCCCACCCCATATCATTTCTGTATCCCCTTGTCTAGAAGTCCAGAAGACTCTGAGATTCTGCAGCACAAAGGACCCCTTCCTCAACCTGCCCAACGCACAGGACATCAGCCAAGATGGAGTGCTGGGAAAGTGAGCCCTTGGTCCCTTAGCCATTACCCTTCAGGAGGTTGCCCCTCCACTGTGTCTTAAACCTGCTTATCTCCTGCTCTCACATAGGCAAGAAAGTGAACAATCAGGTTGCCTCCCTCCCCACACATCCCTCAAAGGAGTGAGTCGCAGATCTGTGGGCCCCAGACCAGTAGGTGCTCAGCACTCATAGGGGACATGAGGAATATGCAAAGAGAGTCATAAGGCTATCATCTAGGAAACCTTATTGTTCCCAAATGTCTAAACTACCTCACAAGCTATGCTTGCTTACAGGAACTAAGGCCAACTACTAATGGTTAACTACAGCGCCTGTAGACAGCTCAAACAACAGCTCAACAGCAGAACCAGCCAGCTTTGGACTGGAGCAGAACCACCCTCCCCCCACCCACCACCCCTTCCACGCCCTGTGAATTAGTCTTTATTAACTTACTAAAAATCACAGTCAGGGAGCCAGGACTCCAGCAAAGCCCAACTCTTCCCTAAAATCACCACCTTTTTTCTAGAAATTCACCACCCCCTTTCTAGAAATTCACCACCCCCAATCCCACCTACCTACCCTAAACTCCTTAAAATCTCCCTGACCTCCCACTTGAAGGAGAAAGTATATTTCAAGCATGAGCTCACCCTCCTCCATTCTTTGATCAAAAAATAAAGTTTCTACTGTGTTTTACTGAACTCAGTCTTGTTCTATTAGCGCTGGCCAGAAGGACCTTCATTTGGGTCTCTGGGCCAAAAAACCCTGGTGACAACAGGGCAAGAACAGTAAGGGGACTCCTGAGGGAGACAAAGCTCAGGAAGTGGGTCCAGACAGGAGAGACCTCTGAGAACAGAGATTCCCTCTGCTCTTTCTCTGGTTCTCTCACAAGTGTGGTATTTTTCCTCTTGCACCAGAGCCCTCGAAATAGACAGTCTTGCTACTGAGGAGTTTGAGTTCTTGTCTCCTGATATAAAAGAACTTTGACCAGGGACACTGGTAAACATAAAAGCAGATTTATTGAGGCCCTGCAGAGGGCAACAACACTGAGATAGGGTCCCAGGTTCTGCATAGGAGATGTGTATCTCAGGATTTTATGACTTGAGGACAGAGAAGTTGCTGGGGTTAACTAATCAGGGGTAGGTAAGCAGGCTTTTTTTTTTGGAACACTGATGTCTGGGTATACAACAATGAAGAAAAGTGTTCTGGGACTGTGCAGCACTTATTATGGGATGGAGGAAGGTTTTTTTCCCAACCAGTATTGAGTTTGTCTTTGTGGCTGATGAGATGGCTTTAGATCTGAAAAACAAACTTAAAAAAAGTCAGGATAGTGTGGACAAAAAAGGGGCCGCATACTAAACCTGACAAACTCAGGGGAGGCCTGCATGGCAGCCTTACAAACTCAGAGACCTTAAGCACCCACATAGGATGGTCTGAAATTAAGTCAGTTCATGGCAGGTAGTCATGTCCTAGGACTGTACTTTCCCATAGCAAAAGTCAGTCTTCACCTTAACTGAGCCTGTCTGTTGTTTGTCCTTATTATTTTTATTTATTTATTTATTTATTTGCATATACAATAACATACCTGATAACATACCTTTGAGATATCAAAGTAATTCCCCTTTTTTTTGTACCCTTCAAAGCACAGCCACTGCACCAGAACAGAGACCACAAATCCTCTCGTATTATTATTATCATGTTAATTATTAACTGTTAACTATCTTAAACCCACAAATGTAAAAGAAGTATATATCTATTTGGTTTGACTTTTATCCAGTCCCAGAGATTTCCTACTTTGCTTTCTCCCACCTTCCTAATCTATCACCAGTGACTTTCATGTAACCTCTTTATGCCTCCTCCTTTGATTGTAATGTATAAAATAAGGTGCATGACTGCCATTCTCTGGAACATTTTCTCAGTTGCTTCCCGGCAATTGTCAGTTTGGCTCAAATAAACTCATAAAAATTCTTACAGGTTTGAACGTTTCTTATGTTGACAATAGTTCCTGGACCATTGTTTAATAGCTACCTACTGAGAGTTCTGGCAGGGCTTGACTTGGTGGAGTGATTTTTAGGAACATTTTATTCTATCTCTTTCAGTCTCAGTCTTCTACTGATGCCTGTGACATTTAGCCCATCATAGAAGGAAGGGAAAAATACTTATCTTATGCTCCCACTGTTAGCATAAGTTGCTAGATACCAATAAAGGAGGAAAGCAAAGGAATCAGACATTCTTGTTTCACCAGGAAGTTCAGCTTCACATCCCCCCACCCCCAAACCAGGAAACCACCTGTAGTTTCCCCAAAGATCACTGGGGGAAGAGATAAAACAATAAAGGAGGAGATAAGTATATGGCAGTAGAAGTCAAAATGATGCAGGGGGAGGTGCTTCTATGAGGCATGAGCAATAGGAGACAAGATGGCAATTGTAGAGGCCTGTCAGTCTAGCCTGGAGAAAGAATGGATTGGCTAGGAGTGAACCCATCAGAAGCCCACAAAAGCTTGGAAAGTTGATTGATTATTTTGAAAAAACTCCTGGTCCTTCCAAAACCCAAGATAATATAATCCCAGGGAACAAAGCCCTTCTGTCTGTCTGTCCATCTCTCTCTCTCTCTTACTAACACCCACAACCATGTGGATCTAGCAGCCATATGGTCCCACAGCAGGTCGTGCAGGCTCAAAAGGACTAAGCTTTAATATGAAACAGAAACTCTGGAGACTGGCCTTTGTTTTGGCCTTGATGAGGAAAAGATTGGGTTTTATCTACGGCAGGTCGTACGGAGATGAGAAATTGGAAAACCAGGGGCAGCCTTTTATTTCCACCCAAATAAATCTTGCCACATCACAGTCTCCTGTGCTTTGGTCTGTGGAATGCTTTCCATGCAATCCCATGATAGAATATGACTTCCACCAGCAGCACCACCATGTGCCAAACGAGGTAGGAGCCACTTCTCTCTTATTTTACCTCTGATCAGTCTTCAATTGTCCTGTTTCATTATCTTTCTTCAGGAAAACCAATGGCGTTTAGAATACAGTTATATTCTTCACAGAACAATAGATAGTGCTTGGAGAAGTGGGAAAGCAATTTGAGAGTGTGGGAGCTGTGGTAGTGATTGACATGATCAGAGGAGGGAGTCCTGAGTGTAAGTGCTTATTTTCAGATGGCCACGCTTAGCAACAGACTCCCTCCTTCTACATAAGGTCCTTTGTATCCTTTGCAGTGCTGAGTCCAAAAGGGAAAGAAAGAGTTCAGAGCTAGATCTAGAAGTCTCTCTCTAACTTTTTGATACCTCCAGATTCTAATCTGCACTCACTCAGCTGAGGCCGGCTCTCCATCATCCACTCCTCCCAGACTTACATCATCTCAGTGCCTCTTACCTAGCTCTCTCATGTAGCAGATAAGAAATCAGACCCAAATGGATGGCTCCAGGGATTTGAATGAGAAATGCATATCCAAGAGGCAGGGCCAATGGGCAGCTCTCCTTGAATGTGACTTCCTGGAAACAGCTTTCACTGCCAGTCCAGCCCCTCAGAAATGCCATCTTGAGAGAGCAGTTGTTAATCCTAAATGCTCTGAACAAATAAAAGGACAATTTAGTAAATAGTTTTTATCCTTTTTTATTTTAATACTTCTTAATATATAAAGCTTTTAAAGTTTTCTATACTGAGTTTTGTGACCACTTATAAGTAATGGGTTTAATATCTATGAAGATAAATTCATTAACCTGGAAATTGGCTTTACATACTTCTAGTGTGAAAGTTATTGCTGCCCACCATTGAGTGTGTAGATAGCCTTTGGAGCCTCACAGAGGGGACAGATGGGTACTCAGCCATGATGCACCTACACTTACAGCCAACTTCAGCAAAAGGAAGAGATGAAGTGATGACCTACCATTGTGCTTGCAGAAATTACTCAGAAGTTAGCTGGGCCCCCTATTTTTTTTTCTGTGCAGGCTTAACCTGTACCGTACCTTGGACCAGCATCAATACCAGCTGGCTTAGGTAAAGGTTTCTTTCTACTTGTTAAAAGTGATAATACCTGGTGGTAATAGGGATGGGAGTTGGTAGATCCTTAAAGAAGTCAGAAACTGTAGGGCAAAAGCACTAGTTCTATTGGAGAAGTGGATATGAAGTCCTTTTTATACTTCATGGAGACCTTCTTAAGTCCCTTGGGACTTAAAGGGACTCCTTCATACAAATGCCTGTTTTCTTATTGCTTATTTCCCACTGTAGTCTGATAGGGCAGAAGAACTCAGCTGAGGAGTCTAAAAACTTTGGCTGAGTCCCCACAATGTGACCTTGAGCAAGACCTTTCTCTTCTCTGGAATGTAGTTTTCCCATTGAGGTCTCTCTAATGATAACCACCTTCCTCTCATGCTGCAGATTTCACCATGTATGTATCACAGCCATTCCCAGCTACAATCAGAGCTCCTGTAAACTGAGCAGCTCCTGTAAACAATCAGATGTCATTGTACCACAAACATTCAAAGTAGACTGGGTCATGGTTCCCACTTTATAGATAAGCAAACAGTAAGTCAGTTACTCAAGTGCACATAGCAAGTAACTAACAAAGCCTGCATTTGACTACAAAGTATGTGGCTATTAATGTTTCTTATGAATCCTGAGGTCAACAAACTTGCTACTCACCAGGCTAAAAGGCATTCATTCCACAAGTACAATTGAAGACTGACAATGGGGTGGCCCTGAGCTCCCATAGTACCCCCACCCTAAACCTCAAAGGTAAACTCTGTCATTACTCCATTTTATGGGATAGGGAACTAAATGAAACTCAGAAAGATTAAGGAGCTACTTGAGATCGCCCAGAAAGCAAGTGGCAGAGCTGGGCTTCAAATCCCGCTCTTTCTGACCTCAGAGCCTCTGGTCAAATTCTGTACAGAAGCTGAATCTTAAAAACAGAGCACCAGGGAAAATTTTTATGAGGAGATGCAGCATGTTTGCATTAGGAATGCCCTCTTCGTTCCTACTCACCCAAATACACCCTGCCCTGCCTTTCAGGACCTTGGTTTGTCTGTCCCTTTGCTGCCACCACCCCTTACCCCCCAGCACTAGGAAGATTTGATGGCTTCTTGTTCTCACTGACTGAACAATCATTGGTTCACAAACTGGCATCCTACATGGAGGGCAGGAAGAGACTGAAGAAAGAGGCAGACCACTCCAGATTGGTAGGTGGCAGGTTTAATAAGCAAAGAAACTGACTGATGAGGTTTGTCTTGGGCAACCACGAGAGGAGTAAAATCCACATCCACCCACCAGAATCTTAAAAGTTTATATAGAAGCCTTAACTGGATTTAGTCATAGACGGTCTAGGTGTTCTCAACATCTTATTCTCTCAAGTTTCAGTGTTAGCCATGACAGTTATTTTATTGATTTTTTGAAATGCAAGTATCTGACTTAAGCTTTGATTGACCAGGTATGAGGTATCCATTTCAAAGAGGGCTATCTCAACTAAACACATTGCTAGTCACATAGATAAAGAGCTAGATAAAGACTAGATAAAGAGACAGGTCACTTACCCCTACTGAGGTTTCCTTGCTTTAGAAATCTTAGTTGATTTCAATTACTGGCCATTGGGGCTACTTGTTTTTCTTTCTCTTCCCAGGCTTTAAATCCCCACTTTAATTTTTTAAATTCACCAATAAAGCGTAAGCCCATGAAACTCTAGGCTCCTACCTTCAACCCCAATAAATGCAGAACCCCAGCGCCATTATCTCTCTCTATTTCTCCCTCTCTCCCTGTGACTTTATTGAGTGGCCCCACGTGTGCTGTGTAATTTCCAGGTCCTGTAAGTAATAAACCTTTATTTCTTCCTCTTCTTCTTCTTCTTCTTCTTCTTCTTCTTCTTCTTCTTCTTCTTCTTCTTCTCCTTCTCCTTCTCCTTCTCCTTCTCCTTCTCCTTCTCCTCCTTCTTCTCCTTCTTCTCCTTCTTCTCCTTCTTCTCCTTCTTCTCCTTCTTCTCCTTCTTCTCCTTCTTCTTCTTCTTCTTCTTCTGTTTTTAAAGATTTCATTTTTTTTTTTTTTATTTCTAGAGAGGAGGGAAGGGAAGGAGAAAGAGAGGGAGAGAAATATTGATGTGCAAGAGAAACATCAGTTGGTTGTCTCCTCTCACGCCCCTAATCTGGAGACCTGGTTTACAACCCAGGCATGTGCCCTGATCAGGAATCAACTCGCAATCTTTTGGGGTTTGCAGGAGGATGCCCAACCCACTGAGCCACACCAGTCAGGGCCCTTTATTTTTTTCAAAGTTTCTTGATGGTTATTGCAGAAGGGCATCTTGCAATCATAATAAAAACCACAATGGCCTGTCCAGCCACAATATTGGTTATTGATAGGCTGAGATCAGTTCAAAACATCCAAGGTTATATCCCAACTGTGTGCTGATAGGTAGAGCATACATTTTAAGAACAGGGGATGAAATGAGGAGCTTTTAATTGCCCGGGTCCAGCTCAAGGTTCAATCGGCAGTCACATACTCTTGATTACCTCCTCCAATAACAATCTAATCCAAGTCTATATATTGGTGTCCACAGCTAGGTGATGGGAATAAGGGAGACAACTTCCCTGCCTTCAGTTGGTCACTATGCGGTAGGAAAAGCAGTGAACAGGAAGAAACTGGGGAAGGAGGGCTGCAGAATAAAGAGGCCTGGGGTCCTCGAGGGCCAAAGGCACAGGCTAAAAGTATGTGGTAGAATGAGAGGTAAGAGGAGAGTTGGCTAGCAGGGCATGAGACAGGCATGGGGGTCCACAGAAGAAGGTGGCCCACTTCTTATTCTGTAGCTGGTGATCCTTTTCTGCCCACCTCCTAGAAGGTAGGGGAGAAACCAGGCCTGGGGATTAGTGTTTTCTGAATTCCAGCTGTCAGTCTCCCTGGGTTAAATGGATGTTAGGGCCTAGTCAGAGGGTAGATAATCCTGAGGGTTATCTGTCAGCCCCCGCCCTCCCTGTCAATGAACACCCAGTCCCAGGAAAAGCAATGGAACCACTGAACAAATGGAGCTTTATGGTCAGTCCCCAATGTCATGTCAACTCAGCTGTCCCCAGGTACCGCCGCACAGAAACCCTGGAACCCCCTCTGCTGGCATAGGAAGCCAGAAACACCCTCTCTCCTCCAGCACACCTCAGGGCTCCTCTTTTAGGATCTAGGCAAGCAGAAGAAGCTAAAAGTCATCTTCTCCTCAAGAGAAGGGTCTGAGAATCTGTCTGCTCATCCCTCTCCCCCACAACCACCTCAGTCTCTGAGTTGGCCCTGGGGCCCCCAGGAATTCTGCTCTACACTGGGTGTGGCAGGGCTAGCCATCTCTTAAGAGCAAATGGGAAAGAGCTGTGGAAGTCTTACAGAGTCTAACCAGTTCCATCTGGTCTGAAGGTATTGTTGCCCTGGGCGAGACTGCTAGGTTTAAAGAGCTGGAACCCACTGAGCTGAATACAGCCCCAGCAGCCTCCTCAGACCAGCTCTGTGGACCGTGCTCTCAGGTGAGTTTAGAACTAGCTCTCAAGTGAGCAGGTGACTGCAAGGACTTCAGGCTGCTAGATGGAGGGGTAGGGGTGGAGAGGTGGCCCAGAGTACCAGCCTGAGGGAAGGGGTGCTCATGCTTGGGTATTCTTGGTAACAGGGTGAGCATTTGGGAGTTTAAGGACTGGAGGGTGTCTATTCTGTACCCACTGCCATATGGTTGGTGGGTGGGGGCAGAAGGAAACAGGAGCCAGCCTTTGGGTAAAAAATATGTAAAATGGAGTTGCTACATTCAGGATCCAGGAATTCCATGATCATGAAAGTAGTAGAGAGGCAGACTAGTCTAAAGGAGGGCTAGCTTCAGAGACTGACTGCTCAAAGACAAATCCCTACCTTCAGAAGCAGCACAGTAACAGACCCTCCCTTTGATGGCAATAAGACCTAGGTATTTGTATATTTATTATTGAAACACATTTTAGTACTTACTGTGTGCTAGGTACTGTTCTTAGGCTGGACATAATTTATTGAATTCAGTCATAAACTTATGAGGTTGCTATTATAATTATCTTCATTTTATGGGACACAGAAGCACAGAGAGAATTGGCTGAGAATGCATTAGAATTCCCTTCAGCTGGTCCCAGCAAATAATAATGGCTTCAATATGGAACACAGACAACCCCTACGCCTTCCTGCAGCTAACAATAAGAGTGTGCAGAAAGCTGAGAGGCGTCTTATCTCCAGCTACAACCACCCCAGGAACTAGTTGTGCCCTAAGGAGAAAGAAGAAAGGAGTGATGTCCCAACAACAAAGCAGTTTCCTACCAATAACAGTCTGTACTCTGAGAGTGGAATTAGAGGCTGCCTGGAGCAGGGACACTGCTAAGGCTAGGGTGGGAGACTCTGTCTGCCTCTAGCAGCCCTCCCACTTCCCAGCTAAGTTGCTGGCTGCTCTACTTAGCTCAGGCCTGGGTGCACCCTTTGAGGAGTTTATCTTGGAATGCAGCCTGATAGTGCCCCAGGTGCAGAACTTTGGAAACAATAGCCCAGGGCCTGACAACCTTGCTCTTTCTGTGGGGTTAGGAAGGCAGGTATCAAAGCCTGAGTTAGTACACCTGAAGCTAACACAAAATAATATTGAATGTAAGCTGTAATTGAAAAAAATTTTCTAAATTTAAAAAAAAAATGTAAAAGCCTGATCGGCAGCCCTGTTCCCCTGACGTTGGGTCAAGCACCTGACTTTAGACTTTAACAAAGCCTTATACACACTTACTATACAAAGGAACTGTTCTAAGTACTTAACTAGTATTAATCAACCCATATAACTCTACAAAACACTACTATCGTCATCTCCAAATGAGGGAAGAGAAGTTAGTAACTTTCCCAAGGCTGCCTCATAAGCAACACCCTTGGGATTGGTGCTCTTGCTCTCCCACCAGGTAGGTGGGGGACACCTGACCCCAGCCTGACTCCCCACCCTCACAGCCGTGCTCTGCAGCTGTGACATGGAGGGAGTGACCTGGGGCCTTCTCTTTGCACTGGCAGGTAAGTCCTCCTAGAGGTGACCCTGCTGCCACTTACTTGCCCACTAAGGCAGTGAAGACCAGGGCAGCATCTCAAAGGGAGCCTGATGTCAAATAAATGTGTTTTCATTTATACTGTGGATTTAAAGAGAAATGATAGTACAGGTAAGAAGAGGCTATTGCAAAAGTCATACTAGGTAATTTAACTCAAGAAAACTAACCACCATTTGGCATGAAGAGAAAAGCATTCCCCATTTCTTTAGGATGCAGAGAGTTAGCTAGGTTCTCTGTAGGAAGCTCCTTGGGAGCAGGTAAAGACATAGGAACATATTGTCCCATTTGAGTGCAAGAAAGAATAGCAGGGTCATAAGTGGTGTTGCTCAGTGGGTTGTGTATCGTCCCACAAACCAAAAGGTTGTGGGTTGGATTCCTGGTGAGGGAACACGCCTGGGTTGCAGGCCAGTTCCCCCAGTTGGGGAAATGGGAGGGGCACTGATTGATGTTTCTCTCTCATTATCAATGTTTCTTTCCCTCTCTTTCCCACTTTCTCCCCCTCTCTACAAAAATAAATAACATCTTTAAAAATAGCAGGAAGGCTGTGAAATAGCAGCAAGGGCTGTGAGGGGCCAAAGGCTAAAAAGTGATGGAAGATAGAATCTCAGCAGCATTGTTTGGGACTGGGGAAGGTATGAGAAGGGAACTGGCCCCACAGTGTCTTCCAGTGAGGTTGGTTGTCCTTGCCCTTTGGGCAAAGGTCTGCCTGTTGATTCATGTTGAGACTAGAGTCATGAACTATCACCCAATCCCTCTGCTTCTTCCACCCAGGCATGCCTGCTTTTGAAGCTAATGACCTGGTCGGTGAGTGAGGCCCCAAACAAACTGCTCCTGTTGTCCACATTTTCCCTCTAAGACCCTACATTCTGCCTCCTAGTTCTGGTCCTTATTTATTTATTTATTTTTATTTCCTGCAGATAAAGACAGTCCCTTCTACTACGGTAAGAGTTTATATCCCTCACCCCCCACACCTTCCCTTGCCTATCCTGGACCTCTTTGCTAAAAGCTGGTGAGGATTGATGTGGAGCCCAGTGTAGGCATAGTGAGACTGGAGAGGGTGAGGAAGGAGAGGCAAGATGGGACTGAGACTGGAAATTAAAAAGACAGTATGGTTAACACAAAGTACAAAATGCCAACATGCAACCTAGTCTTTGAAAGAAGCTCCTTCCAGCAATAAAGGAAGGTACCCATCATATTTAGAAAGACTTCTGGGGCAGGGGCTGGAGGCAATGTGCTGCTGGGTTTCCAGGTATCTCACACCAATTTTCTTCCTTCCCCTCACTCTTGTTTACCTTCCCCAGCACCTGGTTCCTTGCTGCCACCTATAGTCCCCCAAGCAGGCCTGCACTGTTCTTGAGCTTGCCCTCCACTCAGATCAAATGCTACCTTTCAGAAAAGCCCTGCTTCATCATCCTTTAAAACCCCTTCTTTTTCTGTGCTCTCCTGCTTATTTTCTTCTTCATAGCACTTGGCTCCCACCAGATATTATACTATCTATTCACTAGTGTTTTCTTCTTTGCCTGGAATGTGAGTACAACTGCACAAGTAGGTGCTCATAAATATCTTTTGAGTGAGTGTTGGTGTAAGCCACACTGGTACTAGTTCACTCTCTCCTCTCCTAGACTGGGAAGGCCTGCAGTTGGGCGGGATGATCTGCGCAGGGCTCTTGTGCATCGCTGGACTCTTGTTCATCCTAAGTGAGCTGTGGAGCTGGCGAGATGGGGAGTGAGGGAGGACATGTGAGAAGAGGGGTGGCCTAGGTCCCCAGGCTTTCTGCATTGATGTCTCTTCCTCTCGACAGGTGGCAAATGTAAATGCAAGCACAAGCAGAAGCAGAGGTGAGATAGGTCCCCTATGTGTGCATTTCAAACTAGCCTACTATTTTGGGGTAAAGGCCTACAACTTGGAGAAAGAGGACAGTTTCTTGGCTGCTCCCTGGGCTTGCACTGGGATTATTCACAGATAATCAACCCTGAAGGAGCCCCAAATTAGGGAAAGCTCTGGCCCCTGGTATTACTTAAAATGACAGTGGAAGAACAGCAAAAGGGCAGCTGGGGACCCTCTGGAGAGGGGGCACCAAGAGTCTTGGTGGAGAAGGACCAAAGATGCTAATCTGATGTGTTCCTTTCTTAGACCCTTACCTGAGTAAGCTGTTCCACTCATCACTTCAGGTGAGACAGGCTTCTTTGAGAGGTATACAGGTACTCAGGTTGGCCATAACATTTAAAAGTTAAAAAAAGATATGCTGTGCATAAGGCAGGACTGTCCTGAACCAGCCCAGCCTTGAGTTTGCACAAGGCTGAGCAGATGTCTGTATAGTGACCATGTTTGTGAAGATATGACTCCTTTTCTCTCCACAGGCTCTGCCAGTACCTGCTGAGCAAAGGACCAGCTTTGTGGCATTCCCAGAGCCAGCTTCCATTCTGTTCTTTCCCTGCTTGGGGGCCTTTCTCTCCAAGGGTTGGCTCTTAGGCTCCCTTCTGTTCAGAAGGCTATCCAAAGCTTATTTCTAAATTAAACTGATCTCATTCCTCCCCTGGTCTTCTGACCTTTTGTGGGGCTGGGCAGGCTGACAGGAACTCTGGCATCTTGCTCAGGAAAACCCAGGTCCTCAGGAGCTAAGGTGCTGGGAGTGGGGCATAGATTGCTAATGCTTCCTGTGATTGACCACGTCTGACCTAAAACCCACTCCCAGTATGCCCCCTACTTTGAGAACCTCCTGATAATTGATCTCCCACCCCCTTGCCTCACCCATGTACCATTTGAGACACTTCAGTATTATATCAAAGGACCTTACAATTTCCATACCTTGCCTAGAGACCCTAGAAGTCCCAGTGAACCAGGTACCTATGACATGCTGTAACCTAGAATGATCCTCAGTGGCCCTCCATCCACTAAGACCCCACCACACTCAGTAAATGCTCTCTATTGCTCATACAGCCCAGGAAATGCAGCAATTCCTTCTTTGAACCACCCTAGTAAAACCCTATATAATGCTCAGACCAACCCATGGACCTTCCCCTCACCTTAGATAGTATCCTGAGACCCCACTATGAACTGCATCACAAGGGAGCTTCATTTAGAACCAAAAAGATCCATGCAAATCCAGGTCCTTCATCATTGTTACTAACTCAAGGGAGGATCAACACTTGGGGTGCTCTATTCAAAAATGACATGTGAGCCCTGGCTGGGTGGTTCAGTTGGCTAGAGCATCATCCCATCACTAAAAGGTTACAGGTTCCATCCCTGGGTCAGTGAACATCTAAGGATCCTCAATCAGGACACATATGGGAGGTAACCAATTGATGTTTTTCTTTCTCTCTCTCTCTCTAACAATAAATATATCCTCAGGTGAGGATTTAAAAAAAAAAAAATGAATGATCATTGGGTAATTTTATTTACTTGCAGCAAGTAAAAGTGACCAGGGATTCACATCCAAAGCTCTATCTCTAAAGGGAGGCTTAGCCATTGCTTATATATACTATTTGATTATATACACACTGGTTTCTTCTTTGCAGTTGGCTACACTTAACCAGTTGAGTTCCTGTCAAGCTCATCCTATTTACAGCTGCCTCGGCAAAGTATTTTAGCATTTAGCAAGAATAGCATTTAGTAAGAACCACCTAGACCTTTAGAAACTCATCCTGTCTAACAGTATGTCCAAAGCCCACTCCCGGAACACTTTACCTGGAAGGTCCGTGCTTGCATAGGGTAGAGGTGGAGAAGGGTGCCTCTCCCACCTCAGCAGCCTGTCCATCCTGCAGTCTCATCCCTCTTGCCAACTTCCACAGCCAAGGAAGTAAGGTGTACTCAGCCTAACCCCTGCCGCCAGCTGAGACCCTGGGGCAGGGGCAGGTTGGGGCAGCACATGTGTGCCCTGTCCCTGCAAGCAGTAGCTTATGGTCCTGGTCTGGGTTGATAGGGCAGCTCCTTTTGGTGTTGCTTCAAGCCAGCTCTCTAATGGTGTGCTGCTCCAAACCCTACTCCATTTCTCAGAGTGGTGCCAGATCCCCTGACTTGTGGGCTGGAGTCAAGGAGCCACTGCAAGGGAGTCTGGAGGCTGAGAACCCTGCCTCCTGCTCTGCAGTGCATTCCCCAGACCCTGAGGTGTAAAAAAATTAGGTTCTAAGAGCCCTTGAAGAACACATAAGGGGAGGTTTCTAAGGTTAGTCCAGACCTGAAGCAGGAACTCCAAGAACCTGAACAGGACACAGGATACCTGGCTGAAAGTACAGTCACTCCCCAAGGTGAGTGATGCAGTATGAGAGGGAGCCTTGGGGGTCGTGGCTGCGCCAGGCCCATTTATCTGGCAGACAGATTCTCTAAGGTCCCTGCTTTCTGAGTCCGATAGGATGCACATCCAGAAAAGAGGAGGAGTGGCTGGTTGCATGAGCAGCAGAGAGTGATGTGGTCAGGCTAAGAGGTGAGAGCTGAGATGGCTCTTCAACTAAAGGATGAAAGGAGCCAACCATGTAAATATCTTTTCTTGGAGAGGGAACAACGCTTGTAAACAACCTGAGAGGACACTGGCCTTCATGCTTTGAAAGAACTAGGGGAAAGTCAGTGTGACTGGAACGCAGGCGAAATAGGATCCCATGTAGACATTGCAGGAAGAACCACTGCCCTCTGTTGGGCAGGGATTCAGTGGAGGAATTAGGAGCTGGAGGCAGCGGCGGTGTGGCGCGGGGGGTGGGGCGGGGGTGTGTGTGGCGCGGGGGGGGGGGGGCGGGGGGGGGCGGTGCGTAGCGGAGAAGCGGGAGGGGAAAGCTGGTGAAGGAGGAGCTCAGCCCCAAGATGCGGATTCCCAGAGGAGGGCGCTGGCGAGCCAGCCACCACAGAGCTGTCCCCAGGAAGGAGGTGCTGTCCCTTTTCTCCTTGGACACGAGCATGCTCTTGTGAGTGGATCACATGTGAGAAAATAAAAATGAACTCCGCCTAAGGAAGAAAAGTCTGTAGCCGTTGGTGGGGCTGGAGTGGCAGCAAGGAAGCAATCTTGGCAGAACGCCCTTTCTGAGCACCCGATTTCTTCGGGAGAAACTTGGGTTCCCACTGCCACATGTTGTGACAAGCTCTGCTGTTTGAAATCCTCTCAGTAACAAGGAAACCCCATCCTGTCCTGGGAACCTAAGTCACTTTGACTGAGAGGCAGCATTCCTGCCAGAGCTCTCAGGGTGGGGAGAGAGCGCATTCCATATTCATCTTCGCGGTTCATTTCTGGATGAGAGGACACAACAGAATAGACTGTCCTGTTCGGCTTGCAGCCTGCCAGGCACGGCTTCATTCAAATTTTGCCTGAACAAAGCCCGCAGTCCCCTCAAGTCCTGTAAGCAATCCTTCCGGGTGAGGGCCCCACTACCCCCACTCCCAAATTGTGTGTTGGGGGTAGGGGCTCATTGCTCAGCGTCAACTAAGCCTTTGTCCAATAACAACAGGCCAGCGCCTGGTGGTTTAGTCTGATCCCACCTGTCCAAGGCCTGGGCAAGAGGCCCATGAAGGGCGTCTGGGAGCCTGGGTTAATTCTGGGTTGAAGAAGTCAGAAACTGATGACTGAGAGAGGAACAATATGGGATGAACTGGTGTTAGCCCTTGAGGTTGGCTGCTGAGCCCTGGAGTTGGGCTCCTGATTCCCAAAAAAACAAGCTCTCCTCTTTCCCTCCCTGGAGGAGGGTGTAGGAAAGGTTGCCATAGGATATAAGGAGTCTCTCCTCAGACTTCCTGTGTGCAATTATTGTGCTGCAAAGACCCTTTCCCTGGGCCTATTTCTCGGGGGGTGGGCGGCGCGGGCGGGGTGGGGGGCGGTGTGCAGGGATGGTTTTCGTCATAATTCCCTCCCCTTGTCATCTTCTCCCCGATGCGGGGCAGGTCAAGACAGAACCCCAGAAAGCAAAGGGTAATTTCCACTTACTGAATACTTAGCATGTGCTGGGCACTGTTATAAATCTTTCACACATTAACTCAAATCTCCCAGCAACATGAGATGGAGTCTTGCATTATCCCCTCTGTGAATAAGAGACCCATGCTCTCACAAGGTGTCTTGTTTTTGAGCCATGTATCTGAAGGAGTAGGCTACACTGCCTTTCTGGTATCTGCTTAGGGACTATATATCTCTCCCCTCTTCCTCTTTATTTAAACAATCTTATTTTTTTCTGATTGCAAACATCTTTCATACTTATTATAGAAATTTTGAACATTACAGACATCTCACTTTAGAAGGTAAACCAATTTCTAATGCAGCACCCAGAAATAATCAAGGTTCAAAGTTTGATATAATATTCTATAATTCTATCTCACACACACACACACACACACACACACACACACACACACTCTTATATAATTTATATAATTCTGTGAAGACCAGCCAGGTTCTTACATGAATCAATAGTTCATTACTTTGTATTGCTGAGTCCTGGAGAGTGTTTTTAAAATAAGGGTCTACTAACTTAAGAAAATGTCATATGGTTTATTCTATGACAGGTCTCAACCTCACCATCAGAGGAATATTCTTAAGGCAAGGTCAAGTCAACTCTGTTTAAAATACACCAAAAATCCCCTACTTATCTTATAGGAAAATCCCCATAACATGACCTATTGATACTACAGCCTGACTCTAGGCCCCTGTAAGACCATCAATGCTCCAACTTCACTATCACGGCCCTCCCTTCTATAATCACTCTGCCTGGGTGCTATCTAAACACACCACAGACTGCAGCCTTAGCCTTAGGGCACTGCACTTCCCTCCTTCTTTAAGAACTTGTCCCAATTCCCCCAGCATCCCTGCATCACCAATCCCTTCCTTGTAGGTCCTTTAAGGAGGCCTCCAAGGTCACTCTACAACTGCACCACACTCATCCTTCTCATCTGTTTGCTGCTTTTACTTTTTGTATTGTACTTTGCCCCTAATTCATGTAATATTTATTCATTCACTGACTTGTTATGGTCTCCCACCCCTACCATAGTCTACTTCAAATTGGCACCTGCAGAATTTTCTTGGTTTTGGCTCACAGGTTTGGCTGTTTGTTCTCAGATTGCCATTGGCCATTTTGAGCTTTTCATTTTCTCAGGTTGATTTTTTAAAAATCTGGTTGCATTCTTTCCACTAATCTGACAGATTATAATAGCCCATAGATCTTAGAGTTAATTCTACAGCTACAATTTACCAGAATATATAATATCTGGTACTCTATCAAAAAATACCGAGGCGTGAAAGGCAAATTACTACCAGACAACATAAACACTGAGAAAAAAGATGCAAATAATGGAATGATTAGGCCAAGATTTTTAGCTGTGATAATGTATTCAGAGAATGAGCTGATACTTGAAGATTTTCCAAAGAAAATTGAAGCTATGTCTTGTGGGTTGAATTGTGTCTTCCAGAAATGTATGTTCAAGTTCTAATTCCCAGTACCTGACTCTGCAGCCTTATCTGGAAATAGGGCCTTTGCAGATATAATCATTTTATATAAGGTAATATTGGATTAGGGTGGGTCCTAATCCAATGACTGGTGTCCTTATAAGAAGTGGAAAATTTGGACACAGAGAGAAGTCCATGTGTCAATGGTAAAGATGGGAATGATGCAACTGCAAGTCAAGAACACCAAGAATTGCTGGTAACCACCAAAGCCGGGAAAAGGTAAGGAAGAGTTCTTTTTCAGACTTCAGAGGGAGAATAGCCTTACCAACACCTTAATTATAACTTCTCGCCACCGGAACTATAAGAAAATTAATTTTTTTACATAATTTAAAAAAAGATTTGTTGGCCATGTACCAAGAAAACACTATTTACAAAAGCAGGCAGTGGGCCAGATGTGGCCCGTGGACACTATCTAGTTTGTTGATCACTGCCCAAGACTATGAGATCCTAAAAACTCCCCTGATGGGGCAGTGCCCCAAATTCTTCCTCCCTCTAGCACACATGTCTTTCTAGGGCATCTAGAATACTTGCTGTCTCCTCCTCACCAAGTCCCATGTCAATATAGTTGATTGTGGTGAGGTGATCAATGTCTCTTTAGATACTACTGTAACTAGAGCAGGAGTTACCACAGACAAGAAGGCAGGCAATGTTCTCATGGCCATGTTATGAGACAGTAAAATGTTTTAACCTCCTCCTTGATGCTGATTGAAGAGAATAGGTCGATTTCTCAAGTGCCAGAGGCTTGTTGAGCTGTGCTGGCAGACACTACACTAAGTACTGAGCTGTGATTTTGGCAACTACTTGGGTTTTTGGTGGTCTGCTATCATCTGTCAGAATCCATGTGTGCTTTGCTAGGACCAGACAGGAAAATTCAAAGAAACTATGCTTGCTTTTTACGTCTTTGGTCGTGGCCCTTAACCTCAGATGTTGCACAGGCTTTACAGCCTCTCCTTATTTAGTCTTGGATGGGGAACGTCATTTCAGAGGCTCTTTTTGGCCTTTCCTACCATATAGCTTTCCAAAAGCCAGGGGCAGTGTGGGGCTGTCAGCTGTCTAGAGCACCCCTGCCCACTTATTTAGTTGGGGAGATAAACCTTAGGGGCCTGTAAACCTCTTCTACCTACAGTGAGATGAACATGGCCCAGGAATATATTTGTCATCTGGACTCCCTATGCTCCCATTCTAACAGAGGGACCGGGACGGCATTTTGGATCCCCTTGTATCATTATCAACTAAGACCCCATATCTAATAGCACCCAAGAGACCTGGGTCACTTTCTCCTACATTCAATTGTTACAATGCTGCCAGGCTCTTCATTTCGATTGGTCTCTGGATCTGAGTTCTGACCCTGATCTGGAAATAGGAACAAGACCCCGATTTTCCATCAATTTTCTGGTCATAGAGCCAGAGATGAGAGAGGAAGTTTGAGAGACCTCATAGCTGCGCCTGAAAGTGGCCCCTGGACCCAGAGGTTTATTAGCCTTTGCCACAGATTTGGCAGGGTCAAAATCCCCCGTCTTTTGGGCTTCACTGCCTCACATCTGATGATTGCCCCCTACCTGGTCTCTGCTCTCCTGTAATCCGTTTATCCTTTTCTCCTACTGCCAATCCTGGCAGAGAAAAGCTTCCAGTAAGCTTCTCAAAAAGCTGGTGCACCTTCTTAGCACATTCCTTGTCAATTTAGTAAGTGTCCTTGGGTCTTGTCAGGAAACTTTTTTTTCCTGGCCTTTTATACCAAATCTTTCCTAGCATGCCCACTTAGGTCCTCTGACCTCTTTTCAAAACCCAGCATCTTCCCGACACATTGTCTTCAAGCTTCAAGGGTCAACTCCAGCAGATCATTTTAGTCTATTTAAATTCTGAATCCTACGAGGGGACCCATATTAACCATTTTATACTCAACCCTCTGGTCCAGCATCAAGCTACTCCAAGGCGATATGGGTCCTGCCCATAGGTACCAAGTTTTTCTGGTAAAATATCCCTTTCCTTGTGCACTGTGGTTCTATATCCTATACCGTGGTCAGTCCTATTTTTTTTTTAACATAAGCCAGCAAACTTTTAAGAGACTAAAACATTTCAGGTTTTGCAGACAGGCCAAGGCAAATTTTAAAGTTTTTTTATTTGTTGACAGAACTTGAAATAATTACATTTTGTACTACAGGTCAACTTTTTTTTTTTTTTGGTTGGGGGAGATTCTACTTTCCTAACAGGGTTCCCTGCCAACAAATTGACTCAGCTCTTGGGCCACAGAAGAGATGGCAAGCTGATTTGAGCTCCCAGATTTTGAGCAGACAACAGCTTACAAATTACCTCCTTCAGGTGAGGCCTCCAGATCAGTCTTTCTCCAAGTAAGGATCACTGTTGTTGGCCCAGGTCTTAAGATCACCTTGGGATCAAAGGTCATTTAGCACATTCCCTCTCTCAGGTTATTGGCATCCAGACCTGGGCTCTAAACTTAGCAAAGGAGTTTTATCGAGTGTGTGTTCTTGTCTTGCAGAGTCCTAACCTGTTATTAAATGTTTGGCAAGCTCCTAGGTGCTCCTCTGGGTCTTCTTCAAAACCCAGACCTTTGCCTCCCTGTGGTGGATTGCTGCCTGAAACTTGGAGCCATACTGTGTCCATGCAACAGGCAAGCTGTGTACATGGCCTAGAAAAGGTCATGGTCATGGTCTTTGCCTCCATAGAATTCTCACATTACCCAGTCTTCTCTGAATCTTCGTAATTCCACCTGTTCTGGTACTTAAGGTATTCCTGGGTGAGGCTGCTACCCTGAGCCTGCATACTACTACTGACAAGGATAGCAGGTGAGGTGGGCCTGTAAAACCCGACTGGGTCAGGAAAGGTTGAAGCAAAGACTCCAATCTACCTATACTTATTTTTAACAAACTTTTGGGGGCTTAACCAAAGCACATTTTTTCTGTAAATGAGGACAGTCCTTTGAAATGAAGATTCCAGATGATCCTTAAATTGGTGAAACTATGACATGTGCACTAAAGCAAATGAGAAAATAAACAGGAAAACTACCAATAGTAGCTATCAAGCAAAGTTTGAGCTTTCTTTTAAAAATAAACTCCATTCACATTTTAGAATCTTGGTTTTATTTAGTGCATTTCATAAAAAGTGATGCTAATATGCCATGTTCAGAGCTGCCTGGGATTTGGATGCTGATTTACACTGCTGGGCAAATGACAATTTAACAATTCTAAAGATAGGTCTAAAAGCTTAATATGTATATCCTACAATAACCTGTAACTGCTAACGGAGGAGTGTACCCTCTAAGTAATAGCCAGTAGAAATATAAAAAAGCAATGTTTAACCAGCATGTTTTACATTAAAAAAAAACAAAAACAAAAAAACCCCCTGAAATATGATGACTTGTAACACACGTGGCATTCAAAACAATCTCTATGAAAAATGGATGTGACTCCAACATGAAGTGAGGGACCAGAAGGGCTTAAGAGAACACAAAAGTCACAAGAGACTGGGGCTGTGTGCTTCTATTTTTCTACTTTTTGGGGATTTTTTTTCCTAGTCATCATTTCTACCACCCATACATACTTAATACTTTTAAAAGCTGATTTTTATTTTAGCCTCCTTGTAAAAATATAAAATCAGATTTAATGTGCTAAATTATTTTAAAATTCAAAGAAATACAGCATTCAAATGAATTCTCTTCAATTACCCAGTTGTTTTGATACTTCATGGTGAGTAGTCAGTCTATGCCAATCATTGTGAAAAAGTCTTTATTTTAAGAAAAAAGTTAACAAAAACTTAACAAATTTCACTTAGCAAAATACACCCAAAAGGAAATCACAGTAAAGAAAGATTTAAGTCAAGGCCTCCCCAATTCCTACAGTATTAGTAATGTGTCTCAATTTTCAAAACTAACTTTTAAAAAGCTTAAACTTAACCTAAAAGATTTTAAATGAAAATAAACTAGAATGAACAAACGTGAGAAATACTCCTCTTTGAATTAGGGATCTAGCACCTTGAGTTTCCCAAAAATCACATCTCCTCAATGTGTTCATTGTGATGTGGTGTGAAGATCCACATTTGATGTACTTAAAACTACTTGAACTCAGATAACATCAACCTGAAGTACACTATCAAAATATTGAAAAAAGCTGAAATAGTTTTAGTTTACTCAGTATCACAGACCAGAAGTAAATTTGCATGAGAAAACACTGAAGAGGTAACTTTTTAATCCAGAATTTCACAAACTCATGGTGCAAAATGGATCCCACAGCTTTTTCTAGAGTAATAACTGCTTTTCACTGCTTGGCTGCCTATGAAAATTTAAAACTCAAATGCTCTACAAAATTAGTCATACCCAGCCATGCTATTCTGGCCACTGTAGCTAGCCCCGTAACAGCCACTCACAGACTGGCTCTCGAGGCCACTGTAAGTAGACTGGGTGGACACCCCCATTCCTTGCATCATCTGGCTGCTGTATGCCCCATTGCTAGCTCCTGTTGTGGAATTCAAGAAAAGTTCTATGTATCTATGTTGCATGTTGGCCCTGTCTTTGGACATAGCTGCCACAGCTTCTTCATGAGTGGCAAACTCAACATCAGCTTCGCCCGTCACTCTTCCATCAGGGCCAATCTCAATATGGACTCTTACAGGGTTGAGAGGAGAGAAGAAGTTGTAAATGTCATTTTCTGTGGCTTTGTATGGCAGCCCCCTCATGTGGACACAGTGTCCAGTAGTACTCTGGACAGTGAACTCTCCATCCCCGTATCTGTGGTCATACATCCCAGAGAGACAGTAACTAAGGTCTCTTCCAAATAAGTCAGCGGTAAAGCCGTAGCCATCGCTAAGACCACTGTATTCCTCATAGCCCCCATATCCTGCACTATAAGCACCAGACCTCATCCTCTCCAAGCCTGCCTGCTTGACAATGCCAATATACCTCCTGGCTGTGCCTGGGCGGTCATAGGGCCCTGGCCGCTGTACGGACATAAACTTCAGAGGGGGATCTGAGTATGACCTAACTTCTTCCTGACTGCTCTTGAACACTTCAATATACCTATGCCCTATTCTCTCCTTGTGCTTCCCTAGAGCCTTCTCAGCTAACTCCTGCGAAGCAAACTGCACAAAGGCTTCCCCTGTAATCTTGCCCTCAGGGTCCACAGGCAATGTGATCCCATTTGGAACAATTTCCAACCCTGAGAAGAACTGAACAATTTCCTCCTTGGTGCATCCAAATGGGAGTCCTCGAAGCCGCACGAAGCCATCATTGGCGGTGTCAGCACTGTTTGGACCACTGTGCTTCAACACCCAATCCATCTCGGTTCTGTGGGACTTGAACACCTCAATGTATCGGTGTCCCATGCTTTCCCTGTCTTTTTTAAGGGCCATTTTCACATCATCTTCTGATTCAAGTTCAACAAAAGCCTCACCACTCTGCCTGCCTTCTCTAGTGTAGATGAAATGAATGCCTGAGACCCCATCATGAATTAGGCAGCCGGAGAGGAAATTCTGCACATCCTCAACAGAGCAGGACCAGGGCAGGCCACGGAGCTTGACCACAAAGCCTTCACCTCCCTCAGGGCCCAGCATCATGGATACTTGACAGGGCAGACTTCAAACAAGCTCAGCTGCTGCTTTTTGTGGCTGAAAAGAAAGCAAAAACTACGTAATTTTCCCTTTCGTATGTATAACAAGAACATGCAGTATATACGGTTTTCTCCCTTTCACAGATGAGGAAGGGTAAGAGAGATTGAAATACAACAAATACATTTGCTCTGACAGTCATTCCCAGGTCTCCCAAAAAATGTACCCAGACTGAGAAAGTAAGTTTAGTAGAATGTAGAGTAAAATTTGAAGAGCAATACAGTGATCTAGAAGCTTCAACAGTGTCAAAAATCTACCAAATCTAATGGTCAGTTATTTTAAGTTCTAGAAGGGAAGACAAGAGAAATCAATTGAGGCAACATTCAGAAACAGCAAGAGAACTCAGAACTAGAGGAAAACAGATGAAACGTATTATTGCACTGCTAAAGTTAAAGGCAGGAGAATAATTAAGTTGATACACTGAACAGAGACGAATCCAAGTATTAGGTTGAGCAAAGGCATTTTCTTGTTATATATTTATTCCAGGTATTTTTCATGATGATATTTGGTACTTCGTTTATAAGAGCTCTTGTGAGATTTTTCAACACTACATAAGTAAAAACAAGTGATGTGTCAAATCAAACTAAGTGAGACCAAACTGGAGTCATATCCAGACAAGTCCATCAACAGAATAGTATGTGCAATTATGTGCACTACAAGTACAGAAATCAAGCTTCTCAGGTTCACATGTAAATAAAAGTATATTCATTTACTGCTACATTTTATTGGGGGACTGGAAGAAAGGGGGGGAGGTACCCTTCTCACAGGGTGTCATAAAATGCACGTGGCATCTGGCACCCAGAGTTTAAGCTGAAACAGAGGAAAGGTCGAATCCAGCTGGAAAGAAAGTCTTCTGAAGAGTAGGAATGGAACCATGAGATAGCAATATATGCATAAAAAAGACAAATAAATTATTTGATATTAGAGAGATGGAGGGAGGGAGTAGGGAAAGAGAGGCATTAGTTTGTTGTTCCACTTATTATGCATCCATTGGTTGATTTTTATATGTGCCCTGACTGGGCATCGAACCCACAACCTTGGTATATCAGGGTGAAGCTCTAACCGAGCTGACTGGCCAGAGCCTAAATATATCGTTAAGAACCAAAAATATATTTTTAGTAATCAATGCTCAAAATGTGTACATGTAAGAATATGGAAATTAAATGTTTAATTAAAAGTGTCATTTCACATTAAATGTGCTAGACATTAAAATCAGTCCTAAGAGATGCCTTTCAAAGAAATGTGGGCCTATTAGTAGAAAAGGATAAAACAGGAAGCATGTTAGGTAATTTAAGATAGGGGGAAAAAAAAGAGCAAATTGGTAATAAATACATGAAATACTCAACTGCACTAGTATCAGGAAAAACAAATTATTGCCAAATTATGTTTTGACCCATCATTGTTTTCAGAATTTAAATATTCAGTGTAATAAATAAGGCCTTCGTTCAAAGCCTCAAATCCAACAAATTATTTCTCTCAGGTGATCCCACTGTCCACCCTAACTATGCCCATTAAGCCCAAGTCAGTAACTCCTGTAATAAAGGCTTCTTACAGTTCTACAGGGGTGGGAAAAGTAGGCTTATGGTTGTGAGTACACGAAAGATTTTATTCTTGTGTGAGCTCAATAATTCCTTCACAGCATGAATAACCAAATTAGCATTTTCTTTTTGCATTGCCCTCATACTTCTAGTTCCCATACCAACAGCCCATCCCAGGATACTTGGAACTGGTTTTTAAAGCTCTTTAAGCATTAACAGCTGGCCCTTACTGCAACCCAATCTGCAGCTAAAGTGTCCTATTAAGGTGACTTCATGTACTGTCCCATTCCAAGTCCTCATTGGCATACAAACCACAGGACAAAAGGTTCTAAGGCCTTGCAACTTTGGCCTACAACACATTATCTAGCTCCTATCACCCCCACCATTTTAAAACCTCCTGTTTGTTCCTGTGCCTAGAATGTGCCAGGTTCTCTGTGCCCTTGGATTTGACACATACGGTAATTCTCTCTTCAAATATATTCCACCCAACCATCTTATCTAGCTAAATCATACTAATCCTTAAGGCCCTGGCTCAACTATGCCCCTTGTTCTAAGAGATTTTCCCCTGCTACAAACTAAATCTTATGAGTTGATGCTCCCACACTTGCTGTGATTTGTTTAAAAGGTGTCTTCAAAACTGCATTGGGTGCCTGAGGGACAGACTTGTCTGTTCAGTCAATGTTGCCCAACCCCCAGGCAGAGCAGGCTGAAGATTAGCAAGGAATTAACCAATGACCAAGTGGGGGTTGGTCAATACCTCCCTCTAGAACATGGAAGCCTTATTTAGTCTGAGAAAGACATGCAGGAAGCATAAAAGAACAGACATTTCATAATAATTATGCAATTAAACACCACAAAAAAATAAAATATTCTCACATTTGCTTTCAGAATCCTCTACATTTTGATTATTTGCAGAGACTTAACAGTACTTAGGACATTTAAACTCTAAAGAACTCAGTTCTGCTAAACGTTAGATTTAAAGATAGTGACAAAAACATTCTTTACTTCACATTCCTACATTTGTATCTGCAAACTGAGAAGTTATTTTTCTTAAAATAGCTCACCTTAAAGATCAAGAGGGAGATCCAACAGTCGGAGACACTCCTGGTAGGTACGAATTGTCCTAAAAGAGAGATATGGCCATCTTGCCTCAGTGCCCAAGGACTCACCAGAGCAGCTACAGCAGCTCACAAGCTGGCCTAGGTTCAGAGCTGCCTTCTTCCAAGAAAGAAAGCAGGGCTGAGGGCTGTCCTAATTAAAGTACATAGCTGGCCCACCCACAGTCATTTAAGAGATCTACCTTTACACGGGGTAATGACAACAGCAGGGAAACTCCCACTTGCCCAGAGAAGACAACTCAAATTCCTGAGTTTCTATACATAAAACTAACAGCAAGAAAATTTAAATATTGAGGGTGAGGGAGGTGCAAGACGAGGGAACCGCCAGGGGAGCCAATCTTCACTAGAATGGACTCCAGAGAAAGTTTGCTAGAAATTGTCCAACAGGATTTGTAATTTATAAACATCCCTGGGTGGCAGAGTGGAGACACTCAAGAATTTCTTCCCCAGTTTCACTTGGTAACATCACTTGTAACCTGACATTCATCTTTTAATTAACTGAGAAAGACTAAAGGGAGGAAATGTTTAAATAAACTTTTCAACAGGAAAAACATTACTACCATTGCCCATTTCCACGTGGTAAGGCTGCCCTCAAAGGCCTACATTATGTTAAGTATAGGGAACATGTCTACATAGCTAGTTTTGGAAAAAACTGTTTAAGTCAAGTTAATTCCGTTGAGCTTGTGTGTTACAGATATTTGCCTTCTTTTACTAGCCTCCTGTGGTTATTACATGAAAAACTACTTGAGGAAAAAAACCCCTGTATAAATGTGAACTGCTGCAGTTTAAAACAATATATTTGGGACCGAGATTCTGCATTTTCTAACACGCTGCCTGGACTCCAGAGGCTCTCTCGAATGTGTTCCTCATTACTCTACTGGTTAGACGGGATTTAATTCGGATTCAAGCAATTTCAATCAAGATAAACCGGGTGCGCCCCTACGGGCAAATCCTGATTAGGTTTATCTGTTCTGTAAACAGGACGGCTTAACCCCCACCTCCCATCTTCTCGAAAGTTCAGGGACAGGAACTCGGATCTAAGCCTGGCTTTACCCTCCTCCATAGTCGTGAGCCAATGAGACCCAAAGAGCATTTTCACCCTAATTTGTAATGAATTTTAAACTACAGCTGGCAGCACAAACAGCCAGATTGTCCTGGACGTTGAAATTACTCTTAAAGTTCTACTTCTAAATTTCAGCTCGCAGAAGACGCCGCCTCAGGGTCACATGGCTGACGTTTCCGCTTTAAGACTTACCGCTGAGAAAAGCAGGGCCGATTTCTATTTACATCAAGCGATCGCGGTTCACAGCCAAAGGACCCCAATTCCACCCGACGCTTAAAATCGCAGAGAGCTCTGGGGAATCTCCAGGTGCATCTCCTTCTGTTATTAACCTGAAATCGAAACTGCCTGGTTACGGGTACAAGTCAGTGCGAGGCCGAAGCGCGGCCAGCCGCCAGGCCGCGTAGGAGCGATTTCGGCGGGAAGCGTGTAAGAGATTCCGGACGTCCAGGTCCTGGGGCAGCAGGACCCCGGAACAAGGAAAGTCGTGCGCCCCCGCCTCCACCTGGTGCCCCGACAGCTTCAGCCGGCCCAGCAGGGAGTAGAGCCGACGCCAGAGCACCCCATCCAGAACCTGGGCGGGGGCAGCAGCCGCTTCCGGGGCGGAGCGAGCTACGGGTGGGGAAGAGGTGGCGGAAAACTGCTCTCTGGGACGCGTGGGGGTGGGGTGGGGGGGAAGAGGGCCTAGGCCTAGGCCTCCTGGGCAGCCGGTGGGAGGAGCTTCGTGTCGGAGGACTAACGAGAGCGCCAGGAGGAAGTTCTCGGGCCGAGTGACGAGGGGTGGCGGAGTAGAGTTCTCCCGCCGGGTTTCCTGGGCCTCCGGGGGAGAGGAGGAGGCGGAGCTCCAGATCGAAGCGGGCCTCCTAGGGAAATCTTTGCGCTCCCGGGTTCCCCAGGGAGCCGGTGGTGTGCAGGCTGGGGTGGAGCTCCAGTTGGGGGTACTTCCTGGGGCGGAGTGGGGGAGGATAAAGTTCCAGGGACAACGAGGGAGAAGAAAGATAGGGGAGCGGTGGAGGGGCAGAGGCGGTGGGGAATTGCCCCGACCGCAAGGGTGAGGGGTGGCGAGCGGGGGGGGGGGGTCGTCCGCTCGCGGCGGCTCACCACGACTGGTCTGGGGTCTGAAGTCCGGAAGGCCGGCGCGCGGGGCTGCGTCCCGGAGGTTGAGACCGCGTGACTGGGCGGGCGGCGAGCCGGACGTGGGTCACGGGGTGTAAAGGAGGAAGTGCCACCGACGGGCCCGCCAAGATGTCACCAATGGAAACGCGTCCAGCAGGTGCGGCCCAGCGGCCCGCGCGGTTGGCCAAGGCAGGAAGTGGGAGGAGGGAAGAAAAGCAACGAGGAAGACTGTTCTCCGTACTGAGGAAAGGTGCCAGTGTAGGGAAAAGTCCAGAGTACCAGCGGAGGAGGGGAGGAGGGCGGGCAAGGTTATGTGGAAGGAGAAACCGTTAACAAAAACAAAACAACCACCACCACAAAATACCCTTTGAAGGCAGGAAGAATTTAGAACGGGAACTAGTGTATATATCTAGTACGTTGTTTTGTAGATTTGACCAGACTCATGTAAACAGTTTGAATAGTTCTTAAAAGATTACTTTTAAAACACGCAATTCTTAAACTTAATGCCTAACAATGAATTACATTTTATGAACCTTTTAATCCTAATTCAAATGAGCACATTGGAAAACAATTACAAGGTAATTGAGTTATGTGAGCAGTGACTGAGTTATTTTACATCAGGAATTAAATCTACTTACTAGAAATAATTACGAAATTACAGGATTTACAAGGAAAGAGGACAGTAATAGACGAGAATATGGTGATGCAGTCTGTGAAGCTAGACTATACGAAACTAGAGAAGACAAATAAGCCAACCTTCAAACAAATTAGCTCCAACGGAAAAAAAAACAAGGGGACATTTATTGAATAAAAGACACAAGAGAATTATAAAGGATTTAAAACACATGGGATATATTTGGCTCTTGAATCAAACGGGTAAACGTAAGACAATTTAAGAGAGAACTGACTAGAAATTTGTTACGGGATGTTTACTTAGTTTTAGATATGAGAGAATTGTAGTTATGCCCAGAAAATAAATGAATATTTAGAAATGCATTTTGAAGTATTTGTAGATGAAATGGTGTGAAGTAGATAGGGGGTGTACAGAAAACCCGTCCATAATTAGTAATTGTTGAAGCTGGGTGATAGGATTCAAAATCTGTTTCATGGCAAGTGAGAAACAGGCACCAAAAACTCACATTCAAGAAATAAAACTGGCTTGTTTTTGGTAAGACTATCTACAGAAAAGGGTACCTTGACTGCTTCATAAACATTTATTTTGCTGCTTAAAATCCTCTTCTAAGTATATACCTGGTAATTTGTATGACTCATTTTCTCATTTTATTTTAATGTATTTGCTGCAGTTGGTTTAACTGGTTGGTGATACCGTCAATGCGAGTGTTAATAATTGATTAATCATGATAATGGTTCCTGCCAGTGAAGGAACAACAAGTACAGAATACACAAGGGAGCCTGGTGTGCCGAGACAGAAGGCACCTGAAAACACCTGCAAACAAGGGCTAAGCTCAACAAGAGGAAAGCAGAGGGAGCTCTATCCTCCAAAGGTCTGGTCGGGTATTTGGGACTTTATTCAAAGGCCAATAGGAAGCCATGTAACTGTTTCAAAGCATATACTGTATTACAAAACGTATTCTAGCAGAATGGTCTAGTTGCTGTTTGGAAACTCAATGGTGAGAAAAGATGCATGGGAAGGAATGAGACAAGTTTTGGAAGGATTAATGGTACCCTGCAACAGAAGCACTGTGGTGAAAATTGAAGCATGTGAAAGGATTTGAGAAATGTGCAGGAGATAAAATTAAACTTAAGAGTCATTTATTAACCCAGAAATACTGTGCATTTATGCAAGATGCAGGTCCACAGAACAGTGAACAAGAAAGAAATTAATTTTTAGAAATGCACTTTGAAGTATTTATGGCTGATACAGTATGATGGCTGGGATTTGCTTCAAAACTGAGTAAAGTAGATGGAAGATGTAGGGAAAAAAATGTCCATAATTGTTAATTGTTGAAACTGGTTGATAGTATTCAAAATCTAGCCATCCCAAGGGAAGTGAAAAACAGACAATAAAGAAATGTCTGATGACAAATTCTGAAATGACCAAACACTAGGAAATGGGGATTAACTTACATTGATTGGGGTTCCATTTAAAAAGACCAGAAGTCATGCATAGGTAGCTAAAGTTTCAAAGTAGAAATTAGAAGACCACATTATTCTTTTCTTTGTACAATATATTTTCCTACTTATTCCCCTTAGATGTTCGTTCAAATTCTTTAAAATTTAAAATGAAACCCTTTGCCAGGATGTTCTAGTGTTGGTTGCTTTGTACAAATATTTTCATTTTGTGGTAAATCCTTTTAATCTTTATATTCAGTTCTTATGAAACCCACAAGAGAATTTTAGATATCATTTCTGCTGCTCATGTATGTTTTTCACTTGAGCAGATAGTTCTGAAGAAGAAGCAATTCCCTCTCAAGGGGACAGTCCATGAGCAGAACCCAGATGTCTGTTACGGTTTCCTGCTGTACTAGAAATTATATTGGAAACCTCAAAGGTCTTTTCTAAGCCAACGATTTAAAAGTCCCAGTTTAGTGGCTTTTAAATATTTCCTGCTGTCAGGGATGAACTTGAGAGTACGATGCAGGTCTGAACCAACTTATTTAAAAAAATAAAATAAAAAATAAAAATAAAAAGCACCGACACGAAACTACTAAAATTTCAAGGGGGCTCATGCACCTAAGTGTGAGAAATCTTCTAATTTGCACAACATGCCAAGTTCAAGACACAAAGCTACCTAAGACAAAAGGTATTTGAATTATGAATCATTAAATACATTAACATTTTAAGTGTTCATTGCTTTAACTACATTTTTATCCATCAACGGGGATAATGTTATGATCTGTAAGCAACAGGAAAGCTGTTTTCTAATATCTTTTAACTAGTAGGCTCTTTAGATTACTTAGTATAGGTAAATCTGGGGTAATACAATGTTTTTCCTCAGTTTTTATTTCTCAAAAGCTGTGTTAACTTAAAAGCAAAAACAGTATATGTGATGTCAGGTAAATTACAATGCTTGTATTGAAATTAACAAAGGATAAATTTTTGTCCAACAGAACAAGCAACTATTGTTCTCTACATATTTTTAAATTTCAATAATCTTAAATAACATAATCAAAATAATGTGATCAATATAAAAAATTGATATATTTCACATTTTTTTCATACTAAGTCTTAAAATCTTGTGTGTATTTACACTTACAGCCCATATCAATTTGGACCAGCCACATTTCAAGTGCTTATTAGCCACATGTAGCTAATAGCTACCATCCTGGATAGGCACTGATCTGTATCAATGGTCTTCAACCTTTTTCATCTCATGGCACATCAAAAATAAAAGTGTAATTTTGACTTATTCACACTCTATGGCTATTGTTGTGTTGGTTTTTGTCATTTTTTTAATTAAACAATACGTGGGAAAAGAGGTCAGTGCCCCTGACTGACTAGTTATTGCATGTTTTAAAAATTCCTGCAGCACACTGGTTGAAAATCGCTGATCTATGTATTACTGATTCCATTTTGCAGAGAAAAAAATACATAGTAGATGGTCTTCATAAAAAGAAACACTATTAGACTTCAATTGCTAAAGATAAAATCTGTTCTCAATTCAGGGGAAAATTTCACCACCTGTATTAATTGGTATTGCTCTTTCCATATTAGAAAATATGATTCTAGCATAGATAAGAAATGGGGGGTAGGGTAGATATTTTGCTAAAGTAAATACAATTGCTAAGAAGATAATCTCCCAGTTACTTGCCCCTTTGCCCCCTACATCAACTTTCCTGTAGCTTTCTCCCTGGAAGCAAGTAGCCTATGAGCTGGGCAAGCAATTAGATTAAAGAGCTGGGCAAAAGTCCTTAGGAGGCCTGCGGGTTACACTTATGGTCTCCAGGGAGATCACTGCAGTATATGCTCATGGTCTCCTCCAGAAGGTGTGTTTCAGGGCGCCTAGAGCCTCATCCTGGGGGCTTGGAGAGGAGAACCTTATGCTCACTGCTGGTTGCTGCTTAAGCACCATGGCACACTGTCCTAGGAAAGTGGAAAACAGACAAGAGAAGGAAAAGAACAGAACATGCTTGAGGGGCTTCCAGTATCCCAAGAGAATAATACCACACACAGGAAAACAGAACAGCATTTTTTAGGAACAAGAAGTGCTGGGCAAAACCATAAATAACAGGAAAAAAAACAACAAGCACTTTCAAATATTCAATTACAGAATTAAAAAACTTTCTGGTACATACTAAAAATTGAGTTTCAAATTTCAAAGTAATGAATGAAAGGACAGTGGCCTGGAAAACCAAATGAAAAAAAATATAAAATATATAGAAATAAAGGAAAAAGATGAAATTTGGAGGACATAAAAATATAACATGGGACATGAGAAATGAAATTTCAGGAGAAAAAGACTCAAGTGGGGGCAAGGAGAACTGATAAAGAATGGAAGGACATTTTCCTGTCTTAAGATAAATTATGTAGTTTCCAACAGACATTCTAAAGGCACAACCCACAGCTCATGTTGGTAAAATTCTTACATTTAAAGTATAGGAAGAAACTGCTTTGGAAAAAGAACAAGGTACAAAGAATAAAAATATGGTAGACAACTAGCAACCTACAGAGCACTTGAAATGTGGCAAGTACAAATTGAGATGTGCTGGATAAAATACACACTGAATTGCAAAGATTAAAACAATGTAAAATCTTTCAGTTTTAAAGTACTGTTGAAATATTTTGGGTGTACTCAGTTAATCAAAATACATTAATTATGCTAAATTAAAATAAGAGTGTGATAAGAATTTGTAATATTTGTTACTAGGTAAGGATTTTTGAAAAGGAAGGTATACTGTCAGGGGAAAGCTAACAGGAGCTTAGAATTAATTCTTCATTCTAATACATTATCTCCCTGCCTCCTCTTTAATTATCACTGGTTCTGTTCAGGTCCTGTTTAAGAGAACTATTTCCTAGCCCGAAGCCACACAGATTTTTTTCAACTTACGAAGTTCTGTTTGCATCTGAATTTCTACATTTTGATGTACAATCAATTTGGAATTGATTTTCCATTTCCAAGAGTTTCAGAATTAGTTTATCAAGTTATACAGGCTAATGAACTCAGAAGAAAAAGTCCTAAATAAATATTAGCCAACCACATCCAGCAATACATAAAGCAGTATTACATCATGACCAAGTTAGGTTTATTCCAGAAATGCAATTGCAGTTCATTTCAAAGTTAATCATCACTGAAATTTGTCACGCTGACATTTATGAAAGCTAAATGGGTTAACTAACAATTTTTCCTGTTTTATGAGAAATTCTAAGAGACATCCTAAAAAATAAAACAGAAAAAGAAAGTAGATACCCTCTATAAACTAAGAGTAGGGAAAACTTGCCTGACTATGGAGGGGCACCCAAACACAGAATATAGGAAAATATCTCAAAATCTGATTACATTAAAAAACCAAGTCTCTATGCATGGCTGAAAACAATGTTAAGCTAAGCAAAAATAAAAATGATAAAATGTGGGAAAATGTCCAACAATCAAAAAACAAAAACTTAAACATGAAAAGATGGTGCTCAACCTCACCCATAAATGATAGACTGAAATTTTAAATGACATAACATTTAAAATATCTATCATGGTGGCAAAAATACCTAAGTTTCCCAACATATTCCCTTGGCAAGGCTGTGGATAATAAGTAGGCACTCTCAAATACTGTTTGTAGAAATACTAAATGGTTCACCTCTTCTGGTCAAAAAGGGGAAGACACCTACAAAGGCTATTTGCTGCAGCACTATGTCTAATGGGAAAAGACTAGAAACAACCCAATTACCCATTACTAGTGGTCCAGTTAATAAACTTTGGTGGATCCACTTAAACCAAATGTGAAGGGTTCCCACTGGCTAAAAATTAGATAATTGAGCAAAGAGAATAGAACCTACCGTGGATTAAAATACATCCTATATGCTAAAACTCATGAATTTATAATGATACCAGAAAAATTGTCTTTGGCATATGCTAGGGATTCAGTGCATTATGCTGCATATTAATAACCATAAAGAAAACACTAAAAACCATAACCTTCCTTTTATAAAGTACATCTCAAAATGTCCTTTCTCTAGAAGTGTTCCTAATAAACAAAAACACTTAAAATATGAACTAATTTGGAAACATTGATAAAATAATGGATCTAGGGAATAACCATCAACAGCTGCTAACATCACAAAGGGGAAAGGAAATCAACCAATATGTGCCCTCTGGTAGGAGTACACAGCACCTCAAATGAAATATTCTTTCCACAAAAACTTCCAATGGAATCAGAACAAGCCTTTAGAGATAAATGCCATTTTACAGTAAATGCGGAATACAGAGATTCAAACACCACCACAGAAATACAATCAGAAAAACCCAGAGTGTGAAGAAAGACCTCTACATGACACACAACCTGATTTGTCAACAAAAGTTGACAGAAGTTGAAGAAGTTGAGAGCAACTTCATTCTACATCATCACTAATAAGGTAGTCACCTGTCACACTTGAAATTTGGCTGGTACAAACTGAGATGTGCTGTAAACAACAAAGTGTACACTGGATTTTGAAAGCTTAGTTTGAAAAAATAGTGAAAAACAATTTAAAAATGTAATAAATGAGTATTATTTTGGATATGTGAAACTAAGTTATTAACTATGTGGCTTGCAATTTATTTCTATTGGACAGCACTGCTTTGGGTTAAAACACAATTTGAGACAGAAAATCTGCCAAACAAAGTGTGATCTTATTTGGATCCCAATTCAAACCAACCAGCTGTTCAGAAATATTTATTAAACAATCAGGTGTATTTGAACACTTAGTATTTGTTGATATTAAGGAATTATCTCTTCAGGTGTGATGGTATTATGGCTGTATTTTAAAAGTCCTTGGAAATACAAGCTGAAGTATGGATAAAAATATGATGTATGTGCTTGCTGTAAAATAGCCAAGCTGGTCTTACCTGAGCCTGGTTCTCCCTCTGCCCTGCCTTTTATCTCCCCCAAGTACCCAAAGCAGGGTTCAGGATAACCAGATGAGGGCAGGAGCCCTGGCAGGAGCCGGTTGTCTGTCAGAAAGATCTAAATCCTACTCCCAGCTGAGTCACTGGGCAAGTGACTTCTTGTTTCCCAGTCTCCATTTTCTCATCTCTAATATGAGGATAATACCAATATCCCCTTATAGCCTGGTCATGAACATGTTATTAGAAAATGTAAAACACGCAGCTGTGAATAGACCCAGTAAGGATCAGTTAATACGGCTTTACAAAAAGTGAGTGCCAGAACTCAGAATGAGGGGAGGTTGGCAGGACGTTATCTCCTGTGTAAGGGCTTCCCCACTCCCATTTGCAAACCTTCCAGGAATCTATCCTGATGGTCACCTTCACAGTTTTGGCCATAAACAAGGACAAACTCTTCCATTTAATCAATCTTTTCCCTTAAGTCAATTCACGTTTTTACTTGATAGTTTAATGGGAAATTTGTAACAATACTCAAGTGAAAACCGGTCACCTGTCAGTTAAAAAGTAAGAAAGACCGTAACATGGAAATAATAAACCTAATCAATGTAAAGAAATACATACAGGAGCACGAGATCCCCAAATCAAAGGATGAACTCACTTAACATTAGTGATAGGGCAATCTTCTCCCAATATTGACTTATTTTAAAATGAAAAAAATCTTGTCTGGAAATTCGCACTGAAAACACTTTTCACTGATAGAGCCTAATATATATATATTTTTTTTGATTAACCGGAGAACTCAAGATATTTTCCTTACTAAAAATTTAGAAACAGTAAACTTTTAAAAACGTGACTAAAAGTAACAGAATTACATTAGTATCAGTAGTTTCGATGGTATTTTTAGTTAAAACATTATTTGCAGCCTTCGAAATTCTCCCTGCCTCACCAGGTTTCGGACAAGCAAAGGCTACCCTCATAACCTCAGGCACTTCCGCCCTCCACCTTCCACCCACTGCAGTCCCGCGCGGTTCCAGGAAGCCGCCGCGACGCACCGTCCCGCAGCGCGCCACCGCTCGCGGGCTCCTCTCCCACTACGCAGCTGCCCCTCAGGGAGAGGCAAGATTTCCCGCACCCTGCAAACAGTTATGAAAAATAGAGAGAGAAGCACGTTCGTTTGTCCTCGGGCCTCCAAGGGAAGAAAACTTCTGCGAACGCCATTCGGCTTGAGACAGCCCCGGACCAGCAGGACGCCGGGCAGTACTCTAGAAGATGCCCAGGGAATGGGAGGTGGGGGGTCCTAAGCTTGTGGCCTCCCAACCGTTTCTATAAAAAACCAGGGTAGGCGGGGACCCCGCGACTTGCCAAGCGTCACCCACACTACCATCGCCACTTTCGGTGAACCACGCGACACAGAGGCAGAGGGCGCAGTGCGAGCGCCGAGTCCAGAAGTTTCTTAGGTAGAGTCAAGAATCAGCAAACATATTCAAAGATAAAAAGTAAAAGACAAAAAGAAACGGCCGATTAACCAAGCTCGCTCAGAAGAAGTGTGGTCACCAGATAAAAACGAGAAACAAAGAGGTTCAAGCCAAAATGCAGACACAATACCTCTCTGGCCAGGAGACAAACGCAGACAGGGGCTTAGGGCACGCGCACGGCAGAAAGAGGAAGGAAGGGAGCAAAGACCGAAAGTATAGGCCCGGCGAGCGGGAACGTGGGAAGGGGAGGAGTCAATCCCAACCCTTCTACTTCAGCTCCCCTGGGCTTCCAGCCACGTGGAGAAACTACTTTCATTTTTAAATAAAGTTCCTCTTCGAGTGTCGCCCGGTGCCCTTACTCCTGGCAGGGGTGCTCAGGCTCTCTCCTTCCCTTTCTCGCTGCAGGACCTGCCTCCTCGGACCCCAAACCTCAGTTCTGAGGTCTATTATCCGAGTGTAAGGCCCTTGACCTCAGGCCCACCTCTTTCAAACCCCAATCTCCGCCCCGCCACCCTCACCCCCCGTGGACTCAGCCCGCGATGGACATATAGCTGTGCGGCCCTTGACCTCAGACCCCGTCTACTCCGTCCTCAAATCTCAGACCTTCGGTCCCCACCAGCAGGAGGCCCAATCCCTCCCTGACCGGCACCACGATAGGAGGCCATTGACCTCAGATGCTGTCTCCCCGGACCCCAAATCTCAGCCCTGCCACCCCCAACCCCAGGGGGCCCAGTCACCGGTCGGTCCCAGGTGTGCGGGCTTCCGACCTTAGGCCCGTCCCGCCCCTCACCTCGGGCTCCGAGTCTCCACACTCCTGCTCTACTTCACGCCCGGCACTTCAGAGGTCCCTTTGAGCACCTAGAGGGTGGAACGCGGGGATTGGCAGTTGTAGTAGAGGCAGTTGAGACTTGTTTACCATCACCATGGAAACCCCTAGAAGCGAGCCCTGGGCGTGTCTTCCAGTAGGTCTGAAGCACTGCAGGCCCGAGTCCCCAACTCGCGCCGGTAATGCGCACGCAGCCCTTCAAATGCTGCTACTCTCAGTGTGTTGGGCTCCTGCGCCACAGCACCCGGAAACAGCAGCCTCGGGAACCCGCATCCCACCCCGCTTCTGGCTGCCGGCGCAATCCTGGTCAGTTTCCCCATGGAACCCCACCTTTTCCAGAAGGACGCCAAGTAGTCCTGTTTCCACGACGGAACCGGAAGGTGCAGGCACCGCAGCCGGGCGGGACCTCCAACGGCGGACGTCCGGACACGGGACCACGAGGGCGCCATTATCTAGCTCCCAAAGCGTAGTCAGGGATTGGTCAATCGGGCGGAGGGCGGGCCTACAGAAGGGGCAGTTCGTGGAGAGGAGCTGCGAGCCGCAGAAAGATGGAACCAGGACTAGCGAGCTGCTGGCTAGTGCTATTGAGTCCCTGAAGGTACTGAGAGATTCCCGCCCCCGCCCCAAACCAGTGAGTCCAAAGGACGTGTGGGTTGAAGACCAGCCTGAGAAGGAAAATGAGAGCTGTTTTCCTGCAGAGGAAGAAAGGGAACTGAGAAACCGGGAACGCAGAAAGGCTACACGGATAACAGGATTTAGGGAAGAATAAAAGGTTGAGTGAGGTGGCTTTCGTGATTATCGCTTGGACTAAAAATCTCCAAAGCCTCTGAAGGTGACTCGGGGAATGCAGGGTTTTCAGTTAAGAGCACCTGAGCCGACGAGCTGGCTGGAAATGGCTAACTCTCCTGAGACAATGGAGCAGATTTTTCGTGTCATGTTCTAGAGTTAACAGTATTTTTATTTGTTTTTTAATTTTGCTGTATTGTTCCCATTATCATTTATCCCACTATACCTTCTGCCACCTCTACCCACCTGACCCCCTAAAGTTAATTCTTATGACTTAAAAAAAACCAAAAATAAGCTACTCATCACAAGCAGAAAATTTTTTTGATTTCTTAAAAATTTTAATTATATTTTATTGGTCATGCTAATACAGTTGTCCTGATTTTTCTCCCATTATCGCACTCCACCCAGCACCTCTCACTCCCTTAGGCAATATGCCCACCATTGCTTATGTCCATGGGTCATGCGTATAATTTCTTTGCCTACTTCATTTCTTATACTGTACTTTATATCCTTATGGCTATTTTATGACTACCTACTTGTACTTAAACACCTTGCCTCTTCACCCATTCCTCTACACCCTCCCATTTGGCAATCATCAAAACCCTCTCTATCTATGATTCTGTGTTTTTCTTGTTTGCTTTGTTTTTTTAGATTCAGTTGTTGAAAGATAAGTATTTATTGCCATTTTATTGTTCATAGTTTTGATCTCCTTTTTCTAAAATAAGTCCCTTTAACATTTCATGTAATAGTTTGGTGATGATGAATTCCTTTAATTTTGTCTCATCTGGAAAGCTCTTTATCTGCTCTTCCACTCTTAATGATGGCTTTGCTGGGTAGAACAATCTTGGCTGTAGGTCCCTGCTTTTCATGACTTTGAATGTTTCTTGCCAATCCGTTCTAGCCTGTAAGGTTTCTGTTGAGAAATCAGCTGATAGCCTTATGGGAACCCCCCTGTAGCTAACTAACTTCTTTTACTGCTTTTAAGATTCTCTCTTTAACCATTGGCGTTTTAATTATGATGTGTCTTGGAGTGGGTCTCTGCATCCACCTTGTTTGGTACTCTGTGCTTAGTGGACTTGCATGTCTGTTTCCTTCAACAAACTAGGGAAGTTTTCTTTCATTACTCTTGCAAGTAGATCTCCAATTTCCAGTTCTTTCTCTTCTCATTCTAGCCCTATGATATGAATGTTGTACTGCTTGAAGTCTTCCCAGAGGCTGCTTATACTATCCTCCTTTTTTTGGATTCTTTTTTATTTCTTGTTGTTCTGATTGGTTGGTTTTTTTTGTTCCTTATGTTCCAAGTCATTGATCTGATTCTTGGCTTCATCTACTCTACTGTTGTTTCCCTGTCAATTGTTCTTTATTTCAGTTAGGGTATCCTTAATTTATGACTGGGTCTTTTTTATGCTGCTGAGGTCCTCACTAAGCTCCTTGAGGATCCTCATGTCACAGGTGGGCACAGGTAACCAGGTTCTTAGTGATCACGGACAAAAAATTGAACCGAACACACAGAGTTTACAGCAGAAAGAGAGAGAAAGCAGATTTATTAAGCCACACAGAACATGGGAGCAGACCAACTCCGAGCAGAGCAGAGCTGGGCAGAGCTGAACAGAGCCTGAGAGAGAGAGAGAAAGCATGTGCGCGTGCATGCGCAAGAGTGAGCCTGACCTCACACGCTAGAGGGCTTTTATGCTTTTTGGGCAAGCTTTTACTGCGCATGTGGTCTCCCATGATTTCCTTGATTGGCCACTGGGAAGGAGGTCCCACAATACTAATTTATTATCATGAAGCAGGGTCAGGTAGCATCTTCTAGGCTGGTGCATTTCTGATTCACTAGGATTCAGTGCTTTTCCAGAAAGCAGGAACTTCCAGTCTTAGAACAGTGTCGCTGCCCTTTATTGATGTTCCTTATAGCCCTGGGACACCTCTAGAGTTTCCTCCTTCCTGACTATCTCCTGCCTCACTTATAAACAGTGTTTTGAACTCTGCATCTGACAGATTTCTTATTTCCATTCCATTGAGCTCTTTTTGGAGTTTTGATCTGTTCTTCCATTTCTGCCATGTTTGTCTCCTTGTTTTCACAGCCTCCCTGTGTTTGTTTCTAGGTATTAGGTAGAGGTGCTTTGACTCTGTGTCTTGATAGCATGGTGTAATGCAGTAGGTGTTCTATAGGGTCCAGTAGCACAGCCTCCCTTATCACCTAAGCTGGGTACTCGAGATGCAACCCTTCATGTGGGCTGAGTACACCCTCCTCTTGTAGTTGAGCCTTAGTTGCTGTTGGCAGGTCAATGGGAGGTATTTACCCAGGCCAATCAGATGCCTTGACTGGCTGTGACCACTGACCGCCTCCCTGCTCCCACTGTGAAGGATCAGCTGTGCAGGGGCAGGCAGAGTGGTAGTGCTATGAGGTGGTCTGGAGCTGCCAACTGGGCGTGCAGGCTGGGGTTTCCCAGCTGGTGCAGGGCAAGGTCAGCCCAAACCTATGGTTTGCCTTGGGGCACCCTGCCTTAGCTGTAAAGCAATCTGAGATGGCTGCTACTTGTGTTGTGCTTGGAGATTCCCAGGCAAAGCCAAGCTTATATCTAGGCTGGCTAATGCTAGTCCCTGGCCTGGGGCCACTTAGCTCTTGCTGGTTTGATAGGATTTAAAAAGTAGTGAAGCATGAGCCAAGACCAGCCATTCATATGGAAAATAAATATGGGTGGGCCCATAAGTTGGGTTGGGCGGAGTCTTGGCATCTCCAGGGCAGGGCAAACAATGTTAGCCAGGTTGATGGAATCTCAGAGATGGCACCAGCTTGCTGGCTTTCTGGGGGAAGGATTTAGAAAAGGGACAATGGCCCCTGCTCGCCTTTATTCCAGCCACTTCAGTTCCTTTCTGTATGTCACTGGTGCCTTTCAAGCTATTTCCTCACTGCTGGAGCTCAGAGGGAGTGAGTCTGTGTAGATGAGGCCACGTATGGGTTCTTTAAGTGGAACTGCTTGGGGCTCCAGCAGTTTTCCAGCGACTTAATCCCCATTGGTTTGCAGGCAGAAGTTGTAGGGACTTACTTTCCTGGCACTAGAACCCTGAGCTTGGGGGATGGAGGGTCTGGTGTGGGGCTGGGACTCCTTGCTCCTAAGATATCCCTCCTAAATTTTTATCCTTCACGTGGGAGTGTTGGACCAGCCCATTCCTTGTCTCCACCCCTCTTACCATTCTGGATGGATGTGGTTTCTTTAATTCGGTAGTTGTCAGACTTCCATTGAACTCAATTTCTGACGGTTCTGAGTGATGATTCTATATTTTAGTGGTAATTTTGATATGGTTGTGGGAGGAGGCAAGCCATATCTTCCTATGCTGCCATATGTACTGGAAGTGCTGGGTTTTTGTTTTTTTTAAATGTAAAAAATTTAATCAGTTACATTAAGGGAATGCTTAGAATAGTGTCCAATTATGATTAGACAGCAATAGTAGAGGAGCACAGATTGTCAAAAGAAGTTGTGTTTCCAAGAAAGAAAACATTGGAAGAGTAAAAGCAGGAGATGTCAGGGGAGGTTAAAATGTACAAGGAGACAATCAGAGGCAAAATTACAGAAACACGTCCCACAAAATCAGGTATTTTTAAAAAACTCCACTATGACTCCATCACAGCTGTAGAAAAGTCATTTTCTGGAGAGAAAATACAGGTACCAGTCTGAAGTAAATATTAAAATTATACCAAAAAAATAGTAATGCTTGCAAATTTAGGGACTGTGAAACCAGGTCCAAGAAAATATAATCATGCAGTTTATTAGGAGGGCCTCTGAGCCATGTGGGCTCTTCCATCCCATCAAGTTGGACACTTCATCATTCATTGATGATGCATAATCTTTATAGTCTTCTCTGAGTGAAAGTCTAGCCTGATTATGAACCTGTCCCTAGTCCTAAGGAGTTATCCCAGGTGTTCAGTATTATGTTCTTAATTTATTTTATTTATTATTTATATTGAGTTTATTGGGATGACATTGATTAATAAAATTATACAGGTTTCAAATATACAATTTTATATTACATCTGAATATTGTGTGTTCACCACCCCAAGCCAAGTCTCCTTTCATTACCACTTATCCCCACTTTACCCTCTTTTACCTCCCTGGCCCCTCTTTCCCTGTGGTAGTGACCGTACTATATGTTTCTATGAGGGTCTTTTTTTTTCTTAATTCTTTTACCTTTTTCACCCAGCCCCACACACCCCCTTTCCTCTCACAGCTGTGAGTCTGTTCTCTCAGAATCTGTTTCTCTTTTGTTATTTTGTTCATTAGATTCCACATATGCATGAAATCTTATGGTACTTGTCTTTCTCTGGCTTTTCGTTTAGCATAATGCTCTCCTAGTCCATGCATTGTGTTGCAAAGGGTAAGATCTTACTCTTTTTTATGGCCAAATAGTATTCCATTGTGTAAATGTTCCACAGCTTTTTTATCCACTCATCTAATGATGGACACTTGGGCTGCACTATGATGTTTTTCTAAAGGTGAGTGCCAGCACAGTCACATATAAGCCCTCCTCTACACTGAGGGCTGAAATCACTCTCTGTTGCCACAGATCCCAGGCCTTTTTCACAAATGTCTGGCCCATCTCACCAACTGGAGACACTTAGTCTACTTGGACCACTTCAGCTGTGGCACTACAGGGGCTGCCACCATTTCCTTTCACCTCTGTGTCCACAAAAATATGTCCCCTAAGCAATGAAATCTAAAGAGATGTTTAATGATTCTTGAGAGTACCTGCACAGAGATGCATTTTTAAGTTCTGTGGTTTAGAAACAGTTGAATTCACAACAAATGAAAGTAACCCCAAGATGTGTCCTTTTACAGATTGACCTGCCTGTTTATGTCAGTAGAATAGTACATATTTAATACCTCTAAGTAAATATTTTAAGTTTTAAAATAAAATCCTCTCATCCTAGCTGGTGTGGCTCAGTGGACTGAGCGCCGGCTTGTAAACCAAAAGGTCGCCGGTTCGATTCCCAGTAGGGCACGTGCCTGGGTTGTAGGCTAGGTCCCCAGTAGGTGGGCACACAAGATGCAACCCACATTGATGTTTCTCTCCTCTTTCTCCCTTCTCTAAAAATAAATTTTAAAAAATAATAAAATCTAAAAAACAAAAAAAAATAAAATTAGCCCTTTCCTGGAAACCACTAGTCCATAACAAATGATACAGAGGTTTGTATTGTTTAGGGTCTATTAAAATTTTCTAGTTGCTAACCCCTAAAGAACACTTTATACATTAAGCTTTGACCCCCTTCCCCCAGATAGTGCCATTTGGGTAGGCAGGATCACCAGGGATGAGTGAAGTCTCAATTAAAATAAGTATCTGTCACATAACAATGATAACAATAGCTAACATATTGTACTTTTACTGTGCTTTGCGTTATTCTGAGTACTTAGTCACATGTAAACATAGCAACCCAGCAGTAGGTGATATTACTATCGTCACACTTAGTGGAAGGAAACTAAGGTACAGAATGTTAAAGTAAATTTCCTAAGGTCACTCAGTTTGTGGGTGCCAGGTCTGGGCATGGGGTGGAGACATTCTGATTCCAGGGTCTGCATTCTTAACTGCTTCACTCCTGAACCCAGTGAGACATAAGTGTTTCAGGCTGACTCACAAACTCCTTCTCTGCCTCCTTTTCCCATCTGAGAAAAGGAAAGAATGACATGAGAAAAAAAGTTGAACTTGTCCAGCCACAGTATAGGTCCTGTCCAAATGTAACTTTTCTCATTGAGGCCAGGTGATCTAGTAGGTAGATGTGTGGGATAAGATAACCCATGTGGGATGCAGGCAAGTTCAGCAGTCACAGCCTGCTCTGGTTAATTTTTCTTGATCAATCTAGAAAAACGCACTTTTTGAAGCAGCACCAATACTTATTCAAGAAGTAAGTCACTACCATGGAAACTTGGATTGCTGATTTGCAATTCTTTCAGGATACTTGACAGTTCTTTCAAATAGCACTTTGTGTTAAAAGTGAAAGGGGTTAGGACACGCCCTGAGCTTGATGGTTACTTGTTTGAATTGGTTTCTTTGCCAAGCATAAGACTGCAGGTGGAGACTGGGCAGTACTGGGTATCTGTCCTTACTTTAATCATTTCCTCAGCAGGCTGGGCCTCCGACAAGTCCAAACTGTACCAAAAGATGAGAGAAAAATGAACCATTAGTTTGGAGTGTTGTAGCCAAATATTGAAGAAAACTAGGAAAAGTCAGGATCCAGTTCAGTTTATAGGTAAAAATGTAAAAACTTTGAACACAATTAACTAAACTAGAGTCTAATATCCACCACTGAGCATTATGGTTTTTATTGAAAAAATTTTTCTTTCTAAAATCTCCCTCACTGTATCAAAAATAGCCCAGTTAAGACTTTTATTGTATTAGTCTATTTTCAAAAAAATTTGACCTTTTATTTGCATAAGTACAACAAGAATAGTAATTGATCATATAGGTTCATTGAAATATGCTTTGCTGGAATCTCACAAAGACTCTCCAGATTGAGATTTAATTAGCCTCTCAGGGTGAAGAAGACAAGCCACACAGTTGCTCTCATGCTTTGCCTGTAATACCTATAGGTTTAGGTAAATTCCTCAAGTTCTTGAGTTCCCCCAAAATGTCTTGAGGTTCCATCTCCCAAGAAAGCAAACTTTGTTCGTTACCTTAAAATACTGCCATGAAGCATCTAGATAAAGAGAGTACCAAACTGTTTTTCCAAAGAGCTTCCAAAATGAATCTTTTAAAAAAGATTTTATTTACTTTTAGAGAGAGGGTAAGGGAGGGAGAAAGAAATAGAAACATCAACCAGTTGCCTCTTGCATGCCACCAACTGGGGACATGGCCCACAACCTAGGCATGACTGGGAATCAAACCAGTGTTCTTTCAGTTTGCAGGATGATGCCCAACCCACTGAGCTACACCACTCAGGACCAAAGTGAATCTTAATTCCTTAAAGCTTTCTGATGACATCCAGACTCTGGACATGTCTCTCTCAAACATTACTTTCCAGTCAGCTTCCAATTATGTTCTCTTAAAAATAAAACAGATTCTTACTGGATTCATGCAAACAAACATATTGCAATGAAAATAGTAACACTCATTAAGAGTGTCTAAATTCTGGAGGTATCAGTTATGGAGAAAAATATAAATGCTGAAATGTTGCCTATAAAAGTGCAATATACCAAATTTCTTTAAGAAAAAATAAGCTACCTGCCCTGGCTGGTGTGGCTCAGCAGAGAGTGCTGCCCTCTAACCAAAAGGTTGCTGGTTTGGTTCCCAGTCTAAGGCACACACCTGGGTTGTGGGCCAGGTCCCTGGTAAGGGGTCAATGAGAGGCACCCACACATTGTTGCTTCTCTCCCTCTCTCCTTCCCTTCCCCTCTCTAAAAATAAATAAAATTAAATCTTTAAAAAAAGAAAAAATAAGTTTCCTTATATCTGTAAAGCCAAAGATTAGATATTAGTAATATTTCAACAAACCCATAAAAATAATTATCCTCAGTTCACTCTCATAATCATTTTTTTGTTTATCCTCTTTATTCACCAGTATTTCTATGAATCCAGTAATTCCTTAGAGTTTTATAAATGTGCATCTAGTCTAAAGGCCATGGCTGGTGTGGCTCTGGGTTGATCACTAGCCTGTGAAACAAAAGGTAGGTGATTCAATATCCATTCAGGGAACATACCTGGGTTGCAGGCCACATACCCGTTTGGGGGTGTGTGAGAGACAATCGATTGATGTTTCTCTCCCTCTCTTTCTCCGTTCCCCCTTCTCTCTAAAAAAAGGTATAGTCTGAAAATTTACTCTCAGAAAATTCTGTTTTAGAATACGTCAGAGTTCTTTCCAATGGATCTTTCTAAAGATGTAACATATTTGCAAATGTATCAGAATAAAATAATGATTGTCTCTACATGTCAAAAACTTAAAATGACATTATAGATCTGATTATAATTCAATTGATAAAGAATTTTGCTTTTCTCTAACAACATTCTAAGATAAAAATTAGAATTACAAATGCAAGTATATCAAAACTTTTTAGACTTTTGGAAATTTGCTTACAACCACTAGAACAACCACTTTAATAATAAAAATATATGTACACAAATAGAAAATAATTATTACTGTCTTATTTGATAAAACTTCCTATGTACTTCAAGCATATTAAATAGGCCTGATTGGCTTAATTTTTCTTCTTTGTAAGGAGAGAGAACAAATCCTTAAGGATGATTGGAATAATTCAAATTCCCAGGGGGTGAGTGGGATAATTCAAAGCCATTTCTAGGTTAAGAAAAATTCTCTTAAAATTTAAACCTTGGGAAGATCATCAAACATACTTGACCAAAAGATCGTATGTCCTTATGAAGTAGTATTAGGTTATAATTACCCAAAGTGACAATAAAAAGGTATCAAACATAAAACCAGGCTAGAAAAAATTTAGTTCTTAGGATTGAGAAGATGGTTTCCTTAAGTAATGAAGTATACAATTAACACAAATCTATTTTCTAGCTTCTCTGTAATAAAAAGCGAGCACTAGTGCACTCTCCCTTCCAGGAACATGCCCATACCTTTCTTCCCTTTCATGCATGCATCTCCTAAACTCTAAGGGTCCCTGTAAGACTTGCAAGCAGGGGAGCAATGGGCCCCCTGTCTCCAAGACCTCCCAAGTTTTTCTGATATTCCAGTAAGCCAAATCAGCCCCACCTAGGCTCTCTCCTGTTGCTGCTTCTAAGTTCTCTCTTGTTACTGTCCCCAGCTTTAATAAATGTACTCTTAAAAAAATAAAAAAATGTGAATAAAAAGCCAAAAGTAGGTAAACATAAGGCTTATCTAGCAATCAGTGTTTAGTATTTCATGAATATTGAGATACTCAATAATTTTTATTATTTAGCTTAGTAGAACTCTAAAATTTCAAGTTACCAACAAACTTTAGAAAACTGTCGAGGAATATTTATAAAATTATTATTGAAAAGCTTTATTTCCCCCAAACTTTCATTTTAGTTACATCTATTTATTAGTTCCTAACAAATCTATGAGATTTTAAAGTTAGTTATTACCCAAGCTATTTTTTCATGACAAATTTTGTAACAGAGATAAGGTGAGAATGGCACCTGATACAAGACAAGTTAGTTCAGAGCGGACCTTGGTTCAGCAGCCTCAGGACTTGAGTTCTGCCTAGAAAAGAATTCAGAACCAACATTCAAACCCTTAAGAGAAAGTTTTGTTTTGTTTTGTTTTGTTTTGTTTTAGAAAGTCACAGAAGTAGAAGTGAACCGTGGAAGAAATGGGTTCAGGCCCTGACCAGTGTGGCTCAGTTGGTTGGGTGTTGTCCTGCAAAGGGAAAGATCAATCACCAATTCAATTCCCAGTCAGGGCACATGCCTAGGTTGCCGGTTTGGTCCCAGTTGGGCCATGTACGGGATGCAACCAATCTATGTTTCCCTCTCACATTGAGGTTTTTCTCTTTCTCCTTCCTGTCCATCTCTCTAAAAGAAATGGGTTAAGGAAACAAATTAGAGATGCAAAAGAAGAGCCCTTGGAGCTTAGAAGAAAGTAGAGACAAGGAAAATGGACCTAGTAAAAAGAAGGGGAAGAGGAGAGGGAAGTCAGCGGCATGCTGCTGGGAGGGAGAGTAAGCTGGGTCTTTTTAAGGGTTCTTAAGGTAGAGAAGTTTAGGGGACTCGCAGGGGAAAGATCTCAATAGAATACCCAAGGGCTTTCTGGGTGTGTCATTTCGGGGTCATTGTCTCCACTGATTGGTCAGTACCTGGGTAGGGGATCACTTTAGTCAATGCAGGTGGTCCTGAGATTAGCCATGATATTGCTTGTCTGGTTTTGCTGATTTCTGGGCCTGGAGCTAAAATACAGCTGAGACCTAGATATTATGTCAAGGAGGAAAGGTCAGAGGGTCCAAACTGCATGATTAGCAATGTGCTAGGGAAGGAAAATCACCCTGAGAGAGAGGTCCTTGTTTTCCCAGTTTTTTCCTTTGCTAGGCACCTGAGGCATTCCACTTTGCCGATCTTATGTACCTGGCCCATTGTACTCACTCTAATCATGTTTGTCTAAGTGCATACTATACAACCAAACTTAAACCAGCTTTAATATTAAATATTTTCTCAGATGATGTGATTCTGAAAAATGTATGGTTTAGTTTCTGTTTTAAGTTGAGAATTCTCATGTAAGCACTTGTTTAAGCAAATTTTATAAAGCTCCTTTAATTTAATTAACAATGTCATTCAAAGGGAGAAAATACCACAACACACATAAACATATATACATACATATAGACACAAAGGTCTCAAGCCATGAGACAGATACATAAAGCAAAACTAATTTACAAAGGAACAGCTGAAATAAATTAAATTGATTGGCTCAGATGACTGAGGTTTTTCCTTTTTAATAAGAATTGCCTCCCAGAAACTTTTATTTAAAAAAAATATTATTTATTGAATTTAGGGGGGAAGAACAAGACATAGATCTGTTGTTCCACTTATTTATACATTCATTGGTTGCCTCTTGTATGTGCCCTCTATGGGGGCTGAACCTGCAACCTTGGCATACTGAGATTATTCTCTAACCAACTAAGATACCTAGCAAGAGCAAAAGTTGTGTTTTGTTTTGTTTTTTTTAGTATAGCTTACTGATTATGCTATTACAGTTGTCCCAAAATTTGCCCCCTTTTCCCCACTCCACTCGATAACCCCCATTCCCTCCAGCAATCCCGTTCCTTAGTTCATGTCCATGGATCATGCATATAAGTTCTTTGGCTACTCCATTTTGTATACTGTTCTTAACATCACCCTGTCTATTCTGTAAGTACCCATTTGTACTTCTTAGTCCCTGCATCTTGTCCTCCATTGTCCCACTTTGTCCTACTTCCCCTTCCCAAATGATAACCCTCCAAATGATCTCCATATCTATGGTTCTGCTTCTGTTCATGTTTGCTTGGTTTGTTTTTATTTTTTTTAGATTCACTTGTTGAATAGTTGTGAATTTATTGCCATTTTAACGTTCATAGTTTTTAACTTTTTCTTAAATAAGTCCCATTAACATTTCGTATAATAAGGTCTTGGTGATGATGAACTCCTTTAGTTTTACTTGGGGAAGCACTTTATCTGCCCTTCAATTCTAAATGATAGCTTCTCTGAGTAGAGTAATCTAGGTTGTAAGTCCTTGCTTTTCACTTTGATGACTTCTTGCCAGTCCCTTCTTGCCTGCAAAGTTTCTTTTGAGAAATCGATAGTCTTATGGGTACTCCTTTGGAGGTAACTGTCTACTTTTTTCTTGTTGCTTGTAAGATTCTCTATCTTTAACCTTTGGCATTTTACTTATGTGTCTTGGTGTGTCCTTGTTGGGTCCAACTTGTTTGGGACTCTGTGCTTTCTTGACTTGTATGTCTATGTGTGCACCTTTGGAGATGTTCTAGAGTCTTGTTATACTGTCCTCATTTTTTTTTTAAATTCTTATTTCTTCTTTCTGTTCTGGTTAAATGTTTATTTCTTCCTTATGTTCCAAATCGTTGATTTGAATCCTGGCTCCCTTCCCTTCATTGTTGGTTTCTGATAGATTTTTTCCTTTATTTCACTTAGTGTAACCTTCCTTTCTTTCTTTATGTTGTTGCTGTACTTAATGAGTTCTTTGAGCATCCTAATCACGATGTTTTGATCTCTGCATATGCTACGTTGGCCATCTGTGTTTCATTTAGTTCTTTTTCTGGGGTTTTGTTCTGTTCTTTCACTTGGGCCATATTTCTTTGTCTCCTCAGTTTGGCAGCCTCCCCTGTTTGTTTTTGTGTATTAGGTAGAGCTGCTTTGACTCCCTGTGAAAGTCACCTGTAAATTGTGTAGTGCAGAGACTTAGGTAATTGCCAAGGTGTAGCTACCTGCTTCACTACTTTCTGGCTGTGTGTGGGGGAAGAGCTTGAAGTGGGGACTGTGCTGCTGCCTGGCTTCTCAGGGTTTGCCTGGCACTCGCCCCATTTCCAGTCACTTGACCCACTGCCCATATGTGACTGGCACCCTTTCAGCTGTTGTCCTGGTGTTGAATCACCGGGCATCCATCGTGTTTGGGACTCTGTGCTTCCTGGACTTGGATGTCTAATTCCTTCATGAAACTAGGAACATTTTCTTGATTATTTTTTCAAATAAGTTTTCAATTCAATTTCTTGCTTTTTCTTTCCCCCTGTTGGCACCCCTATGATTTGAAGTTTGAAACTTTTGAAGATATCCCAGAGGCTCCTTAGCCTGTCCTCATTTTTTTTAGATTATTTTTTCTTCTTGCTAGTCTGATTCAATGGTTTTGTTTTGTTTGTTTTTTTCCTCCCCTTCCTTATTTTCCAAATCTTTGATTTGATTCTTGGCTTCATTCCCTCCACTGTTGGTTCCCTGTAAATTTTTCTTTATTTCTCTTAGGGTAACCTTCATTTCTGTCTGGGTCTTTTTTTATGCTGTTGAAGTACCCAATGGGTTCCTTGAGCATCCCAATAACCAGTGTTTTGAACTCTGCATCTGATAGATTCCTTATCTCCAATCTCCATTTCATTTAGTTCTATTTCTGGAGTTCTGTTCTTTCATTTGGGCCAAATATCTGTCTCCTCATTTTGGCAACCTCCCTATGTTTGTTTCTGTTTATTATTAGGTAGAGCTGCTTTGACCGTCTGACTTAGTAGCATGGCCTATTGTAGAAAAACAAACTGGTAAATTGGATGGGGCAGAGCCTTAGGTAATCACCAGGGTGGGGCATCTGAAGTCACCACTCTGTGCCTTTGTGTGGGGGAGGGCTCAGAGAGGGAAAAATATCACTGTCTGGGCTCTGGGGTTTTGTTTGGGAAGCAGCTGTCTCCCAACATTTTCCCTGATACCAGTCACTTCAGTTTCTCCCTGTGTGCCACTATTGGTGTCCTGTGAGTTGCTGACCTGGTGCTGAAGCCCAGAGGGAATGACTCTGCCTAAGTCCTAAGTCCATTGTTAGCCCATAAGAGGAGATGCCTGCTAATCCCATAGTTTCTTTCACCACCCCAATTCCCACTGGTTTTTACAGCCAGAAGTTTTGGGGACTTATCTTCCTGGCACTGGAAACCTGAGCTGGATGGCCTGGTGTGGGGTTGGTATCCCTCATTCCCAAAGTATCCTTCCCAATTTTTATCTACCACAGGTTGGTGTGGGACTTCCCCTTCCATTTCCCCACAGCTCTCAGCACCTCTATGCATCTCCATGTCTCTCCATGTCTCTCTCTGTCTCTGCATCTCCTACCCATTTGGATGAATGTGACTTTTTTAATTCCTTGGTTGTTGGACTTCTATACAGCTCAATTTTCTGACGATTCTTGGTGATTTTTTTTTTGTAGTAGTAATTTTTCCTGTGGTTATATTACAGAATTGGACCTATTTGGGGACCAAGATACTATTATTGAAACTAGCCCCATCCCCCAGGGTCTCTCTGTGCTATACTTCATCTTTGCCCACTGCCAGATGTTAGGAATTATGGCTCTTAATGTCAGAGTTTGGTGAAAAGGAACTATTTATTCAAAAAGTTGTACAGGTTTAAAGTAATGGCAGAATGTCACTGTCAAATCTCAAAGTCCCTTTAAAACACCTACCAACACACACAATCCTGCCTTCCCACCTTTGTCCAGTCTGGTGAGTCAGGCCAGTCAGAGGTATTATATCTCAGGAAAAGAAACAGAAGTCCATAGCTTGGCCAGACTCCCAGTTCCTCCCAGTAATCTCTGCTCGGCTGGGCAGGCCTCCCATGGTTCTCAGCACTATCAGCTGTGTCACTGCGATCTCCAGTTCTTAATCCAAAACCACGTGGCATCTTCTTGTGGCCCACCAGTGAAAGTTGTTTCACACCTTTTCTTCCTGCATGGTCTTGCATTGTTTCCCCTTTTCCTTGTGGTGGCCAGCCTTTAGTTTTAAATCCCAGCCTGGAACCATTGTCATGACCCCATATCCAACTCCTCCTACAATCGGCTACATCTGCTATCACTCCCATATTCTCTGCTTTTCTTGGTTGCCAGTTATTCTGGGCAGGTGTGGCCCTGTGGCATGGAGTGAACCGTCTCCAGGCTCTTGTGCAGGTACTGTAATAATGTGTCAAAGTCATGCCCATTTTCCTAGCTAGCCTGCTGTTATTGATATACAAAATAATTGTTCTTGCATATAGGTATTAAGATAGCCCATTGTTGATATGCAAATTAACTTTCAATGACCCTGCTTCATGTCTCCCATCCCCCTGCTGACACCCCATTATAGTTTTGCAAGGAGGGGAGCTCTGTTTACCTATGCTTCCATCTTGACTGGAAGTTGAAACTTGCATTTTAAAAAATGGCCCAAAAATAAGAGTTGTTAATGAAGACCAGATATTTATATCTCAAAGGTACTAGAAAAGAAATGCAAGTTCCTCCTAGAAAGACTTTGGTTTCATAAAGCCAGTTATTTTATAAGCCTTTTAAGATGAATAGGAGAGGTTTGGGGAAGCTAAAAGGAATTGATGGGCTTTCAGTTGTTCCTAGAGCCACTCCTCTGGCCCTGTAAAGACTTCATTGTTAAACAAGAATAATTATTTATAATACATCAAGAATTGAGGGGAGAGGACAAGATGGCAGAGGAGTGAATGGAAGTCACACTGACATCCTCCCAGGACCAATCTGGAATTACCACTAAATTGTGGAGAAATCACCCATAACAAACAGCTGAACAATAGTGATGGAGAACACTTATAACCTTGGACAGACAGTAGAATCAGCTATAGCACAACCTGACTGATAAGGAGGCAGTGGAGACTTGGGAAGGCTGGCTAGATGCCCACAGCCTGCAGTGAAAGAGGGGTAAGCAGCCAGTTGGATCCCCCTGAGTAGAGTGGGATCTAAACCCTAAGCAGTGATCCCCAGCCTATAGCACCAGAGCTCAAAAAGTACACAGATAACAGCCAGCTGCGAAAAGCAGCAGGATTGCTCTGTCAGAGACCGATGGCTGGAGATGCAAAGAGCTGTTTAAAGGGCCAACACATAAATTTTCATTTGCAGCCACTTACCCTGGGTTCTGGCAAAGGCAAAGACAGGGGCAGAGTGGCCTAGAGACTCCTGAGGAGAGACTGGAGATGGAAGCTTTGGGGAGAAAACTAAGAGAAGAGCTGCCAGGACCCCAGAGCTGAGTCATCCCCCATATGGCAGCAGCCATCTTGCTGAGGCAGACCACTCCCCTCTGAGCAGCAGAGGTCTGAGGGGAAACAATGCCCAGACCCCAGGAGAGCTTCTGCTCCACCCTATGGTACTTAAGCCTGACTGCTGAGTGCAGAGTGACCAGATTAACAACTGAGGGAGACAGCCACCAACAGTAGATCCCTGGAAGTCTTGAACAGACTGCCTAAGGTCAGACGGGGTCAACATCTGACATTACCAGAGGCAGATCCAGAAAGAATAACAATAAATACTAGAGGCTACCGAGACGAAATCTACTGTGGTTTTCTCCATGATTTGAGATATTTTTTTTACTACATAGCTTTTTAATGTTAATTTCAGGTCCATCAAGTTTGTGCATATTAAGTAGCTCGATTTTATACTATAGTTTATTTCTCTCCTTTCTTATAACAGTCTTAATCTCTTTACAGCCTTAATAATATTGGTTCATTTGCTGTTAATAGTGGGGTTGAGGGGGGAGTTACTTCTGTTGATATGGGTTTGTTTCCTGGGCTTTGTGGTTTTGTTCTGGCAACACCTGCACAAAAACACACATGACGTGGTGGGCAGTGTGACCTTCAGTCAACCAGATGGATGGTAGGACCCACCAAAGAATGACCAAACAACAATCAAAACCCAATTACTTCCAGAGAGCTAACATAAATGGCCTAAAAGACATCTCAAGAGCATCAAGTTCCGGAGATCAAGGAGACTGCACTACTGAATCTCACAGTTCTCCTATCATAGAAGTTCATACCACAAAGTCAAGAAGTCAAAACAGATCAATTTAAGAAGCAGAAACCAAAAAGAAGAGTCTCACAAATAATGGGAAGACAAAGAAACAATCCCCAATCAAAAAGAGAGGAGGAATCCTCAGAAAGAGTCCTAAATGAAATATAGGGAAGTAAACTATCACATACTGAGTTCAAAACAATGGTTTTAAGTGAGGCAGGAGACAGCATAGGAAGAACTCTGAGACTACACTGCTGTTACTAGCCAGTGTCTACTATATTGATTGCTAGGAAGTGCCTTTTATCACTTAGGTAGAATGAGTAGTAAACCAAGGCAGGAAGGAGGAAGAAGACATGTCTAACCCACTAACTCAGCAGTCCTGAGCCTGGTCTGATAATATTGCCAGGTGTTTCAACATCAGAAGCAACACTGTGTTAACAAGGAAGAAGGGAAGTTCTTGAAATTCTATGTAGCATTTCCATGATCTGGGAAAGGCCTTGAAACCACTTTCATCCCAAGGCCTGATGTGTGGAGAGGATCCTCAGTGCCCAAAGAAGTAGTGCATAAATAACTTTGGGTAATTGCGCCAAATTTAATTGACTGCCTCCTCTCATATACCTGTTTTACAAGATGAGCAAATAGAGTCTGGAGCAAGATAAGGACTTGGGCTAACAGACCCCCACACATACCTAAATTTGGGTAGTCACATCCCCCGAGGAAAGCTGGTACCACACTTACCCATTAATCAATATGTTACATTTTTACTCCCATCTCACCAACTTTGAAAGTCCTCAGAACAAAGGACTCGCTCTCTTGGTGTGCTGGGTGCTCTCGGATCTCTGGCCACCTGGACCCAGGCCTCCCGGGGGCTTGCCACCATGGCTGTCAGCTGTTCTTACTTTTGCCATCCTGCTTTGCTGTGAACCTCTGCCTTTCATAACCCCACCATCTTAGCTAGGTTTGTCCTGTTCCATGGGAACAGATCACTACTATCTCTGTACACTAACAGATTTGTTAATATGTAATTATTTACATGCATCAGCAAGAAGAACCTGGTCTCTCCTGTAACCATAAGGAAGCTCAATGAACTCAGTGAGCTCAGTGAGAACTACCAAAAACTACAGGGAAACTATGAGGAACTTACTGCAAACTGTATCAGCATGAAAATGGACATAGAAACTATCAGTAAGAGACAAGAGGAAATGAAGAATACAATTTCTGAGTTGAAGAACTCAACAGAAGGATTAAAAAGCAGGCTAGATGAAGCAGAGGATCAAATCAATGAGCTGGAGGACAAGGTAGATAAGAATTCCAAGACAGAGGAAAAAAATGAAAAAAAGACTCAGAAGGAATGGAGAAGAATTAAGGGAAATGCAGGGTAACAGGAAACATAGTAATAGCCATAGAACAGAGCTACCAGAAGGAGAAGATGAGGAGCAAAAGATAGAAAACCATTTGCAAAGTTATATTGGAAAACTTCCCTAATTTGAGAAGAGAAAAAGTCACACAAGTCAAGGGAGGACAGAGGGTCCCATTCAAGAGGAACCCAAAGAGGCCCACTCCAAGACACATCATAATTAAAATGGGAAAATTCAGAGACAAAGAGAGAATCTCAAAGGCATCAAGGGAGAAACAGGAAGTAAAATACAAGGAAGCCCAGATAAGGCTAGCAGCTAACTTCTCAACAGGAACACTACAAGCCAGAAGGAATGTCAAGAAAAATTCCAAGAACTGAAAAGCAAAGGTCTGCCATCAAGACTACTCTACCCAGCAAGACTCTCAATTAAAACAGAAGGTGAAATAAGGAGACAAAAGAAGGTTAAAAGAATACACTTTCACCAAACCAGCACTGCAAGATATGCTGAAGGGACTGCTTTAAGAATAGGAAGAGAAAGAGTAAGAGAGAGAGGAAAGCAGGTACAAAGGGGAGAAATGAATAAGTACCTATCAATAATAACTTGAAATGTGAATGGATTAAATGCTCCAACCAAAAGACAGGGTAGCCGAATGGATAAGAAAAGATGACCTGACACCACAAAGTCAGGAAATCAAGGCAGACCAACTTAAGAAGCAGAGCAAGAAAGAAGAGTCTTGCAAATAATGGGAAGACAAAGAAATACCCCCCAGTCAAAGGGAAAGGAAGAATCCTCAGAAAGACAACTAAATGAAATAGAGGCAAGTAAGCTATCAGATTCTGAGTTCCAAACAACAGTTCTAAGAAAGCTCAATGAGCTCAGTGAGCTCAGAGAGAATTACCAAAAACTGCAGGGAAACTATGAGGAACTTACTGCAAAGTATATCAGCATGAAAAAGGACATAGAAAGTATCAATAAGAGACAAGAGGAAATGAAGAATACCATTTCTGAGTTGAAGAACACAGTAGAAGGAATCAAAAGCAGGCTAGATGAAGCCAAGGATAGAATCGGTGAGCTGGAGGACAAGGTAGAAAAAAGCTCTCAGAAAGAGGAAGAAAATGAAAAAAGACTCAAAAAGAATGAAGAGACATTGAGGGAAATGCAAGAAAACTTGAAATGTAGTAAGATCCGTATAATAGGCATACCAGAAGGAGAAGAGGATGAAGAAGGATTAGAAAACCTGTTTGAAAAAGTAATGATGGAAAGTGTCCCTAATTTGAGGAGAGAAAAAGTCACACAAGTCCAGGAAGCACAAAGGGTCCCATTTAAGAGGAACTCAATGAGGCCTACTCCAAGACACATCATCATTGAAATGGTAAATATCAAAGATAAACAGAGAATCCTAAAGGCAGCAAGGGAGAAAGAGGTAGTAACATATAAGGGGACACCGATACGGCTAGCAGCTGACTTCTCAACAGAAACACTGCAAGCCAGAAGGGAATGGCAAGAAATACTTCAAGTCACGAAAAGCAAAGTCCTACAACCAAGACTGCTGTACCCAGCAAGGCTCTCACTTGAAATGGAAGGTGAAATAAGGAGTTTCCCTGAAGAAAGAAGGCTAAAAGACTACACCTCCACCAAACCAGCACTGCAAAATATGCTAAAGGGACTGCTTCAAGATGAAGAAAAAGAATCTATGAATACCCTCTTCCTTCCACAGTTGCCAATACTTGATATTACCAATATTTTTTAATACATATTAATCTGATTGTGACAATGATGTGTTATTTTAATTGTCCTTTTATTATTTTTTGAAACCAAACCTGTTTGTGTATATTTCTTGCCTATTCCTAATATTTTTAAAAAGCTTTAAATGACTTCTTGGTATTCTTTATCCATTTTTTTGATTAAATGTTTATAGAATTTTTTCCCTAAAAAAAAAAACAAACCATTAACCCTTTTTTACATGTATTGCAAATACTTTGCTATTCTATTATTTGTCCTTTAACTTTTTTACATGTATATTACTGTACAGTCTTAAATGTTTAATATAGTCATATTGTCAATATTTTATTTTATAGCTTCTGGGTTTGAATATTTTACTTCAGGTCATGAAAAGTATTAGTTTGTATTTTCTCCTGAAACTCCTTAGATCTACATACTGATTTCTAACTCACCTGAATATTTCTTATATAATGTGTGAAATAGGGCTCTATATTTGTTTTATTTCAATAGTGGTCCATGCACCTTATTTGTTGAATAAGCCTTACTTTCCCCCATTGATTGATATATCAATGTAATCATATATTATGTTGTTAGATATATATGTTTGACTCTAGAATGCTCATTATGTTTCATTGATTTACTTATTTCTGTGCTGGTATCATGTTGGTTTAATTGCTGAGACTTTATAACGGTTTTAAATTTTTTAATATTTTATAATTAACTTTGAAATCTAAAAATTAAATAAAATCAATCTGCATTTAAGAAAGAAAGAAAACAAACAAATAAATAAAGAAAGAAAAAAAGAAAAAGAGAAAGAGAGAGATGGATGGATCTCCTACCTTTTGTGACAATATAGATGGAACTGGAGAATATTCAGCTAAGTGAAATAAGCCAGTTGATGAAAGACAAATACCATATGATCTCATCTATAAGTGGATACCACTCAACAAAATAAACTAACAAACAAAATAAACCACAGGCATGGAAATATGGAGCAGACTGAAAGTGACCAGAGGGGATGGGGAAAGAGGACAATGGTGGATAGAAGGGGAAGGGACTAGACAAGAAACATGTAGGAATGACCCATGGATGTGTACAACAGAGTGGGAATTGACTGGGGGGGGATGGGATGGGTGGAAGGGGGTAAAGGGGTAAAAACTGAGACAACTGTAATAGAATAAACATGATTTATAAATTAAAAAATAAAAATTAAAAAAATAAAAGATGACCCATGCATATGCTGCCTATTAGAGACCCAGCTCAGAACAAGGGACCTACACAGACAGAAAGTAAAGGGATACAAAAATATACTCCAAGGAAATGGACAGGGAAAAAAAGCAGGGGTAGGAATACTTATATCAGACAAAATCAATTTTTTTAAAAAGGGCCATAAAAAGAGACCCAGAAGGACACTCTATAATACTCAAAGGAAGGATCCATCAAGAAAATAAATATTGTAAACCTATATGCACCCAACATAGGAGCACTGCAATATATAACGAAAACCTTGGAGGACTTCAAGAAAGATGTAGATAGCAACACACTGTTAGTAGGGGATTTTAACACCCCACTATCAACAATCGGTAGATCTTCCAAAAAAAAGATATCAACAAGGATATCATGGAACTGAATGACACATTAGATCTAATGGACTTAACTGACATACATAGAACCTTACATCCCAAAGATGTAAGCAAAGTATACATTCTTTTCAAATGCACATGGGACGTTTTCAAAAATAGACCACAGGTTAGGACACAAAACAAGCCTCAAAAAATTCTGGAAAATCAAAATCATAACAGCATTTTCTTGTACCACAAGGGCTTGAAACTAGAAACCAACCTCAGGGAAAATCTCAAAAGCATTCAGACACATGGAGACTGAATAGCCTGTTATTAAACAATGACTGGGTCAATAATGAGAACAAAGGAGAAATCAAAAAGTTTCTGGGAACAAAAGAAAACGCACACACAACAGTCCAAAACCTATGGCACACAGTGAGGGCAATCCTGAGAGGAAAGTTTGTAACAATATGGCCTACCTAGAAAATATAGAAACATTGCAAAGAAATATCCTAACCATTCATCTGCAAGAACTAGAGAAACAACAACAAAGAAAGCCCAAAGGAAAGTCAAGGAATGTATAGCAAGGACTCATGGACAAAACCAATGGGGAAGAGCTGAGGGAGGGAAGAAGGGAGGGGGCAAGGGAAAGTGGTGGGGGGGTAGGCAGAGACAAATGTATTTAAAAAAGAAAAGCCCAAAGGAGGTAAAAGGAAGGAAATCAAGATGAGAGCAGAACTGAATGACATAGAGAGCAAAAGAACAATTCAAAGGATCAGTAAATCCAGGAGCTGTGTTTTTTTTTAAAGATAAACAAAATTGACAAGCCTTTAAGCAGACTCATCAAGAGAAAAAAAGAGTACCCAAATAAATAATATAAATGAAAGCAGAAAAACTACAAATGACACCACAGAAATACGAAGGATTGCAAGAAATTACTATGAACAACTATATGCCAAGATATTTGAAAACCTGCATGAAATTTATAAATTTCTAGAAACATATACACTTCCAATACTGAATGAAGAAGAAGCAGAAAGCCTGAACAGACTGATAAACAGCTGGTTAAATTGAATCAGTAATAAAAAAACTCCTGACACACAAAGGCCCTAAACCAGAAGGTTTCAGGAGAATTTTACAAAACATTTAAGGAAGAGCTAACTCCTGTCCTTTTCAGACTATTCCTAAAATCCAAGAAGAGGGAAGACTCCCAAACTCTTTTCATGAGGCCAACATCATCCTAATCCCAAAACTAGATAAAATCCTCAACAAAATATTAGCAAACCACATCCAGCAATACATTAAAAAGATCATATACCATGATCAAGTGGAATTCATCCCAGGGATGCATGGATTTATGATATTTGCAAATCAATAAATATAATACATCACATAAACAAAAGGAAAGACAAAAGTCATATGATCATATCAATCGATGTGGAAAAAGCATTTGCTAAGCTACAACATCCCTTTAGGAGAGCAACACTCAGCAAAGTGGGAGTATAGGGGGATATACTTCTATATAATAAAGGCCATATATATGAAAAACCTACACCCAACATCATACTCAATGGGACAAACTAAAGGCTTTCCCATTAAAATTGGGAACAAGACAAAGTCCACATTCATCACTTCTATTCAATATAGTGCTGGAAGCCCAAGCCACAGCAATCACACAAGAAAAAGAAATAAAAGGCATCCAAATTGGAAGGAGGAAGTAAAGCCGTCATTCTTTGCAGATGACATGATAGTGCACACAGAAAACCTTGTAGACTTCACCAGAAAACTGCTTGACCTAAGTGAATTAGCAAAAGCAGCAGGATACAAAGTCAGTATCCAAAATTCAAAGGAGTTTTTGTGCATTAACAATGAAATATTAGAATCAAAAATTAGGGGAAAAAAATCCCATTTGCTATAACAACAAGAAAAATAAAGTATCTCGAAATAAACCTGCCAAAGAAGGTAAAAGACCTGGACTCAGAAAACTACACAACAATGAAGAAGGAAATAAGGAAGATACAAATAAGTGGAAGCATATACTGTGTTCATGGATTGGAAGAATTAATATGATCAAAGTATCCATACTACCCGAAGCAATTTATAGATTCAATGCAATCCCTACTAAAATACCCATGACATATTTCACAGATGTAGAACACACATTTCAAAAATTTATATGGAATCATAAATGACACTGAATAACTGCAGCGATTTTGAGAAGGAAGAACAAAGTAGGAGGGATCACAATGCCTGACATCAAACTATATTGCAAGGCCACTGTAATCAAAACAGTCTGGAACTGGCACAAGAACAGACACATATATCAATGGAACAGAATATAGAGCCCAGAAAGAAACCCATGTCTCTATGGCCAATTAATATTCAACAAATGGAGCAGAAGCATGAAATGTAGTAAAAATAGCCTCTTCAACAAATGATGTTGGGAGAGCTGGACAGCTACATGCAAAAAAAAAAAAAAAAGATACTTGACCACCAAATTATACCATACACAGAAATAAACTCAAGGTGGATAAAAGACTTAAATGTAAATCATGATACCATAAAAATCCTAGTGGTGAACATAGGCAGGAAACTCTCAGATATTCCACACAGCCATATTTTCACTGATATGTCCTTTAGCAAAGGATATAAAGGAAAGAATGAACAAATGAGACTTCATCAAAATAAGAAGTTTCTGCACAGTTAAAGAAAACTTCAACAAAATAAAAAGAGAACCAACTCTGTGGGAAAACATATTTGCCAATGATACTTCAGACAAGGATTTGATCTCCAAAATATATAAAGAACTCACATGACTCAACTCCAGGAAAACAAACAATCCAATTAAAAATGGGCAAAGGTCGCGAACAGACAATTTTCTCCAAGGAGGACTTACAGAGGGCCCAGAGACATGAAAGAATGCTCAGCATCACTAGCCATCAGAGAAATGCAAGTTAAAACCACAATGAGATATCACTTCACACCAGTCAGAATGGCCATCATAAACAAATCAGCAAACAACAAGTGCTGGTGAGGTTTTGGAGAAAAGGGAAGCCTATTGCACTGTAGGTGGGAATGCACACTGGTGCAGCCACTGTGGAAAACTGTTTGGAATTTCCTCAAAAAGCTAAAAATGGAACTTCCTTTTGACCCAGCAATTCCACTGTTGGGATTATATCCTTAGAATCCTGAAACACCGATTCAGAAGAACTTGTGCACCCCAATGTTCATAGCGCCACCATTTACAATAAGAAAGTATTGGAAGAAACCTAAGTTCCAACAGTAAATGAGTGGATCAAAAAACTATGGTACATTTACACAAGGAATACTACTCAGCAGAAAGAAAAAGCTAGTGCTCTTTGCAAGTAGCATGGATGGAACTGGATAGTGTTATGCTAAGTGAAATAAGCCAGGTGGTGAAAGGAAAATACCATATGATCTCATGTATAAGTTGATCCTAATCAAACAAAGAAGCAAGCAAAACAGAACCAGCATCTTTGAAATAAAACACAAACAGAGTAACGGGAAGGGAGCAGAGAGGGCAATAACAGGAGTAGAGGGAAAAAATGAGAGGGGTCATCAAGGAACATGCATGAAGGACCCATGGACAAAGCCAAAGTGGGGAAGGATTGAGGGTGGGAGGTGAAGGTTGGTGGGACAGTGGAAAGTGGCGGTGGGAAAATGGAGACAACTGTACTTGAACAATAAAAAAAAAAAAAAAAGGAAAAATAAGGAATTGAGTTGTCATCTAAATGATGGCAAAAGACTAACAAATCCATTCATTCATTTTTGAATTTTTTTTTATATTGGCATGTTTTTCCTTTCAGGATCTGTAGTAGAGGAGGGGTAATAAGGCAGCAGCTGTGAGTGTAGTATAGCAATTACAGAAGGACCTAGTTTATAGGTAGTACATAGAGGAGGGTCATCTCCTAAAGCCATAGAGCTTTGGCTACGGGAAACCTGCATCCATTTTCCTTGGCAACAGCAAAATATGTCTAGCTGTAAGATGGTAATAAAATTAGTGGTACCATTGACTGACAGAAACTCTGGTCACCCAATTTATATTGGGGCCAGGCTTTGTTTCAAAAGAAGATTAGCCTCCTTTTCTTCAGGGATTCAGGGCCAAATTTCTCTCAACTAGCAAAAATGCATGATTAAGGGGTTTCTCAAGCCACTGTGGATTACAGGCTGGTGCCCTGCCACGCAGGAGGCACGGGGGTGTGGGGGAGTGTTGAGTGCTTACCCCATGCTCTGAGGGCAGCCTTACCAATGTTCACAGTGGTGACTACTAGGTTGTCCCTGAGGCTTTCACAGAAGTTATTGGGTTGGTTAAAAAAATTTTTTTTTTTCTGTAAGACGGCTCTAGTAGCACTTAGCTGTCTTTAACTTCATTCAAAACAATTTTTTATTAGATTGTATTGTTACAGCTGTCATATCAGGATGTATTTTTGTGTAGCCTTTTTAATATTGAAGATGGAGGATAATATGCAACATTTTTGGCATATTATACTTTATTTTTTCAAGAAAGGTAAAAATGCAACTGAAATGCAAAAAAAGATTTGTACAGTGTATGGAGAAGGTGCTGTGACTGACTGAATCTGTCAAAAGTGGTTTTTGAAGTTTCATGCTGGAGATTTCTCGCTGCATGATGCTCCATGGTCAAGTAGACCAGTTGAAGTTGATAGTGATCAAATTGAGACATTGAGAACAATCAACCTTATACCACATGGGAGATAGCTGACATACTAAAAATATCGAAACCAATAAAGTTGGCAAAAATAAAAAATGTATCTTTTATTTTACAGAGAAAACTAAACAGACATTTTAGCCAACTCAAAAATAATGAAGAAAATGTGGTTAGTGGAGTGTAAAAGGATTTTAGGGTGGTCCCTTTCTCCACTTTCAGGGGTCTCTGGGAGTATGCAGACAAGATTTTTTAAAAGATAGGGGACCTGGGAGGGATCAGAGAAGATCCCTGTGACCTTCATATATTAGCTGGGCTTGCCAGACAGACAGCGTCCCAGGCCCTGGAGGTAAATCCTGTTGACCTCCTCTAAAAAGATTATAAATTTGCAGGAGCCCTTAGGTATGACAGGACGCAGGAGTCATAGGAAAAATTTGCCCCTAGGAATGAAGGAAAAGAGCTCCATTTTGGCTTTCTTAAATCAATATCACTTCTAGATAAATATTACCATTTCTTTAAGTACTTGCAAGTAAAATTGCAAGTATATCTGCAATTTTATATCTGCAGATATAATTAATTAATACTCCTGCAGATATAATTGTATAAAATCTGCAATTTTATATCTGTAGATATAATAATTAATACTCCTGCAGATATAATGTTGGCTTGGCCTGAAAGTTTTTGGCTTTGGAGGCACAATTTCACACATTAATTTTTAGTTTTATACAAGTTTTCTTGTTATCCTATTATAGTTTTTCCATTTTTCCCCTTTTTCCCTCTGCACAGCCCACCCGCATTTCCATAGTCAGTTCTCACCATTGTCTATGTCCATGTGCTCTTCATGTGTGTTCTTTAATCCATTCACCACCTTTCAGTCAGACTCCACCTCCCCCCTCCCCACCTACACCTGTCAGTCTATTCCATGATTCCATGCTTCTGGTTTTATTCAGCTCATTAGTTTATTTTGTTCATTAGATTCCTCTTAAAAGTGAGATCATATGATACTTGTCTTTCACTGACTGACTTATTTCACTTAGCATAATAATCTCCAGTTCCATTCATGCTGTGGCAAAGGCAGGAATTCCTATTTTTTTTAATGCTGTATAGTATTCCATTGTATAAATGTATGAAAGTTTTTTTAATCCACTCATTTAATGATGGGTACTTAGGTTGTTTCCAAATCTTGGCTATTGTAAATAGAGCTGCTATGGACATAGGGATTCACAAATTCTTTTGGCGTTTCAGGATTCTTAGGGTCAATTCCCAGCAGTGGAATCACTGGGTCAAAAAAACAGTTCCATTTTTAATTTTTTGAGAAAACTCCATATGGTTTTCCACATTGCCTGCACCGGTCTGCATTCCCACCTAACAGTGCAATAGGCTTCCCTTTTCTCCACATCCTCACCAGCACTTGTTGTTTGTTTATTGATTGACTGATTATAGTCATTTTGACAGGTGTGAGGTGATATCTCATTATGGCTTTAATTTGTGTATCTCTGATGGCTAGTGATGTTGAGAATTTTTTTATGTCTATGAGCCATCTGTATGTCCTCCTTGGAGAAGTATCTATTCAGGTCCTTCGTACGTTTTTTAATTGGATTGTTTGTCTTCTGGTGCTGAGTCATATGAGTTCTTTATATATTTTGGAGATTAAACCCTTGTCCAATGTATCATTGGCAAATATGTTATCCCATGTAATTGGTTCCTTTGCATTTTTATGATGTTTTCTTTAGCTATGCAGAAGCTTTTTAATTTGATGAAGTCTCATTTATTTATTTTTTCATTTATTTCCCTCACCGTAGGAGATACACTGGCAAAAACATTGCTCTACAGAATATGTGAAATTTTACTGCCTATGTTTTCCACTAGGAATTTTATGCTAGCACGACTTATGTTTAAGTCTTTTCCACATTTTGAGTTTATTATTGTGTATGGTGTAAGTTGGTGGTCTTGTTTCATTTTTTTGCATGTATACTCTTATTCTCCAAAAACCATTTATTGAAGAGCCTGTCTTTACTTCATTGTAAGCTCTTGGTCCCTTTGTCAAATATCAATTGACCATAAAGACATAGTCAATTTCTGGGCTCTCTGTCCTGTTCCATTGTTATGTGTCTTTTCTTACACCTGTCAAACTGTTTGATTAGAGTGGACTTGTAGTGTAGTTTGATATCAGGTATTGCGATCCCTCCAACTTTATTCTTCTTTCTCCCTCAGGATTGCTGAGGCTATTCAGGGTATTTTTGGTTCCATATAAATTTTGGATATATTTGTTCTAGATCTGTGAAATATACCATAGGTATTTTAATAGGAATTGAATCTATAGATTGCTTTGAGTAGTATGAACATTTTAAGGATGTTAATTCTTCCAATCCTTGAACATGGTATATGCTTCCATTTATGTGTATCTTCCTCAGTTTCTTTATATAGTATTCTATAGTTTTCTGAGTACAATTCTTTTACTTCTTTGCTTAAGTTTATAGGTACTTTTTTGTTGCAATAGTAAATATGATTTTTTTTCTTGGTTTCTCTTCTTAAAGTTCATTGTTGTAGTACAAAATGCCTTTGATTTCTGAATATTGACTTTTTATCCTGCTACTTTGCTGAATTAACTTATTAGGTCAAGTAGTTTTTTGGTGAAGCCATGGCTGGTATGGCTCATTGGATTGAGTACTGGTCTGTGAACTGAAAAGTTGCTGGTTTGAGTCCCAGTCAGGACATATGCCTGGGTTGCAAGCCAGGTCCCCAGTTGGGGTTGTGAGAGAAGCAACTGGTCAATGTATCTCTTGCACATCAACGTGTCTTGCCCTCTCTTTCTCCCTCCCTCTCCATCTCTCTAAGAATAAATAAATAAAATATTTTTTTTTAAAGAAAAGTAGCTTTTTTGGTGAAAAAATACAGGGTTTTCTATGTTTACTATCATGTAATCGGTAAATAGTGACAGTTTTACTTCCTCCTTTCCGGTTTGGAAGCCTTTTATTTCTTCTTCTTGTCTGATTGCTGTGGCTAGGACTTCCAGTACTATGTTGAATGGAAGTGACGAAAGTGGACATTCTTATCTTTTTCCTGATCTTAAGGGACTTTTAGTTTTTGCCCATTGAGTTTGATGTTGGCAGTAGGTTTTTCATAAATGGCCTTTATTATGTTGAGGTATGCTTTCTCTATTCCCACTTTGCTGGGTGTTTTCATCATAAATAGATGCTGAATTTTATCAAATGTTTTTTCTGCATCTATTGATATGATCGTGTAATTTTTGTCCTCCATTTTGTTTATGTGATGTATCACATTTATTGATTTGCGGATATTGTTTCCCCCTTGCATCCCAGGAATAAATACCACTTGATCCTGGTGTCTGATCTTTTTAATACTTTGTTGGGTCTGGTTTGCTAGCATTTTGTTGAGGATATTAGTATCTACATTCATCAGAGATACTGGCTTCTAATTTTCTTTGTTGTTGTTGTTGTTGTTGTGTGTTTATCTGGTTTTGGGATTAGGATGATGCTGATCTCGTAAAAAGAGTTTGGGAGTCTTCCCTCTTCTTGGATTTTTTTGGAATAGTCTGAGAAGGACAGGGGTTAGGTCTTCCTTAAATGTTTTGTAAAATCATCCTGTGAAACCATCCAGTCCAGGGCCTCTGTGTGCTGGGAGTTTTTTGATTATTGCTTCAGTTTCACTAGTTGTTATCAGTCTCTTCAGGTTTTCTGCTGCTTCATTCAGTTTTGGAAGATTTATCCATTTTACCCAGGTTGTTAAATTTCTTGGCACATAATTTTTCATAGTAACTTCTTAAAATCCTTTGTATTTCTTTGGTATCAGTTGTTACTCCTCCTCTTTTATATCTGATTTTATTTATTTGGGTTCTCTCTCTTCTTTCCTTGATGAGTCTGGTTTAGAGTTTGTCAATTTTGTTTATCTTTTCAAAGAACAAGCTCCTAGATTCATTGATCTTTTAAATTGTTTTTTTAGTCTCTGTTATTTAATTCGGCTCTGATCTTGATTGTTTCCTTTTTCTCTACTTACTCTGGGCTTCATTTGTTCATCTTTTTCTTGTTCTTTTAGGTGTGGGGTTAGGTCATTTACTAGAGATTTTTCTATCTTCCATAGGTAGCCTGTAATACTGTGAACTTCCCTCTCAAGACTGCATTTGCTGTGTCCCATAGGTTTTGGTATGTTGTATATTCACTTTCATTTGTTTCCAGATACTTTTTGGAGATTTCTTCCAAATTTCTTTCAAGATTTCTTCCTTGATCTCATTGTTAACACATTCATTATTGGTTTTACGTTTTAAAGATCTTATTTATTTTTAGAGAGAGGGAGAGGGAGGGAGAAACTTCGGTTTGAGAAATGTCAACTGGTTGCTTCTCACACATCCTCAACTGGGAACCTGGCACGCAACCCAATCATGTGCCATGACCAGGAATTGTACCAGCAAGCTTTTGGTTTGTAGGCTGGCACTCAATCCACTGAGCCACACCAGCCACGGCTAGAAAAATAATTTAAAAAGAACCAAGAGGATTCATCTCGGCAGAGTTTAGTGCTTGCTCCTTGGTTTCTTTCTTGGATACTGTTCTGGTGTCTGAGTCTGGTGTAAGCCAATGTCAGGTGCTGTCCACATCTGGCCCTGAGAAGCCTTTTTTGAAGCTTCAAGTGATACACAGTTTGTAGCTAATTCTTCTGAGTTTGGCTGCTCCCAGGTTGGGCCAAGCTGCTCTGCAAAGCTGACTCTCATCAGTAAGGTGTCAGGAGTATGTCAGCAAAGGTCCCAGGTCACCTCAGGATCCACCTCTGCCTGTCTGTGCTTGCTGGTCTGCTGTCAATATTAAACTAGTTGCAGACCCAACTATTTCTGAGAATGTTTTGGTGGAAACAGTTGGCTGTGATTCCTGGATCTCCCATGGCAGGGGCCTTTCAGATTTCAGGGTAGATGGTGGGTGTATTCTCCCTTCTCCGAGACACTAGTCTGAGTTTATCGGGGATTATTTTCCTGTACTTGAGAAGTTGGGTACCCTAGTAGGCCTCCAGAGACCAGATTTTGGGTCTATTGGACACTAAGCAGGTGTTTCTGTGGCTCTCCCATGAGGGGAAGCACCAGTCTCTTTCCCAGGAAAAAGTATGAATTGGTTCTGACCTATTGCCAGTCTCTGATGATCTCTGAGTCTATTTATGTTGCTCTCTCCTCAGCAAGGGTTAAGATACAGAATGGGATAAAAAAAAAAAAAGGAAGAAACAAAAAAACAAAACACCAAGACAGAGAAAAACTGAAAGAAGAACAAAAGAATTACAAAGTGGAATGAATAGGATTTCAGAGGGTGCAGTGAGTGGAATTCCAGAGGGTGGGAGGAGCCATATCCCACAGGGTAAGGTAATTGATTTTCCCCTGGGAGGGGATAACTCTTCTCAAGAAAAATGGCTGCTATGGAGCCCAGGTATATCCCAGCCTGAGAGTCCAACAGCCACTCCCTGAAGTGTCTCTTCAGTGCCTCCCACTCCAGACTCCTTTCATGACTCCAGTTCATGATGCCCTCCCTTTGTTGGGGCCCAAGGCATGTAGCTGCAAACACAAAACCTGTGCTTTGCTTATCTCCTTTAAGAAAAAAAAAGATGATGGGTTTGTCTCCAGCCTTTTCTGCCTCTCCCCATCACAGAGAGCCCCTGTGGGCTTTTACCACTGGATACTATGTGGTGGGCAGATCTTGGATAGTACCACCTCTCAATGCTTCAGAGCTCAGTCTGTGGTCCTGGCTTCACTATTCTCAAGAGGAAGCTCCTACAGCCCCACTGCTATGGTATATCCCTTTAAGATGTCCCTGCCCTTCCTACTGGACTAGGGATGGTTTTTTGGCTGTCTTTGGTTAAAAGTCTCTTTTTCAGCTAGCATTTAGTTTAACTCAGGTGATTGTTCTCTTTAATTTTATATCCAGTCTGGCTCCGGGAGGTGGTGTGCGATGTATTCTACTCTGTGGCCATCTTGCTAGTCTGTAATTTTAGTTTTATTTCGGGTTCTGTAGAGTCTGAACAAAAATTTTTTTAAAAATTTTATTTATTTATTTATTTTTAGAGAGAGGGGAAGGGGAGGAGAGAGGGAGAGAAACATTTAAGCGTGAGAAATACACCCCCAATGTGGGACCTGGCCTGCAACCCAGACACGTGACATGGCAGGAAATCGAACTGGTGACCCTTCAGGTCACAGGACAGTGCTCAATCTACTGAGCCATACTAGCCAGGGCCGAACAAATTTCTAGGGTTGTTGTGTAGTGGGTTGAAGTGTGCTGATTATGGATTGAACTCCAAGAAACTGTCATCTCCTGAGTTGCTTCAACCCTTTTGTGTCACAGTTTCTCCCCATGGCTGTCTAATACAACTGTGAGGACTCATAGCACTAGGTAACCAATCTCTTTGTGTGCATACCTGAATGAGTCAATTATTTAATTATACTTAAATTGAAATTTCCTATGGTGCTCCTGCTTATCATGAGGGATACCCTCCATCGCCTCCACATAGCTTTTTAGTTACCTAAGAATACCCAAAATTTGAGCTGAAGGAAAGAAATACCCCTTATCTCTGGAACCTTCTATGTTCAAGCTGTCACTCATCTAGCACAGAGTTTTGTTCAGACTCTCAGAAAGCAATTTCAATTGAAAAACCAAAGTTAAAAATATCTAGCCACCCATTTTTTTCTCCTGCCCTGAGTTAACTCAACTCTTATTCTTAGCCTGGATTATCTCAACCCTTCATGTTTAGTTCTACCTTGAAGGATTTTTTAAAACAGCTCAGATAAAATCAGGGTTCTCTTACCTTAAAGCAGGGAGGTTTTCCAAAATTCCAAGAAAAATTCACTGAGGTTTACCCAATGCAAAGCGACGAACCAGTGGTGCACAAGGAGCCCCTGCTGGTACCTAGCCCAAGCCTAGGTCTGCAAGGTGATTCTGAGTGGGCCTCTTTGGAATATTGCCACACTACATCAAATAAATGTCAATGTAAGAAACATCCAAACCAAAAAGAGGAATAAGACAATCTGAGTCATGGCACCACTTCCACTTAACCAGCTCCTACAGTGACATAACTATCAAATAGATGTAACAAATTATACATACACATTTCCTGGTGATTTGTTTCTTTAAACTTTGATAGATACAGAAAGTCACTCAAAGTTTTAGTTATAATAAATGGGTATTTAGTTACAATACATGGGTATTTGGCAACATACCTGAATTCTGAGTACCCGCCTGCTTAACACATGTGCAAGAAATAAATCACCTGATCTGACAAGTAGTTAACTCTGCTGTCTTTTTTAACTTGTGCAGCAGAGTCTTTTTTGTTTAACAAAAAGTGATCCAGTGTACATTTTCCTAAAACGATGTATTCTGGTATTGTGATTAAATGTGCAATATATATCTACATACATTACAAAGTTCTGAAGGGTTGTTTTTGTTTTTAAATGTCAACAAGGAATAATTTATGGAAAGTATCATAACTCATACAATGCAATGGTATGCAACTATTAGAAATTAGATAAATTTTTGTGAACTGACATGCAAAGATCTCAAAGACATTAAATAAACAAAACTGAGTTAGAGAACAACATGCACATAAATTTAAAAACATAGTCCCGTTTTTAACATATAACTATGTACACATAAATATTTCTATGTATCTATAGATAAAAAACAGACTACAAATTTACACTCTAACCTGTTAGCAGTGATACTCTCTGGGGCAGGGAGGGTACTTCCTCATCTTACTCTATAAACATACATAGTATTATATGAATCTCTTTGTAAGAACTTACCTGTGGACTACTTGCATATTTTTAACAGGTAGTAATAGCAAAACAACTGTATTGTCATTTATTCCATTCCAATGACAACTGAAAACTTTACTTTCAAAGCTAATTCTTATGTTCCTGCAGGGCCTTGAGAGCCTGTTGTTGAGAGCCTGTGGCAGTGCAGGATACTGAGCTTCTTGGCCCATCTTCAGGCTTGCCCCATGAAAATATTTGCATACATTCCCATGTCCCAGCTCACTGGCAATGGGAATGATGTTTTCCCAAAGCACTTTGCTAAAGTAAACAAATTCTGATGCTACACATCAAATCACAACCATACTGAAGTGTAGGTGTGGCTGTCAAGATGCATGTTGAGATCTAAATTAGTAATCACATCCTTGGTGAGTGACTTTTGGAAAAGTAATTTGCATTTGGATTCATGAGGAAGAAACTAGATCCCCACTAACTCACACGATAGAGCTTTTCTCCCCTCATTCCACTATAGCCCTTTCTAAGTCAAACTCTTTCCTATAAAAGTGTAAGAGAGGGAAACCTGATCCATAAGTTGTTTGGAATCAGTAGTGAATCAAAATAAAAGGCACTATCAGTATATTTATGAAGGAAAATTCAACTACATGCATACATTTTGGTGTGTATTTTATTTTTGATTTGAATCATATCCACATGAAGGAAAATTGCTAAATATCCTTTACTCTTTTGAAAGCTAGACGCTTGCTATGCTGTGTCAGAGGAAGGCAAAACTAAGCCAGTAATGCTGGAGGCGTCCCTCTTTCCATATGCATGCCGACAGGAGAGGAGCTGTCTAGGAAAAGCCTTTTGATGGATGAATGGAGGAGGATCTACACACACATTAAATACAATTGAAACACATCAGCACATGCAAGTCATTAGCCTGGTCCTCTGGCATCCCTGACATGCGTCTTTTCCAAAGGATCGCTTATTCAATGGTGTCAGCACTTGGTCTTGTTATACCTCTTTATCAGCAAATACCTTTTTATTCCAGATGGAAAACAAGCTAGAAATTAAATACATCCAATATTGATGCTTCATTTCTCTTAAGTCACCAATAAGAGAATAAATTTAATTGTAATATATTTATTTTCATGAAATTCTTAATAAAACACTTTTAAAATATTCTGTACATTTCAAGCCACTAAGAACTGCATTACATTCTATAAATGTGATTTGTTGGGATGAGGTACCAAGATGTCTCTGTACAAAGATGCACAATATGTACAGTCACTCACTCTAATGGCAAGCTGTGCAAAGCAGTCTTGAACATTAATTCATGCCAAAGCTTAGAAAACATTTCAACACATAAGACTAAAGCTTGAAACTGCATTGTGTTTTTTTTTTCCTGGGCAAATGATTATAAACAAATATATGTATATGTCATATAGACTCCTCAGCCCAGCTAGCACCATGTGGCTGCCCTCCTAGGCCCCTCTCTTCAGGGAGCCGATTTGCCACACTCAACAGTCATCTTATCACTGAGCTGCTACCACTGCCTTTGAGTGAACCACAGGCACACTAAAAGATTTAAATTTGGGGAGACAAAGGCCAAACTTGTTTTCAGTGCCAGCGAAAGTGGCTGTGGCAAGTCTGTATCCACCAATGTGATGGCTATTGACAGGAGGAAGGTCTGCAATGTGTGACTTAGGTGTCGGTTCTGAGCCAGAGGGTTTGAGGCCTTCAAAACCAATGTAAAACCGCTGCTGAAGAAGGTCATAGGTGACCAAGGTAACGCCAAACTGGGGAGAGGACTGATACACTCAAGCTTCAGTCCCTTTCGAAAATGCTGAGGGCTCTTCTTCCCGGAGTATCTTCCTGAAACAGTCAATGACACCACTGTATGTTATCTGGCCAGCACAGGCAGCCGCTTGCAGTCTTATCTTGACATCAGCAGAGGTTACTAGAGAAGCCGCGGACACACCTGCCATGATTCCAACTGCAAGGAGATTTAAACCTCCCACGTGTCCTTTTTCATCAGCCAGAAGTAGTTTGCAATGCACATAAACAGGAAAATAGATGGCAGAGAAGGGAATGTCTCAGAGGAAACACTCTTTGGCACCCCTATACAAACCAAAAAGTCCCAGGTCCCAAAGCACACTTAGGGCACTGACCCTGGGTCCTGTAGTGCTCTCTCCCACTACCTGCAAGTGAATCTTTACTATCTCCAGTGGATTGGTGAAGATGACCTGAAAGCCACTAGCACAACCTCCAGCAAGGACTTCTGCAAAAAGTAGAATGGAGTCATCTCTTCTGGTGAATTCTTCCCGAACAAAATTATTAACTGTCAGTTTCATGGCTTTTTCTGGAGCAACTCCTATAAACTGTGGTATCAGGCCCTGGTAAAGTCCAAAGAAGCCCTTATAATGCAAGACTTTCTTAAAACAGTCAAAGCTGTTTTTGTATATCAGCTCCCCCACAACAGAGCCGGTGCTACGCTGGTTTTGCATGTGGGTCTTCACCAGATCTATAGGATACACTGCAGTGGCTCCCAGAGCTCCAGCAACTGAGCCCAGAGTGAATCTGTAAGCAGATTTGGTAATCTGGAGCCAGATAGGCCTGCCTAAACCATGAAATTGCTGTCTGTGAAGTTCTGCCAGGTGATAAGGTAAAGCCCCCTCAGCCAACAGTGCTCTTCTCTCAATATCTGCCAAAGTCAAGCGTCCTGTAGCATTATATAACTCTGCAAACTGGTATAAGATATCAATTTCCAGTGGAGTAACTTGTCCATAGTGTATTGCACTCTGGGAAAATTCCTCCTTTGTGACTTCAACATCTTTCCTTGTGCCAGCTAGAGTGCTATATATCTTACAAACAAGCTCTATGTTATTCAGTAAGGAGTTAAATGCATTGAAGTAGGAGAAGGTAACCTGATGTGAGATACTTCCTCCAGCTGCTGAAACTAAGTTCTCCTCCACAAAGGGAATAAGCATGTGAGACTGAATGATAACCATGATGTCACTGAAATCCAGACCAGAAATCATGCCACTTTTGCTTTTGTCTTTCAGTGCAAAGGCTTGTCTTCCATGTTCCAATTGTTGCTCCTGGAGAAACTGTGTGAATTCTGTGTAGTTAAGGTGCTTCTTCCCATTATACCCAAAATGCAGTCAGATAAATTCACAGTCCCAGTTAAAAGGGATATGATGATGAATAATTGTCTGTCCAAAAATTTCTTTGACATTTTCAAATATCACCTCTCCATTTCCACTTTTGTCAAACAATTGGAAAGCCATTATGAACATGGAATCTGGAGCACATAAAACAGAGTCAAGTGCCAAAAGCTCTTGATAGGAGATCAATCTATCCTTCATTTGATCAGCTACTTATGCCAAGAGCTTGATCATCTTCAGATTGCTATTTGGATCATTATACAGTCCAAGGTAGCTCTGGACAAAATCTTCTGGGTTCATGTAATGTTCTCCATTGACTTCAGTACTGGAATACTCCAGGAATACGATTCTTAACTCATGAGGATCACCTTGCTTGGTTGTCTGCACCTTGACCACCATGCTTCGCTTGGAAGCCGGGGCTGGAGGGTTGTACTGAAAGTGTTAATAGTGGTTTTCTTCACCTTCTCTTCTCATGAATATTGGGAGAACAGGCTATTTATATTATTCCAGCCCTTTGTACTACATGTTTTTTTTCAAACTTAGGGGCCTTATGGCAGCAAACTCACTTGCAGGTCATCTACGTGCTTTCTGAAACAGGTTGTTTTTCTTTGTTCTTATAGGTCTCAACTGCCTATTATGAATGTTAATTTTGATGGCTAATGCCAGAATCTGAGGAGCACCACCTTCATCAGAGTTAAGTTCTTATACTTTCCTAAATGGCCATTTTATAGGTGAGGGGAAAATGCTAATAGTCTAAGTCATCTACATTGTTAACCTTAATGCCTATGACTCACCAATATAGATGTACTTTTTTTAATTCTAACCAGAGGACTTTTTTTTCCATTGCTTCTAGAGAGAGAGAGGGAGGGAGAGAGAGAGAGAGAAACACCAATGTGAGAAAAAACATTGATTGGCTGCCTTCTCATACACACCCTGACCAAGGATGGGAACTGCAATCTGGGTATGTTGCCCTAGCTGGGAATCAAACCCATGACCTTTTGGTCTACAGAATGATGCTCCAACCAACTGAGCGGTACAGGTTAGAGCTAGATGTACTTTTATAATACACTCTTAGAAAAGAATAATGGCATATAAAACTAAAATTACAGATGTCAAAAAGATAACCTCTTTTATGTGTTACTGGAATGTGTTTATTCTTGCACTTGTGATAGACTGATAAATCTAGACATTATTGCAAACCAAGTAATGAATATTCCATGTAGATTTGACTCAGAAAAACACAGAACACTAGGTAGAACTTCATCCCTTTCTTCATCTTACAGCCTAGCTCCAGCTCCTTCTTTCTTGGAAATAAGGCAACAGCGCTCTTAGATAGTTATGTCGTTCTTTGCTTTAGACATTCTAACTTCCTTCCCTACCCCTTCAAAACTAGACAACTTAAGTTGTAGGTTTCATACTGCAAGAAAGTGAATAAATATGCTTCCACAAAGTATTTTATCTCCCTCTTTTTTTATTACATCAGTAAGAACCTGAAAGCAATTTTGCAATTGTTTATGGAAAATTCTTCTACTACTTCTACTTTCATGCCTGGCAGGCATCTGCCTAATGCTGTGTGGAATACGTATGTGATTACTACTTCTCACAGTAACCCTCAGTGATGGATACTTTTATCTCAGTTTTACTGATGAAGGACTTGTCTAAGTTCACCTAGATAGGAAGTGACAGATCCTAGATTTAAACCAGTCTACTGAACTCTCAAGTTTATAGTCTTCATAAACTGTTTACTAGATCACATCTTGACACAGTCAGGCTTTGCTTTGTAGGGTTCCTGTATGCATAAATTTCACTTACTGTGGTTTAAATAATACCAGTATCCCAAGTGTTGCTAGTATGTGTTTTGTGATATAGTTTTTCCTATAAGACAGCCTTTGATTCCTGCTCAGGTTATCAGATTGGGGCCTTAAGAACCAAAATGACCACCAATCCAACAGGTGACACTGGCACCAAAAAACCCCCCAAAAAACAATATCCCAAAAAAACCAAAAACAGGGGACCAATACAGGTGACTATTGCTACTCACTTGGATATTTTTATTATTTATTTATTTATTTATTTATTTATTTATTTATTTATTTATTTTTGTTCAAATCCATTTGTCTCCACCTTCCCACCATCACTTTCCCCGCCCCCCTCCCCCACCTCCCTCCCTCACTTGGCTATTATTAATGCTGACTCACTCAGCTTTTATTTATGCAGATTCACTCCAAATCCATACTAATTTAATAACAATAATACTACTCTAACAACAATAATAATCACTCAGAAACAATCAGTAATAACATCACACAAAAGAACTGGGGGAAAACGGACCTGAGTCCGAAGAGTCCAGATCAGGTCCAGATCCAGGAGGCAACCAGACTGGGCAATCAATGTCTTCTAAAGCAGAGTCAGAGGGAAGGAAGTGCAGGATAGGTCTTTCTCTTCCAAGGCAGAACATGCAAGATGTCTCAAAGTGACTTGCTTTCTGCCTGTGTCACCCATGGTCTGAAGTTCTCTGCTTTTATGCTGCTTTTGTGGTAAAGTCATGTTGATTTTGCACAATTTCTCATAAACATTTAAAAAAAATTTAGATAAGCACATGTTGCTTTCCTCAGTACTGATAAGCACATGTTGATTATGTCACTTTACTGCACATGCTCTGATAGGGTGGTGTTACCCTCCAGATAAATACATGTTGCCTGCCACACTGTACTGCCCTGCTGACTGGCTGTATTATCCCCCTGAGACACTGCTTATTATTGATGTGCTAAACATGGCTTCAGTACCTGCTCTCCACACCCAACAACATGGTTTAAATTTCAATTGCCATAATTTGTTAATTGTAATTATATAAAATGTAAACTTGGCTGTTAGCTGTTCAGGCCACAGATCACTATATAAATAACAAATGTGTGTAACAATCAGTTAACACTCATGTAAGTTCTCTAAAGAAGTCTGTTGGTGACCACTGTGAGCCTGTTATTTAGTTCACTCAAGGACAGAAAAGCATGTGGTTTTGTTGCTTTTTGTCTCCCCAAATAAACCATAGGACATTTTACAGAAATGGATGATTGAAAGATGGAATTGACCAACAAAGATGAAAGTGCAGCAAGTAAATTAAAAGTAATAATTCTGGGAGTAAAACTGAAATTGAATAAATGGAGTTATAGATGAAATATCTAGCGGGGGTATGTTGACACTGTTGTGGTTCAAGAGACTCCAGGTATGCAATGAGGGGAGCTTGTTGAAAGTAAACATCAATATAAATGAGGAAGGTGTTAATCATGAAGCTCTAGCTGGGTAGCTCAGTTGGTTAGAGTATTGTCCTGATATGCCAAGGTTGTGGGTTTGATCCCTGGTCAGGGCACATACAAGAAGCAACCAGTGAATGCATAAATAAGTGGAACAACAAAGAGCTGTTTCTCTTTCTCTCTTGCATGTGCTCTCTCTCTAAAATCAGTACTTTTTTTTTAATTAAAAAGAAAGTGTGATGAAAAGGATGAAAGTGTCCTAGGGGAAGAGATACCGGCAAATAACTTCAAATTAGAAGAGTCTTGGAAGCATTTCATGATATTAAAAATGCAAAGGAGGACATATAGAAAAATACTATCTCTATCATAAATTATATGATGAAGGCCCTGGCTGGCTAGCTCAGTTGGTTAGAGCATCCTTCCATATGACAGGGTTGTGGGTTTGATCTCTGGTCAGGACGCATACAAGAAACCACTAATGAAAGCATAAATAAATGGAACAACAAAGCAATGTTTCTCTCTAAAATCAATTAGAAATCTATTTAAGAAATTATATGACAAAAAGAAGAAAGCATTGTTCAAACTGAGACAGGATAGTAAGAAGCTAGGAAAATTCCTTGGCAAGTGGAATAGGAAAACTAAGACAGGTAACTGAACACAATGGCCAGCAATTTATAGCCAGGTGCACATGGTCACTGGGATGGAAGGCCCCAGTGCCTGGCTGAGGGCAAAACTGGAAAAATAAGGGCTTCACCCCCAAGGGTAACCTCTTATCCTCTGGCCTTTCCTCCCTGGAGATAATATCTAGGCTTCAGTTGTATTTAAGCTCCAGGTCCAGAAAAGCAGCAAGATCAGGTGGGCAACATCAGAACCAACTTCAATGACTAATGATTCCCTGCCATGTCACTGGCCAGTCAGTGGAGACCATGACTCTGAAAAAGTACACCTGGAGAACTGATAAATATTCTGCTGAAACCCTCCCCTGAGACCTCATCTAAAATTCCTGCTTGCAAGAAAGAGATAGCAGCCTCAAGACAAAGAACATAGCATCTGTGCCCTCCCTCTGGAGAGCAGCCATTTCCATTCCATTTCCTTTCTTCTCTCCCCCCTCCCCCCTGTCACACTTCTTTCTTCACATATACTTGTCTCCTAAACTCTAAGGCAATGGGAAGCTGGTAGCTTGTCTCAGGCTAATCCTTTGAGCCTGTCCTCGAAGCCCCACTTTTCTCTGACTTCCCTGTGAATTAAGGCAGCCCAGCCTAGGCTCTCCTGTTGCTACTCATATGCTAAGTCCTTCCTCGTTTCATTGTTCCCAGCTTTAACAAATGGGTCCTCATATCACCTGGACTCCTGTTGTGAAATCTTTCCTACATGAAGTTAAGAATGTACACACTACAGCTGACTCTAGGTATTACACTCAGGACCATTCCCCTATCCAGTAACAAAACTACAATACTCTTGATATGTTTGAAAATCATTTTAATTCTCAATGTTTGTAATGCATTGTTACAGAATACTAAGCAAACATTAGTTTTAGTATTGTCAGAGTTTTTAATGTTTTGGCAAAAATATTTTAAATATAACAAAAATAATCATTTTTCCCATTGAGTGCTAAGATTACTTTGCATGGTTTTGGCTGGCATGGTCACTTTTATATCCCCACGCTACTGTGCAAAGCCAGAAAGATACACATGCACATGCATATATGCACAGCAAAACATCAGTCTGGCTTTTAAGGAAGACCATTACAATGGGACCCCTGCACTTTGGGTTTCTGTGCAACCATTTACTACTTGTGAGGGGGGTACGCCATACCTGCAGAGTCCCCCCAGGTGGCCGTGGATGGTGAAAATAAAATAAGTTGTTCTAGATGCTTCTTGGTCTGCCAGGAAAAGGGAGATGGCAATCCCCTCTAGTGGAGAATGCCCCAAGACCTTCTCTTGAAGTGGCTTTTATTGAGAAACATATGGGCGGGGATATACAGCAGGGATGCAAAGCTTATCAATCAATGTCAAAAGGCTATGTTTACAGAAAACATAACAATTGAAGGGACAGGCAGAGATTTGCCCCAGGTCAGGGTCTGGTAGATAATGGATGGTGCCCATTTGGTCCTGAAACCTGGGAAACCAATCACATTCTATGCTCAACCCCAAACATCAGTACTCATTAACTTGAGGGCATTCTTAGCAAAGTAAGTGTCATAGGATTTAATGCATTCCTTTTCCAGACCTCATTGTCCCCAGGAACTACCTGATCCAGTTTAGGACTCTATCTGTCTTTAGTATTGTTTCAAGTATGAGCCAGGCAGGTGGAGCAGAGCAGCCAAGAGAGGAGACTGCTTTCAGATAGAATGAGGACTCCATCATGTTCCTCAAGTCCTTCCCTGATCGCCCCTATGCAACTGTGCCTGTCTTAGGTTGCCCCTGCCATTGAGGGGTCTTATCTGTCATTGACTAACCAGCCATCCTCCAGGGCCAAGCAAGGTGATGTGAGAAAGGCAGGGGCACCATCCCTGCCAGAAGGACAGGTTTTTTCTCCTGAGTGGCCTATTTTCCCAAGGCCTCCCTGCTCAGCTCCGGCCTTGGGACTTCTCACCTGTCGGTGAGGCTGCAGTCCCTGAAACCAGGCAGGATGGTTCTCAGAATATTTGGGTAACTCTGGAAGAGTAATCTAACTTTCTTGGTATAAGTTTCCTCAACAGTGAAAAAAGGGGCCCTTTCGGTGACTCTCTTCTGTCTTGGCTAGTCTGACTTCCTCCAATTGACAAAGTACAAGTTACTGTTGGGAAATGCCCTGCCTAGTGTCAGGAGCTGTAACCCTGCTGACAGGCTGGAGGGCCCTAAGGCTGGAAATAATCAGGAGTCTGTGGAGAAACAGGCTCCTGAGGAGACTTGACCTGTCTTTCCTGGCAGGGGCATAGCCCCTGCCTCTCTGCTTTGCCATGGAGGACTGGTGACCAATGATGGGTAAGTTACTGTGTGCTGAGGTAAACAACCTAAGACAGGTCTTAGTTGGTATTGGCAGCAGACAAGAAACCGGGGGACACAGAGAAGGGGCAAAAAGGCCCCTGCACCTCTCGGCTTGGCTTGGACATGGCCGGAGTCCTCATTATAGCCGAGAAGCTGTCTCCTTATCCCTTGGTGGTTCACTACCCCTACCCGGCTCAGGCTTGAAACAGTGCAGGAAAAACAACTCTAAATCAGATCTGGCAGGTCCCAGGGTAATAAGGCCTAACAGTAAATTCTTTAGTGTGTGCTTTGTTCTTCCCTCAAATCTCTGGTCAGCTGATGCTGCGAAGGACCTTTATTTACACCCCTTACCCTGTATCTTCAAGGAGCCTTTAAATCTACTTTCCCCTTATCTATAGTCTCTATTGTTGATTCTAGTCTCCTCTTGGACCAATGTAAATCAGTGTACTTCTGTCACTTGTCTTCTTAAAAGCATCATATATTATCTGTGAAACTGATCATACTGATGTAATGAGATAAAGTATGCATTCCTATTACCTAGCCCCACTGATAAGATTTTCAATAAAAGCCTTAGAACAAAGGGTGACAGGGCCTTCCCCACTAGAGGAATGTGCCACGGCCTTCTCTAGTAAGAGGGAAGTGTCCCCGTCTGCTCTCCTGGCAGAGAAGTGTTTGTGACGTTTTGTGTTTATCCCCCTCATCCATGACAACCCCGGGACGGGCTCTGCGGGTTTCAGAGCCCTGCTCCCACCTCAGCTGGCCCCAGCAAGTTTCCCTCAGGTTCAGGGAGTGCCACGCTCTCTGCAGTGCTCCCCTGTGGCAGCACGCCTCGTCTAGCTGCCACCCAGTGCAGCAAGTTACTAGTGGTAAGTCCTTCCTTCTGTCCTCTAAGTGAAAGAGCCATTTGAATCACTCTACAATGCAGTCATGAATATTGAATATACAAATAAATCTGAAATCTGTAAATGCAATGAAAAGCAATTACGCATTTCCTGAAAACATGAACTACGAATGCTTTGTTTCCTCTTTGGATGTTGGCTGACTTGGAGTCACAAATTGGGTTTTTGTTCATCCTGACCACACCTGACAAAGGCCCCATTTCCATGGCTGAGCTCCTGTAAGTATAGCTCTTCCTGATGCTGAACGCATTTGGGCAATTGTGCCCCTTAAATATGTCTTTATATTTATAAAATTGGAAAGAATATTGAAAACTTCACTTTTGCTCTATTTTATAACACAAAATATGAGTCCTTCCTAAAAATTAATAAATGCAAATATTTATTCATTTCAAAGCATTTTACTTTAAAATGTAGTTAACTTTCATTAACCTATTAATTCAACACTACTTGAGTCTTCCCTTCAGGCAGGGGAACCAGCCAACTGTTCTGGATACAGCAGTAACTAAGATGAACTTTGTCCCTGACCTTGATTAATGGCAAGCAAGGACGGCATTTAACCCTTGTTAAGTAAAACTGGATAATTTCATTTAAAATACAAATAAACACCTACAGAAAAAGCAGTTCTAGCAATCACCTAAATAATTATTGAGAGCTTATTTGAGTCCATGCTTAATGGTACAGAAGATAATGGTATAGAATATAACTGCCAGGTGGCCACAGTTTCCGCCATGGGAGACCCCCTGAGGTACGCCCAATCTGGAAGCAAGCGTGCAAGCCAGAATGAGCCTCCAGGGGCCGCTGTCCTGTCTGCTCCCCCTTCCAGGGTGCAGGAGCTAGAGGTGGCGGAAGGTCCCCCACCCAGACCTGGAGCAGTGCAACCCCCTGCTGCATGCTCCCCTCCTACTCCTAGCCCAGCCAGAGGGTCCAGACTGGTATCTCCTGCAGGAGGGCTGTGGGCCTGCTACTGTGCTGCTGAACAGTGTGAAGTCCTGTTGGCAGCAAAGTAGTTACCAAGGAAACCAGCAGAACTACCCACAGGAGGTATTCAGCTCAGCTAGGATGGTGCAGTTCCTGACTGCAAAAAAGTACCTCTAGAAGGACCCTAAGGCAAACCCAAGGCTTAATTAAGAAAAGGTAACCCCACTTTGGCTGGTGTGACTCAGTGGATTGAGTGCCAGTCTTTTAACAGAATGGCCACTGGTTCCATTCCCAGTCAGGGCACACGGCTGGATTGCAGGCCGGATTCCCAGTTGGGGGCGTGTGAGAGGCAATCGATCTATGTATCTCTCACACATGCTCATCTATGCTTCTTTCTCCCACCCTTCTCCTCTCTCTAAAAATAAATAAAATCTTTAAAGTGAAAAAAAAAAAGAGAGAGAAGGAGACCCATACTGTGACAAAGATCCCCCTAGGAAAGAAGGAGGGGAGGCCCATTGGTAGTATCAATAAGGGAAACAGCAGCAGCCACCACCTCAGCCCCTTTAGACACCAGAAGGTTCCGCAGGTGGAGCACCAAAGCCAAAAAAGCAGAGGCAAAGAAGGCAGAGAAGGAAACTTGCAGCATATCTAAGGAAGTGGAAAACCAACAATCATTTCCCATCATAGAAACTCAACAACCTGAAATCAAACAAAAGTATGCCAACTAGCCAGTGGGTAAAACTGATGTGAAGATCAAGTCTTTTTCCTCTTCTATCCATGTAGTAAATAAATGTGAACTTGTAGCCATTTGTAGGATCATCAATGCTGAAGAAAAAGAACAGACAAAATTGGTGAGGAATCAAAAGGGGCAAAGGTCTCTGAGCCCTCCACCCAGCAGCACTGAGAGTAAGGTCCTTCCAGCCTCTTCCTTTATGCTGCAGGGAGCTGTGGCGAGAGTCTTCTGTTACGAGTTTGGAAGAGAAGGGATCACATATTAGCATGACAAGCTTGGGGGAGAACTGCAAGGCAGCCTTACAAACTCAGATACCTAAAGTAACCACAAAGGATGGTCTAAAATCAAAACTTATTAACTAAAAGCAGTTCATGGTAGATAGTCATATTCTAGGTTAGTATTTCCCTCTCCCCACCCCTCAAGGTCAGTCTTTACCTTAACTAAGCTTGCCTATTGTCTTTTTGTATCTATGATAACATACCTTTGTAGTATCAAGGTAAATTCCATTTTTTCCAAACTCTTGGGCATAAGCTGAAGCCACAAATCTCATTGTTATTGTTATCATGTTAATTGTTGACTGTTAACTGTCCCTTATCCACCTATGTAAGAGAAGTATGTGTCTATCGTTTTACCTTTTACCCAATCCTATAGATTCACACCCCCCAACTTTGTTTTCTTCCACCTCCCAAATCTATAACCAATGGATTTCATTAACCCCCTATGTCTCCTCCTTTGATTGTGATGTATAAAATAAGGTGCTAGACTGCCATTCTCTGGAGCATATCTCAATACATTGAGATATTGTTTTCGGCAATTGTCATTGGTTTGACTCAAATAAACTCACTAAATGTTCTCTACAGGTTTGAATGTTTGTTATGTTGACATGGGCAACCAGGTTTGATGTTTGTGTGGCAAGTGGGCCAGTGGGCCAGTGGGCCAGTTACCAGAACATGGGCAACTCCTTTAGACCTTTTTATCCCAAAAATTATGCAGCTACACTCCTGAAGAACCTGCCTCCTAAGAAGATCATGGAAACACAGAGCAAAGTTAAGGTATAGCTCAAAAGCATTTCCAATGGCTCCAAGTTGGACACTGAGGAGGAGGAGCAGCAGCAGCACCACAGGGAGCAGAGGAGCTTGGCAGCCCACACCAGGTTTTCTTTTTGGGGGATGGGAGGACAGGATAGAGAACTCTACTTTTTCTTTTTTTCAATTTTTATTTTTTAGATTTTATTTATTGATTTTAGAGAGAAGGGAAGGGAGGGAGAAAGGAGAGAAACATCAATGTGAGAAAGAAACATCAATCCATTGCCTTTCACATGCCCCCAATAGGGAACTTGGCCCACAACCCAGGCATGGACCCTGACTGAAAATCAAAGTGGTGACCTTTCAGTTCACAGGCTAGTGCTCCATCCATTGAGCCACACGAGCCAGGGCTGCCCACCCTAGGCTTAAGCTGTGACACTGCTGGGAAAAATATGTTTGTGGCCCTTGGTCCTTGTCCTGGGGGCTCCCTTGTAAAAAAGCAACCACTTAGGGTGTCAGCCAATAGACTGTTTTGGACTCAATGTCCACTCTGCCCACCACTTCAGAAAGTGGTAGGGAACTGAAGTTACAAATCCTTGAACTGCCTCTTGACAGCAATTAATTTTGGGTCTATGATGGTGTATCCTCCAGGTCAATGGAAACTACCTGGCAGGCTCCACGGCCTGCTGTTAGTGCTGGAAATAGCCAGGGAAATGAAATGTTTCCACTGCCAGGAGGCAGATCCTGCCTTGAGCTGCTACAACAAAGGCTGCTCATTCTGCTACTATCACATGTATACCATTGATGCAGAATGCTTGCTACCTGAGGAGAACTTCTCATGAAATGCCCCAAGCACATGATGAGACTATAGAGATGAGAAGGTGGTGGGCACTCATGATAGAATGGAAATCACCCTATGGTATAGCTGCACTCCTCCCATTCTGACATTCCTGTCCATGCTATGACTTCCTCCTAAGTTCTTATATCACACAAACTGGTGACACAATAGGAAATAAAGACCCAAGAAGGTGGAATGGTTGTTTCCATGGACACAATATCCACAGTGTTAATGTGGGGTGAAGGGTGGTTTATGGGAAAGAGTAGGGGAATTAAAAGGCAGGGATAAAGATATATAAAATGTAGATACAAGTTAATAACATTAAAGAGATAAAGAGAATTAAATTGTTCTGCTTTTGTGTTTAGAGAGCTTACCACCATGCTAGGAATTATTTATTTAAATTTAAAAAAATGTATTGTATTTGCAGCCACTGCTGTGCCACCATTGCTCTCTATCACCAGTGGGGCCCCCAGTTCCCCAGCTCCAGCCTAAAGGAAAAGAGGCAAAGTAAGGAGGTCTCTATTCCTCCTACAAAGTGGACTGCCCACAAATCTACTGGTGCTAAAGCTCCAGGGAAGCAACAGGCTACCAAAGCCGTTTGCAAGAGTGCGCCCTCTACTGGAGGAGTGAAGAAACCTTATCGTGACAGGCCTGGTTTTGTGGCATTTTGTGAAGTCAGACATTATCAGAAGTCCACTGAACTTCTGCTTTGCAAATTTTCCTTCCAGCCTCTGGTGCGAGAAATTCCTGAGAACTTCAAAACTGATCTGTGCTTCCAGAGTGCAGCTATTGATGCTTTGCAGGGGGCAAGTGAGGCCTATGTGGTTGGCCTTTTGGAATATACCAACCTGTGTGCTATCCTTGCCAAACATGCACCAGTGATGCCGAAAGACATCCAACTAGCACACCGCATATGTGAAGAACATGCTAAAGAATCCGCTCTGATGGGAAACCTTTCATTCTCTAAAAAACAAAACAAACAAACTCTCTTCTTCCTGTTACTGGTTGTTTTGAACGTTAGATATTTGTTTTCCATGGGGTCAAATCGTACCTAAGTGTATGATTACAAGTGGAAAACAGAGAAATCAGGTATTGGCAGTTTTTCCATTTTCATTTGTGTGTGAATTTTTTAATATCAGGTATTGGCAGTTTTTCCATTTTCATTTGTGTGTGAATTTTTAAATATAAATGCAGACACATAAAGTATTAATGCATGTTAAAATGTTTCAGTGAACAAATTCAACTTTATAACAATTATAAATAAACCTGTTATATTTTTCTAGACATTGCCAGAATTTGGATTTTAAAAAAAAGTAAATATCTTATCGAATGAAACTAAATAAATGATGTTTGTAGCATTTTTATGATACAGTAGATTCCATCCATTCACACTATACTTTTCTGAGTTGTCCTATTGATACATGCAAGTTCATGTTTTTAAAAAAATTATTTTTATTTATTTTTAGAGAGGGGGAAGGGAGGGAGAAATAGAGGGAGAGGAACATCAATGTGAGAGAGACATGGACTGGTTGCCTCTCATATGTGCCCATCTAATACAGATCCCACAACTCAGGCATGTGCCCTAATGGGGAATCCAACCGGTGAAACCTTGTAGGATGATGCCCAACCCAGTAAGCCACACCAGTCATGGTGCATGTACATGAATTTAATGCTGTTTGTCTTCTGTGCTGTTTCTGTAAGTTCGCTATTAAAGTACATTAAACTATAAAAATTTTATTGGGGTAAGTTAATAACATTGATAAATTTCAGGTGTCCAGCATTATAGTTTGATATCTGTATACTTTATTGTGTGATCACCATCAAAAGTCTAGTTTCCTTTCATTACCATATAGTTGATTCCCTTTACCCAATTTTCTCCCCACCCTCATTTTCCTCTGATAATCACCATTCTGTTGTCTGTGTTTATGAGTTTTAAAAATTTTTGTTCATTTTTTCCTTTTTTGTTTTATATACCAGTGGCATATAAAGATAAAATCGTACAGTTTTTGTCCTTTTCTATTTATTTTACCTAGTGTAATGCCCTTAAGATCTGTCCATGTTGTCTCAAATGGCAATATTTCATCTTTTTAATGACCGAGTAGTGTTCCATTGTATATGTATACCATATCGTGTTTATCTATTCATGTGTCATGGACATTTGGGCTGGAAACATTGGAAACATTAGGTTGTTTCCAATCTTGGCTATTATAGATACTGCTGCAATGGCCATATGGGTATATATATCTCTATAAAATTTTATTAAAGCTGCTTTCTTATCTTAGTTATTGGATCACAGTGATTTCAGTGTGAAATAATCTGTTTGGTATGAAATTTCATGAGGTGACAAACAGAGTTAAAGGAAGTCTCCTGTGCCTCCCTCCTGTGAAATATTACACTCAGAGTTTAAATGATTGGTAGAAAGCTGAACTCCTTTCCATATGTATACCAATGAAACTTCCTAAAGGAAACTGAAGCGTATTCTGAAGTAATACGATGAATATTTACCACAGGCAAGACTTAGGTAACAGGTTCTAATCCTGCAGGCAGAGTGAAGAAAGGCAGTGGCGTAGAGCACAGTCACAGGACAGCGCTTTCAGAGTGGCTGCTGAAGATAGTAGAATTTTTTAATCCTCAACTGAGGACATGCTTATTGATTTTACAGAGAGGGGAAGGGAAGGAGAGAGAGAGAGAAAGAGAAACATATAGATGTGAGAGAGAAACATCCATACCTGCCTCTCATACACGCCCTGATTGGGAACCAAACCCAAAACATAGGCATGTGCCCTGACCAGGAATTGAACCCATGACCTCCCGGTTTGCTGAATAATGATCAACCAACTGAACCACATTAGCTAGGGTGATAGTAGGACTTTATTTATTTTTTAAAAAAGTATTTCATTTTTAATGATAGTAAGATTTTAATTCCATTTTTTTCCCCCTTAGTCTAAAGGTGCCCTGTATGATATGGAGAGGGCTGCTGAGCACCTGAAATGTGGTTAGTGTGACTAAAGACCTCACTTTTTATTTTAATTGTGGTAAAATACACAACATAAAATTTACCATCTTACTCATTTCTAAGTTCAGTAGTGTTAAGTACCTTCAGTGCTGGGTAACCAACCTCCCTAACTCTTTCCACCTTGAAAATCTGAGACTCCGTTCTTATTTTTTTTTAAAAAAGGAAGAAACTCACCATTTCCTGCCTCGTCCAGTCCCTGGCAACACCACCATTCTACTTGCTGTCTCTATGAATCTCACTAATTTTGATACTTCATGTAAGTGGAATCATGCAGTATGTCTTTTTTGTGACTGGCCTATTTCACAGAGCACACTATCCGCAAGGTTCATCTATGTCGTAGGATGTCTCAGAATATTATTCCTTAGAGCTGAATAATATTCCATTGCATGTATATACCACTTTTTGTTTATCAGTTTATTTGTTAATGAACACGTGGGTTGCTCCCACCTTTTATATTTTTAATTATTTCAGTTTTTATTTTTTAATTTTAATCCTCACCCAAGGATATGTATATTGATTTTAGAGAGAGATGAAGGAGGAGGGATGGATAGAGGGAGAGACATCATGTGAGAGAGCAACATCCATTTGCTGCTTCCTCCATGCTTCCTGACCAGGGGGTATTGAACCCACAACCAAGTAAGTGCTCTGACTTGGTGTTGAACCCACAGCCTTTTGGTGCATGGGATGATGGCTGAGCCATCCAACCAACTGAACCACTTAGCCAGGGCTTCTACCTTTTGACTACAGTAAATAATGTTGCTGTGAACACTGGTATATAAATATCTCTTAGAGACGTTGCATTCAATTATTTTGAGTGTATATACAGAAAAGGAATTGCTGGGTCATATGGTGATTCTTTTTTAATTTTTTAAGGAGTTGCCATGCTGTTTTCCATAGTAGCTCACCATTTTACACTTGTATCAGCAATACACACACATTCCAATTTCTCCACATCCTTGTCTTGATCTAAATTTAAAAACTGATAGGCAATTCAGTTATTGGAAAACTTTTAAATATGTTTTGAACAAAATGGATATGTGAATCTACCTTTTCAACTGTAAATTTTATGAAATCTAAATATATATTGTGTTCCTAATTAAAAGTAGAAAATATACATCAGGTTTCAAAGGTTTAATATAGGAATAAAAAGAATACAAATGACTCATTGATAATTTTATGTATTGATTACATACAAAATGATATTTTGGTATATTGACTCAAATACAAATATTAAAATTAATTTTAGTTGTTTCTTTTTACTTTTGTAAGTGTGGTTACTAGCTTCCACTCCCTCCACACAATGAAAGCCACCAGAATTCAGAAGAAAACTTCTCTTGGAGGCCCAATTGATTTAAGTCAAATAAACCCTCTTCATACTCTCTTCTGCTGTTAATGTTTACATGCATCACTTTTTTTTTTTTTTTACTGTGGGAGAATTCCCTGAATGAAAATTTTTATCCACTGCTACTGCAAAAAGTTGTGCTGTCTAATATATCTAGAACCCCAGTGACTGCCTGGGCTTAGGTATTTATCCTATTTTCTATGTTTTGTTGGTTTATCATAGACTGATGTCTTCCATTGCAGAATCGACTGATCTTTAAGCTTAGGGTTAAGGCTGAGGTCTGCAAAACAATGCCATACCAAGGAAGGGTCAGATGTGTTAACATGTTTGCAGTTTCCTTCCATTTCCCTTGATTTGACATTGTTGCCTTGACAATGTCCTTTGTGACTTTGTGGGTCTTACCTGCTAATAGCTTACATAGTTCCACTTTGAAAGCAGTCAGAAACCTTAGAATTACTTTCACCTCTGTGGTAACAAAATAGTGGGGGAGGACCTAGGCCAGGTGTGGTCACTTTCAGTGACTGATGGCTGGCTACATGTCCAGAGAGGTTGAAGGGGTGTTTGGAGACCCACAAAAGATCTCTGAGGTCGGGTAGAGAAGAACCAGGAACTGGAATTGAGGCGAAAGAGCTGTTGTGATTATGTTTGTGTCACTCATACCAGGGTCACGTAAGATGCAATAACCGTCACCACCAACCCATTTAAACCAAAATTAGTCTCCTTCCTGGAGCATCAATTGTGCATAAGTTTTGAAAATAAAATTATTTTGAAATAATTTTAAATATATAGAATAGTTGCAAAGATAGTACAGAGAGCTCCAGTATACTCTCCACCATTTCTTCTCTCTCTCTATTTTTAAACATTTTATTTATTTATTTTTAGAGAGAGGAGAAGGGAGGGAGAAAGAGGGGGAGAGAAACATCAATGTGTGGTTGCCTCTCATGCTTCCCTACTGAGGACCTGGCGGCCTGCAGCTCAGGCATGTGCCCTGACTGGGAATCCAATCACCGACCCTTTAGTTTGCAATCTGGCACTCAATCCACTGAACCACACCAGCCAGAGCCATTTCTTCCATATATAATGTCTGACATAACCATGTCACATTTGTTAAAACTAAAGGATTCACATTGGTGCAATACTCTTTTTTAGTATATTTTATTATGTTACTACAGTTGTCCCAATTTTCACCCATTTGTCCCCACTGCCCAGTGCCCACCTTCTCTCCAACAATCCTCCCTCCCCTTAGATCATGTCTACAGGTTGTGCAAGAAGTTCTTTGGCTTTTCCATTTCCTATAGTATTCTTAACATCCCCCTATCTATTCTGTACCTACCAATCATGCTTTTTAATTCCTGAACCTTTTCCTCCATTCTCCCTTTCCCCCTCCCAACTGATAACCCTCCAAATTATCTCCATACCTATAATTCTGTTCCTGTTCTGATTGTTTGCTTAGTTTGTTTTTATTTTTATAGTATTTTTTAGGTTTAATTGTTGATAGTTGTGAATTTGTTCTTTTTTTAATGTTCATAGTTTTGATCTTTTTCTTCAGTAAGTCCTTTAACATTTCATGTAATAATGGCTTGGTGATGATGAACTCCTTTACCTTTACCTTTTCTGAGAAGCACTTTATCTGTTCTTCCATTCTAAATGATAGCTTTGCTGGATGGAGTAATGTAGGTTCTAAGTCCTTGCTTTTCATCACTTTGAATACTTCTTGCCAGCCCTTTCATGCCTGTCAAGTTTCTTCTGAGAAATCAGCTGACAGTGTTATAGGAGCTCCTTTGGAGGTAACTCTCTGCTTTTCTTTTGCTGCTCGTAAGATTCTCTCTTTATCTTTAACCTTTGGCATTTTAATTATGATGTGTCTTGGTGTAGTCCTCTTTGGGTCCAACTTGTTTGGGACTCTGTGCTTCCTGGACTTGTATGTCTATTTCCTTTGCCAAATTAAGGAAGTTTTCTTTCATTATTTTTAGAAACCATCCTGCCTGGTTTCTGGCAGGTTTCTGGAACTGTAGCCTCGCCAACAGGCCAGAGGGCCCCAAGGCTGGAGCTGAGCAAGGAGGTCTTGGGAAAATAGGCCACTCAAGAGACAAAACCTGTCCCACTCGCAGGGGCTGTGCTTCACATCACATCACCCTTCTTGGCCCCAGAGAATGGCTGGTTAATCAAAGACAGGTAAGACTGCTTGATGGCAGGAGCAACCTAAGACAGGTACAGTTACATAGGGGCCACCAGGGAAGGACTAGGGGGACATGGAAAATGGGCAAAAGACCCTCACCCCTTGTCTTTGTTATGGCCAGAGCCCTCATTTTGTTTGAAAGAAGTCTCCTTATCTCTTGGCTGTTCTGCCAGCTGCTTGGCCAGTCAGTGAAACAGTCTAAAGGCAGGTACAGCCCTGAACTAGATTGGGCTGTTTCTGTGGGCAATTAGGCCTGGAAAAGGAATGCATTAAATCCTATGAAACTTACTTTGCTAAGAATGTCCTCGAGTTCATGAGCACTGATTTTGGGGACCACTTTGTGAGGCATTGGGAACTGTAGCCCCATAAACTACATTTTATCCACTGAAGCTTGCTCTGCTTCCCACTAAACCTGATAAGGAAAAACTAGGTGCTTTACTTCATAGCAAGGAGATAATTTCTGAGTCCTGAAAACTGTGCCTTAATGAGCATCCGGAGCCAACTTATCTGAAGGACCTTGATTTAAGACAAACCTCTGTATTTCTTCAATTTATTACCTATGGCCTTTTGATGTAGATTGATAGGCTTTGTATACATGCTGTATACCCCTGCACATACTGTTCTCAATAAAAACTACTTCTAGGGAAGGGCTCAGGGCCTTCTCCACTAGAGGGAATTGCCAGCCCCTTCCCCTGACAGACAAATTGGTCTGATACAGTTTATTTCCCCATCTGTGGTGACCCGGAGAGGTTCTGTGGGACAGAGCCCCTCCCCTCAGTGGGCACCCAAACAGGGACCTTCAGGACCTGGATCGGCCTAAGCAACTACAAGCCTTTGTCACGGACCACACACCTACTGGACAGGAGTTTCAGCACACCTTTCATCCCCCATAAGGGACTCAGCAGCACCATTGCTTAATAGTTATGTTGCGGGTGTGTGTAGGTAAGGGGGAGGAGGGTTTCTTTGAGGGCCATCTCTTGTGCCCATTTGATTTTCTGCCATTTTTTCTCTGCCTCAGATAACATCTGACAGTTCAATTTGAATCCAAACATTCCTTGCAGTATCTTGTTTTCTCTCCCTTGAGAGTTTGGCCATGTTCAGTGAGCACGGGTTGAGCATTTAAAAACCACAAGGGCACTCGCTGCAATAAAAGACTCCCTTGAAAGGATAAGCTGGACATGGACTGGGACAGAACACTAGTTTTCCTGAGAGCCACAAGCAAAAGTCCACGCAAGGAGAGGTACACTGTAAAAGCATTCACAGTCCCATCCTTTCGGCACATTCCTACCTAGGTTTAGTTCTCAAGATGAGAAAGCAAGAATCTAGGTGGAGCAAAAAGTGCTGGTTTTTCCAGACCTTTTCTCTCCTCTCCTTCCACTTTCAAACTTAATTAGGAAGTCTCCAGCGGTTAAGTAGTTAAGTATTCAGGACTTGAATGAGTGTTCCAGTCTTGGCTGGACTCTGAAGATAAAAGGCAAGTTAATTCAGGGAAGCTACCCAATAGTGTGCCCAAGTTGTTGTAAGGGCAGACACTGGACTAATCAATGTAGATCTAAATATGACAAGGATGGCAAACTACTTCTCCCTCAGGGAAATAGGCATGGGGCATGAGCTCCAGTGCTCTGAACCACAATAGGAGTTCTCCAGACAACCACAATCAGTTGTTCTGGAATCAGGGACATGCTGAGTCACTGACCTCTGTGCCATCACAACACGGAGCTCAGGATTGAACTTGGTCACTACCCAAGTTCATCTTAAAGGAACAGGACAAAACCCTCCTAGCTCGTACAGGAGTGTGGGGGCCGTTGCATGAGGTGACAGTGGATTGATTTTAGGAATATCTAGTTTTACTGTCAAAGGAATACTAATCCAGCCTGGAGTAATTGATTCTGATTATCAGGGAGAAATTAAAATTATGATTAGACCCAATGGGTATCATGTCATTCCTGCCCAGACTCATATAGTCCAACTTCTTCTTCTTCCTTGTATAGTGCCAAATACCCAAGATATTAAGAGAGGAAAGAGATACTTTGGCAGTACTAATAACCAGTCGGTTTTTTGGATTGCTCCCATTAAATTAAACTTCTTTTAGAAGTGACAATTAAAGGCAGAACTTTCCAAGGCCTGCTAGATATGGGTGCGGATGTCTCTCTAATATCTAGCCAATACTGGCTTCCAGGCTGGCCACTAACAGAGGCCAATATCTCCATAACTGGCATAGGAGGCAACACTCAGCCATACAAAAGTGTCTGGTCCCTCAGGTTCTATGGCCCTCATGGACAGAAAGGGCAAATCCAGCCTTATGTCCTTCCAGCCCCAATTAATATTTGCAGAAGAGACCTTCTTACCCAATGGGGAATGAAAGTCACTGTTGGGCCTTTTCACTAATGGCCACTGTTCAAATATCTCCTCTACCCTTCACATGGCTTTCAGATACACCTGTGTGGGTCAATCAGTGGCCCCTGAAAGGGATGAGGTTAGAAAAAAAGCTATGAATTGTCCATTAGTCAATATGGTGAAGGAAGGAGTAGAAGTCATACTGACCCCATCCAGGATCAGTCTGGAACTCCAACTAAATTGTGGAGAAATCACCTGGAAAACAACTGAACAATAGCTAGAGAGGAGCTTGGACAGACAGAGGAATCAACTTTAGCACAACCTAACTGGTAAAGAGTGTGGTAGAGGCTCGAGAAGGTGGACTAGGTGCCCATGGGAAGGAGCACCAGAAGGATATTGAAGCAGCTAGTTGGATCCCCCTAAGAAAGTGGAGCCTAAACCATAAGCAGGGACCTCCAGTCTACAGCACCAGAGCCCAAAAAGTATACAGATAACAGCAAACTGAGAAAAGTGGCAGTGTGCTCTGTCAGAGAAAGGCAGCTGGAGACGCAAAAAGCTGTTTAAAGGGACAATGCAAAAATTTTTAGTTGTAGCCACATACCCTGGGTTCCAGCAGAGGCGGAGGCAGAGTGGGCTGGAGCCACCTGAGGAGAGACTGGGGAAGAAGGCCTTGGGGACAGGGCTGAGAAAGTGGCCGGCATGCTCCCAGTGCTGAATACCCCCCAATCCACAGCAGCCATCTTATTCAGGTAGACTACTCCACTGAGCGGCAGCAGCATGAAAGGACACAATACACATGCTCCCAGTAGTCTCGGCCCCGGGACCAGTGTTGTGCAGGTCTGGACCCTGAGTACAGAGCAGCAGTCTCAGATAGTAGATTCCTGTCTAAAGGCGAAGCAGAGTAGTCTAGAGATGATTGAGGAGGTGCTGGGGTGAGAACTGAGGGAGTGGCCAAGGGAATCCCTGTGCTGACTCCTTGACCATATGGCAGCCATCTTGCTCAGGTCAACTACTCCCCTGAATGGCAACAATATAAAAGGACACAATAACCTCGCTCACAGGAGGGACTCTGCTACACCCTGACTGCTGAGGGAAGAGTGACTAAATTAACTGGAGGGGACAGACAAAGACAGTAGATTTCCAAAAGTCTCATAAAGACTGCCTAAGATGAGATGGGGTCGAGAGCTGATGTCATCAGAGGAAGATCCAGGAATAATTTAAACAACAAAAAAAGCAGTCTCCTACCATAGAACTTCACACCACAAAGCCAAGAAGTCAAGACAGAGCAATTTAAGAAGCAGAAGCAAAAAATAAGAGTCTCATAAACAATGGAAATAAAAAGAAACACCCCACAATTGAAGGGAAAGGCAGAATCCCCACGAAGAGAAATAAATGAAATAGAGGCAAGTAAACTATCAGATACTGAGTTCCAAACAATGGTTCTAAGGAAGTGAGCTCAGTGAGCTCAAAGAGTTTACAAAAAACTACTGGGAAACTATGAGGAACTTACTTCAAACTGTATCAGCATGAAAAAGGACATAGAAAAATAAATAAGAGGCAAGAGGAAATGAAGAATACAATTTCTGAATTGAAGAACGCAGTAGAAGAAATCAAAAGCAGGCTAGATGAAGCAGAGGATTGAATCAGTGAACTGGAGGACAAGGTAGAAAAAAGCACTCAGAAAGAGCAGGAAAGTGAAAAAAGACACAAAAAGGAATGAAGAGGCATTCAGGGAAATGCAGGACAACCTGAAACATAGTAATATCAGTATAATAGGAATACCAGAAGGAGAAGAAGAAAAGCAAGGGATAGAGAACCTGTTTTAAAGTAATGATGGAAAACATTCCTAATTGGAGGAGAGAAGTCACACAAGTCAAGGAAACACAGAGGGTCCCATTCAAGAGGAACCCAATGAGGCCCACTCCAAGGCACATCATAATTAAAATGGCAAATATCAAAGACAAACATAGAATCCTAAAGCAAGCAAGGGAGAGAGAGGTAGTAACATACAAGGGAGCCCTGATATGGCTAGCACCTGACTTCTCAACAGAAACACTACAAGCCAGAAGAGAATGGCAAGAAATATTCCAAGTAATGAAAAGCAAGGGCTTGCAGACAAGATTACTCCACCCAGGAAGGCTCTCAGAATGGAAGGCATAATAAAAAGTTACCCAGACAAAAGAAGGCTAAAAGAATACACATCTACCAAACCAGAACTACAAGATATGCTAAAGGGACTGCTTTAAGAAGAAAAAAATAAGTAAGAAAGAGAGGATGACAGGTACAGAGAGAAAGAATGAATAAGTACCTATCATTAATAACTTTAAATGTAAATGGATTAAATACCCAAATTAAAAGAAATAGGATAGCTGAATGGATAAGGAAACATGACCCACACATATGCTGCCTACAAGATACCCAGCTCAGAACAAAGGAACTACACAGACAGAAAGTAAAGGGATGGAAAAAAATTCTAAGCAAATGGACAAAACAAACAAACAAACAAACAAAAAAAAACAAACCCAAAACAAAACAAAAAATGAACAAAAAAAAAAGATCTCAATACTTATGTCAGACAAAATCGATTTCAACACAAAGGCCATAAAAAGAGACCCAGAAGGACCCTTTATAATAAGAAAAGGAAGACTTCATCAGTTATACATAAACACTGTAAACCTATATGCACTCAACATAAGAGCACCCCAATATATAATGAAAATCTTGGAGGAATTCAAGAAATATATAGACAGTAACACACTGATAGTAGAGGATTTTAACACCCCTCTGTCAAAAATAGATAGATCTTCCAAACAAAACATCAACAAGGATATTGTGGAACAGAATGACGCATTAGATCAAATGGACTAAACTGACATATATAGAACCTTGCATCCCAAAGAAGCAAAATATACATTCTTTTCAAATACACATGGAAGATTTTCAAAGATAGACCACAGTTAGGGCACAAACAAGCCTCAACAAATTCAGGAAAATTAAGATCATAACAAGCATTTTCTCAGACCACAAGGGGTTGAAACTAGAAATCAACCTGAAGGAAATAACTGAAAAATATTTAAACTCATGGAGACTGAATAGCATGCTATTAAACAAGGAATGGGTCAATAATGAGATCAGAGAAGAAATAAAAAAGCTTCTGGAAACAAATGAAAATGAACATACAACAGTCCAAAACCTATGGGACACGGTGAAGGCAGTCCTGAGAGGGAAGTTCATAGCAATACAGGCCTACCTAAAAAAGATAGAAATACTTCATATAAATGACCTACCACTCAAGCTTCAATAACTGCAGAAACAAAAACAAACAAAGCCCTGAGTGACTAGAAGAAAGGTAATAATTAAGATCAGAGCAGAATGGAATGACATAGAGACTAAAAGAACAATTCAAAGAATCAACCCACCCAGGAGCTGGTTCTTTGAAAAGACAAACAAAATTGACAAGCCTTTAAGCAGACTCATCAAGAAAAAAAGGGAAAGGACCCAAATAATTAAATAATATCAGAAATGAAAGACGAGAAATTACAACTAATAGCACAGAAATACAAAGGATTGTAAGAAATTACTATGAACAATTATATGCCAAGAAATTTGAAAACCTCAAGGAAATGGACAAATATAACCTTCCAACACTGAATGAAGAAGAAGCAGAAAGCCAGAACAGACTGATAACAGCTGGTAAAATTTAAGCAGTCATCAGAAAACTCCTGGGACACAAAAGCCCTGAACCAAACGGTTTAAGAGGAGAATTTTCGAAAACATTTAAGGAAGAGCTAACCCATGTCTTTCTCTGACTCTCCAAAATATTATAGAAGAAGGAAGACTCCCAAATTCATTTTATGAGGCCAGTATATCTTAGTTCCAAAACCAGATAAAGACACAACAGAGAAAGAAAACTTCAGGCCAATAACCCTGAAGAACATAGATGCTAAAATCCTCAACAAAAAATTGGCAAACCGCATCCAGCAACACATTAAAATGATCATCCACCATGATCAAGTGGGATTCATCCCAGGGATGCAGGGATGTTTCAATATTCACGCATCAATAAACATAATACATCATATAAGAAAAGGAAAGAAAAACCACATGATGATCAATAGATGTGGCAAAAGCATTTGATAAGGTTCAGTATCCATTTATGATAAAAACACTCAGCAAAGGGGGATAAAAAGGGTCATACCTCAACATAATGAAGGCCATATATGAAAAACCAACAGCCAACCTCAAACTCAATGGGCAAAAACTACAAGTTTTCCCACTGTGATTGGGAACAAGACAAGGATGTCCACTTTCACCTCTTCTATTCAACATAGTATTAGAAGTTCTAGCCACAAGGATCAGACAAGAAAAAGAAATGAAAGTCATCCAAATTGGAAAGGAGGAAGTAAAGCTATCATTGTTTGCAGATGATATGATAGTGTACATAGAAAACCCTGTAGACTCCACCAAAAACTACACGACCTAATAAGTGAATTTGGCAAAACAGAAGGAAACAAAGTCAATATTCAGAAATTGAAGGCATTTTTATACACCATCAAAGAAATATAAGCAGCAGAAATCAGGGGGAAAATCCCCTTTATTATAGCAAGAAGAAAAATAAAGTACCTAGGTATAAACGCCACCAAGGAGCTAACATATCTGTATGCAGAAAATTATACAAAACTGAGGAAATAAATTAAGAAGGACACAAATAAGTGGAAGCATATACTGTGTTCATGAATTGGAAGAATTAACATCATCAAAATGTCCATACTACCCAGAGGAATAGGATTTCCTCTTCAACGCAATCCTTATTAAAATACCAATGACATATTTCTCAGACATATAATAAACATTTCAAAAATTTATATGGAATCATAAATGACCCCAAATAGCCACATAAATTTGATAAAGAAGAACAAAGTAGGAGGGATCACAATACCTGACATCAAACTATACTACAAGTCCATTGTAATAAAAACATTGGGGTACTGGCATAAGAACAGACTCATGGATCAATGGAACAGAATACAGAGCCCATAAATAAACCCATGTCTCTATGATCAATTAATATTGGACAAAGGATGCAGAAGCATAAAATGGAGTAAAAATAGCCTCTTCAACAAATTGTGTTGGGAGAACCAGACAAGTACATGCAAAAAATTGAAATTCAACCACCAACTTACACCATACACAAAAATAAACTCAAGATGGATAAAAGACTAATATAAGTTGAGACACCATAAAAGTCCTAGAGGAGAACATAGTGAAGAAACTCTCAGATATCCCATGCAGCAATATTTTCACCAAAATGTCTCCTAGAGCAAGGGACATAAAGGAAAGAATAAACAAATGGGACTTCATCAAAGTAAGAAGCTTCTGCATGGCTAAAGAAAACATCAGGGAAATGAAAAGGGAACCAATCATATGAGAAAATATATTTGCCAATGATTGCTCAGACAGGGGTTTCATCTCCAAAATATATAAAGAACACAGATGACTCCACACTAGGAAGACCTACAATCTAATTAAACGGGGAGAGGACCTGAAGAGACAGTTCTCCAAGGAGGACATACACAGGGCCCAGAGACATATGAAAGGATGCTCAGCATCACTAGCCATCAGAGAAATGTAAATTAAAACCACAATGAGATACTATTTCACAGGAGTCTGAATGGCCATCATAAACAAATCAGCAAAGCATGGGTGCTGGCAAGGTTGTGAGGGAAGGAACCCTAGCCCACTGTTGGTAGGAATGCAGACTGGTGCAGCCACTGTGGAAAACAGTTTGGAATTTCCTCAGAAAGCGGAAAATGGAACTTCCTTTTGGCCCAGTGATTCCACTGCTGGGATTATACCCTAAGAATCCTGAAACCCCAATTCAGAAGAACCTATTCACCCCAGTGTTCATAGCAACACAATTTACATTAGCCAAGTGCTGGAAGCAACCTAAGCGTTCATCAGTAGATGAGTGGGTCTGGGAAGACCTGCAAAACTGGTTTGGCAGGTGTAAAATCAGCAGGAAGCTTTCTCCTCTTCCCTTCTGATGAGTAAGACAGTAAGACCTGGAGAAAACCATAGGTGAATCCAGAAAAATATATATTTGTTCTATGTCTGAGAAATATGTCATTGGTATTTTAGTGGAGATTGCACTCAGTCTGTAAATTGCTTTGGGTAGTATGGTCATTTTGATGATGTCAGTTCTTCCAAGACATGAACATGGAATATGCTTCTATTTATCTGAGTCTTCTATAACTTCTTTCTCCAGTGTTTTGTAGTTTTCTGAGTGTAGGTTTTTTATCTCCTTGGTGGAGTTTATTCCAAGGTACTTTATTTTTCTTGTTGCTATAGTAAGGGGATTCTCCCCACCCCCGATTTCTGCTGCTTATATTTCTTTGTTGGTGTATAAAAATACCTTCAATTTCTGAATATTGACTTTGTTTCCTTCTGTTTTGCCAAATTCCCTTATTAGGTCATGTAGTTTTTTGGTGGAGTCTACAGGGTTTTCTATGTATACTATCATATCATCTGCAAACAACGATAGCTTTACTTCCTCCTTTCCAACTTGGATGACTTTCATTTCTTATTCTTGTCTGATCCTTGTGGCTAGGACTTCCAATACTATGTTGAATAGAAGAGGTGAAAGTGGACACCCTTGTCTTGTTCCCAATCACAGTGGGAAAACTTGTAGTTTTTGCCCATTGAGTTTGAGGTTGGCTGTTGGTTTTTCATATATGGCCTTCATTATGTTGAGGTATGACCCTTTTTATCCCCCTTTGCTGAGTGTTTTTATCATAAATGGATTAACAAATGCATAAATGGATGCTGAACCTTATTGAATGATTTCGCCACATCTATTGATATGATCACGTGGTTTTTCGCTTTCCTTTCTTTATGTGATGTATTACATTTACTGATTTTTGAATATTGAACCATCCTTGCATCCCTGAGATGAATCCCACTTGATCATGGTGGATGATCTTTTTAATATATTCCTGGATGCACTTTGCCAATAGTGTTGAGGATTTCAGCTTCTATGTTCATCAGCGATATTGGCCTGAAGTTTTCTTTCTCTGTTGTGTCTTTATCTGGTTTTGGGATTAGGATGGTGTTGATCTCATAAAAAGAGTTTGGGAGTCTTCACTCTTCTTGGATTTTTTGGAGTAGTCTGAGAAGGACAAGGGTTAACTCTTCCTTAAATGTTTTCAAAAATTCTCCTGTTAAACTGTCTGGTTCAGGGCTTTTGTCTCTCAGGAGTTTTTTGATGACTGCTTAAATTTTACCAGCTGTTATCAGTCTGTTCAGGCTCTCTGCATCTTCTTCATTCAGTGTTGGAAGGTTATATTTTTGGAGATTTGTCCATTTCCAGGAGGGTTTCAAATTTCTTGGCATATAATTGTTCATAGTAATTTCTTACAGTCCCTTGTATTTCTGTGCTAACAGTTGTTATTTCTCCTCTTTCTTTTCTGATATTATTTATTTGGGTCCTCTCCCTTTTTTTCTTGATGAGTCTGATTAAGGGCTTGTGGATTCTGTTTATCTCTTCAAGGAACCAGCTCCTGGATGGGTTGATCCTTTGATTTGTTCTTTTAGTCTCTTTGTCATTCAGTTCTACTCTGATCTTGATTATTTCCATTCTTCTAAGTGTTCTGGGCTTTGTTGTTGTTTCTCCAGTTCTTGAAGCTGGAGGGTTAGGTTGTTCATTTTCATTTGTTTCCAGAAACTTCTTCATTTAGTTTTTGATCTCTTTATTGACACATTCATTGTTTAATAGTGTACTATTCAGTCTCCATGACCTTGACATTTTTTGAAGTTTTATTCATTTAACTACTCTTTTGATTGGGGCTTTTAGGCCATTTACATTTAATGTTATCATTGTTAGGTAGTTATTGATTCTTTCCCCCTGTACCTGTGTTCCTCCCTTTCTCACTCTTTTTCTTCATCTTAAGGCAGTCCCTTTAAGATATCTTGCAGTGCTGGTTTTGTGGTGGTGTATTCTTTTAGCCTTCTTTTGTCTGGGAATGTCCTTACATCGCCTTTTATTTTAATTGAGAGCCTTGCTGGATAGAGCAATCTTAGTTGTAGGTTTTTGCTTTTCTTTGCTTAGAATATTTTTTGCCATTCTCTTCTGGCTTGTAGTGTTTCTTTTGAGAAGTCAGCTGCTAGCTCTATCGGAGCTCCCTTGTATGTTACTATCTGTTTCTCCCTTGCTGCCTATAGGATTTTGTCTATGTCTTTGATATTTATCATTTTAATTATGATCTGTCTTGGAGTGGGCCTTATTGAGTTCCTCTTGAATGGGACCCTCTGTGCTTCCTGGACTTGTGTGACTTTTTCCTTCCTCAAATTAGGAAAGTTTTCCATCATTATTTTTTCAAACAGGTTCTCTATTGCTTGCTTTTCTTTTTCTCCTTCTGGTATTCCTATTATACTGATATTACTATGTTTCAGGTTGTCCTGCATTTCCCTGAATGTGTCTTCATTCCTTTTTGTGTCTTTTTTCACTTTCCTGCTCTTTCTGAGAACTTTTTTCTATCTTGTCCTCCAGCTCACTGATTCAATCCTCTGCTTCATCTAGCCTGCTTTTGATTTCTTCTACCGTGTTCTTCAATTCAGAAATTGTATTTTTCATTTCCTCTTGCCTCTTATTTATTTTTCTATGTCCTTTTTGCAAACTGTATCCTGATGATACAGTTTGCAGTAAGTTCCTCATAGTTTCCCTGTAGTTTTTTGTAATCTCTTTGAGCTCACTAAGCTCACTGAGCTTCCTTAAAACCATTGTTTGGAACTCAGTATCTGTTAGTTTACTTGCTTCTATTTCATTTGGTTTTCTTTGTGGGGATTCCTCCTTTTCCTTCAATTAAGGTGTGTTTCTTTTTCTTCCCATTATTTGTAAGACTATTCTTTTTTGCTTCTGATTCCTATTTTGATCTGTTTTGATTTCCTGACTTTGTGGTGTGAACTTTAATTGTAGGACACTGCTTTCCTCCCCCTCCCCCCTTTCTTTCTGGATCTGCCTGTTATGATATCAGCTTTTGATCCTATCTAACCTTAGGCAGTCCTTTTGAGACTTCCAGGAGTCTACTCTTTCTGGCTGCCTCTTTCAGTTTTTATTCTAGTTACTCTGCACTCAGTAGTCAGACCTAGGCACCACAGGGCTAGGAAAAATCTCTCCTTTGGGCAGGGTTATTGTATCCTTCCTGCGGCTGTCATTCAGGGGAGTAGTGTGCCTGAGCAAGATGGCTGCTGCCTTATGGGAGCGTAGTCAACAGTGGGTTCCCCCCGGCTACTCTCTCAGTTCTATTCCCAAAGCCTCTGTCTCCAGATTTTCCTCAAGTGTCTCTAGACCACTCCGCATCCCCTTTAGCCAGGGATGTACTATTTGTGACTGACTGCTGCTCTGTACTCAGCTGTTGGGTGTGCCCATCACCAGGGCCAGGGCTGAGTGACCTGAGGGCGTGGCTATTGTGTTATTTCACACTGCTGCTGCTTAGTGGAGTGGTCTGTCTGAGCAAGATGGCTGCTGCCCTATAGGTAGGAGTCTGCACTGGGATCTTCTTAGCTATTCCCTCAGTTCTTCCCCTAATGCCTCTGTATCCAGACTGTCCTCAAGCAACTCTAGATAACTCTGTGTCCCTTTTATCTAGGAATCTACTATCTGTGACTGATGCTCTGTACTCAGCCCCCAGGCATGTACAGAGTCTGGCTGGTAGAGTGCCTCCTGGAGGTGGGGCAATTGTGTCCTTTCATGCTACTGCCACTCAGGGGAGTGGTCTGTCTAAACAAGATGGCAGCTGCAGAATGGGGGTGAGTCTGCACTGGGTCCCCCCGGCCACTTTCTCAGCCCTTTCCCCAAAGCCTCCTTCCCCAGTGTCTCCTCAGGTGGCTCCAGCCCACTCTGGCCCCACCTCCACCAGAGCCCAATGCAAATTTTTGCGTTGGCCCTTTAAATGGCTCTTTGCATCTCCTGCCAACTGTCTCTGGCAGAGAGCATCCCTATGCTTTTCGGCCTCTGGTGCTGTAGGCTGGAGATCCTCACCTATGGTTCAGACCCTGCTCTTCTTAGGGGGATCCAACTCGCCATTTCAATATCCCCCTGGTGCTGCCACCCGTGAACATGCAGCCCACCTTCTTGAGCCTCTACCACACTTCTTAATAGTTAGGCTAAAGCCCAATTCCTCTGTCTGTCCGAGGTTTTAAGGCTCTTCTTTCACTATCTTTCAGTTTTCCAGGTGATTTCTCCCAATTTAGTTGTAAATTCAGATTGGTTCTGGGAGGAGGTCATTGTAACTTCCACTCACTCCTCTGCCATCTTGAAATCTCCATACTCTTTTCTTTAGTGCTTTTCTTTTATTCATGCATTTTTGTCTTTTTTTCACAAGATGATTCCAAGATCAATCATAATGTTAAAGTAATTTTCACTATTTTATACAATTTAATAAGTTTAATAAACAGGCAAAAGCTGATTTCTCCACTGTTAAATAATGTATAGATCTGTTTTTAGTTTGGAATATTATAAACTGTGGTGCTTTGAACCAGCATGTGTCTTTGGAGGCAGACTTACTTTAGAGTCTGTACCTATGATGAGATCCTTGGGTTATAGAATTTGTCCACATTTAACTTCATCATATAAGGCCATTTTCCAAATAGCTGTGATCATTTGTGATCAAATAGTACGGGCACTCTGAAAAAGTTAAATATTTACACACTATATAGTACTATTTTGCATTCGTTAGCAATGTATGAGAATTTCAATTGCTTTCCATCTTTCCTAGTACTTGATATCATCAATTAAATTTTAAAAAATCTTTATTTTAGCCATTCTGTGGGTGTATATGGGCTAATCTGCATTTCACTAATGGCTAATGCTGATTATCTGTCATGAGCTTATTTATCATCCTATATCCCTTTGTAAACCCTTTGTTTAAGTGTTTTATCCACTTTTAAATACTGGCTTGTTTCATTCCAGGTGAATTTTGACATTTCCTTATATTTTCTAAATACAGGTGTAGAAATCTGATTTGCAAAATTTTCTTCCAGTTTGTAGTTTATCTTAACAGTGTTGCAGAGCAAAAGTTTTCAACTTTAATGAAGTTTGTCAACTTTTTGCTTTATGGATTTTGCCTTTGGTGTTATATCTAAGAAACTTTGCAAAATGCTCGTTCTTGAGGATTTCCACCTGTATTTTCTTTCTTTTTTTTAAAAAAAAATATTTTATTTATTTATTTGTAGACAGAGGGGAAGGCAGGAAGAAAGACAGAGAGAAACATCAATGTGTTTGCCTTTCACGTATGCCCTACTGGAGACCTGGCCTGCAACCCAGGCATGTGTCCTGACTGGAAATCAAATCGGCAAAACTTTGGGTTCACAGGACAGTGCACAATCCACTGAACCACATCAGCTAGGGCTTCACTTGTATTTTCTTTGAAAGGGTTTACATTTTGTTATTTTACTTATAGGTTTATTTTGAGGTTTGTTTTGTTTTTTAATGAGATGTAAGGCTTAGGGTCAAGGTTCTCTCTTTTCCTGCATATGGATATGTAAATGTTCCAGCACTATTTGTTGAAAATACTACTTTGTCCATTGAATTGTCTTTGTTCCAGTGTTAAAAATTAAATGGCCATTTTTGTGTGTGTGTCTAGATTTGGACTCTTTGCTCTGTTCCATTCATTGATTTATATGTGTATCCTTTAATCAATAATGCACTGTATTTATTGGAACTCTATGTTAATTCCTAAAATTGGGTAGCATGAGTTCAACTTTATTTGCCTTTCAAAATTTTTGGTTGTTCTAGTCCCTTTGCCTCTCCATATAAATAGTATTTATTTACTTATTTATTTAAATCCTCACACAAGTATTATTATTTTGCTTTTAGAGAGAAAGGAAGGGAGAGAGAGAGAGAGAGAGAGAGAGAGAGAGAGAGAGAGAGAGAGAGAAAGGCTCAGAGTGACACTGATGTAAAAGAGAGACATTGATCTGTTGCATCTCACATGAGCCTTAACCAGGGATTGAACCCACAATCTAGGTAGGTGCCTTGACCAGGAAATGAACTCTCAAACTTCTGGTGTACTGGACGATGATCCAATCAACTGAGCCAACTGGCCGGGACATAAATTATAGAATCAATTTGTTTATACCTAAGAGGAAATGTGTTAAACCTCTGTAGTATGCCATTTTGGGAAGAATTGGAATCTTTACTATGTTGAGTTTTCCAATCTGTGAACACAGTATGTCTGTTCATTTACTTAGAACTTACATTTTAAAAAATAATCATTGTGCAGTTTTTAGCATACAAACTGCATGTTTTGTTAGATACCTAAGTAAGTTTGATTTTATTTTCACTCCATTAATTAAGATACTTTATTTTTTAAATATATATTTTATTGATTATGCTATTACAGTTGTCTCATTTTCTTAAAATCATGTTTATTCTATTACAGTTGTCTCAATTTTTCCCTGTTTATCCCACTCCACCCATCCCACACCCACCCTCCCACTTCCACAATCAATTCCCACTCTATTGTCTATGTTCATGGGTCATTTACACATGTCCTTTGTCTAGTCCCTTCCCCTTCTTTCCACCATTGTCCTCTTTCCCCCTCCCCTCTGGTCACTTTCAGTCTGCTCCATGTTTCCATGCCTGTGGTTTGTTTTGTTTGTTAGTTTATTTTGTTGAATATATTACACCTATAGATGAGATCATATGGTATTTGTCTTTCACCAACTGGCTTTTTTCACTTAGTTTAGTATTCTCCAGTTCCATCCATGCTACAAAAGGAAGGAGTTCCTTCCTTCCTTTCTTCCTTCCTTCCTCCCTTCCTTTTTGTTTTTCTTTTTCTTTTTCTCTCTTTCTTTCTTTCTCTCTTTCTCTTTCTTTCTTTCTTTCTTTCTTTCTTTCTTTCTCTTTCTTTCTTTCTTTCTTTCTTTTTTTCTTTCTTTCTTTCTTGTTTCTTAAATGCAGATTGATTTTATTTATTTTTTAAATGTCAAAGTCAATTATAAAATATTAAAATATTTAAAACCATTATAAAGTCTCAGCAATTAAAACATGACACCAGCACAGAAATAATCAAGATCAATGAAATATAAAGAGCATTCTAGAAACAAATGTATATATCTGTCTAAAACTGTAATATATGATTAAATTGATATTTCAAATCCATGGGTAAAATAAGGCTTATTCAACAAATAAGGTGCGTGGACCACTATTACTTGAAATAAAATAAATAAGAGCCCTATTTCACACATTATACAAGGAATAATCAGATGAGTTAAAAATCAATATGTAAAATCTAAGGAGTTTTAGGAGAAAGTGCAAATTAATATTTTTCTTAACCTGAATATATTCAAACCCAGAAGCTATAAAGTAAAATATTCACAATATGACTATATTAAATATTTAAGACTATATAATAATATACATATAAAAAAGTTAAAGGACAAGTAATAGAATGGGAAAGTATTTGCCACACATCTAAAAAAGGGTGAATAGTTTTTGTGTTTTTTTTTTAGGGAAAAAATTTCTACAAACTTTTAATCAATAAATGGATAAAGAATACCAGAAAGTCATTTAAAGCTTTTTAAACATAATAGAAATAGGCAAAAAAATATACAAAACTGGTTTAGCTTCAACAAATAATAAAAGAACAATTAAAATAACACATCATAGTCACAGATTAATTAATATTAAAAATATTGGTAATATCCAATAATGGCAAATGTGAAAGGAACTGGGTATTCATAGACTCTTTTCCTTCATCTTAAAGCATCCCGTTTGGCATATTTTGGAGTGCTGGTTTGGTAGAGATGTATTCTTTTAGCCTCCTTTTGTCTAGAAAACTCTTCATTTGATCTTCCATTTTAATTGAGAGCCTTGTTGGGTAGAGCAGTCTTGGTCGCAGGCTTCTGCTTTTCATTACTTGGAATATTTCCTGCCACTCTCTTTTGGCTTGCAGTGTTTCTGTTAAGAAGTCAGCTATTAGCCGTATCGGGGTCCCTTATATGTTACTACCTGTTTCTCCCTTGCTACCTTTAGGATTCTCTGTTTGTCTTTGATATTTGCCATTTTAATTATAATTTGTCCTGCAGTGGGCCTCATTGAGTTCCTCTTGAATGGGACTCTCTGTGCTTCCTGGACTTGTGTGACTTTTTCTTTCCTCCAATTAGGGAAGTTTCCCATCATTGTTTTTTCAAACAGCTTCTCTATCCCTTCTTCATCCTCTTCCCCTCCTGGTATCCCTATTATATGGATATTATTACATTTCATGTTCTCCTGCATTTCCCTAAATGCCTCTTTATTCTTTTTGAGTCTTTTTTCATTTTTTGCTCCTTCTGGGACCTTTTTTCTACCTTATCCTCCAGCTCACTGATTTGGTCCTCTGCTTCATCTAGCCTGCTTTTGATTCCTTCCATGTTCTTCAATTCAGAAATTGTATTCTTCATTTCCCCTTGTCTCTTATTGATAGTTTCTATGTCCTTTTTCATGCTGATATAGTTTTCAGTAAGTTCCTACTAGTTCCTCTGTAGATTTTTGCAATTCTCTCTCAGCTCACTGAGCTCACTGAGCTTCCTTATAACCGTTGTTTGGAACTCAGTATCTGATAGTTAACTTGCCTCTATTTCATTTAGTTCTCTTTTTGGATATTACTCCTTATCCTTCGAGTGGGGGTATTTCTGTGTCCTCCCATTATATTTGAGACTCTTCTTTTTTGTTTCTGTGTCTTAAATTGATTTGTTTTTATTTCCCGACTTTGTGGTGTGAACTTCTATGGTAGGAGTTCACTGTTTTTACTTTCTGGATCTGCCTCTGATGATGTCAGATGTTGTCCCTTTCTGATCTTATACAGTCTGTTTGATACTTCCAGGAACCTACTGTCTGTTGCTGACTCCTTCAAGTGTTTATCTCGTCACTCTGCACTCAGCAGGCTGGCATAGACAACTCAGGGCGGGGCAGAGTCTCTTCTGGTGGCGGGGTTGTTGGGTCCTCTCACACTTCTGCTGCTCAGGGGAGTGGGCTCTGCCTGAGCAAGATGGCTGCTGCCACATGGGGGAGAAGTCAGCACCGGGATTACACCAGATACTCTCTCCGTTCTCTCCTCAAAGCCTCTGTCCACAGTCTCTCAAGTGTCTCCAGATCACTCTGCCCCTGCTTTTGCCAGAGACCAGGGTAAGGAGCTGCAAATAAAAATTTATGCATTGACCCTGTAAACGGCTCTTTGGGTCTCCAGCCTTTCTCTGGTAGAGAGCAGCCCTGCCGCTTTTGGCAGCTGGTTGTTTTCTGTGGACTTTTTGGGCTCTGATGCTGTAGGTTGGAGATCCCTTTTTTATGTTTAGACCCCACTTTTCTCAGGGGGATTCAACTAGCCCTTTCAGTGTCCTTCTGTTGCTGCCACCCATGGGGGCCCTGCCAGTCTTCTTGAGTCTCTACTGCACTTCTTACCAGTTAGATTGCTCTAAAGCTGATTTTTCTGTCTCTGAGGTTATAAGTCTCCTCTCTCGCTATTGTTTAGTTATTTGTTCCAGGTGATTTCTCCACAATTTAGTTGTAATTCTGGATTGCTACTGGGAGGAGGTCAGTGTGACTTCCATTCACTCCTTCACCATCTTGATTCTCTGTAAGTTTAATTTTTTTGAGCTATCATAAAGGTTATTGTATTTTTAACTTAGATTTACACATATTTTATTGGTATTATATAGAAATACAGTTGATTTTTGTAAGTTGGTCTTGTAGTCTCTGACAGTACTTACTAGTTCTAGAAATATTTTGGGTACGTTTCTTAGGATTTTCTATGTAGCATATCATGACATCTTCAAAAGGAATAGTTTTAATTCTTCTGTTTCAATTTGTAAGCTTTTAATTTCTCTTTCTTGCCTTATTTTGTTGAATGGGACTTCAATTATGTTGAATATAACTGGTGAAGTGGATATCCTTGCCTTGTTTCTAATCTTAAGGGGAAGCATGCAGTTTTTCATATTGAATGTGGCTTGCAGATGCTCTTTATTCCCCTCAAATAGTTGAGGTTGTTCCCCTTTATTTATAACTTTCTGAGAGGTTTTTTTTTTTTTTTTTATCATGAATGGGTAGTGTTGCATTTTGTTGAATGATTTTTCTGTCACTTCATATAATTATATAGTATTTCCTCTTCAGGCTGTTGATATGCTGCATTAAATTGATTGATTTTCAAATGTTGAACTATCTTTGTATGTTCCAAATTCTATTTGGTCATGTTGTATAATTATTTTTCCATATTACTGAATTCTATTTGCTGATATTTTGAGAAGGATGTACATCTAAATTCGTGAGGGATAGTGATCTGGTTTTCTTTTCTATTTTTTGCACTGTCTTCTGAATTGGTATTCTTATAATACTGACATAATTAAATTAGTTTGGGGAGTGTTTTCCATTTTCTGGAAGAGATTGTATAAAATTGGTTTTAATTCTTCTTTCAATATTTGGGATAATTTTCCAATGAAACCATCTGGGCCTTGAGATTTTTGGGGAAGTTTTTAAATTACAAATTAAATTTCTTTAGTAAATACAGCGCTATTCAAATGATCTATTCCATGCTGGGTGAGCTGTGGTAGTATGCTTTCAAGGGAGTAGAACACTTTATCTCAGTTGTCAAACTTACATTAGTAGAGTCTTTATAGTTTTCCCATATTACTCTCTTAGGTTGTTTTGTCCAAACTGGAATCTTTTTAGTCATTAGTTCTTTGGATACTTTCGATCCTCGCACTCATTCTTATTCCATTCTGGGTCTCTCATGACATGAAAGTTAGATAATTCATTGCAGGCCCACAGACTCTGAGGCTCTGTTCATTATTTTTTTGCCACTATATTTTCTGTCATTTACATTGGGTAATTTCTATTTCATATCAAGTCCACTGATCTCCCCCTTGCCCCCGCAATTGACTCCATTATGCTTTGGAGTCCATCCTAGTGAGTTTTTAATTTTGGTAATTACAGTTCTTAGTTTTATTTTTTAAATTTTAAAAAGCAAAGTTTAATAAAAATAAGCAAGACATTTCACAAGAATTTTAGATATGACTCCAACTTCCATATTTCAGTTAATGCCAAATCTTGTTTCAAATTGTACTTTCCAAGTTAGAGTAATATATCAAATAGGACAATCAGTAAATTTTTATTAGAAAAAATAATTTTTTTACTCTTAAATTTTTACTTTTTTTCAAATACATTTGTAGATAAAAATAATTTGAACCAAAGATTATAATTGTTATAAATAAGAAAACTAAAAATAAGGAAATGTAAAATGTTTTAACAATTTAAGCCTCTACTTGTTACAAAGAGTATAAACAAGAAGTTTAATCACTTTGAATCTCGATTACAGCAGAACTCTCTTTTTCACAGGTTTTAGATATGGAGTCTTTTGAGAAAAAATGTTCTATAGCAAGTTTTTATTAACTAGACCATATTTAGCACACAATTCTATGTGCCATATAGCCACTTTAGATGATGGAGAGAGTACTGGGGAAAATGTTCTGCAATCCAAAGAGAAGAGTACTGGATTTCTGAATTCAAATGGTAGAAATGTGAATACATGCCTTATAAACTTATGCACAGAAATTTAACAGTATAGGAAATTTGAAATCATTATCAGGATTAAAAACAAAGAGTGCTGTAAGGAAATTTCAGAACAAAAATAAAACTTTGCTTACTCACTTTTCTATGAATTATTCAATTTATTAATTAAAAAGCAATTCTTTGAAGAATATTAAATTGGTTAGAGCATCATTTCTATATGCCAAGTTTGCAGATTTGATCTCTGGTGAGGGCACGTACAAGAATCAGCCAATGAACACATAAATACATGGAGCAGCAGGTTGATGTCTCTCTCCCTTTCTCTTCCTCTCTAGAGTCAATAAATAAAAAGAAGATATTAAATAGTGCCTATTTCACCACTCAATTTTCTTAATTTTTATTTTTGTTCAAATATATTTGTCTCCACCTTCCCAACACCACTTTCCCCTGCCCCCCCTCCCCTAACTCCCTCCCTCAATCCTTCCCCAGTTTGGCTTCGTCCATTGGTCCTTTATACATATTACTTGACTTGACCTTTCCCTTCCCTTTCCTCACCTCTCCTTCCCTCTTGACTCTGTTGGTTTCTTTTTTCTTACAATGTTGCTGGTTATATTTTCCTTGCTTGTTTGTTTTGTTGGTTAGGTTCCAATTATAGGGGAGATCATATGGTATTTGTCTCTTGCCCCCTGGCTTATTTCACTTAGCATAATACTCTCCAGTTCCACCCATGCTGTCGCGAAGGGTAGTAGTTCGTTCTTTCTTTTTGCTGCATAGTATTCCATTGTGTAAATGTACTATAGTTTTTTGATCCACTCATCTACAGATGGGCATTTAGGTTGCTTCCAACACTTGGCTATTGTAAATTGGGCTGCTATGAACATTGGGGTGCATAGGTTCTTTTGAATTGGTGTTTTGGGATTCTTAGGGTATAATCCCAGCAGGGGAATCACTGGGTCAAAAGGCAGTTCCATTTTGAGCTTTTGAGGAAATTCCAAACTGTTCTTCACAGTGGCTGCACCAGTCTGCATTCACACCAACAGTGTACTAGGGTTCCCTTTACTCACATCCTCGCCAGTATCCATTGTTTGTTGATCGTTTGTGATGGCCATTCTGACCGATGTGATGTGGTTTCTTATTATGGTTTTAATCTGCATTTCTCTGATGGCTAGTGATGCTGAGCATCCTTTCAAATGCCACTGGGCCCTCTGTATCTCCTCCTTAGAAAAGCATCTACCCAGGTCCTTTGCCCATTTTTTGATTGGATCGTTTGTCTTCTTGGAGTGGAGTCGAGTGAGTTCTTTATATATCTTGGAGATCAAACCTCTATCTGATGTATCATTACCAAATATATTTTCCCATAGGGTTGGCTCCCTTTTCATTTTGCTGGTGTTTTCTTTCGCCATGGAGAAGCTTCTTATTTTGATGAGGTCCCACTTGTTTATTCTTTCCTTTATGTCCCTTGCTTTAGGAGACATATCAGTGAAAAATTTGCTGCGTGGGATATCTGAGTTTCTTGCCAATGTTCTCCTCTAGGACTTTGATGGTGTTGCGACTTCTATTTAAGTCTTTTATCCATCTTGAGTTCATTTTTGTGTATGGTGTCAGCTGATGATCCAATTTCAATTTTTTTGCATGTAGCCGTCCAGCTCTCCCAACACCATTTGTTGAAGAGGCTGTTATTGCTCCATTTTATGCTTCTGCCCCCTTTGTCAAATATTTGATGCCCATACAGACCCGGGCTTATTTCTTGGCTTTCTATTCTGTTCCACTGCTCTATGGGTCTGTTCTTGTGCCAGTACCAGATTGTTTTCAGTACGGTGGCTTTGTAGTAGAGTTTGATGTCTGGTATTGTGATCCCTCCTACTTTGTGTTTCTCAAAATTGCTGCGGCTATTCGGGGTCGTTTATGGTTCCATATAAATTTTTGAAATGTCTGTTCTATTTCTGTGAAATACGTAATTGGTATCTTAATAGGAATTGCGTTGAATCTATAAATTGCTTTGGGTAGTATGGACATTTTGAGGATATTAATTCTTCCAATCCATGAGCACGGTATATGCTTCCATTTATTTGTGTTTTCCTTAATTTCTTTTTTCAATGATGTATAGTTTTCTGCATACATCTCTTGTGTCTTTGGTTAAATTTATGCCTAGATACTTTATATTTTTTCTTGCTATATCGAATGGTATTTTTTTCTGATTTCTTCTTCTTCTATTGCATTGCTGGTGTACAAAAATGCCTTTGATTTCTGAATGTTGACTTTGTATCCTGCTGTTTTGCCAAATTCACTTATTAGGTTGAGGAGTTTTTTGGTAGAGTCTACAGGGTTCTCTATGTACACTATCAGGTTATCTGCAAACAATGATAGTTTTACTTCCTCCTTTCCTATTTGGATGCCTTTTATCTCTTTCTCTTGTCTGACCACTGTGGCTAGGACTTCCAATACAATGTTGAAAAGCAGCGGTGAAAGCGGACATCCTTGTCGTGTTCCCTATCTTAGTGGGAAAGCTTTCAGTTTTTGCACGTTGAGTATGATATTAGCTGTAGGTTTTTCATATATGGCCTTTATGACGTTGAGGAATGCCCCATTTATTCCCATTTTGCTGAGTGTTTTGATCATAAATGGGTGCTGTACCTTATCGAATGCTTTTTCTGAATCTAATGAGATGATCATGTGGTTTTTGTCTTTTCTTTTATTTATGTGATGTATCATGTTTACTGATTTGTGTATATTGAACCATCCCTGCATCCCTGGGATGAATCCCACTTGATCGTGGTGGATAATCTTTTTAATGTATTGCTGGATGCGGTTTGCCAATATTTTGTTGAGGATTTTAGCATCTATGTTCATCAGCGAAATTGGCCTGTAGTTTTCTTTCTTGGTAGGGTCTTTATCTGGTTTTGTGATCAGGGTGATGCTGGCCTCATAGAAGGAGTCTGGGAGTCTTCCCTCCTCTTGGATTTTTTGGAATAGTCTGATAAGGACAGGGGTTAGTTCCTCCTTAAATGTTTTGTAAAATTCTCCTGGGAAACCGTCTGGCCCTGGGCTTTTGTGTTCTGGGAGTTTCTTGATTACTGCTTCAATTTACCCAGCTGTTATCGGTCTGTTCAAGCTTTCTGTTTCTTCCTCCTTCAGTGTTGGAAGATTATACTGTTGTAAAATTTGTCCATTTCATCAAGATTTTCAATTTCTTGGCATATAATTGTTCATAATAGTTTCTGATGATCATTTGTATTTCTGTGGTATCAGTTGTTATTTCTCCTCTTTCATTTCTGATATTATTAATTTGGGTCCTCTCCCTTTTTTTCTTGATGAGTCTGCCTAAAGGCTTGTCAATTTTATTAACCTTTTCAAAGAACCAGCTTGTGGATTGGTAGATCCTCTGAATTGTTCTTTTTGTCTCTATGTCTTTCAGTTCTGCTCTAATCTTGACTATTTCCTTCCTTCTACTTGCTCTGGGATTTATTTGGTGTTTGTCCAGTTCTTGAAGTTGTAGTGTTAGGTCTTTCATTTGAAATGTTTCTATCTTTTTTAGGTAATCCTGTATTGCTATGAACTTCCCTCTCAGGACCGCCTTTGCTGTGTCCCATAGGTTTTGGACTGTTGTCTGTTCATTTTCATGTGTTTCCAGAAATTTTTTTATTTCTTCTCTTATCTCATTATTGACCCATTCATTGTTTAATAGTCTACTGTTCAGTCTCCATGAGTTTGCAAGTTTTTGAAGTTTCTCTTTGAGGTTGATTTCGAGTTTCAAGGCCTTGTGGTCTGAGAAAAAGTTTGGTATTATTTCAATTTTCCTGAATTTCCTGAGGCTTGCTTTGTGTCCTATCATGTGGTCTATCTTTGAAAAACTTCTATGAGCATTTGAAAAGAATGTGTTTTTTCTTCTTTGGGATGTAAGGTTCTATATATGTCAGTTAAGTCTCTTTAATTCAGTGTGTCATTCAGCACCACGATATGTTTATTAATGTTTTGTTTGGAAGATCTGTCCATTTTTGACAGTGGGGTGTTGAAATCCCCTACTATCAGTGTGTTGCTGTCTATATCTTTTTTGAAGTCATCCAACAATTTCCTTATAAACTTGGGGGCTCCTATATTGGGAGCATATAAGTTTACAATGTTGATGTCTTCTTGATAGATTCTTCCTTTCAGTATGATAAAGTGCCCCTCTGGGTCTCTCTTTATGGCCTTTGTTTTGAAATCTACTTTGCCTGATACAAGTATGGCAACCCCGGCCTTTTTCTCATGCCCATTTGCTTGGAATATTATTTTCCATCCCTTTACTTTCAGTCTGTGTAGGTCCTTTGCTCTGAGGTGGGTCTCTTGTAGGCAGCATATGTGTGGGGCATGTTTTCTTATCCATTCAGCTACCCTGTGTCTTTTGATTGGGGCATTTTGTCCATTCACATTGAGAGATATTACTGATAGAAACTTACTCATCTTTTCTCTTTGTACTTGTGTTCCTCTCTGTCTCATTCTTTTCCTTCATCTGCTTAAACCAGTCCCCTTAGCATATCTTGGAGTGCTGGTTTGGTAGAGATGTATTCTTTTAGCTTTCTTTTGTCTGGGAAACTCTGTATTTCTCCTTCTATTTTAATGGAGAGCCTAGCTGGGTAGAGCAGCCTTGGCTGTAGGCCCTTGCTTTTCATGGCTTGGAATATTTGTTGCCATTCCCTTCTGGCTTGTAGTGTTTCTGTTGAGAAGTCAGCTCCTAGGTGTATCGGGGCCCCCTTATGTTACTTTCTCCTTCTCCCTTGCTGCCTTGAGTTTTCTCTCTTTGTCTTTGACATTTGCCATTTTAATGATGATGTGTCTTGGAGTGGACCTCCTTGGGTCCCTCTTGAGTGGGGTCCTCTGTGCCTCCTGGATCCATGAGAGCCTTTCTCTCCTCAAATTAGGGAAATTTTCCATCATTACTTTTTCAAGGAGGTTCTCTATCCCTTGCTCCTCTTCTTCTCCTTCTGGTATCCCTATTATACGGATATTATTGAGTTTCAGGTTGTCCTGCATTTCCCTCAATGCCTCTTCATTCTTTTTGAGCCATTTTTCCATTTCTTGTTCTTTCTGGGAGCTTCTTTCTACCTTGTCCTCCATCTCACTGATTCGATCCTCGGCTTCATCGAGCCTGCTTTGGATCCCTTCTACTGTGTTCTTCAATTCAGAAATGGTATTCTTCATATCCTCTTGTATCTTCTTGATAGTTTCTATGTCCTTTTCCAGGCTGGTATAGTTTGCTGTAAGATCCTGATAGTTTCTCTGCAGTTTCTCATAGTTCTTTTTGAGCTGGCTGAGCTCATTGAGCTTCCTTAGAACCATTGTTTGGAATTCCATATCTGATAGTTCCCTTGCCTCTATTTCATTGAGCTCTCTCTGTGGGGAGCCCCCATTTTGGGGGAACTTCTTTTTCTTCCCATTTTTGTGAGACTTATTGATTGATTGATTGATTGATTGATTTTTGCTTCTGCTTCAATTGATCTGTCTAGATCATATGGTGGGGGGTAGGCCAAGACAAATGTATTTGAAAAATAAGTAAATAAATAAATATTTAAAATAATCAAAGAACTTCATTTAATTGCATATGCACAGACACAAAAAATAAAGGATGAAGTAAAACTGTCAGTGTTGCAGATGACATGTTTGTGTACACAGTAAACCGTATAGACTCCACCAAAAAACTCCTCGACCTAATAAGTATATTTGTCAAAACAGCGGTACAAAGTCAATATTCAGAAATTGAAGGCATTTTTGTACACCAATAATGAAATATCAGAAGCAGAAATCAGGAAAAAAAATTCCATTGCTATAGGTATAAGAAAAATAAGGTACTTAGGAATAAACCTAACTAAGGAGGTAAAACAAATGTATTCAGAAAACTACAGGACACTGAAGACAGACACAAATTAAGCAAGACAAAAATAATTGGAAGCATAGACAGTATTCATGGATTGGAAGAAATAACATCATCAAAATGTCATACTACCCAAAGGAATTTATAGGTTCAACACAATCCTTATTAAAATACCAATGATATATTTCTCAGATATAGAATAAACATATCCAAAATGTATATGAAAGCATAAAAAACCTGAATAGCTATAGCAATTTTGAGAAAGAAGAACACAATTTAAGAGATCACAACACCTATTATCAAACTATATTACAAGGCCACTGTAATCAAAACAGCCTGGTACTGCCATAAGAACAGACACATAGATAAATGGAACAGAATAGAGAGTCCAGAAATAAACCCATGTCTCTAGGTCAATATTCAACAAAGTGAGCGGAGGCATAAAACAGAGTGAAAATAGCCTCTTCAACAAATGGCGATGGTAGATCTGGACAATTATGTGCAAAAAAATGAAATTCGACCACCAACGTACATCATCCACAAAAGTAAACTTGAGATGGATAAAAGACTTCAGTATAAGTCACGGCACCATAAAAGTCCTAGAGGAGAACATAGGTAGGAAAATCTCAGATATTCCATCCAACAATATTTTAACTGATATATCCCCTAGAGCAAGAGACATAAAGGAATGACAAACAAATGAGACTTCATTAAATAAGAATCTTCTGTATGGCTAAAGAAAACATCAACAAAATGAAGAGGGGACCAACTGTATGGGTAAATATATTTGCCAATGATAGCTTAGACAAGGGTTTGATCTCCAAAATATATAAAGAACTCACAACATTCCACTCCAGGAAGACAACTCATTTACACATTAAAAAATGTGTAAAGGATCTGAACAGACACTTCTCCGAGGAGGACATACAGAGGGTCTGGAGACATATGAAAGGATGCTCAGCATCGTTAGCCATCAGAGAGATGCAAATTAAAACCACAATGAGATATTACTTCATACCAGTCAGAATGATAATCATTAACTAATCAACAAACAAGTGCTGGCAAGGTTGTGAAGAAAAGGGAACCCTAGTACACTGCTAATGGGAATGCAAACTGGTGCAGCCACTGTGCAAAATAGTTTGGAATTTCTTTAAAAAGCTAAAAGTGGAACTGCTTTTTGACTCAGCAATCCCACTGCTGGTATTATACCCTAAGAACCCTGAAACACCAATTCAAAAGAACCTATGCATCCCAATGTTCATAGCAGCACAATTTATAATAGCAAAGTGCTGGAAGCAACCTAAATGTCTATCAGTAAATGAATGAATCAAAAACTGTGGTACATTTACAGAATGGAATACTATGCATCATAAAGGAAGAAGGAGCCACTACCCTTTGTGACAGCATGGATGGAACTGCAGAGCATTATGGTAAGTGAAATAAGCCAGAAGGTGAAAGACAAATACCACATGATATCACCTATACGTGGAACCTAATCTGCAAAACAAACAAGCAAGTAAAATATAACCAGAGATATTGAAATAAAGAACATACTGACAGTAACCATAGGGGAGGAGAAGGGGAATAAAAGGGAAAGAAGGAGAAGTGTTGTCAAGGAACGTGCATAAAGGATCCATGGACAAAGACAATGAGTGGGTAGGATTGAGTGTGGGAGGTGGAGTTGTGTGGGGTGGGGGTAAGTGATGGGGGGAAAATAGGAGCAATTGTACTAGAACAATAAAAAAGTCAGTCAACAAATGTAGCATACAGTTAATAATAAAATATGATTAACAACTAAAAAAAAAAAGAAAAGAGAAACAATTGCTCCTGCAATGCTTTATCCCCAAGAGAGTTGCCCCACCCCCTGCCCCTGTAGCCAGCACCTTCACCTTGAAGGCAGTCAATTTTCTTTTGGAATGTTCTTGGCATTTTTTTTTTTTTGAGTTGTTACCACTGTGCTTGAATTTAGAGTGAGTGCGTGAGTTTGTGAGGGAGTCAGGCTTTGCATGGGTCCTTTAATAGGAAAGCCTTGGTCTGTAGTAGTCCTTTGTCATTCTCAGACCCAGTCCCTGCCAATTTTCACATCCTGATGTTTGGGTGACTCCTCTTCCCAGGACTGATGCCCTGGGCTAAAGAACCTGGTGTGGGGCTGGGAACTCTTGCTTCTGGGGTGGGAGGAGCTCTGCAGCCTAGATATCTCTTAATTTTTAATCACCATACCATATATGTGGGACCTGACTGTTAGTCTCTCTACCCTTCCTATGAGTCTTAGCAAGTCTTCGTGAGTCTTCTTTATAGCCTTAATTATAGAAATTCTGTTCAGCTTGTCTCTGAGTGGTTTTCAATTATGGTTGTTTTATAACTTTGTTGTCATTTTGATGTGGTCATGTGTGGAGGTGAGTACAGAATTCTACTCTGCCACCTTGACAGGAAGTAGTTCTCCATTTCATCTTCTTTTGTTTCTCATTTCAGCTATGAATTGCTCTGAATTTTTGTTCTGTGGTTTGTGTAAAATATCTGCTACATACAATAGTTTGTTTGTTTTTTTAATTTGCCTCTTGTCTTCATTTACCTGTATATGTTCAGTCATTTTCCTTTACACCTTTTATTATTGGTGGTCACAAATTATCTCTTTATGTTGTATATTTGTTACCAAATTGCAGTAGTTATAGTTACTTTTAAAAAAATCCTCACCTGAGGATATGTTCATTGATTTTAGAGAGAGATGGAACCTGGGGAGAGGAGAGAAAGAGAGAGCAAGAAAGAGAGGGAAAGGAAGGAAGGAAAGGAAGGAGGAAAGAAAGAAAAGGAAGGAAGAAAGAGGAAGGAAGGAAGGAAAGAAGGAAGGAAGGAAGGAAGGAAGGAAGGAAGGAAGGAAGGAAGGAAAGAAGGAAGGAAGGAAGGAAGGAAGGAAGGAAAACAATGGGAGAGAAATATTGATTGGCTGCCTTCTGCATGTGCCCTGACTGGGGATTAAATTCACAACCTAAGTATGTTCTCTGACCAGGGATTGAACCTGCAAAATTTTGGGGGTGTGAGGGATGATGCTCCAACAAACTGAGCCACTACCCAACCAGGACTATAGTTTCTCTTTTAATGCCCCCCTTTTGCCTTTAACTTTTATGCTGTAATTAAGTGGTAAATATCTTAGTGTGAAGTAGAGTTGTGAAATTTATACCCTTGTCTCTTTGTTAATCATCTTACTAAAGTTTTGTATACACTTATCTTTAATTTTCAGATAAAAGTTCTCATTTGAATGTTCCTTATATTGCAGGTTTTGTGGTGGTAAATCCTCTTAATTTTTATTTGTCAGGGAAAGCCTTTATTTCTACTTATGCAAAGAATAACTTCACTTGAGATGCTATCCTTGGCTAATGGTTTCTCTCTTTCTATATTTCGAATATGTCCTTCAATGCTCTCTTCGCTTGTAATGTTCCTACTGAAGAATTGATGATAATCTTATGGGGTTTCCTTTGTCGGTTAGCATCTTATTTTTCCTCCAGGCTTCCTTGAGAATTATTTTTGTCATTAATTTTGACAATTTGAATCAAATGTGTCTTGGAAAAGGTCTTTTTTTAAGGTATATTTTATTAAGGTATTATAATTGTCCCATTTTTTTCTCCCTTTTATCTTCTTCCACCCTGTACCCCACTTCCCTCCAGCTTTCACACCCACCCCTCCTTAGTTCATGTTCATGGGTAGTACATATTAAGCTCTTTGGCTTCTCCATTTCCTATTCTATTCTTAACCTCCCCCTGTCTATTTTGTACCTATCAATTATGCTTCTTATTTCCTATACCTTTTCTCCCTTTCTCCTCCCTCCCCCTCCCCACTGATAACCCTCTATGTGATCTCTATTTTAGTGATTCTGTTCTTGTTCTAGTTGTTTGTTTGTTTTGTTTTTTAAATTCAGTTATTGATAGTTGTGAGTTTGTTGTCATTTTGTTGTTCATAGGTTTGATTTTCTCTTTCTTAGCTAAATCCCTTTAACATTTCCTATGATAAGGGCTTGGTGATGATGAACTGCTTTAACTTTACCTTATCTGTTCTTATCCTAAAGGATAGCTTTTCTGGGTAGAGTAATCTTGGATGTGGGTCCTTGCTTTTCATGGCTTTGAATACCTCTTTGCAACCCCTTCTTGCCTGTAAGGTTTCTTTTGAGAAATCAGCTGATAGTCTTATGGGAACTCCTTTGTAGGTAACTGTCTCCTTTTTTCTTGCTGCTTTTTTTCTCTCCTTATCTTTAATCTTTGCCGATTTAATTATGATGTGTCTTGGTGTGGTCCTCTTTGGGTCCAACTTGTTTGGGACTCTGTGCTTCCTGGACCTGTATGTCTATTTCCTTCAACAGATTTGGTATGTTTTCTTTCATTATTTTTTGAAGTATGTTTTCAATTTCTTCCTCTTCTTCTTCTCCTTTTGGCTGCCCTATAATTAAGATGTTGGAATGTTTAACATTCCCAGACATTCCTCAGCCTCTCCTCATCTTTTTGAATTCTTATTTCTTTATTCTGTTCTGGTTGAATGATTACTTCTTCCTTTTGTTCCTTGATTTGAGTCCTGGTTTACTTCCCTTCACTGTTGCTTCACTGTATATTTTATTTTATTATGTGGCTGTATGAAATTATTTCTGTGAGCATCTTGATTACCAGTGTTTTGAACTCAGCATCTGTTAGGTTGGCTATCTCTTTGTTGCTTCTTTTTCTGTAGTTTTGATATGTTCTTTAATTTGGGCCATATTTCTTTGTCTTGCACATTTGTTAGGTTATAAGGGGTGGAGCCTTAGATATTCACCAGGGTAGGGCAACCCACTTTGCTTCATTGTGGCAGTGTATATGAGGGAGGGGTCAGAGAGGGAACAATGTTGCTTTCTCAGCTCTCACCGGACTTTCAGTTACCTTTCCCGCTACCTACATGTGAATTGTGCCCTTCTAGTGCTGACTCTTAGGTCAATAGGCTTGTGTACATTCTAGAACCCTATTGGGCCCCTCCAATGAATTCTCCTGTGAGACTGGCAGTTTCTTCACCTGCTGCAACCCCCACAGATTTTTACAGCCAGGGGTTTTGAAGCTTTCTTTTCTTGGTGCTGGAACCCTGGCTAGCGTGGTCTGCCTTGTTCCCTAGTTGTTCCCCCTGGTTTATCCAAATGCAAATGTGGAAACTTCTGGTCTGCCAGCCACTGCCTCGCCTGCCTGGTCCACCAGCTGCCGCCTTGTTGCACGTCCTCTCCATATCAGCTGCCCATCTCTGCCCCTCCTGCTAATCTGAATGAATGTTTCTTCTTTAACTCCTTGATTGTTGCACTTCCATACAGTCCAATTTTCTGGAATTTCTTGTTGTTTTTTGTTTTGAGTTTATCGTGATCTTTTTTATGGTTGTGTGAGGAAGCGAAGTATATCTACCTACACCTTCACCTTGGACAGAACTCAGATCTCTGTTTGTATCGATATAATTAGGTTTTATGTTAGCTTCCTCTATTCTAATGTCTAGTTCTTCCCATAGGCTTGGAAAGTTCTTATCAATTATTTCTTTGAATAAGATGTCTATTCTCATCTCCTTCTTTTCTCCTTTTGGTATTCCCATTAGCCTTATATATGACCTTACAATGAAGTCAGATAATTCTTGTAGAGTTCTTTTATTTTTAAAATTCTTAGTTATTTTTCTTTTTTTCCCCCTCAGTCAGCTCTAGGTTTCTATCTTCAAGCTTGCTGATTCTCTCTTTTATCTGGTCTGCTTGTTTTTTAGTGTTCTCTTATGTATTCCTCATCTCATTATTTCTTCAGCTCTAGAATTTTTTTATAATTTCAATCTCTTTGGTAAAATACTCCTTTTGTTCATCGATATTTTCCTGAGCTCATTGAACTGGCTTTCTGAGTTGACTTGTATCTTGTGTTTCTTCATAACTACAATCTTAAATTCTCTGTCATTAAGTCAGTTTTCCATGACTTTGAGTTAGGTTTGTGGAGATTTTTCATTTTATTTCTATGGTCCATGTTATCTTGGTTGTTCATAGTATTTGGTGGATTGTTTTTGTGCATGCTTATTTGAGGGAGTGATCTCTTGTTTAGATATTTTTTTGTTCTCAACAATTAAGCAGATTGATGGGTAGGGTTCCTTGTTTTCCAGTAGATGGTGCTATTGGACAAGTTTTTGTCATCTCTTTCCTGCACTATTTGCGCTACTGGGATCACAGTAGGGTTGATACAATTTGGTTTAAAAAAAATGCTGTATATCCACTGGGGTGATGGGTGTTTTCTCTTTGAGCAGCTCACCTTGGTTACAGGGTACTACCACTGTGGTGGGGTAATGTGGCTTATGGTGAACATTATTTTGTGAGCTCCTAGAGAGCTGTCTCTATTTTAGTAATAGTCACTGGTGTGTCTGTGTTCTTCGAGTTATTTCCACTATCTCTACCTGGGTGGATGGGGCAAGCGGGGCATAGCAAGTTTGCAATATTGCTCTGTCTCCCTGCAAGCAATGGCTGTCAGCACCACTGTGCTCTTTGGGGTTTCTCAGCCATTTTCTGGGGGGGGGGGTTCTGTTAGGACAGGTGAGGCAAGGGAGGCAAATTTGTAATTTTGCAGTTGGGAAAATCTTTATTTAGACTTCCTTAGATGAATGTTCCAAAACCATCTCATATTCAATATGTCTTTTAGAACTTATCCACTCACCCATCTTACCACTGTGATTCTGAATCTGTATTCTCAGTCTTAGCAAATTTCCTTACCAATACTCCTGGGGCAAAAATTAAAAAAATGAAATAAAATAAAAAATAAAATAAAATACCACAATCACTCAGGTTTCTTCATTCAACATCACTTTGAGGAGATTGTTTCCTTCCATCTCCATTAACACTATCAATCTACATCATTTTCATTTTGTATGGTGTGTCATCCCACCTATTGTCACCTTCTTTGGGTCTCCTCGCACAATGGTTCCAGAGTGAAATGTGTAAATGAGGTTTGCTGCTTAATATCCTTCAATGACTCTGCAAATTTTATGATAAAAATCTTCTTCCTGTGTGACATACAAAGTCATGTGTAAACCCCATCTTTTCCAGAAATATCACTCACTGTTCCCCTACTAGTACTTAATGCCCACTCTTGTGTTCCCTGACTTGTTCTCTTTTGTACCTCGCCATGTGCTACTTTTCTATGTGGAAGGTCCTCCTTACCCCCTGCCTTTATTTATTCAAAACTCACTTAAGATAGCTCTTCTGGAAAAGACTCTCTGAGCCCCTAATTTTAACTGATACGCTCCTACTCTACTCATTATTTGAGTTTACTTGCAGCCCTCCTTCCAGTAAATGGACACTGTCAGAATTTATTCACTAGTATTTTTTGAAACTTCTAAACCTACCATATATAGAGAGAATAGATAATTTAATAAAATAACAAAATTAAATATATTAAAAATAGGGAGAGAAAAAAGGCAGGCAGGGAAGAACATGCCCAAGGAGGTATCATTTGAGCAAAGACCTGAATAAAATGGGGTACAGAGTTGTGTCAGTTTGTGGGAAAAAGCTAATGTGATAGCCTGTGACAGGAATGAGCACATTTTCATGTGAGAGCAAGAAAGTTTGTGTGGTGCAGTGGAATGAACAATAGTGCAATAAGGTTAAGTTAATGGGGAGTAGAACCCAGGAGACAGGTTGAAGAGTGTGGGTGTCACTCTGTGTGTAATGAAAAGTTATTAGAGATTTCTTTGAGCAGGGAAAACATGTGATCAGATTTATATGTTTTAAAAGATAACCTCTTGCTGCTGTGTGGAAACTAGTTGTAGAGATGTAAAAGTGTGAAAACTAGTTGTAGAGTCATAAAAGCAGAGATGAGAGATGATTGCCATAAAGCCAGGGAAAAAATGGTGGTGGCCTGATGCTGGTGGAGGTGGGGCAAAGGGGTCAGATTTAGGATATATTTTAAAATTAAAAAGTGGTAGTGATTTGCCAATGAACTGAATTTGCGCTGAGAAAATAAAGTAAATTAATGGTAACTCCTCAGTTTTATTTTTTATTTTTTCAACAGGTTTAATTTACTTTATTTTTTTTGTATAAAATTATGTGGTGGCCACTGGTGGAGCCTGAGTCCTCTGCACAGACACTCTGGAGTGGGTCTTTACAAGAGAATCAATGAATTCCTGCTAGGGAGACTTGGTGAACAAGGTATCTTTCCAGAGGTTAGGGTAAGATAGCTGTGGGTCTTGGGGATGGCATCAAAGGTGGCCTTGGTGTAGTTACTCGGGTTGGCAGTGTAGCCTCTGGCTAAGTTACAGCAGCTTCCTGGGTATAGAGGCTGCGATGATGCCAGTGCCCCAAGGGGTGGGCATGAGGCACACCAGCACAGGTCACCTTGCAAGAGATGGTGTAGGGCTTGTGGATCTTGTTTCCCTTGAGTGTTTCCTCACACACAGGGACACTAGGGAACTTCATCAGGATGATGGCCTTATGGATGCCAGTGGCTATCTCCTTGGAGTATTTAACACCCAGACCGATGGTGACACATGCACGTAGGTGCTCTGGCCAGCATGGGTCTGCTTTTTCACTGGCATAATGGTCAAAACCTTATCCCTGAGAGACATCCCCAGGAAAAAGAGTCAGTGATCTCAGACTTTCTGATGGGCAGGGAGAAGAGGTAAATCTCTTCCAGGGATTTGATCTTCATGCCCTTTACCAGGTGCCCCAGCTGAGTGACAGGGATCCACCCCTTGTCCCTGGATGCTGCCGCCAAATCCTCAATGGAAGCCCCAGTGGCCTCCCATTTCAGGGTCCCCGGGACCTCTGGGCCTTCCTGCAGCACTGGTGTCATCTGCCATTTGTTTTCTTCAGAAAAGCAACTCCTCAGTTTTAGACCTAAAAAAAACTGAATAGGTAGTGTCACTACTTAGGTGAAGACGGGGAAAGGAGCAGATTTGGGTTGAGGAAATACTAAGTCTGGGGCTCACTAAAGGGGACAGGACAGGAAATATAAACTTAAAACTTTATTCGTAGCATGTTGTAGGAGTCCAATAAATAAGAAACTGATATCTACTGTTTGTCCTCTTCCTCCTCCCCCTTCCTTCTTTCTTTTCTAGAATATTAGCTTTGATGTTTGTTTATTTATTTTAGTTAATTGAATTTATTGGGAGGCCGTTCTCTTCTTCACATGTGCAAAACCATAAGTCATGAAGGAGCAGAAATGTAAACCTGGTTCAGGAAACAGTTTGTTGTGAGGAAAAGAGTGTGAGCAGTATATTTCTTTCTAAAAATTTAAGGTACAGCCTTGCCCTGGCCAGGTGACTCAATTGGTCACCTGGCCACGTGACCAATTATCCCCTACACCAAAAGATTGTGGCATTATCCATATAAAAGATTGTGGGTTAAATCCCTGGCCTGGGCATATCCTTGGGTGAGGATTAAAAAAATTCAGCCACTTACACACATATGTAAGTATATGTGGATATATACACAGTCCTCTCTTATCTGTGGTTTCACTTTCCCTGGTTTCAGTTACATTATGCTAAGTGAAATAAGCCAGGGGGTAAAAGATAAATACCGTATGATCTCACCTATAAGTGGAACCTAATCAACAAAACAAACAAGCAAGGAAAATATAACCGGCAACATTGAAAGAAAAAAAAAAACCCAAAAGAAATGAGAGGGAAGGAGGAAGGGGGGTAGCGGGGAAAGGAAGGGGAAGGGTCAAATCAAGGAAAATGTATGAAGGACACATAAACGGAACCAAGGTGGGGAGGGATTGAGGTAGGGAGGTAGGGGTGGGAGGGCAGGGGAAAGTGGTGGCAAGTAGAGACAAATGTATTTGAACAATAAAAAAATTAGTTAAAAATTATCAAAAAAATGTTCATTAAATGGAAAACTCCGGAATTAAATAATTTATAAGTTTTTAAAATTGCTTGTGGTTTTGAATAGTGTGATGAAATCTATTGTCTAGGGTATCAGTCACACCTTTTTCCAGCATATCCATGATGTATATGCTAGTTGCCATTTAGTAACTTAGTAGCTGTATTGTCAGAAGGTCAATAGTAGCCTAATGCTATGTCACAATGCCTACATCATTCACCTCACTTCATTTTATCACGTAGGCATTATATCATTTCACATCATCACAAGAAAGGTCAGTACAGTACAGTACTTTCAGAGAGAGACCACATTCACATAACTTTTATTTCAGTATATTGTTGTAATTGTTTTATTATCTAGTATTGCCTATGTGCCTAATTTATAAATTAAACATTATCATAGGTACATACACATAAGAAAAAATAGTATAAATAGGATTTGGTACTATCCAGTTTCAGACATCCACTGGGGGTCTTGGAACACACCTCCTATGGATGAGGGGAGATACTGTACACACACATGCACACACACACTTTTGATTATGAAACAATTTTCCCCCATGAGAGACAGTATGCCACATTCCTAAACTGCATGAATATGTAGCATTCACTTTGCTCCTTGATACATTGGCTGCTTTTGCCCATTTACTGTTGATATATATAATCTCTTTGCTAACTGTTGGTATGATAACATTTAGTTTTTTAATGGGTTTTTTTAATATCTATTGATTTATTGTAAACATTTATGCTGCTTGTTATATCACTGAAATAAGAGAATAAATTTACTTTTGAGATGTTTTATTGCTATTTTAATCCAAACATATATTATGACTCATGAGCTCTGGTTGATATTAACAGTGTCCTGTGAACAAATGACTTTAGGAAATATTAATTGATGCATTTTGTAAATGTTAATCCTTTTGATTCTTGTAAGAGATGGAGATGAAAACTGCATAGGAAAATGAGTTGGTAACACTTGAAACTGAGTGTTCATGGAGTGATGTTTTATTATTCTGTCTAGTTTCTGCTGTTTGAAATTTTCCATAATAAAAAGATTTAAAGAAAATGAAGAAAGATGAACTTTTATTGAGTAAAAAGAGGAGTATTTCATCAGATTCCTAAATGACGCCCTGGTGGTGGATGTTCAAGATGATGAAGCATCAAAGAACATTTATAAATCAAGATTGTGGCTTTGCAAAGTTTTGAGACTTGTGCAGGCTCAGAACTCTGGGAAGAAAACTGATGCAAATGAGTCAGAGTGTTCACAGGTAAATCGGGATCAGTTGGTGGCCCAAGAAAACTCTGAATAAAAATTCGTATGGAGAATGTCCCTGAGTTCAGAGAAACTTATGGTTACGCTTTGTCTGGTAGCACAGTATATTAACTCATTTTTAACAGTAAGGCAATCTGCCAGCACTGCCAACTAAGAGGTTCTGCAAAACAACAAACCATTGTTTTAATATTCCAAAATGATGTGCACTGGTACCTCACGTAGTAGTCAAACTTATAGTAACAGAAAGTAGAATGGTGGTTGTCAAAGGCTGGAGGGAGGGAGAGGTAGGGGATTGCTGTTCCATAGGTACAAATAAATGTTTTAGATATTTGCTGTTCAACATTTTACCTATAGATAACATACTGTATTGTGCACTTAGAAATTTATTAAGAGGATGAATGTTTCTTCTTTAACTCCTTGGTTGTCAGACTTCCATGCAGTTTGATTCTCTGGCAGTTCTGGTGGGTGTTTTTTTGTTTTTTTGTTTTTTGTTTTTGGTCAGAAAAGGAGGTCAGAAATGAAGGCTATACAAAGTGAAGTAAAGGAAAATATACAGGGAATGAACAGCGAAGGGAAGGAAACTGGGACTCAAATCAACAGTTTGGAACAAAAGGAAGAAATAAACATCCAACCAGAACAGAATGAAGAAACAAGAATTCAAGGAAAATGAGGAGAGGCTGAGGAATTTCTGGGAAAACTTTAAATATTATAACATCTGAATCATACGGGTGCCAGAAGGGGAAGAGGAAGAGCAAGAAATTGAAAACATATTTGAACAAATAATGAAAGAAAACTTCCACAATCTGGTGAAGGAAACAGACATGCAAGTTCAGGATGCTCAGAGTCCCAAAGAAGTTGGATCCAAGAAGAAACATACCAAGACTCATCATAACTAAGTTACCCAAGATTAAAGATAAGGAGAGAATCTGAAAAGCAGCAAGAGGAAAGGAGAGATTTACCTACAAAGGAGGACCCATAAGACTATCAGCTAATTTTTCAGAGGAAACCTTACAGGCAAGGAGGTGATGGAAAGGAGTATTTGAAGTCATGAAAGGCAAGGACCTACATGCAAGATTACTCTATCCAGCAAAGCCATCATTTAGAATTGAAGGGCAGATGAAGTGCTTCCCAGATAACGTAAGGTTAAAGGAGTTAATCATCACAAAGCCCTTAGATGAAATGTTAGAGGGATTTATCTAAGAAAAAGAAGATAAAAAACTATCAACAGTAGCCCTGGCTTGTGGGGCTCCGTGGATTGAGTGATGGCCTGCAAAACAAAGCGTCACTAGTTTGATTCCCAGTGCAAGGCACATGCCTGGGTTGCAGGCCTCATCCCCAGTAGGGGGCACAAGAGATGCAGCCACACATTGATGTTTCTCTCCCTCTCTTGATCCCTTCCTTCCCCTCTAAAAATTAAAAAATAAAATCTTAAAAAAAAACTATGAACAGTAAAATGAAAATGAACAACTTTCAGCAACTGAATCTAAAAAACAAAAACTAAGCAAACAACTAGAAAAAAAAAAGAATCACAGAAGTGGAGACCACATGGAGGGTTATCAGTGGGGAGGGAGAGAGGGAGAAAGGGGGAAAAAGGTACAGGGAATAGGAAGCATAATAGGTAGGGACAAAATTGACAGGGGGAGATAAAGAATAGCATAGGAGATCGAGAAGCCAAAGAACTTATATGTACAATCCTTGAACATGAACTAAGGGGAAGAGGGAATACAGGAGGGTGCGGAGGTGCAGGGTGGAGGTGTATAAAGGGGAGAAAAAATTGGGACAACTGTGATAGCATAATCAATAAAAATATACTTTAAATAAATAAATAAAAATTCCCAAAAATTAATGAAAAAAGAAATTTATTAGGAGGATACATCTCAGGACTTCAAGATGGCAGAGGAGTGACTGGAAGTCACACTGACCTCCTCCCCAGAACAATCTGGAATTACATCTAAATTGAAGAGAAATAATCTGGAAAACAACTAAATAATAGCAACAAATGAGCCTTAAAACCTCAGACAGACAGAGGAACTGGCTTTGGCACAACCTAACTGGTAAGGAGTGTGGTAGAAGCTCAAGAAGGTGGAATAGGTGCCCATGGGCAGCAGTGCCAGAGGAATATTGAAATGGCCAGTAGGATCCACCTGAGAAGAGCAGAGTCTAAACCATAAGCAGGGATCTCAGGCCTACAGCACCACAGCCCAAAAAGCACACAGATAGCAGCCAGCTGTGAAATGTGGCAAGGTACTCTCTGGCAGAGACAGGCAGCTGGAGATGCAAAGAGTCATTTAAAGGGCCAATGCAAAAATCTGTAGTGGCAGCTACTTATGCTGGGCTCCAGCAGAGGCAGGGGCAGAATAAGCTGGAGCCACCTGAGGAGAGACTGGAGACGGTGGCTTTGGGGAAAGAACTAAGAAAGTGGCCCGCAGTGTGTCCGAGTGATGACTCACCTCCCATACAGCAGTAGCAGTCTTACTCAGGCAGAAAACCTTCCTGAGCAGCAGCAGTGGGAAAAGACACAATAGCCATGCTCTCAGGAGGTGTGGCTCCAGGCTAGTGTTGCACAGGTCTGGATGCTGAGTACAGAGTGGTAGTAACAGATAGTAGATCGCTGGCTAAAGGAGGTGCAGAGTGGTCTAGAGACATGGGAAGAGAGTCTGGCAACAGAGGCATTGGGGAGAGAACTGAGGGAGTAGCTGGGGGTCTCCTGGTCCTGATTCTTCCCCAAAAGAACAGCAGCCATTGTGCTCAGGCAGACCACTCCCCCGAGTGGCAGCAGTGTGATAGGATGCAATAGCAACACCCCCAGGAGTGACTCTGCCTCTCCCTAAATGCTGAAGACAGAATTACAAAATTAACAACTGGAGAGAGAGACTCGTACAGTATGTTCCTGGAAGTCTCTTAAAGACTGCCTAAGGTCAGATGGGGTCAACAGCTGACATCATCATAGGGAGATCGAGAAAGAAAGAAAAAAAATAAAGTGGTCTCCTACCATAGAGGTTCACACCACAAAGTCAGAAAGTCAAGACAGATCAATTTAAGAAGGAGTAAAAAAGAAGAGCCTCACAAATAATGGGAAGACAAAGAAACACCCCCCAACAATGGAAAAGGAGAAATCCCCACAAAGGGAACAAAGTAAAATAGAGGCAAGTAAACTATCAGATGTTCAGTTCAAATAACTGGTTCTAAGGAAGCTCAGTGAGCTCAAAGAGAATTACCAAAAACTACAGGAAACTAAGAAGAACTTATTGCAAACTATATCAGCATGAAAAAAAGACATGGAAACTATCAATAAGAGACAAGAGGAAATGAAGAATACAATTTCTCAATTGAAGAACACAGTAGAAGGGATCAAAAGCAGGCTCAATGAAGTAGATGATCTAATCAGCAAGCTGGAGGATAAGGTAGAAAAAGATCAGAGAAAGAGCAAGAAAATGAAAAACTCAAAAAGAATGAAGAGGCATTCAGGGAAATGTAGCACAACCTGAAACCTAATAATATCCATATACTAGGGATATCAGGAGAAGAGGAGCAAGGGATAGAAAACCTGTTAGAAAAAGTGATGATGGAAAACTTCCCTAATTGGAAGAGAGAAAAATTCACACAAGTCCAGTAAGCACAGAGGATCCCATTCAAGAGGAACCCAGTGAGGCCCACTCCGGGACACATCATAATTAAAATGGCAAACATCAAAGACATAGACAGAATCCTAAAGGAGGCAAGGGAAAAACAGGTAGTAACATACAAGGGAGCCCCAGTACAGCTCGCAGCTGACTTCTCAACAGAAAAAAACAAGCCAGAAGTGAATGGCAAGAAATATTTGAAGAAATTAAAAGTAAGGGCCTGCAGCCAAGACTGCTCTACCCAGCAAGGCTCCAGTTTAAAATGGAAGGGGAAGAAGGAAGATTTGAAGACAAAAAAACAACAACAACAACAACAACAACAACAGCAACAACAAAAACAAAAACAAAAGGCAAAAAAATAAAACCCTACAAGAATACACCTCCACCAAACCAGCACTACAAAATATTTTAAAGGGACTGCTTTAAGAAGATGAAGAAAAAGAGTGAGAGAGATTCACAGGTACAAAGGGAAAAAATGAATAAGTACCTATCAATAATAACTTTGAATGTAAATGTGTTAAATGTCCCAATCAAAAGACACAGGATAGCTAAATGAATAAGAAAACATGACCCGTATATATGCTGTCTACAGGAGACCCATCTCAGAACAAAGGACCTACACAAATGGAAAATAAAGGGATGGGAAAAAATATTCCAAGCAATTGGATAGGGAAAAAAATCAGGGGTAGCAATACTTCTATCAGAAAAAATAGATTTCAATACAAAGGGCATAAAAAGAGGCCCAAAAGGACACTTTATAATACACAAAAGAAGGATCCATCAAGAAGACATGAACATTATAAACATATATGCACCCAACATAGCACGCCAATATATAAGGAAAATCTTGGAGGACTTCAGGAAAGATATCGACAGTAACATATTGATAGTAGGGGATTTTAACACCCCACATTCAAAAATGGACAGATCTTCAAAAAAAAAACATCAACAAGAATATTGTGGAAATGAATGATGCATTAGATCAAATGGACTCAATGGACATATATAAAACTTTCATCCTAATAAAGCAAAATATACACTCTTTCAAAAACACATGGAATATTTTCAAAGATAGACCTCATGATAGGACACAAAACAAGCCTCTACAAATTCAGGAAAATCAAAATCATAAGCAGCATTTTCTAAGACCACAAGAGGTTGAAACTAGAAACCAACCTCAATGAAAAAACTCAAAAACATTCAAACTCATGGAAACTCAATGGCATGCTAGTAAATAATGAATGGGTCAATAATGAGATAAGAGAAGAAATAACATTTCTGGAGACAAATGAAACTAAACACATGACAGTCCAAAACCTATGGGACAAAGCAAAGGCAGTCCTGAGAGGGAAGTTTATAGCAACACAGGCCTATTTAAAAATGACAGAAACATTTCAAATAAATGATGTCACCCTACAGCTTCAAGAACTGGAGAAAAAACAGCAAACAAAGCCCAGCGTGAGTAGAAGAAAGGAAATAATCAAGATCAGAGCAAAATTGAATGACATAGAGACGAAAAGAACAATTCAAAGGATCAACTAATCCTGGAGCTGGTTCTTTGAAAAGATAAACAAAACCAAGAAACCTTAAAGCAGACTCATCAAGAAAAAAAGGGAGAGGACCCGAATAAATAATACAAGAAATGAAAGGAGAAATAACAACTGATACCACAGAAATACAAATGTTTGTAAGAAATTACTATGAACAATTACATGCCAAGAAATCTGAAAACCTCAATGAAAAGGACAAATTTTGAGAAAAATATAACCTTCTAACACTGAATGAAGAAGAAGCACAAAGCCTGAACAGACCGATAACAGCTAATGAAATTGAAGCAGTATTCAAAAAACTTCTGACACACAAAAGCCCTGGACCAGTGGTTTCACAGGAGAATTTTACAAAACATTTAAGGAAGAGCTGACCCATGTCTTTCTCAGACTATTCCAAAAAATTCAAGAATAGGGAAGAGTCCCAAACTCTTTTTTTGAGGCTAGCGTCATCCTAATTCCAAAACCAAATAAAAGCACAACCAAGAAAGAAACTACAGGTCAATTTGGCTGATGAATATAGACACTTAAATACTCAACAAAATATTGGCAAAATGCGTCCAGAAATACATTAAAAAGATCATCCACCATAATTAACTGGGATTCATACCAGGAATGTAAGGATGGTTCAATATTCACAAATAAATAAACATAAAACATTACACAAACAAAAGGAAAGACATAAACTGCATGATGATTTCAATAGATGCAGAAAAAGCATTTGAAAAGGTACAGCACCCATTTATGATAAAAACACTCAGCAAAGTGGGATTAAAGGAGGCATACCTCAATATAGTAAAGGCCATATATGAAAATCCTACAGCCAACCTCATTCTCAATGGGCAAAAACAAAAAACTTACCCAGAAAGATTGGGAACAAGACAAGGATGTCCACTTTCACCACTTCTATTCAACAGAGTATTGGAAGTCCTAGCATCAGCAACCAGGCAAGAAAAAGAAATAAAAGGCATCCAAATTAGAAAAGAGGCAGTAAAATTATCATTGTTTGCAGATGACATGATTGTGTACAGAGAAAACCCCACAGACACCATCAAAAAACAACTTGGCCTAATAAGCGAATTTGGCAAAATAGCAGGATACAAAGTCAATACTCAGAATTTGAAGGCATTTTTGTATACCAAAAGTTAAACATCAGTATCAGAAATCAGGAAAAAATCCCCTTTGGTATAGCAACAAGAAAAACAAAGAACCTAGGAATAAATTAATGAAGGAAGTAAAAGACCTGTACGCAGAAAACTGTACAACACTGAACAAAGAAATTAAGGAAGATGCAAATAAATGGAAGCATATACCGTGCTCATGGATTGGAAGAATTAACATCATCAAAATGTCCATACTACCCAAAGCTATTTATAGATTTAATGCAATCCCTATTAAAATACCAATGACGTATTTCACCAACATAGAACAAACATTTCAAAAATTTATATGGAGACATAAATGACCCTGAATAACTGGAGCAATTTTGAGAAAGAAAAGCAGAGTAGGAGGGATCGCAATACCTGATCTCAAACTTATTACATGGCCACTGTAATCAAAACAGTCTGGTACCAGCACAAGAACAGACACATAGATCAATCGAACAGAATATAAAGCTCAGAAATAAACTTATATGTCTAAGGTCAATTAATATTTGACAAAGGAGCAGAGGCAAAAATTGGAGTAAAAATAGCCTATTCAACAAATGGTGTTGGCAGAGCTGGACAACTACATGCAAAAAATTGAAATTTGACCACCAACTGACACTACACACAAAAATAAACTCAAGATGGATAAAAGACTTCAGTGAAGTCATGACACCATAAAAGTCCTTAGAGGAGAACATAGGCAGGAAACTCTCAGATATCCCATGCAGCAGATTTTTACCGATATGTCCCTTAGAGCAAGGGACATAAAGGAAAAAATAAACAAGTGGGACTTCATCAAAATAAGAAGCTTCAGCATGGCTAATGAAAACATCAGCAGAATGAAAAGGGAACCAACCGTATGGGAAATACATTTGCCAATGATACCTCAGACAAGGGTTTGATCTCCAAAATACATAAAGAACTCACACAATTCCACTCCAGGAAGACAAAAAATCCAATTAAAAATCAGCATAGGACCTGAACACACACTTCTCCAAGGAAGACTTACACAGGGCCCAGAAACATATTAAAATATGCTCAGCATCACCAGCCATCAGAGAAATGCAAATTAAAGCCACAATGAGATATCACTTCACACCAGTCAGAATGGCCATCATAAACAGATCAAGAAACAATGGGTGCTGGTGAGGTTGTAGAGAAAAGGGAACCTTAGTATACTATTGGTGGCAATGTAGACTGGTACAGCCATTGTGGAAAACAGTGTGGAATTTCCTCAAAAAGTTAAAAATGGAACTGCCTTTTGACCCAGTGATTCCACTGCTGGGAGTATTCCCTAAGAATCCCAAAAGACCAATTCAAAAGAACCTATGTACCCCAACGTTCATAGCAGCAAAATTTACAATAGTCAAGTGCTGGAACCAACCTAAGTGCCCATCAGTAAATGAGTGGATCCAAAAACTATGGTACATTCACACAGTGGAATACTATATAGCAGAAAGAAAGAAAAGAGCTAGTACTGTTTGTGACAGCATGGATGGAACTGGAGAGCATTACACTAAGTGAAACTTGTCAGGGGTTGAAAACAAATACCATGTGATCTCACCTATTAGTGGAACCTAATCAGAAAAGCAAGCAGGCAAGGAAAATATGATCAGGAACACTGAAAGAAAGAAGAAATCGATGGGGATCAGATTGAGGGAAGGAGAAGGGTAGTGCAAGGGGAAGGGGAAGGGTCAGATGGAGCAACAGGTGGGTAGACACTCAGACGAATCCAAGGTGGGGAAGAATTGAGAGGGGGAGGTTGTGTTGGTGGTGGGTGGGAAAGTGATGGTGGGTAAATGGAGGCAAATGTATTTGAAAAATATAAAAAAAAACAACAAATAATTAGAAAAAAGAAAATGAGGGTAGATGTTATGTGTTATCACAAAAAAAGATATGCCCTGTTATATGTGTATGCATATTATATGTTTCAGCTTTACTGATTTATATTTATATTGATGTACAATTTATATACAAGAAAATCTCCCAATTTTATGTAAATAGTTCAATGAACTTAGTCATATAACTGTCAGAGTCGAGATAATATTTCCATTTATCACATCACTTTATGATCACTTTCCTTTTACTCTTTAACAACCACTGAACTGCTTTCCTTATAGATTTGCTGTTGGTGGTATGTGTTATACACTATGTAGCATTTTGAGTCTGACTTCTTTCAGTTAGCATAATGCTTTTAAGATTCTTCCTGTTGTATCAGGAGTTTTTTTCTTTTTTTATTGCCAAAAAAGTATTCTATTGTATGGATATTTCACAATTTATTTACTTACTCATCTATTGATTGACACTAATGTTTTTGTTTTGAATATTATGCCTATTATGAATAAACCTGCTATGAGCATTCAGATATAGCCTTTGGATAAACATGTGTTTGTAGACCCTGAGAAAGAATATACCTACTAAGAAGTGTTCCTGGTGCCTAACTGGTCTCAAATTTAAAAAACATGTCCTAGCAACCTTTTCTAATATGCCACTTATATGAACTGCACTTCAGGGAGAAGCTTGCTACTACCTGACTCTGCACTGAACTGCCTGCTTGGATTGTGTTCCTGCTATGTAAGCCAGTCTTATAAAAGGGTCCCTGGAACTGTATTTCAACCAATAGGACTGAAGCTTTTTCTATCCAGTTGGAGCTGTGCAGCTATATATCGCCGCTCCACCCCCATCAACTTCTTCATCAACCAGTCAGAACTACTCCATTCTGACCAATAAGTACACCTTTCTGGATGACTCAAATTGTGAGGATTTCAAGTCCTCACTGTGAGAAGATGAACCAATCAGGGACCTGGGGCAGGGACTTCTGTCTATAAAAGTCAGCTCCTTTCTGGCTCTGGAGTGCACTTCCCCTTTCCACCAAAAACTGTAGACTGTGTCTCCCCAGCTGGAGTTGAAACATGGAAGATGATACACTGGATTTTGCATCAGCACAGGGAGCTGGAAAACAGCTGTCTAGATGGAGAGGGGCCTGGCCCCAGGGCCCCCAACAGCTCAAATGCTGAATCACAATTGATCGGTTCCACAGCAGAGCTATATATATCACAATTGAGCTATTTGCAATGAATAAAGTTTCCTTCTTCATTGTACCCCAAATTGGGGATTCATGTTGGTGCTGAACTGATGTCAGCAACCTTCAATTGACAGTTTTCACATGGATTGCTAGGCTGTGTGATGTATATACCTCATTTTTTAAGAACAGTCAGCCCTGGCTGGTGTGGCTCAGTGGACTGTGTGCTGGCCTGAAAACCGCAGAGTCGCTGGTTCAATTCCAATCCTAGGGCACATGCCTGGGTTGTGGGCCAGGTTCCCCATAGGGGACGTGCGGGAAGCAACCATACATTGAAGTTTCCCTCTCTCCATGCCTTCTCCTCTCTAAAAAAACCAAAAAATCTTAAAAAAGAACAAATTGTTTTCCAAATGGCTATTTTACATTTCTGTCAGTAACCTGTGGCAGAATGTAGTAACTTTTCAGTTTATGTTCTTAATTTTTTACTACACATATGTATCCATAAATCATAGTGTATTGCTTTGTGTCATATACAAATATACTGCAACTTGCATTTTTTAATTCAACATTTTGAGGTTTTTTTTCATGTTGATATATAGAATGGATTTAATTTTCTAGTGTTCCATTGTCTAAATATACCATAAGTGTTAATCTGCTCTTTTATCCATTGAACCTTTGTTTTCAATTCTGTGAATGCACTATTTATACCTTTGCCTATGTTTTTTTTTTTTTTGATCACTTGTCCCTTTTTTCCTAGGGCTTCTTTATATAATTTGCACACAGGGAGGGCCAAATGTAAGTTTACAGTTGTTCATATGAAAAATGATACAATAATAAATAATAATGCAAGAATAAACTCTCTGTTTCATGTACTTACAACTGCAAACCTACTCTTGCCTCATCCTGTATTTATTTGTTGACTACATTAGGTTGCAAAAACTTTCTCCTAATCTGTGGCTTACCTTTTATTTTTTATTTTTTAATATATTTTTAAGAGATTTTATCTATTCATTTTTAGAGAGAAGGGAAGGGAAGGAGAAAAGGAGGGAGAGACACATCAATGTGTGGTTGCCTCTCAAGTGCCCTCCATTGGGGACCTGTCCCATAACCCAGGCATGTGCTCTGAGAATCAAACCAGTGACCCTTTGGTTCACAGGCCAGCACTCAACCCACTGAACCACACAAGCCAGGGTGCTTACGTTTTAGTTTTATTTATGCTGTATCATATTGTACAAAAGTTTCTAATTTTAATGTAAATATATCAGACATTTTATAGGCATTTTTGCTCTCTGGTTTTAAGAACTCATTTATACACTGAGGTTACAAAGATATTATACACTTTCTTCCAAGAAACTGAAGTTCTGCTTTTCATGTTTATATTTTTAATTTATCTGGAATATTTTTTTTATGGTATAAAGTAGTGGTCTACCTTAATGTTTGTTCCAAATGGAAAAGTCAGTTGTCCATGACCTTGTTTAAAGGTCTGTGTATCAGTTGCTTAGGGCTGCTGTAACAAAGTACCACAAACTGGGGAAAGATGGCAGAAGAGTGAATGGAAGTCACACTGACCTACCCCAGGACCAACCTGGAATTACAACTAAATTGTTGAGAAATCGCCTGGAAAACAAATGAACAAGAGCAGGAGAACCTTATAACCTTGGACAGACAGAAGAATCAGCTTTAGCACAACCTATCTGGTAAGGAGTGCGATAGAGTCTCAAGAAGGAGGGCCAGGTAACCAGGGGTGGAAGCACTAGAGGGATATTTAAATGGCCATTGGATTCCCCTGAGGAGAGTGGGGTCTAAAACATAAGCAGGGATCTCTAGCCTACAGCAACAGAGCACAAAAAGTACACAGACAACAGCCAGCTGCAAAAAGTGGCACGGTTGCTCTCTGCCAGTGATGGGTGGCTGGAGTCACAAAGAGCTATTTAAAGGGCCAAAGTATAAAATTTTGTTTGCAACCAATAATCCTGGGTGACAGTAAAGGTGGGGACAGAGTGGGCTAGAGACGCCTGAGAAGAGACTAGGGAAGAAGGCTTTGGGAAGAGAACTGAGGGAAGAGCCCGTGGGATCCCCTTGCTAACTCATTTCCAATATGGCAGCAGACTTCTTATTCAGGCAGACAACTCCCCTGAGTGGCAGCAGCGTGAAAGGACAAAATAGCCCCACCCACAGGAGAGACTCTGCCCTGACCCTGTAGTGACAAAGCCTGAGGGCTGAATGCAGAGTAACTAGTTTAAAACTGAAGGAGACAGTCATAGACAGTAGATTCCTGGAGGTCTCGAACAGACTGCCTAGGGTAAGACAGGGTCAACATCTGACATCATCAGGGGCAGATCCAGAAAGAAAGGAAAAAAAAAAAAAACCCAAAACACAGCGGTGTCCTACCATAGCAGTTCACACCAGAAAGCCAGGAAGTGAAAACGGATATATTTAAGAAGCAGCAAAAAAGAAGTCATACAAATAATGGGAAGACAAAGAAACACCACCCAATCAAAGGGAAAGTGGGAATCCCCACAACGAGAAGTAAATGAAATAGAGGCAAGTAAACTATCAGATACTGAGTTCAAAACAATGGTTCAAAGGAAGCTCAATGAACTCACTGAGCTCAGAGAGAATTACCAAAAACTACAGGGAAACTAGGAGGAACTTACTGCACATTGTATCAGCATCAAAAAGGACAGAGACACTATCAATAAGAGGCAAGAGGAAATGAAGAATGCAATTTCTGAATTGAAGAACGCAGTAGGAAGAATCAAAAGCATGCTAGATGATTCACAGGATCAAATCAGAGAGCTGGATGACAAGGTAGGAAAAAGCTCCCACAAAAAGCAAGAAAATAAAAAAAAAAACTCAAAAAGAATGAAGAGGGATTTAGGGAAATGCACAGCAACCTGAAATGTAATAATATCAGTATAATAGAGATACCAGAAGATGAAGAAGAGAAGGAAGGGACAGAGAACCCATTTGAAAAAGTAATGATGGAAAATTTCCCTAATTGGAGGAGAGAAAATGTCATGCAAGTCCAGAATGCGCAGAAGGTCAATTCAAGAGGAACCCAATGAGGCCAACTCCAAGAAACATCATAATTGAAAAGAAAAATATCAAAGACAAAGAGAGAATCATAAAGGCAGCAGGGAGACACAGGTAGTAACATACAAAGGAGCCCTGATATGGCTAGCAGATGACTTCAACAGAAACACTACAAGGCAGAAAGGAATGGCAAGAAATATTCCAAGTAATGAAAAGCAAGGGCCTGCAGCCAAGTCTACTCCATGCGGCAAGGCTCTCACCTAAAATGAAAGAGGAAGTAAGGAGTTTCCCAGACAAGAGAAGGCTAAAGGAGTAAATCTTTACCAAACCAGCACTACAAGACATCATAAAGGGACTGGTTTAAGAAGATGAAGTAAAACAATGAGAGAGAGGATCACAAGTAGAGAGGAAAAAACTGAATAAGTACCTACCAAAAATAACTTTAAATGTCAATGGATTAAATGCTCCAATTGAAAGACTCAGCATAGCTGAATGGAAAAGAAAACATGACCTGCACGTGACACCGACAAGAGACCCACCTCAGAACAAAGGACCTACACAGACAGAAAGGGATGGAAAAAAATATTCCAAGCAAATGGACAGGAAAAAAAGCAGGGGTAACAATAGTTATATCACACAAAATAGATTTCAAAACAAAGGCCATAAAAAGAGACTCAGAAGAACACTTTATATTACTCAAAGGAAGAATCCATCAAGAGGACATAAAAACTGTAAACTTACATGAACCCAACACAGGAGTACCCAAATATATAAGGAAAATCTTGGAGGACTTCAAGAAAGATGTAGACAGTAACACACTGATAGTAAAAGATTTTAACACCCCACTGTAAAAATGGATAGATCTCCAAAAAAATATCAACAAGAATATTGTGGAACTGAATGATGCATAGATCAAATGGACTTGACTGATTTATATAGAATATTTCATCCCAAAGAAGCAGAAACACATTCTTTTCAAATGCATACGGAATATTTTCAAAGATAGGCTACATGACAGGATACAAAAGAAGACTCAACAAATTCAGGAAAAATGAAATCATAACGAACATTTACTTGTGTTGGGAAATGCCTGGCCTGGTTTCAGGAGCTGTAACCCTGCCAACAGGCTGGAGGGCCCCAAAGCTGGAAATAATCAGGAGGCCTTGGAGAAACAGGCTCCTGAGGAGATTTGACCTGTTTCCCCGGGCAAGGGCACAGCCCCTGCTCCTCTGCTTTGTCTTGTGATGGTCCTGGCCAAGGATGGGTAAGACCGCTCAGGGGAGGGGGCAACCTAAGACAGGCCTGGGCCGCTAAGAGCAGCAGATAAATTGGGGGACACAGAGAAGGGGCAAAAAGGCCCCCACACCTCTCAGCTTGGCTTGGACACAGCCGGAGTCCTCATTGCTGCCAAGAAGGAGCCTCCTTATCTCTTGGTGGTTCCCTCTTTCTGCCTGGCTCAGGCTTGAAACAGTGCAGGAAAAACAATCCTAAATCAGACCTAGCAGTTGCCAGGGTAATCAGGCCTAAAAGTAAATTCTTCAGAGTGTGCTCTGTTCCTCTCCAGATCTCTGGTCAGCTCATGCTGTGAAGGACCTTCACGTTTACACCCCTTACCCTTAATCATTAAGGCACTTGCCCTTGTCTTCATTCTCTTTTCTTTAGACTGGTCTTCTCTTGTACCCATGTAAATCAGTAGTTTCCTGTCACTTGTTTTCTTAAAGGTATCTGTTCTCTGCGAAACTTAACATACTAATATAACATGTGTATGTATGCAATCCTGATACCGAGACCACTAAGTTTTTCAATAGAAGCCTTGGAACAAAGAGTGACACAGCCTTCCCCATTAGGGGGTTGTGCCATGGCCTTCTCCAGTAGGAGGGAAGTGCCCCATCTGCTCTCTCAGCAAACAGAGAAATGTCTGCAACATTTTGTGTTTATTCCCCCTCATCCGTGACAACCCTGGGATGGGCTCTGCAGGTTTCAGAGCCCTGCTACCACCTCAGCTGGCCCCAGCCAGTTTCCCTCAGGTTTCAGGGAGTGCTGCACTCTCTGCAGTGCTCTCTCGTGGCGGCGAACCCCAATAGCCGCTGCGCAGTGTGAAAGTCTTGGACCATAAGGGCTTGAAACTAGAAACAAACCAAAAGGGAAGAACTCAAAAATTAAAACTCATGGAGATTGAATAACATGCTATTAAAGAATGAATGGGTCAATGAGGAGACAAGAAATCAAAGTTTCTGGAAACAAATGAAAATGAATACATAACAGTCCAAACTCTATGGGACACAGTGAAGGCAGTCCTGAGAAAAAAGTTCATAGCAATACAGGCCTACCTCAAAAGATAGAAACATTTCAAACAAAAGACCTAAACCTCCAGCTTCAAGAAATGGAGAAACAACAACAAACAAAGACCCGAGCAGTGGAAGGAAGGAAATAATCAAGATCAGAGCAGAACTGAATGACATAGAGACTAAAAGAACTATTCAAAGGATCAACCAATCCAGGAACTGGTTCTTTAAAAAGATAAATGAAATCGACAAGCCTTTAAGCAGACTCATCAAGAAAAAAAAAAAAAGGGAGAGGACCCAAATAAATATCAGAAATGAAAGAGGAGAAATCACAACTGATACAACAGAAATACAAAGGAATGTAAGAAATTACTATGAGAAATTATATGCCAAGAAATTTGAAAACCTCAATGAAATGAATAAATTTCTAGAAAAGTATAATCTTCTAACACTAAATGAACATGAAACACAAAATGTGAACGGACCAATAACAACTGGGGACATTGAAACAGTAATCAAAAAACTCCTGACACACAAAAGCCCTGGATCAGATTATTTCACAGGTGAATTTTATAGAACATTTAAGGAAGAGCTAACTCCTGTTTTCTCAGACTATCCCAAAAAATCCAAGATAAGGGAAGACTCCCAAACTCTTTTTATGACACCAGCATCATCCTAATCCCAAAACCAGATTAAGACACTACAAAGAAAGAAAACTACAGGCCGATATCACTGATGAACTTAGACGCTAAAATCCTCGATATATTAGCAAACCGAATCTAGCAATACATTAAATAGATCATCCACCATGATCAAGTGGGATTCATCCCAGGGATGCAAGGATGGCTCAATATACAGAATCAATAAATGTAATGCAAAACATCAACAAAAGAAAAGACAAAAACAATGCGACCATCTCAACAGATGTGGAAAAAGCATTTGATAAGGTACAGCACCCATTTATGATCAAAACACTCAGAAAAATGGGTATAAAGTGGGCACATTTCAATGTAATAAAGGCCATAAATGAAAAGCTATACCGAACATCATACTCAACGGGAAAGAGCTAAAAGCTTTCCCACTAAGATCAGGAACAAGAGAAGGATGCCCGCTTTCACTACTTCTATTCAACATAGTATTGGAAGTCCTAGCCACAGCAGTCAGATAAGAAAAGGGAATAAAAGGCATCCAAATTGGCAAGGAGGAAGTAAAACTATCATTTTTTTGCAGGTGACACAATAGTGTACATAGAAAACCCTATAGACTCCACCAAAAAACTACTTGACCTAATAAGTGACTTTGGCAAAACAGCGGGATACAAAGTCAATATTCAGAAACCAAAAGCATTTTTGTACACCAACAATGAAATAGCAGAAGCAGAAATCAGAAAAAAAAAAACCATTTGCTATAGCAAGAAGAAAAATAAAGTACTTAGGATTAAATTAACCAAGGAGGTAAAAGACCTGTACATGGAAAACTATACACCATTGAAGAATGAAAATAAGAAAGACACAAATAAAGGGAAGCATATACTGTGTTCATGGATTGGAAGAATTAACATCATCAAAATGCCCATGCTACCCAAAACACTTTATAGATTCAAGGCAATCCCTATTAAAATACCAGGGACGTATTTCACAGACATAGAACAGACATTTCAAAAATTTATATGGAACCATAAATGACCCCAGACAGCTGCAGCAATTTTGATAAAGAAAAACAAAGTAGGATGGATCATAATACCAGACATCAAACTATATTACAAGGCCGCTCTAATCAAAACAGTTGGGTACTGGCACAAGAACAGACACATACATCATTGGAACAGAATAGAAAGCCCAGGAATGAATCCATGTCTCTATGGTCAATTAATATTTGACAAAGGGGGCAGAAGCAAAAATTGGAGTAAAAATAGCCTTTTCAACAAATGGTATTGGGAGAGCTGGACAGCTACATGCAAAATACTGAAATATGATCACCAATTGACACCATACACAAAAAGAAACCCAAGATGGATCAAAGACTTAAATATAAGTCATGACACCATAACAGTCCTAGAGGAGAACATAGGCAGAAAACTCTCAGATATCCCATGCAGCAATATTTTCACCGAGATGTCCTCTAGAGTAAGGGACATAAAGGAAAGAATAAACAATTGGGACTTGATCAAAATAAGAAGCTTCTGCATGGCTAAAGAAAACATCAGCAAAATGAAAAGGGCTCCAATCGTATGGGAAAATATATTTGCCAATGATACATCAGATAGAGGTTTGATATCCAAAATATATAAAGAACTCACATGACTCCACTCCAGGGAGACAAACAATCCTATTAAAAAATGGGTGAAGGACGTGGGCAGATACTTCTCCAAGGAAGAGAGACAGACAGCTCAGAGACCCATGAAAGGATGCTCAGCATCATTAGCCATCAGAGAAATGCAAATAAAACCACAATGAGATACCACTTCACACCAGTCAGAATGGCCATCATAAACAGATCAACAAACAGGTGCTGATGATGTGGAGAAAAGGGAACCCTAGTACACTGTTGGTTGGAATGCAGACTGGTGCAGCCACTGGGGAAAACAGTTTGGAATTTCCTCAAAAAGCTAAAAATGGAAATTCCTTTTGACCCAGCGGTTCCCCTGCTGGGATTCTACCCTAAGAATTCAAAAACACCAATTCAAAAGAATCTGTGCACCCCAATGTTCATAGCAGCACAATTTACAATAGACAAGTGTTGGAAGCAACCTAAATGCCCATCAGTAGATGAGTGGATCAAACAACTATGGTATATTTACATAATGGAATACTACTCAGCAGTAAGAATGAAAGAGCTACTACCCTTCACGACAGCATTAATGGAACTGGAGAGCATTATGCTAAGTAGAATAAGCCAGGGGATGAAAGATAAATTCCATATGATCTCAACTATAAGTGGAAACTAATGAACAAAAGAAACAATGAAAATATAAGCAGCAATATTGACAGGAAAAACAAACTGACAATAACAAGTGGAAAGGAAGGTGGTAATGGGGAAAAGATGGGGAAGGGTCAAATCAAGGAACATGTATAAAGGACCCATGGATGAAGCCCAAGTGGATAAGAATTGCATGTGGGAGGTTGGGGTGGGTGGTGTAATGGAAAATGGTGGCGGGAAAATGGAGACAAATATATTTGAACAATAAAAAGAAAAAAGAAAGAAAGAAAAACAAAGTACCACAAAGTGGATAGCATAAAAAATAGAAACCTATTCTCTCAGAGTTTTGGTTGCTAAACATTTGAAATGTGTCAGCAGAACCCCATTTTTCCTAGGGACTCTAGGAGAATCAATTTCAAGCTTTACCTTACCTTCTCTTGGTGACTGTTGAGTGTTGGTGGTTCTTGGCTTGTGGCTGCATAACTCTAAATTTCTTCCTCCCCTGTCACCTGTTGTTCTTCCTTTGTATGTCAAGGTCTCTGTATATCTTCTCTTTAGAGCTGATTTGTCCATACACTCTCTTGATCCTTCTCTGCCAGGGCCAGGCCTGGGCTGGTTGCCTCAAATCCAGTATAGGGTAGGCATGGTACAATCTGGGACTGCCAACCCTGTCTTTTTCTTTTTACCGTCTTGTTGCACTGGCTATAGCATCTGGGATAAAGTTGACTATAAGTGGTGAGTAGACATCTGCCTTCTTCCCAATTTTAGGAGAAAGGGGCTTTTTATTTCATTATGAGGTATGATGTCAGATGTAAGTTCTTCCTTAGATGCCTTTTATTAGATTTAAGATGGTTCCTTTACTTAATAATCAATTTTTAAAATCACAAATGAGTGAATTTCTTCAAATGTCTTTTCTACATTAAAAAGAATATTATTTGGTTTTTCTTTTTTAGTCTTTTCATGATGGATGAAATACATTGATTTTGAATGGTAAGGCAAACTTGCATTTGTAGGATAAACCCTACTTGATTGTGCTAACGTCCGTTATTGATTGCTGTTTGAATTTGCTATTTTTTCTGAAGTAACCTAAATGGTGGAACTAAATCTTTATTTACAGGACACTGTAAGACAGGAAGTTTCACATAGAAATAAGAAACCTATTGAAAGAAGTTTCATACAGTATGTACAGTTTGTAACTGTTCTAGTTTCATTGTAAAAAGTGCTACAATAACCACATTTAAAAATAGTTCTTAGTAGAGAAATGGTTAAGACAAACCTATACCAGACATAGTACACAACAAACATTTTATGCCTTAGCTGTACAACCTAAAAGTTAAAGGTCCCAGGAGTGTCATCCTGAGCTTGGAAAGTATAGCCATCAGAGGTAGTTTGTGGCACACGAATTTGATCTTCCTCTTCATCTACAGAGAAATACTTCTCAATCAATTTTAATGAAGCTTTGTATACAGATTCATTTTCATGGTTTTGTAGAGCTTCAATTTTGTCCATACCTCCACATTCTTTGTTATACTAAGTTTCTCAGCAGCCTGGAAGATATTTGAAATGGCATCCAGAATAAACAGAATAATTTTGGTATCTTTCACAGTTAAGAGGTTCACCAATGCTTCTATTATGCTACAGTGAACAAGGTATACAATCTGTTCAACTGTTCCACCACTTGTATAGTTGGTTACAGCCCATAAAGCTTCCTTTTGTGTCTTAAAGTCTGCCTTAGACAGAACAACAACGAGGAATGGGAGTAATCTGTAATTCACAACTTGCTGTATCTGGTCCTGCCGGCCAGCTGTGATGTTTGACATTGTCCATGTAGCTTCCTTCTGAATATCAGTCTTAGAGTTCATTAACAGGCTGGGAAAGATGACAAGTGCTCCCATGTCTATTACAACCTGAGTCTGCTCATCTGTCCCAGTGACATTTCCTATAGCTCTTGGGGCAGAAGTCACAATTGGCAATTCAGTAGCTCCCAGGAGTTTCACAAGTTGGGGCACAACTCCTGTTTTCACAACCATTTCAATCCATTCATTTGGACCATCAGTAAGATAGGAGATGGCCCAGCAGCTGTCTACTAATACCTCTTGGTCATCATGATGCAGGAGACAAACTAAAGTAGGAAGAATCTGCTCAACAGTATCTAACAGAGCTGCAGGATTCTTGTTGCGACAAAGGTTTGAAAGTGTCCAGGTAAGATTACGTAAGTAACCACATGCTAAAGATGACACATCAGGAACTGAAAGAGGAGCTAACAGTGGATCAACTGCACCATACTTGATAACCAAGTCTTGGAAAACTGAACCATCACCTGCGATGTTTCCTAGAGCCCATACAGCTTCTTCACTGATGTGAATGAACATGGGGAGATGAAAAAGAAGAAATGAATGCTGGGATAGCACCTCCATCTACTACAGCTTTGGTCTGTTCTGATGTTCCAGAAGCAATGTTAGTGAGGGCCCAGACAGATTCAAACTGAATGAGACTACCATCAGTTCTGCTCAAGGACAAAAATTTTGGAATCAAACCAGCCCGGATTATATTGTCTATGGGTGGCTGTTTTTCCCTAGAAAGCAGTTTCTTTGCAGCCTGAGTAGCTTGCAGCTGGCTTTCCAAACTGTTGCTATTTATGCCTTTGACAATGTCCTCAACAGACCAATTTATAGTGCCCTGGTTGTTGTGGTTTTCCTGTAGTGGACAAGTAGCATCATCAGGAAATGAGCTTACATTTCTCCTTTTCAGCATCTGTTCATACTTTTTAGCTTTTCTCAGCTCCACATTAACTTGTATTCGGCAACGCCTCATTTCTGTAGTTTTTCCCCTTGTTCTTAAATCTGTTAAGGTGGGCAGCTGGTGAATTAGCATTCTTGTTGGTGGACATGGTTATGAGACAAAGGGAGATAGCTCTCTGGCTGGGCTGGGCCTGGGTTCGTACCTACACAGCTGGTTTAGTCTTTTCACAGGAGATGGTGCAAGGCACACAGGCTGTGGTTCAGTTGCTCTGAAAACATCCAACACTGATCAGCACTAAGACTGTGTGTAAATTTTCTATTTTTAAAAAGAATTTTTCCATTTATGTTCATGAGCTATATTGACATGATTTTCCTTTCTTGAGATTTGTCTGGCTTTCATATGTGGGTAATGTCTCATAAACTGTGTTGGAAAGTTTTTCTTCCTTGAAGAGTTTGTATAAAATTATATTTCCTTTAAAAGCTTGGTATAATTCACTTGTGCCATCTGGGTCGAGAGAGAGAGAGAGAGAGAGAGAGAGAGAGAGAGAGAGAGAGAGAGAGAGAGAAAGGGTGTGTGTGTAGGTTGTCAGCTACCAATTCATTAAATAGGGCTGTTCAAGTTTTGTTTACTTGAGTGAAATTTGGCACTTTGTCCCCTTTCAAAGACTTTTTCAATTTCACCTAAGTTGTTGAATTTATTTGTATCAAGTTAATAGAATTCAACATTGCTTTAGCTGCATCCATAAATTTTGATATATACATCCAGTTTAAAGTATTGTCAAATTCTTTTCTCATTACTTCCTCTTTAACCCATGGTTCATTTAGGAGTGTGCTGTTTAATTTCCAAATATTTGGGGATTGTTCAAGTGTTACTGATTTCTAACTTAATTCTGTTTTGGCAATAGAACATACCTTATATGATTTCCACTCTTTTAAGTCTTCTGAAACTTGTTTTATAGCCCAAAAATGTGAACTTGGAGATTATGCTGTTGTCGGGTGGTGTTCCAAACACCAATTAGTCAAGTTAATTGAGTCTTTTATATCTTATTTTCTATCCATTAATGGTATGGATAACTTATGTATTGAAATACCTAATTGAAAACTTGCCTATAATCATTTCAATTTTACCCATTTTTATTTTATGAATTTTGCATCTCAAAGTGTATTGGAGTTAGAAGATAGTTTTGCTTTGGATTCCCAAATGCCAAGATACAAGTCTCTCCCTTGGGGCCAATTTCTGAAGAGAATAAACTCCCCATCTCTTGCTGGAGGGTAAATCCCTGGTCGACAGTGCACAGGAATAGGGGGAAGAGGAAATGTGTGTATGGCATGAGAAGAAATGTTCCATATACAACTGGCCATTCCCTCTGTGTATTCCACTCCTATTAGGCATTTCTGAGACTGCAGCCAAACTGGTTCCTTCTAATCCTTACCATCATATGCACGCAATATAAGTGGTGCCTGCTTCTGCTCTGCAATAATAGCTTTCCTCCTTGCTACTTTAAAATTTTTTGTTGAGATCTTGTTTGCTGGTCTTTCTCCTGTTTTTATTGCTGTGGTTTTATAAATAAAACAAATTATTTTCTAGCATATAAACTGCTGTCCAAGGGGATCAGACGTATTTAACAGAAGCACTTTTCCTAGTCTGCCAGCCATTTTTCTTAATTGACCAAACCCTGACATTTCTGTAGCTTATCAGCTGCCACATGCTTCCTTTGTACTAGCTTTTCCCAGTTCAACGTCTTATACCTACTCGATATCACCTGCTCTCAGATACCAACCCAAGACCAGTTTCACTCTAGCAACATGTTTCTTTGGACTTCCCCTTGCTTTCATTACCTAGGGTCCAGCCTTGCACTCCATGCTATTATGAACCTTTCTCACAAATGAAAGTACAGTAAGGATGAGAGCTGCAAGAGTGAATTTCTATGTTTTTGGTTGTCAGTGTGAGTCATGGGAAAGGAAGAATTAAAGATTCTAATTTGGAACTGTGACTACATGTAGTGATGATAAATTCACTAGTATTTTTACCTGAAGATACTAAACCACCTATATAGAAAGCAAATACCACCACTGAATAGATAAGAATTTCAAGAATTGTAAAAGCTTGTCTCCAGTACTCAACAAATAATAATCTGTAAACTAGATCTTTTGCTAGTGATAGAATTATCAATTGACTATGATTACCAAGCCTACCCAAATGTCCTTGTTCAAAATCAACTACTACTGGCAAAGCATCAAGCCTAGGGCAACAAAAAACCAAACCAAACCAAACCAAAAAAAGGCAAAAAAAAAAAAAAAAAGAAAAGCAGCCTAGAACAATCCCTGAACTCTTGAGAAGGAATGACTTTTCTGCAATCCTAATATATTTTTTTTTTTCATTTTCACGTCTGAAATTGAGATACGTCAAAAAGCAACCAGAAATGTCTCTTCATCCCCATCCCCCCGCCCCCAATCCAGGTCATCTTAACATGATGAAATGTGACATCCCATTGTTCTTTCTGCATTTTCATGCATGAGTCCCTCTTTTTCTAAAATACGCGTTTCCCCAAACTTCCTTTCCATAATCGGTGATGTGCTCCCCGAGGACTCTGACCACATTTCAGCTGTATTAAGGTAATGCTTAAAAGAGGAGTGAAAACTAAATATAGTTTAAAACACCGATTACTTAAGGTATGTATAAAAGGAAATCTGGAAGAAAAGGTTAAAACCTATTTGACAGTTTGGGTATAAAAGCTCAGTCAAAATCATTGCATATTGACTGCTCTGGGTTGGAATCAAATATTCTGGGCTATCTCTTGAAGAGGGGAAAAATGTAATCTGTCACTCTCCTTCATTCCTTATAATGTTAGCTATGTTTGCCCTAAATTAATGTATACCTTCCCTGTTATCTATGTCCAGTTAACTGTTACCTTTGGCTTTATCAGTTACAACTCTCAGGTTAATATATTTCCCCTACTGATTTTTTTTTTACATATGGATATGAGTCATTGCAGAAAAACAGCTGAGGAATACTGGGCAGCTCCCTGAGCAATGCTTGAGGAATCATTAACAATCCTTCAGAAATTCAGAGCTGCAATTAAGAGCTCATTGTATGGTAACTTCTTAGTTATTAAAAATCCCTTTTCTACATTCAACTGTTGCATGAGCTTCTTGTATTAACTCCTGCCTCTTTTCAGGTGTCCTAGCTCCACAACCAATCCCACCCACAAAAGTGAATTATATGTAATGCATATTTTAGGCCGTATCTTTTCAAACATGCTTTCCAAAAATGGTTTACATGTTTTATATAGCTATTTTTATATGAAGTATTTTTTAGCAAAATATAAAAATGTTATAAATATGAGTTGGATGTCTCTAACGAGGTCTAAAAAGTCTGGAGATGCTGTAAAAACAGATACCCTTTTGGGGGATAAATCAAATTAAAAATGATAAGCCTGAAGGCACAAGTATCAGAAACTTTCTCTCCTGTCTCCTTTGTTTTGCTTAGTATAGAACATGGGTGGTCAAGAAAATAAAGGAAATGAGAAAGAAGTGTTGAGAGAACTGAATTCATTTAAATACATTTCAACTTCATTTGACATGTTTCAACATGGTGTATGTAACCTACTTGGCTTTATTTTGGGGGAATCATGTAAAGTGGTGAGATCTGGAAGAACCCCAATGGACTAGCTGCATCCATGAAAAAGAACTGCAGTACTTTTGTTCCTGAGCTGCTGTTTTGAGGGGAGGAGGGTTCAAGATCCTGTAAAATGGTACATGGGGTGTATTACACAAGTAGCTCTCCTCCAGCTTCTTGTCAGATTGTTGTATGTTTTTGCAATAAACACAAAAAATTTCTATGCCCATTTTATCTCCAACTACCCCTTGGCTTAAAACCAACATATTATACAATTATAGGTTACTCAGGGGTACTCAGGGCTGGAAAGAAATGTGAAAAACACTAGGTAGATGTTTTGAAGGTAAATCAGTGTTCCATTTTCTCAGAGACTGTAAACAAAGGAAACATGCTGTGCTTAGATAAATGTAAAGTTCTAGCTTTATAAATGCTGGGTAGGGAATATAGTTCTAACACTGGCTGAACTACAGAGTGCAGATGTTTTCGCTCTACCCATCTAAGGAACTAGAACAAGCAGTTCATTGTATAGCATAACAAAAGTTTTTGGCACTTAAATACTTTAAATGAATGAATGATTTTCAGTGAGGGAACCTAGCTTAATAACTCATTGTCTCTCTCCTTCATTGAATATAGAGGGAAGAGTGATGTTAAAAATACTTAAGTCTTTAGAGTACAAGAATGTAATCAAAGAGCTCTTTAACAGGGATCTTTCCTGTGAACCCGCTGGTGGATGTGGAGGTTGGAGCTCTGACTGAAGCCCTTCCCACACTTGCTGCACTCATACGGCTTTTCTCCAGTATGTACTCTCTGGTGGATGAGGAGTTTGGAGCTCTGGCTAAATCCCTTCCCACACTTGCCACAGTGATAGGGCTTCTCCCCAGTGTGGACTCTGAGATGGATGCGGAGATCTGAGCTTTGGCTGAAGCCCTTCCCACACTCATAGCATTGGTAAGGTTTTTCCCCCGTGTGTATGCACCGATGAATATGAAGGTTTGAACTTTGACTAAAGCCCTTCCCACACTCTCCACATTTGTAGGGCCTCTCTCCTGTGTGGACTCGCTGGTGGATGTGCAGGTTAGAGCGCTGACTGAAGCTCATTCCACACTCCCCACACTCATAGGGCTTCTCACCTGTGTGTACTCGCTGGTGGATATGCAGTTTGGAGCCCTGACTAAAGCCCTTCCCACACTTGTCACATTTATAAGGTTTCTCGCCTGTATGGACTGCGTGATGAATGAGCAGACTTGAACTCCTTGTGAAGCCCTTCCCACACTTGTCACACTTATAAGGTTTCTCATCAGTGTGGATTGCTTGATGGATAAGGAGGCTCGAGCTCCTTGCAAAGCCCTTCCCACACTGCTCACACTTGTACAGCTTTTCTTCTGTGTGGTTTCTCTGATGTAGTAGTAGTTCTGAGCTCTCACTGAAGTCCTTACCACACCAACTGCATTGGTATTGTTTCTCTGCAATGTGGATATTCTCACATGGAGGACTCTTTAAGCTGATTTTAGGTATTTTGCCGGAGTCATAATGGTTACAGGGATGCTCCTCTGCATGAGCTCTCTGATGACTGACCACTCTGGATTCCCAACCACAAATGTTGTTACAGTTACTGTCTAAGGGATCCAAGGATTCTTTTAAAAGGCTATTCTGGCAAATTACTTCCCCACTGAACAATGGTGAGGCCAGTTCTATTACATTAGACACAAATTTAATATGAAGGGTCTCTGAACAATTGTTTATGGGAAGGGGGCTTTTCCCTCTTAACACTTTTCTCTTAGTGTTTCTTCCATTTACAAAGAGACTTTTGCTTTTCTTAGGATCCTGGGGCTCATTCTTACAAAATGTTACTGAGGAGTCCTGTGTGGCCATTTCGCTTGGAACTTTCAAAGAAAAATATTCTTCACTTTCCATGTTTTTGAAATCATCACTTTGAAGGGTCACAACACTACTCTTATTTCTGGAAACGTGAGAAGATGCTTCTCCCCATTTTGACAAGGGGAAAGATCTAGTTCAGGGTTCCTGTACACCTCCTGAAGACTCTGCACTTATTGTACTGGCATCCCTTCAAATCAGCCATCAGGAATGGTCTTTATGTAATAGATCCCAAAGTCCTTTTTCTTGGAGTCTCTACAGAATTTTCATTCAAGTTTCCTACAAAACAAAGAAAATTCAGTGACAGAAACAAACAAATGATAGATTTCAAGATTTCAGAACAGGAGTGTCTAAGCCATGAAGACTTAGTAATTTGGAAAAAGTTCAGTTCTGTCCTAACAGTCATGTTCTTCAGTTTAATGTCAAAGAGAAGGCTTTACACAAGACAGAAGTATTTTCTCTGCTTTTAAGCATTGTCAATAAAAGTATACCTTCCCTAATTCTGCAGAAGGCTATGTATTTCACATCCTTGCTACAAATTACATTTTTTTTCACTTCATTCATTTTAAGGAATTTTGCATTTAATTGGCAATTCACTTTAATAGATACTGGGGATAAAAGAAATAAAACAATATTTTTACTTATCAAGCTAGAGCCTAGTGGGAAGAAAGACAAATGTATTAAAAATGATAACACCGTACCAGTGCTTGTTGGGAAACACCCAGCCTGGTTTCAGGAGTTGTAACCCTGCCGACAGGCTGGAGGTCCCCAAGGTGGGAAATATTCAGGAGGCCTTGGGAAAGCAGGCTCCTGAGGAGACTTGGCCTGTCCCTCCATGGACGAGGTGTAGCCCCTGCCTCTCGGCTTTGCCACTGAGGGCCAATAGCCAATGATGGGTAAGTTACCTCGTGCTGCGGTAAACAACCTAAGACAGTTATTGGCCGGTATTGGCAGCAGACAAGAAATTGGGGGACATGGAGAAGGAGCAAAAAGGCCCCTGCACCTCTTGGCTCAGCTTGTACATGGCCGGAGTCCTCACTGCAGCAGAGAAGCAGTCTCCTTATCCCTTAGTGGCTCTCTCCCCCCACCTGGCTCAGGCTTGAAACAGTGCAGGAAAAACAGCCTCTAAATCAGATCTGGCAGGTCCTGGGGTAATCAGGCCTAAAAGTAAATTCTTTAGAGTGTGCTCTGTTTCTCCCTCAGATCTCCGGTCAGCTCATGCTGCGAAGGACCTTTATTTACACCCCTTACCTTGTTAAGACATTTACTTTATTTACACCTTTTACCCTATATCTTTAAGGTGCCTTTAAGTCTACTGTCCTCTTATCTGTAGTCTCTATTGTTGATTCTAGTCTCCTCTCGGACCCATATAAATCAGTGTGCTTCTGTCACTTGTCTTCTTAAAAACATCATATATTCACTGTGAAACTTACCATACTGATGTAATGAGATAACGTATGCATTCCTGTTACCTAGCCCCACTGACAAGATTTTCAACACAAGCCTTGGAACAAAGGACAATGGTGCCTTCCCCACTAGAGGGATGTGCCGCAGCCTTCTCCAGTAAGAGGGAAGTGCCCCCGTCTGCTGTTCCAGCAAACAGAGAAGTGTTTGCGATGTTTTGTGTTTGTCCCTCTTATCCGTGACAACCCCGGGGAGGGCTCTGTGGGTTTCAGAGCCCTTCTCCCACCTCAGCTGGCCCCAGTCAGTTTCCCTCAGGTTCAGGGAGTGCTACACTCTCTGTGGTGCTCCCTCACAGTGGCGTGCCCCTTTGGCTGCTGTGCAGTGCAACGAGTGCTAAAGAAGATGCAGGAGCAACTACGCATGACAGCACAGAGTAAGGGCATTTGGCACAAATCTGGGGGGATGTGTAAGGAAAACAAAAAAGTGAAAGTATGACATGTTCAAGAAAACTATAAACAGTCTCTTGTGAAGGAGATAAAGTAGGTGACGGAGGTAAAAAGTGTGCCCTGAAGAGAAAGGCAGGAGCCAAAACAAAGGTCTTGGTGTGTACTACTAAGGATTTAGGGCTAAAATCCCTGGGGGGTTTAAAGTTCTTGGAGGACTTCAATTGGGGATGAAACACTTGACTTGCTCACTGAAAATGAGCAAGACGTTAGGTAGACAACTGCTGAGGAAATTAGAAGAAAAGTGGTAAGGGTGATGGGTATGGGGAGAGTGGGAGAGACATTTTAAATGGTGTAGTGACTAAATGAAGAAAGGAAAGGAAGCACCAAGCACAATTTCCAGTTCCTTGCTTTAGTGATGAGGTTTTGGGGTATTATGTCATAAAACACAGAATGCACAAGGAAAAGGCTGGTGAAGAATAAGGACAGATGAGAAACTCATAATGTTTAATTTGTGGTGCTGGTGGAATCTTACACTGTTCAGTAAGCAGTGATACCTATGGGTCTCGAATTTCTGGAAGAGTTGTGTTAAAAATATAGATTTTAGACTTACTAGGATTTATACTCGTTGGTCAAAACAATTAGAGTGAATATCCTAATATTATACTGAAATGATAAAAAAGAAATCTAAAAGTCTTGGGAAAAAAGAAGGGTTGTCATCACCAGAATAAAAATGTCAAGGAACTCCTAGATGATAAAGAACAGATGGATTAGAAATGACAGAGAAACTAGAAAAAAAGAACTGCACAGCTCAAATCATGTACAGGAAGACTTCTGGAGGAGCAAAAGATCTTCTCAAGAAGTCCTAGAAATTCAAAAAATTCAATTCCAAACTCAGAATCAAGATTTTAAAGTAAGAGAGGTTTATCCTGGAAGTTCAGTTTTATTAATTTATGCTAGTCCTTTCTGATCGCTGCACTAGTGGTTGCCATTAGCAGCACCACTTTCCCAGTCACTCTCTTCCCAACAAAAAAAAGAAATATTGGTTAGTTAACAGAAGTAGCCTCACACAAAATCTGATGAGCAAAAGAATCTGTTAAAGAAAGACTCCTAATACTACTGGAGTGAAAAGAGAAGCAGAAGTTGAGGTAATGCTGGACCTGCACAATGACAGGGTTGATTAAGTTACAAAAAGAAGCAATTGACTCCATATGTGCCCAGGACAAAGCCTCAAGATAACTCCTGGAGTGAGATTTTTGACAAGGGAGATATAACAGAGCTGGAGATCTAAGTATGGTACGCCCCAGATAACTTACCTGTCTGAAAAGGCAGCCACAATAAAAGAGTCGACGCCATCGACCATCTGGATTCTTATTATATCCATCCCAAGCACAGTCATTAGAGGTGTCTCTTATAAGTAGAACATGCATGCACCAAAGAGGGCTGGGTGTCAGCTGAGGATGTACACACCAGTATAATATGGTGAATATAAGACCTGGGAAAAAATATGAGACAATAAAAAATGTAAGCAGACAGAAAAGTAGAATCTAATTTTCATAAAGAGTGGCATAAACTTAAGAAATACTGAACAGAGGAAACAATTTAAAAGGTACGTATTTAGAGAAATCTGAGAGGATATAACATCTGGAAAACAACATAAGACAAACATGTTGCTATGAAAAATAATCAGTATTCTTCTAAATTAATCAAAGGATTGAAAAACATGATAATTGTAATAATCAAGATCTATTGTACCTGTTTGAAGCACTCAGGCAGGAGTTGCACAATCTTATATGAGAGGGGCTCGCAAAACATCCGTTGTACACACAAGGAAACCAAGGTTCTAATGGTTAAGTAACTAAGTGTCAGGCAGTCTGATTCTAAGGCCTGCAATCCAGAAGGGCTAAATAGAAAAATGAACATTATGGCTAAGATGGAAGATTGAAAGGGGTTCTCCTATAATGCAGAATAAAATGACAGAGAGATGGAAAGATAAAAGTAAAGCCAAATCTTTGCAGAGTTCTATGAATATAGTCAAGACAGAATGAAGGGAAAGAAACAGTCATGAAATAATAGAAAAAAAAAAAAAAACCCAAACAAATTCCACAAACACAACATTTCTTAGAACTCAATATTCAGGGCCCAATGAATGCTAAAAATGTAATTATGAAACCACAGGACTTCGAACTATGGGACAATATCACTAATGAACACAGATGCTAAAATCCTCAACAAAATATTGGCACACTGCATCCAGCAATACATTAAAAGGATTATCCACAATGATCAAGTGGGATTCATCCCAGGGATGAACGGATGGTTCAATACTCGCCAATCAATAAATGTAATACATCACATAAACAAAAGGAAAGACAAAAACCACATGATCATCTCAATAGATGTGGAAAAAGCATTTGATAATGTACAGCACCCACTTATTAAAAAACACTCAGCAAAATGGGAATAAAGGGGGCACACCTCAACATAATAATGGCCATATATGAAAAACCTACACCCAACATCATACTCAACTGGCAAACATAAAAAGCTTTCCCACTGAGACTGGGAACAAGACAAGGATGTCCACTTTCACCACTTCTAGTCAACATAGTATTGGAAGTCCTAGTCACAGCGGTCAGACAAGAAAAAGAAATAAAAGGGATCCAAATTGGCAAGGAGGAAGTAAAACTATCATTGTCTGCAGATGACATGATAGTGTACATAGAAAACCCTATAGACTCCACCAAAATACTACTCGATCTAATAAGTGAATTTGCCAAAACAGCCAATATTCAGGATACAAAGTCAATATTCAGAAATCAAAGGCATTTTTGTACACCAACAATGATATATCAGCATCAGAAATCAGGAAAAAATCCCCTTTAGTATAGCAACAAGAAAAATAAAGTATGTAGGAATAAATATAACAAGGAGGTAAAAGAACTGTACATATAAAACTATACAACACGGAAGAAAGAAATTAAGGAAGACACAAATAAATGGAAGCATGTACCATGTTCATGGATTAGAAGAATTAACATCATTAAAAGGTCCATACTACCCAAAGCAATTTACAGATTCAATGCAATCCCTATTAAAATACAAATGACGTATTTCACAGAAATAGAAGAGAGATTTCAAAAATTTATGTGGAATCACAGGTGACCCCAAATAGCTGCAGCAATTTTGAGAAAGAAAAACAAAGCAGGAGGGATCACTATACCAGATATCAAACTGTATTACAAAGCCACTGTAATCAAAACAGTCTGGTACTGGCACAAGAACAGACACTAGATCAGTGGAACAGAATGCAAAGCTCAGAAATAAACCCAAGTCTCTATGATCAATAAATATTTGACAAAGGGGGCAGAAGCATTAATGGGAGTAAAAATAGCTGCTTCAACATATGGAGTTGGGAGAGGTGGACAGTTACATGTAAAAATTCGAAATTCGAACACCAACTGACACCATACACAAATTTAAACTCAAGATGTATAAAAGACTTAACTATAAGTCGCAACACCATAAAAGTCCTGGAGGAGAACACAAGCAGGAAATTCTCGGATATCTCACGCAGCAATATTTTCACCAAAATGTTCCCTAAAGCAAGGGACTTAAAGAAAGAATAAACAAGTGGGACCTTATCAAAATAAGAAGCTTCTGCATGCTAAAGAAAACATCATCAAAATGAAAAGGGAACCAACCATATGGGAACAGATATTTGCCAACAATGAATCAGATAGAGGTTTGATCTCCAAAATATATAAAGAAGCCACATGACTCCACTGCAAGAGGACAAACAATCCTATTAAAAAATGGGCAAAGGCCCTGGGCAGACACTTCTCCAAGGAAGAGAGACAGAAAGCCCAGAGACACATGAAAGGATGCGGAACACCACTAGCCATCAGAGAAATGCAAATTAAAAGCGCAATGAGATACCATTCACACTGGTCAGAATGGCGGACATAAACAGATCAACAAACAATGGTGCTGGTGAGGCTGTGTAGAAAAGGGAAACCTAGAACACTATTGGTGGGAATGCAGACTGGTACAGCCACTCTGGAAAACTGGAATTTCCTCAAAAAGCTAAAAAGGGAACTGCCTTTTGACTCAGAGATTCCGCTGCTGCGATTATAGCCTAAGAATCCCAAAACATCAACTCAACCTATGCACCCCAATGTTCATAGCACAATTTACAATAGCCAAATGCTGGAAGCAACCTATGTGCCCATAAGTAAATGAGTGGATCAAAAAACTATGGTACATTTACACAATGGAATACTATGCAGCAGAGAGAAAGAAAGAGCTACTACGTTTCGCAACAGCATGGATGGAACTGGAGAGTATTATGCTAAGTGAAATAAGCCAGGGGGCAAAAGAGAAATACCTTATGATCTCACCTGTAAGTGGGTCCTAATCAACAAAACAAACAAGCAAAGAGAATATAACCAGCAACACTGAAAGAAAAAAGAAAATAACAGAATCAAGAGGGAAGGCGGGGGGCAGGAGGAGGGAAGGGTCAAGTCAAGGAAGAGGTATGAAGGATCCATGGAGAAAGCCAATGTTGGAAAAAGTTTGGGGGGCCGGGAGCAGGGGCTGGGAAAATTGGTGGCAGGAAGGTGGAGACAAGTGTATTTGAATAGTAAAAAAGAAAAAAAAAAAACAAAACAAGAAACCTCAAGACTTTAGGCTAAAAATAAATCCCAGTAAATGCTGAAAGTATATAGACAGAAAAGCTAGGTTATGTGCAAATAAATGAGAATTATAATGACATTGAATTACTAATCAGCAATACTAGACACCTACAGATAAATGTATCTCCTAATTTTCAACTGAAGTGATTGCGAAATGAATATTCTATTCTATATCTAACCAATCAACCATTTCAGTAGTAGGAATAAATAGACAGTTTTGCAGACAAGAAAGACTCTAAACAATTATTGAAGTAATTACTCAGAAATGTACTATAGCAAAAAAAAATTTTTTTAAATTACTTCACGATACAAGAAATACAGTGAGCAAAGAAGTGAATAAAACAGAAAATTAAATTGAGTCAGTAGCTGACACATAAAGAATAATTAACCAAATTATTCAAAACCCTATAAAACGATATGGAATTAACCCCCCTATATAAAACATTTTAAAAAACAAGTATTAACTTTAGAAAAGAAAGAAAAAGGAACTGTAATAATAGTATAGTATACTAGTTGACTCTGCAGGGAATAAAAATTATGAATTCCAAGTAATGTGAGCATAAACTAGAATGAAGATGGCAGAGGAATGACTGGAAATCACACTGACCCCTCCCAGGACCAACCTGGAATTACAACAAATTGTGGAGAAATCACCTGCAAGGAACAACTGAACAGTAGCGAGAGAGAAGTCTTTTAACCTTGGACAGACAGAGGAATTAGCTTTAGCACAACTTAACTGGCACTTACCCTGGGCTACAGCAAAGGCAAGGGCAGAGTGGGCTGGAGATGCCGGAGGAGAGACTGGGGAAGGAGGCTTTGGGGAGAGAAATAAGAGAGTAGCTGGCAGAATCCAGGTGCTGACTCATCCCTGATGCAGCAGCAACCATCTTGCTCAGTCAGACAATGTGCCTGAGTGGAAACAGCATGAGAGGACCCAACAGCCCTTCCCCTAGGAGGCTCTGCCTAGGACTGGTAGTGATAAAACCTAAAGGCTGAGTACACTGTGGCAGCCACAGATAGTAGATCCCTAGCTAAAGGTGGTGCAGAGTGGGCTAGAGACACTTGAGGAGAGACTGGAGATGAAGGCTTTGGGGAGAGAAATGAGAGAGTAGCCAGACGGATTCCCGCACTGACTCCTCCTCCATATAGCAGCAGCCTTCTGGCTCAGGCGGACCATGCCCGAGTGGCAGCAGGGTGAGAAGACCCAATAACCCTGCCCCCAGGAGGGACTCTGCCCCACCCTGTGGTGTCTCTAAGTCAGCCTGCTGAATGCAGAGTAAGTAGATTAACAGCTGAAGGTGAGAGCTACAGACAGCAGATTCCTGGAAGCCTCCAAGAGACTGCCTAAGGTCAGACGGGGTGAACATCTGACATCATCAGAGGCAGATCCAGAAAGAAAAAATTAAAAACAGCGGTCTTCTACCATAGAAGTTCACACCACAAAGTCAGGAAATCAAGACAGATAAATTTAAGAAGCAGAAGCAAAAAAGAAGTCTCACAAATAATGGGAAGACAAAGGGAATTTTTTTTGCCCCCCCTGATCAAAGGGAAAGGAGGGATCCCAAGAAAGACAACTAAATGAAATACAGGAAAGTCAACTATCAGATATTGAGTTCAAAACAACAGTTCTAAGGAAGCTCAATGAGCTCAGTGAGCTCAAAGAGCATTACCAAAAACTACAGGGATACTACGAGGAACTTACTGCACACTATATCAGCATGAGAAAGGACATAGAAACTATCATTAAGAGACAAGAGGAAATGAAGAATATAATTTCTGAATTGAAGAACATAGTACAGGGAATCAAAAGCAGGCTAGATGAAGCAAGGACCGAATCAGCGAGCTGGAGGATAAGGTAGAAAAAAGCTCTCAGAAAGAGCAAGAAAATGAAAAAGGACTTAAAAAGAATAAAGAGGCATTTAGGGAAATGCAGGACGACTGGAAACATAATAATCTCCATATAATAAGGATACCAGAAGGAGAAGAGGAGCAAGTGATAGAAAACCTGTTGGAAAAAAACAATGATGGAAACCTTCCCTAATTTGAGGAGAGAAAAAGTCACACAAGTCAAAGAAGCACAGAGGGTCCAATTCAAGACGAACCCAATGAGGCCCACTCCAAGACACAATATCATTAAAGTGGCAAATATCAAAGACAAACAGAGAATCCTAAAGCAAGGAAAAAAGAGGTAGTAACAATGTAAGGGAGCCCTGGTACAGCTAGCAGCTGACTTCCCAATTGAATACTACAAGCCAGAAGGGAATGGCAGGAAATATTCCAAGCAATGAAAAGCAAAGGCCTGCCACCAAGACTGCTTTACCCAGCAAGGCTCTCAATGAAAATGGAAGGCAAAATAAGGAGTTTCCCTGACAAAAGAAGGCTAAAAGAATACATCTCTACCAATCTAGCACTGCAAAATATGCTAAAGGGACGGCTTTAAGAAGATGAAGGAAAAGAGTCTATCAATACCCAGTTCCTTTCAGTCACCAATACTTGATATTTACCAATATTTTTAATACTTATTAATCTGATTGTGACAATGATGTGTTATTTTCATTGTTACTTTATTATTTGTTGATACTAAATCTGTTTTAGTATATTTCTTGTCTATTTCTATTATTTTTTAAAAAAGCTTTAAATGACAGTTATTCTTTATCCATTTTTTTGATTAAATGTTTGTAGAATTTTTTCCCTAAAAATAATAAAATAATAAAAAACTATTAACCCTTTTACAGATGTGTTGCAAATACTTTCCTATTCTAATACTTGTCCTTTAACTTTTTTTACATGAATATTACTGAATAGTCTTAAATGTTTAATATACTCATATTGTCAATACTTTATAGCTTTTGGGTTTGAGTATTTTACTTCAGGATAAGAAAAAATATTATTTTATATTGTCTCTGAAAACTCTTTAGATTTTACATATTAATTTTTAACTTTCCTGAATATTTGTTGTATAATTTTTGAAATAGGGCTCTATATTTGTTTTATTTCAAGAAATAGTGATCCATGCACCTTACATGTTGAATAAGCCTTATTTTCCCCATGGATTTGAAATATCAATTTAATCATACATTACATTGTTAGAAAGATATATATTTTTGTTTCTAGAATGCTCATTTTATTTAATTAATCTACTTGATTGTTTCTGTGCAGATATCATGATTGTTGAGACTTTATAATGGATTTAAATTTTTAAATATTTTATAATGGATCTTGACATTTAAAAAATAAATAGAATCAATCTGCATTAAAAGAAAACAGCAATGTAAGCATTAATCACTGAAAGGACTTGACATAAAATCTTGGGAAGATGGGCATTTGGGAAAGTAATATAAAAGAGCTAAATCTTTTCATGAAGGGTTCAGGGAAGTCAACAGAAAATATCAAATATTGATAAGCTAGAAAATAGCAGCATGTCATAACATAATACATTTAAAGTGAAACTATACTGAGGTACAAATTTCTACCTGTTACACTGGCAAAACCCCAAAGCCTGAAGACACAACTGCTTGTGAGTGTAAACTGGTATCACCACTCAACAAAGACACTTTGACAATTATTAAAATCACAATTGTATGCACTCAGCACTCCTGTTTGGGGTTTCATCCTTCAGCTTTTCGGGCACAGTTGTGAAATATTTGCACAAGATTCAATCACTGCAGATGCTTTGTGATAGCAGTCGACTAGAACCTGGGTACTTGGGGTTGGGGACATAACAGAAACTTTTCACTGTGTGCCTTTTTATTTTTTACTTTTGCAGTATAACTTTAATAATTTAAAAACATTTAGTACAACTGGGACCAGTGTAATAGCATACACAATCAAATTCAAAACATAAAACCATTTATTATACTTGGAAATTTTACTTCTTTTTTGCTACTCATACATAATTTATTTTCTATCTTTATCCAAAACTTCATTGTATTTTTCTTTAAAGCTTTATTTGGGTGTAATTGACAAGTGACATTGTGCACCTTTTAATGCTTCTTTTTAAATTCTATTTTTAAAAAGTAGTAACTGCATGCTCATACTATTTGGAAACATAGATTGAAGCTGAGTGGCTCGGAGCAGCCACTCTGCGTGGCACGAGAACAGCAGAGCAGGGAGACTGGTTTTTATCATAAGCCTTACCATACAATTTGCTTTACCTGGTGAATGTATTAGTTTGTTGACACAATTTAAAAATAATGGCAAAAAGAAAAAGGAAAATATACTAAAAGTAAAACAATGAAGTTTGAAACAGTTAAATCATGAGGTAAGTCAAAATAATTGGTCAAAAATCACTGCTTTAACATTCTTGCTGTACAATACTTGGGAACAGCTGCAGAAATGCAGAAAATCAGTGGGCAGGCCTAGTATATATGGTATATTTTACAAGTATTAATAAAATGCTATATTAATTTTTAACCCTGATCAGTGTGGCTCAGTTGGTTGGGCGTCATTCTGCAGAGCAACAGGTTGCTCATTTGATTCCCAGGCAGGGCACATGCTTGGGTTGCAGGTTTGGTCCCTGGTTGGGGTGCGTATAGGAGGCAACCGATCAATGTTTCTCTCTCATATGAATATTTCTACCCCTCTCATTCTCCTTCCCTTCTCCTTTCTCTAAAAATAATACAATCTTAAAAAAAACAAAAACAAAAAAAGAGAGAATGAGTATGCAACATCGGAGTAAAATGATGGCATAATGAAAAAAAAAAAGGTCATTTTACAGGGAGTGGGAGTTAACTCACAAAAAAAAGATGTCTAAGATAGTGCACAAAACAGCCAGTTGAAAAATACAGTATAATCTCATAAAATTTTCACATATATTTGTAATATATACATATACATGTAGAAAAAACGATGAAAAATTATCGATGATTTCATTTTATGATATACTTGTGTGCTTTGAATTTTTGAGATTAAAAAAAAATCTTGTATAAAAAAAACATTGGCTATTCCTTGCTGGGTAGCTCAGTCAGTTGAAGCACTGTCCTGTAGATCAAAAAAATTGCAGATCTGATCCCCAGTGAGGGCACATACCTAGGTTGCGGGTTCAATCCCCAGTCGGGGCTCATATGGGAGGCAACTGATTAATATTTCTCACATCGATGTTTCTCTTTCTCTCCCTTCCTCTCTCTCTAAAAATCAATTAAAAACATATCCTCAGGTGAGAATTAAAAAAAAAATAGGTTGGACAGCTATGTTCAATTTTATATGAAAAAGGAAAACTTAGAGCAGAGTTTGAAACTGGAGACACATATCCTAGTTCGTTTTTGCCCCTTTGGAAAATACTTTCTACAAAGTATTTTCAGTAATACTAGATAAGTCAGATCATATCACTCTCTCATTGGCTTCCCACCAAACATAGCATGAATCCACATTTTTACCAATTCCTTCAATGCTACAAGTGATCCAGGCCCTCCTCACCATCTTTGTACTCTCTTCTTCCTAGGTGCTCACTGTATTCTAGCTAGCCACACTGTTTCTGCCAGGTCTTCAGACCTTCCCTTGAACATGTGCCTGGAATATTCTTCCCTTAACAGGTTTAATGCCTATTAATGATTTGGATCTCAACTTAAATGTCACTTCATAGGCTTTCCCTGAAACTCAACAATATACACATCAGTCTCATCTCATCCCATGCTTTTCTCAGAGTGCACTATCCTTCACAACACTTAACAATTTATAGGAACATATTGTGTTTACTTAATGTCTCTTTCAAAGACTGTAAGATATATTTCTTCCCTGATAAACATAAGTCAACTTAAAAATCTTGACTATGTGCAAACAGCATGGGAAGTATTAGATACACTGCTTTCTGGCTGGATACCTGGCTGGAAATAAGAAAAATAAATCAGACTTGTTGATCCAATAGTTAAAATGAAAGCATTAACAAAAATGTATAATCAGGTCTGAGACTGAGATATATAAACTGCATGTTCTGAGAAGATGAGGGTTGAGTGGAAGGGATGATCAAAGGTCTCACACAGGTAATGAACTTAGAACAAAGCCTTGAAGGGCAAATTTAATCAGGGACCAGAGCATGGTATAATCAAAGGTCCAGAGCAAGGAAGCATGGAAAAACCTCAGGAAAATGGACTTAGCTAGAAGGAGGTTAAACTTGGGGCATCAGAGAACAAAGTTCTATAGGTAAGAGCAGGGCACAAAGTGCATTGAAAGCCAGGCAGGGAATTTAGTGGTCCTATACCTGCAACTAAAGGCAATTCCAGTGTTTCACTCAGAGTGACTTGATAAATGACATGCTTTTGGGGGGAGAGGGAGTGTCGGAAGGGACCAGACAACATGTACAAATGGCCCATGGACATGGACAACAGAGTGGGAACTGACTGTGGGGGGCGGGGTGGGGGCAAAGGGAAAAATTGAGACAACTGTAATAGAATAGACATGATTTAAAAATTAAAAAAAAAAGAATGATGTCAATAATCTGGTTAATTGTTAGCATAACGGAAGTATTAAGTAGATCCATTTTAGGGTGACATCTGTGGAACTTAAGGTTAATAAATTTTAAAGAATTTAAAGGCCAAAAGATTGATAAGAAAATTGCAGATACTGAAGACAGAGGGGAAAAAACTTAATGGCTATTTCTAAACTAGGGGATGGAAAGAATGTCAATATTGACAAAAGCAAAAATATAAAAAAAGAAATTAAAAAAAGATATTTGAAAATTCTCAATACACTGATTTTGAAGTGATGCTATATATTCAAGGATATCCTATAGCCAAAAGAAATCTGAAAATTGAGTTTAATACTATGATAGGAGATAAAGACATTAGAGTTATCGAAATAGAACAGTTGAAGTCATCTGAATGTATGATAGCTCTTTGAGAGACAGAGAGAAGTGTACACACAGAGTGTGAATTCTCCACAGGGACACTGTTGCCCCCAGGGGTGTGAGAACAGGTTCTTGAGGGAGACAGTGATAACAAACAAATGAACACAACACAAAAACAAAAAAATGGTTGAGAAACAGATATACAGTGATCAAAAAGCAAAGAGACTCCTGGAATTTCCAAAGTTAGAGGCAAGACAGAAGTCTATGAATATTAAAAAAAAAAAAAAAGGAATAAAAGAGTCTGGAAGAAACAGAAAAACTATGATTTCACACAAGTAAAAAATTTTCAGATTAAGATGAATATTATTAGACTTTTCAAGATGGCGGTGGAGCAGGTGAATCTTGCACGCACCTCCTTAAAGGACAAAACTAAACCCAACTAAATTGAGCTTAATCACTGTGAATAACCAACTAATGACAGCTGAAGAGGAGATGTATAACTAAGGATTTGCAGAAAAAGCCATGTTGAGATTATATCTGCATAGCAGCTCACTCACTGTGGTCGGGGTTGAGACTCAAAGTTAGCCAATCCGAGGGCCAATGCCACACATGAAGGAGCCAACAGCAATCAAGACTCAATTACAATAGGAGGGCCTACATAACCCACACAAGGGTCAGTCCTAGAGCACAGCTGATCAAGGAAACTGCACCTCTGGATTGTACAGGACACCTACTATACAAGGATACCCCATGGAGCCTGGGAGTCACAGCAGATCTACTTAATATGTAAAAACAAATACAAAGAGATGGCCAAAATGGGGAGAAAAAGAAACAGGTCCCAAATGAAAAACCAGGAAGAATCTCTAGGAAAAAAACTAAATGAAATGGAGGCAAGTACTCTACCACATAAATGTTCAAAATAATGGTTATAAGGATGCTCAAGTAAGAATCAGAACTGCCTGAAAAAGGACATAGAAGCCATCAAAAAGAACGAGAAGAAAATGAAGAATACCATATCTGACAACAACAATACACTAGAGGGAATAAAGAGTTGGCAGGATGAAGCAGAGGAAGAAATCAGCAATTTGGGAGACAAAGCAGAGAGGTGTTGCAAGGTGGCAGTGGAGTAGGAGGACTGAGTATGCACTTCCTCCCATAATCAAGGTGGAAATAAAACTAAAGATAGGACTAAACACCTGAAATGAACCCAAGACTACCCCCCAAAAAGAGACTTTTAATCAAGTATGGGAAAAAAACACCTTGATTGGCAGGAAGGGGGATGTCATTAAAGGGGCCAGCCCATTCACATGGGTGGTGGGCCCAGGCGGTGGTGCGGCTGTAGGTGTTTCCCCTTGAAAGAAGAGCAACTGGGACCACAAACTGGGTTCCCAAACACAGGGCACCAGTACAGAAATCAGCAGACCACGTAGCACCTAGTGGTGAAAGGCTTTGGGGTTTGTCTCTGTTGGGGAGAAACGAGACCTGCTGGAGACAAAGCTGCTATTCTTTTTCTCTCTCAAATCTTAACGGGGAAAAAGCACAGATTTTGTATTCACAACCACTCAACCTGGACCCCACTGAAGGGAGGGTGGTGCAGACAGTAGTCATTCAAGGTAAGTCTGGAGCAGGAGGCACTGGGTAGAGATGTGAAGGATAGGCCCTGGGGTTCTCTGTGCCGGGATATACCTGGATTCTGCAGGAGCCATCTTTTTTGAGAAGAACAATAACCACCCAGGGGAAAAGCAATTACCCTGCCATGCGGGAAATTGCTCCCGTCAACATCTGGAATCCTGTCCTCCACACCCTGCATCTTTAAAAAAAAAAAAAAATTTAGTTGTTTTTTGTCTTGTTTTGTCTGTTTTTCTTTTCTGCCATCCTGAATCTTAACCCCTGCTAAGGAGACAGCAACAGATGCAGACTCAGGGGGGTGACATAGATGCAGACTCAAGGACTCTACAGTGCAGCCATACCATACACTTTCCTAGGAAACAGGGTGGAGCCTCCCCCTCATTGGGGAGCAAAAGAAATGCAACACTCCCCCTCCCCTGTTTCTGGCAGACCCAAACTCTCAGCTCTGGAGACTATACTCATTAGCCTACTAGGGACCCTGCCCTGCCAAGTACAAGGGAAAAAAAACCCAACCAGATGGACTCAAATTAGTGGCTTTGGAGAAAGGGGAACACACTCACCATCAATCATCCCTGAAATCTAAAAAGCACCTGCCATGGGAGATCCAGGAATCCAAACCCTTACCAACTCCACTAGAAGCCCTCTCAGAAACAGTCAGGTCTGCGACTAGTCTAAAACTGACAACAGTCTGGCAGAGACAGGCAGAGGTGGATCCTGTGGTGACCTGGGTCATTTGCTGACATACCCCTGGACCCAGTGCTGATAAAATGGAGCTTTGCAGAGCAGCTGGGCCCATCCTGAGCGCAGCCAAACCGGGAGGAATCAGTCAAACTGTGATAGAATGTGGCTTCAAACAGGTTGCCAAGGGCTAGACATGGACAGCACCTGACATAAGCTTAGAACAATCTCAGATATGAGCTGGACCCAAAGGCAGGACATAGCATGCAAGCACTAAACTCTGTTGGGATGAATTCCAGTTTGCTCCTTTCATTACCCTCCTTATTTATTGCTTTTTCATTATTTTTCTTTATTTTTTTCTTTTCCTTCTAATTTTATTGATTTTTTTCTTTCATATTTCTATTTTTACTTTTACCTTTGATTGCCCCATTGTTCCTTTTGTCCTTCCCTTTTCTTTTTTCTGTTATTCCTTCTCTTTCTTTATCTCATTTTCTTGCTTTTCTCTTTCAATTCATTATTTGTATTAGTTCTCTTCCTTTTTCTCCTCCCATAATTATCACTTTTTGTCTCCTTTGGTCTTTTCTTATTTTTTATCTTTTATTTTCCCCTTTCCCTGATTTTCAATTTCTCTTCCAACTTTTATTATTCTCTGAACTTTTGTTATTATATTGCTGTTGTTGTTGGAAAGGGGTTTTGTTCTGGTTTTGTTTTCTGTGTTGTCTTGCTTTGCGCTGCCAGCACCTGTGAATCAGCACACAATATTTTGTAGGGGTTGAGCCTCTCAGTCAGTCAGTCAGCTAGAGGGAAGACACCACCAATGAAAAAGACAACAACATTCAGGATCCAATACATTAGGAGAGCCCACATAACCCACACAAAGAGTATTCCTAGAGCATCCATATCAGGAGATCAAGTAGTCTACAAAACTGAGTCCCACAAAAGTCCCACCAGATAAACCCACTACACAAGACGGGGCCAAAGCAGATCTATCCAGTACACAGAAACAAACAAAAAGAGACAGAACCCTGAACGGCACGGCTCAGGGATCATCCTGCAAACCGAAAGGTTGCTGGTTTGATACCAAGTCAGAGCACATGCCTGGGTTGTATGCCAGGCCCCTTGGCTGGGAACATATGAGTGGCATCATAACGATTTTCTCTTGCATATCAATGTCTGATGTTTTTTTCCCAGTCTTTCACCCTCCTTCCCCCTCTTTCTAAAATTAAGTATATAAAATCTTAACAACAACAACAAAAAAAATAGACACAGCTAAAATCGTGAAACAAAGAAACAAATTCCAAAAGAAAGAAAAGGAGAAATCCCCAGATAAAGAGCAAAGTAAAATTGAGACAAGCAAATTATCAGTCAGAATTCAGAGTAATTGTTATAAGGATGAGCAAGGAACTTAATGAGAACTACACTAGCATGAGAAAGGACATAAAAGCTATGAATAAGCATCAGCTAGAAATGAAGAATGCAGTATCTGAAATGTAGACTACTCCAGAAGGAATGAAAAGCAGGCTAGATGAAGCAGCGATAGAATCAGAGATTTTGAAGACAAGGTGGGAAAAAAACAAACAAACAAACACCTAGTCAGAGCCAAGAAAATAAAAAAAGACTTAAAAAGAATGAGGATAGTCTAAGAGAGCCTTGGGACAACATGTTACATAACAATATTCACATCACAGGGATACCAGAAGAGGAAGGAATGGCAAGAGATACAGAGCCTGCTTGACAAAATAATGACAAAAAATTTCCCTAATTTGGTAAGGGAAAAAGTCACAGTTTTAGGAAGCAAAGAGTCTCAATGAAGATGAACCCGAACACATCACAATTAAAGTGGCTATGTTTAAAGATGAACAATCTTAAAGGGAGCAAGAGAGAAACAGTTAGTTACATGTAAGGGAGTTCCAATAATGCTATTGGCTGATTTCTCAACAGAAACACTATAAACCAGAAGAGACTGCCTTGAAATATTCCAAGTTATAAAAAGCAAGGAACTGCAACCAAGACTGCTCTATCTAGCTAGGCTCTCATTTAAAATGGATGGTGAAATAAAGAGCTCCCAAGGGCGGGGATGGGGGGGGAAGGCTAAAGGAGTACATTTCCATCAAACCAGCATTGCAAGAGATGTTAAACGGACTGCTTTAAGAAGAAATAGAAAGACAAAGGAACACAGGTACAAAAGAAAGAGAATGACAATGAATAAGTACCTATCAATAATAACCTTAAATGTAAATGGACTGCATGCTCCAATGAAAAGACATTGAATAGCTGAATGGATAAGAAAACACAACCACCACATATTCTGTCTACAAGAGACCCACCTTGGAATAAAAGATTTACACAGGCTGAAAGTGAAAGGATGGAGAAAAATATTCCATGCACATTGAGGCGAAAGAAAAGCTGGGATAAAGAGACTTCTACCTGACAAAATAAACTTCAACACAAAGACCAAAATAAGAGACAGAAAACATCATTATACAATACTTTCTGGGGGTCAGTTCATAAGAGGATATAACCACAGCCAGCATATAATCTCCCAAAACAGGAGCACCTAAATATATAAAGAAAATCTTGGAGGACTTTAGAAAGAGTTAGACAGCAATAAGTCACTATAGGAGACTTTATATCTCCACTGTCAACAATGAACAGATCCTCCAGACAAAAAAAAAAAAAAAAAAAAAAAAAAAAAAAAATGGAGAGGGATTTAGCAGCATTAAAGGACACACTAGAATAATTGGTTTTAATGAATATGAACAGAACAAAGAAGTACATTCATCTCAAAAGCACACAGAACATTTCTCAAATAGACGACATGGTAGGACACAAAATACACCTAAAATAAAAAAAATTGATGTAAAAACAATCATTTTTTCAGAGGACAGTGGCTTGAAACTATAAATAAATGTTAAGAAAAAACTAAAAAGCATTCAAATATATGGAAGCTAAATAACATGTTATTAAATAATGACTGGGTTAATAATGAGGTCAAAGAAGGTATCAAAATATATCTGGAAAGAAAGGAAACTGAACACAAAGAAGTCCAAAGTGATGGAAGAGAGAAAAGGCAGTCCTGAGAGGGAAACTCCAGGAATAGATGACTACCTAAAGAAAATAGTAAAATCTCAAATAAACGGGTGATTCAAGATGGTGGAGGAGTGAGTGGAAGTCACACAGACCTCCTCCCATGACCAATCTTGAATTACAACTCAACCCTGGAGAAATCACCTGTGGAGAAAACAACTGAACAACAGCGAGAGAGGGGCTTTAAAACCTAGGACACATAGAGGAATTGGACTTTAGCACAACCTGTTAAAAAGTACACTAAAGGCTCAAGAAGATGGGCTCTGCGCTCATGGATACTGAAAAGGCCAGTTGGACCCTCCTGAGAAGAGCAGGGCCTAAACCATAAGCAGGGATCTCCAGCCTGTAAGACCAGAGCCCAAAAAGCACACAGACAACAGCCCCCTGTGAAAAATGGCAGGTTGCTCTCTGTGAGAGACAGGGAGCTGGAGACACAAGGAGCCATTTAAAGGGACGGAGCAAAATTTGTAGAGGCAGCCACTTATCCTGGGCTCTGGCAGAGGCCAGAGTAGAGGTGGCTGGTGCCACCTGAGGAGAGACTGGGGAAGGAGGCCTTGGGGAGAGGACTGAGAAAGTAGCAGGCGAGGTCCTGGTGCACACTGCTTCCCCACATGACAACAGCCATCTTGCTCAGGGGAACACTCCCTTGAGGGGCAGCGGTGAGGAAGGACACAATAGGCACGCCCCCAGGAGGCTCTGTCCAGATGAGGCTTTACGCAGACCTGGGTGCTGAATACAGAGTGGCAGTCACAGATACGGGATCCTGGGCTAAAGAGGATGCAAAGTTGTATAGAGTCGCTGAGGAAAGTCTGGAGACAGAGGAGTTGGGGAGAGAACAGAATGGGTAGCCAGGGGACCCGGTGCTGACTCCTCCCCCATACAGCAGCAGCCATCTTGCTCAGACTACTTCCTGGAGAGGCAGCAGTGTGAAAGGACCCAATAGCCCTGCCCACCCTGCAGCTGAGGGGAGAGTGCCAAGATTAACAAATAGAGGAGACAAACACAGAGAGCAGATTCCTCGAAGTCCCTTAAAGACTACCTAAGGTCAGATGGGGTCAACAGCTGGCATCGTAAGAGACAGATAGAGAAGGAAAGAAAAAAAAAAAGCAGTCTCCTAATACAGAAGTTCACACCAAAAGTCAAGAAGACAGATCAATTTAAGAAGCTGAAGGAAAAAAGAAGAGTCTCACAAATAACAGAAAGAAAAGAACCTCCACCCCCTCAAAAATTGAAAAGACGAATCCCCACAAAGAGAACTAAATGAAATAAAGGCAAGTCAACTAACAGATATTCAGTTCCAAACAGTTCTAAGGAAGCTCAATCAGCTCAGTGAGCTCAAAGAGAATTACCAAAAATGGCAGGAAAACTATGAGAAACTTATTGCAAACTATATCAAATGAAAAAAGACATAGAAATTCTAAATAGGCAAGAGAAAATGAAGAATACAATTTCTGAATTGAAGAACATAGTACAAGGAATCAAAAGCAGGCTAGATGAAGCAAGGACCGAATCAGCAGGCTGGATGATAAGGTAGAAAAAAGCTCCCAGGAAGCGCAAGAAAATGAAGAAAGACTAAAAAAGAATGAAGAGGCATTTAGGGAAATGCAGGACAACCTGAAATGTAATAATATCCATTAATAGGGACATCAGAAGGAGAAGAGAAACAAGGGATAGATAATTTATATGAAAAAGTAATGACTGAAAACTTACCTAATTTTAGGAGAGAAAAAGTCACGCAAGTCCAGGAAGCACAGAGGGTCCCATTCAAAAGGAACCCAATGAGACCCACTCCAAGACATATCATCATTAAACTGGAGGGGAAAGAAAAGGTACAAAGACAGTATCCTAAAGGCATGAAGGGAGAAACACATAGAAATATACAAGGGAGTCCCGATACGGCTAGCCGCTAACTTCTCAACAGGAACACTAAAAGTGAGAAAGTAATGGCAAGAAATATTCCAAGTAATGCAAAGCAATGGCATGCAACCAAGATTGCTCTACCCAGCAAGGATCTCAATTAAAATGAAAGGCAAAGTAAAGGAGTTTCCCAGACAAAAGGCTAAAAGAATTCACCTCCCCCAAACCAGCACAACAAGACATGCTAGAGACTACTACTTTAAGAAGATGAAGTAAAAGAGTGAGAAAGAGGGGAACACAGATACAAAATGAAAAAATGAATAAGTACCTATCAATAATTACTTTAAATGTAAATGGATTAAATACTCCAATGAAAAGACATAGGAGTAGGTGGATGGAGAAGAAAACATGGCCAACACATACACTGCCTAAAAGAGATCCACTGAAAACAAAGGACCTACACAAACTGAAAGTAAAACGATGGAAAAAAAATATTCAAAGCAAAAGGACAGGGGAGAAAAGAGCAGGCGTAGCAATACTTCAGACAAAGTAGATCTCAAAACAAAGGGCATAAAAAGAGACCCAGAAAGAAATGTTATAATACTCAAAGGAAGAATCCATCAAGAAGGCATAAACACTATAAACCTATATGCACCCAACACAGGAGCACCCAAATATATAAGGAAAATCTTGAAGAACTTCAAGAAAGGTATCAACAGCAACACAGTCATGGTAAGGGATGTCTGCACCCACTGTCAACAATGCATAGATCTTCCAAAGAATCAACAAGGATATTGTAGCACTGAACGATACTCTAGATTAAATGAATTTGATATGTAAAGAAACGTTCATGTAAAGGAAGCAAAATACACATTTTTTTCAAATGCACAAGAGACATTTTCAAAAACAGACCACATGGTAGGTCACAAAAAACCCCCCACCAAATTCCAGAAAATAAAGTCATATTAAGCAGCTTCTCAAATCATTCTTGAGGATGGCTTGAAACTAGAAACCATCCGCAAGGTAAAAACCAGAACATATTCGAATACAAGGAGACTAAATAACATGTTATTAAATAATGAATGGGAAAACAATGAGATCAAGAAAAAAATCAGAAAGTATCTAGAAACAATTGAAAATGAACACAAAACAGCCGAAAACACATGGGCACAGTGAAGGCAGTCCTGAGAGGGAAGTTAATAGCAATAAAGGCCCATCTAAAGAAGATACAAAAATTTCAAATAAATGACCTAACCCTACATCTACAAAAACTAGAGGAATAACAACAAGTAAAGCCCAGAGAAGAGTAGAAGAAAGAAACAAAGTCAGAGCAGAATTAAATGACAAAGAGAATAAAAGAACAATTCAAAAGATCAATAAATCCAGTAGATGGTTCTTTGAAAAGATAAAGAAACTACAAACCTTTAAGCAGACTTATGAAGGAAAAAAGAGAGAGGATCCAAAGAAATAAAATCAGAAAGGAAAGAGAAGTAAAAGTTGATATGACAGAACTATAAAGCATTCTAAGAAATTACTATGAACCATTATATGTCGATAAAGTTGACAACCTGGGCTAAAAGGACAAATTTCTAGAAAAGTATACTCTTCCAAACATGAAAGAAGAACAGAAAGCCTGAATAGACCAATAACATCTAGTGAAATTGAAGCAGTAATCAAAAAACTCCTGGCACACAAAAGTTCTGCACCAGATAGCTTCACAGATGAACTTTACTAAACATTTAAAGAAGTAACTCCTATCCTTCTCAAACTATTCTAAAAAAGTCAAGGGGAGGAAAGACTCCCAAGATCTTTTGAGGACAGTATTATCCTAATTCCAAAACCAGGTAAAGACACAACAATGAAAGAAAACTATAGGCCAAAATCTCTGATGAATATTACTGGTAAAATCCTCAACAGTATATTGGCAACAAGGATCCCTCAATGCATTAAAAAGATCATATACCATGACCATGAGGGATTCATCCCAGGAGCATAATATACAACATAAAGAAAATGAAGGACAAAAATCACGTGATATCAGTAGATGCTAAAAAAGCATTTGCTAAAATGTGGAACCCATTTATGATTAAAAACACTCAACAAAGTGGGAATAGAAGGAGTATACCAAACATAACAAAGGCCATATACAAGAAACCTACAGCCAACTCATATTCAATAGGCAAAAACCAAAAGCTTCCCACCAAGATCAGGAACAAGACCAGGGTGTATACTTTCACCGCTTCTATTCAACATGGTATTGGAAATTCTAGCCACAGCAGTGAGAAAAGAAAAAGAAATAAAGGGCATCTTAATTGGAAAGGAGGAACTAAACTGTTATTATTTGCAGACAACACGAGAGCGTGCATAGTAAACCCTATAGTCTCCCCACAAAAGGTACTCAACCTAATATGTGATTTTGGCAAAACAGTGGGATACAAAGTCAATATTCAGAAAATGAGGCCATTTTATACACCACTAATGAAATATCAGAAACAGAAATTAGGGAAAAAAATACCAAGTCCTATAACAAGAAAAATAAAGTACCCAGGAATAAACTTAACAAAGGAGGCAAAAGACCTGTACTCAGAAAACTAAAGAACACTGAAGAAAGAAACTAAGGTAGCTACAAATGGAAGCTTATACTGTGTTCATAGATTGGAAGAATTAACATCACTGAAATGTCCATCTACCCAAAACAATGTATATATTCAATGCCAATTCTTTTAAAAAAATTTATTTATATATTTTTAGAGGGAAATGGAGGTTTGAGAAAGGGAGAGAAACATCAATATGTTGTTGCCTCTCGTATGCTCTGCACTGGGGACCTGGCCTACAACCCAGGCATCTGCCATGAATGGGAATTGAGCCTGCAACCCCTTGCTACACAGGCCAGTGCTAAGTTCACTGAGCCACATGAGCCAGGGCTCAATGCAATTCTTATTAAAATAACAAAGGCACATTTCACAGATTTATAACAAATTTTCAAATATTTACATGGAATAAAAATATGACCCCAAATAGCCTTGGCACGCCTGAGAAGGAAGAACAAAGTTGGAGGGATCACAATACCTGATATCAAACTATATTACTAGGCCACTGTAATCAAAATAGTCTAGTACTGGCATAATGACAGAAACATAGATCAACGGAACACAATACAGAGCCCAGAAATAAACCCATGTCTCCATGGTCAATTAATATTTGACAAAGGGGGCAGGAGCATAAAATGGAGTAAAAATATCCTCTTCAACAAATGCTGTTGGGAGCAATTGACAAGTACATGCAAAAAAATGAAACTAGACCAACTACGTACACTATACACCAGAATAAAATCAACATGGATAGAAGACTTATATGTAAGTCGTGACATTATAAAAACACTACAGGAAAACTTAGGAAGAAATTTTCAAGTAACCCACGTACTATTACTCTTTACCACGTATCTCCTAAGGCAAGGGAAATAAAGAATAAAATAAAATGGAGGGAGTAAAGATGGTGGAGGAGTGAATGGAAATCACACTGACACCCTACCAGGACCAATTAGGAGTCACAACAAAATTGTGGAGATATCACCAAGAACAAACATCTGAACAATGATGAGAGGGAACCCTTGTAACCCCAGACAGAGAGGAATCAGCTTTGGCAGAACCTGACTGGTAAGGAGTTTGGTAGAGACTCCAGAATATAGGATGGGCTATTTAAACAGTCAGTTGGATTCCCCTGGGAAGACCGGGGTACAAACCATAAGCGGGGATCTCCAGCCTACAGCACCAGATCCCAAAAAGTACACAGTTAACAGCCAGGTGCGAAAAGTCACAGACTTACTATCTGCCAGAGACAGGTTGCGGGACATGTAAAGAGCCATTTAAAGGGCCAGTGCATTAATTTTTATTTGCAGCCACTTACCCTGGGCTTTGGAAAAGGTGGGGGAAGAATGGGCTAGAGACGCCAGAGGAGAGACTGTGGAGTTAGACTTTGGGGAAAGAACTAAGAGAGTAGCTGGC